>NC_069373.1:43882500-45132500 GCF_021730395.1 Mercenaria mercenaria
TTAGAGGAAACAAGAGGACCATGATGGTCCTGAATCGCTCACCTCTTCCCACATGACCCAGTTTTGAGTATGACGTTGTTTTTTCTATTATTTGACATAGTGACCTAGTTTTTGAGCTTGAACTTGACCTAGATATTATCAAGATAAAAATTCTGACCAATTTTCATGAAGATCCATTGAAAAATATGGTCTCTAGAGAGGTCACAAGGTTTTTCTATTATTTGACCTATTGACCTAGTTTTCGAAGGTACGTGACCCTGTTTTGAACTTTACCTAGATATCATCAAGGTGAACACTCTCACTAATTTTCATGAAGATCTCATGAAAAATATGGCCTCTGGAGAGGTCACAAGGTTTTTCTATTTTTAAACCTACTGGCCTAGTTTTTGACCGCACGTGACCCAGTTTTGAAACTGACCTAGATATCATCAAGGTGAACACTCAGATCAATTTTCATGAAGATCCATTTAAAAATATAGCCTCTAGAGAGGTCAAAAGATTTTAATAATTTAAGACCTACTGACCTAGTTTTTGACCGCAGTTGACCCAGTTTCAAACTTGACCTAGATATCATCAAGATGAACATTCAGACCAACTTTCATACAGATCCCATGAAAAGTATGGCCTCTAGAGAGGTCACAAGGTTTTTTTATTATTTGACCTACTGACCTAGTTTTTTAAGGCATGTGACCCAGTTTCAAACTTGACCTAGATATCATCAAGGTGAACATTCTGACCAGTTTTTATGGAGATCCATTCATAAGTATGGCCTCTAGAGAGGTCAAAAGGTTTTTCTATTTTTAGACCTACTGACCTAGTTTTTGACCGCACATCAGCCTGTTTCGAACTTGACCTTGATATCATCAAGATGAACATTCAGACCAATTTTCATACAGTCCATGAAAAATATGACCTTTAGAGAGGTCACAAAGTTTTTCTATTATTTGACCTACTGACCTAGTTTTTGATGGCACGTGACCCACTTTCGAACTTGACCTAGATATTATCAAGATGAACATTCAGACCAACTTTCATACAGATCCCATGAAAAATATGGCCTCTAGAGAGGTCACAAGGTTTTTCTATTATTTGACCTACTGATCTAGTTTTTGAAGGCACGTGACCCACTTTCGAACTTGTCCTAGATATCATCAAGGTGAACATTCTGACCAATTTTCATGAAGATCTCATGAAATATATGGCCTCTAGAGAGGTCACAAGGTTTTTCTATTTTTAGACCTACTGACCTAATTTTTGACCGCACGTGACCCAGTTTTGAACTTTACCTAGATATCATCAAGATGAACATTCAGACCAACTTTCATACAGATCCCATGAAAAATATGGCCTTTAGAGAGGTCACAAGGTTTTTCTATTATTTGACCTACTGACCTAGTTTTTGATGGCACGTGACCCAGTTTCGAACTTGACCTAGATATCATCAAGATGAACATTCTGACCAACTTTCATAAAGATCCCACGAAAAATGTGACCTCTAGAGTGGTCACAAGCAAAAGTTTACGGACGGACCGACGGACGGACGGACGACGGACGCTGCGTGATCACAAAAGCTCACCTTGTCACTATGTGACAGGTGAGCTAATAAAAACTGAAACAGGGTAAATAAAGTGTTCAATTATGAGGCCCTGCAGTATTAATACACCTGAACTTTGCTCAATGCAAAGTTAACATACCCAGCTAGCATGTCTTTACAGTAGGCTAATGATACATTTACATACCTGAACAGTATGTCTAACTTTAACCAATTTTCATCTCAAATTAATGTAAAGTTAATGAAACAATATAATGCATGGGTCTTAAGTTTGGTTGACATACCTGACCAGTACACCTGAACTTTGACGCCATAGCTCCAGCAACTGCAGTGTCAACATCAGCACTGTCAAACACAATAAATGGAGCATTTCCTCCTAGCTCCATACTGCACTTCTTTACTGTACTTGCACTCTGCTGCAGTAATATCTGAAATTAGGAAGTAAGACAAGGAACATGTTAACATATTCTAAATTCCATCCCTCAAGATTCAAAGGACTTGTCAGCATTCATTACCCATGGAACAATAAACTAGGTGCACCTCTGAGTATTATTTCAGGCACTGCCAGGTAGAACCACCGACCCTCCACAATCCAGCTGGACGGCTTCCTAAAATTCCTAAAAAAGTTTTGAACCCACAGCTGTGAGGGGCTATTGATTCTAGATAAGCCACCTTAACCACTTGGCCGCCTAGCCCCAACCTCCCACCCCATCCCCATCATCAGATGTCTGCTAACTAACTAGAATGAGCATTTATCTAAAAATCTTTTGTGGGCCCTCACAAGAAAGTCACTTTTGGCCATGCACACTGGAAGTCGACTCATTCCCCAGACCCTGACACACACAACCCCCACCCCTGCCCCAGACATTTTGTCAGAGATTTTGTTAACAAAGGATCAGTCACTGGATTGTGATGAATTCTGACAAAATGTTCTTTATTTCATAGAGTTCTGTTATTCCTAAGTGATGTACACCTTGATTGTTGGTAAGAAAATATCTAATCATTTTCATTAGAACTATCAACTTTTATCTTCTTACTGGGTTTGTCGCGCTAATCAGTATATCCAAAAATATAACTAGCAATGAATTGTCAATTCTTAGCCTTTAGCCTGCTGGTGTCAAGTGATTCTGCCAGTCTGCATGTCTGTGCAGGCTGATCATGGTCTTCACTGTTTGCTATTCAGTCAGTAAATTTTCAGTGAACGCCCCTTCGAATAATAAATGGTATTGCCCAAACTGAATGACAGACCAGTCCATTTTAGAAGTTTAGCAGGTTAAAGGCATTAGGCTAACAAAATTGAAAGGATGAGAAATATAAATAGCTAGAATCAGCAGTAGGAAAGAAACGATATTTACCTTTCCAACAGCAGATGATCCGGTAAAAGAGATAAGAGATACAAGAGGGCTCTCACATAATACCTTCCCAACCTCGGGGGCATTACCTCGATCACAGGTTACTACATTAAATACACCTTTAGGAACTCCTGCTTTCTCAAACAACTGAAAAGTAAAACTACTAATAGTTTACTAACACAAAAAGACTAAACTTCAGTCAAATGATTACAAAATTTTACGATGATCTTCTGTTTGTTGAAGGAGATGTCTAAGTAAATATTAATCTAACTCGACTTCAGGCATAACACAAAGTAAATTCCAGACTTTGGCAGTGAGCCAAGGAAATTCTGACTTTGTTTGAATAGTAGTGGTCAGTCAGTTTTACAGTGCAGTTCCAACATAAAGGGTCATAAATTAGCTGGAAAGTCAATCAGCCATGATGTAATTGCTATTCCAGTATGAGAAAACTTTCTGCATGCTTTTATCACCAGAGGTCATTGTTTATGGGCATTTAATATATATGTAAAAAATAAAATCTGTATCAAATGCAGCATGTATTTTACTAACAAATACAAAACCCTATACTCAAGTCCAATCTCAAAGGAAAAATATTCAATCAGAAATGATGTTAAATTGGTTCCTTGATGTTCCATGCTTGCAATAGTTAGGCAGGTACTGTTATAATAACTGTATTTTATCTGGATTAACAAGAATAAATCCTGTGTAAATCAGTTTGAAGTTTCATTAAAATCTACACTTTTTTCGTTTCCTATAGACTCCCATTATGAAATTTTATGTTATGTAAAGCTTTTAAATTCAGTTCTGCAAAAAATCAAGAACTTGACTCCATCTTTTCCACAACCTGAATGTTCTTACTAAATAAAGATCCTTTGAAAAATCTGGGATAAAACAAAATCTACAATATAGATCTTTTAATCGCCATATTGAACTACCTTCAAGATGAGACAAGAAACAAGAGGACCATGATGGTCCTGAATCGCTCACCTATCTCCACATGACCCAGTGTTCAACTGAGTATGACATCGTTATTTCTATTATTTGACATAGTGACCTAGTTTTTCAGCACATGTGACCTAGATATCATCAAGATAAAAAATTCTGACCAATTTTCATGAAGATCCATTGAAAAATATGGCCTCTAGAGAGGTCACAAGGTTTTTCTATTATTTGACCTAATGACCTAGTTTTTGAAGGCACGTAACCCACTTTTAAACTTGACCTAGATATCATCAAGGTGAACATTCTCACCAATTTTCATGAAGATGCATTGAGAAATATGGCCTCTAGAGAGGTCACAAGGTTTTTCTATTTTTCGACCTACTGACCTAGTTTTTGACCGCACATGACCCAGTTACGAACCTGACCTAGATATCATCAAGCTGAACATTCTCACCAATTTTCATGAAGATCCATTGAGAAATATGGCCTCTAGAGAGGTCACAAGGTTTTTTCTATTTTTAGACCTACTGACCTAGTTTTTGACCCCATGTGACCCAGTTTCGAAACTGACTTAGATATCATCAAGATGAACATTCTGACCAATATTCATGAAGATCTCATGAAAAATATGGCCTCTAGAGAGGTCACAAGGTTTTTCTATTTTTAGATCTACTGACCTAGTTTTTAACCCCACGTGACCCAGTTTCGAACTTGACCTAGATATCTTCAAGGTAAACATTCTGACCAATTTTCATGAAGATCCATTGAAAAATAACGCCTCTAGAGAGGTCACAAGGTTTTCCTATTTTTAGACCTACTGACCTAGTTTTTGACCGCATATGACCCAGTTTCGAACTTGACCTAGATATCATCAAGGTGAACATTCTGACCAATTTTCATGAAGATCCATTGAGAAATATGGCCTCTAGAGAGGTCACAAGGTTTTTCTATTTTTAGATCTACTGACCTAGTTTTTGACCCCACATGACCCAGTTTCAAACTTGACTTAGATATCATCAAGGTCAACATTCTGACCAATATTCATGAAGATCTCATGAAAAATATGGCCTCTAGAGAGGTCACAAGGTTTTTCTATTTTTAGATCTACTGACCTAGTTTTTAACCCCACATGACCCAGTTTCGAACTTGACCTAGATATCATCAAGATGAACATTCTGACCAATTTTCATGAAGATGCATTGAGAAATATGGCCTCTAGAGAGGTCACAAGGTTTTTCTATTTTTAGACCTAATGACCTAGTTTTTGACCCTACATGACCCAGTTTCGAACTTGACCTAGATATCATCAAGATAAACATTCTGACCAATATTCATGAAGATCTCATGAAAAATATGGCCTCTAGAGAGGTCACAAGGTTTTTCTATTTTTAGACCTACTGACCTAGTTTTTGACCCCACGTGACCCAGTTTCGAACTTGACCTAGATATCATCAAGGTGAACGTTCTGACCAACTTTCATGAAGATCTTTTGAAATATATGGCCTCTAGAGAGGTCACAAGGTTTTTCTATTTTTAGATCTACTGACCTAGTTTTTGATGGCACGTGACCCAGTTTCGAACTTGACCTAGATATCATCAAGGTGAACATTCTGACCAACTTTCATAAAGATCCCACGAAAAATGTGACCTCTAGAGTGGTCACAAGCAAAAGTTTACGCACGCACGGACGCACGCACGGACGCACGCACGCACGGACGACGGACGACGGACGCTGCGCGATCACAAAAGCTCACCTTGTCACTATGTGACAGGTGAGCTAAAAAACGGTAAACAGACTGGGCACAAAGCAATGCATGTGCAGATTGGTGCCATAATATTTAGTGGTAGACAGAAAAAAAAAACACTTGAAAAGGAATCCTGTGTATAGATGCTTTACAGCTGGCATGCTAAAGAACCAGGGAAACTTTTGGAATCTGAACATATTTTGAAACTTGCACTATCCTCCTGCTAACATTGCTAACAGTTTTCTGGAGGAGATACCCATATCAGGGCTAACAGTGGTGTCTCTAAATTAGCTTGCACACAATTTTTTAAAATTTATTCCATGTAATGTAATTTCCATTACCTCACACAGAGCTAGAGCAGAAAGGGGCGTGTCCTCTGCAGGTTTGATCACCACTGTACATCCTGCTGCAAGGGCTGCACATGCTTTTCTTGTTATCATTGCATTAGGAAAATTCCACTGAGAAAAAATAAAGGAAATGTGTTATGTTCAGCAACAGTATAATAATACCCCTAGCTAATTACAACTATTTTTGATCTATATTGCATAAATTTTTGCACTTTTGAATGTGTTCCTTTACACACAAAACACACAATTCTTTTTTTTACAATTTCATTAATTCTCTGGATCTGTCAACTTACTGGAGCATTTTTTATATAAATGAGAAGATCTTCAGGTTTTAGAAGTTTAGGGAATCAGTACAGCAATAGTTAGTATCTTGGACTACAATGCTTGTGGCCTGAGATTTGGTTCCCACTTTTATCCTGACACCTGTCACGGGCTCAGCTGGAAAAAGCTGTACCATCCTTTGTTCACTCTTACAACACCCTTCACTCTTAACTCATCGTCAGGTCATGGCAAAATATCTATATAATCTACACTTTTTTATGGTTCGAACTTGAACTCAAACATATTTTGATAGTCCCATAGAGTTCAAGCAAACACATTTTGACTGTACTTTCACCGAGTACAAAAGTTAAATAACAAAACTTTACATATGATAAATTTCTACATGTATGCATGTTTAAATCTCAGTGTCAGTACTGTTAATACATACTGGTGAGATCATTCCGCAAACACCAATTGGTTGTTTTAGAGTAAATATACGTTTTGTAGGAAACGGACTGCAGACGATGTTGCCCTGTACACGTCTCCCTTCCTCTGCAAACCACTCGCAAAAACTTGCACCATAACCAATCTCACCAGCTGCTTCTGCTAGAGGTTTACCCTAAAGACAAATAAAATTCTGTAATATTTGTCAACAGATTCAAAACAGGATTTACCAGTAAACTAATGTAAGCTCCCAGAATATATCCTGACTGTAGGAAAGTGCTAATGCTTGCATAAAGGATATGAATAAATCACCAAAAATTAATGAAAGGGGAATTAGGCAACTAATGGGAGTAAGTTATGGTTTAAATTGTATCTTACCATCTAATGTCAAGTTTTCTTTAATTTCAAGCATCAGATTTACTACTAGAACAAACAATTTATCACAAAAAGATACTGACTGAATAGTGAACAGTGCAGATCATGATCAGACTGCATGGATGTGCAGACTGATCATGATCTACACTGGTCGCAAAGGCAGAACCAATATATGGGTTAAACAGATAAAATATCACTCACAAGGATTTGTACTGCAGATCCCCTTTGATTTCAGAGGAACAGTAAGTCCCCTTTTTCATTTTAAAAAACAACAAAAATTCACAATTCCAAACGAAGTAAGGGCCTTATAGCAGTTATCTGACAAACCAGTGAAGTCTGTACAGGTGACACATCATTTCTCAAATCTAAAATTGAGCTCCTACACAAATGAGCCGTGCCATGAGAAAACCAACATAGTGGGTTTGCGACCAGCATGGATCCAGACCAGCCTGCGCATCTGCGCAGTCTTGTCAGGATCCATGCTGTTCGCTTGTAAAGCCTATTGGAATTGGAGAAACAGTTAGCAAACAGCATGGATCCTGACCAGACTGCGCGGATGCGCAGGCTGGTCTGGATCCATGCTGGTCGCAAACTCACTATGTTGGTTTTCTCATGGCACGGCTCAAATAATTAATCAAAATTAATGCTCACTTACATTTTCCATTGTGATTAGTTCTGCTAACTGATCCTTGTTTTCCAGTATCATTTTATATACTTTCTTGAGAGCTTCACCACGTGCCTGTAAAAGATAAATTTGAGAATTAAAATAGTTAAACACAGCATGATAGAACATTTAAGAGTTAAAACTGGTACAAAGAAATAAAGATTTTTTACTTTCTCCTACAGTATTTGGTAACATTCAATTATTATCTCTTGAGTTTATGTAACTGCTCATTATATTAATTTTGGACAATAAAAGAACTGTAAGAAAAAAAATCTCCTATTCTACAGGCATAAACCCTTTCCCCTATGTCTTGATTTCCCTGTCATCTTAACAATCCCTTATTTACTCAAATTTCCTGCAGATAATGCAAATCTTATAACCAACATTAAAGTCAATAATCAGAAAATGAAAAAGATTCTATGCTCATGTTACTTTGTCAGGTAACTTGCAGGATATATGAGAATACCAAAAACATAAAATATTTTTTGTACCCTCAATAGCTAACTAGAAGATGCTTTTGTAGAAAAGCACATGTCTCCCCAAATGCATAGTCGTACAGGCAAAAAGTCACTACGGGACAGGAGCAAAAGTCAAACAGACACTGATGGTTGGCTGCAATAGGTATCATCTACTTGGCATGTCCAATCATCCCACTAAGCTTCAACATTCTGGGCCTAGTGGTTCTCAAGTTAAAAATTGGAAATGGTTTTCCAATATTAGGTCCCTGTGACCTTGACCTCTGAGTGCCCCGAAATCAGTAGGGGTCATCTACTCTGCATGTCGAATCATCCTATGAAGTTTCAACATTCTGGGTCAAGGTTCTAGGTCAAATGGTTCTCAAGTTAATGATGGATTTCCATGTTCTGTCCACTGCCACCTTGACCTTTAATAGAGTGACTCCAAAATCAATAGGGGTAATCTACTCTGCATGTCCAATTATCCTATGAAGTTTCAACGTTCTTGGTAAAGTGGTTCTCAAGTTACTGACCGGAAATGGTTTTCCATATTCAGGCCCCTGGGACCTTGACCTTTAATAGAATGACCCCAAAATCAATAGGGATCATGTACTCTGCATGATCAATCATCCTATGAAGTTTCAACATTCTGGGTCAAGTGGTTCTCAAGTTACTGATCGGAAATGGTTTTCAATGTTCCGGCCCCTGTGACCTTGACCTTTGATGGAGTGACCCCAAAATCAATAGGGGTCGTCTACTCTATAAGCCCTGCCACCCTATGAAGATTGAAGGTTCTAGGTCAAATGGTTCTTCAATTATTGATCGGAAATGAAGTGTGACGGATGGACGGACAGGGCAAAAACAATATGTCTCCCTGGGGATCCATTTAGTTTCCCCATTTATGGAAACTATTGAGCAATACCTTGTTATTAAGACCAAGTTAGTAATGCATCAGCCATTAATTAGCAAGTCAACGAAAGATCAATATCAACACAGTATAAAAGCTTTGCTATATTATACCCACTACCTTATATTCAACCCACAAAAACTTTCACACAAGCTTAAGAGACAGATTACCCACAAGGTTAACACATCTACTGGTTTAAATACATATAGCTGCTTTTCATATAGCATAAAGTATCTCACCTGGTCAGTACTCTTATCATAAAACCTGCTCAAGAAAGGTTAAAAGAATACAGAGAGTGTATATTCTTGTTTATACTGACAATGAAAAAATCGACCTTGTGTAAATGTTTTATGACTGTGATCTTCATATGTATGAACGCATTTGCAATTTCCTTCGGTATTTTATAGATTTTGCTGTCAAGAAATTGAAATACAGTTAAAAAGTAAAAAAAACGGTTAAAGTTATAATTAAGCTATTTGAGAAAATGAATATATGTATGTAATGGTATACATATGTAACCTTAGCGGTCGTCTTTTTCCAGGTCTGGAACGCTTTGAATGCTGCTTGAACTGCAGTTTCAGCATCAGCAGCATTCATATCTGGCACTGTGCCAACCACTTCTCCATTTCCTGGATTTGTCACTGAAAAAAATTTAATGTTCATCTTGGTGAGACGGCTTAACTCCCCATCATGTCAAAACTTACATGTAACTAATTAACCAGTTTGTGTTTTAAGCAATGTTAATAGTATTTGAAGCAAAAAGGCATTTTCCTTGCACCTACACAGTTCATAATGTAAAATTATCTTTGTATGTGGCACCGCCTTCTGCTGATATCCACTGACTAGAGTATAGAAGAACATAATATAACAAGAGCTGTCTCCACAGGATGACACATGCCCCCGATGGCACTTTGAATGAATAGTTATGGCCGATGTTTGAGTTTAGAACCTTTGACCTATGGAGCTGGGTCTTGCGTGCGACACGTCGTCTTACTGTGTCACACATTCATGCGTAGTTATTTTAAAATCCATGCATGAATGACAAAGATATGGACCGGATACGCCCATCAATGCACTATCATGAAAAATGACCTTTAACGTCTAAGTGTGACCTTGACCTTTGAGCTACGGACCTGGGTCTTGCGCACGACACGTCGTCTTACTGTGGTACACATTCGTGCCAAGTTATTTGAAAATCCATCCATCGATGACAAAGATATGGACCGGACACGCCCATCAATGCACTATCCTTTAACGTCTAAGTGCGACCTTGACCTTTGAGCTACGGACCTGGGTCTTGCGCACGACATGTCGTCTTACTGTGTACTCATTCATGCCAAGTTATTTGAAAATCCATCCATCGATGACAAAGATATGGACCGGACACGCCCATCAATGCACTATACTTTAAAGTCTAAGTGTGACCTTGACCTTTGAGCTACGGACCTGGGTCTTGCGCACGACACGTCGTCTTACTGTGGTACACATTCATGCTAAGTTATTTGAAAATCCATCCATCGATGACAAAGATATGGACCGGACACGCCCATCAATGCACTATCCTTTAATGTCTAAGTGTGACCTTGACCTTTGAGCTACGAACCTGGGTCTTGCGCGCGACACGTCGTCTTACTGTGGTACATATTCATGCCAAGTTATTTGAAAATCCATCCATCGATGACAAAGATATGGACCGGACACGAAAATTGCCGACAGACTGACAGACCAACAGACTGACAGACCGACAGACGGTTCAAAAACTATATGCCTCCCTTTGGGGGCATAAAAATTATAAATGTTTCAATTAATTACCTTGGTATTTGGTCCCGCTTTTTGCTGATATCCACTGACTAGAGTATGGAAGAACATATAAATGTTTCAATTAATTACTTTGGTATGCGGTCCCGCTTTTTGCTGATATCCACTGACTAGTGTATAGAAGAACATATAAATATTTCAATTAATTACCTTGGTATGTGGCCCCACTTTTTGCTGATATCCACTGACCATTTACATATGCTTTGTCTTTGACTAATGATGACATATTTGCTGTCTGACAGGAAACTCTACTCACGATGTTTGACTTGAAAAGATGATGTGAGGTTCTGCACAGTACTATTATCTTACTTGGCATCTGTAAAAATGTCTACAAATATCAAAAGACACATTAAAAGGACTCCAAACTTTGGTAAAAAATCATCTTTCTTCAAAACTGCTTTTTGGTCATATTATGAACATTAGAGCAAGAGCTTTTGTTTCTAAACTATCATAAAAAATGCAAAATTAAAAAAATAACATCCCCAGGTCGGAAATTGAACCCCAGCTACCTTGGCTAAAAAAATTTTTTTACATACTTTACCAATACACCAAGGAGAAAAAAGTACTTAAGTCTCTTAAATATAAAGCTTTATAATTAAAAGAGTTTACCTCTGGTACCCCATAACAAACCCTTTTCAATTTTGAATAGAAAAATTAGTAAAAACAGCTAATTTCATGTGATTCCATAATATATAATCTACCGGTAACTAAGTTTCAAAGCCTTAAAAGAAATATAGCTATAATTTCTGTAAAATAATTTCTCTATTTTATCCAGCTACAATGAAAGAATTTACCATGTTTTAAATATTACAAGCCAGAAACATATAAAATTGATCTATTTAAAAGGTTATTTGCTAAATAAAGAATTAGCATTGTGTAAATAATGTCATAAACACACAAAATGGCTGCCACTATGATCAGCCATTTTCTTAAATTTCAAACTGCCATAACTATCTTTTTCAATAGTGGTCCAATTTTAAAAATTCTTTCAGCATTATGAAAGGCTTGAAGATGGCTTTCATATGAAATTAACTTACTGTCAGGCTTTTCTTGTCCTTTAAAGAAATATAGCTATAATTTCCTGATATCTGAAATTTTCTTTTTTTGGTTGTCATACTATCTTGCGGTCAGTGCCTTTAAAACATATGTATCCACCATACCACATTATTGCTTCAACAGTTATGTAAACTGTGTCTTGTGGCACTATGTCAGTTACTTCTATTAATTCCTTGTACGGTAAATTTGCATTTATAATATGTGTTTATTGTACTGTTTTTATGTACTAAATATGGATATAATTTATTGTATTTTGTTAATATTCAGAAGTACATTGTTTAGTCATGACATTTTTATGTTTTAAACTTACTGTACAACATCATATAATATAAACTTGTATAAAAATTAGATGTTTAATCAATTAACCATTAGCCTGCTGGCAGCAAGTGATTCTGCCTTTGCGACCACTGCATGACATGGTCTGCACTGTTTGCTACTCAGTCAGTAAATTTTCCGTGAACATGCCTTGTATGGCCCAAATTGAATGATGGACCAGTCCATTTGAGGTTTATGCAAAATTATTTACTTTTGTGGGAATGACAATTTCGGGTTTTGGCCAAAGTGGCTATTTCCTTAGAATATGAATTTGTTGATTTTAGCTTTCATGAAATTTACCTTGTTCCTTAGTATTTAATGTTGTGAATTAAGGCAACAACGAAATCCATGGAAATTAGTCCCCCTTACTTAGTGATGATACATGGAAGTGTGAAATAAATGGATATTTAACATCTGGCCTTGTCACAAAGAGAAATGTTGCTATGGCATTAACTAAAATGTTAAAACAAATGACTCTGATTGTGATGCATTTTTTTTGTTCACAGCAACAGATAAGCTTTTAGAGTCAACTGCATATTATGCCTAAATTTGTATTTTGAATTTGCACATGAAAGTTTCTAAATAATACACATCAGAATTATTTTACAAGCCTAATTTACAATTAAATGGAGTATTTATGCAGATACACAGCTAATCTGTTACTTTTTTTGCAAAATAAGAATAGAAAAGCAGCAGCTAGTGGTCAATAGCTAGGATTTTTGATATTCAAAGGGAATGCTCCATACATATTTAATGTGTTCTTTTTGTCATATATATGCCACTACAAAGCATAAATTCTGTGCATGCTTTCTCATATTTTCTATGAATGTATTTTAAGTGTGTACTGGGGGTATTTTTCCTATCAAAAAGTTAACCCTGGTAAAAGGAGGCAGACCCAAAGTATAAAAAAGTATATTCTGAATTTTAATTTCCCAAATAAGTATCCCCATCTTTTAGGGCTTGAGCTGATTTATAACAGATTTCCCAATTTGCATGTATATTTTGGTTAAATAAACAACAGTTACAATGTTCTTGAACAATTACTACAATTTTTGCAATTACATATTTGCATATAATACACACAGAAATATCTTTATACACAGTATCTGCAGTGTTTATAATCGATCTAAAGTGAAAGTAAAATAAACAGCCATTTCTGAAATTTGTAAAACTGATTTCTGAATAATTCTGGTCAAGACTTTTTTCATACTTTATTTATGCATTTATTTCTTTTCAGACCAATATATTTTTCTCATGATACTTCTAAAACCCACTCAACGCCTTTTAAACATTGGCTGACAAATTCATAAGATATCCGAGTACTTATCAACTTCACGCTTTTGTTTTTCAGTAAGATTAAGAATTCTTGGTTTAAACAAGATTAAGCATACAAAGATAAGAATGATTACTTTAAAAATAAACCTCTAATATTCACTGACACGGGTTTTCAATGAGGTAACACCACTTTTAACGCGAAAATAATAGTGGTTGTTGTTGTTGTTGTTGTTATTGACGCCAAGAGTTGCGCCCCTTTCCTGGGATAAAACCTGTCTCGCAATAAACCGTTCCCGGAAGCATTTTTCTTTCAAAATGAAAATCATGAAAGCGCTCTTTGACCGTTCGAAGCGAGACAGACAACTTAAACTAATAATGAATATTCAGATACTAAGTTACCTATATAAGATTTGCTTTTTTTTGGTGTTTAGATTTGATTTTTTTGGTGTTTAACAGATTGAATAGCACTTTATAATTCCTAAAAGTACATTAAATACACAGTTTATTTTTATAGCTCTTTGCTTTAACTCCACATCCTGGGATAACAAGCACTAACAGTATCGATATTTAAAACGGAAGTTGGAGACCAGCCTTCGGTCATTTTCAAAACTGAGCCATTGTAACGCAAAATAGTGCAAGTTAAAGGAATTTCTGTTTTTCCAATCACTAACAAGAATATCATGTTCAGATATATACGATTAAATCTGGACTCTACAAAAATTCTTTTTTTTTCCAAAGACAATTATTGACTGGAACCATCTGGATCAGCCTAGTGTGCGCAGCATCAACAGAAAGCTTTAGGATAGCGTTGTCCCAGCACTCTCTCCGACGTGTATACATATGCTGTAACAGGCCTTATATATACGTCGTATTCATTTAGATTCGGAATAAAACATGTAGAAAAATTAAACATGGTTACATAAAATCTGGAATAACTGATACGTATCAATTAAATATTCCAGATAAAATATACAAAAAGTAATATACATAGTCAATACTTCCATGTTTTTACTTCTAAAAAATCTTAAACTTTTGTTTGTCTGACATAGGCTATAACTTAAAGTACATGTATTCAAAGCCATGTCTACATCTACATCTACGGGGATACTCCCAACAATCAATTTCTGATCATAACTGTCAGAACGGGGCAGTTGTTAAGACATGTTTGTTTGTTGTTTTTTTTTGTTTTGGGTTTAACGCCATTTTTCAACAGTATTTCAGTCATGTAATAGCGGGCAATTAATAACCAGTTTTCCTGGATTCTGTACCAGTACAGACCTGCCAATTTCCCCCGCATGAATCAGAGGTGGAGGACTAATGATTTCAGACACAATGTGGTTTATCAAATAGTCACGGAGAACATACGCCCCGCCCGAGGATCGAACTCACGACCCCGCGATCCGTAGACCAACGCTCTTACCTACTGAGCTAAGCGGGCGGGCGTTAAGGCATGTTGCTATGTTACATGATACATGATATGCATGTGTTAAGGGAGTTCGAGCAGTAGTATATACAGCTTTGTTAAAAATGAAATTAGTACATACACGAGTCTAGGTCAGATGTGAAGCACTGAAGGTTCACACTGTCCTTGATGTTATAAGGCAAGGCGTTCCAGTATCTGATCGTGCGGGGGAAAAAGGAGTTCATATGATATTCTGTTCTTGAAGATGGAATGATAAAGTTTAAATTTCTAGAGGCTGTCAGGTGGTTATGATCTACAAAGACGAAGTTGTGTGATATTTTGTACAACATTATTAGGGGATGCATGTATTCTTCTCTGTTCTAATGTCTATCATTTAAGAGTTTCAATCATTGATGTTACGCTGCTTTGGTATAAGTTAACATTCATATTCATAACATATCTGGCTGCAGCTCTGTGTAACTTTTCTATCTCATATGCTAAGTTTTCTGCCATGGATGTCATATGGTATTACAGTATTCTAACTGTGGGCGGACGTATGTTTTGTAGGCAGCTTCTTTGATATTACGGTTATAACATTGTACATTTCTTTTTATGAATCTGGAGAGTGTTACTAGCTTTTGAAGATTTAGTTTCAATATGTTTTTCCAACTGTGCACGATAAATGCCGATACATATGTTTCTTAATCAGCACAACTAATTAAAAGAAATATAGTTTATAATGTATTTCTTGTTTTCCTACACAACAAATGAGTGCAATCATACCAGAGTACATTCAGTTATTCTGAAAATCTAACTGAAAGACAGGATTTCACTGGAAGTAGTTTTGGATAATGGCAATTATTTTTCAGATGTTTGAGATAACGGTGGAAGGCTTTTCGTTTAATAGTTTTCAACTTACTAAAATACGTGCGAAACTTTGGTTTACAATAACAGTAGTAGACGGCTGTATTAAGATGTCGTGCGCTCGAGATAAGATGTCGTGCGCACGAGATAAGATGTCGTGCACTCGAGATAAGATGTCGAGCGCACGAGATAAGATGCCGTGAGCACGAGATAATTTAATCTTAAAAAATAAATGCATGTCCTAAACATACCACCGTAGTATTGTCCTACATACTGTGACATGGAATCCCAAGACGTCTACAGAAAACATGTACTGTGTTTAATCCGAAACATTTATTTGCCCCATGACCAAAATGTTATTCGATTTATAACCATATCTAAAACTTAATACAGGTCAAAGAGAAAAGTTGCAGCATTGTTAACGAAACGATGTGCCAAATATGGTCGACAGCAAAAAAAAAAATGTAGAAAAATGAACTTTAAAACTATCTTTGTTTTCTCTCCCGCGACCATACCATTAAAGGTCCTGTAGGTAGACAGAGAAATATTCAATTTTAGAAAAAATCTTTTTGCCTCCCACATGTTTACCAATGTTTTTATCATAAACATCTGTAATACATCTGTAGCTTGATTTGAGAGTTACAGAAATTTCTTGTAGAATTTTTACCATATACTCGTATCATGGAAAAATGATACAGATTTAGTATTTTGATCAGCGGCAATTGTTGTACGTTAGTATCGTGAGAGGTGAAACAAGAATATTTGATATTTGGTCAGACAGTAGATCAATGAGGCATCAATAACGACAATACACTTAACAAACTTTGTTGAAAGTAAATTTAAATGGTATTAGTGATATAATTTAAATTAAATCATGTTCTTGAAAAAAGATAGCCTGGCCCTGGATTCACAAACTTTTCAGTCTTCAGCTGGTTGATAATGAAACTTTATTTGTCATTTATATCTATAATAGCATGTTTAAAATTAAATTCTCAGTTAATAACATTGTTTACAAATGAACTTCCCGTATGATGGTCAGTTCAATTGAATTAATCTTGAAGTTTTAGTAAAATTGATTTACACATATTCAAGTCTAAACTCAGTTGAGACTGAAAAATGCTTTGTGAACACGGGGCCTGATTACGGCACTACGAGCTCAAGTCAAAATTTGATGCTAAAGTTAAGCCAGTGGGATACGCAAACTTCGCAAACCAAATGAATGTCTTTTCATACAATTTGGACAGGTACATTAATATAATCAGAATGATATTCATACTGGAAATGACCTAAACATGTTTTTCTTTGCGGGAAACAGACCTTATATCTTAGTTTTACATAATATTACTGAATCCAACAAAACGTGCCTCAACCAGTCAACGATTACATATGCACTTTGTTGAATTTGTTCACCAAGTGGTCAAGTGGTAACACGCTTAACAGTCAATCCAGAGACCCGGTGTTCGAATCCCGGTCCAGGCATTGGACATTTTTGAGATGCTTTTGTGTGTGTTCTCCTCAGGTAAGAGTCAGTACTTTTTTCCAAGAAAAGAGGATATCGCGTGTATCGATGCTCTCTACACCGGTCATGTTAAAGAACCAGGCCGTCTATTCATGACGAGCTAGGCCAAGTTTACCGGAATCTCTTTCCCTCTCTCCGTCCCTCTGATCAGATATGCTCTGGTAGGGGACAAATTTCACGTCCTTGAATGACTGCACATGTGTTTGAACGAAAAGCTGATGAAGCATTTTTGCTAAACAGTTTTCTACATGGCAGTTTACAGCATGTAAGTCCGATTTGCTATAAAAGCAATTCATTTATGCAAAGTCGCTTAAACAGAACAAAAGCAATGTCATTGTAGAAAATAATGATTTTAGCTCACCTGAATGCACAAAACTCCACATTTATACTCCGCTATCTTTTAAAGGTCAAAATTTAAGAACAGTACATGTATACTATGTACAGGAGATAGCTCAGATAGTATTTAAAGTAGCGATACATAACACCGTGTCTAACATACACATTTGATAATATCTATGTACATGTAACATCAGGTATGTATTTAAAGGTTTTTAGAATAAATTCTACATAGATTCTAAAATATTTTAAAAAGTAATTTAAAGAAATATTGACTCATTTTACGGCGACTGGATTCGCACTCAGCAATTACAAGCGCAAAAAGAGGTAAATAAGCGCGTGACAAGTTTGAAAATCCGTAAAATAAATGAAATAAAATGCAAACACGGGATATATTTGATTCTTTAATTCTAATAAGCTCACAACTACAATATTTTGAATGATCATTTCTATCGAGATTATGGAAACTGCCTCAAATATTTCACCTGTCAAACACAAACAAAAAGTCAGAGAAAATTATAATCACCTTAACGCACGATATGAACGCTGCTGAAAACTAGTTGAAATAATGTGGTCATTGAAAGGTTATCATATCATGGTCAGGGTGTACTACATCTGCGCGGGCTAAAACAAGGTCACTATTCGTTCAATATTATATAATTTCAAACAAGGAAATAACTCTTTCTCTGATTTCTTATTTGTAAAGACTAGTTACATGTCAATATTGCACACAAAACAACAGTATAGTAAAATCCCGAGTCGTCTGCTTCCCGAACTACCAATATATATGCCCATGATTTGCATGCACTTCCCCAAAGTCAATAACTGAAATTATAACACGGTTCCTTAAGTTAATCACCGGTCTATAGTTAATGCTACTGACCGATCTATAGATCAATACAGGTTTGCTGGGCTACAGTAAGAACTTTAAAAAAACCTTGAAATTCGTTTTTAATGTGATGTAATAAAACACTTCTTGAATGGTTTGCCGGTCAAAACTCATCGGTCTTTAGGACCTCAGTTTTGATTATTGGCCGGCAACTCGTTCAGTAAGTGTATAATGTTTATTAACGATTTCTTTTGACAAATACCTTTTCTGCAGACTCGCACACCACACTCCTCGATTGAGAATGTCCACTTTTTCAGCATTTCAGAACTATACATGCTTGATTTCGTTATTAATATTTTCAAAGAATCTTGGTAAACATCATCAACATCAAGTAGTCATGTGCATTTTGTCTGGAGTTTCGTGTCCGATTTGTTTTTAATTATGCCCATTTTTGGACTTTCTATTTTATCAAATATTTTCGGGGGGGGGGGGGGGGGGGGCATATGTGTAAAAAATGTTGACAACATTCTTGTTTCAAATTAGTCTAGAAAATAATCAAGCACAATACGAGTTTTTCATTAACTGAAATTTCTTAGTATATCTTAATGCAGTGAAACGTCAGGTTTAAACCAAATCCTACAATTCAGATGAAAATAGTTTATCTCTATGTGCAAAAAATCTGAAACATATTGTTTAAAAAATCATTTTGAGGCATTTATTTCTCGCTGAAACAAATTTTATTCGTTGTACTTTGTTAACATAAATAACACAAATAGGAATTTCATTGATAGAGTATATACAAAACAGCTTTTACGGTCTCGGTCCATTATATAAAAGCACTGCCACGTGCAAAAAAAAATCAAATACGTTTTAAACGTTCGTTTCTTCTATACTTTCGAGTCTCGATGTATAGGTAATAGTTGTCTGCTCTTGAACAGATGCCGAAAGTGATTTTTGAGAAAGTGACTTTTGAGACCCAGTCCTGATGGATCCCCTCACGCTTATGGTCGATATTTTTGAAGCTCGAGATATTCTGCTCCTGCTGATCCGGCGTTTCTTAATCGAGCCTTCCATCTGAACCTGGGAACCATCGAAAGCCTCAGCGACAACGATATTATATACGTTAATGCGCATCACATCCGCCCAATCTCGTAAATAGCCGCTTAGAGGCGATAGAACAATTAGAAATTGTAGTCGCCACTCGTCAAACCAGGAATTGAACAGTATTCCATGAGCCGCACAATATACCATGCGAGTTGCCACTGAGAGCCAAGCAGAAATGGTCTCATCCTGGATAAACGGCCAATAAGTCATCAGTACGGAGAACACCGCTAGACATATCACCACTGGATACAGAACGAACAGCATAGCGGAGACGTGTGTATCTGTTGCGCTAAGCGCGTGATTTTGCGGAAGTCCCATTCGCGTGATTCGACGAGTGTGTTGTCTCTTGTTCGTTGCAGTTGTATGGCACACCAATGCAAGGCATACGGTTGTTGTAGCGGTGAGAAGCCCCTGTATAGATAGTATGCTGTACACTTGATACGGCATGCATTCGTGTATTTCTAACGTATACCGTAGCATGTAACAGACAAGAAGGCGTACGAACAAATATGAAACTATAACTGTTGCGTAAGCCGACGCTACAAATTGTGAGGTGAACTTGTCATCCCCTGTACATCGGATATATTTCAGGGGACATTTCAACGCAAACACTCTCTCCAGACTTACAAGCGTTGTTGCTATGGATACCATTACAGAAAACGCGCCAACGTATTCTTGGTTGAAATTGACATCACTGTTAATCCAAGGCTGAATTCCTGTGACTATCATGAGGACAATGTCTGTCACCAAAATCACATTGCACAGTTTCCTGAAAGGCCGCGGTAGTTTCGTTGAAAATATTACCGCACGGGTGCCACAAGCTAAAAACAGTATCAAAAATACACAGGTCACCGAAATAGATATTTTACACGTTAGAGTAAACACCGCCATTTATGTTTCCGTCAATATTTCTTGAGAAGTGTCTGTCTTTCTGTTATCGGAGCTCTGAAAAAAATATAAAAAGTATTTGAAGCGCAGCCTTAATGTAAATGTATTTACCGTTTTCTAGGTATATGTAACAAAAATACGGATCTGCAGGTTACAGCATATGGTATAATAACAGCAGAATTCAAATGTAATTACCTTATTCTACTTTGTAGCATCAGTGCCAAACAGGGGATATTAAACCAAAAGTCGGAAACCAATTTTAAACTTTTTGGATTAACACACGATCTCAGTTTTACGTTTCGAACATCATGGGAAGCAATATTAACACATATTTTGGATTAAAAACTGATTGTCTCGTATACAAGCTATTCAAATTCGCAACAAATTCTTACTACCGTAAAATATACAATGTAGTCTGAAAACAGCTATAAAGTAATTACCTTGCATCTTCAAACACGTTCATCCGCAAAAGACCGAGTCTTCTTATGGTGAGCAAGTCTATTGACGCATTTATCACTTCTGAATTTTTACGCTCCTTTTATAAAGCAAGAGCTTTGTCTCCTCGGTTACAAGAAAGCGATAATCAAAACGCATTTAGCGACATGTATCTATGAACATAAAAAGTTAGCATCTTCTGTTAAACTGACAAAACTTGTGTGTCGTCTGCCATATTATGAACGAAGCTTTCCTTTCACGGGAACTCCCGAAAGTGGAAACGAGTACAAAATGGTTCATACATTTCAGCGGCTAATTCTGTCAGAACTGATTTTTCGTCATATTGTTTATCTCTCGGGATCACCAAAGGTGCCTCTCGGACGAGAAGGCTGACCCTCCAAATGAAAGATACATGGCTCTCTAATTAGTATATGGAACTGGAGGGTCATAACGATCCTTTATCGTTTGTAAGTTGGTTACATTAGATATTTGTATATACGTTTTGTACCTAGAAATGGAAATGCTGATTTTTTCTACATAAAGGAACATAACTCTGGTATTATTTCAGAAATCTTGCTCATTATCAAACTTTTATCAGCATGAATATTGGTCTAGAAATTGGGCGTCTAATGTGTTAACTCTGTGAAAAATGACGACTGACTCAACTAAGGACCGTAACTCTGGTAATAACCAATTTTTGATTAGATAAATCTTGTCCATTATCTTATTTCAAGATCTTATGGCCATAAACATATGTGTAAGCTGCATGAACATTTCTGCAGAAATGTGGCTGCTATGTGTTAAAAACTTCAAAAAGGACCATTCTGAATGTTTTTACTAAGTCAAGGGCCATAAATCTGACTTTTCTAATGCAGTCTTACCTATTTCCTAACTATTCCGATATCTTGCTGTAACGTACATTCTGCTGGTGTGTTAACTGTGTGGAATATGACAATTTGACAAGTGCAAAAGCTATAACTATAGATAATATAGTGGAGCAATCTAGACTGTATCAAAATGGTTAGAGATCTCCTGTGTGTTATTAGTAACCATGGTGTAACGCCTAAAGCAATCTCGGCTGTGTTCTACATCTACATCGTACATTGACGCAGTCACACTTTATTACGTGATGGTTGGCGCTAGATCAAGAAAAGAGAATGGAAAAAATATGGAAAGTAAGAAGAGATTGGATAGCTCAAAAGGTAGGAAATAAGCGAGTTAAGTTTGGCCAGTTATGTTTTCGTCCTCTCCGGTTACGGTGGCCGCGGCCGGCACAGCAATGGGGATCACTAGAAAGTACTTGTAACTGAACCCCTACAGACTAGACTGAGAGTAATGACAGCCCCTGCTAGAAGGATACCAAGTCAGAGGCCTCTGCAACATCAAGGCAGGTTGTTCCATGCTGTAATAGACCGTGGGAAGAAGGAGTTCTTGAAGTAGGATGTTGATGTGGATGGCTGGCGGAATTTCTTGGAGTGGGAAGATCTGGTGAGACTCTGGGCTTGGATGATGAACTGGCTGGCTGGGATGTCTACAAAGTCGTCGCCGATCTTGTTCAAAATGGTCAGCTGGGATTCCAGTGACTCCCAGTGTAGGTGGCCAAGCATGGAGGAGACACTGCTGGTGTTGTGATATCTGTTGGTCACATATCTAGTGGCTCTCCTTTGTACCATCTCGAATTTGTGATATATGGGTTCCAGACTGTGGAACAATACTCCAAGTTTGGCCGCAAGAGTATCTAGTACGCCCTACCCTTCACATCTTCGTTGCTGATGCGCAGGTTGCGTCGGAGGAAACCAAGCCTGCTGTTTCCCTTCTTCACAATCTTGTCGATGTTGTTTTTCCATGAGAGGTTCTGGGATATGTGGACTCCAAGGTACTTTGTGGTCGAGTCTGTTTCTCAAGGAGTACTCATATATGACTGGGGGTCTTCTTTCTATGGACACGCAGAATGCTGCACTTCTCTGGGTGGAAGCTCACGCCTCAGCGTTTCTCCCATTCTACTGATTTGTTCAGGTCATCTTGAAGTGCTTTGCAGTCTTGTTCGGTGAGGATTTCCCGGTATGATATCTATCTATCTATCTTCCGTTGACGTCCAAACCCCTTGCGGTAACGTAGACGTTTTGCGCGTCAAAATCAAAAAGAGAAAAAATATAGTGATAAAAATTTAGAGTGGAAGAAACTAAAAATAACTTTGGTGATATAAAAAGGTTAAAACTTGAGTTTGCGGGATAACTAGGGCGAGGCATGTTCAAGGCTGCAAACTGCAGCACTGAACTGCTCTAGGGTAGGGAGGTGGGCGACACTGGGGGGAAGTTGGTTCCGATGGTACAATGTTCTCAGAAAATAAGAAAACTTGTAATAGTCAGTGGTTGCAGTAATTAACCTATAACTTAGGGAGTAGCCATAGCGGACACATCGGGTCATTGGGGTCAGGTAATCTACGATTGGGATAGCAACCAGATCATGATCTACCACACAGTCGTTTGCAAAGTGTCTTGATTTGGATGAAACCTAAAGTGGTAAGTCGTTCATGAAGGTGAGGAATAGAATAGGTCCGAGGAAACTTCCCTGTGGGACGCCGCTGATAACGGGTGCCGACTCGGATGTTGCCCCACCAACTATCACGCGCTGAGAGCGACCCGTCAGGAAGTTGGCTGTTCGAGTTTAACAACGAGCTTGCGGCTATGTACATTTCACGTTTCATGAAGTCTGCTCAGGAAATGTGAAATTTGGCTGCTAATGTGTTAACATTGTGATATAAAAGAATTTTATTTAACTCAAGGATCATAAATGTGGCTTTTAAAGTAGTCATATCCATCATTGAAACTTGTGTTTGGTTAACGTCACTCCGGCACAATTTCAGGTTATATAGCGAACTTGCAGATTTTCATTTTGGACAGAAAGTCCCTAGTTCCCCATCCGAACATTATTTCAGACATGTGCGGGGAACTTGGGGTAGAACCGCCGACCTTCCACAAGCCAGTTGTGTGGCTTCCTCACATGAATGAATTCCACATCCCAAGCATGGTTTTCAACCCAAAGCGTTTTGAAATCAGGTCAGAGTTCTTGTGTTAATGTACATTATTCTTATGTTTAAACAAAGTGAAATGGCAATTTGACTAATTCAAGAGCCATAAATCTAAAGTAGGCCATAATCAAAATGGTCACAGATCTTTTAGACACATACATTCTGTGTAAGTTTCACAAATTATTGAAATAAATGTATTATGGTGCCTCCAATGTGTTAATAGTAAAACTGTTGACAGACAGAGGGAAAAGCATCATCACAATAGCTTAAGATCAGGTGCGCTAGTCAATCAAATACTAGGCTTGAAATCACGGCATCAAAGGGAAAGTGACCTTCAAAGGTCAAGATTACAGCAACAAGGTCAAATACGGCCATCATATTATGTTTCCAGAGCATTATTTAATAACCATTCAAGGTATTGACTTTAAGCTTAGCATATACATAGGTGGCAATCTGACGATTTGAGCAGTGCAGTCCACATAACTCTCCCTCCCAATCCCAGCTCGACACACAATTTTTTTTCTCTCCTGCTTTGATCCAGATTATCAGGCATATATTGCCCCTTCTGCTGAACTCTTGTTTTAGAAAAAGGGCGTGTAGATAACACTTAAAAAACAACAAAATTTGATAATGTTTTGACAAGTTTTAATACATTAAATAAGTAAATACAATTTTCTTTCAGAAAACCACAAAATAATCACGAGTCAAAATAACATTTCATGCAGTCATAATTACAAAGCCTTGTAAGGCAAAATGACTCTCTCTGGAGATTTATGTCAATTTTTTTGGAAATGATGAAAGTGATTTCATTACTAAGTCTTTGTAATTGTTTGAAAATATAATTGTAAATAATTGCAATCATTAGAAATTGTAACAGTATTTGTAACTGTAAGTACATGTTAGAAATTATTATGAGTTACCTTTAAAAGAAATATACGACTTGGTGTATTTTACATAACAAAGGGTTAGGAAAAATGTACAATTTATTTGTGTGCCAGGACAGATCCTCTGGCAAAATATGCTGTGCATACATTTTGCTGATTAACTGTGTTGTTTTTACTCTAAGTAGTCTGACTGGCTGTAAAGCATACTGACTGCGCTAACTCCTAGTGTTGGCTGAAGGTACCATGAGAAAACGTAACTTTTTTTCTTTTTGTTAATATCGGCTAGGTGAAGAAACATAACTATGTTCATTATTTTCCTTTTCTCTACAAACTCTATATCTAAATTCAGCTATCCTTGGACAATTATATATTTTTTTATGGACAGTTAATTTCGTTGTTTTGAAAAAGCTGTAAAATACCCTTTTACAGAACCCTCATTCTCATTATTTCAGCTGCCCGAGTGAATGAAATTCTTGCTGTGTGACTAAGGGGAACCAATTAAATTAATGCTTCACAAATATGAGACAAACATCAGGTTAGATTTATGTTATTTACAAGAATTCAGATGGAAATGAACATGAAGTATCTTTAATGGCTAAATGCTTTGTCAAAAACAATTTTCGGTATGATATAATTTCGGCAAAGAAAAAACACATTAATTTATCAAAATAAACAAGCATGTTTTGTATATCAGCCATCCCTTTAAATCCTTTAGAAGATATATGGCAAATATTGGCACCATCCGACCTTCGTTAGTATTTTGGTTCCTTAAAACTTTTACAGTGTAAAGTCAAATTACCGCTTTGACAATGACTTTTATTTTTTTAACTAAATCTATTAATCCCGCAAAATAAAACCTCATTTAAAATCGTAAAAAAATATACAAATTGTATACAAACATCTACCTGGACCTTGAATCTTAACAGAAACATATGGCCATTATGTGCTGCAATGTTTTTGATCATCTAAGCCAATAGAATTTTAAACATTAATCATTGTATTAAAAATGTTATCTGGATAATTTGACATACTGAATATTATCAAGCTTAACTTGTATCTCATTAGACACAACTATGGCAGAGTATGAAGTGACTAATGTTCAATATCAAATATAACATCTATTTTCAACATCTCGGAAAAGCATATTTTTTTCTCTACAAAGTCAGATTTTTCTTTAAAACTGGAACAGTTTCTTCATAAATTAACTTCTCAAGAGTAACTACCTCTAAAGAATAAACAATTTCAATCTAACGTGTTTCTCTACAGACATTTGCTCTCTATTTCGATCACATTCCATTACAAGACTTTTAAACAAGTGTCTACGTATTAATCATAATTCATTTATATTGCATGACAAGAGTTACAAACAAATGTCTATGCATGATTCACAAAATCCTCTCACATCTGTCTCAGTCATCACTTCCCCTCTGTATCCATGTCCTCTTCATCTTCTTCATCATCATCCTCCTCGTGCCGCTCCTGTTTCTCGTACGCCTTGTCAGATGGTGTCACAACAACCCCCTCCCATACACTCATCTCAGTAGCTATAGCTAAAACAGAAAAATATAAATTAGTTTAGATATGTTCTCAAACTTGAGCTGAAACTCATTCAACTTCTCGAGGTGACTTTTAAAACATAAAACTTTAAACTGTATATTTAAATAAAACTATGTTCAATATATAAATGAAAACTATTAAAATGAAAGCAAAAAACCTTTAATATTTCATCAACATTATGATGCCAATCTGACTTCAAACGGTTATTAAAGCTATTACAAACATGAATGTGTTTCAGAAAATGGTACATTGAGTAATACAATGGTTTTATTTTTGCTAACATTTTCAAATAAGGCAACTTGTGGCTATTAAGAAGTGTTACCTCCAAATGTATAACAAGTTGCAAAATGAATATTCTCAGCATTACAAAAATGGCTCCTATTTTCACATTTTAAAGGCACTGACCTCCGAATCATATAACAACAAAAAAAGAGAAAATGTTAGGTATTATGAAATTAATGCCATATTTCTTAAGAAAGCATTGGAACTTAATTACTGACAGACTATATGTTATGGAAACACATGAGAATTAGTTGTTTTTACTTAATTCTTACACTGAAAATTGAAAAGCATTTCTAATGCTTTACTTGAGGTTAACTGCCTTAATTATAAACATTTATATTCAACGATTGTGAAATAAATATTCCTCCGTGGCAGTTCTGGTAGAGACAGCAAAATTGTTTTTATTGCCGCGGCGGTCCGAGTTCATTTCCTGGTTTGGGCATTTTTCTTTTCTTTTTCAAGAAAGTTTAGAAACAGAAACTCATATTCTAATGTTTATAATATCACAAAACTTCAATTTTAAAGAAGATCATTTTTTTAAATCAAAATCTGGAGGTCAGTGCCTTTAAAACTCAACTTTGTCTGAAATAAGATCTTTATTAAACAATCCGCATTTTTTTATTAACACATTACGCATATTAAATGATATAACTATACATAATTGAATACTGTTCCTAAAAAAATTCATTTTTTTCACAGATTGGAAAATATCATACATGTTCTATTCAATAAGATTAAAAGCAACAAAACCTATCTAATTATTCACAATTTGTTGCAACATTTAATATAACTTAAAAATAACACAGTAACAACTAGAAGCAATGGATTACAATAAACAGTTAAAAGCCACAAAAGGTATTTGCTTCTTACTTGCATTTCCTTCCATTCCGAGGATCTGTTTGAAGCCGCCATGACTAAGTACTCTGAGTAACGTTTGTGCTGTGTAACATACCTGATCCTAAAAATATTTGAGGTAATTTCCATTACAAGAGTTTAAGATCATAATTTACAATCAAGTTTTGTAAAACTGACAACAGGGCTGGCATTCATTGACACATTCAGTCTTAAAATTTCGACAAACACATCAAAATGCAAAGTCAGCATTTTTTTTCTTCTTCTATATAATTCATCTTTAACGCTGAAAATATGTAGAGCTTTCTGCAACTGTATGACCTACATCCGTGTACTGTTTCATAATTCATAATAAATGTACATTAAGAGAGTATAATAGAAAGTATAACTGTATAAAAACTAGAAAAAATTTGACTGGCAGAATGCAGATAAATTAGAGTAAAGGAAGAACAATATATTGGGAAAACCTAAAATTTAAGGGTTTATTTCAGTAAAATAAGTGTTATTTTTACCTGTTACTAGTATTTAAGGGTCACAACTGTGTGTACTACAAATGTGTCCTGCAAGGATCTGTCAAGTATATCTACCTGTCGTTCAAGGGCCACAACTGTGTGTACTATAGTTGTAATCTGTTCACAGTAATATTTACCTGTGGTTCACGAGTAATGACCTTGTGTACCCTGACTGTGCCCTATTCACAGGGAGTTGTATTTTAATATTTACCTGTTGCTCAATGGTTATGACTGTATGTACTCTGTGCCTTGTTCACAAGGCTCTGTAATTTAATAACTGTCCATTATCCACTGTTTAGGGTCATGACTGTGTGTACTGTAACTGTGCCCTGTTCACAAGGATGTGTAATATAATATTTACCTGTTGTTCAAGGGTCATGACCGTGTGTACTCTAACTGTACCCTGTTCACAGGGATCTGTAATACCCACTGATCCAGGAAGAAAAAATCCTGCAGCAAGAATCTGTAGACATCTCCTGCAAAAACAAAACAGGACAGAGTGTTGTATTCAAGCATTAAAACATAACTAACTTTGAACTTTAATACAAACTTGACCCACTAGACCCTGGAGTGGTCTTTCTTGCAATTTGCCCTCCAGGCAATATAGTTTGCACAAACTTGCATCTAGATAATGCACAAATTTTCTGTACCCCGGCATGCTGGCTTTAATCATGAGGAATTATCTGACCCCCTGACAGAACTCTCACCTTATCAATGAAAACATTACATTAACACTGGCCTTTTTTCAAAAATATTTAATTTTTATAAAAGTTTATACCAGAATGTAGATTTACATTTATATTTAATATTGTACTTACTTGAAAGCTATATTTATTCCAAGAGGCTGCCTTGTGGGATTGTTCATAATAGCATAATGGGACTGAAAATAGCAGAAAACTTATGTTAAAATAATCATTCAACACCATTCACTATTAATTATTTTGGATTTCCTGGTCACCTTGACACATGAAATCAAAGCCTACTGACCATAAAGTTACTGTGAAATCTGACATTTGTGGTGGTTTATTATTTGTGGAATAATTCCACTCCACATAGTTCTATGTAATATTAAAGCTCCTCATATTTAACAAGGAATAATAACAGTAGTTGTTGCATACTCTTTTACTGAACCGTTTTTTTTTATGATAATCAAGATAATAATAAATATTATTACTTATCTTTACTTGGTAGCCTGTATTAATGCATAGATGTTAGGGCCAATTTCTCATAGTTTATAGTTTTTTCAACGTTACACAAAAAACTTGCTTGAACTTCCCTGGTGAAGTTCTGGTGTAGATTAAAAAATAATTCTGATTGGCTGATGTGAAAATGTATGTCAGTCGTCATTTTACAACACATGTACGATAAAATGTGTATATACAGCATAAATGTGCAAAATGAATTAAATAAACAGAACAGATGTGTACCAATGTATGATTTCAAATTCAAAATCATATCCAAGATGATTTTCATTCGTCATTTCGAGTTTTATCGTAAAACTGTGAATATATTGCATTCTGTTTTTGTTTGTTTACATTCCGTCTAACAAGTGCACACTGCCGTGACCTCTAGACCGGATGTTCATTAGGGGAGTTCATGCAAGTTTTTTCTGTAGCGTTGACGAAAGCATAAAATATGTGGAGCATCTCTGCAACATGTAATATTGAGATAATGTGACTGGTGCACGATGGAAGATGAATTATCGCTTGTTCAATACAGTAGGTACCCATTCACTGAACTGCGCATTTAAGATGAGAAATATGTACAATTGAATTGGATTAGTGCACTTTCCCGTTCATGACCATGGTTCTTATAGAATACCTAGGGGTAAAGTATAACATGTATAACAGAGGCATTTTCTTTCTGGTCTGGCGCCACTGAACTTACCAAGAGATCAATAATCCAGGGAGTAAGGGGAGAGAATCCTTCAAATCTGTTCTTCAAGTCTTGAAGCAATCTATTTAGAACTTTTATACTGAAAAGGATAAACACTTTCTAAGTCTTAATAATTTCATAACTGCTCAGTCATAGCTAATTCAAGAAGCTCTGAAGAATGATATTTAGATCTGATTATAGTCAAGATGTAACAACGAAAAAACATAGCACTGAAATAACAATACGCAAAAAAGTATCTTTACAATGACCTTAACAACAAACATTCAACTTTCAACAATATGTGCATGTCCACTTGATGTTGATGAGTTCTATATGAATTGGATGGAAACTGAAGAAGGAGTTGAGTACACAAGGTAATGATGTTAGTTGTAATATATTAAGACCAAAAATGGGGCATAGCTAAAAGAAATCTGAATGAAACTCCTGAAACTAGAAAACGAGTTAAAGCAGTATTTCAGTTGTGCAATGGCAGGTTTATCTAACCAATGTTCCTAGAGTCTGATCTACCAGTACTAACCTTTTCTTTTTTCTGCATGTAACATGAAACAATGTCTTATATGAAACCATCACAGTGAACTCGGAACTGTGCAATTCGTAGTTTTACGCTCTCCCTATTCAGCCAAGGAAGAGGGTTAAGGGCCTTTGGTCCAATGTTAAGTCCATAGATATATTTCAACAGCATCAAAATAATTTTCTGTATCCTGACAATGACTCTGCTATGCACAGTGATTTTCATCATTTTTTATTTGCAAACAAACTAACCTTGAATGAGATGCGTTTTCCTCGAACCAGCGAGCGTGGCGTATAGCAGCTAGATGACTGTTCATGATTTTACCATCCACTATAATAATGAATATCAAAGCAAATATTATACAGTTCAATCAGAAAAAAAATTGCAAAGGATCATCTTTTTCTATTGTTATGCTTTTCATTGTCTCGCAAACATTAATGATTTCTACTTCAGACTGTTATAACACAGTATGTTTATTGTCATAATATGTATATTACAACCATTACATCTTATATCCCAAACTTTTATCATTCCAGCAATGATCGCCTCCTTAAAAGGCTCATAATGCCTTTGTTTAAAGTGTGGCTAAAATACATTTATTCCTTGTTAAATCCTATTACTAATAATTACTTTCTTTAACATTTGTCAAAGGTTAGAATATTGCTGAATATACTAGAATTGAATATACTTTACTGAATCTATTGCTTTTTTATTACCTTGCTTTACGGCTCTAACTATAACAGTTCATGTGAAATATCAAAAGCAATGCTTTTCTAACAATGTAAGTATGCTTAACATCAAATTTAGAAAGCTGTTCATCTGAATTCAAGGTAAAAAATTAAAGCATTATTGACCTTTAAGACAGTTAAATACAAATTGTGAAAGTCTGATCTATGGCTATTAACAAATCTACTATACACTGTAATACAAGGACATAAACTTTATGATAAAGAAACATACAATGAAGATCTGGATCCAGTTTCTTCAAGTTTGGTGGTATTGTTGTGATAAGGCACCGGACTGTGGCATCTGATGAGCTAATTTCAAATCCTGTCTCACTTGTTAGCATGGACAAAACTGAAATTTATACAAAGAAAGATGACCGACTGGTGTATTGGTAGATGTCAGACTGAGAGTCGGTAGCATAAATTCTATGAAATTGATCATTGTAAACTTGTTTCTACTGAGCAAAACACAACTACAAACAAGACAACTCATAAAATCAGACCGTTGAAATATTGTCTTATGATATATCTATGGCACGATATTACATTCAAATCAGTCTGGAATGAAGCCTAATTCTGTATAAAATTAGAAATTTATTATCTTTTATTATTTCCTACACCGAGGTGTGAAAAGCTTTTAACAATTGCCCTCTATGTTTAATTGTTTTGTGTGCAGAAGTGATGCGTAAAATAATGTCATTTTGTTGTCTTCTATCAAGTGTTTAAATGACCATGATCATTTAAAGCACTATATAGCATGGTTATGTTTATAAAGTCCTTACACCAATTAGTGTTTTTAGAATTAACTCTCAGTAACTCGGCCTTTTTAACAAATTTATCAGGTAACAGAGCAATTATATCATGGATGTTTCAAGCATAGTAAACATAGATGTCCCTCAGTATTGCGGAAACATTTTAACTGTTGTCCTTGGCCTATCTGTCTATGATAAAAATCTGAAAGTCATCCCTGCTACTTTGAGAAAACAGTTTTGACTAAACTCCACAAAGTAACTAAGGTATATATTATTCGAGTCATCTTTATTAGGGACTGTTTACCTTTTTTACAAATAACATTTACCATATATTCTCTTATCAACCACCAGCCCTTTGCTCAAATATTTACAAAATAATTGGGTAAACGCAAGTGTGATGGCTGTATTTACTAGTTTAAATTATAGACATTTACTGATGTATAAAAAATAACCCTGCCACCTTTGCAAAATGAAACACCCAAAAGGGCATTAATAAGAGAAAATATGGTATATAAGACGGTGTTAAACTAGAAAACAAATGGAGAAAATTATCATAATGTCTTACTTTCCCTGGGCTCTGAATTTCTCAAATCTTCTACAACTTTATTTCCAAGGGCAGTAACTGCTTCTTCTGTAACAAAAAAATAGCATGAAAATTTATATGCAAATACATATACAAATCATCTTCAAATAAAGGTCAAAGCATTGCCTAGTTATTGATCAAAAATCATTTTCAGCCTAGAGTTCACTGTGACTTTCAGCCCCCAATTAGCCTATAAAAAAGCATTGTAGAGATACAAATGCCGTAACAGCAGACACCATGGTAAGTGGTAACACTGTTAAACTTTGACTACAAAACCAGGGGTTGTGAGTTCGAGCCCACACTCCTCCAATTAAAAATTACTAACACTGGGATAAGAGTCATTTACAACTAGCACGCTAAAAGAACCAGGGAAGCTTCTGGAAAAGCAGCTTTTCTGTATCTTGCACTATCCCTCTACTAATATTCTTCTGGAGGAGTCGCCCATATGGATCACCGGTATACAGCATGACAAAATGCCAACAGGATCATACATTTCTTTGTAACAAAGAGTACTGCCAACAGATTTTCAGCATGTTTACTGGAATACCTCATAATCTGACAGAGCTTCTCTTCGGTTGATTTTTTAACATTAGGCAGCTATTTAAACACTTGATTTTGGAAGTTTGGAAAGACTTCAAACCTTATTTCAGTAATACTTCAACAAAAGGATATTGCACCTACACTGATTTTGTGATATATAAAGTTTATACAGGTAATAAATGGAAACAAAACTTGTAATCAGCATACTTGTGGGTAAAGTTTTCAACATGACCACTATATCGGCAACATTATTTCCAGCCATCATTGTTCCTTTTTTAAATGGTCCAACTTGTCTGACCTCTTCTATTTGCTGAAAACAACAAATAATTTAAAAACAATTCGCTCTAACAAAGCTTATACACATTCAAAATACTAGTGTAGGGGCGACTATTGGGGCCAGTTTTGACTATTGCAATACTATTGATCTTGCTGAAAAACTATTGCGATACTATTCTATTGCAGATTACTATTGCGATACTATTGCAATAGTTATCAGCCACCATGTTTTATACAGTAAAACTGCCAACTGGCAACACAGTGTAAGACACGGGCATGACAGCACTGTTTATAATTGTTATTACCGGTAATACACATTGAGATGTTTGTATAACTGAAATGGACAGAAATAAATCTAACATTAAATATTTTTAACATTTTTTCTATTTCTAGCCATCCTTGGCTTTGAAACAATAAGTAAAACAATAAACCTATGCAAGGTATACTCAAACGCATTTGCCATTTTGTTGCGAATGTCAACTATTTAATAACCCAAAGCATCGAAAAAGACGAAAATTGACGGATCGGACTAAGGTGTTTCAGCACTAAATGAAGGGTCCTACCGAACAGTTTGCTATATCATACAAGTAGCCTACTTTCTCCATGTCCATCGTCCTTTTTCTCACTTAAGATTAACAGGTTATTTAAATATATTTAATCAAAGTTTCTAAGAAACTAAATCTATTAATTATCTCCCAGACTTCCCAGTCCTTTATGGTAGTTTAATTCCGTGAGGGTAATTATTGTAATGGAGACGTAAACATTTCCCAAGGCACAAATGAAAGTTGGCTCTGTTTCTTGGTTTATAAATTATAAATTATTTCTGTATTTACTAAAATTTCAAAACTATCGAAACTATCGATTGTTGAAGGAACTATCGGCAATTGTTATTGGATCATGACTTTTCTATCGATGCATACTATCAGGACCGTCAGTATCGCAATGCATCGATATTTCGATGTATCATTACACCCCTACTTAATAGTATCATATACTGGAAAGATTTAATTTCATGGGCATGAAATTTCGTGGTTTTGGTCAAAACGGCTATTTCATATGAATATGAATTTTTGTGCTGCATCTTTTGAAGATAAAATGAATTTGAAACTTATTTGCCTGTTTACATTTAACTTCACAAATTGACACAACCATGAAATTCATGAAAATTAGCCTGCCATAAATATTAATGATTTAACAGTTCTGTAGATTCATTGATGTTTATTGCCATCAAAAGTTTGTGGTTCTGGCACAATGGATATCCTGAAGGGACATGAACTTGTAAAACACAAAAAATTCAAGTGAACAGTAATAGCATGGCATTAGATTTTCCATCAGAATAGATCATTCAGTGTGCTCTTTATAATGTAACAGTAACATCTGGCCAACTAATAGCAATGCACAAGCATCTAATTAACTAAGACTAGCAATATCTTTTTTGTGACATACATAAAATGAAATTGGAATGTCAAAATGCATAATAATTTTTATGTAACGTATCAATACCATTATGACATTAAATTATAATCACATAAAGTACATACTGCTGCATCAAAGTTTCCTGGTGTGATTGTGAGATTGTCTAATACTGTGTTGATCTTTGACACTAGAGCCAGGATAGCTGCCTGCTCATTTGTAGATGGTGTAAGGTCACCGTTCCTCTTCAGCAATGCCTGAAACAACATTTATCACATTTTTGATGTTGAATGTGTGAAACAAGGGATTTTCAAAAAATTTGATATTACAAGTTACTGTGAAATAAAACTTTGACAAAGAAGTTTTTAGTATAGAAAACATTGACTTTGTCTATAACTGATATAGAAAGAAGACAATTCGAGGTTTCAGCATGTTAAGTTAATCTGTTGATGGAATGAATATTACATTCATGTATTACCTCATTGAATTTATCACATCTGCAGACTAAAACAAGAGCTCGTAGAACACGAAATGCCCCCCACCACTGATGTATTCAGTAATTGCACAAGGAACAGAAATTATTTGCTCACTGTAAACAAAGATTCTACTGTTCTGGTTCAATGTGACCTTGACCTTTGACCTATTGACCTCAAAATCAAGAGGAGTCATCTGCTGGTCTTGATCAACATCCCTATTAAGTTTTGTGAGCCTAGGCCTAAGCATTCTCAAGTTATCGTCTGGAAAGGGTTTAACTGTTCCGGGTCAATGTGACCTTGAACTTTGGTCTACTGATCTAAAAATTTATAGGGGTCATCTACTGGTCATGACCAATCTCCCTTTCAGGTTTCATGATCCTAGGCCCAAGCGTTCTCAAGTAATCATCTGGAATTGGTTTAACCGTAGCCATTGTAACCTTGACCTCTGTCCTAATGACTTCAAAATCAATATGGGTCATCTGCTGGTCATGACCAACCTCCCTATCAATTTTCCTGATCCTAGGCCAAAGCATTCTTGAGTTATCATCCGGAAACTGTTTTATTGTTCCTGGTCACTGTGACCTTGACCTTTGACCTACTGATCTCAAAATCAATAGGGGTCATGTGATGACAAACCTCCCTGTCAACTTTCATGATCCTAGGCCCAAGCATTCTTGAGTTATCATCCGGAAACCGTTGAATTGTTCCAGGTCAGTTATACACAAAGTCAATGTTTTTTGATCCTAGGCCCAAGCGTTCTCAAGTAATCGTCTGGAATTGGTTTAACTGTTCTGGGTCATTGTAACCTTGACCTCTGTCCTAACAACTTCAAAATCAATAGGGGTCATCTGCTTGTGATGACCAACCTCCCTATCAACTTTCATGATCACAGGCCCTAGCATTCTTGAGTTATCATCCGGAAACGGATTGGTCTACATACTGACAGACATCTGCAAAACAAAATACCCCTTCTTCTGGGGGGTGGGGGGGGGGTTAAAAAGACATAATGCTCAGGAGAATATTTTTATATAATGTAATAAGCTACCTATTTAACTGTATTTCCTGCTCATGCATTTAACATATTATACCAGCAAGCTCACTATCTAGTACTAGTAGGTTTGTATTACAGTGCAATATGCTTTTCACCTCTATTGGCCAAGACTAACACAGACTTTTAATCCTCAGAGGGCCGAGGTAAATCATTTTATGATGCAACATTGGGCCAGTACAACAGACCTCAGATCTTTTACATGGCAAGTATGAAAACTTTAAAGACATGCTTTTTATTTCCTGCAGATACACTCAAATCATCTGTGACATCAAAGTTTATTCATAACGGCAAAATACAAGTATCAGTTATCTGTAGAACACATACCCACAGTTGTAGCATAAATCATATTTTTGGTACTCATTGCAGCTAAAATCACTATTCAATAATACTTCTTGAAAGCATAATTATGTTAAACCAGCTAAAATTTAAATATAGCACTAACAGTGAAATACTCAAATTAAACTGTACACACTGCACAAACTGGTCTTATCTGTATTTTGATTATGCTAACTGATTTCAATAGATTGTCGTCCTTCTTCCACACAATCACTTGTTGAACTTCTTTCAAACATTCAGGAAAACTGAAAAATTCTTTTCAAACGATGTCAGAAACTTTGGAGACACAGAACTACAAATACATAGGAAAATGTATTGATACTACATATTTTGCTAATTTTTGTACTTACGTCTGTGAGAGGTTTTTCTTCCTGAACTGTCCTGGCTTGTGGAAAGTTGGTCTCACACTGTGTCATATCAAATGGAATGTGTGGAATAAATGCTCTAAACCTGTGTGTAAATATGTTTGTACTGATTTTAACTGAATTTACCATTTAAAGTTTTAAATTATGCGTCTTTATGCTTTGTAACATCATTCATAGTACTGGTCAATTTCAAAACTGTTCTCAGAATCAGTCAGTGCCAGTCAGATGCAGATGTTTTTGTGAGCAGAGTCATGAAAACAATGTTAAAAGTCGTTTACAACCCCTTTTTGTTGCAAAAAATCCAAAGGTGCAGTAATCCAACCCCAGTTACATGTATGTATAAAATGTAAACTAGGACTGGTGCATATAAGAGGACCTGCTTTGGCAGATGTTTATAAATTTTTCATGTTTTTATATTTCCTTTTTGGAATGCAGCAAGTTTCAAATGAGTCATTACATGTAAAACTAAAATCATTCTAAGAGAGCGCACCATGGCCCCTCTAGCAGGATGGGAAACCCTTCACACACACTCTCTTTCACCGCTGTTGGTGTCTTAAATTTTCCTCGTAACATGCCTTCTAAATTTTAGTAATACTAACTTTATTATCAGGCAGCTCACTTCGATATTGTTGAAATATTAAAACTGAAAGTAATTTTAACAAGAGCTGTCGGAGGACAGCAACGCTCAACTATTCAACAGCCTTGTCAATTGAATGAATACAAAAGTCGAAAAAGGGGCATAATTTTGTAAAACTGGGAGAAAGGGAACCTTCAAAGTGCTTATCAGCTCATAAAGTGAACAAGTGCGTGAAGTTTCAATCCTTTCCCATAAGTGGATACTGAAATACCAGCTTACATATAATCAAAGCGCTCAAAGCGCTGATGGTGGCTGCTAATCAATGTTTAAAATATTACAAAGAAAGCTGAGGAATTGTTAATATAAACTATAAGAACTTTTTTTTGCATTTTTTTTTTAATATTCGGCTTTGGTTTCAAAATTAATCCTTTTTCACTGCCAGTCATTGTTTACATACACACTGATTCAGTGTTTAACGAATAGTTTTGATTGTTTGTGAGGAAAACGACAACATTAATTACATCGAAAATGTTTTACTATGAATAAATAATACAAGCTTTTTCTCCAAATCATTCAGCTTTTAAGATTTCTTTTTAAAGCTTTTGGGCAGTGTCTGTCATGAATTATTATACACACTGATTTAGTCCGTATCAGATAGCTGTGGTTTTCATGAGACTTTTGTGAAAGAAAACAACACAAACATGCACCACAGATGCACCTAAGAATGTCAGTTCTGCAGCTAGTGTATTTTAGAGGTGCATTAATTATCACTCCTTGGCAAAAATGCTGGACATTAAGTCAGACAAACTTACAACTTTAGTCAGACCGAGAAAAAAGTCGAAAATATGTAACTGACAAACGAAACCGTTTTACTTTTTATACATATATTTGTATCCAGATATATTGAGACGCACCATGAGAAAACCAGCATAGTGCGTTAGCGAACAGCAAGGATTCTGACCAGATGGTGTATGGATCCGCAGTTTGATTTGGGCCCATGCTGGTCACAAATGCACTATGTTGTTTTTCTCATGGTGCGACTCGAATGAATTTAGCTGAAGTGAGCAGAATCTGTCTTGAAACAATTCAATTTTTAAGTTGGTCAAATCTGTTATCCGACGACTTGCTACAGTCTGACACACTGCCTTTTCAAAAAGGCGAGTATTAGCATCATCACTGCGTCCACTTTCATGGGCTTACAAGTTGATGAAATCGTGATACAGTAGCACCACTTAGTCAAAGCGAGCTTGAAACACTTCTCAGCTTGGGCGACCTGTGGGTTTCCACGTTGATAATTCGTGTTTTGTCAGACGAAATTATACCGAATACATGTGTATCTATGCATACATATAGTATCTTATATTGTACATATGCTGAAGGAAGATTATCCGTGACGGAATATTATTCAGAAAACATACATGTCTTTGATTCTCACGGCAGGTCACATTGCAAACCATATCGAATGAATTTTAACTGAATGTTCTTTTATTTTTGTTCACTCTTGTATTGCAAGCATGTTCTAGTATATTTTGTTCTTGATATAATGATGAACTGTACATGTTCAAGTTATATCAATAAAGTACTGTTCTGTTCATAAATCATCTCACTAAATTTGCGCTAATTAGTGTTAATTGGCAAAATCAACGCCTGAGGAAATCCATATCACTGCTGATTATCGATTTTCTATAAATAGCCTATTCAACATGCGGTTATATTTTTGCGTGCTTGAAACGAAAACGAGACAATGCAGTCGAAAATTCAGTAACATTCTTAGATCACTAGGGTTGCATTAATATAATATCTTACACTTTGATAGCTATGACGAAATTTAAGTTTGTTTTGACATATTTGAAAAGTATCACAACTTGCTGGAAAAGCTATCAGCAGTACAAACTGGTATTGTCTATGGACCGGAAATGTTTGGAAACTTTTCCGTTGAAATTCCGTTTCTATTTTTAGCTGCGGATTATTGCTATCAGAAGTATTGTTCTTTATCAAATAAAGCCTTAGATTTCGGAAGTTATACATGTGACACTGCGGTTAGGAAACATTTTTGAATTGTCAGTCTGGATTCCCAGGCTAGGCTTCTATATACATAAGCTACCTTTTTCAACGTTATAAGCTACGTGATCTCTGGGGCAGTACTATGCAATAGCTAATCAATATCATCACTCCAGTTCAGGTGACATGAGGTCATCGTTTATTCACGTGACCATAAATTTGCATATTTGTATTCATACACGTTGTTGTTTTAATTAAAACGTTTACCTCAGTTTGTATTGATTTTAGTCGCCGAATTTACATTAAAAATGGTATTAAGGCATATATTGTAGCTTTTCAAATTATGCACGTTGTGTAGATAATTGTTTACCTAGAAAGCTTGGAACTATTTTTGGTTGTGTTGTTAGGATGGTCTTAAGAACTGACATGATTTTTCAAACGGAGTATTCTTTTTGACACTGGTGGCAGCTAGCAGCCACCAAAAACTTAACCAAAAACTGCTAAGTCGAAAAAGGGGCATTATTTTGAAAAAAATGCAAAGTAGAGTTATGGGATCTACACAGTGCATGTCAGATCATGACAGTAAACAAGTGTGTGAAGTTTCAATCCATTCCCAATAGTGGGTACTGAGATACCAGCTTACATACAAAACCTTAACCAAGAATTTCTAAGTCGAACAAGAGCACCGCCTTGCGGGTGCTGACGCTCATCTGATTTTTTTTGTATAATAGAAATATTGTCCTACCCATGATTTTCTAAGTCTAAAAAGGGCCATCACTCTTGCAAAAAGCAGGATAGAGTTATGTTTCTTGATGTACAGTGTCCACTTATGATGGTGAAAAACTGTTGCAAGTTTTAAAGCAATAGCTTTGATAGTTTATGAGAAAAGTTGACTTAAACATAATATTCAACCAAGAAAATGATTTTTCTAAGTCCAAAAGGGGCAATAATTATTGCAAAAAGCAGGATGGAGTTATGTTGCTTGCTGTACAGGGTCAGCTTATGATGGTGAACAAGAGTTGCAAGTTTTAAAGCAATAGCTTTGATAGTTTAAGAGAAAAAGTTGACCTAAACATAAAACTTAACCAAGAAATCTGACATTTTCTAAGTCCAAAAGGGGCCATAAATCTTGCAAAAAGCAGGATGGAGTTATGTTTCTTGCTGTACAGGGTCAGCTTAAGATGGTGAACAAACGTTGCAAGTTTTAAAGGAATAGCTTTGATAGATTAGGATAAAAGCTGACCTAAACATAAAACTTAACCAAGAAAACTGATTTTCTAAGTCCAAAAGGGGCAATAATTCTTGCAAAAAGCAAGATGGAGTTATGTTTCTTGATGTACAGGGTCTGCTTATGATGGTGAACAAGTATTCCAAGTTTCAAAGCAAAAGCTTTGATAGTTTAGGAGAAAAGTTGACCTAAACATAAAACTTAACCAAGAAATCTGATATTTTCTAAGTACAAAAGGGGCCATAAATCTTGCAAAAAGCAAGATGGAGTTATGTTTCTTGCTATACAGGGTCAGCTTATGATGGTGAACAAGTATTCCAAGTTTCAAAGCAATAGCTTTGATAGTTTAGGAGAAAAGCTGACCTAAACATAAAACTTAACCAGGCAACGCCGACGCAGACGCCGACAACCGCTCAAGTGATGACAATAACTCATCTTTTTTTTTCAAAAAATCAGATGAGCTAAAAAGGGGCATAATTTTGTAAAAAAGCAAAATAGAGTTATGGAACCTGTGCAATGTAGGTCAGTTTATCACAGTGAACAAGTGTGTGAAGTTTCAATCCATTCCCACAAGTGGTTACTGAGATACCAGCTTACATACAAAACCTTAACCAAGAATTTCTAAGTCGAAAAGGGGGCATAATTTTGTGAAACAGCAAAACAGAGTTATGGAACCTGTGCAATGTAGGTCAGTTTATCACTGTGAATAAGTGTGTGAAGTTTCAATCCATTCCCACAAGTGGTTACTGAGATACCAGCTTACATACAAAACATTAACCAAATTGGGACGCCGACGCGGACGCCGACGCATGGGTGAGTCCAATAGCTCACTATTCTTTGAATAGTCGAGCTAAAAATAAAATAAAATTTATGTTTGTAAATTTAAGTATGGGAAGGACTTACGGCGGTGAAGGCTTAAATCCCATCATGCCTCCTCGCATCATACCCCCTCTCATGGGAGGGCCTCCACGACCACGACGGAATGGACGACCTCCACGCATATTTCTGAAACAAAGAAATAAAATGAAAGTTAAACCTCGATATCTCAATTTTGTGGGGACCATGGGAAAAAAGCTGATATATCGAAATACTGAGACAACCAAAGTTAGGTCAACTTTGTTTGGTAAGTTTTGTGTTGATAAACTGACCTTTTTGAGACAAAATATGTATATTTGTACATGAATATTATTATGTTTTACTTATTGATTCTTTATTACTTGTTGAATTAAATCATAAATAAAGCCTTTTGCTGTTGTTCCATGTTCATTTTCTAATACCTCTTTCTAATAAGTCCCCCTCCCGCTCCCCCAACCAGGGCTTTGACCTGGAACCACAAGGGGGCTCACCGCCCCTACGATCCCAGGCCTTTATGTTTACTTTTGCAAATATTTCATGTATTATTACATGTAGCTCTCACCTGAGGCATAATTCAGAGCTCCAATTAGCGTAAATCACCCTTTGAAATAATGCATATACTCATGTCTGATAATTTTTAAGCGTATAAAAACGTATATGAAATTACAAACAAAATCTGAATTGTCTGGATGCTTTACGTAACAGAGCATGGTAGGCATATATTCTCCCACATTGAACATACACACGCATCAAATGGTTGTCTATAAACCCAAGGTTAAACTATAATATACACTCATTGCATGCATGCGTAAATCAAACAGTTGGGAATTGAAATTGATGGTATGGTAGTGTATTTTAAAGTCCATTCCTTTTTCGTTTTTCTATTATTATTTTACCAGGATACATTGACGTGCATTTGCCTTCGCAATATGAATGGTCTTCTTAGCAATCTACAAATCAGACGTGTTTTTTTTTTACAACAAGAATTGTTACAGACAATTTTTTCAACTTGAAAACAATTTTGTTTAAGATTTTTGCTATTGGTAAGGGAAGCTACTCTCCGCACTTACTGTCTAGTACTCTACGCTAAAATCTAAGATTGCCGTTACGTTCCATAAAAGATGAGTGGTTTACAATAACACAATAAATTTCGTATAAATTTAATGATATTTTGATGAAAGATATATAAAAAATCACAAATACTATGATAAATATCGAGTATTATCTTTAACTGAGATTAAACTGTGAACAACAAAATTGACACAAGGTGCTAATTGCCGTAACAAAAAAAAGGATCACACCTTTGGTTATCAGTTTTAATTGAGAAGCTCATGTCATTTTGTCGTCTACGCAAAACTTAGCAATCATCTGTTTCTCAAAAATTGGGTATCTTCGGCGATGACCAAGAAATGGCCCATACAAAGCAACCTAAGTCCAAAACGAGGTCAAGGTCAAACTGAGGTCAGGTGATGTTTGAAGATGAGGAATGGTCACAGGTTTCATTTGCATTAGTATCAAGTCATTCTAGTAAGGGGTATTGATGCTAGACGAAACGGTCCCATTTGGTTCACCTCGTACCGACGGACGAACAGACAGGACGATCACTATATGCCTCCCGCATCAGTAGATGCCAGGGGCATAAAAACCCACCTGGAATGCAACGCATTCACACCCCATCCACCACATATATACAAGAAAATTTCGAAAAACAGAAGTGCGGGTGTGATTGGGTGAATGCATCGCATTCCTGGTGGGTCTTTATAACCCTTAGCATGCTAGATAAATTGTCGTCTGCTGGAAATGTCGTCTGCTAAAATTGTAAAGTTCATTCAATTTGCTCCAAAATTGGAAGAAATATTGTCAGAGTAGCAAACAGCTTGGAACCTGATCAGACGCCGATTTAATCGGCGTCTGATCTGGTTCCAAGCTGTTTGCAAAGGCTGTTAAATTCGCCTGCAGCAGGCTAAGGGTTAAAGAGGCAGGGTCTTTCTTATATACAGACTTGTGTTGGCTTGTGGACAGAATTTCAGGTTTGTGTGAATAACTCAAGCAGTAGCTTGTTCCCCTATATTCCCGCGGTACTAGTGACAGTAAATACAATAAGCAAGAAAATAAATATATAACGGTTATTTCGTATAATAAATAATTTCAAATAATTCATTATCTATCAAAACATACAAGTTTTGACAAAAAATATAATTAAAATACTCCCAACAATCACGTGTCAAAATGTACACTTTCTACCATTTTGAATTTGTATGTCCTTGGTATTTTCGCATTAAAGATGTTGTAGTTGTAGAATTATTGATAGGCTACATACCACCATATTTGGTAATTTCTGTTACACTAAATAATACTGCGTCTGTTTGTAAAAATAACAGTTTAATCATAACAAATTAGTAAAATAATGTGGAATGTTCTACACCCAGTACTTGACAATTTACTCATTTTGACAGTCTGTACACCTGAAAGGGTTGTCCCTTCTCAGATTCCTGACCTTTGAACCTTTCAACATGACTACTAAATCCAGTCTGTTTCGGAAATTATGGTAACAAGGCGGGAATTAAAGGGAAGCAGGGCATTGTGGGCTCGTCGTTCATCCGAATCGGTCCTATTTATAACTGACAACATAAACAAAACATTGGCAAAAACGATGTTAACAAGTAAAAAATACAGGGATTTTGGTTTAATACGAGTGAATTTTAAGTATTTCAACTAATTTGAAAGTATATTCACCAAAATTATATGCATTCTGGATAAATTGATGAACTGAAAATGAAAGTAGGTTGTTTGTAAACAATGCCCACATTGTGCTGCAGTGCTATACGGAAATAACGCGAAATTACCAATGAAGCGAAAATACCGCGGACGACTATAACATGAATTAAACAAATTTATGAGCAAAATCCACATATACCGAAGAATTAAGTTCATTACTTTTATTTATCAGTCCCGAGTTATGATCAGTTATGAGTAATGATCAGAAATTGATTGTTGGGAGTATCCCCCGTAGAAAAACAAAAGAAACAATAAAAGCTTCTGATCACGGCATGCAAAATGTTATTAATTATTTGACAAATTTGTGATTGTATTTTTCTCGGGATTAGAGGATCATAAATTCTTGCACTTTTGGTTTCCCAAGACTATGCAGTGTGCGACATTAACGGTAGCCCAGTTGCCAATGGCTATGAAAATTCGGCTCGGGCGACAGAAAATCGGCAGACCGTAGCCCGTCGGGCTATGAAAAATTCTGAGGAATAAATTTACCAAAAAGATCAATGCAAACGTGGGAGCAAAATAGTTGCTTTGAAGCTTCAAACTTCGCTCAAATCCAATCTCAAAGCGAATTGAAGTCGCCTGAATTTTTTTTTGATGTGCACCCGCTAATCTTTTGACAATTTGCACAATGTCACACTCGCCGATAGCATAATTTAAGCTCCGCCTACTTCAGGTACTTGTGAGATTTTCGCGAGAAGTGTGAAAGCAAATCAAATTATCGGTTTCACCAGAGGCAATTGTAATAGGCCAATCAGCGCCGTGGTTACGTCTTTGACACTTAGCATTTAATTGTCAACACGTGGGGTCGTTTTCTAAAGAATCGTCAATTACATATGCGATTAATTGGAATTATAGACACAATTATTTGTTATCCATGGTAAAAGAATGACATGTAAGGTATTAACTTCGTAAAACTAACTTTGATGGATGAATTGATTTGAATACCGGTATGTATTTCTAGGTTTGACACAGTTTACTTTCAGTTTTATTCGAATGAAAAACTGTTCACACAAGTGGTGACTCGGTATAAATGTGTATGGTAAAATGATGTAACTAAGAAAATGAGTGGTCATTGAATCAATTCACAGCGTCGAGGTAGAAATATAAAAATTAATGGAGTCTTCCAACTTCTCCCTAAAGTCTCCCCACTTCTCCTTAAATCAGTTTGAGGGATAATTGACTTCTCCCAAAAAAATAATGGGCCTAGCGAGACCCCTTGTCAGTCTACTGCCAAGCTATTTCTTGTCTACCATGTCTACAAAGCTGTTTAGATCTCTTTTCATGACTCTGTGTCTTTGACTTTCTGCACAATTTTGTGAACACTGTTTCAGATTTTGAAATCAATTCTGAAAAACTCGTACAAATTTCTGAAATATATCAATATTCACCAACCTACAGCAGTATATTGAAAGAAATTAAATATTACAAGAATGAAAGTCTTGTTCATTCTTGAGCGAAAAATTAGTGGGGCTACGAAAAATTCTGTCGGGTTACAAAAAATTGGAAGTCCGTAGCCCCATTGGCTACGGTGTTAAAAAGTTAATGTCGCACACTGCTATGGTTTCTACGACCATACTACAACACAGTTGAGGTATGTATTCCAGAAGGTAAAGTGTCTAGCAATTACTATTTGCAAATATAAACAAGCGTTTCGTTATAAATGAAAAGTAAAAACTTATAAAAGATATCCGAAAAAAATCTCGTCCGATTTGGTGTCATTTCTTTGTAAAGAACTTCTTTTGAAACACCCAATATCAAAATATATTGCCTGTCTAGTTTAAGAGCACAGACATACAGATCGAAAGAAGCAAGAAGCTTCCATTTTAGCAGTCCCAAATTACCTCATAACTTGTAAGACACTTTTATAGCAAGAAACCACGCACCGGCACCGGATGTAAATAATACATGCACGCATGCGCAATGCTAGAAAAATAAACCCAAAGAAAGTTTAGTTTAATTAACACATTGAATTTAAAGTCACAATTTAGAAAATAAGTCCATTTCGTAGACGTAATATACGCTCAAGAAATTATAACCATGTGCGCCTTATGATTAAAGGCAAATGATAGATAGATTTATTCGTGAATATATATGTCATGAATACAAATATTACAAATATCACATTATAAAAACTGTAGTGCTCGCGTACGGTCTGGTACGGCCTACGGGGCGATAGCCTGAACCCGGAACACAGCAAGAGTGATTTCCCTTGGCGCGGGCAGCACGAAAAGACGTTGCTGGTGTTGCTAGACAATATTATTTGGCTATTGTCCCAATTAGCATAAAGTACAGACTGATTCCACCTGGTAAGTTTCCCACAGTTACAATATTGGTGGCAGCGGTTCATTTTGAGCCCATATTTCGCCGACCAATAAATCGCTACCGAACTTCTATTTTTAGGCTTGGCCAACTTGCCAGTCTAAAAACGGTTGTGACTTGTGTTGGAAAAGGGACCAGGTAAGGCGTAATTGAATTTAGTCGATTACGTTCTAGGTCTAAAACACTTATTTAAGTGTAATAGGTTGAATAATTGAAAAATTATTCGACATTTCCAGACAGTTTGTTGGGACTTATACAATCGGAAATCCCTATAGTTGGCATTGTAGTTTACCTTTGTTGAAGCTTAAGGATCCTTAAAAGAATTTTTTTTGGATCATTCTGGAATTGAAATAATTAAATTTATTTCTGATTTTGTTGTTGTTATTTTGATTTTTATCAAAGATGTCACAACAAAAGAGTCCAGAAGGTAAGTCAGTTACATCTGGTATTAGGGCACAAGTGGTTTCAATTAATTTTGCTACCCTTGAGCAATTGAGAATGATACCTGGAATTAATACAAAAATTGCCAGTGCAATTTTGTCGGTGCGTGAGGCGACGGGGAACATAACCCCGGAAGTCTTGACCGTGCTGTGTCGTAAGAAATTTACAGAGTCTGAGCTGGGTCGAATTGATTTTACCCAGAATAAACTATGGCCACTTCAGGACAGTGATAAGGAGCCTGAGGCTAGAAAAGAGCCCAGTGCTTGGTCACAAATTAAGACCGGAAATACTCTAGCTAGGCTTTGGGATTTGATCACCCCTAGACCGAGAACGCATGCTGTATCTTCTGGTATGCAAAGGCCATTTTTGAAAACTCCGGCTGAATTCCTTGGGACACCAGCATCGGGCAGGAATAAGGTATCGTTACCAGAAACGAAACTGAATTTCAACCTTGGTGAAGGTAGCACTCCTTTTGGTGATGATGGTAATGCCAATGCAAGTAGACCATCATCAGATGGGGGAGTGGGAGCCAACTATAGTCAGCTGGCAAAGAAATTAAGTTCTTTGCAAAAGCATTTGGCATTTGATGGTAAGGGCAGCTGGGAAGCTTTTGATTTAAAGTTTTCCAGATATGCTGAGGCATGCGGATGGTCAGATGCTGAGAAATTTGAGGGCTTGTGCTGGTGTCTTATTGGCAAAGCTATGGACTATTATGTACTGATACATGATAGTGGTGAGGTGAACTCTTACCAGGGTTTACATAGTAAGCTTGAGGCGCGGTTTGGTGAGCACGAGTTGCCAGCGGCGGCTCAATTGCAATTTCAACAGGCTTGCCAGGAAGAGGGCGAGTCGTTAGATGATTTTGCAGACCGGCTTTTGACACTTGCAGAAAGAGCGTTCAGAGGCCTGCCAGATTCATTTGTGACTAATCAAGTCATAAGTCGTTTCTGTCAGGGCCTGTTAGATAAGGATGCAGGCATTCATGTGTTTATGCTTGATCCTACGAGTATCCAACAGGCCAAGCAGGTAGTCCGTAAATACCAACAGGCACACATGGCTATATTTGGTATGTCAAAGCACCAACCTAAGCCGTTCGAAGAGGAGGAATGGTGCGAAGAGGAGGAACGTATTTTTGCAGTGGGAGAAATGGCCGGTAGCACACAAGGGGCACCAGATAATAGGACTGTCATTGAGGCACTTAAGCAATTAGAGCTTAAATTTGAAGAAGTCATGACAGTCAGATCCAGTAGAGGTGGATCTGGTGAACTACCATAGAAGCTTTATAAAAGCAGATTCTGTTTTATGCTTTGACAGGCAAACTTCGGTTTGTGTGGCGGGGAGAGTGGGTCATAGCTTTTGAAGTTTTGATAAGAGGCTCTGATGCAACCGCCTGGGTTAGCCTTGCTGATGGGGATGGATGAGAGTATGCTTTACACCAATGCATTGAATAAATAGATAAGTGCATGGGTACCATAGGTCCAGGGCGGCAAGGAGAAGGTCATTGCATATGGTAATTATGGTAGTTATGTTCTTATTTGGTAGACTTTATTGTACGGAATGACCACTCAAGTTTAAGGTGATTCATGGGGTTCCAAGAGCCTCAAGGTTAACTGGTGAGACGGTGGCCGGAGGAGCTGTCTTGGTTAAATATTGTGCTGCAGCACGGGGTAGGTCGTGAGCATGATAAAGCTAAGGCAATGTCTTGAATGCCGGTTGGAAGCATTGCAATGAGTATCATGCTGGGACACGACTGGAGCAGTTACCTTGTGGCAGGTGTAATTACTGTTAAGAAGACAACGAAAGTTGGGGTCCTTTAACCTTGTAGACGACGCAGTGCCGTTGGTCATAGGGGACACCGAAGCTTCCATCATAGAGCGTTTGAGGGACCTAGGACCAACAAGGGCATGGGTACGACTGTCTAAGGGTTTCTTGATGTAGACGACGCAGTGCCGTTGGTAAAGGGGTTACCCGGAGTTTACATCACAGAGCATCCGGGGAACCTGAGACCAACATTGGCATGGGTACGACTGTCTACGGGTATCAGGATGGAACCACAGATGACACCGAAGGTAAGAGTGGCAAGCCAGTCCTTGCAATAGTAGTCTCAGATGCGGGATGACCCTTCTGAGAAAAGTAGCCTACCAGATGCTGGTATGGATTTAGACTACTGTGAGGTAGTAAGCTTCTTTGTGGTAGATATGTTTAAGGATGCTATTGTAAGCATGAACATGGACTACAAGGAAGGTTGAGACCTACGCTGTTTAGAGCCTCGGTAATACAGTCACGTCTGGACAGTCAGGTTCAGTGCCTACTGTAGGACGACCAAGTTCACAGTCTAAGGTCCTTTCCCTCGGAAAGGACAAACTAAAGACTTGCCGTGCTTAAGGGTGCGACAGGTACCTCTGACTCTACAAAGGGTCTGGGGTCTAGCCTTCAGAATTCCATCTCGGTACCGGATCTAGGAGCTCTGAGGGATAAAACTGGACTGTATAGTTGGTGGTTCTCAGTGGAGCTGAGTAAAGTGTTGAAACAGGATTAGAGATTGCTGTTTGTTTTGGATTGGTAACGAGGTTGGACAGATCAGGCATGGTCCGATCTGTTTCGTGCCAGTCAAGCGGCTGAGTCAAATCGGTGAAACAAGGAACAATTTCTTCTGTTAGATTGTGTTTTATGTTAGTGTGACTAAGGTCAAGATGGCATACATCTTGGTATGCTGAAAAGTCTGAAGGAGGAAGCTATTGAACTCTGTCATAGCCTTCCCTCTTTGAGACATCGGACTCTGAAACAGATTAGTCCGATGAAGCCTCGTCCAAGAGACCCCAGACGAGGAAAGTGTGGTCTCACACAGTTTTACAAGGATAGGGCAGGCACCGCAAGGCCCTGTCAGAGAGGAGACTTGAGCTGTGCTTGGACTAGCAGTAAGGTTACCTAGGCCCCCACTGTTAGGCAAAGCTCAGGTAGAGGCAGCTGTGTGAGGTTAGGGTCAGCCGTCTGTTTGACTAAAGGTTGTTTATTAGTAAGTGTTCGGCTGCTGATCATTCTTGGAGTACGAACAGTTCTTATGATAGCATTGACTATCTATAGAAGAACTGAGTCTGTATAGGCCATAGGGGCTGATCCTGGTGCACTATGGATGCGGAGATCCATGGTCGCCGGTAGCGGTGGTATTGTGGCTGAAGTGACACAATACTAGTACTGGTTAAACCCAGGAACATCTCATATTTATGAGCAAGAGACCATGGTATACCTCCATGGTCTAAGACACCATGGTCTACTTCCATGGTGTAGGGACTACCTCCTTTCAATAGGACGGGGAGGAGTGTAGTGCTCGCGTACGGTCTGGTACGGCCTACGGGGCGATAGCCTGAACCCGGAACACAGCAAGAGTGATTTCCCTTGGCGCGGGCAGCACGAAAAGACGTTGCTGGTGTTGCTAGACAATATTATTTGGCTATTGTCCCAATTAGCATAAAGTACAGACTGATTCCACCTGGTAAGTTTCCCACAGTTACAATAAAACCAACATAATTACAAAACATACATTCAATTATATCACTGAAATAGCTGTCTTATATCTCAGAATGATATGAAGGGAAAAAATGGACTAGCTCTTTTATATAATAAATAAAATAAATTTTGTGACATATATATCACAGGATAACCCATAAAGTATTTCTATTTATTTCCAATGGGGTCCTTGTGAAAAATTATCAAGGTACAAAATATTGGCTGTTTTAAATATTAACGTAGCAAGGTACACTTAGATGCGAAAATTTTGGGCACGGACGGTCTTACATGTAGCGAGTCGCAATATTGCACTTCCCCTATGAGCAAAATTTGGGTGGCTATTTTATAAATTGCGTGCATGTTTTGTGCTTTTAATTAATGGCAAGATCAGGATTCTCATACAAGAATAAAGAAAGTTATCAAAGCGAAAGGTTTACATCATCCATGAAAAATAGCGTGCCAAAATCATCAATTTTGCACCTTTTGAACAGTCTACAATGATCCCGCTGCAAGAACACTGTCCAATTTTATTGCATTTCTTAATTTAATAGTCCTTACTGAACGTCAGGACATAAACGGAATGGGGGCCCATCCAGCTCGTTTTTTCGGAAAATAACGAAAATGTTCCTGAGTATCAATCAACAAGCACAGAACCCTTCCGTGAATTGAATTTTTTCCGCGAAATGGAGTCTCATTGATCATACAAAGCTACCAGCAGTTAGTTTTCCAACTGACATCAGAATTTTACATGTATCGGTTGAATAAATTTTCTAAAGAATTAACAATCATTATCTCTCATCTTAATTTACAGACATCCAAAATCACGATGTTCTCTTTATAACAAATATTGACGGGGGCCAAAATTCGAAAGTGTACCCTGCTACCTTAAGATTTTTCAGTTAATGAACAAAAGAGGGTTTTACTTGTTCTGAACTTTTATATGTCTTTCGCCAATTCAACCAAATAAAAATGTTTTCAATAGCATGAAAAGAAGTCTGTATGAGAGACTCTAAACTTGCCCACCCCTAATGCACAAATTTAGCCAAAATTTACAAATCGTCGCTACGAGACGAAGAACGTACAATACATCCGTTTTTACCATTTTCTGACATGATTTAACGTGTTTTGTCATTAGGAATGATATAAGGGCAATTCTGCACCATTTTGCGAAAATAAAATGTCTCCACCCCTTATTTTCTTATTTCATGGGGTCCCCACCGTCCGACCTTCCCCCTGATTGACGAACTGCACAGCTGGTGGGCCAAATATGCGCTGTGTGGGTTAATAACGATAAAAATGATGTTTCTACTGTACCAGAACCTTGTTACTGGAGCTAGAATCCAAAAAAATCATATGCGTGCATACTGACTTTTATGCTTTTATGTGTCCTCACCGTAACATTTTTGAGCTGCTGTGCCGTCAGGTAGCGTTTTAAGTGCCCAGAAAGTTTAGAATATCGAAGAAGAGGTTCTAAACTATTTGAAACCGCACAAATTTAAGAGTTCTTTCAAAATTTAATTTTGGCAGATTTTCCTTAAGGTAGCAAGGTACACTTAGATGCGAAAATTTTGGGCACGGACGGTCTTACATGTAGCGAGTCGCAATATTGCACTTCCCCTATGAGCAAAATTTGGGTGGCTATTTTATAAATTGCGTGCATGTTTTGTGCTTTTAATTAATGGCAAGATCAGGATTCTCATACAAGAATAAAGAAAGTTATCAAAGCGAAAGGTTTACATCATCCATGAAAAATAGCGTGCCAAAATCATCAATTTTGCACCTTTTGAACAGTCTACAATGATCCCGCTGCAAGAACACTGTCCAATTTTATTGCATTTCTTAATTTAATAGTCCTTACTGAACGTCAGGACATAAACGGAATGGGGGCCCATCCAGCTCGTTTTTTCGGAAAATAACGAAAATGTTCCTGAGTATCAATCAACAAGCACAGAACCCTTCCGTGAATTGAATTTTTCCGCGAAATGGAGTCTCATTGATCATACAAAGCTACCAGCAGTTAGTTTTCCAACTGACATCAGAATTTTACATGTATCGGTTGAATAAATTTTCTAAAGAATTAACAATCATTATCTCTCATCTTAATTTACAGACATCCAAAATCACGATGTTCTCTTTATAACAAATATTGACGGGGGCCAAAATTCGAAAGTGTACCCTGCTACCTTAAGATTTTTCAGTTAATGAACAAAAGAGGGTTTTACTTGTTCTGAACTTTTATATGTCTTTCGCCAATTCAACCAAATAAAAATGTTTTCAATAGCATGAAAAGAAGTCTGTATGAGAGACTCTAAACTTGCCCACCCCTAATGCACAAATTTAGCCAAAATTTACAAATCGTCGCTACGAGACAAAGAACGTACAATACATCCGTTTTTACCATTTTCTGACATGATTTAACGTGTTTTGTCATTAGGAATGATATAAGGGCAATTCTGCACCATTTTGCGAAAATAAAATGTCTCCACCCCTTATTTTCTTATTTCATGGGGTCCCCACCGTCCGACCTTCCCCCTGATTGACGAACTGCACAGCTGGTGGGCCAAATATGCGCTGTGTGGGTTAATAACGATAAAAATGATGTTTCTACTGTACCAGAACCTTGTTACTGGAGCTAGAATCCAAAAAAATCATATGCGTGCATACTGACTTTTATGCTTTTATGTGTCCTCACCGTAACATTTTTGAGCTGCTGTGCCGTCAGGTAGCGTTTTAAGTGCCCAGAAAGTTTAGAATATCGAAGAAGAGGTTCTAAACTATTTGAAACATATATGATACTGGGTGATTTCTTTCAGCCCTTACAAAACTCATCCGTATAGGACTCAACGCAAATGAGGACCTCACACGGTATTACAAGCCTTAGTAATTCAGGCTACTATGACTTAGGTTTTTGTCCTGATCAGGCATTCCAAACATATCAGTGTGTATTAAGCTGTTGATTTACCATTTGAGGGGTTTTAAGTGACTGCCGAATCGGTTCCATGTTTAGGGTAGGATGAGGGTATGAAATTGGAGTAACAAGTTAATATTTACAGAGAAAATGTTACCATGGATTACATATGAAAGATATATTACACTATATCAGCTTTCACAAAACGCATCCGTATACGACTCAACGCAGGCAGGAACCGCACACGTCATTACAAGCCTTTGTAATATCGGGCTACTGTGACTTTTATGTTTGCCCCTCTGTCATTGAAGATATATCTTTGAAATTAATATTATGATCTACAATTTAAGAGTTTTCACTGCCAATTCGGTACATTGGTTAGGGCAGGGTGACGGTATCAATTTGGAGTAAAAATTAATATTTACAAAGCAAATGTTACTATTCGTTGCATATGAAAAATATATGATACTGGGTGATTTCTTTCAGCCCTTACAAAACTCATCCGTATAGGACTCAACGCAAATGAGGACCTCACACGGTATTACAAGCCTTAGTAATTCAGGCTACTATGACTTAGGTTTTTGTTCTGATCAGGCATTCCAAACATATCTGTGTGTATTAAGCTGTTGATTTACCATTTGAGGGGCTTTAAGTGACTGCCGAATCGGTTCCATGTTTAGGGTAGGATGAGGGTATGACATTGGAGTAACTAATTAATATTTACAGAGAAAATGTTACCATGGATTACATATGAAAGATATATTACACTATATCAGCCGCAGGCAGGAACCGCACACGTCATTACAAGCCTTTGTTATATCGGGCTACTGTGACTTTTATGTTTGCCCCTCTATCATTGAAGATATATCTTTGAAATTAATATTATGATCTACAATTTAAGAGTTTTCACTGCCAGTTCGGTACATTGTTTAGGACAGGGTGACGGTATCAATTTGAAGAAAAATTTAAGATTTACCTAGCAAATGTTACTATTCGTTGCCTATGAAAAATATATGATACTGGGTGATTTCTTTCAGCTTTCACAAAACTCTTCCGTAAAGGACTTAACGCAAATGAGGATCTTTGTTTTTTTTGTTGGATTTAACGTCGCACCGACATATGATAGGTCATATGGCGACTTTCCAGCTTTAATGGTGGAGGAAGACCCCAGGTGCCCCTCCGTGCATTATTTCATCACGAGCGGGCACCTGGGTAGAACCACCGACCTTCCGTAAGCCAGCTGGATGGCTTCCTCACATGAAGAATTCAATACCCCGAGTGAGGCTCGAACCCACATCGATGAGGGGCAAGTGATTTGAAGTCAGCGGCCTTAACCACTCGGCCACGGAGTCCCCTGCAAATGAGGATCTCGCACGATATTACGTGCCTTAGTAATTCAGGCTACTATTTCTTAAGTTTTTGTCCTTATCTGGCAGGTTGCCGGTATGATTTTGAGTAACATATTAATATCTATAGAGCAAATGTTACTATCGGTTGCATATGAAAAATATATTTTACAAGTTGCATATGAAAAATATATTTTACAAGTTATTTTTTTTTTTGCTTTCACAAAACACATCCGTATATACGACTCAACGCAGGTAGGACTTGCACACGATATTACAAGCCGGCTACTGTGACTTATGTGTTTTTCCTCTCTATCATTGAAGATATATCTAACTAAGATTGTGATCTACAGTTTGAGGGGCTTTACTACCGACACAGTTTATTGGTTAGGGCAGGGTGACGGTATCAATTTGGAGTAAACTTTAATATTTACAGATCAAATGTTACTATACGTTGCATGTAGACAATATATGATACTGGGTTATTTCTTTCAGATTTCACAAACCTCATCCCTATAGGACATCATCCGATAGTACAAGCCTTAGTGATTCGGGCTGCAATGAGCAAAGTTTTTGTCCTTATCTGGCATTGAAAACACATATCTTTGTACTAAGCTTCTGATCTACCATTTGATGGACTTTGCTGTCGAATCGGCTCAGTGCTTAGGGGAGGTTGACAGTATCAATATCGATTAACTACATGTAATTAATGATTACAGAGCAAATATTACAATAAATTGCATATGAAAGATCTATTTCACAATTTTGTTCAGCTTTCACAAAATAAATCCGTAGAAAGAAACTGCCCATGATTTTACACGCCTTTGATAAATCGGGCTACTGTCTTTTATGTGTTTTTCCATCTCTATCATTGAAGATATAATCTTTAAAATCAAGATTGCGATCTACAATTTGAGTGGCTTCAATGCAGATTCAGTTCATTGGTTAGGGCAGGCCGACGTTATCAATTTGGAGTAAAATTTAATATTCACAGAGCAGATGTATCCATACTTATCTACATTGTATATATGAAAGTTTTGTCGTACTTACGGTGATATCTTTCAGCTTTCATAAAACTCATCCGTATAGGTCTCAACGTAAATGAGGACCTCATACTATATTACAATACTTATTTATTCGGGCGACTGTGACTTAAGTTTTTGCCAATATCTGACATTGAACACATATCTGTGTATTAAGCTTTTGATCTACCATTTGAGGGGCTTTACAGCGTTTACGGGAGGGCGATGTTATCAATTTGGAGTAACAAAAGAATATTTTAAAAAGCAGGTTGAATATGAAAGATATATTCCATCAGTTAATTTTTTCTCCTTTCAAAAAACGAATCCGTATACGACACGTAGTAAATTATCGATCCCAGCATAATCTTGACCGCTGGCCGTACCTAGGCGGTGCCCTGCTGTTTTTTTTCTTTGTTATGTGTATGTGTATTTGTGCGTGTTTGTTATGGGCGGTGCCCCACAATGTTGTTTTTCTTATTTTTCTGTTTGTTTATCTATGTATGTTAGTTGTGGATGTGTGGGTGTTTTGTACATGCGTGTCTGCGACGTTGTAGGAATACTGCGTTTAAGGAACGTGGCTTTTCCTATTGGATATTCATCTTTACTCCACCTTCCCCCTGCATCCGACCCTTTTATCTACCCCTTACCACCCCATCCACATTTTTCTGTATTTTGTATATATTTATAATGTACTTTTTGTTGGATTTTTGAAGCAATCCGTCTATAATATTTTTCCGTTACAGCTTCTTTTTGTTGTGGGCCTACTTTGCGATGCGTGGCTCTATGGCTGTGTTTGGGGTGCTCTGTGCTTCCGGGAAATCTGTCCTCACATCTTGTCTTTTGTGGTCCTGGCACCGTTTGGGAGCCCAGATAGCAAATTGCATTTACATAACTTATATACATTGATTTTTGATAGGGAAAAGTTCATTTGCCATGAGGAGACACTGTTAATCAATATTAAAGGAAATGACCTAATTGCTATATTTTACATCCCATCATACTATGATTTGGTTGTACGGTCAATATATCTCTTAGATATGCTGCCTTTATATATAGTGTAAACATTTGATATTCTATCTGGAGTTTCACTCATTTAAAGATCTATATTGGGCAAGATACCTGAATTCCCGCTTCAGAATCCTGAGGATGAATGGGAATCAGTATAGCATGCTGACAAATGCAAGACCAAGTGTATTCAATGCGGACAAAAAAAACTAAAATTCGGAGCACAAATTTTCTTAGTTTTGGCCCTGCTGGTTTTCTGAGATGAATTTCAACGGCACGTCTATTTTATTAGTTATCAATAATGGGAATTTTTGTAACTATTCATTTGGATGAGCAAAATCTCAGGTTGAACCTTTGAAATAGTGAATCGTATTCACTGGCTTCATAGAGATGGTCGTGGCTAAAACATTTATCTTAAGTACTCGTACTAGACGTAGATTAAATTGACAATACATTTATCAGTTAAAACCTTGCTGAAATAAAGTTCCAAAGTCGATATATGAGCCGCGCCATGAGAAAATCAACATAGTGGGTTTGCGACCAGCATGGATCCAGACCAACCTGCGCATCCGCGCAGTCTGGTCAGGATCCATGCTGTTCGCTAACAGTTTCTCCAATTCCAATAGGCTTTAAAAGCGAACAGCATGGAGCCTGACCAGACTGCGCGGACGCACAGGCTGGTCTGGATCCATGCCGGTCGCAAACCCACTATGTTGGTTTTCCCATGGCACGGCTCATATGATTTTAAAGCACGATGAAAGCTAATACAAATTAGAATGCCTATATGATAGGAAAATGTGTCTAGACTGTTAAACATGTTGTATATCGGCATAGTGGAGCCCAATCAAAGGTTACAGCGTAAATATGTATTGCTTATATATTCAAGTTACATAGAGCAAATTGTATGTTAAAACAATGAAATGGTAATCGAATGACTTGTTCAATAGAGATGGTCGTAGCTAAATCATTAATCTTGATACTAGTAGTCGGTTTAAGTGACCATACATTCGTCAGATCAAACTTATTTTAAAGAGAGCTGATATGTCGATAATGATCTGAAAGGGAAATAAAAGAGAACACAATCAAATTAAAGAATGTTACATAATGTTACTATACGTTGCATATGAAAAATATATGTCACTGGGTGATTTCTTTCAGCTTTGACCTCACAGGATACTAGCCTTGGTATATCGGGCTACTATGACCTACGTTTTTGTCCTTATTTGGCATTGAAAACATATCTGTGTATTAAGCTATTGATCTACAATTTGAGGGGCTTTACTGCCCTCTCGTTTCAGTGTTTAGGAGAGGATGACAGTATCAATTTGAAGCAACAAATTGTTATTAACAGAGCAAATGTTACTATAGGTTGCAAATGAAAGATATATGTCACTATAGTAAATTTATCAGCTTTCACTAAACACATCCGTATACGACTCAACGCAGGTAGGAACTGCACACGATATTACAAACCTTTCTAAAATCTGGCTTCTGCGACTTCTGTGTTTGTCCCTCCCTGTCGGTGTAGATATATCTTTAAAATTAAGAATGTGTTCTACAATTTATTTTAGGGTATTCATTTCAAAATCAGTTCAATGGAAGGGTGACGGTAACAATTTTTAGTAAAATTTAACATTTACAAAGCAAATGTTACTATACGTTGCATGTGAAAAATATAAGGTACTGGGTGATTTCTTTCAGCTTTCGCAACACTCATCCGGACTAAAGACAATTTAGGACTTCACACGATATTACAAGCCTTAGTTATTTGGACTACTATAACCTACGTTTTTGTCCTTATCTGGCATTGGAAACATAGCTATGTATCAAGCTTTAGGGGTTTTACGGCCGAATCGGTTCAGTGTTTAGGGCAGGATGACGGTATCAATTTGGAGTAACAATTTAATATTTACAGAGCAAATGTTACTATAGGTTCAATTAGGTTGCATATGAAAGATATATTTCGCTAGTTATTGTTTTCTCAGCCTTCACAAAAGGCATCCATACACGACTATACGCAGGTAGGAACCGCACATGATATTACAAGCCTTTGTTATATCGGGCTACTATAACCGATTTGTTTGTCCCTCTCTGTCATTGAAGATACATGTATATCTTTGAAATTAAGATTGTGGTCTACAATTTGAAGGGCTTCACTTCCGATTCATTTCATTGGTTAGGGCAGGGTGATGGTATCAGTTTGGAGTAAAATGTAATATTTACAGAGCAAATATTACTATACGCTGCATCCGTATATGGATCAACGCAGCTGAGGACCTCACACGATATTGCAAGCCTAAGTTATTCGGACTACTATGACCTAAATTTTTGTCCTTATTTAGCATTGAAAACATATCTGCGTATTAAGCATTTGAAGGGTTTACTGCCGAATCGATTAAGTGTTTAGGGGAGGATGACGGTATCAGTTTGAAGTAAGAAATAAATATTTACAGAGGAAATGTTACTTTCGATTGCATATGAAAGATATATTTCACTAATTAATTTTTTTATCAGCTTTCACAAAACGCATCATTGTACGACCCATGTAGGAACCGCACACGATATTATAAGCTTTGTAATATCGGGCTATCATGGCTTATGTGCTTGACCCTTTCTATCATTGAAGATATATCTTTAAAATTAAGGTAATGATTTATAATTTGAGGGGCTTCTATTTCCATCCAGTCCATTGGTTAGGACAGGGTGACGGTTTGAATTTGGAGTAAAATTTGATATTGTCAGAGCTAATGTTATACGTTGCATATGAAAATTATATGATACTGGGTGATTTCTCTCAGCTTTCATAAAACTCATCCGTATAGGACTCAACACAAATCAGCTTACACAAAACGCATCCGTACACGACTCAACGCAGGTAGGAACCGCGCACGACATTACAAGCCTTTTTAATATCGGGCTACTGTGACTTCTGTATTTGTCCCTCTCTATCATTGGAGATATATCTTTGAAATTAAGACTGTGATCTACTACTTGAGAGCCTTCAGTTTCGATTCAGTTCATTGGTTAGGCTAGGGTACGGTTCAATTTGGGGTAAAATTTAATATTTGCTGACTAAAGTTATGTTGTTTATACACCAGTCCCTATGTGCTAGGGAGATGTGTCAAGAAGGTTACGCATTTGTATATCGAAATGGTGTAGCTTATGTTCAATCACAATTTGCAGCGTAGACATGTATTTTTGCAAGACTTTTGTTTAGAATGTTTAATACGCAGCAAATGTTTTTATTTTATATGTTAACCTTACAAAAGAATATAGGTGCCCGTTTATCCAGTGGACAAATTAGTTTCATACTTTGTTGGATTTTTAAGTTCGTTTACCTATATTGGAATGCAAAATGTTACAGACAGGTATTAAGGTCGTTATGCTAGATTTACAGTGCCACCTTGATCATTAAGCTGTTTTGTTTGAATAAGGTGTAATGGTTTGTGGTCCTGACACCGTTTGGGAGCCAAGATAGCAGATTGTATTGACATAACATTTGATATGGAAAAGTTCATTCGTCTTGTGGAGGCACTGTTAATCAATATTAAAGGAAATGACCTTATTGCTATATTTTACATCTAATCATACTATGATTTGTTTGTACGGGTAAAATATCTTCTTATATAGTGTAAACATTTGATATTCTATCTAGTGTTTCACTCATGTAAAGATCTATATTGGGCAAGAAATCTAGATCCCCGTTTCGGAAACCTAAAGATGAATGGGAATCAGTATATCATTCTGACAAATGCAAGACACGGTGTATTCAATGACGCTTATATTATTACCGCAGTTCAAAATTCGGACCATAAACTAAAATTCTGAGCACGAATTCTTAGTTTTGCCCTTACTTGTTTTCTGGGCACGTTTATTTTGCTAGTTACTTAGTACTGGTAATGGTGATTTTTGTAACTATTCATTTGGATCTCATTTTGAACATTTGAAATTGTGAATCCATAGAGATAGTCGTGGCTAAATCATTTACTAAAGTACTGAAACTAGTTATAGATTAAATTGAATATACATTCATCAGTTAAAACCTTGCTAGATAAAGTTCCAATGTCGGTGTGTGATTTTAAAACACAATGAAAGATAGCACAAATTACGAGTCTAGACATTTGCCTATATGATATGAAAATATGTCTAGAATGTTGTACTGCGTGATTTCTTTCAGCTTTTACAAAACTCATAGGACTCAACGCAAATGAGGACCTTACACGATATTATATGCCTAGGTAATTCGGGCTACTAAGACCCAAGATTTTGTCCTGATCTGACTGTGTATTAAGCTTTTGGTCTACCATTTGAGGGGCTTCACTGGCGAATCGATTTCAGTGTTTCGTCATCTATAACCTCTATAAGTACAGCACCATCGGGTTGTATGCGTACCACTTGAACAGGTGTGCGTAACCAAATATTCATCTGCTCATCCGGACATATTTCTGTTTTGTTAAGTTTTCTTGTTTAGTTATTTCTGTTTTGTTAAGTTTCCTTTCCTTAAGTTTTGTTTTTACAAAAAGATTATTTGTTTTATACAGTCATTAACTCTTACCCTGCATTACAGCAACAATTTCTAACCAGTGCAAATCATTACTAACCTGCAACAACATGTCCGATACTGTTAAAGTTTAGACTCTAAATTTTAAGTTAATCTTTCCGGTGAAAACAGTACTGTACATATTCTGAATGATAGACAAATTTGATAATAAGCTGAAGTAGGGTAAGGATTCATGTTGCTTCCAACAATTCCAGAAATAAAGTATAGAACGTATTTCAATATTGTTTGCTTAGTGTTATCATCTTTTAAGCACCAAAGGCTCAAAGTGAGCTTTTGTGATTGTTAGGTGTCCGTCGTGTTCTAAACACAGTCTTCTTCAGAACTACTGTCCTCATTTATACAAAACTTCACAGAGGCCCCTTTCAACATTGGCAAAAGATTTATAATACAGGTTTCTGCACATATATAACTTGTGCTTCAGTTACATCACGCCGACCATCTTTTTTAAAGATATTTCTTGTTTAAATTACATCTATTCCAGTGACTTTTTTTAGGTAAACAAACGGAAAACATTTGATTGTTTCAAAAAAAATATAGTTCGGCATAAAAATAAAAAAGACAGATATCAATTTCTATAAAGTCTTTTCAAAAGTGATATCATATGCTTTTGTGGTCAATCGGTGTTATCCGTTCGAATACGTTTTTACCATATGTAGTTTTGGTATATGAAGGAGACAGTAAACAATTTACCGCTGCGAGTGTCGGAATGTCCCGGATGAATTTACAAACAAGATGCAGTTTACAGAGTGTATATTTGTATTTTGAAATAAAACTAATTGCTAGAACTGAAGTTTCAGTGGCAAGAATTGAGTTTCAGTTATTGAGTGGAAATTAGTTTAGTAGCCTTGATCTTGAAATTATGCATTGTGTACACTACGGTAGCGCTTTCATACTGTCGAACTGACGGAATGTGTGACGTCACGCTCTATGTATAGAATGGAAATTATGACGTAGTGACTTGCAGATGCGAATACACGCCTTCGTTGAGCTAGCTTAAAGTGGAGCTGTCGTTTTGACAGGGGCATTAGGAAAATTGGAATAGTGAAAAAAGCGGTATGGATGGCAGATATTTTCAAATTGTACAGAGTTACCGGAGTAGGAGACCGCGTAGCATATATACTATTATTTGCAGGAAATTTTCTGCAGCGATTTGAAAATTGGCAAATTATGCTTATCCGTCATCAGATTTCGCGATCGGAAGAGCAGAAAGTTCAAGCCAGTTTTGTAAATTGAAAACTAGATATAAGACATATATTGCAGATGGTTTGTAATGATACACATATAGTCACGTTAATATTGCAATACATTTATTTCAAGTGTCTGATTAGTTTAAACATAGTTTATTTCAAACAAAATTGCAATATTTACAATTCATGATACATGGTACATAAGATAATGCCTGAAAAAGGATCAGAGCCGAAAGCAACAGCTTAAGTGTCTGATTACAGACATTTGTGTGTGGTTTTGAAAATTAAGTAGACGCATGTAGTCCGAGAAGCTGTGAAAACTGTTTACTGGTTGTAAGGGAAATCATTGTTGGTATGGGCTTTATTTACGACCGACAAATACCCGGAAATAACAGACGAAAATACGAACTCGTGCGGAAACTGCCGATTGTCATTATGGGTTCATTACTTTAAGTGGATAGCCTTTGAATTTGTCACCAAGAAATCTATATTTGAGCCGCGCCATGAGAAAACCAACATCCGCGCAGTCTGGCCAGGATCCATGCTGGTCGCAAAGCCACTTTGTTGGTTTTCACGTGGCGCGGCTCATTTGTCAACATATTTCACAAATTGCACATAATGAACGATTATTTACTTAATGGACACAGCCACTCCTCACAAATTTAGACACAGTTTGTGAAGTTCGAAAAGTTCAAATAAATTGTTCGTGTCAATGATTACGCTTGCAGCCCAAGATAATTTTATCATTTTTGACTTGTCTAAATTTAAAACATGTAATTACTATTGTTATAAAACAATTTTGGGTACAAATTCGGTTAATTAATTTTAAAAAAAAGTATATGGGTCTGTACATTTCTGGTTTTGTTGTTTTGGCGAAAGAGAGTTTTCAAGATGCCAAACCTGGCTAAGTTTGTCCTAAAAATACCGAACAACTAAACTGAAAACGTTTTAATTGCTGCAATAACGAACTGAATTTTCAATTGTCAGTTTGTCCTACGGATATGACATAATAATATACAGAAAAAATAAGTATGTATTACAGTGCAGTGAAGGCAGTAAAGAGTTCTGATATGTATTTCAATCTGCCTTTTTGAATTCACTCAGTCGGCATTAAGGAGAACTCCAGAAAATCTTGACATAGTGTCAAGGTAGGCAGATGTTCCACCAATATCTGTTGAGTATATTTCGTCTCCAGCTTCAGCATGAACTACAGCGCTATCCGATCCGGACTCATGCTCCTTAATACCAACTCCTGTGTAAGGCCGTGCAATCTGTACTCCATTCTTATAAACATATAGTGTCACCCATCCAATTTTGTCCCCTAGGACATTGCAGGAAAATAGATACAACCCAGCTACGGGACAGCGGAATATTCCAGTTGTTGTGCTGTATGCATTTCCTATGTTGGTTGTGACAACGCCAAACTTCACAACCTCCCCCTTTTCAGATAACGGTATATGTCTGCCGATTCTACCAGAAAAAGCAACCTGCCTCTTGTTGTTGGATGTCTCGGCTGCAAAAAAACAAGAAGACCATGGTGGTCCTGAATCGCTCACCTGTCCCCAATTGACCCAGTTTTGAACTGAGTATGACGTCGTTTTTTCTATTATTTGACATAGTGACCTAGTTTTTGAGCTCATGTGACCTAGTTTTGAACTTGACCTAGATATCATCAAGATAAAATTTCTGATCAATTTTCATGAAGATCCATTGAAAAATATGGCCTCTAGAGAGGTCACAAGGTTTTTCTATTATTTGACCTAATGACCTAGTTTTTGTCGGCATATGACCCAGTTTTGAACTTGACCTAGATATCATTGAGGTGAACATTCTGACCAACTTTCATGAAGATCCATTCAAAAGTATGGCATCTAGAGAGGTCGCAAGGTTTTTCTATTTTTAGACCTACTGACCTAGTTTTTGACCGCAGTTGAACCAGTTTTGAACTTGACCTAAATATCATTAAGATGAACATTCAAACCAACTTTCATATAGATCCCATGAAAAATTTGGCCTCTAGAGAGGTCTCAAGGTTTTTCTATTATTTGACCCACTGACCTAGTTTTTGTCGGCATGTGACCCAGTTTCAAACTTAACCTAGATATCATCAAGGTGAACATTCTCATTAATTTTCATGAAGATCTCATGAAAAATATGGCCTCTAGATAGAGAGGTCACAAGGTTTTTCTATTTTTAGACCTACTGACCAAGTTTTTGATCGCAGTTAACCCAATTTCGAACTTGACCTAGATATCATCAAGATGAACATTCAGACCAACTTTCATACAGATCCCATGAAAAATATGGCCCTTAGAGAGGTCACAATGTTTTCTATTATTTGACCTAATGACCTAGTTTTTGTCGGCATATGATCAGTTTCGAGCTTGACCTAGATATCACACAGATGAACATTCTGACCAATTTTCATGAAGATCCATTTAAAAGTATGGCCTCTTGAGAGGTCACAAGGTTTTTCTATTTTTAGACCTACTGACCTAGTTTTTGACCGCAGTTGACCCAGTTTCAAACTTGACCTAAATATCATCAAGATGAACATTCAGACCAACTTTCATACAAATCCCATGAAAAATTTGGCCTCTAGAGAGGTCACAAGGTTTTTATTATTATTTGACCTACTGACCTAGTTTTTGTCGGCATGTAACCAAGTTTCAAATTTGACCTAGATATCATCAAGGTGAACATTCTGACTAATTTTCATGAAGATCCATTCAAAAGTATGGCCTCTAGAGAGGTCACAAGGTTTTTGTATTTTTAGACCTACTGACCTAGTTTTTGACCGCAGTTAACCCAGTTTCAAACTTGATCTAGATATCATCAAGATAAACATTCTGATCAACTTTCATACAGATCCCTTGAAAAATATGGCCTCTAGAGAGGTCACAATGTTTTTCTATTATTTGACCTACTGACCTAGTTTTTGTCGGCACTTAATCCAGTTTCAAACTTGACCTAGATATCATCACGATAAACATTCTGACTAATTTTCATGAAGATCCATTGAAAAATATGGCCTCTAGAGAGGTCACAAGGTTTTTCTATTTTTAGACTTACTGACCTAGTTTTGGATGGCACATGACCCAGTTTCGAACCTGACCTAGATATCATCAAGATGAACATTCAGACCAACTTTCATAAAGATCCCATAAAAAATGTGACCTCTAGAGTGGTCACAAGCAAAAGTTTACGGACGAACTAACGGACGGACGCACGGACGACGGACGCTGCGCGATCACAAAAGCTCACCTTGTCACTTTGTGACAGGTGAGCTGAAAATCAACCAAAAACTGTATTTTATCTGGCGCTAGATATGTTTTATAATATCATCAACATATACACATGTCAAACGGAAATAAATTAAACAGGTTAGTCAACCATTTTTGTCTTCAAAGTTTATTTCATATAACTCTCAGTTTGTACACATACAAAAACATGAGACAATACATTCATATAACTAAGACATAATACATGATACATGGATGGCAACAATATTTAATCAAAGCACTGAGAAAACTGATGTGGGCAGTGGTTGACAGCTTCTGGTAATGGGCATGAACAGTTAGCTTTAGTTTGGTGATTCTAGGGTTTTAAACTACTTTTGATTAATAAGCATTTCCAACATTTTTTTACCAAATCAAGGGTTAAAACTCTGCTTTGACTCTGTCAAAGGGGATAAAATAACATATGAGCAAAGCTCATGTGCCTATTGAAAATTTTGTGAGGTTTGGTTAATCTTGCTCAAAATCTTTTTTGAATTATAAGCATTTTTAACAAATCAATGGGAAAACACTCTGCCTTTACTGGAACAGTAAATGTGAGCAAAGGTAATGGACTTATTGATAATTATGTGATGTTATACAAAAGCTTGTAGAACACTTGCATGAAGTAACTGATAAGGAACAGAAACTATTTGGTCACTGACATTTGACGTATTGATTTTAAATCAATAATTATGGGTCATTTACCAGTCTTAAATGACTACCGTACCAAATGTGATCTTAGACCAAAGCATTATCTAGTTTTCTGGCAAAAAAAGTTCTATTGTCAATGTGATCTTGACTTACTGAACTTAAAATCAATAGAGGCCATCTGTTGGGCATGACAAATCTCCCGATCAACATTCATGATCCTAGGCCCAAGCGTTCTCCAGTTATCATCCGGAAACCGATTGGTCTACAGACCCACCGACATCTATGATCAAACAATAATATTTACAATATACCCCTCCATCCTTCGAAGGAGGGCAATTAATTTTCAAACTAGAAGATACCCATGTCTCCCCCAATGTATAGTCGTAATAGGCAAGAAGTCAATAGAGGATAGAAGCGAAAGACAAAGAGACACTAAAGGTTGGCTGCAATAGGGATCATCTACTTGGCATGTCCAATCACCCTATGAAGTTTCAAGATTCTGGGTCAAGTGGTTCTCAAGTAAACCGTTTTCCATGTTCAGGCCCCTGTGACCTTGACCTTTAATCTAGTGAGCCCAAAATCTACAGGAGTCATAGATCTACTCCAATCCATCATCCTATGAAGTTTCAACATTCTGGGTCAAGTGATTCTCAAGTTATTAATCAGGAAGAGTTTTTCTATCTCTATGCCTCTTTGACCTTTTCCTTACGTCAAGTGACCCTAGAAATATTAGGGGTCACCTACTTTGTAATTCCTATCATCGTGACTGAAGGTTCTGGATCAAATTATTCTAAAGTTATTGGTTGGAAACTGTTTTCAATGTTCTGGTTCCTTTGACCTTAACTTTTGATCAAGTGATTCAAAAATCAATAGGGGTCATCTACCCTACATGTCCAATCATCCTATGAAGTTTCAACATTCTGGGTCAAGTGGTTCTCAAGTTATTGATCAGGCCATGTTCAGGCACCTGTGACCTTGGCAGGTGATATTTTTTTCAAATGAGATCTCATCTTGGTAAAAGCAGGCTATGAATATATACATAAATTACATAGATAAAAGACACTTCAGAATAGTTCTTAAACTAAAAGCAACCACAAAAGAATATTTACAATGAAATTAAAGTGTTTTAATTCTATTTTAAAACAACCAAAACAACTATACTGTCTCCAATATCAGCACACATCATGATCTTCAGGTTGCATTCAGTCATTTTTTCAGCTGTGGTTTAATGTAATATATGCCTCATAATACAACATGCATGTTTTAGTGTTGTTATATTTTCTCTCTAATTTAAAGAACATCAATAATAATGACAAGGAAAGACAACCATATAATATTCCAATAAACTCATTATTGGTGATAATGTCGTAACTGGTGAGTTGGAAAGATTAAATGCCCTCATTTCGTAATACATTTTGCTCGAAATGATCATTATAGTCTACGTTCATCCGAATACAAGGATCTTTCTTTTGTTAAACCTAAAACGAACTAGTTTAGTAACAAAGCTGCACACATATTCACTTCACTTAATAATAATATATCTGCGTTCAAGCATGCTTTAAAGAAATTTCTCTTGCTACAATAGTTTTTTTGCAGCTTATTACTTGTAATAACAAGAATTTTGTTGCATTATTGTTATTATGTTTCAAATGAGCGTGAATGTTGAATAATTCGGTTGATAATAATAATAACAATAATAATAATAAGTGTATTATCTTATAATCCAACTCTGGAATATATCATTTCATGGGACAGACTTTCCTTTTCGCTCGTTTTAATTGTTGTGAATTAATCTTTGTGACGCACGGTAAATGTTTGCGCCAGGTTTGCAATAGGTAGATTTTCATGAAATATCTCGCAAGGGATTGAATTTTTAAAACCCGAATGTTTGTTATCGATTGATATTGCAATGTGATGAAACAAATAGGATAACCTTATCCAATTTTGCGGTAAAAATATATGGCAAGTTGTCTGTTATATACATGCAGGTATTGTTACATATGCATTTTTAATGTAAAATTTGGTGAACATCAAATGCATATATGCGGGGACTGTGACAGTCAAATTCTACTTCTTTTGAGATGGTTACTACTGCTATACTTATTCTGATGTGTGTATTTTTATATAAGTGTTTGATTATAAATTGACTGTATGATTGTGTAAATGTATGAATGTATCTGAAATTTAATTGAAGGCCATACTGGAAATAAGTTGTATGATACTTGTAAATAAGTTGTATGATATTTGTATTCAGTGTACGTTTAATATATAACCTTCAGAAAATAAAGTTGTCATCTTATCTGATCTTATTCGCCTTAGTGATTGAAAAACATCTTTTATCGAAATGAAGGGTTATTTTAATATGATCTGTCACGATTTGAGAACAATGAACGTATATAAATTATAATTACTATTTTTCATTATAGGGATAAATTACATATGTTTTGTTGTTGCTGTTGTTGTTTATCAACGATAGACTGGCATCAGTCGTTAGAGTCATAAATATAAAGCACTTGCCCATAAAATCAATCCTCTTTGATAGCACTTTCTGAAAAAAAAAAAATTACAGTATCTCTAACCTCTGACTCTAACATGAGAATTGGTTGTTTTTACTAATTTTTACACAGGAAATTGAAAAGCGTTTGTAACGTTTTACTCGATGTAAACTGTCTAATTATAAATATCGTTGTATACTATAAGATTCTTTCACTGGTTATGGGTGCAGATGGGAATTTCCGGCCTCGAGGGTAACTGTTTAAGCGGTAACAAGGTTCCTACCAAGTTACCGCCTAAACAGTTACCTGAGAGCCGGATATTCCCATGTCCACCTATAACCAGTGACAGAATCTTTTTCTTGCATACCGATATCAAGATATAATAATAAGAATAAAATCAGTCGAACGGCGTTCTGATTGGTCAGTCACGTAAACAAACCCAGGAAGTGATTATTACATTTTATGTGTATTGAAAAAAGTTTTATCAAACGAATTTCTCCCGCCATGTCAATGATATAAACAGGGGGTCATCTCATTCACACGAAAATTACTTAAATAAAGTATCACTATTCATATGTTTTTCGTCCGATATTTTGGTAGAACCAAGATAGTTCTTGAAAAACTTGTAATTAGATATACATGTTTCGATGTATGGAAGGCCGTACACGCCATAATGTTACAATGTAAGTCTATGGGAAAACAATTGGTGATCTCTAACCTTAAAGGTCCACTACTAAGGGAAAGTGAGTTGGCAATTTTTTTCATAGCCAGTGCACAGACTTCTGCAAGACACTAAATAATGAAGATTGGCAGGTCAAAATTTACAGAAGGTCTTTAGAACTCAAAGAAATGTACGTGTATTATGTTGAAATTTCAATGAATCGACAGAATGACCCCCGGGTCTTTTTAACTTTCTTCATACTTCATAGAAAAATAATTGTACATATACTGCGATTTATTTCGAATTTCTACATACCAACTTTCATTTTCCAATAAAATGAAATAGTTTCTGTGCTTTTTAAAAGAAATTAAAATGTTCACTTTCCTTAGTATTGGACCTTTAAACAAAGCGGCGGAAATCAACATCCGTAAACAGGAAAGACGTCATGATGTTTCAGAGACAAATAACAATGTTAAGTTCTGGTTTTGTTTTATCAGTTCCGGCGTAACGCTATGAATTTTTGATAAAATAAAATGTTTTGAATCGAGAAATATACTATCAGGAACAAAGAGGAACTGTCAAGGTATTGGATTTTTATTCCGTTTTTCGAAATAAGATATAAATAACTACATAAATCTTCTACATATATGTAGTTCGTAATACGTCATTTAAAGCACGAGAGTCATCTTACACTCCGGGGTGTAAGATGGATTTTTCCAGCACTGGTAAAAATACCGGAAATCCCCGTCTGGTATGCAAGAAATATTCCTCCGTGGCAACAGGAAAAATTTTATTGTCGTGACGGCCATATTCGATTCCCGACTCTGGCATCTTTTTTTTTCTTGATTGAGCAAATTAAAGATAGTTTAGAAACAAAAACTCGTATTTTAATGTTCATTATATGACCAAACTTTAATTTTAAAGAAAGATTATTTTTAGTCAAACTTTGAAGGTCAGTGCCTTTAATGAGAGAAAGTTTATTAATCAAATCACACAATCGGTCAAAACAATAAAATGCGCCCATTATATTTAGTAACACTTTCATGGTATACTTTATTCATACTTTTGCACTGTCTACATAATTTCACAAAAGGCCATAGCCGAATGGTAAAGGTTCGAAACCTCACATGAGATGTTTGAATTCTTCATGCTCATAAACCGTACGTGTGGCATATCTATATGGAATGTCGGCGTGCCCATGCCTGGAACAATGCCTAGAGGTGCACCTTGGGTCTTCCTCTACTATTAAATGCCACCGCATGATCAAACTGTGACAGTGTGACTATTCCCCAACTGCATACCACATCCCCAACCCCACGCCAAAAAAAAAAAAAAAACCAAAAACAAAACAAAAAAAGTTCAAAAATATCTATTTTTAAGATTTTTAGTAAAAATGGCACACTTGTCTATTTAATGTAAAAACGGCCCGAAGTTTGTTTGTTTGTCTTGAGTGTTTCAGCAGTATTTCAGTTATGTAACGACGGACAGTTTACCAAAATAGTCTTCCTGGATTCTGTACCAGTACAAACATGTTCTCCGCTAAGTAACTGCCAACTTCCTCTCATGAACCAGAGGTGGAGGACGAATGATTTCAGACACTGTCTTTAATCTTATCGTCACAGAGAACGTACGCCTCGCTCAGGGCTCAAATGCATGAACCCGCGATCCGCAGATCTGCGCTCTCACTACTGAGCGGAGCGGGCGGGCGGGCTCGAGGTCCTTCTTTAACGTTCTTAAGCTTACATTCTTCAGCTATTAAAATTTTCGAACAATTTTCTTTTCGTAAAAAATGAAAAAAATGGTATATTTTCAAATGACTTTTATTGCCTAAATGACGGCACATTTTTGCCAGATTAAACAAGATCTGGAAACAGAATTGTTATAAAATTCATTCATGAAATATTTTTATTATAAAACAATTAGGAATTGAGAAAAAATGAAGTACATTTATAGGGGAATATTCAGTGCATATATGCCTTTTTAAAGACATGTGTATAGAATATTCTTATGAAACCATACCCGCGTTGTATGTAGGAACGCACTTCAAAGACGTCACTTTTGTTCGTCAGATAGGGAACAAAATCAGTGATTAAAAAGAATACTAGATGGTTAAAGTACAAAAGGTTTTGAAATTTTATTAAACATAATTTTATCTTGAATATATAAAATTTTGGCAAAAAAATTTCGAGACGTTTTCCCGTTATTTAAACAAGTGTCTAATTTTTTCAATAAAACTAAAATTTTGAGGATGTCGTTTTTCTTCATTTTTTCCATCGTTTTGAAAACAGAAGTGACAAATAGCATCCAGCGCCGTAGACCTTTGTATAATACACATAAAGATGTAAATTTCATTGCCGTAAATTGAAAAATAAACAAATGAGAGAAAATAAACCGGTTTTTATCGCCTTTTAACGTGGCGCCAAAACAGACGTGCATGGTAATGTTTGCGATGTCAAAGCCAAAACGTTTCATTAGTAACCAAGAAAACAGTTACACATTCATGCCGGGGATAACTTCTACTTTAATATGATATCAAAATCATATGCAGGTTGTAAAAAAAATACAAGGTACTATTCCACTTTAAGGCAATTTCCCTCTCTTAAAACGTTACAAACGCTTTAATTTTATTGTAAAAATTAGTAAAATCAACAAATTCTCATTATTTTCATAACATATAGTTTATCAGAAATTAAGTTTCAAAGCTTTCATATTTAAATTTTCACTAATTTCCTGATACATATTTTTCTTCTCTCTCTCTCTCTCTCTCTCTCTCTCTCTCTCTCTTTATTGCCGTATGCTCAGTCCTTAAGGCTAGTGCCTTATAAGTGTGAGCGAATTGCTTACGCAACTTTAAATTAATTTCTGCACAAACAGACTCACCTGTTAAGTTGTTCAACTGGGCTTCTACAACCCTATTTTTATCTTGAAGTTCCTCAACCTTTACGGCAAGTCGTTCCCGCTGTTTTACCTCACTAATTATTATCTGTAACAAGCTTTGAGTCTCAGAATTACTTAAGCCGTCAACAGATTCTTTAACACCATTAGATCCGATCACCAACAACAAACTCAGAACAGCAATTTCTATCCAAAAGAATGCCATGCTTTCAAAGTATCAAACTGTCAGGAACGTAAAATTTTGTAACGTTTATAGGAAAGTCAATAGTAGGCCAACAAAATTACAGTATGTTACTTGTGGATTTGGAACATTTTCAAATCAGTCTCTTGTTGTTTTCTTTTTTCTTTGTTGGGTCACAAGTTTAACGTCGCACCGACACAATTAATGTCATATGGCGACTTTCCAGCTTTGATGGTGGAGTAAGACCCCAAAGGCCCCTCCGTGCATTATTTCATCACGAGCGGGCACCTGGACAGAACCACCGACCTTCCGTAAGCCAGCTGGATGGCTTCCTCACATGAATTCAACGCCTTACTGTTTTCCCTTATAAAACTGTTAATTATTTTCGATGTTAAACTACCATTTTGATTGAATATGAATTCAGACAGTGATTGGGTTCCAGGATTTTCCGATGGTTGTGGGGTCCAGGATTTTCTGACACTTTAGGGTACAGGAATTTGATTAAGATTCGAGGCTTATCTTCGGAAAGATGATAAAGTATCCAGAATCCTGATCTGTTGTATATTTCCATATATATCAGATGAGTAAAATTTCAATCAATTCTCGGGAAAATTTATATGGTATTATATTGACAGCACGCTTTATTTGAAATTCTAATACTAGTATAGATTTCCTCCCCTTTGTACCTTTTGTCACGTATAAAACGCTTTCTCTAAACGTTTATGTAACGAGATTATGTGACGCATAAAAAATAAAGTCAAACACTTAACCTGGTTTCGGAACTAAATTATGTGACATTTCCCGAACGCATTAAATTCAAAAAAGCAGTAAACACACAGAAAAAAGATTCTGAGCTTCCTTAACATTTTCATTCTGTCATCTTCGTCTTTGTCTATATGCCGAAACCTATCAGTAATATTTGGAATGACATTTAAAACTTTCATCGGAGCAACGTAGCTGCATGGTAGACTGTTGAGCTTATTTATTATTGTGCTTTTTGTAATATATTTTGTGTAAACGCATATAATTGTTGAAGACTCACGGAAGATTGACTTGTTCAGATAAATTCCCTGGTTAAATACGGTCATTATCATTATTATCATCATCAGCAGCAGCAGTAGCAGTATCGTTGTTGTTGTGCTGTTGTTAATAGACTTCGTGGAAACGACTACATTTCAGATTTATGTGAATCAAATATGAGAGCAATGTTTAATAAAACGTTTAACGTTAAAATATTTTTCTTTAAATACGATAGATTATATATTTAATATTTCTTGAAGGATGTTTCAATAAAAAAAAATAATAATTCCATCATGGCCTTAGATAATAATTTCGGTAAAAAGGACACAGTTTGCAATTACGCGAAGGTTGCTCATTGCTCTACAAAACATTGTTGTTCGTAAATATGCTGCAACGAAACGCTTAAACAACTTTTTAAAAAAACGTAGTATTTTTCAATGGTAAGGAAGTTATTTTAATGTTTGTCAACTGCATTCTTTTGTAGATATAATCAGTCACGAGATTGTCTTATTTGATTTTTTTTCTCACACCGCCTTGTTTGAAGTACACTAACATGTCCTTCTGTTTTCCTAGCTGATAAATTTGTTATATTTTTGTATGTAATACCATAAAATAATAAATAAACGTGAATTGTTTGTGAAAGACAATATATTCTCCCAAACATTATAACTTATCGGACGAAACGGAGTATGTAATTTTCAGTTACTCAATAGATATTGTTTTCAGTCGCGAGGTCATTGTAACCTTGGCCTTCCGCAATACTGCGTGTCAACTACTGACCACAGGCAATAATCCTAAGAAGTTGGAATCCATAGGGTCCCAAGAGTACTTCAATATTGATCAACCACAATTTTCATTTTAAAAGGTCACTACCATATTGACCTTTGATACAGATACCCCGCCATTTTTTCTACTGAAAGAAGATCGTCCGTCGGACGGCCAATGAACAAAATATTCGCGGTGCTTAATGTGTAGAAATCCGCACTCCAGCTCATCGTTTTTGAATATAGTACGATCATCAACTTACCCTGATCAAAGCGATTATGTGCAGCACAGCAAATATGAACAAGAGAACCGCCCGCGGGTGCCATCGCTCGTCTGTAAATGCGGGACAACATGCAAGAAAAGAGTTATGGTTCTTGGCCTTCTTAAATGACAGAATGTATGAAGTGTCAAAGCTATAATAAGTATTCAATAAAGTGGACTTTAACAAAAACAACCAAGAAATGCTGATTTCCTAAGTTTTAATAAAGCCTATAATTATGACAAAATGTAATAGATAGAGATATGATGCTAGCTGTTGTAAGTAAGTGTAGAGCGTTTCAAAGCTATAGCTGTTATAGAATTCAAGTGGACCTATATAAAAGGAAATTCATTTTTTCCAAGTACATAAATGGGCCATAATTCTGATAAAATGCATATCAGACTTAAGGTTCTTGGCATATTTACTCAACTAATGATGGTAAACAAGTCTGCAAAGTTACACAGCTTGTATTCTTACAGTAGTCAAGTTAAGTGAACCTAAACAAAACAAAAAAAATAACAAAGAAATTCAAATTTTCTAAGTACGGGCCATAATTTTCAAAAATACGTTAGAGTATTGTTTTAGGCGCACTAATTTATCTAATAATATTAAACAGGTGTGCAAAGTTTCAAAGCAGTACTTCTTATAGCTTTTTGGAAAAAGCAATTTAACCAAGAAAATCAATTTTTAAGTACTAAAAGGGTCATAATTCTGACAAATACTTTTCAGAGCTATGGTTCTTGGCACACGTAGTCACCCAATGGGTGTAAATGTGCTAAGTTTCAGAGCTATAATTTTTTGTAGATTTTGAGAAAACAAAATGTAACCAATGCCGACGATCATTTGACGACAAAATCTCGAAGATTCTTTTTCCAAAACGAGCTAAAAATGAAAAAAAATTCAGCTGAAACAAGGGTGGCCAACCAAAATGAATTTTGATTTCAGACACGCAGAAAACGTCCCGGTTCAGGTAACATTTTGCTTATATTTTCCGCGGACACCAAAATGATACTTAGTAACTTTTCTCCGCATAAAGCGTCTGCCATCAATTCTCAGTATTTTTCTCCGCACAAAGCGTCTGCCATCAGTTCTCAGTACTTTTCTAAAACACTTCTTCCGTAGAAAAACTATGCAGATAACGTATATACACTTTCGCTGTTAAGCGAAGTGTTCGAGAAAAGTACTGAGAATTTATGGCAAACGCTTTATGCGAAGGAAACTACTCATTTTGATGTCTTCGACGCAATTTATTTTCATGAAAATCCGTCAAGTAAAATGTTATCTGAACCGGAACGTTTTCTCAAAAAGAAGTCGGGTGGGCTCAGGCTGGGCTTTAATCGTTCAACAGTTTTACAGCATAAACAGGTAACTCGGATCAAGAATAAAGCTGACTAAGGTGTACGTGAGCTTTGATAAGTATAAAGGCATGCATATCTCGCTTGTCGCAAAAGCTGTATGTATGCCCTAGTGTAGAGTATTCCCGGTTATGAGGATTTAAATGCAGTTATACATGTATGATAATATATATACTCTTAAACTGCATCATAGGATGGAAAAGTTTGATAGCTCAGACGGTACGCATGGTAGTCAAAGAAAATACAAACGTGTTGGTCCATAGTTGAATCCCTCTCATATTAATAGTTTTGGGTTTTTAACTCGCTGGAGTATCGAGATGACTTTCAATATACCATTGCTGCCTAGTGGACAACATTGTTGGGAAAAAAGTCATAGTTGAAAAAAGCAAACACCGCTTTGAGGATATTCCTTCAGACCAAAGTCAATAGTCTATTATCATCTACCAAACAGACTGCGAAGATGACACGGAAAGTTGCTCAGAGGCATATACAGCAAGCGAAAGTATACTTTGTTTTGTTGGGTTTTAATAACGTCGCCCGGACACAATTATAGGTCATATGGCGACTTTCAAACTTTGAAGGTGGAGGAAGACGCAAGGTGCCACTCCGTGTATTATTTTATGAAGAATTCAACGCCCCGAGTGGGACTCGAACCCACATCGATGAGAAACAAGTGATCTGAAGTCAGCGACCTTAACCACTCGGCCACGGAGGCCCCTAAAGGAAACTGTAAAGTTGATAAAGTGACAGAGTACACATCTGTTACTATGGAGTTAGGTAAGGCAATGTATCGAGTATAAATTGTAGTATAAAATACTATTACAATTACATAGCTTGCTGGTAACCAGCAGTGTCTTCACTTAAATGCAACTCTTTTGGTATAGGGTTCAACCCTGACATTTTCTTTGTTATGTTCGACTTTTAATTCAAATTTCTTTTTTCATACGATTCATAGCTCGTTTAACACTAGTAATTTACAAAACCTTTTAGGCAGGCTTGAGATAACACAAATGTTTTTCAGTTGAACATGCTATCATTCGTCAATGACAAGTTACCACTGTCAAATGACAAGTGAAAGCGGACGCAGAGGTCCAGTGTTAACATTGTTTGACTACAAAACCAGATGTTGCGAGTTCGAGCCCCTACTCCAACTAAAAAATATTAACACTTGGATAAGAGTAACGCGTATGGGTGTTTTACACCTGGCACGCTAAAGAACCAGGGAAGCTTCTGGAATTGGAGCGTCTTCTGTATCTTGCACTATCTTATCGACTAACATTACTAACAGTCTTTTGGAGGATTCGCCCAAATGGGATACCGTTGACGACTACATTGTATAAATAAGCTTACATACAAACAAACGACAAGTGACCACTGTCAAATAACATCGAATCATATATCAGAATTAAGATGGACCACATCATAGTGTGTAGTAGCAGCATCAGAATGAAAAACTGCGGAATGATAAGTAAGCCTCTTTGGCCGATTGTTTAAGGTCGACGAATTGGAATCATTTTTTCCTCACCGATGTGTGACCGAGCCTCATGTGAGGAGGAGCCATTCAGCTGGCTTACGGTAGATCGGTGTTTCTACCCAGGTGCCCGCCTGTGGTGGAATAATGCACTGAGGAGCATCTGGGGGTCTTCCTCCACCATGAAATGTAGAAAGTCGCCATATGACCTATAATTGTATCGTTACGACGTTAACCCCTATAAAAAAATACACCAGGTTTTGTTTCCAGTGGTGTCGGGAAAGCCGGTTATTCAACGTAAGTAAAAAGAGGACCATGATGGTCCTGAATCGCTCACCTGTCCCCACATGAACTGAGTATGACATCGTTTATTCTGACCAATTTTCATGAAGATCCATTGAAAAATATGGCCTTTAGAGAGGTCACAAGGTATTTCTATAATTTGACATAATGACCTAGTTTTTGAAGGCATGTGACCTAGTTTTGTACTTGACCTAGATATTATCAAGGTGAACATTCTCACCAATTTTCATGAAGATCTCATGAAAAAAATGGCCTCCAGAGAGGTCACAAGGTTTTCTCTATTTTTAGACCTACTGACCTACTTTTTGAACGCACGTGACCCAGTTTTGAACTTGACCTAGATATCATCATGGTGAACATTCCCACAAAAGGTTTATCTATGTTTAGACCTAGTGACCTAGTTTTTGACCGCAGTTGACTCGGTTTCAAACTTGACCTAGCTATCATCAAGATGAACATTCAGACCAACTTTCATACAGATCCCATGAAAAATATGGCCTCTAGAGTGGTCACAAGGTTTTTCTATTATCTGACCTACTGACCTAGTTTTTGACCGCATGTGACCCAGTTTTGAACTTGACCTAGATATCAAGATGAACATTCTGACAAATTTTCATGCAGATCCCATGAAAAATATGACCTCTACAGAGGTCACAAGGTTTTTCTATTATTTGACCTAATGACCTAGTTTTGGACAGCACGTGACCCAGTTTCAAACTTGATCTAGATATCATCAAGTTGAACATTCTGACCAATTTTCATGCATATCCCATGAAAAATATGGCCATTACAGAGGTCACAAGGTTTTTCTATTATTTGACCTACTGACCTAGTTTTTGATAGCACGTAACCCAGTTTCGAACCTGACCTAGATATCATCAAGATGAACATTCAGAACAATTTTCATGCAGATCCCATGAAAAAAATATGGCCTCTACAGAGGTCACAAGGTTTTTCTATTATTTGACCTACTGACCTAGTTTTTGACCGCACTTGACCCAGTTTCGAAACTGACCTAGATATCATCAAGATGAACATTCAGACCAATTTTCATAAAGATCCCAGAAAAATATGGCCTCTAGAGAGGTCACAAGGTTTTTCTATTTTTAAACCTACTGACCTAGTTTTGGACCGCACATGAACCAGTTTCGAATTTTTTACTAGATATCATCAAAATGAACATTCTGACCAAATTTCATGAAGCTCTCATGAAAAATATGGCCTCTAGAGAGGTCACAAGGTTTTTTCATTATTTGACCTACTGACCTACTTTTTGAAGACACGTGACCCACTTTCGAACTTGACCTAGATATCATCAAGATGAACATTTTGAATAATTTTTATGAAGATCCATTCACAAGTATGGCCTCTAGAGAGGTCACAATGTTTTTCTATTTTTAGACCTACTGACCTAGTTTTTGACCGCACGTGACCCAGTTTCGAACTTGACCTAGACAACATCAAGATGAACATTCAGACCAACTTTCATACAGATCCCATGAAAAATATGGCCTTTAGAGAGGTCACAAAGTTTTTCTATTATTTGACCTACTGACCTAGTTTTTGAGGCACGTGACCTAGTTTCGAACTTGACCTAGACATCATCAAGATGAACATTCTGACCAATTTTCATAAAGATCTTGTGAAATATATGGCCTCTAGGAAGGTCACAAGGTTTTTCTAATTTTAGACCTACTGACCTAGTTTTTGACCGCACGTGACCCAGTTTCGAACTTGACTTAGATATCATCAAGGTGAACATTCTGACCAATTTTCATAAAGATCCCATGAAAATGTGACACCTAGAGTGGTCACAAGCAAAAGTTTACGTACGGACGGACGGAAGACGGACGCTGCGCGATCACAAAAGCTCACCTTGTCACTTTGTGACAGGTGAGCTAATAAAAAATACGATACTGAAGTTTAAGAGCGTTTATTAGAAATTACAGCTACGGTATAAATTATCAATGCATCTTTCAGTAACACGCAAATAAATATCATAGAAAATAAACACAAGAAATATCATAGAATTAGAAAATAAACATAACAGCTGTTTATATCACTCTACATTACGAGATATTCTAAGCAGTTTGATTGAATAATGTATTCTAAATGAGTTTTGATGGTATATTGACAAAATTGCACATTCTTGTTATCATAAAGAAATATATCGCAGAAAAAAAGACTAACAGCTGTATGTAAGAGACTTTGATATGAGATTCTAAGCACTTTGATCACTAAAGGATTTCTCAGTAAAAAAGAGATTGCCCGATTATGAAATATTTAGATGTGCGCAGGCTTTTGCATAGACATTTATGACACACAACTACTCGTCTGTTTAAACAGAAACAGTCACAGAATTCAAAAGGGAGCTGCAACCTCACACGCAAACAACACTGAACTACAATACACGCACTATATACACATAAAGGTAGATGGAATGTATTACTAGTGTATTCCAAAAAGGGTATCATAGTAAGTATATTTCAGTATTTAGATTATTAAAGTTACTAAAATTTTACTTATTATGCCGAATGTTTTATAAGTTAGCAACCTTTTAATTTTACTACCCCATCTATGAAACAAGACACGTTTTTACACGATTAAATGTAATATTACGACATGGTTTTAACTTAAGTTGTGGACTGTATTTCAAATGCGGAAATCCTTTTGTAAAACCTAAGATGGCAGCGCAGGTAGATTTAAGATGAAGTTGTAAAACATTAATTGCTAAAAAAAGCCTTGAAGATATTTTCGTCTGCGTTTTCCTTGTTGTCGTTGTCGTCATCAGCATAAGCATCCCCGCAGATATCATTCGCACATCTTGGAAACAGCACGCGGTTAATCACGTGGATAACACCGTTTGTTGTGGTGCCGTCCGCATATGTGACACGTGACCTATTTATCCAAGTACGACCTAAAATTAAAATAAGCGATAGCGAGTTGAATTAAAGAATTCTTACATCACCATAAATTATCATTCAGCTGAAAGAAATATCTAGCTTTAAAACACAAAATATTTCCAGGAAGCTGCTAAAAGCCCTTGTTTTTTTTGTGCTAACTGAGGGTTTGTCTGTGACCTTGACACTAGAGGGATAGATAATATTAGTGTGCGTCCGATAATACTCTATAACTGTATAAAATTTTAATACAACTCCAAAGCAAAGTGTTTCGTTCGGAAGAACTAACCAATGGCAAACTATATGCCTCCTTTCGGGGGGGGGGGGGGGGGGGGGGGGGGGGACATAAATGAAGATGTTTTTATAACAGTCACATCAGACTATCATCATATGACGATATTTTATGATCGACATGCAAGTTACACCGAACAGATTAGAAGTCTTCGATCACACTTACCAAACACTTTAGTAACTTTTACATCACCTCCCTCCACAGTCTTGAGTTTATCTCCGCAAGAGAGGCCCGCACTGTACATGGTAGACGGAACCACGTGATACTCAAGCACCTCTGGCAAAAAAAGAAACATTATTCAGCATTAACTTATATAATTTGGTTAATCAAGGAAATTTGGTACCTTTTAACATTTATTATAATAATGATTTTATTTTATATTATCACAGGCTCGTGTGAAAAACGGTACAGTTTCATACAACCATCATCTAAAGTTCCGTCGTTTTACCACTCAGGTCAGTTTTAACAATCGAACGGTAAAAGCTACTATGTCTATATATTTGTTTATATCCTTAAATTAAAGCTATTAACAATGATTTTTTTTACTACCAGATAGCATAACTACCAATCTACACTATTATAACATGGTTTATGTTTATAAGTTTAATCTTTGTTAGTCATTAGTGGTCAAATCAAATGACCAGTAGGCTAATTGCTTTGATCTCTCGCTCGTGACCGGATATACATCCTATGATGTATATCCTATGATGAATGGTCATAAAGGATTCAAGTGTTATTTAAGAGTCATGTACACACAAAAAAAAGTTAAGATGTACTGAATCATATTCTTAATTTTTCATTCCTCAAGTATATGACTTAAACCACGATTCATGGATTTGCCGATCCTATTCCGTCGAAAAAAAAAATATTTTATTTCTTAAGTATACGTCCATCTGCAAGAAGCGACACTATAAGACTCTTTCACTGGTTGAAGGTGCGGATTAATATATGTGGCTCAAGGGTAACTGTGGACACTGCTGATGTAACTGTTGTGGGAGGCTGTGTCCAGTTACCGCATATCAGCTTCCTGAGAGCCAAATACTTACATCCAAACCTATAACAAGTGATAAATTCTTTTCTTGCATACCGTATTCTTCAAACCATAGAAGAAATAACATAAATCGAACGTTAAACTTTTAAGCACTAGGTAATTTAATAGCAGCTATAAATTTATGCATTCGTTCATAAATTACCGGCCACGAGCTATCTTTCAATCCAATTTTTCCAGCAAAACCGAAAGCACGGGAACATCCTGTCTGGCATTCGAACACATAACTTCTAGAACTTACTTGTCAGAAGTGTGGTATTTTTCAGCAGCGCATCAAGACACTTCTCGGGAATCTTTGCAAATGCTTTATCCGAGGGAGCAAACAAGGTGAATGGTCCTTTACCTAGAAACAAGTAACTTCATACATGACACGAACTATCTTGAGTTTCTTGGATAATGTCTGATTTGTTAAAAGATTGCCCAACGAATCTGTTAGTGATGAGAGAGAGAGAGAGAGAGAGAGAGAGAGAGGATATTACACGAGTATCTTTTCATATTGAATTTATTAAACGAGTTGAATAAAATAATAAAATGCGAGACCCTGCTCTAGTTTATTGTCAAATGTATGCAATGGCATTATTTCACTCCCGCCACGCCAAACATGTGATAAAACAGGATTAAGGTTTGTAATTAAAATGCAGGAACTATGAACTAATAACACATTACACCTGTCTAACCAAAAATCTCTTGCGTACAACTAGACGGCATTTAAAATGCAAGTTGTGCTATAAATACAATAAAGTAACTGTTTGTATTTTAGAGTTGCAATGAATCCCATGCTCAAAAATAGGTCGGCGATGGGAGCTGAAAAAGTAAATAAGCATTCCGACCTCAATTTCATAGTAAATCAATAAAGTCTGGCCTAAATTTCAAAGTGAATAAATAATGGCCTCCATTTCAGGAAAGATATCCTAGAACCTTTGCTTCGATCGTAGTATTCAACTGTCTATATCCATCAGATCTATAATCAGACTTAAGTATTAAACATACTATCATTTATATCTGGTTTCAATTTAAACTAAAATATCCTACATTCCTTTCTTTTACAAAAAAAGTGCTCCCTTCACTCAGAATTATTTTTCTTCTTTTTAATATACTATTGCTTCCGTGAGTCCGCATATTAACACGGTAATTATTTTTTAAATTTCAAAATCATCAAACTTCTGCCCAGCAGTTCACATCGTTTGTTTTTAACAATTTTCAGAAGATTAACCAGTAAGTGATTTGCAAACATTGTTGTTTCACGTACGCCTATAAGAAAATTGTTTCAAGATATACATAAACGAACTTGGATTGGTTCATTAACGAATGCAGAATTCTGTTATCGCGTAGATTTATAAACGTTTCAACTGAGAAAAGTAGTGCTGGACGTACCATCAAGGGTTCCAGCAATTCCAGGCGCAGCACCAACAGCCTTGAGTAGAGTACTGAAGACCGGGCACTTCTTCACAACAGATGTAATCGTACCCGGTGGTGGAAATAACACGCCGCCAACCTCGTGGATAACCCCGTTAGAAGCTTCTTGATCCGGCAGTGTAACTTGTCGGCCGGACGCTGTTATAATCTGTAAAGTTAATATACACAATATACATGTATATCTGTCTGTCTGAGAGGTCAAGGAACCCCCAAAAGGGTCTAGCCTGTTTCAGTTCATTACCCAATATAATTAATATTCATGACCCGGTGAAGACTTTGCGATTCATTTATGGTCATTTTTTAAGATAATAAAAGTAAAAAATTAATGTAGGTATATAATAGATGGACCATTGTAACCTTAGCTTGATTTGTACACACTCGGCTGGCGTGGTTAACCAGTCAATAACATACTTGGTGGTTGCGCACCTCGTGTGATTCAAACCTGGTAGACCTGGCACAATCCACTAGATTTAAGAGCAAGCGAAGTTACTACAGTAACTTTATTGTATACAGGCTTCAAAAAATTATACGCTCCTTCTAAACATCCGATTTTCGCTTCCTGGATCGTTATGAGTATATTGTACTGTCACGGTATATTCAACAATCATCAGCAAACGCTAATTTGCATTCTAAACCATTTTAAGTTTCTTTAACCTTTGTCATGCTGGACACGATTGAGTCTGCCTTCGCGATCATGAACAACCTGCACATCCGTGCCGTCTGATCATGATCTGCACTGTTCGCTATTCAGTCAGTAAATTTTCAGTGAACACCCCTTTAAATGATAAGTGATGCTGCCCAAATTGAATGATGGACCAGTCCATTTAAGAAATTCAGCAGGGTAAGGGTTAAATGTGTACAAGTCCCATAAAAGGGCTGTTCGAAGAGGATAGGTTAAGAGTTAGTACTAACCTCTCCATTTTTGTAAATGTTGATTCGAATGTCGCTACCTAGCAGTGACGGGACAAGCTCGTCATTCTTTAGATCTTTAGACAAGACTTTACCGTTGGCAACGTGATACTTGAGAATATCTGCAAGAACTGTGACGTTTTTCAAAAGAAAATCTACGAAAGGTTTTGGCAGTTTGGAAAACGCATCGTCTGTTGGTCCAAAGACGGTGAATGGCCCTGAAAAGAGTTAAAATCCACACATATATGACGGTAACAAAAGTAATACACACAAGTGGTTTTCGTAGCCAAAGGGACTTACAACTGAAGACCCATGGGCCTCAACCTAGACTTCCCAATAAAAATGTGACGGTTCGTCAATGATTCAATGCATCAGTAGCCAAAGAGCCAAGTAGTTATACTATATATACAACAATTCAAATATTCGTTTATACCCTCTTTACCTATCCTAAGTTATTTACGCATTATGTAAGATGAAACTCGGGCAAATTATTTTGAAACACACAACAGTTTAACACAAAATGCATTGAGAAGTGATATAACAAATAAGCAAAACAACATGTAGTCAAACGTATCTTCATAGGAATTTAAAAAAAACTTGATCATAAAATAAAAAATATGAGCCGCCCCAGGAGAAAAGCAACATATTGCATTTGCAACCAGCATGGATCCAGACCGGCTTGCGCATCCGCGCAGTCTGGTCAGGATCCATGCTGCTCGCTTTCAAAGCCTGTTGCATTTAGAGAAACCGTTAACGAACAGCATGGATCCTGACCATACTGAGCGGATGCGCAGGCTGGTCTGGGTCCATGCTGGTCGCAAATGCACTATGTTGGTTTTCTAATGGTGCGGCTCATATATAGATTGTATGATAAAAAGTCATATGAAGATTACTAGTCTACATTAACTAGCGGTGCGTTAAATAATCTTTCTTAAAACGATCGACGCATATACAGCAAACACACTCTTAACACCGAATAGAAAATAAATAGTGCATATCTCATCAACAAATCAACAATAACATGCTCTTTATCATTAACAGGAGACTTCCTATGGATGGAGACATTTTCTCGATCTAAACGAAGACAAAATGTCCTTCAATCCAAATACTTGATTTAGCTTAGTGTTGAAAACCATGAAATCTTTTCTTAAAATAATTGCTTTATTACAGTTACATTACTGATTTAAACAACTTGGTATTTCAAAAAAAAAGAAAAGAAAAAAACTTACCAGAAACATGTTTTTATAAAAGTTTGCGTAAGAACTATTTAATGCCTAAACAAAATTCCCGAATAATTTGGATTTTGAAAATTTCATAAAAATAAGAATATTTTTCTTCATTAGAAATAAATTTACGCATTTCAAACATCTATTTTATTGATTTTCATTGCTTAAGCTAATTTGAGGATATTTTGTCATTCGAACGAGAGATAATGTTTAGATCAAGAGAATCGCTCTCAATACCAGGTATAGTCTCAGACCTGTTGGCTGTCATAAAATGATTTTATGATCAAGGACAAATTTAACAAGAGCACCGCCTTGCGGGTGCTGACGCTCATCTGATTTTTTTTGTATAATAGAAATATTGTCCTACCCATGATTTTCTAAGTCTAAAAAGGGCCATCATTCTTGCAAAAAGCAGGATAGAGTTATGTTTCTTGATGTACAGTGTCCACTTATGATTGTGAAAAACTGTTGCAAGTTTTAAAGCAATAGCTTTGATAGTTTATGAGAAAAATTGCCTTAAACATAATACTCAACCAAGAAAATGATTTCTAAGTCCAAAAGGGGCAATAATTTTTGCAAAAAGCAGGATGGAGTTATGCTGCTTGCTGTACAGGGTCAGCTTATGATGGTGAACAAGTGTTGCAAGTTTCAAAGCAATAGCTTTGACAGTTTAAGAGAAAAAGTTGACCTAAACATAAAACTTAACCAAGAAATCTGATATTTTCTAAGTCCAAAAGGGGCCATAAATCTTGCAAAAAGCAGGATGGAGTTATGTTTCTTGCTGTACAGGGTCAGCTTATGATGGTGAACAAGTGTTGCAAGTTTTAAAGCAATAGCTTTGATAGTTTAGCATTAAAGCTGACCTAAACATAAAACTTAACCAAGAAAACTGATTTTCTAAGTCCAAAAGGGGCAATAATTCTTGCAAAAAGCAAGATGGAGTTATGTTTCTTGATGTACAGGGTCTGCTTATGATGGTGAACAAGTATTCCAAGTTTCAAAGCAATAGCTTTGATAGTTTAGGAGAAAAGTTGACCTAAACATAAAACTTAACCAAGAAATCTGATATTTTCTAAGTACAAAAGGGGCCATAAATCTTGCAAAAAGCAAGATGGAGTTATGTTTCTTGCTATACAGGGTCAGCTTATGATGGTGAACAAGTCTTCCAAGTTTCAAAGCAATAGCTTTGATAGTTTAGGAGAAAAGCTGACCTAAACATAAAACTTAACCAGGCAACGCCGACGCCGACGCCGACGCCGACAACCGCTCAAGTGATGACAATAACTCATCATTTTTTTTCAAAAAATCAGATGAGCTAATAATGGAAAGTCGCATACATTTAAAGTCTGATACCCAATCACGAGTGAAGCGAAAAGCATTCAAAACTGAGTACATGTACCTCAATTTATATGTTCACTGACTTTTTGCGGAAACTCAGTTAAAAGTTCAGAACAGGGTGTCGGAGCTAAAAATACACTGAGGGCAGTCCAAATAATTTAACTTGGGCGTTTTGGGACAGCATGATAACATTTAACTGTCACTGTCCGTCCCCGCTGGAGGGATGACCACTATAAAAAAAAAAGTCATCCCGATAAGCCAAATAAGTATAAGGCAAGTCTCTACACTGAGGTAAAAGGCGGAACTTTCCTCCGTCACAATTTCCTGAAATAAACATGCGGTGTTATATAATTATGTTATGTAAATAATCTAAATAAAATCTAAAAAATCTAAATAAACATGACTATAAACTTGTTCTATTTTTCTGCTATAATGCAAAGTAGTTACACAAGAAACAGTGTTCTTGTTCTCAGCCGAACGCATCATACAGCTGATTCCCTGTACGCTTTAAATACCAATACCGCTGGGAACCAAACGCATGGGTTATAAATTAGGACATCGTGCGCACGCTCTTTATTCGCAAGTTACGCAACGTCTCTAAAATCTCAAGTATTACTTGGAATAGCGTCAAAACATTCGCTTTCTGCATAACTCAGAAACAAATCATATAAAACATGTAGTAGTACATTCATAGCTCAAACAGAAAGATTATTATCATAATAAATTATGCAACATTTTGTCTGGAACTGTAAAATAGTGTTGCTACAATAAATTGACACGAGATAAGCACTGAGAAGTACAACCAGAACTTGAACCATTTCATACAGAACTTAAAAACCTGAACACGAAACTTTTCACATCGCACCACCACTGACCAGTCTTACCCAAAGAACAAAGACACACAGTGTCTCACAAATTACGTCTACTCACTACCAAATCCAGTTGTCACAGAAAATATCAAATATATAAAGGTACGGTACCTGTGCCGGATAGTGCATCAACGAGTCCAGCTTTCTTCACCAGTGTAACAAGGGTCTTGAGTCCCAAGTCAGTTGCAAGCTGAGGTATATTCTTGTCGGCATTGGCGACATCCCCGTCGGCATTAACAATCTGAGCTGACATCAATTCCATCCATAATTGTTCACTGGCAAACACAGCTGAAAAGCCGGTAAGAAGCAACAACCCTACGACTTTCATATTTGCAATGTTTCTAAACTTATGAACCATATAACTAATATTGATTTGTATTATAGCGTGTGTACAACTTCGCTCAGCAAAGTTTCCTATTTCACAGTTTTTATGTGCGTCTTAAACACGGCCGTATCTTCAGTTTGGAGATACCTACAATATCATGTACATGTAATTAATTAGAATTAAATGTACGAAAGCTACTTAGGCGTGTAAACCCACTTTTGCCTTCCAAGGTTACTGACCTTGCAAGGATATGGCCGTACTTGATCGTACCGTTTATCCGTTTGCCTATCGATTGTTTTGTATATGTTACCCGCGCCCCCTACACACACACATTGACTCTATAATTCATAATAATAACATCTGTCTTATAAAAGGTCTTTTAATCGGTACATAAAGCACCCAATCCATTATATAGGTTTATTCGTTGGTAGCTAAATTCACGGTAGATGGGTCTGACTCTTTTGCCTATTTGTTGAATGTTTTTGAAAGCATTGCTGTATGAAGTCTTTCGATTGTGTTAAATAGTTTAGATAAAAAGATGTATGATAATCTTACAGATAACGCCTGGTAAAGATCCGTTTTTAAAATACAGATTTCGTAAATTATTTGTTTGGATCACTCGCATGACTTTAGCTGTATTATATAACCTAATACACGTGACTGCGTTTGTAGTGTATGAAGCGGAACGCACCATCATATGAATATGAATCTTACTTATAGGCTATATACCAATAAAAGAAATTGTTCTTTGTTTCATATAGAATTCAGCTACTTCAGAACAATTTTGTTACAGTTTCTAGATTTTCACTCCGTCGTAGACCTATTTTCCACAAGATATCCATACATTTGCTTCAAGAAAACGAAAAGAAAAAGGGGTGTTGAATAGTATGCAGTGAAATGCAAGTCAACTGAAGTCGGGTACCCTCATATTGCCGCATTTCAGAAAGCGGTCCGCAGAATAAACACCCTACTTTCGTTTTCAAGTAAACAACTCGAAAACATGCGAATATGAGCATGAAAAGTGTCCTATTTTATGTAGAATTCATTCCACGAGTGAAATAATGCCCATTTGGCCCCCGACTGACGCGCAAATGCGCGAGAAATGGAAAAATTAGGATTTATTTATTAGGGACTTCTTTCGACTACACCACGGAAGCACATTTTGGACCGAATTACTGCATTATAACCTATAAGAAATATCTTTTGTCAACTTTTATAACATTTTCATCCCTATTTTCAAGAAAGATGTAATACCGAACATGTTAACAAGTTTCATTGTGAAAATTCGAGATTTTAGAGAAATATAGACATTTAAGTGAGGCCACCCCCTACCCATTTTTGGGCTAAATTTAGGCTCTAGGGCCGCTTAATTGTAAATTTTGGTAAAAGTTTCACCTGTATGCATTATTTTTCACTTTGATTCTGAAATATCATTCATTCCGTAATAAATATGACTCAAATAAATGCATTTTGTGCATTTTCACACACTCTGGAGACAAAATATTAGCCTTTCTATTGCAGAAATTGCTGCAGAAATAGGCGCATCTACTAAAAATATGGTCAAAATTCAAAAATTTTCAAATTTAATGATTGTTTTGCATTGAAATCACAATTTTATAACATATACAATCGATTTATGACTATTAAGACTAATTGTGATGTGTTTCGACTGAGAAAAATCTTATTTCAGCTCTTATAGGCTATATACCAATAAAAGAAATTGTTCTTTGTTTCATATAGAATTCAGCTACTTCAGAACAATTTTGTTACAGTTTCTAGATTTTCACTCCGTCGTAGACTATTTTCCACAAGATATCCATACATTTGCTTCAAGAAAACGAAAAGAAACAGGGGTGTTGAATAGTATGCAGTGAAATGCAAGTCAACTGAAGTCAGGTACCCTCATATTGCCGCATTTCAGAAAGCGGTCCGCAGAATAAACACCTACTTTCGTTTTTAAGTAAACAACTCGAAAACATGCGAATATGAGCATGAAAAGTGTCCTATTTTATGTAGAATTCATTCCACGAGTGAAATAATGCCCATTTGGCCCCCGACTGACGCGCAAATGCGCGAGAAATGGAAAAAATAGGATTTATTTATTAGGGACTTCTTTCGACTACACCACGGAAGCACATTTTGGACCGAATTACTGCATTATAACCTTATAGTACTATTGCACCTAAAAAAACCGTGAGGGTTTATAGCCCTGCTTCGTGGCTATTCAAATTCTATTGTGTGTATGCAACCCATGATTTCAATACGGCCATGCGCCACACTTTGGCACGCAAAACCACAGGTATTTTATATAAAATTTTATATAAAATACTAGTAGACTCTATTTTGACAGGCGACACGTACTGCTCATAGTCAGGATTTTTATGCTTTTTCAGTGACAATTTAAGGTTAAAAGGTAGGGCTGGAGCAGGTCTTTAAATGAAATGTGGCCCGTTTATATTCATTTTTATGTAAAACAATTCTTTCTTTCGGTGATTTAAAGACACATCTGACAGTTTCCTATATGTATATAGGCACTAATTTTCCTACGGACAGAATTTCTTAAAACTTTGTGTACTGACTGAGAATCAAGTTTAAAACGGAAATATGTATTAAAAATCATAGGTACCGGTGCTTGATCTCGAATTATCTGCCCTTGAAAATAGATTTTTTTTCAGTATTTCCCGACTTTCATGGGCAGACAATTCATGACAAGGATTTGCTTCATATTATATTTCTGTTTTTAATTTGATTCTCTGTCAGTAAACACAGAATAAAGAAGAAATTCTGTCCGTAAGAAAATTTTGCCGTGAAATTGGGACCAGATCCTTGAAATCGTAACAAATGCAAAATAACTTGGAGTAGACCTATCTAACCACATTTCTTTGAACACTTATATTAAAAAAATCTGCACAACAGCTAATAGAACTTAAGGTTTCATTAAACGTAGCATCGAAATAAAAACAAAAAATCATCAGTAAAAGACACCATGCAAGACTATGGCCGGTCTCAAGGTACCATAATCATCATCAGTCTGGTCAACCTACACTTTATGTTATGCAATATAAACAAAATACAAACGATACAGAGTATAGCAATCAGATGGATACATAACAACTATTCCATACATAACATTTCTCCATACATAACATTTCTCATTTCTGATTCCATACCTCATGTTTTTATTTCGATGTAAATGAGATGTGAAACCAAAATTTGTAGTCCTGTTTGGCGCCATATAACCTATACTGTGTTGGTGCGCCGTAAAACACGAATAAATAAATAAATAAATAAATAAATAAATAAACATTTCTCAAATATTCAAATTCTCTTGGTTTAAGATCTTTGGAGAACACATGATATGATGCAAAATAAGTCATGTTTTTAAAATTGTCCATTCAGGTAGAAGCTATTCCTGTTCCAGCGTATTTTGAAAAGCCGACAGCTAAGAAACTGACTCATCACGCGCCTACACACCTAGCCAAAGAGAAATTTATACTGTTTCCAATTATTATATTTTTTCTCTTTTTTTTCCATGTACCCTCATCTTATGTAATAACTTGCCGTCAGATATTGCATGTTCTACTGCCCACGTGCGGGTGTAACATTAAATACTCACCCCGTTGAAAATAGATCCCATGGGTCCTTTTTCGACGTTGTGAATTGACACCGTCAACATTTCAACATTAAGTTTTGATTAAAAGGTCCCTTTTCAACGTTGTGAATTGACCCCGCTAAAATTTCAACATTAAATTTTGATCAAAAGGTCCTTTTTCAACGTTGTGAATTGATCTGCCAACATTTCAACATTGAATTTTGATCAAAAAGGTCCTTTTTCAACGGGGTCGATATTTAATGTTATACAGGCAGTATGCCAACATACATACAATAAAAAATAATTAGTTGCATCAAATTGTGTTAAACCTGATTTAATACTCTTGTCTGTATATCTAACACTTTTTGTTTTCATTTTCACTTTTCTCACGTGTTACTGTCAATCTTTCTCTTTCAATGTATGCAAGACTGTAAACTTTGGATTCAGGGTTGTTATATTTTCTGGTCCTTTGGTATCATGGAGTTCATCCAACATATGTGTAATAAGCCGGTGCTAGGGGGCCTGAAAGGTGTTGCACATTTCTTTACCTCTCATGAACAGACTCTGTCAAACCGAGTCTGCTATTATTCTTCTTGGTTGCATCAAAGAAGTATAAAGTATTTTTATAGCTCTTTGGTTGCATCTTTGCTCCCAAATGATCTTTTTATAGATTTTATTAAAATTATGTAACCCAAAGTGGAGCTGAACAGATAGAAGAGTCAGAAAATTCTAGATGATTTTTCCATTTCATTAATGCGACAATTCAATGAAATATTCAACGTGATTAATAAAAACCCTTGTGTCTAGGAGTACTGAAAAAGTAATTGAGCCGTGCCATGAGAAAACCAACATCTGGATCTGGATGAATACGTTGTAGGGCCTCTCGGCATAAGCACAACATAGTGGCTTTGCGACCAGCATGGATCCAGACCAGCCTGCACATCCGCGCAGTCTGGTCAGGATCCATGCTGTTCGCTAACACTATCTCTAATTCCAATAGGCTTTGAAAGCGAACAGCAAGGATCCTGACCAGACTCGCAAAGCCACTATGTTGGTTTTCTTATGTCCCGGCTCAATTAATTAATGTAACAATTAGTTACCTGACCCGGCGAAGCGAATATGACGAGACGTGGTTATTTCGACACCGGTTGATCCGGGCACCTGCGTTGCGAATGAAAACAACATGATTTCTTCAAGATTTTAAAAAATATATTGATCTGTTTCACATCAAATCCACCAAATTTCGACAATGGCAGCGTCTATGAAAGGGCTTGATCCAAGCCTCAAAAAGTATTTGAGATCAAACAAACTGCCAGATGTCTACGAGGTACATTCCTAAACATTTCTCAGTCTCTAAATAATGAGACCTCGGGCAGACCGATTTCACATTTTGATATTTTACGTTGTCTACCTAGAGGTCTCAACCAGAAACAATCAAAACTGTGGTGGAAACTGTGGTCAATTGAAATTACGATTTATCAGTAGTCACGATTTTTCTTTAGCCCTAACTGCTTACCTGTTGTTTTAAATCATAAATAGTAAATAAAAAACATAAGAACAGGACATATTTATCAAGAATTTCTGTTGTAAAAAATTTAAACCTCTAACGTTTCAATCGTCTTCATGTAATGGCGGTCGGAGGCGTGACCAATGAAAACGCTTCGGTGATCGGCCATTTTCCGATATGTAGTACACTCGTGTTAAACCTTGGCATTTTTTTAACTGTCATAGTTTGAATTTTTCTCAAGAAATCTCGGTAATATATACATCATTGAAAAGGAAAAATTACAGGCTTTCTGTGTATGTATTTCTTTTTTTTTATCCGTTGCATTATCATAACATAATTCCCGCCCAACGGATTCCATTGGGTGTTACTTACGCAAAGAAGAGGACAGTGCTACCACATTCTTTACCTTTTCTGGTTTGTACTCGGAGGCGGATATCGACAAGTCAAAATAATATAACGATATTCATCTCTCGAGTACAATTATTTGGACTACTCAGTCTCCTGATCAGTGTTCACTTTGTTGACAATTTGTTTTAGCTTTAAGTTAAGTTATGTCTTAAGAGCATTCGGTTTCATCATTTTGTCAGTATAACATGTTTGTGAAAACATTAGATCACCCAGAACAGCATATCATTCTATTATTGATTAATGATATATGCAGGCATAAAAATTTTTCCAAAAAAATTATGCATTTCACTCGAATGAATATCTTCGTGTGCATCATTACAATGCGACAGAGTTTTGGCACCATATTTATTTTGACCTTGTATTCAAATATCGGGAATGTCCATTATTGCAAGCTTAATTTGGTTGTATTTATGTAAGAATGTTAAATGTTCTTAAATTCTTTGACTTTTTAAGTCATTAGCGTTTTTGCAATTTAAGCCGAATTTTTTTTGTAATTCAGCAACTGGTTCCTACTGTTCTATTTTTATTGGGTCACATGGCATCCAAGCGACAAGGTCATCACCATAATTAGAAATACACAGATATGTTAGGTGTACTCGCTTATGTAAATTTTTTTGAAGCACATGACAAAAAACATCTTTTAGCTTTAACATAATTAATAAAACCAAAACTGTTAAAGTTCAGTTTATTATCAACATGACATTGTATAAATTAACCAAGTATGCTGCAAAATGCTTTAAATTTAGAAGAAATTCAATCTGGGTTAAATGAATATATTTTAAGATTTTCTTTCCCTCGGAAGGCCAAATACATTGATATTTAATGAAATGAATCTACTAAAGTTTATTGAGGAAAGCTATAACAACCCGCTTTGTCACAATTTTTGATGTGAAAATAAACAAACCAATCAAGTAGGTTGTTTCATTGTACTCTCGTTTCTGCAATATTTGTTTACCTTCAAAATTAATATCAAGAAGCTGTTTTAGAAAACATTTACAGAAAATTTTATCACATAAATATATCAGAATTAAGGAAGATGCATGAAATATAAGGATACCAGTGTAAAATTTAAATTATATATATGAAATGTTTTAATGTCCTTGACAATTCTTAGGTGCATCATTAGACTCGTTACTGTGTATTCTAGGATAGATGCTGTTAAACCATTTAAAATGCAGCCAATATCCAACTGCACACCCTTTGCAATATACATTTGTTCAATTCCCATGGAGACTGCAAGTTTGTTTGGTTAGCATATGATTTCCATTTCTGAGAAATAAATTTTGTAGCATCTGTCATTAATTAACTTACTAAGTAGACCTATAGTTGCTGTTACATTAATTTGAATTTACATTCAATGCCCTCCTTTCAGAAAGTCTAAATACCAGGATGTATTTTAATAATAAATCTTCACTGTTTTCTGAAATTATGTCCAAATGTAAGCTATACAGACTTTATTTTTATTTTTCTACATTTAGTTGTCTCTAAGATTAAAACCAAGCATTTTATGTGTGTGTGTGTGGGAGGGGGGTTGGGGAAGGGACTAATGCTGCTGTATGACTAATCTCTGAACTGTTTACTTGCAGGCGTTGATTACAGGACTTGCTGTGATGTGTCCAGACGATCCACACCAGTTTATCATTGACAACCTAAAATACCTCATTGAATATGGAACAGATGAATTAGAATGGTCAGTATTTTTTTTTGTCAGTTTTTTATTGACAACCACAAATACCTCACTGAATGGTCAGTATTGCATTTACACGGAAATGCAAAAGGATCAAACTCCCTGCATTGATTACCTCCCCTACTAGACGATTAATCTCATTTACAAACATCACATGGAGGTTAGGACATAGCTGTTTTGAATGGCATAAAATAAAAACAAATATTTTTGTACATTTATTTTTTCATGATATCACTTACTTTATAAGCTGTATCTCCATGAAAAACACACCAATATCAATATATAACTTTTATTCAAAATCAAAGAATGAAAAGCAAAATCAGTTTAGAATATCTTGTAGGGAGACCACTGTGTACGATATTGGGAGTTTTGGCTGATTTTCTAACCAAGGCACAAGCACAAATTCTCTTATATTTCATGGTATTTAACTTACAAAATATACTCAATTTAAGTCGGAAGTAGTATGAAAAAAAGTTCGATATTAGGCACAAATAAACATAATACTTGACCAAAGGATGTTTAGGTCTATATGTAAATGGATTTTGTCAAAGAAGGACTGAAAGCTGACTGTTTTGCACAGATTTACCCTAAGCTATTTAGGATAAACAGAATGAGAATAAATAATAATGTATTCTAAGGAATAATTTTCACTAGCCGTATAGGTAGCTAAAAAATCAGTTTGTTAGAGTTAGTTAGATAGTCTGAAGTTTGGAGCTGCCAGTCTGATCATGTAGTGTCATTCAGTTATCTTGTGTGAAAAGGCTGACCTTTCAGTCCTTTCCACGAAAAAGGACATTTCACTACTTTCCACATCAAGCTAGCATAAGGTTTTCCCGTTTTGATATTCAAATCCACTGAGTCTTAAATGTTTCAGGGACCTGTTTGTGGCAGAGTTTATGAAGCCTGTGAACAGAATTGTGTCAGAGAGTAACTTAGAGTTTATCTTCAACCTTGATGATGAGAGCATGCTGGTAAGTAAACAAACTGAAAATGGCTGTAATAACTTTCTAATGAATACCATACAACCCCCATATAAACATCTCAACCCTGAAAACCTGGCAACTCCCGAATATCTACAAAAAAAAATCTTGAAATTTAGTAGTTCAGATTCTTCAGTTAGAAGTTGGATTTGTAATTCACATTCACTTATGAAAAAAAGCCTATTAGTGGATAAAAGCCCGCTTTTTCAACATCTCAAGGGGTGTTTATCTGGGGAAAAACAGTATGTTGTACCTCTTTGGTTTAAATGTGACTTAATATAATATTCTGTCTTTAATTTGTGCAATATTAAACCAATAAATCTTTTTATTTGAGTATAAATAATCATTAACTAATGCAGAATGATATTCTTATCATTGCTATTTTGCATGTAAATCTGAATAATTCCATATTGAAATAGTAATATGAGCCGCGCCATGAGAAAACCAACATAGTGCGTTTGCGACCAGCATGGATCCACGCAGTCTGGTCAGGATCCATGCTGTTCGCTTTTAAAGCCTATTGCAATTAGAGAAACCGTTAGCGAACAGCATGGATCCTGACAAGACTGTGCAGATGGTCTGGATCCATGTTGGTCGCAAACGCACTATGTTGGTTTTCTCATGGCGCGGCTCATATGTAGTTTTATTATACAAGAATGCATGAGATCGAGTTTATACTTTGGTAAATTAGTTTGTGTAACTGCTCTAGACACTGATAACTTCAATTAGGTAGATACTAATTATGGAGTGCATGCATAAAGATTAACATACTTGCATGAATTTTGTCACCATCTTATTCCGTATAGAATAGTAACTGGTCAATTTACACATGACAACACTGTTTTTCTGTATTAATAGAATTTAATGTTCAGTTTTCTGGACATAACTGTTGATTGTAGATACTGTACATTGGGTAGTTTATGTGATGGTTTAATTTTTGATTATATCAAAGAGTTATAAAAATAAATAAATCTGCAAGTTGAAAGGCATATAGAGTGAATCATGCCAGCATCACATGGGAACTGAATGAGATCTCGTTTTACCGGTGTATGAAACAGAAAGCAGAAGGAGAAAAATTTGTGTCGTAAAAAAACTTCCTATCAGATTGTTTGTTTATAATGTTAATTGTGTTTTTTAAAAGTTATTATTATTTTCTACACTGGGAAGAAATGAATTTATGATTGGAAGTTTGAGAAGTCAACAGCAGTCGTTTGAAAATTTGACCCGATTTGATGCCGGCCATATTGCCAGTGTAATGACTTTTATAAGCGTCTTTTGATTTAATCACGTATGGTCCAAGTCAGCAAACGCTTCAATAAGATAACACCGGTTAATGCGGTAATACGAGACTACGCGAGATTATCTTCTGTTGCGATTCTGTGTATTTTATACTTCTTTGATTATATTCACAAATAAAGTGAATGTTTTAGCAGCAAGAATGTGGCTGCTACCCATGACGTCGCTAAAGCCAGTGCAAAAATTACCCAATACAGACTGTTTTCAGCATAAACTGTGCTAATTTTTAGCTTTAATATTATGGGTTGTTGAAAGTATGTGATTATTTTTTTACAATTTTCATCTAATAATGACTATGTACCCGACAGAGTCCATTGAACAGGGTAGGTAAACCATGCACAGACAGTGGTAGTTCATGTAGCACAGGGGTCTGTTATTTAATGGTTGTCTATTTATAGCTGTGCTATCCATGCTGTTATTATTTTCATGGGCATTAATTTTCATTGGCTTTAATTTTCCTATAATACCTGAGTAATGCAATATTCAAAGAATTTCAAAAAAATAATTATTAATTTTTTTTTGGGCTGTTCCATATGAAAAAGCCTGCATTAGTGACAAAAATTCAGTTTGAGAAAAGAAAACAAAATATTCACAAAGAACATTCTTTTACCTTTCAAATCTGAAAATTTGAGGAAGTTACCTTCACTAATTCAAGAGTTATGATGCTTTTAAGTAAGTCACCAGACTGAACGTTGGAAGGCTTCATGGTGTGTGACCTGTATATTTGATGTCATGTATGCAACTATGTACATCACTAACAAAATATCATCTGAGTACTTTGAGACAACTTGAAAACATTTCGCTCAAAAACTTAAACGTATATTCTGATTGCATCACAGGCTTTTAAGCTACAGACCTCTGTCTTCTCATGGTGCAGAGGTATTTTGGAATTTTGGTTTCAATGACAACAAAAGTAATTTTTTTTTTTTTTGGTAAAATATCATAGAGTTAGTTTTGTCATGTCAGTTTATTTCAATTACATTACAATATGTTTAGTTTCTATTTTCTGCATGTACACAATGAAGGAATGTTTCTGCTGTTTTAAACTATTCATTATGCAATAACTATATCATGCACTAACAAAGGTTTTCTCATGTAATTGCCCATTTATTTTTTCTCAGCATTGTTTAGTGTGATCTGTGAAACCTGTCATCACCATTCTGTTGAATAAGCTAAATAGACATAAAGAATGCATGAATATATTATACATTTAATGAATGGCTTGCTAGTCAGTAATCATACATCAGACAAAAGTTTTGACTATCGACTGGCAAGCCATTCAATAAGTGTTTTATTACATGACATCAGAAGTGAATTTTCATAATGTTTTTTCTTCAAGTTTTGACTTTAGCACAGCAAAATGTATTGTTGAACTAGAACAGGGCCTCCTCTGCCATCCGCCAGTGTAGCCAAATACTACAAATTCAAAGCACTGGCTACACATTTTTTAAACTGGCTACAAGAATTTTATTAAAATGTGTCCAAAGTTCTGCAGTTCAGCTTCAATTTGGCAGTTTCTCCCAAAAATTGGCCACAACTTTCTGAGGCCGAGTGGAGGCCCTCACTCGGACTATTAGCCCAGCCAATAGTACAAACTGTGAAATGCAGTTTTTGCCAATATTTCAAATTTATTTTAATAAATAAAATGCATGAAAATTAATATTCCAGGAAAATAATGACATTTTAGTAAATTGTTTAGTATATAGAAGAGTCCTAAATGTTTATACAACTTCTGTACACACTGAAATTACCCAAAATATTTTTTTAAGAATAAAAAAAAATTAATTCCGTTGTATGATATGATTTAAACTCAATTTTGAAATATATATAGATTTGTTTATGAATAGATGCTCAGTGAAAAATATGAGAATATTGTGACAGCAATGGTAATTGAGTGATAGTGGCATATATATTTGTTTTGCATCAGAAAAAAAGAATTTGAGCCGCACCATGAGAAAACCAACATAGTGCGTTTACGACCAGCATGGATTCAGACCAGCCTGCGCATCCGCGCAGTCTGGTCAGGATCCATACTGTTCACTAATGGTTTCCCTAATTGCAATAGGCTTTGAAAGCGAACAGCATGGATTCTCAGACCAGACTGCGTGAATGCGCAGGCTGGTCTGGATCCATGCTGGTCGCAAATGCACTATGTTGGTTTTTCTCATGTCGTGGCCCGTTTATGAATTTATTGATATGTTTTGAAAAGTGCATTTTTTTTTCAAACTTGCCTGAGATTTGGTCGACATGTGATGCATTTTGAGATATAGATATTTTGGTTTTTTTTTACTCAAAAAGTGCATGCTGTAGGAGCTCATGAAGGATGCTGTTTACTGCTAGAACTATTCTTATGTTGCTTTGTATTTTGCTTAACTGCATAAGGTTAGTAATAATACATGCTGTAAAAGCTTAAAATTTGGACCTGAGTTTCGTGAAATACAAAGTTAAAAAAAACCTTAAAATCATAATTACTGGTATATTTAGTACATTTCTGGCTTTATTCTGATTAATGGAGGCCAATTCTATACATTTCTGCCCTAATTCTTGGTTAAAAAAGACCAGTCACTTTCTCCTTCTTTCATATTTCACTATACTTGAAAAATGAATTGTAAACAGATATGGTGACATTGCATTGGTTGCAGAAAATCATGCACATGGCTTTTTAGTTTTGTGGGTCTGTTTAAAAATAATTAGCCAATTTTGCATTTCAAATAGTCAACATGTTTGATTTTAAGCAAAGTCATCAGTTGTATATGATTGAGGTAGGTACCTGAGCTTGTTAATTCATATATATACAGCTTACATATAAAGTTTCCATCTAGAATAACAGTACCATTCTTCTCTTTTAAGCTGGCTTTAAAAAAATCTGGAGCAGTAATTAATAAACAGCACATTCAGTTATTTTCATTTTTCACTTACACTTCTTGCACTTAGTAGGGCTTTGACTGCAGTAGTCGTACTGTATTCCGCTGTTGCAATTTATGTCAGTTCCTTAAGTTTTCGAAAATAATATTTTTCATGAGTCTGGAGCAGCGAAATTGAGCTCGGAGGTTTCTTCTGGTGCAGGGACAAAAAATGTAGAAAATACAACATCATTTTTATGTGAAATAATTTTTCTGTGGTGTTATACATGTATCGGTTACTTTGCACTCCTCAAAGAGAGATGTAGTAGTATATTTAGGGTAATGGGTGATATCCTGACCCACAATTTCAGCAGTCTTTTACCAAGTCTGAAAACCAGGAAGTGGTCATAAAGTATTTTAAAGTGAAATCTTTTCTCACTGCAATTGATGTTAACAAAAGTACAAAATTTTGAATCATTGATACTGCCCATGTGTATGGCACTATTTGTATTATTTTAAGCAAATCTAATCAGTCCCTGCAGCACTGTGAAATAACATTTGCATATGCATGAGTGTTAACTTTATTAAGATTTTTTTTGCAATTTAATACTGCACACATGGTTTTTCAAAACCAGACAAATTAAAACCTCAACTCTGTCCTTTATATACTGTAAGAAGTTAAATGCCTCCCAACTACGTCTTACTACCTTTTCATTGGAGCTTAGACACAGGCAAGGCGCTGCACTTTGAGGGCATTTGTCAGTTGTTTGTGATGTCTCTTGTTATGAACAGTTAAAAATCACACATTGATAACCCGCCCGCTTAGCTCAGTAGGTAAGAGCGTTGGTCTACGGATCGCGGGGTCGCGTGTTCGATCCTCGGGCGGGGCATATGTTCTCCGTGACGATTTGATAAACGACATTGTGTCTGCAATCATTAGTCCTCCACCTCTGATAATTCAAGTGGGGAAGTTGGCAGTTACTTGTGGAGAACAGGTTTGTACTGGTACAGAATCCAGGAACACTGGTTAGGTTAACTGCCCGCCGTTACATGACTGAAATACTGTTGAAAAATGGCGTTAAACCCAACACAAAACACATTGATAAACTGATAGATTCATTTCTTTTTTGGTTTTATCTGAATTATAGTTATATTAGTTTGTATTTCTTCAATCAATTATCAGCTAGATTTAGATTTTTTGTCTATTTGATAAATTTTAAACATACGTTTTGCTTTAGCAAATGCGCTGGAACTGATTATCACATAGCTTCCTAGATATTTATAGTGTATATATTCTATAATCTGATAGATCTTGTATAAGGTCAGTATAAAACATATCCAAGAATGGTTGGCAGAAAATCCTACATGAAATGAAAATGTTGTGACACATTGATTAACAAATAAAGTATGGTAATGATGTCCATGTGCAAGTTAATAGACAGGGCAACACAAATCTGCTTTGGTCCTTAAATGTACTGTGACCTTTCTGTCTGACTGCCCTGTTATAATATCATACCAAATTAAGATCTGGTTTTGTCATATTCGTAATACTAATGTTGTCTTTAAACATGGTCTTGGTAGGGTCTTGAAAGATGTGCCTATAATCCAGGCCATTTACAACAGTGGTGGTCAGTTTTTTGTCTTATGGACCATATCATGTCACATCGAAGAGCTAAATAATTATGAAAGGAGGTATTATATGAAGAAATAATTGCCAAGGATAGTTTTATACTGACCTTCAGAACAGTAGAAATTAATTTCTGTAATTTAAAAAATAATATTATCTTGGTTCATTTTGTTCTATAACTTAAAAGGGAATTCTTTATTTTTAATTATGTAATCAGGTAACTGTAGGAGCATTAATTCTGAAACATTCAAAGAAGTGGAAAAAAATATGAATATCAGTCAATATCTGTTTAAGATATAGTTATTTCTAAAATAGTGTTGGACATTTTGGGCACTGAAAAACTGTTACCCGTAGTCTTTTCTTATATGGGAATTACCATATATGCTAAATTAATGAAAAAAATAAACCTTAAGAAGGCCATATTAAGTTGGTCATAAATTAATATAAATTCAATGTAACTCAAATGTTAAAATATTATATGCGTTGAATAAAAGTCCTTATTGTGTTTTACATAATTTGTCATTAATCACCATATTTGGTAATGGTCATATTAAGAAAGAGCAAAGATATAATAATGCCCAAAATGTCTGCTAGTTCATTTTATGACTACTTTTGAAATGGCCTTTTTTTTTCATTTACACTTAAAGTTTCTCATATCACTTTTAATGTTTCACCCAGCTCTATCTAAACAGAAATGTTTAAAAAAGTGTATATTCCTCTTTAACTTGCACATTTACTGTATTATATATTGACAATATTAATATCACTTCCGTATAAATGTAGTGTGCAGTTTTAGTTACAGTGAAACTCGACTCACGTTTAGATTGCTCAACACCTTGGTTTGCCTTATATTTACTATGTTCTCATTGCTCAAAACCCTGTTTGCCTTAAATTTACTACTTAAAACTCTGGTTTTCCTTATATTTTCTAAGTTTGGATTGTTCAAAACCCTGGTTTGCCTTATGTTAACTACATTTGGATTGCTCAAAACCCTGGTTTTTCTTATTATGCCCCCGAAGGGAGGCATATAGTTTTTGAACCGTCTGTCGGTCCGTCGGTCTGTCGGTCTGTCAGTCTGTCAGTCTGTCCGCAATTTTCGTGTCCTGTCCATATCTTTGTCATGGATGGGTGGATTTTCAAATAACTTGGCATGAATGTGTACCACAGTAAGACGACGTGTCGCGCGCAAGACCCAGGTCCATAGCTCAAAGGTCAAGGTCACACTTAGACATTAAAGGATAGTGCATTGATGGGCGTGTCCGGTCCATATCTTTGTCATCGATGGATGGATTTTCAAATAACTTGGCATGAATGTGTACCACAGTAAGACGACGTGTCGCGCGCAAGACCCAGGTCCTCAGCTCAAAGGTCAAGGTCACACTTAGACATTAAAGGATAGTGCATTGATGGGCGTGTCTGGTCCATATCTTTGTCATCGATGGATGGATTTTCAAATAACTTGGCATGAATGTGTACCACAGTAAGACGACGTGTCGCGCGCAAGACCCAGGTCCGTAGCTCAAAGGTCAAGGTCACACTTAGACATTAAAGGATAGTGCATTGATGGGCGTGTCCGGTCCATATCTTTGTCATCGATGGATGGATTTTCAAATAACTTGGCATGAATGTGTACCACAGTAAGACGACCTGTCGTGCGCAAGACCCAGGTCCGTAGCTCAAAGGTCAAGGTCACACTTAGACGTTAAAGGTCATTTTTCATGATAGTGCATTGATGGGCGTGTCTGGTCCATATCTTTGTCATTCATGCATGGATTTTAAAATAACTACGCATGAATGTGTGACACAGTAAGTCGACGTGTCACGCACAAGACCCAGCTCCATAGGTCAAAGGTCCTAAACTCTAACATCGGCCATAACTATTCATTCAAAGTGCCATCGGGGGCATGTGTCATCCTATGGAGACAGCTCTTGTGTTTACTACATTTGGATTGCTCAATCCCAGTTTGCCTTATGTTTACTACAATTGGATGGATCAAAACTCTGGTTTGCCTTATATTTACTACATTTGGATTGTTCAAAAGCCTGGTTTTCCTTATGTTTACTACATTTGAATTGCTCAAAACCCTGGTTTGCCTAATATTTACTACATTTGGATTGCTCAAAAGCCTGGTTTTCCTTATGTTTACTACATTTGGATTGCTCAAAAGCCTGGTTTGCCTAATATTTACTACATTTGGATTGCTCAAAAGCCTGGTTTTCCTTATGTTTACTACATTTGGATTGCTCAAAAGCCTGGTTTGCCTAATATTTACTACATTTGGATTGCTCAAAAGCCTGGTTTTCCTTAAGTTTACTATATTTGGATTGCTCAAAACCCTGGTTTGCCTAATATTTACTACATTTGGATTGCTTGAAGCAATGTTTTCCTCATTTTTACTATGTTTGGATTGCTTAAAACCCAAGAAACTTAACATTTTGCTCATACCATGGGACCTTATAGAGTGATCTGTACTTTACTGTATATGGTGATAGATTTAGTTTCAGATTAGGCTAACTATATAGTATCAACTAAACAATTAATTGAATTCAGTTACTGACGCTAAAAAGGTGTTATTTATGTGCTGATTAATTAATTTAGCTGGCTTTGGTACTAGTAAAGTCACTTTAATATCCATTACCACTAACATTATTTAATAAACCTGATATCTTTAATAACCCGTGCAACATTTGAGATATTACTCTTAAAATTTATGTTATTTTACATTACTTTCAATAATTTCAGCCGACCCCCGAAATGTACGAGAAGGCTTACCAACATTATAACACAAAATCCAAAAAGCTATGCTTTTGGTAAGTTTTTTTTCTATATTTGTATTAACCCTTACCCTGCTAAATTTCTAAAGTGGACTGGTCCATCACTGAATAGCAGGGCAGGCTGATCTTCAAGGTCTGCACTGGTCACAAAGGCAGAATAACTTGCCGCCAGCAGGCTAAAGGTTAAATAAACTTTAGTACTAGTCTCAAAGTATTGGTTCTTCTCTTGAAAAACAGTTTTCAGATCACCAATAATTATTGTCATCTCAACGTTATAATAGAAACAAAACTTCATGGAAGTTTCTCAAGTTCACAAGAACTGAACCTTTGTCTTGGATTAGTTTTGAGTTATCTTCCTTGTCATACTTTTTTATTATACCCCCACCAAACATGTTTGAGGGGGGTATATAGGAGTCAGTTTTGTCGCGTCCCGTCCCGTCCCGAAATCTATTATCTCAGTTATTACCAAATGGATTTGATTCAAACTTAAAATACATGTTCCACCTTATCACCCACATCATGTGACACAATGTGCATAACTCTTGACACCAAGTTTTCATGAATTATGTCCCCTTTTTTTACTTAGAATTTAAGGTTAATTTTGTTGTATTTTCACTATATCTCAGTTATTACTAAATGGATTTGATTCAAACTTAAAATAGTTGTTCCACCTCATCACCCAGATGATGTGACATAAGGTGCTTAACTCTGACATAATTTTTTTATGAATTATGTCCCCTTTTACTTTAAATTTAAGATTGATTTTGATGTATTTTCACTATATCTCAATTTTTACAAAATGGATTTGATTCAAACTTAAAATAGATGTTCCACCTCATCACCCACATCATGTGACACAAGGTGCATAACTCTGACACCAATTTTTCATGAATTATGCCCCTTTTTACTTAGAATTTAAGGTTGATTTTGATGTATTTTCACTATATCTCAGTTACTACTGAATGGATTTGATTCAGACTTAAAATAGATGTTCCACCTCATCACCCACATCATGTGACTTAAGGTGCATAACTCTGACACTAACTTTTCTTGAATTGTGTCCCCTTTTACCTAGAATTTAAGGTTAATTTTGATGTATTTCACTATATCTCATTCTGATTGGCTTAGAGCCAAAGGGAAGTAACCTTTTTTTAACTTTTGTACTGAGTTTCTTCCCCTTAAATTCCAGGAATTAGTCTATTTTTAGAAATCCTATTTTTAGATTTTCAATATTTTAGGTATTTTTCTAACTTTTTTTTATTATAAGTCCTATGTAAAAAGTAAAAACATTTTTCTGTGGTAACATGGGTTGGTAAAACACTTTTTTGTATTCACTTTTAGTATATCTCTAATATTAGAGATTTAATATATCTACTAGTATTACTATACTAGTATTATACTAGTATTACTTATATGTGGAAGCCCAGGATGAAGTACTCCAAAGTATTTTTAAGATTCCTTATGGTTGCCATTCTTCTGTGACAAGACCGTATGGTGGGGGTATGAGTCACTCCTGTGACAGTTCTAGTTTTTTGCTCACCTAAGCATGAAGTGCTCAAGGTGAGCTTTTTTGTGATGGCCCAGTGTCCGTCATTCGCCGTCATCCGTCTGTCAGTTGTCCATCGTCCGTCCGTCGTCAACAATTTGACTGTTAACACTCTAGAGGTCACAATTTTGTCCCAATCTTAATGAAACTTGGTCAGAATGTTACCCTCAATAAAATCTTGGACGTGTTTGATATTGGGTCATCTGGGGTCAAAAACTAGGTCACCAGGTCAAATCAAAGGAAAAGCTTGTTAACACTCTAGAGGTCACAGTTTTGTCCCAATCTTAATGAAACTTGGTCAGAATGTTACCCTCAATAAAATCTTGGACAAGTTTGATATTGGGTTATCTGGGGTCAAAAACTAGGTCACCAGGTCAAATCAAAGGAAAAGCTTGTTAACACTCTAGAGGTCAAAATTTTGGCCCAATCTTAATGAAACTGTGTCAGAATGTTACCCTCAGTAAAATCTTGGATGATTCTGATATTGGGTCATCTGGGATCAAAAACTAAGTCACCAGGTTAAATCAAAGGAAAAACTTGTGAACACTCTAGAGGTCACAATTTTGGCCCAATCTTAATGAAACTTGGTCAGAATGTTACCCTCAATAAAATCTTGCAAAGGTTTGATGCTGGGTCATTTGAGATCAAAAACTAGGTCACCAGGTCAAATCAAAGGAAAAGCTTGTTAACACTCCAGAGGTGACATTTATGCCTTTATCTTCACGAAACTTAGTCAGAATGTAAATCTAAATGATCTCAAGGTCCAGATTGAATCTGGGTCATGTAGGATCAAAAACTAGGTCACCAGGACAAATCAAAGGAAAAGCTAGTTAACACAGTAGAGGCCACATTTATGACCATATCTTAATGAAACTTTGTCAGAATGTTAATCTTGATGATCTATAGGTCAAGTTCAAATCTGGGTCAGGTGGGGTCAAAAACTAAGTCACTAGGTCAAATCAAAGGAAAAGCTTGTTAACACTCTAGAGGCCACATTTATGACAATCTTCATGAAACTTAGTCAGAATGTTAATCTTGATGATCTTTAGGTCAGGTTTGAATCTGGGTCATGTTGGGTCAAAAACTAGGTCACAGGGTCATATCAAAGGAAAAGCTAGTTAACACTGTAGAGACCACATTTATGACCATATCTTAATGAAACTTTGTCAGAAAGTTAATCTTGATGATCTATAGGTCAAGTTCAAATCTGGATCAGGTGGGGTCAAAAACTAGGTCACTAGGTCTAATCAAAGGAAAAGCTTGTTAACACTCCAGAGGTGACATTTATGCCTTTATCTTCACGAAGGGGCCTCCGTGGCCGAGTGGTTAGAGTCGTTGACTTCAAACCATTTGCCCCTCATCGATGTGGGTTCGAAACCTCATTTGGGGCGTAGAATTCTTCACGTGAGGAAGCCATCCAGCTGGCTTACGGAAGGTCGGTGGTTCTACCCAGGTGCCCGCTCGTGATGAAATAGTGCACGGAGGGGCACCTGGGGTCTTCCTCCACCATTAAAGCTGGAAAGTCGCCATATGACCTAAAATTGTGTCGGTGCGACGTTAAACCCAACAAAATAAATAAATAAATTATCTTCACGAAACTTAGTCAGAATGTAAATCTAAATGATATCAAGGTCCAGATTGAATCTGGGTCATGTAGGATCAAAAACTAGGTCACCAGGACAAATCAAAGGAAAAGCTAGTTAACACAGTAGAGGCCACATTTATGACCATATCTTAATGAAACTTTGTCAGAATGTTAATCTTGATGATCTATAGGTCAAGTTCAAATCTGGGTCAGGTGGGGTCAAAAACTAAGTCACTAGGTCAAATCAAAGGAAAAGCTTGTTAACACTCTAGAGGCCACATTTATGACAATCTTCATGAAACTTAGTCAGAATGTTAATCTTGATGATCTTTAGGTCAGGTTTGAATCTGGGTCATGTTGGGTCAAAAACTAGGTCACAGGGTCATATCAAAGGAAAAGCTAGTTAACACTGTAGAGACCACATTTATGACCATATCTTAATGAAACTGTCAGAATGTTAATCTTGATGATCTATAGGTCAAGTTCAAATCTGGATCAGGTGGGGTCAAAAACTAGGTCACTAGGTCTAATCAAAGGAAAAGCTAGTTAACACTTTAGAGGCCACATTTATGACCATATCTTAATGAAAGTTGGTCAGAATGTTAATCTTGATGATCTTTAGGTCAATAGGTCAGGTGAGCGATACAGGGCCTTCATGGCCCTCTTGTTCAAATTTTACTACTGAAGGGAATATCAAAGTTTTTGCATAATGAAAATGAAAATTATTGGAAGTACAAAGAGTGCAAGAACCATGATTCTTCCTCAAGTTAATGCAGAATTATCTTCTCTTTATTCTCTCTAAGCCTTTTCTGGGAGTAAATATTCAAAATTGCTGAAGAGATTTTGTTGATACTTGCAGTAATCTATGGTTTAGAACTATATGTCTGTCACATTTTAGTTTTTCTGAATATATTTCAGAAACAAGTTATGTCTGCTTGACAAAGCAACATTTTGGTAGAGCATCCATGGATTCACTTGATCTCCTAATTTTAAGGATGGTCTAGTGGAGTATTTTGTAACATTCTGCTATCATTTTTCAGTGCTTGGATGCAGTATTACTTGATAAAGAAAAAGAAGAGATTAGATCTCGAGAAGAAAATGACACGAGCGGCGACATTCCATTCTCACAGAATGATGAAAATGCATCTAGAGGAATGGATGGTAAATTAAAAAAATATACTCAAAACTTGTAACTTTAAAATAAGAGCTGCATTACAACAGTCGTTACTTCAGGTTATAAATCTGTGTTTGGGGACCAGTCTGGTAGCTCCAGCATCTGATTGGCTGTTTTTGACACAGTTTTTAAATTCACCATGTTGCTGACATGTTGCCCTTGGGAATCTAGTGTTGGGATAGGCACTTAGTCCAGCCTTTCTGTTTAATTTGTAGAGCTTATTTGATGATTAGATGAACAGTTTTGTACAAATGGAGTTGTATACTATACAGGAGTAGGTAGGCCATGGGGCGGAACTAGCCTAAACATAAATAAGAAACATAAAAGCAATAGAATTAATAGCCCGCCTGCTTAGTTCAATAGGGAGAGCGTTAGTCTACGGATTGCGGGGTCCTGAGTTCGATTCCCAGGCGGGGCGTATGTTGTCTGTGACGATTTGATGAAAGATATTGTCTGAAATCATTCGTCCCCCACCTCTGATTCATGTGGGAAAGTTGGCAGTTACTTGTGGAAAACAGGTTTGTACTGGTACAGAATCCAGGAATACTGGTTAGGTTAACCCGCCGTTACATATCTGAAATACTGTTGAAAAACAGCGTTAAACCCAAAACAAACAAAATAGAATGACTTATAAAGCTTACACTATGTTCTTTCTGTTTGTTTCAGGAATGGGTGAAATACAGAAAGGGGAGACAAGCAAGTAAGCCTTTCTTTCTAGTACTTCAAGTTACTGAAGCTTGGTAGAGGAAAATTATGTATGAAGTATGGAAATATATATTTATTGTAAAATCTGAAAATTTTATTTCACCAGCAGTACAACCTTGATGGCTCAAAGTCACAAGAGGATGTGTAAAATGCTTGAGTTATCCAGAGTTTCAAAGTAAAAGGAATATGGCTGGCCGGGCCCGCATGCATTGCAAGAGTAAGCCCTTGGTGCACGAGTCAATGATGCTAATGTCAGTGAGTGTTGTTTCACTGTAGGATGAATAGACAGTTATACTACTTGAGGACAAATATGAGTAAAAAACTGTCAGCAATTTTAGTTAAAAGTACAGCACTTAGTATTTTTGTCAGCTTTTTTGGATTGAATTTTCTGTAGAGTAAGTCTGGCTTGTCTGAAAAGTATTGTACATAATTTCTTTTTGTGTTTGATGTATCTTATACTGGTTAGTTATTTGCATTTTACTTGTAAAGTACTTATCATTTAACAGTGCAGATGTGTTTAATTCATGACAAATATTTGTTATCTGTTTTAATGCTTGATCAGGGGAACTAATCATTGAATTTTGTGGTTGCTCTACAGGGTAACTTATTGTGCAGCTTGACTCACCCTGTTGATTTTTTACTTTTTTGACAACACTGATTTAGTAGTACCTTTGAAATCTTTGCATACTTAAACAAAAAATTGATTATTTGGGCTGTAGACAGTATAGAGGTCTTCTGTACCAATTCATTTAATGGGGGAAAAAAAGAATTATGATAACTGATTTATGTTCAGTTCTGTCATGTCTAATTGCTCTTTGTTTTCAACAGTAGTTTTTGTCTTTGATGATTATGATGAATTTTAAAAAAAAATCTTTTTTTTTTTAATATTTGGAACATACCCTTGTGAATTATTTATAGATTGCAGCCTATATTTTAATATATTTCTAACCGTCTTGCCAACTAGTGGCCTTTCAGAAAATCCAACATGTGCTGAACGTTTCTATTGGTCGAGTGATATTTGAGGCGTGGCATACACACACCCTTGATGCTCGAAGACAGAGAGAATACTTCGAGGTATGTTTTCTTCCACATTGCATCCAATATTTTATCTCCCTTTTGATGAATATCATTATACAGAAAATCCTTTAGACTTTTTATGCATTAATATTAATAAAATATGATAAGATGCACATGTTATTTGATTCTCACTCATAACGTGTTTGATATTTATGTCTTTGTTGCCATAAATCACAAGTTTTACATTCATAATGGCTTCAGTATAGGTGACTGGTAAACAAGGATGAAATTGTTATCTCAATGCTTTATTTTTCTTCGCATTTTACCTTATCTCTTTTATTTCTGCAAATTGTTTTACACTTCTCTTATGTCTCTTGCAGGGGGTATATAATATAAAGAATAAGTTCTCTTCATCATGTAGCTAGATGGGTGCACATGATTAAAATATATGGGGTGCACTTGATTTATAATGTGATTTGTTTTCTGATGGTCAAAATACGTAGCTGAAGGCTTTCAGTATTATTTTGACGGTGCAAGTTTTGAAACACATTTTGAAAAAGTGGTATATTTTCTACATTATAAACTGGTAACTTATAATATTATTATAATATTATATTATATGAACTAATATGATATTAATTTCCAGTTTAACTTAACTTCTTTCATTGTCCAGTCATACGTTTATGATACAAATTTTCAAGTATTCTTTGCAGTTAGAAAAGCTACACTGGACAAGTTTGTATCTTCATTCATAAGGATTTGTTCAATAGGAATTTGGAAAACCATTTTAATTGTCTGTTGGCCAACAAATACACTGAGCTAAATTTCTAACTGGCCACCACACATTGAAGAATACTTTTCAAACAGTTTTAAGTAGCTTTACTGTTCTATAAAACATACTACTATTGGTAATGACTTTAACATATTCCAAAAGGTTGACTGATAAAAATGTGGTACTAACAGAATTACAGAAAACCACCACGAAAACAGAAAACCAGCAAATTATTATTGACGATTATATATTTCTGACAACATGCGGATATATCCCAGTAAAATAAACGAAAGTAGACATTCCTAAATTGAACGGTTTCAGAGTCTGAGCTTTCAAAATGCAAAGATTATAAGGTTTTATAGAAAAACATTATTTTTTACAGTTTTTGCTGTAAATCAACTGAAATTTCAAATAGATTGTCACATAAAAGGGAGGTAAATTTTACATTTCAAAATGTTAATGTAAAGTTTCAACAGAAACTGCAATATTGTACAAACATGCATGTGATTTTAGGGACTACTGGTTTATAACAGTTTGAATACAATGGGCAATAACCCTATAAGCAATATGATCATAGTCTGCAGTTTGTAGTCTCCATTAACCCTTAGCCTGCTGGCGGCAAGTGATTCTGCCTTTGCGACCAGTGCAGACCAAGATCAGCCTGCACATCCGTGCAGTCTGATCATGGTCTGCACTGTTCGCTATTCACTCAGTAAATTTTTAGTAAACACCCCTTCAAATGATAAATGGTACTGCCCAAATTGGAAAATGGACCAGTCCATAATAGAAATTAGCATGGTAAGGGTTAATATAAACAAACAAAATCACTAATGGTAAAACATATGAAAAATACATCGTCTGAGATAAATATTTGCAAGGTTTTAAAGTGGCTTGTTAGAAGTTATGCTAAAAGTGTATAAAGTGTAGATCTTATAAATCAATGATTTTAAGTATAAAAGAGAAAATGTGTATTATGTGCATATAATATTTTCTAATGTACTGCTTAAAATATCTCCTGAGGTAAAACAATATAAAAAATAGATTTCATCGAGACCAGTTATTCTTTATGTACATTGAAATGTATAATCATTAACATTATAATTTGAAAATTTCATATGTGAAAACTTCAATATTCTTTAGTCTTTTTTTTTATGTCACTTTTAGTTTTCGATTTGACAAACAGTCATATTCATGTTTTTAAGAAGTCATGCTTTTGTACTGGTTATACTGTTGGAGATAAATCTGCTTAATATTGATAGCTGTTTGGAATGACCAAGTTGCTCTTTTCAAAAATATTATCAGTGAAAAAAGAAATTTCACAAATGTTAGCAAAAAGACAAACAAAAAGAAAACATTGCAAAGTTTTGCAAAAACAGGAAATATTGCGAATCTTAGCCAAAAAGGAACTTTGCGAATGTAAGCAAAAATGAAACATTACAAATTTTACCAAAAAAAGGAAACAATACAGATATTACCCTTCTGCAGTATTTGTGATTATGAAAACTTCCCTTATAAATTTCTTCAACCAGTAACAATTTTATTATTACAAGTGTGTAATTTAACATCAAACATAATCATTGTATAAACATTAATAAATATTTTACATTTTATCGCACCCCAGGCTGGGCTACACGTGGGTATCCGTAATGTTGTGCATCATAGTAGATTTTTACCATGTTTGGTTATACATTTGTATTTTTGTTTTTGAATGTCGTATTACCTTCCTATCTTCTTCTACACTGAGAAACTATTCTGTTTTCTATGTTATACACATGCACAAAAAATAGTTTCATTTTTAGCCCTGCATATTGTGCGATGTGTTAATATTTTCTCACCATATTTGTGTGACTTTATTTCACACACATGTCACATTAGTTGTCTGCCCTTCTGTTTGGTATTGCAGTATACGAGTCAGTAATGTGCCTCCAACAGAACAATTTCTTTTTTGGTATACAGCTTGAAAGATAGCTATTCACTCACACTTAGAAAGAATAAGTTAGAGACCTATTTTCCTGCACTTAATTAAAAGAAAATTGCAATTGATTACGGTACATTAAATATAATGACTATAAAATATATTTGATAGTGAAAACTTCAATTACGAGAAAAACTAGAAAAAAATTGTAATGACTCGGGTAAGATGTATATTCAGTCTGTATGTTATGTCTGGTATTAATATTGTACATGTATGTTATATATGATGTATTGGTGTTGTGGATATTTTTGGCAATACAGTGAAACCACTCTAAACTGGAATCGCAGAAAGGTAGAAGTCCCTCTAAGTTGAATTGCCTTGGTTCAGAAAAATATGCTTTCTACTGAAAAAAAAAACCCATGTAAATTCACAGACATATATGACAGTTGTTTTCAAATACATCAAATTCAGACAATATTTTTTCTGTCTTTGTGAGTATAGAGTTGAACCTGCCTAAAAGCAGCCACCTGTATTTATAACCCTTAGCCTGCTGGCGGCAAGTGATTCTGCCTTTGCGACCAGTGCAGACCAAGATCAGCCTGCACATCTGTGCAGGCTGATCATGGTCTGCACTGTTCGCTATTAAGTCAGTAAATTTTCAGTAAATACTCCTTCAAATAATAAATGGTATTGCCCAAATTGAATGATGAACCAGTCCATTTTAGATATTTAGCTAGGGGTTTAGCAGCCATTTGTTTTAAGCAACCAATCAGCTATAAATTTCCCATATTGGCTATTTGTTCAAATTTCAACTTGTCTCAGGCAGCCAGCTTTTAGCAACCAGATTACATTTCCCCCATGGCTGCTTAATACAGGTTTGACTGTATTTGTGTTTGATCTATAAAGGAATGAAGAAAATAGTCACCTCAGGGAAAAAGGTGTTTGATTGCTTTAACCTTTACCCTGCTGAATTTCTAAAATAGACTGGTCCATCATTCACTTTAGGCAGTATCACTTCTTATTTAAAGGCGTGTTCACTGTGACTGAATAGCGAACAGTGCAGCCCATGATCCCAGGGCCTCCGTGGCCGAATGGTTAAGGTTGCTGACTTCAAATCACTTGCCCCTCATCGATGTGGGTTCAAGCCTCACTCTGGGTGTTGAATTCTTCATGTGAGGAAGCTATCCAGCTGGCTTACGGAAGGTCGGTGGTTCTACCCAGGTGCCCGCTTGTGATGAAATAATGCAGGGAGGGGCACCTGGGGTCTTCCTCCACCATTAAAGCTGGAAAGTCGCCATATGACCTATCATTTGTCGGTGCGACGTTAAATCCAAAAAAAAAAAAAGACCATATCCCCTGCTGATCTTGGTCTGCACTGGTTGCAAAGGCAAAACTTGAAAGACATTTATAAAATGTCCTAGTACCAGTTTCATTTTAAAGTGGTTTAACTGTTCAGTCTTTACTATACAAGTGGACTCATGTTCACATGTATTTCAAGTCAGAAATTTAGACTTTGACTTTTAAAGTTACTTCACACTCTGCCTTTATAAATTGAGCAACGATTGTCATACAAAACTTTGCAAGAATATGTCTCTTACAGCAACAGGCAGCTCAGCAAAGTTTTAGCTTTGTGACTGTATATTAAACAAAATAATGGCAAGTTGGTCATTTGGCGCTCTTAACCCTTATCATGCTGGGCACGATTGATTCTGCCTTTTCGACCAGTGTTAACCATTCAGTCAGTATCTTTTTAGTAAGCACCCTTTATACCAGATAATGGTACTGTCCAAATTGAAAGATGGACAGGTTCATTATAGAAATTTAGTAGGGTAAGGGTTAACTCTAAATTTTAGACTTGAAATGTTGATGAATACTGAAAACTTTTCAGGGTTATTCTTTATATAATGGTGCACTGTGAAATCATTTAATATTCGTGGGGAACTAATGTTTGCGGATTTTGTGGTTGAGGTAATCCACCAAGATAATTCTCGTTCATCTTATATTCATAATTTGAAATCCTTTGATTTATATCTTCACAAAATGGCCAAAACCACAAAATTTTGTGCCCACGAAATAAAATGATTTCACAGTATTATAAATTGAACTTTACAACTACAACTTGGATACTTGTATTTCGCAGATGACGTTGGTCAGTGTAATCATGTATATAAACACGGGTATCGCAGTATCTAACCCCTCTGTCTAGCTCAGAATGTCCCATATCACTGAAAATCAAGAATACAAAAATAATGTAGTTTTGCATTTTCCAATTTTCATGGGGTATACTTCCCTTGTGGATTTTTTTTTCTTCCTTTGGAAACTTTTTTTTTTCTTCCTGAATATATTTGTTTCAGTTAAGCTCTGAATCACCTGATTAGCAAGATAAAACAAACCAGCCATGTCTGGACTATAGGTTGAAGTCTGGAAAACCATTAGACTAGGTTGGTTTGTATATATACTTGCAAATGATTTAGTCGAGGGTTTGAATACAGTACTGTCACAACTAGTATTAAAGTAAAGAAGATGTTACAACAAAACTATACCACTTGAAGACATTGTTATTATTAACCTATCTCCTAATAACCTGATATTGTGTTTTGAACATGCTTAATGGTCAAACTTATATTTTTTAAATTCATACAGATGTATTCTTGATTTTCGGTGTGTCTTTATTGCTGTGGTGGTCAGACAAATACTAAAGAGTCTGTTCTTTTGATTGAAACATGATTGATTTGGAATTACATTGTGCAGTATGATGATTTGAACTTGTTAAAACTGGACTGATGATTGTGAAAATCTCTGTCTATACTTCACTTATCTCGTTTTTTTAAAAAAAATTATTGTGCGAAAAAGTAGTCGCCTAAGCAGCGCAGGAATGAATGGCCTCTTTGAGGAAAATTTAAGGCTGACACAAAATGAAAAGACTGTCTGTGAAATTTTGGATGTGCAAATATATCAAATAGTACACTGCTGTTATCCTAAAAAGAACTTTTATATCTATTTCATTGATATGTTAACATAAAGCCACAGAGTATTTCAAATACATATATCAAATACATGTAAGCTGAAATGTACAAAGTTTGAAACAAAAAAAAACTTAACCAAATTGAATTACTAGGATAAAGCATAAAGCACAAAAAAGCACACCAGTTGAATTTAAAATCTAATTTGAAGAAATTAGCATGTGTGGTATTTTTATGTCCCCCTTTGAAGAAGAAGGGGTATATCCTTTTGCAGATGTTGGTCGGTCGGTTCGGTCGGGCGGTCAGTAGACCAATCGGTTTCCGGATGATAACTCAAGAATGCTTGGGCCTAGGATCATGAAAGTTGATAGGGAGGTTGGACATGACCAGCAGATGACACCTCTATTGATTTTGAGATTAGTAGGTCAAAGTTCAAGGTTACAGTGACCCAGAACAGTTAAACAGTTTCTGAACTCAAGAACGCTTGGGCCTTCAATCAGGAAAGTTAATAGGAAGGTTGATCATGACCAGCAGATGACCCCGAATGATTTTGAGACCAGTAGATCAAAGGTCAAAGTCAAGTGACCAAAAACAGTTAGACAGTTTCCAGACAATAACTCAAGAATGCTTGGGCCTAGAATTATGAAAGTTGATAGGGGTGTTGATCGTGACCAGCTGACCCCTGTAGATTTTGAGGTTAATAGGTCAGAGGTCAAGGTCACAGTGACTCAGAACAGTTAAACTGTTTCCTGACGATAACTTGAGAACGCTATGGCCTAAGATCATGAAATTTAATAGGGAGGTTGATCATGACCAGCAAATGACTCCTAATGATTTTGAGATCAGTAGGTCAAAGGTCAAGGTCACAGTGACCCATAACAGTTAAACAGTTTCCGGACGATAACTTGAGAATGCTTGGGCTTAGGATCACAAAATTAAATAGGGAGGTTGATCATGACCAGCAAATGACCCTTAATGATTCTGAGATCAGTAAGTGAAAGGTCAAGGTCACAGTGACCCTGAACAGTTAAACAGTTTCCAGACGATAACTTGTAAAATAAAACAGATTACTGAATGCATCAAGAGGGCATTTCGTGTTCTACAAACTCTTGTACTTTATAGAAGTATGTGTTAATAAGTATTTACTGAGACCACAAATTTCAGTCCAGTTCTCAGGTTTTGAAAGATGATTATTAATCAAGTAGGCTTTTCTCAGCATGTGACTGTCATACTCGGAAAGTTTTGTCTTTCAGCTATTACATGTACTTTGATTTTACCTGAGGACTATTAAATGTGATGTGTGTTTTCAAGTGTGTTTACCTATTTCGTTTGTGTGTCAAAGAAGTGTGTCCAGATTAACTGGACCTTAATGATATTCTGATATGTAAATAAAATGCCGAGTTTCTCCCTTACATAAAGTGGGGACTTTGTACTTGTGTTTTGGGTCGTTTGGTAGATGGTTATGTAAAAGAGAACTTGTGATCTTCAGAGACACAGAACCTAGGTATGTTAGCACTGGGGTTATGTAGGTCAAAGGACAATGTCCACTTGACAAACTTGGTAAATCGAGAAGTGTGTTTATGTATAGCAAATAAAACAAAATGGTCAGTAGAAATATATCTGGACATGCAGAGGGAATGACTAGGACGATGATATAAAAAAAATATATCACTTTAAGAAAGGGATCTGTTGTTGAGTAGGAATATCATAAGTTTGTAGAAATACATGGCTTATCAGTAAACTACCTTTAAATTATTTCTTCCTCACTTCCCACACTTCTTTTCTTTCCCTTAGGTATCCTCCACATATATCCAAATATATTACAAATCCTCTACTTTGGATCTTCAAGTAGGGTATTAGAAAAAAATCAATAAATATGCAAGATAGATTTATTGTAAAGTCTTTAGAAGATGTTGTAGAATACCTTAGATATAGTTGTTAAGGGTACTAGACATTTTCTACTACACTTCATGATTGTGTAAAACAATTTTTCAGTGGTAGTTTTTAATTATGTAACCACTTTTCCAGATATTCATTTTTTATGATTTTTGTATTATATTTCTTTAAAGATCAACTTGCGGGTAATTATAGATATATTAAATGTTTTGTAGTAGCTTCTTTCACGAAATGTAAATGTAGATTATTATTTTTTTATTATTTTTCTTACAATATCAAGGAGTATGCACTAGAAAGTAGGGCATGTGGATTGCCATCTAAACTGAGTAGTCCCTGTTAGAGATGGTTAGTTTAATAACAAAATGGATCATTCATTGTCACCCATGGTAGACCACAACCCCAAAAATTCTTAATCCCTTTAAAAAGAAGATTGTGATTTCAAGCATCATTTAAAGGCTTATTATGACTTAATTAGTTTGAACTTTGCTGCTTAATGAATTTATAAATAGCTTTTTTAATGTTTTAACTTTGTTTAATTTGTAATCTCTTGTAATAGTTTACCAAGAATTTTGAAATAAATTTTAAACTTTTACTGGCAGGTTAGACAGTGTCTAAATTAAGTCTATATTATTACCTCCCTTTAAATTAAGCTTTATTTTTTGTCAGTAAAAGCCTTTAAAATCTGACCCTTTTTTCGATACCCTCCCTTTTAAATTAGGCCATCCTCCCTTTGACTGAATGTACTTCTTTATAATAACCTTTTAAATAAAGATATTTCTCTGAAATTACCTCCCTTTAAATTGAAATATTTCCTTGTAAAGTCATATAGAACTGGGTAGGAATTTTTTTCTAATGCTTTGATTATATGAACTCTCTGCTTTAGGTTTTAGGAAACTGATACTCTAGCCACAACTTACTTTGCCCCACATTTTATGGCTGCCTAAAATATTAAAGATGTATTCTTTCCATAAAATTTAGGCTAAACCATGAAATTCTCATGCAGGTTTCTATTTGAAGTGGTCTACCAAGGATTTAACAGCAAAACTTTTAACTATAGATATTACAAATTGCATGGAATATATGTGTCACTGCTTTATGGGGTTTTTTTTATAAGTTTAGATGGCAGAATTTTTTGTACAGATTGTAATCAATAATTTCATATTAATTATTATCACAAATATTATAAGTTTTGGCCAGCTGCTTTCACTGCCTTCCATAGCTGCCTAATTATTAGGTGTAAGTAATGGGGCCATTTATAATGTATTTGTGGTTTTAAGTTCACTGCCACTTAATTTTTTTTTTTTTGATATCAACATGGCAGTAACACCATACATCAGGGTGGTCGGTAGTTTTCAAAAGGTCATGCAGTACACTTAGAAATTACTTTATTTTAATAGTGATATTATGATAATGTAAAGCAAAATAGCTTTTCCCTGTATAAAGTCATTTAATTTCATGATCTTGAAATTTCGTGCTTTTGGCAAAAAACAGCTGTTTCTTGAGGATATGGATTTGTGGGTTTCAACTTTTGAACATAAAATGAATGGGAATTCATCTACATTTTATTTCTACTGATCGAGTGAAAAATGAATTCCATGAAAAAATAGCCCCTGTGAATATTAATAATTTCACAGGATACTATAGCTCATTCACGGGTCAGTTTTTAGCTATAGATGGTTAAATCATCATGGTGTGAACCAGAAAGTTGGGAGGTTTCTGATTGGTTTTATTTTAAATGTTTTGGTAGTTTTCATTAAAATATTATCTTTAAACATTAATAGAGAAAGGGATTCCCTGGGCCACCCGGGCCTTAATGACCACCCTGATATATAGAGTATCATTTCTCAATTTGCTAAGAACATAAAGCAAGTCTATAACATATCATTTTAGATTTCTTTGCCAGATTTGTTTGATTCTTCATGATAAAATGTAAAGTTAATTTAACAGTAGCTACATAAAAACTTGCATTGTAAATAGTTTTTACTGTTTACAGAAGTTATTACTATCATAAATTAAAGATAAGAAAACTAATAGAAGAGAAAAAAAGACAGAGAAAGGATTGTAAATGTTGACAAAACGTCCCATATATCTCACAGTCTCTTCTGTGTTGCTACATACTGAAACATTCTGTCTCTGTGAATTCAGTGTTTTTTCCATGTAATTTCTTTAAAGATTAAATAAAATTTTGCTTTGTATTGAATTGAAGTTATTAGGATTTGTTTCAATTTTAGATGGCAATGGTATACAAAACCTTTATTCAGTTTTCATTGTTAACTGTTTTTGTTTAAACAATTAGAAGTTAGGGTTTAATTGCTATACTTAAAATTTGAGGAGTTTCTGTTTTGTTTAAATAATTTTGTGATGGATGAGTTCTGGTTCTAGATATTTAGGATCAATGGTTAATGGTAATTTTCAATGTTACTTGCTCGTATTTCAATGTTTGAGTGTATAGTCAGGACCCAAAATGCAACTAGCAAGTTCAATGCGTGTACATATTCTTGAATTTTATATTGACTAACACAAGGATTTCCGTACCAGTGGGGGAAATTGTGAAAATCTTGTTAGTAATTGGCAGTTGTGCAACAAAATTGGATTTTTGCCTTTAAAAAAATATGTTGTTTTTTTTGTGTGAATAGATTTGGCATAACAGTGTGGTCTTTGATTTTACAAAAGTGAAGTAAATTGATGCATGATGTATGTGTGTATATAACAGCATGAAATTGAAAAAAAATGCTTGACTTGCTAATGCTTGTATAGATATGCATGGCATAAAGTAATATATTTATATTTGAATGCTATCATATAATTGTAATCAAATATCACCTATATTTCTGTAGGAAGTGAAGATTATCAAATTTTCATCAATTGATACTGCTTACTGTTGACTGATTTTACGTATTAATGTCACATTGCTTTGAATAGATAAATCCGATATGCATTAATTTCTTCTTTTTTTTTGTCATAAAATAACAAATCTATGGATAGATATATTTTTAGATATTTTTAAAAGGTGTCTATTTCATCTATATAAAATAACAATGCAAAAGTGACATTTCACTTTCTTTTGTATAAATTTAGAAGTTGATGGTTTTATTAATTGTGTAAGAGTAGAAATCATTGAAGTTTAAGATATTAAGTTGTTTTTTTTGATTCTTTGAAAATAATTTGTATTTTTTCTCGTGTATTTAGCGTTTAGAACGAGGCGAGAATATGGAGGATGAAGATTCATTTGGTCAAGGTACAGGAGAGGCAAGGGATAGTTTATCAACGCTGCCGAGGAAAATTGCTATACAGGTATAGTATATTCTTATATAAAATATCTTTGAATGAAAGAAAAAAAATAAGTTCAAGGTAAAATCAATATATTGATATTATCCTCGAATCCTCTTTAACTGTTATGAGAAAAGAAGTGGCGGTAATTTTTTTTGAAAACTATAAGCCATTTACCAAGTTGTACAGTAGAAAGATGCCGGTCTAGGAAACCAGGGTCACCAGTGTGATGGCTTGCTCCTTGAGCCTTCGTTTGGACACCTGGAATGCTTACGTACCAGGGAAGCGTCATGAACCAAACGGCAAAGCGTCTTCTCTTTCTTTAAGTAGCCTCCAATTCAATTCATTTTTATTATTCTAAAAAAGTTTTAATATTGGTAGCTGGCAGGAACTATAAATAAAATGAAGTATACACCTGCTATGATAACTTTGTCTTTGGTTCTTTGCTAAGTATAGCACCACACCTATGTAGAGTTTCCAGCGGAACAGTATAGCTTAGCTTTGACAATGGTACAAGTTGTTTGTATAATATTGTTATATTGTTTATATATGAGTTGTCATGATTAAAAAAAGGACAATCTGGTTATATCTTAAAGTTACAGTTTCTGCAGATTCTTAAATATGATTTTTCTCTCCCACTGTCGTGTCCTCCATGGCCCAGTGGTTAAGGTCACTGAAATACTGTTGAAAAACGACGTTAAACCCAAAACAAACAAATAAACTGACTGAATAATTTGCCCTTTACCACTGTCAAATTTAAGGCAGAAAACTGCTTAAAAGTTTCTAAAAATCTTAACATTTGGAATGTTTTATTAGAGGAATTTTATTATTTAATTAGTTACAGATACTGTGAGATCATTTACCATTTCATGGTTTAGACCAAAGTTGATATTTTGTGAGGCTATGATTTCATGGATTTCCAGTCTATATAATTATGTAGTGAAATGAAATCTACTTGTCAATAGGACTTAATTTTATGGATTTACTCCACCATGAAATCTATAAAAATTAGTACCGACAGATATGAATGATTTTACAGTATAAGAATTTCTTAGAATCAGTTATTGTATTGGAATATAATTATGTTTTGTAAAATCAGTATTGACAAAGTCCACAAACATTAAGCTTTAGCCTGCTGGCGGCAAGTGATTTTGCCTTTGCGACCAGTGCAGACCAAGATCAGCCTGCACATCCGTGCAGGCTGATCATGGTCTGCACTGTGCACTATTCAGTCAGTAAATTTTCAGTGAACACCCCTTTGAATAAAATGTGGAACTGCCCAAATTGAATGATGGACCAGTCCATTTTAAAAATTTAGCAGGCTAAGGGTTAAGCCCAATGAAAAAAAAAATCAAATAAGAAATCAAATTCCAGTATATTCATAGATTTTAAAAACACTCATTTCCCCATAAAATAAGCCATTTTAGTAAAACCCTTGCTTTTACTGTATTTAACACCAGATTGTTTTTGTTACATTTACAAAGTTTTACATTTCTTTATCTGTATGAAATGTTTGAGTGTTCTATTGTGTTATTTATATAAACTTTGATAATTTCAAATTTATAAGATTTAAATTGCAATTGATATTTTACTTAATATTTCACTGACTACCATAGAGTAGGTTCAGGCGTCTATAAGAGGTTCTGATCTCAATCTTTTTATGCCTAAGCATATTAATTTTGTAGTTGATTCCTATGTATAATAATAAGCATATGCTAAAAGTTTTCAGATAAATTTTATTTTGTTTTATTTAAGAGGTCACAATCACAAGTGTTTTACTTGCACTGCATCAAAGTGGTGCCTGGAGTGTTAATTATCTTAAGTGATAGCTCTTGTTTTTTCGCGAAAAGCATTGTGTACAAAGATCTGGATGTTGTATGTCATATTCATAATTTTTGTAGCAACTGTTTAAAAAATGGATTGTACATATTGTAGATATTTAAATACGTAGATGTTGCCGACTTGGCTAGATGCGCCTGTGTTTGTCGATCTTGGAAGGTTATTACCCAAGCTAACACTCTGTGGAATAGGGTATGTATCTTAAGTTTTGTAATAAATGAGCTGTACCATGAGAAAACCAACATAGTGGTTTTGCGACCAGCATGGATCCAGACCAGCCTATGCATCTGCGCAGTCTGGTCAGGATCAATGCTGTTTGCTTTCAAAGCCTATTGCAATTAGAGAAACCATTAGCGAACAGCATGGATCCTGACCAGACTGTGTGGATGTGCAGGCTGGTCTGGATCCATGCTGGTCGCAAACTCACTATGTTGATTTTCTCATAGCGCGGCTCAAATATCTTAAGATATTGTCTTTGTAATATTAAGACCTTTGATTAATGCAGTGCTCAAGCTGCTTCCCCCCCCCCCTCCCCACAACCCCCCATTTAAATTTTTCTAACTGAGAAAAAGAGTCCCATGTTTGGTTGCTTTAAACCCTGGCACTAAAACAGCAGGAAACCTTCTGGCATTCCAGTATCTTCTGTATCTTACACTATCCTCCACTAAAATTACTGAGCCCCCGACAACCCCCCACCCAATATTGCATGAATTTTGAATTTGCAAAACAGTCACCTTGGTAAAAACTATGAAATTTAATGCCAACAAAATTAACTTATTTCACAGTATTTCTGTGAAGTCTAGACAGCCTTTGAATAACTTAAATATTATTGAAAAATAGCTATAAAACCATATCAAATAAACAAATATTTGACAGAATATTTGCCATCTATTTCAGCTGGACTTTTACCAAGTAAGGAACAGGTGAGTTACTTTATTTATTTTTAAGTTTATTTTCTATGACAGGATTACAGTATATAATTGAGGTTGTTCTCTTGTAACAAAGGTGTCAGAATATTTTTTGAGATGAATTGATGGGATATAATGTGCCAGATATACCGTAAAACCAGTATTAAGTGACCAGCCAAGGGAGCGACACAATCTGTCTGTTTAAGGAAGATGACCACTTAAGCCAGGTTGTTGCTTAAGACAGGTTGAACATAGAAAAAAAATCAGTTTGGGAAGTAAGCTGTCTGATTGCTTAATGCAAGTGTCAGCTATGTCAGGTTCAACTGTTCTTATATTGAAAAATGTCTCTTTGCTTATTTAGGTTGAGGTAAAAAAGGCATTAGGCAAATATAGAAAAAAAAAATGAAAAGGATGAAGGTAGCAATGGTATACCAAAACTGCATAAAGAGAATACTATAATGTAATTAAATGGAAATTGTCTGTTATCATTACAGATTTTAAAAAAGAGTTATCTTAGCAAGTAACGTAGCAGTAGCCAGTTTAAAATTGTTAACCCTTATCCTGCCAATTTTCTATAATGAACTTGTCCATTTTTCAATTTGGACAGTACCATTAGCTGTTAAAAGGGGTGCTTACCAAAAAGATACTGACTAAATGATGAACAGTGTAGATCTTGATCTGACTGCATTGATGTGCAGGCTGATCATGATCTACACTGGTCTCAAAGGCAGAACCAGTTGTGTCCAGCATGACAAGGGTTAATTAATTTCTGGCTTTTTTTTATATAAAGAGATGACAAAGATGCATTGACACGGTTTGATGGGTAAGGGAAAGTGGTGAAGGATGGGGATGAAAGAAAATAAAGTCACCAAGAATCAACAAAAAAACATGATGCTATTTGTATAGCTGTCTCAAATTAAGGATTTTTTTTTCAGCAAAACTGAATGGCCCGAGTTTGGTGAATGCTACAAAATGTAATTTATACATTTGTTGTCTTTCAGTTTCAGAATGAATACATTTGTTTAACCCTTACCCTGCTAAATTTCTAAAATGGACTGGTCTATTATTCAATTTAGGCAATACCATTATTATTTGAAGGGATGGTCACTGAAAATTTACAGACAAAATAGCGAACAGTGCAGACCATGATCAGCCTGTACAGACATGCAGGCTGATCTTGGTCTGCACTGGTCACAGCTAGCAGGCTAAGGGTTAAATTCAAATTTTTATATTTTCAAGTTTCATTGTTAAGTTTTTTTTAACCCCCTACCTTGAAAGCATGAGAGTGATATAAAAATTCTGCCCATCTGTTAGAATGGTAATCTATTGTCAGAGTTCTTTAAATAGACTGGGCTCCTGATTTTGACTGAAAATGATCTTTCTTTAAAATGAAAGTTTTGTCAAATTATGAACCTAAGGACATGAGTTTTTTGTTTCTAAACTATTTTTAGCCAACCATCATCAGATGGTGGGCTATTCAACTCTTTGTCCTTGGTCCGTTGTCCTTCCGTCCGTCCGTCCTTCCATCCGTTAACAACTTCTCGTTATCGCATCTTCTCAGAAACTACTGGGGGGATTTTGACCAAACTTTATCAGAATGATGTATTGGTACCCTAGTTATGTCCCTCTGAAAATCAGACTGGTTCAACAATTTTTGAGTGAGTTATGGCCCTTTGTTTATTTTTATAATTTACATAGATTTATATAGGGAAAAAATTTGAAAATCTTCTTGTCCAATACCATAGGGCCTAGGGCTTTGATATTTGGTATGAAACATCATCTAGTAGTTGTCTACCAAGATTTTGCAAATTATTTCCCTAGGGTAAAAAATGGCCCCACACCTGGGGTCACATCGTTTATATAGACATATATAGGTAAAAATTTTGAAAATCTTCTTGTCCAAAACCACAGGGCCTAGGGCTATGATATTTTGTATGTGACATCATCTAGTGGTCCTCTACTAAGATTGTTCAAATTATTCCGCTAGGGTCAATTATGGCCCCACCCTGGGGGTCACATGGTTTACATAGACTTATATAGGGAAAAACTTTGAAAATCTTCTTGTCCCAAACCGCAAAGCCTAGGGCTTTGATATTTATAATGTAGCATCATCTAGTGGTTCTTTACCAAGTCTGTTCAAATTATCCTCCTAGGGTCAAATATGGCCCCGCCCCCGGGGTCACATGGTTTATATAGACTTATATAGGGAAAAACTTTAAATATCTTCTTGTCCATAATCTACAACATTCAAATTTGGACCACAAGTACACTTTTGAGTGGCTAGATGAACCTTGACATGAGTTGACCTTGATCTTGACTTAGTGACCTATTTTTTCACATTTCTGTAGCTACAGCCTTCAAATTTGGACCACATGCATAGGTTTGTGTACCGAAATAAACTTTGAACTTGACATTGACCTAGTGACCTACTTTCACATTTTTGATGGTACAGGCTTCAAATTTGGACCACATGCATAGCTTTGTGTTCTGAAATGAAATTTGACCTTGATTTCGAGCTAGTGATCTACTTTCACATTTCTCAAGCTACAGCCTTCAAATTTGGACCACATGCATAGTTTTGTGTACCAAAATTAACTTTGACCTTGATCGTGACCTACTTTCACATTTCTGTAGCTACAGCCTTCAAATTTGGACCACATGCATAGGTTTGTGTAACGAAATAAACTTTGACCTTGACATTTACCTAGTGACCTACTTTCACATTTTTGATGGTACAGGCTTCAAATTTGGACCACATGCATAGTTTTGTGTTCTGAAATGAAATTTGACCTTGATTTCGAGATAGTGACATACTTTCACATTTCTCAAGCTACAGCCTTTAGATTTGGACCACACAATAGTTTTGTGTACCGAAATGAAGTTTGACCTTGAGATTGACCTAGTGACCTACTTTCACATTTCTCAAGCTACAGCCTTCTATTTTGGACCACATGCATAGGTTTGTGTACCAAAATGAACTTTTGAATTTGAAATTGATCTAGTGACCTACTTTCACATTTCTCAAGCTACAGCTTTCAAATTTGAACCACATGCATGGACCACATGCACAGTTTTGTGTACCGAAATGAACTTTGACCTTGATTTTGACCTTGAGCTAGTCTTGAAATTTGGAACATTCAAAAATGGCTCAATGGTGGGCACCAAGATCACTCTGTGATCTCTTGTTAAAGATGCTAATGAAGAAAAAAATATGTCTGAGTTGGGACTCGCACCTGGGTTGCCTGGGCAGAAAAAACTTTCCTAACATTTTGACCAATACACCATTGGAGAATTCATACTTAATGACCATTTACATCAAGATTAAATTAAGTAAGGCAGTTTACATTTAATACCCTCTGACAGCTGAATTTTTTTTTTAATTTTGAATGGAAAAATTGGTGAAAACAACTAATTCTCATGTGCTTCCATCACATATTATCTGTCACTAAGTTTCAAAGCCTTCTTAAGAAATATAGCAGAAATTTTCTTTTTTCTTTGTTGTCATACAATCTGGACAAAGTAAAAAGACAACATTATTACAGATTAACTGACCTCAGCAGACTTTTTTAAGTTTATCCATTTGTCTATCAAACCTTTTTGTGAGGATAAGAAGTTAAGAAACCTTGAAGAAAATATGAGCCGTGCCATGAGAAAACTAACATAGTGGCTTTGCGACCAGCATGGATCCAGACCAGCCTGCGCATCCACGCAGTCTGGTCAGGATCCATGCTGTTCGCTAACGGTTCTCTAATTGCAATAGGCTTTGAAAGCGAACAGCGCAGATCCTGACCAGACTGCGCGGATGCGCAGGCTGGTCTGGATCCATGATGGTCGCAAAGCCACTGTGTTGGTTTTCTCATGGCATGGCTCATATTATGAAAATTTGATACAGTGCAGGGCTTCGGAAATTTGCCTGTTTGTCGGTTTTGGACTGATTTTTGACTTTTCAGACCGATTCGTGAAGTGAAAAAACGAAAAAAATCGGTCCCGTAAAAATGGAGAAAAGTATAAATTTCGGTCTGATATCTCAATACACGATCACCTGCCAAGTTGGAAATTGTTGGTCGCACCTTCAGATAATCAATAAACGTGTCAATCGGTCTGATTGTCACTTTGATAATCGGTCTGTAATTAGCGCGTGATGCAATCAGTGCTCGCGCGGCACATCCTTTAATGTTTGCAGACAGCCGACTTCGGTGTATTTAACATTTTTGACTGGTTTCCTAACGTTTCTGACTGGATCCAAATCATTTCGATGGGGATCCACTTCTTTTATTTAGGATCCGACGGATGGTTTATTTCAAAAGGCTATGTTTGATCATGGTAACAAACAAATGGTCGCTGCATTTAATCAAAGAGCTATAATTGTACGTTATAGGTCTTCGATTTAATGAGACATCACATGGAAAACCGATAAAAATAATTTTTATAATTACTTGATTTGAAAAAACTACATGATTCATTTGTTGGGGCTCCAGTTGAAACAAATGCAGAAAATCGTCTTTGCAACCCGACTGTACAAAAAAGAAAAAAAATGGACGGGCAACCACGAATGATAAAGAAAACCGGTCTTTTAAAAAACGTTTCAAAATGAAATTTTGTTTACATCAGAAGAGAACATATAACTTTATAAAATGTAGTTGCTTGTTGAAGTACAATGTAAGTGAAATGAAATATCCGTGGCCAACGCGCGTGACGTTTTGGTACTATAAATGCGGGAAATTCGATCTCAGCGTTCAAATAACGTACACATTTGGTCCGCGGCAGAGTATTCTTTAAATACTGAGGCTGTTTAGCAGAGAATATGTGTCGTGTAACTCACTTTGACGCATTGTATTTTATAGAATTCCGTCAAAGAATGAGGAAACATCACAAAGTATCTGCCGTGTATACGGTATCGAAGTCACGTGCGTTGGCTTTTAGACTAGTTATGCACATGGTGTCAATGCCTCGTATTATCTCGGAAAAACATCGAAATGTAAACAAAGTAACGATCACACATAACCCTGAATAACTGTCTTCATTGTATGGTAACGCGCGGTGACTGGTAACTCAGTTTTAATGCATGACATGCTTATTTCTTTACCCTATCACGTTTTACAAAATATGTAATATTGGGAATGCGGTGGGTGGGGTAGCGCCGATGTCAGGATTTTCGTTTCGGACCGATTGAGTTATCAAAATTTCCGGAGCCCTGATACAGTGATAGATGGCAAAGGAAGTTAGGAGCACAAGAACCATAACCCTATAATGTTATATTGAAAGAAGGCAAAAATACAATAATTATACCCCAACAAAACGAAATTTGGGGGGGGGTGGTATATAGGAGTGAGCTTGGCGGTTGGTTGGTCGATCTGTTGGTTTTCATGGTTTCCTGATGAAAACTCATGAAAGGCTTGATCAATTTAAAAAAAATTTTGGTACACAGGTGCAACATCAGAAAATACAGGTCAAGTTCGAATTTGGGGTCAGTAGGTCAAAGGTCAAGGTCACAGTGACCCTGAACAGTAAAACGGTTTCCAGTTGATAACTCATGGAAGGCTTGACCTATTTAAATAATTTTTAGTACACAGGTGTAACATCCTAAAATACAGGTCAAGTTCGACTTTGAGGTCTGTAGGTCAAAGGTCAAGGTCACAGTGACTCGGAACAGTTAAATGGTTTCCGGATGATAACTTGAGAACGCTTGGACCTAGGATCATAAATTTAAGTACACAGGTGTAACATTTTGAAATACAGGTCAAGTTTTACTTTGAGGTCAGTAGGTCAAAGGTCAAGGTCACAGTGACTCGTAACAGTTAAATGGTTTCCGGATGATAACTTGAGAACGCTTGGGTCTAGGATCATAAATTTTTATACATAGGTGTAACATGATTGAATACAGGTCACATTCCACTTTGAGGCTAGTAGGTCAAAGGTGAAGGTCACTATGACCCGGAACATTTAAACTGTTTTCGGACAATAACTTCGGAACGCTTGGGACTAGGATCACGAAACTTAATAGGGAGGTTAGTCATGACCAGCAGATGACATGTAATGATTTTGAGTTCCAAAGGTCAAAGGTCAGAGTGACCCAGAACATTTAAACCTTTTTCAGACAATAACTTGAGAACGCTTGGGCCGAGGATCTTGAAACTTCATAGGAAGTTTGATCATGACCAGCAGATGACCTCTATTGATTTTGAGGTCAGTAGGTCAAAGGTCAAGTAAGTTCAGCTTTGACATTGGCTTAGTTCTGTGACAAGGCCATATTGTGGGGGTATAATTCATCACTCCTGTGACAACTCTAGTTATTATCTCCCCTTCCATTATAAAAGCAGCAATGGTCAATATGGTTCTCTCAGCATTTATTTTGTAATAGTTTTCATGTATACTTGTGGCCAAAATAGTGTCCTATTTAAATAGGCAGTAATGCTTGAGTTGTTTCTGTTGATTCCATTCACAAACTTAATCTCCTTTCAATAATTTACAAAATTAATAGTTGATCTGGTTGTAATACAGAGGGACTCACGCCCTACCACCAAAATTTAAAATTAATTCTTGCTTTTTTAATGGTGTTATTTATTTGTTTGGTCTAGAATTACTTTGTATCAAAACCTGTGTGATTCACCTATTCTACAAAATATTAAACAATCCTGTTGATATTATACATAAATATATTCTTTCTTCAAAGGCTTTTAGACGGGTATGCACAGAAGTTGAATAAAAATTTTGAGTTGAGTGATGGAGCGGGGATAAAACCGCGTGTGATTTTTAACCCGCCTGAAATGGAACATATTCATCGGTGAGGGGAAGAAATGCAGTTTTAACATGACCAATTGTCTCTCTAATTTCATTGATCAATGCATGTATGATGTACTTAATATAATGTGCATGTCTTTTTAATTGTGTATGATAAACTGCATGGTGATTTAATTCCATTTTATTTTAATGCTAATTAAGTATATTATGTATACCTGTATGTACTGTACTTTCATATCAGTGGTCAGTCACATAACTTTAATGAATTTGATTGGTTGGCCAGTTCATTTTTGTTTATAACCACTCCCACTTATCTTATACCATTATGTCAGCTCAGTTCTGATGTTGCTTGATTCTAGTATTTAAAAAACACTTGTCTGTTAATCATTAAATGTGCATAAATTCAATATATTGAGAAAAACAAACCTTCTCTGTAATTTTGATAAAGGTGAAAAGGCTAAAACAACATAAAAATGAATAGAGCGAATAGATCTTGAGTTTGGAAAGAGCGACCAAGACTTTCTGGCTGTCTCAATTTCTGATCTTAGATAAGTTGTCATCAAATTTTCCCTTGTGTTAGAACAAGTTTTGGTTTGTGAAATAGCAGTTGAGTTGACATCAAAATCTGCATTATATTCATCTTTATGTATATTTTGATTGTATATTATACTGTTAAACACTTTTTTTATTTACAAGAACATTTATTAGTTTTGCTAATATGCATGAATGTCATCCTTTGCCAGTTCCGAATTTTCCAAAAAATGACAATTAAGTTTGTATCAGTTTATACAGTGTGTACTAATTTTGGCTTGCACATTTTTACTGTGGTAAATCCAATATTTCATGGGGCAAATTGGAGAAAAATTGCAAAACTAAGTTTCAGATTTAAAGTATTTAACAGTATTGCTATTGTTTTCTGTTTCAAGATTATCTTTTTTATTACAAATATCAAATTTTTATTGACATATCTCAGGTTTTTTCAAGATATTATTATATTTATAGAACCAAATTAATTTCTGCATATACCTACAGGTTGTTGCAAGTGAGCAGAAAAAGGAGATGTAGTATTGATGAAAATATGCTAAGGTTTACAATAATTGTCTCCCCTGATTACTTTCTTTACCTCCACTCTTCTAGTTTTTACTAACTGAATATAAATTTGTCACAGTAAAATTTAGGAATGTTCAATACTTGTAACTTTTGAATAATCACTGCAGACACAATTGCTTTACATGTTGTGTGTTAAAAATCTTATGACAAATACATGGGTTTGAGGCAACTACTTCCAATTTTATTTCCACATATTTCAAACAAGCTGCCTTATATTTTGTTAACTTATATAATATATTTTTGTAATATTAATTGTCATGGATTTACAGCTTAAAAACTGAAGCATTAGCAGTATTTGAAAGGAAATATTTAAAAGTTTTACATGTTCCAGGTAATACACACTTTTGACTTCCACATATTGATAGCAGAAAAGTGCTTCATTTGTTTATAACTACAAGTTACATATGTTAATCAGTGTCTTTTATTTATCATTGCAAGTCCTATATTTATCAGTGTCTTTAGGCTCGATATAGGTCTCTACGTTCTTTTTTATCCAAAATTCAATGAAAATATGCTAAGATGTAAAATAATTGTCTCCCCTGATTACAGTTTACAGTGTTTTTCTCCCCCTGAATACAGTACATTTTACAATAATTGTCTCCCCTGATTACATTCATTACCTCTAGGGTTTACAATAATTATCACCCCTGATTACTTTCTGTACCTCCACTCTCTACATATCTTCTGATAGAAACTTGGATAAAGGGAAACTTTTAGAGGTGTAAGGCCATTGAAAAAATTCATTTATCCAGCTCAGTAGTTATAGTAACTTCATATATACAGTCAAAACTTTGTTGAAGACATTTTTAAGTCCTGTCAAAATTCAGTATCAACTCTGTTACCGCAACTCCACATGGGGTGAAAAAAATTTCAAGTCCTGTCATTCAAACTGCTATTTATTTGCTACTAAGTTGGCCAAAGTGCTAACATGGTTGTCTCAAATAGGAAAACATCATGAATTATGTTTTTTTTTATGAAAGGTTCTTTAACTTTTTCAGCAAATGTTGAGTTTGAGATAGGCTGGGTTAAGAGCAACTGCTTATATAGTCTGCAGTCATCTCTGCTTAAGTTTGTTAAAATACTTACACAAATTTAATAATGCCTAAAAATTAACACAATATTGTGTGCTGCTTTGCTTATTGTAGTTAATTCACATTAAGTTTTGGTGAAATTAACATACAATGCAGTGATGTAATTAAGGCCAGAGTTTGTTGATTTTTTTCTCAACTTTTTGTGGATAAAAAAAGACTTACAGAAATGTTCAGATGTTTGGGCATTTATTCAGTGTGTTACATATTATGTTGATACACTTAAGGTCTTGTGGTTTTATGTAAAAAAAAATGTTAAAATGTTTTTTTAATAAATTGGGTAAATAAGAAATTTTTTATGCCCCCAAAGGGAGGCATATTAATTTTCAACTGTCCGTCTGTCCGTCCGTTCGCTCATTAGTTCGTTAGTTAGTTAGTTTGTTCGTTCATCACAACGTTAACTTTTTGCATGAAGGCACTTTACTCGCGAACTACTGCACCCAGGATCTTCAAACTTCACATGCTGATAGTACTTGTCGAGTATACCATCCCTACTGACTTTGGGGTCACCAGGTCAAAGATCAAGGTCACAGGGGCCAACGTTAGATTTTTGCATGAAGGCACTTTACTCGCAAACCACTGCACCCAGGACCTTCAAACTTTACATGCTGATAGTACTTTATGAGTACACCAACCCTACTGACTTTGGGGTCACAAAGGTCAAGGTGCTGCGGGGGCATTTGTCACCATTAGTGACAGCTCTTGTTCATCCTCTGTGGACATATTTTGGGTTGGAAATAAACCTTAGAAGAAAAAAAGACAACATCTCTGACCTATTTAAAATATCGTTTAAAATTCTTGCCAATTTTTTTCTAATTCTGAGTATTATTTTTTTTTTTATAATTTTGCAGTATACTGTAGACTGGGTTTTATTTTCACAAGTATATTTAAAAAAAGGATGTGATTAACAAATCATGAATTCTTAAGAACATTGAGAGGTTGTGATTTCAATACATCTACTAATACGTGTTCTTGTAGTGCACTCATGTAGTGAAGACCTATAAATATTCATATGTTCTGCTAAAAAATTCCAGTGAATTTAATCAAGTTCTTCACTACACATTTAAAACTTCATATTTTGCTTTTACAAGACTTTTTAGTACATTTTGAATGTGCGTCATTAAATGTTTTAAAAGTTATGAATGAAATCCTTTATGTTTGGCTATCCATTCAAGTATGAAACTGCTACTCTGTCTAAAAAGAATCTGGAGGCTGACTATGAAATTGCAAAAGAAAATGTGAATGTAACAAATAACCAGTTTACTGTAAACACAGTTTTAAGACATTGTTACAACATTTCTTGAGAAAGTTTCTTCATCAGTGTTTAGATGTTATAAGATTTAGAAATAAATACAGATTTTTTTTATTGTAAAGTCTTTCCATTGTCACACTCCTGGAATATGTTTCAGATATATCAAAGTTTCGGCCTGAAACTGCAAACTTTTCATTAATATGTTATTGTAATCTTAAGAAAAATATTTTGTTTTTTGTTAACTGCAGGGTAACAGATAAAGTAGTGACAAAATTATTATATAAATGTCGGCCGTACTTGATTCACCTAAACATGAGGAGTTGCCAATTTGTGTCGGAACCATCGTTCACCAGTATCAGCGAGTGCAGTAACCTGCAGGACCTCAACTTCTCAGAATGTGTTGGACTCAATGTGAGTATATTTAATATTTATACATTTGATATATACCCTACTATAACTGACAACTTTTATAAATGGCTAGTCCGTAGTTTGTGCTATATGGCTGGTCTTGGCTAATAAGTAAAAAATTTGAAAATAAAACTTCGAAAATTAATTATGTCTCCCCCAGGAGACATATTGTTTTTGCCCTGTCCGTCCGTCCGTCCTTCCATCCGTCCGTCCGTCCGTACGTCACACTTCATTTCCCAGCAATAACTGGAGAACCATTTGACCTTGAACCTTCAAACTTCATAGGGTTGTAGGGCTGCTGGAGTAGACAACCCCTATTGTTTTTGGGGTCACTCCGTCAAAGGTCAAGGTCACAGGGGCCTGAACATTGAAAACCATTTCCGATCAATAACTAGAGAACCACTTGACCCAGAATGTTGAAACTTCATAGGATGATTGGTCAAGAAGAGTAGACGACCCCTGTTGATTTTGGGGTCACTCCGTCAAAGGTCAAGGTCACAGGGGCCTGAACATTGAAAACCATTTCCGATCAATAACTAGAGAATCACTTGACCCAGAATGTTGAAACTTCATAGGATGATTGATCATGAAGAGTAGATGACTCCTATTGATTTTGGGGTCACTCCGTCAAAGGTCAAGGTCACAGGGGCCTGAACATTGAAAACCATTTCCGATCAGTAACTAGAGAACCACTTGACCCAGAATGTTGAAACTTCATAGGATGATTGGACATAAAGAGTAGATGACCCCTATCGATCTTGGGTCACTCCATCAAAGGTCAAGGTCACAGGGGCCTAAACATGGAAAACCATTTCCGATCAATAACTAGAGAACCACTTGACCCAGAATGTTGAAACTTCATAGGATGATTGTACATGCAAAGTAGATGACCTCTATCGATTTTGGAGTCACTCCATCAAAGGTCAAGGTCACATGGGCCTGAACATTGAAAACCATTTCCGGTCAGAAACTTGAGAACCACTTGACCCAGAATGTTGAAACTTAATAGGATGATTGGTCATGCAGAGTAGATGACCCCTGACGATTTTGGGGTCACTCTGTGAAAGGTGAAGGTCACAAGGGCCTGAACATTGAAAACCATTTCCGGTCAGTAACTTGAGAACCACTTGACCCAGAATGATGAAACTTCATAGGATGATTGGTCATGCAGAGTAGATGACCCCTAACGATTTTAGGGTCACTCTGTTAAAGGTCAAGGCCACAGGAGCCTAAACATGGAAAACCAGTTCCGATCAATAACTTGAGAACCACTTGACCCAGAATGTTGAAACTTCATAGCATGATTGAACATGCAGAGTAGATGACCCCTATTGATTTTGGAGTCAGTCTATTAAAGGTCAAGGTCACAGTGGCCTGTTCATGTAAAATCATTTTTTTGAAATAACTTGAGAACCACTTGACCTTCAATGTTGAAACTTAATAGGATGATTGGACATGCAGGGTAGATGACCCCTATTTATTTTGAGGTCACTTGATCAAAGGTCAAGGTCACAGGAGCCTGAACAGTGACTTGAGAACCACTAGGCCAAGAGTGTTGAAATTTAACAGGATGACTCGACATGCCAAGTAGATGATCCCTATTGCAGCTAACCGTCAGTGTCTCTTTGACTTTCGCTCCTGACCCCTATTGACTTCTTGCCTATAGGACTTTGCATTGGGGGAGACATGCGCTTTTTTACAAAAGCATTTTCTAGTTTCTTATGTTATGTAATAAAATACCTTTGGACCTTGGGCAATAGTTTTGACTATTGAGTGGCAAGCTATTTAGTAAGTGTATCCTACTAAAATTGTACAGTACAAGTCATTTTTTAGCCTTTGGATCTTACCATATTTTGGCCAAAACTGTTACTTTCTTTGATTTTACTATGAGAAAAATATATTTTTGGTCATGAAACTGTCATTGTTAAAAAAAAATATTTTTGAAAATTCAAAGATATTTACTACTTTCACCATCACATACCTTTAGAATGATGTTGAAGTTTGTATCAGTATCTTGTAAAATAAAACAGCATTTCACAAAAATTCATGTGAGAATTAGGTGAGTCAAACGGTGATGATTTGCAAAAACTTATTTATTTATTTGGGTTTTATGGCGCACCAACACAGTATAGGTTATATGGCGCCAAACAGGACTACAAATTTTGGTTTCACATCTCATTTACATCGAAATAAAAACATGAGGTATGGAATCAAAATTTGCATACCTGCTGGAATCACAGAGTTACAGCAAAACCAAGTGTTAAGACCCTATTAGTCGCCTCTTACGATCATGCAAGGGTAAGACAGTGGTTCCAATTCTTTTCATACATAGATCGTCCAAGAACCACATGGGGGCGATTTGCAAAACACCAAGTGTTTGGTGTCATATTTGTTCTTTGCCACTTATTCTTGTGGAAAAGTTGTCAGTTTCTTGCATAAAGCATAACAAAAATAACAGTGGAAGTTTAAATAATAAAGACTTTTTTCAAGGAGGAAGCACAAATGTGCATGGACAAATATTCCCTGCAGTCATCTTGGTGTCAAGGAACACTGCTAGAGCAAACCTCCATGATAAATAGTGTTATTACCCCTTACCCTGCTAAATTGCTATAATGAACTTGTCCATCTTTCAGTTTGGACAGTGCCATTAACTGTTAAAAGGGGTGTTTTTGAAAAAGATACTGACTGAATGGTGAACAGTGCAGATCATGATCAGGCTGCAGGTGTGCAGGCTGATCATGATCTACACTGGTCGCAAAAGCAGAATCAATCATGTCCAGCTTGATAAGGGTTAATCATAACAAACTGGTCAAGTACCTATATCATATGCTTGTTTTTACAGGATGAAATGCTGAAATTGGTTGCCAAAGGATGTAAGATACTTCTATACTTAAATGTGTCACATACCAACATCACTGATGCCTCCCTTAGAACTATTGCAAAGTAAGTACACATATGCTGGTGTTAAAAATGATGTCTACAAGTTTATCTGTTGATGTGCGTATTCAAAATGTGTCAGATTGACATGAAATGTTTTAGGTTTAACGCATTTCTCAACAGTATTTTAGTTATGTAACGGCAAGCAGTTAACCTAACCAGTGTTCATGGATTCTGTACCAATACAAACATGTTCTTGGAAAATTACTGCCAACTTCCCCACATGAATCTGAGGTGGAGGACGAATAATGTCAGACATAATGTCTTTTATCAAATTGCCACTAGGCCCCCCCCTATTGGGTAAAGCGGCTAGGCATGAAGAGATTGCATCTGGAAATTGTGAAGATCCATGATAACCCATAATGCCAAGACAGTCCATGGATAAAACAACCCTATAATATGGAAAGTTTTGAGACCAATGTGCAGATTTATTATTCAGTTATGCTATGTTGGACATAATATTAGATATTAAAATAGTGCATATCATTAAACAGATTGAGCCAATATAAGAAAAACAGGGCCAGTATTAAAATATCAAGGCAAGCATTTTGACTAGTTAAGTTGAGGTGGGCCTGTAAGAATCTGTTTAACAAAATTATGGTTAAGCAAGTGTTTTCATACTTGCCTTTTTATTTGTCCTCAGGTTGTCAAATTGGTCCAAGACTAAGGGCCAGTACAACTGCTAGAGCCTTGGGCCAATACAAGAAAACACAAGGCCAGTATGAAGCCATTTTAACACGTCTTTTTTCAGATACTGCAGCAACCTACAGTACCTGTCTCTAGCACACTGTAAGAAGTTCACAGACCGAGGTCTTCTTTATCTGTCATCTGGAAAGAACAGCAAGAAACTAGACTACCTTGATGTCTCTGGATGTTTACAGGTAGACAGGTTTGCTTTTCACCCATTACAAAATATGACTACAGCTGAAGGCTATGCAGCTGAGTTTGCAGACCAGTCTGAAAACATTAGTGTTTGATTGGTTGTTACTTGATTAAGACTTGAAATTGACCAATGGTAACACTGCACTCGAAGACTGGTCTTCAAACTATTAATAACCTTAGACACTGGGCCTTTGTGGGCAAATCATGCTTCAGCATTTGAAATTCAGACCATATTTTCAGCAGTATAGAATCTTTAGATGCTGTTTAAACAAAGTTACTAGGAATTAGATATTTAATTCAGTAAAATTTCGAATAGCAGAAATGTTAATGATAATTTAAGTTTTTGAGGGTTTTTTTAATACATGGTGCAGCCATGACATTTTAAATCATTTCTGTTCACTTTTTTATCTTGATTGAATTTAATTCAGTAAAGAAAGAAGTAATGCTATGAGTTGCCTTCGTAATACTTACAAAAACATTCTTCATGTGTTGTTAGCTTAATTGGTAGAGTACATGATTGCACAAGACTGAAAGGTTCAAATTTCGTGAAAGACATGTGTTTTCAATAATAACTGACTGGAGACAATACCCATCAGGTCAGTTGTACCACCATACGTTCCTTATCAAGAGAGTTTTTCAGCTACTTGTGGGTAAAAGGTATACTGGTTAGAAATCCAGGAACATTGGTCAATGTGTGTCTGTATTCATTTGTGTTAAACCAACTAAACAAATATTCCTTCATGTTACAGATCACACCAGATGGTTTCAAGAATTTATCGCAGGGTTGTACAAATCTACAGACGTTGTTGCTGAATGATTTTCCGACCCTCAGTGACGATTGCCTCACCCCAGTTGCCAACAGACTAACCAGAATTCACACAATGTCCTTCCTTGGTTCCCCTCTCATCTCAGATGAAACTTTCAAAAGAATTGCTGGGAACAAGAGTCTGAAGAAAATCAAAATTGAAGGTTTGTATTATAAAAATTCTTTTAAGAAGAACATTAAAATCTGTATTGCAAACCCCATGTCAGAGAAAAAGATGAAGTAATGAACACAGGTTGCTGTGGGGTTTGTTCAAGAGAGGGTTACTTAAGAGAAATATATTCCAGATAGGGTTACTTAAAGATATGCCAGAGAGGGCTATTTTGAAGAAAAATATTCCATGGAGGGTAATTTTGGAGAAAGATGTTCCAGGGAAGGTTATTTTGGAGAAAGATATTCCAGGGAGGATAATTTTGGAGAAAGATATTCCAGAGAGAGTTGTTCAAGAGAAAGATATTCCAGGGAGGGTTATTTTGGAGAAAGATATTACAGAGGGTTATTTTGGAGAAAGATACTACAGAGAGGGTTATTTTGGAGAAAGATATTACAGAGAGGTTTATACAAGAGATGGTTGTTCTATGGGGGTAGGGGTTATTATAGAGTGGGTAAATACTAGAGAGAGTTATTCCAAAGATGGTTCTACAGGAGTGAGGGTTATTCCAGAGAAGATTATTCAAGAGATAGTTACTATATTTTACTCCTTGCACAATGAAATATGTAAAGAGTACACAGTGCTTAAATGGTGTTCAACACTTACACTGTTTTTGACTCTTAAAAAATAAATTGTTCAGTGTCTGGACAAATATGTTAAGCTCTGTGTATTGTTTTAAAGCTGCCTAATAGAGCTGTGTACCAAAATCGTTGTGAATTTAAATTTCAGGAAATCACAGAATATCGGATGTGAGCCTGCGTGCTATTGGAATGCATTGTGCAAACTTGGAACATTTATACATCGCTGACTGCCAAAGACTGACAGACCTAGCACTGAAATCTCTGTCAACATGTAGATTTTTGACTGTTGCAAATTTTGCTGACTGTGTCAGGTACCGTAACCAATTTTTGTGTGTGGGCATTTTCATCACAGCATCACACCTTATTCTTACGAGTTATCTTTCCTGAATTAATGGAGCAGGCTTTTCCTACCCCGATGTTGCATTGAAATGTCATTACGATAATTTATTCTGTGCATTGGTACCAAAGTATATATACCATAAATTGTCAAAAATAAGTTTATTATCTGCTGCATTGTTTATGTTATTTGATTGAAGTAGGAGGGCCTCTTTGACTAAGCAGTTAAAACCATTCATTGGATCAAAACTTTATAAATCTGGTATAATGATAATACCTGTGTTTGAAATAATGTCTGGAGGAGCATTGGGGTCCTCCTCTATCAATAAAGATGATGTAAATTGTGTTGGTGTGATTTAAAGGCCAACAAATTTCAGAAAATCATACTTGTGTATTACAGAATAACTGATAAGGGAGTGAGACAGTTGGTAGATGGACCATGTGGACCTAAACTACGAGAACTCAATCTTACAAACTGTATACGAGTTGGAGATATGGCCATGGTTAACATTCATAAACGGTAAGTTTGAAAAGTTATGGACTTGTTTTTGTAACACATAAAACACAAAACAAGTATTCTTGCATGCAGGACAGGATTTTCCTGTGTTTTTGTTGGTGCTAGAAAAACTTGTCTTACATTGCAAGATGCAAGATGACTCAAATGCTGTAATTTATGAATGAATGTGTAAATTCATATGCTACTGTAATAAAATAGTGCTTAAAAGAAAAGCTTTTGTTTTACTTTATCAGTCCCCTACTGGTTGAAAACCAGTTTCGGGGACTATAGGATTGTGCTTTTCTGTCCATCCTTCCATCCACAATTTCATGTCCGGTCCATAACTCTGTCATTCATCAAGGGATATTAATATTACTTGGCACAAATGTTTCCCATGATGATGTACATGTCATGTGCAAAACCTGGACCCCAAGCTCAAAGGTCACAGGTCCACAGTTGGAGGTCAAAGGTCAACAGGGCTTTTTTCCTATCCGGTCCAACAACTGCAGATTTTTGTTTATGCAAATTTTAATCCAAGTGATTTGTTATAACATATTTTATATATAGTACAATATTGTTTATACATCATTGACAGATATCAGTTCATTATATGTTATACTGCAGTAGGTGCCTTCCAGAAGTGGACTTTGTATTGCATGGCAATACTTCATTCAGTTATATCTTCTATTTATTGAAGAATACGGCATGCAAGAAAAAGAATCTATCACTAGTTGAAGGTGCAGATGGAAATATTTGGCCTTCTGGTCACTGTTTTGCAGTAACTCGGTAGAGCCTCATTACTGCCTAAACAGTAATACCCTCAAGCCTGATATTTCCATATTCCAACTATTTTTTGAAGACATATATAGGCTAGGCGCAGATAATATGCCTCATGTTTTGGTACTTACACTGGCTTCAAGATTATAAAACCGTAGTTTTGAGACCAGTATCAAAATGTAGCCTTGCATTTGGTCAGTAATGAAACTGAACTCAGAATGAAGAATTTTGGACTGGACTGGAATTCTGTCTTGTAGTGAATTTGAAAGTGACTCAGTAATGTGTTCGCTCTTTTGCTGACAACTGCTCATAAGGCACACAGTTCAGTTCTGTTGCAGTTAAGTATTTATTACTGTAGTGTTGTTGATTTTCAATTCTGTTCATTTACAGTTGCCACAACTTGACATACCTGAGTGTGTGTTTCTGCGAACACATCAGTGAGGCAGGTATCGAGCTGCTAGGTCAGACCCACAGTCTTACGTCAATAGATATATCTGGTTGTAACTGTGGGGATGGCGGTCTCTCATCGTTAGGCAACAACAGTCGACTCCGTGATGTCACGCTCTCGGAATGTGCCAACATAACTGATCTTGGTCTACAGAAGTTTGCTCAGCAGTGTAAAAATATTGAAAGGCTGGATCTCTCACACTGCATGGTATGTTTGAAAATACAGTAAAACTTCTGTTAATGGCACCTTCATTAGAGCCTTACAGTATTACCTCAGTTAGATGTACCATCATTAGAGCCATATGGTAAAACCTCTATTAATGGCACCTCTATTATAGAACCATGGAGTAAAACTTATTTTAATTGCACCACTGTAGAACAAATGCCAATCTACAAAAGCAGGTTGACAAAATTTTTCATGCATATATCTCTCCGAAGCAACATCCTCTGAACAACAAACAGTGTAAGGTCAAAATATCTGTCACCGTGTGTACATAAGATGCAATATATTGCCACAAGTGAATATTTTAAACTAGCTGATCATAAGTATAAAATATTTTGATCTATATATCACATCTTCTTTTCATCCTTTTTTAATTCCATGTCTTTTGAATGTTTTTTTTTTTGGTGGTGGTGGGGGGGGGGGTTGTTGTTGTTTTCTTACATACATTATGCCAGTTTTACCTGTGAAATGTCACAGCATTGGGTACTATCAAAAACAAAATCATGTTATTATTGGTAAAAATTTCAAATGATTGTTTTATTTTAGTGAATCTGAAAGTGACTTGGTTATGTTAAATTTTTGAGCATGTGATGTTCCTGTTACATTACAGTATAATATTGTTGCATGTATCTATTTTATCATTGACAGCAAATCACAGATGGTGCAATAAAGAACCTGGCATTTTGCTGTAGAATGCTTAATGTCCTCAATCTAGCTGGCTGTAAACTGGTTAGTATAAAATTTCTGATTTACCTTAAGTCTTCTTAACTTGGCTGGCTATAAACTGGTTAGTTAAATAATTTTGATTTTCCATCTTACTATCTGTAAACTGGTTTGTGTAAAATTTCTGATTTAACATCAGTCAGCCTACCTGGCTGTAAACTGGTAAGTATAAATTTCTGTTTACCATCAGTCTACATAACCTGGCTGGCTGTAAAATTTCTGATTTACCATCGAGCTGACTGTCAACTGTTTAGTGTAATTTATGACCATTAGTGTACTTAACCTAGCTGACTGTAAATGATTTGTATGATAAATCTGATTTATCATCAGTGTACTTGCCCTAAAGCAGGCTGTAAACTGGTTAGAATGATATGTCTGCTTTACCGTCAGTGTACGTAACCAAGCTGGCTGTAAACTGATTTGTATGATAAATCTGATTTATCATCAGTGTACTTGCCCTTAAGCTGGCTGAAAACTGGTTAGAATGATATGTCTGCTTTACCATCAGTGTACGTAACCTAGCTGGTTGTAAACTGATTTGTATGATAAATCTGATTTATCATCAGTGTACTTACCCTAAAGCTGGCTATAAACTGTTTAGTGTAATTTATGACCATTAGTGTACTTAACCTAGCTGGCTGTAAACTGATCTGTATGATAAATCTGATTTATCATCAGTGTACTTACCCTAAAGCTGGCTGTAAACTGTTTAGTGTAATTTATGACCATTAGTGTACTTAACCTAGCTGACTGTAAACTGATCTGTATGATAAATCTGATTTATCATCAGTGTACTTACCCTTAAGCAGGCTGTAAACTGGTTAGAATGATATGTCTGCTTTACCATAAGTGTACGTAACCTAGCTGACTGTAAATGATTTGTATGATAAATCTGATTTATCATCAGTGTACTTACCCTAAAGCTGGCTGTAAACTGTTTAGTGTAATTTATGACCATTAGTGTACTTAACCTAGCTGACTGTAAATGATCTGTATGATAAATCTGATTTATCATCAGTGTACTTACCCTTAAGCAGGCAGTAAACTGGTTAGAATGATATGTCTGCTTTACCATAAGTGTACGTAACCTAGCTGGCTGTAAACTGATCTGTATGATAAATCTGATTTATCATCAGTGTACTTACCCTAAAGCTGGCTGTAAACTGGTTAGAATGATATGTCTGCTTTACTGTCAGTGTACGTAACCTAGCTGGCCATGAACTGTTTAAAATGATATATCTGCTTTAACATCAGTGTACCTAACCTAGCTGGCTGTAAACTGGTTAAGATAATATTTTTCTTTACTGTCAGTGTTCATAGCCTAGCTGGTTGTAAACTGGTTAAGATAATATTTTTTCTTTACTATCAATGTTCTTAGCCTGGCTGGCTGTACACTGGTTAAGATAATATTTTTTCTTTACTATCAATGTTCTTAACCTAGCTGGCTGTAAACTGGTTAAGATGATATTTTTTTCTTTACTATCAATGTTCTTAGCCTAGCTGGCTGTAAACTGGTTAAGATAATATTTTTTCTTTACTGTCAATGTTCTTAGCCTAGCTGGCTGTAAACTGGTTAAGATGATATTTTTTCTTTACTATCAATGCTCTTAGCCTAGCTGGCTGTAAACTGGTTAAGATGATATTTTTTTCTTTACTATCAATGTTCTTAGCCTAGCTGGCTGTAAACTGGTTAAGATAATTATTTTCTCTTTACTATCTATGTTCTTAGCCTAGCTGGCTGTAAACTGGTTCAGATAATATTTTCTCTTTACTATCTATGTTCTTAGCCTAGCTGGCTGTAAACTGGTTAAGATAATATTTTTTCTTTTCTATCAGTTTTCTTAGCCTAGCTGGCTGTAAACTGGTTTGTATGATATCACCTTAATCAGTGACTTTAAAATGTTAAAAGTATTTTCTTAAATATAAAATTTCAGACATTGTTTTACATGTAAATTTGTGAGGAAAGTCAAGTGTATTTTTCCATTTTATTTTGTATTCTCACGTTATTGTATATAGCCTTTCATAATTGTCCACTGGACTTGTCTGCTACATTTGCATTTTTTAAGAAGTTTAATCTCATATAAATGAACAGAGCACATTTTTCTTTCTACCATTTAATTAGATAAAATATGAACAACACTGCCTTCTTTATTGTTTATAGTTTTAAGTACTGTTGAACAAGAAAGCATCTGTATTTCTTTTCTGAAGACTGCTTTATCGTTTCATAATTACCAGTTAACATTGACTTTCTCAGTAAGTAAAATACATTCAGAATAAAAGAAAATATCTGGTCCTGCATTTTCTGTAAATTTTCAGGTGACAGATCTAAGTACACAATACTTGTCAGGGGTGTGCCACTACCTGTTTCAGCTAGACGTTAGTGGCTGTTTACTTATAACGTCAGTAATATATATAACTGATTTGTATGATAAATCTGATTTATCATCAGTGTACTTACCCTAAAGCTGGCTGAAAACTGGTTAGAATGATATGTCTGTTTTACTGTCAGTGTACGTAACCTAGCTGGCTGTAAACTGATTTGTATGATAAATCTGATTTATCATCAGTGTACTTACCTAAAGCTGCTGTAACTGTTTAGTGTAATTTAGACCATTGTGTACTTAACCTAGCTGGCTGTAAACTGATCTTTATGATAAACTGATTTATCATCATGTACTTACCCTAAAGCTGGCTGTAAACTGTTAGAATGATAGTCTGCTTTATTGTCAGTGTCTAACTACTGGCCGTAAACTGTTTAAAATGATTATCTGCTTTAACATCGTGTACCTAACCTAGCTGGCTGTAAACTGGTTAAGTAATATTTTTCTTACTGTCAGTGTTCATAGCTAGCTGGTTGTAAACTGGTTAAGATAATATTTTTTCTTTACTATCAATGTTCTTAGCCTGGCTGGCTGAACACTGGTTAAGATAATATTTTTTCTTTACTTTCAATGTTCTTAGCCTAGCTGGCTGTAAACTGGTTAAGATGATATTTTTTTCTTTACTGTCAATGTTCTTAGCCTAGCTGGCTGTAAACTGGTTAAGATGATATTTTTTCTTTACTGTCAGTGTGCTTAGCCTAGCTGGCTGTAAACTGGTTAAGATGATATTTTTTCTTTACTATCAATGTTCTTAGCCTAGCTGGCTGTAAACTGGTTAAGATGATACTTTTTTCTTTACTATCAATGTTCTTAGCCCAGCTGGCTGTAAACTGGTTAAGATAATATTTTTTCTTTACTATCTATGTTCTTAGCCTAGCTGGCTGAAATGGTTAAGATAATATTTTTCTTTTTCTATCAGTTTTCTTAGCCTAGCTGGCTGTAAACTGGTTTGTATGTATCACCTAATCAGTGACTTTAAAATGTTAAAAGTATTTTCTTAAATAATAATTTCAGACATTGTTTTACATGTAAATTTGTGAGGAAGTCAAGTGTATTTTTCCATTATATTTTGTATTCTCACGTATTGTATATAGCCTTTCATAATTGTCCACTGGACTTGTCTGCTACATTTGCATTTTTTAAGAAGCTTAATCTCATATAAATGAACAGAGCACATTTTTCTTTCTACCATTATGGTTAGATAAAATATGAACAACACTGCCTTCTTTATTGTTTATAGTTTTAAGTACTGTTGAACAAGAAAGCATCTGTATTTCTTTTCTGAAGACTGCTTTATCGTTTCATAATTACCAGTTAACATTGACTTTCTCAGTAAGTAAAATACATTCAGAATAAAAGAAAATATCTGGTCCTGCATTTTCTGTAAATTTTCAGGTGACAGATCTAAGTATACAATACTTGTCAGGGGTGTGCCACTACCTGTTTCAGCTAGACGTTAGTGGCTGTTTACTTATAACGTAAGTAATTCATATGTTTGTTTTTATGGACCTATAGACACAATGACACAATACTGGTCATGTGATGAATTTTCAGCTTTTCATGGTAGAGCATATCAAGTTAAATTTCAAGACTCTTGGTGCTTACCTACTGATTGATCCACGTTTTTCTTGTGAATTGACACTCTATATTTGCAAGATCCATATATAAGTTATATATCAATCTAAAGTTCCCTAGGGGTGATAGCAGGAATTTTCTAAATTCAGATATCTTTAAAAATGTAAATTTTATGGCCAAAAATGTATTTTCTCCCGTGTAAAATTCTGTCTCAAAAATTTCAGGGAAGAAAATTGACATTATTTTTATGCCCCCAAGGTGTGCATATTAAAATCGCACTGTCCATCCATCTGCATCTGAGTATTCTTGTCTGGGCTGTAACTCTGCTATCCATAAAGGGATTTTGAAATAATTTGGCATAAATGTTCCCCATAATGAGACAAAGTGAGGTGCTCAAGACCCAGATCCCTAGCTCCAAGGTCTAGGTCACACTTAGAGGTCAAAGATTAACAGGGTCTGTTTTGTGTCCGGTCCATAACTCTGCCATCCATGAAGGGATTTTGAAATAACTTGGCATAAATGTTTACCATAATAAGACAATGTGTCATGGGCAAGACCCCGACCCCTAGCTCCATGGTCAAGGTCACACTTAGAAGTCAAAGGTTAACAGGGTCTGTTTTGCGTGTGGTTCATAACTGTGCCATTCATCAAGGGATTTTGAAATTACTTGGCATAAATGTTCCCCATAATGAGAGGACATGTCTTGGGCAAGATCCAGACCTCTAGCTCTAAGGTCAAGGTCACAGAGGTTAAAGGTTAACATGGTCTGTTTCCTGTCCGGTCCATAACTCTGCCATTCATCAAGGGATTTTGAAATTACTTGACATAAATGTTCCCTATAATGAGATGACATGTCATGCGCAAGACCCAGACCCCTAGCTCCAAGGTCAAGGTCACACTTAGAAGTCAAAGGTTAACATGGTCTGTTTCTTGTCTCATCCATAACTTTGCCATTTATCAAGGGATTTTAAAATTACTTCGCACAAATGTTCCCTATAATGAGTTAATTTATCATGCGCAGACAACTATAGCATTCTTTGGCATGCTTCGGGGGCATTTGTCACTAATAGCGACAGCTCTTGTTTTTGCATGGAAATGCTGCTTTTGTGGTAATAGTTGTGTAACTGTGAGTCCGTCAACACATCAAGTCAAAATTGAAACTTTATGTATTATTATATTGTGTTCAATATGGCTGAGATTTAAAATGGAAAACACCTCATCAGAATCGCTGTTTATGATAAATTCAGACCCAAAAGTTTAAAAAAAATCCTACTATTACTATTGGAGTTTTTTTAGAAACATGCTCATATAAAAGTTATTATGCCCCCCTTTGAAGAAGGAGGGTATATTGTTTTTTAGATGTCGGTCGGTCGGTCGAAATGTAGACCAATCCGTTTCTGGATGATAACTTAAGAACGCATGGGCCTAGGATCATTAAAATTGATAGGGAGGTTGGTCATCAGCAGCAGATGACCTCTATTGATTTTGAAGTCTGTATGTCAAAGGTCAAGGTCACAGTGACCCTGAATAGTAAAACGGTTTCCGGATGATAACTCAAGAACTCTTGGGCCTAGGATCATGAAAGTTGATAGGGAGGTTGATCATGACCAGCAGATGATTCTCATTGATTTTGAGGTCAGTATGTTAAAGGTCAAGATCACAGTGACCCTGAACAGTTTAACAATTTCCGGATGATAACTCAAGAACGCTTAGGCCTAGGGTCATGAAAGTTGATAGGGAGGTTGGTCATGCCAGCAGATGACCTCTATTGATTTTGAGGTCAGTATGTCAAAGGTCAAGGTCACAGTGACCAGGAACAGTAAAATGGTTTCCAGGCAATAACTCAAGAACACTTCGGCCTAGTGTCAGGAAAATTGATAGTTAGGTTGGCCATGACCAGCAGATGACTCCTATCGATTTTGAGGTCATTAGGTCAAAGGGCAAGGTCACATTGACCAGGAACAGTTGAACGGTTTCTGATCTTCTTGTCCAAAACCATAGGGCCTAGGGCTTTGATATTTGGTATGTAGCAAAATCTAGTGGTCCTCTACCAAGGTTGTTCAGATTATTTTCCTGGAGTCAAATATGGCCCCACCCCGGGGTCACATGGTTTATATATACTTATATAGAATAAAACTTTGAAAAACCTCTTGTCCAAAACCACAGGGCCTAGGGCTTTGATACTTTGTATATGACATCATCTAGTGGTCCTCTACTAAGAATATTCAAATTATTCCCCTAGGGTTCAAATTTGGCTTTGCCCTGGGGGTCACATGGTTTACATAGACTTATATAGGGAAAAACTTTAAAATCTTCTTGTCCAAACCACAAAGACTATGGCTTTGATATTTTGTAATGTAGCATCATCTAGTGGTTCTCTACCAAGTTTGTTCAAATTATCCCACTAGGGTCAAATATGGCCCCGCCCCAGGGGTCACATGTTTCATATAGACTTATATAGGGAAAAAAAAAAGAATCTTCATGTCCATAACTTATATCATTCAAATTTAGACCACATGTATAGTTTTGAGTGGCAAGATGAACCTTGACATGAGTTGACCTTGATCTTGACCTAGTGACCTACTTTCACATTTCTGTGGCTACAGCCTTCAAATTTGGACCACATGCATAGGTTTGTGTACCGAAAAAAACTTTGACCTTGTTATTGACCTAGTGACATACTTTCACATTTTCGAAGGTACAGGCTTCAAATTTGGACCACATGCATAGTTTTTTGTTCCAAAATAAAATTTTACCTTGATTTTGACCTAGTGACCTACTTTCACATTTCTCAAGCTACAGCCTTCAAATTTGAACCACAAGCATAGTTTTGTGTACTGAAATGAACTTTGATCTTGAGATTTACCTAGTGACCTACTTTCACATTTCTAAAGCTACAGCCTTTAAATTTGAACCACTTGCATAATTTTGCATACTGAAATGAACTTTGATCTTGAGATTGACCTAGTGACCTACTTCCACATTTTTGAAGCTACAGGCTTCAAATTTGGACCACATGCATATTTTTGTGTTCTGAATTGAAATTTGACATTGATTTTTACGTATTACCTACTTTCACATTTCTCAAGCTACAGCCTCCAAATTTGAAGCACATGCATAGTTCTGTCTACCGAAATGAACTTTGACCTTGAAATTGATCTAGTGACCTACTTTCACATTTCTCAAGCCACAGTTTTCAAATTTGGACCAAATACACATTGTTTTGTACCGAAATGAAGTTTGACCTTAATTTTGACCTTGAGCTAGTCTTGAAATTTGGAACATTCAAAAATGGCTCAGTGGATGGCGCCAAGATCACTCTGTAATCTCTTGTTAGGTTAATAGGTTAAAGGTCAAGGTCAGATTAAACCAGAATGGTAGAACTTTGTTTACAGTGAGCATATAATTTCTGTTCCTTGTGCAATTACTGAATGCATCAAGGGGGGCATTTCGTGTTCGACGAGCTCTTGTTGTCCTACATTTAAAGACATCACAAAAATCTTCTTACTGAAAACATGGATTGTTAGGCATTGTTTCAGGTAACAGTGCATGTGTGGCTAAAACTATATTTAATTCTATATCTTAACATCATTAAAAGAATAGTTGATATTACTTAATATATGAAAATACAGTTGATATAAGCCTTGTCCAAAAAATGCTTTCATGTGGATGTAAAGACCTCATTAAGGACCCCCGTCTTATGAGTGATCTGTCTTATAGCCGAGAATGAATGATACAATCACCCTACACATGCTGATGTAATTTTTCTCACTCAATGTTATGTGTAGTTTCAAAGAATTCTAATCATACTTAAATAAATTTTGCAGATTTTGTCAATGACGTACAAACTGAAATTAATCTTATTTTAGAGTACAGTCATTTGTAAAGTGAGTTATTTTAAGACAAGTTTTATTTATCTTTCACAGGGACAAAGCTTTGAAGTATCTACGGAAAGGGTGTAAGAAGTTAAAGATGTTGACCTTAATGTACTGCAAAGGTGTATCAAAGTAAGTTCAAAATATATAAACAAAGCCTCAGCTTTATAAACAAAGGGCAAAACTTGCATATTATTAGTTGAAAACACCAGCTTAAAGGTGGTTGATCAGATTTTTGGTCAAGTTACAGATTTGTTCAAAAGTTTTAACATCTGATCATATATATTTATTTGTGATCACTTAGTGATAAAAAAAAATCAGAATTCCACTATAAGTATTTTTAAAAATTGATTTGGTTATGCAGACAAGGTCAAGCATAAATTTACAAATATCCATCTAATGCAAATTTAAAAACAAAAAATGTATAGAAATAAAACAAAATAACCTTTCACGTTAATGGGTGGGAAGAGCATAATTACAAAAAAAGGAAAAATAAATAAAACAAATAATTTATTTATGTTTATGACATTATTCACTTATTGTATATTTCTTAAGAGATTTACCTTTAAGAAACAATAAACCCATGACACAGGAGTTAGATCCCTATTAGAAATAAAGCATTTCTAAATTTCAAGAGAAAAAAAAAAATGTCAAAAACTTGGAGGCATGCACCTTTAAACCAAAGTTACTCAACAAAAAAGAAAAATTGCAAGTCAGAATCTATGACTTCTCTAATGAGTTTTCAGATATTTTCTCAGCTGTTTAAAGAAACATACCTTACTATGACCATCCCAATTTGAAATTTTGTAAAACAGCAATATCTAGAAAATACTAGTACTAAGAATATAAAATCTTTGTTGATATTTTGTAAGTATGATGTAGAGTTAGTTAAATTCTTTTTATTTGATATCAGATTTTAAATGCATTTTAAATGCATTACTGAGGCAAAATATAGCATTTATACTTATATTTAAATTAAAAGAAGAAAAAAACTATAAAAATTACAAGTAAATTGAGGTTCATCCGTTACATGGGTTAATATTTATATGTCCACTATTGAAGAAGATGGGATATTATTGTTTTGCGCATTGTTGGCCAGTCTATCAGCTGCTTGTCTGTTTGGCTCCTAATCAATAACTAGAGAATGCTTGGTCTCATGCTAGTCAAACTTAATAGGACTAGTACCCCTGATTATTAAATGACCCTATTGTTTCGAGGGTAAGTTTGTCAAAGGTCAGGGTCAAGTTTCAAGTTTATTATTAAATTCTCAGTATGTACATCCAGTAACATAAACATGAGATTCACATTTCAATAATAATAATCATAATAAAAACATGTGATTAGAGGACAACTCTTATTTAAAAAAGTGAAGGATTATTGGCGTTTAAGTTATCTTGTTCAGAATCTATTCAGTATTATAATTTTAGCGCATCGTAACCTAGTCTATAATTAGAAAATTTTATTACCTCACTCAGTATCTAAGATTTTGATTGGTTAGAATATTTGCACGAGCTTCTGTGTAGAATTATAATGACCATAAATATGTTACTAGGTCAGACATATGAGTTATTGTGTCGTAATCATTGACCGTGTGATTTTTAGCTCATCTGATTTTTTGAAAAAAAAATGATGAGTTATTGTCATCACTTGAGCGGTTGTCGGCGTCGGCGTCGGTGTCGGCGTCGGCGTTGCCTGGTTAAGTTTTATGTTTAGGTCAGCTTTTCTCCTAAACTATCAAAGCTATTGCTTTGAAACTTGGAATACTTGTTCGCCATCATAAGCTGACCCTGTATAGCAAGAAACATAACTCCATCTTGCTTTTTGCAAGATTTATGGCCCCTTTTGTACTTAGAAAATATCAGATTTCTTGGTTAAGTTTTATGTTTAGGTCAACTTTTCTCCTAAACTATCAAAGCTTTTGCTTTGAAACTTGGAATACTTGTTCACCATCATAAGCAGACCCTGTACATCAAGAAACATAACTCCATCTTGCTTTTTGCAAGAATTATTGCCCCTTTTGGACTTAGAAAATCAGTTTTCTTGGTTAACTTTTATGTTTAGGTCAGCTTTTATCCTAAACTATCAAAGCTATTCCTTTAAAACTTGCAACACTTGTTCACCATCATAAGCTGACCCTGTACAGCAAGAAACATAACTCCATCCTGCTTTTTGCAAGATTTATGGCCCCTTTTGGACTTAGAAAATATCAGATTTCTTGGTTAAGTTTTATGTTTAGGTCAACTTTTTCTCTTAAACTATCAAAGCTATTGCTTTAAAACTTGCAACTCTTGTTCACCATCATAAGCTGACCCTGTACAGCAAGCAACATAACCCCATCCTGCTTTTTGCAATAATTATTGCCCCTTTTGTACTTAGAAAAATCATTTTCTTGGTTGAATATTATGTTTAAGTCAACTTTTCTCATAAACTATCAAAGCTATTGCTTTAAAACTTGCAACAGTTTTTCACCATCATAAGTGGACACTGTACATCAAGAAACATAACTCTATCCTGGTTTTTGCAAGAGTGATGGCCCTTTTTAGACTTAGAAAATCATGGGTAGGACAATATTTCTATTATAAAAAAAAAATCAGATGAGCGTCAGCACCCGCAAGGCGGTGCTCTTGTTGAGAAAAAGCATGCTTAATTCACTTTTAATGTCACAATGACCCTGAGACTGAAAACTGTTTCTGCTAAATAACTAAAGAACACTTTGACCTACAATCATCAACCTTCATAGGTGGATTTCCTGTGATCAGTAGATGACCCATATAGTTTCAGGAATTAGTAGATCAAAAGTCAAGGTTGCAATTATCTTGAGACTGAAAACGGATTTTGCGCAATAACAGAAAAATATTTTTGCCTACAGTTTTCAAACTTCTTAAGATGACTGTCTGTGGTCAGTCAGTGACCCATGGTGTTTTTGTGACAGTAGGACAAGGTCAAGGTAACAGTGACCTTGAAACTGATAATGGTTTCAGATACAATAGCATAGAACATTTGGGTTTACAGTTGTCAAACTTCAAAGAGTAATTGTCTGTGGTTAGTACATGACCCCTTTTGTCTTGGTCATCAGTAGGTCAGAGGTCAAGGTCACAATGTCCTTAAGACAGAAAATGGTTTCTGCTTGATAAAAAAAAATGCTTTGGCCTACAGTCCTCAAACTTTTTAGGATGATTTCATCTGGTCAGTAGATGTCTATTATATTAATTTTGGGTCAGTTTGTCAAAGGACAAAGTCACAGCAACCTCAAGACTAAAAACTGTTCAGCTCAGTAACCAAAGAACAATTTGGCCTGAAGTCCTCAAACTTCATTGAATGATAGCCTGTGGTCAGTAGAATCTGAAGGTCTCCTATTAATATGTATTATTTGGGGACCAGTATGTCAGAAGTCAAGGGGACAGTGACATGGAGCCTGAAAATGGTTTCTGTTCAATAACTTAGAAAGGCTTTAATATACAGTCATCAGACTTTATTACATGATTGCCTGTGGTAACTAAATTTACCCTATTTTGTTTGGGATCAATAGGTCAGTGGTCAAGGTCATAGTGGTATTGGGACTGAAAATGGGACCTGCCATCATAGGGAGCATATGTGTTTCACAAACAGCTCTTGTTTTAGTGCTGATACCTTCACAGCTGTAATGAAGTATAAATGAATCACACAAAGAAAACCTTCCGACTAAATAAGAGGAAATTAGTTAAGTACATAATACGAATGTAAATTGGTGGAAGCAAAAATAAGTAACCATCAAGTGAAAACAGATTTTGGTTGGCCATATAGGTAAAATCTAAGGGATTTTCCAAGTTAGTCTCCTTTAAATGAAAAGTGTGCATTATCTTATTTAGAACAATATAATGTTTTGTTTTCAGGAACTCTGCACAGAAGATGATGCGACATGTGGAATGTGTACAATACAGTAATGATGAAGTTCCTTCATACTTTGGCTACTAGAGAAACACTTCATTCTAGTCAAATCTAGACAATTACACTATATTTTTGGTGATAATTGTAACAATGTATTGATAAAATTGCTATTACTTTAGTAAAACATGTACACATTACATTAGCATTCCTCTGTTATCATTTGTTGCAATTACTTTAACGATGGAAGCATTACAACTGATTACCATTACAATTACCTGAGTGCTGGAGGCATTACAGCTGATTACAATTAGTTGAGTGCTGGAGGCATTATAGCTGATAACAATTAGTTGAGTGCTGGAGGCATTACAGCTGATTTCAATTACTTGAGTGCTGGAGGCATTACAGCTGATTTCAATTACTTGAGTGCTGGAGGCATTACAGCTGATTTCAATTAATTGAGTGCTGGAGACATTACAGCTGATTATAATTACTTTAGTGTTGGAGACATTACACCTGATAACACTTACTTTGATGATGGAAGCATTACAGCTGATGAGAACTATGTTAGTGATTGAAGCATCACAGCTGATTGCAATTACTTTAATAGTAGAAGCATTACAGCTAATTACAATTATATAGATTATGGATGCATAAAAGTTTATTACAATTACCTTAATAATGTATACATTACAGCTGATAACAATTACTTTAATGGTCAAAGAAATTCAGCTGATTACAAATACGTTACTAATTGAGGCATAACACTGATTATAATTACTTTAAGGAAGCATAACAGCTGGTTACAATTACTTTAATTTTGGAAGCATTACAGCTGAACACAATTATGTTTATGTTAAAATAACAGAAATTTGGCTGTTACTAAAATCATTCTTAATAAATAAAATACTTGTCAGAAGCAGTGATCTTTATGGTGAGTCATACTCCTGACACTTTTTCTTTTTTTTAGCTCATCTGATTTTTTGAAAAAAAATGATGAGTTATTGTCATCACTTGAGCGGTTGTCGGCGTCGGCGTCGGCGTTGCCTGGTTAAGTTTTATGTTTAGGTCAGCTTTTCTCCTAAACTATCAAAGCTATTGCTTTGAAACTTGGAATACTTGTTCACCATCATAAGCTGACCCTGTATAGCAAGAAACATAACTCCATCTTGCTTTTTGCAAGATTTATGGCCCCTTTTGTACTTAGAAAATATCAGATTTCTTGGTTAAGCTTTATGTTTAGGTCAACTTTTCTCCTAAACTATCAAAGCTTTTGCTTTGAAACTTGGAATACTTGTTCACCATCATAAGCAGACCCTGTACATCAAGAAACATAACTCCATCTTGCTTTTTGCAAGAATTATTGCCCCTTTTGGACTTAGAAAATCAGTTTTCTTGGTTAAGTTTTATGTTTAGGTCAGCTTTTATCCTAAACTATCAAAGCTATTCCTTTAAAACTTGCAACACTTGTTCACCATCATAAGCTGACCCTGTACAGCAAGAAACATAACTCCATCCTGCTTTTTGCAAGATTTATGGCCCCTTTTGGACTTAGAAAATATCAGATTTCTTGGTTAAGTTTTATGTTTAGGTCAACTTTTTCTCTTAAACTATCAAAGCTATTCCTTTAAAACTTGCAACACTTGTTCACCATCATAAGCTGACCCTGTACAGCAAGAAACATAACTCCATCCTGCTTTTTGCAAGATTTATGGCCCCTTTTGGACTTAGAAAATATCAGATTTCTTGGTTAAGTTTTATGTTTAGGTCAACTTTTTCTCTTAAACTATCAAAGCTATTGCTTTAAAACTTGCAACTCTTGTTCACCATCATAAGCTGACCCTGTGCAGCAAGCAACATAACTCCATCCTGCTTTTTGCAATAATTATTGCCCCTTTTGGACTTAGAAAAATCATTTTCTTGGTTGAATATTATGTTTAAGTCAACTTTTCTCATAAACTATCAAAGCTATTGCTTTAAAACTTGCAACAGTTTTTCACCATCATAAGTGGACACTGTACATCAAGAAACATAACTCTATCCTACTTTTTGCAAGAGTGATGGCCCTTTTTAGACTTAGAAAATCATGGGTAGGACAATATTTCTATTATACAAAAAAAATCAGATGAGCGTCAGCACCCGCAAGGCGGTGCTCTTGTTTTTAATTTGTGTTAGTCTGACATTTTTCAGGCGGCTACATTAATCTGGAGGCAAGTCCTTTTAAAAAGTGAGGTACCAACAATTTTACACTTTGGTAGTTCTTGAAGATTTGCTTAAGGATGAGACTTCATCTTAAATAATATTTTTTGAGAGAGATTATTGAAGGGAAAGCTATATAAGGTAGTGGAACTGTAATGACTGTCATCCGTTTCTGTTAGGTTACATAATATTTTAGTTCGAGAACTGGGCATTCTTTGCATGTAAATACAGCATGGCTTTCTGTAAATACTGGAGAATTCTGAAATAGCATATGGAGAAAAAATGTAATTTGCTGATTGTCCTTACTTAATACAGTACCTTAATGACAGTATTCAGTTTGGTTAAAGAGCCCTTATGGACACACATATCAAAGGTATAAAAAACTGATATTTCAACAAAACATTCTAAGAAGTCCATTGCTAGATATTCAGAAATAGACAAAAAAGTTACATTTAAATTTAATTAGTTTTAGTTCAGTTTTTCACGACTTGCATTTCTACTTGAAATGACAGAATTAATCATATCATTTTCAGACACTATTTATATTTTTAATGGTATGTTTTCATTGAAGGTATTTCGTATGGTTATATGATTTGTGTTTTGTTTTATTCAATTTATTTATGACTTTCAAATATATATTTATAACATGTATTTATACTGCTGTTCAAAGACTGTGATATGTGCAAATGGACATATGCTACCATGTTGTGCTATTTACATTGAATATTTTGTGGAAAAAAAATGTAAAAAAATAAAAAGGTCAAAAATAAATATAAATTTTTCTGTTCTGTATTTTATCAAATTTTAGCTCACCTGAGCACAATCTTGTGATTATCCTGGGTCCATTAGTCTGTTGTTGATATTTTTATTGTTAACAATCTAGAAGTCAAAATTTGACCACGTCTTAAGGAAGTTCTGCACATTGGGATCAAAAATTTTTCTACAATGTAGAATTTGATTAAACCCTGTTTTTTTAAAAACTTCAGAATATACCTAGAAAATTCAGAAAATGAAAAAGATAGGGTCGTGTGCTTGATTTTTTGCAAGACTGATTTGAAAAGTTTGGACCTCGTGCAATTTTTCATAATGGGAGTCTATGGGAAAGTCATAACATTTTTGCAAATAGAAATTTTTTTACAATGTAGATTTCAATGAAACTTCTTACAGTTGTTAATAAACCTATGGACTATCATGTGGTGAAATAAAATGTAGGTCTGTTTGCTTATTTTTGATTTTTTTGAGATATTTGACCATGATTAATATGAACGTATGTTTCACGCTAATTGTAAGCCATTATTTTGAATTATTTAATGTGTAAGATCTTTTAATTACATATTTTAACTTGAGAAAGACAGTAACAGTGCCATTGCGGTAAATTAACTTTATTCTACGTTTTCTGGATGTTGTGCCATCACTTCCAGTTTATCAAACGTGCAGAACTACCTTAATGAAATTGGTCATAATGTTTGCCTCATTATAATCCTTGACAAATTTGTTACTGGGTCATCTAGGTGGTCAAAAAATTTAAATCACTGGGTCAAGTTAGAAAAAAATGTAGACACTCTATTTGCCACATTTTTACCTAATACCATGACAGTTTGTCAGAGTGTTTCTCTTAATGAAATTTAGATAATCTGAGGTAAAAACTAGATCACTGGTCAAACCAGGGAATAAATCTAGAAGTCACAATATTCTGCCTTATCGTCATGACACATGTTCAGGATGTGTCCCTGTAAAATCTAGGTCAGGTTTGAAAGTAGCTAGGTTATCAATGATAGAAAAAACAACTTTTGTTAACACTTCTGTGGCCACATTCATGAAACATGGTCAAAATGTTTGTCTGTCTAGAACCTAGGAGTAAAACTAGGTTCCTATGTGAAATCCTAGTAAAGCCATGTCAACAATCTAGATGCCACATTTTGTGTCTGATTGTTGAGCCTGGTAAGAATATTATAATGAAAAATAGGTCAAATTTGAAACTGGGTCATGTAGGGGCTACGCAACTAAATCAAATGGTAGAAACTGTTAAAACACTTAGAGGCCACATTTTATACCTAATCTTCATGAAACCTTGCATGAGATGCCCATTTTCATAAAATGGAGATCTAGTTTGAAACGTGATCATTTGTGGTCAAAAACTAGTTCACTAGATTAAATCATACAAAAACCTTAATGACACACCAGAGGCCACATTTTCTTCTTGTTTTCAACTCTTTGACAGATTGTCTCTATGAAATCTAGGTCAAGTTCAAAAGTAGGGTGTCTTGGATCAGAACCTGTGTCATTAGGTTAAATTATAAAAAAAAATCCTTGGTTATACTCTTTAGGCCACATTTTCTACTTGATCTTCATAATACTTTGTAAAATCAAGGTCAGCTATGAAACTGGATTATCTAGGTCAAAAACAGGTCACTAGTTTTTCTCGAGTTCGCCCTGGGGCTACATTCTAATATGGTTATATGGAAAACCTTGAAGCTTTGATCCCACTAACTGCTTAATGGAATTTCATCAAACCTGGTCAGGGGCATCTTTATAAGGTCCTTTCCCAAATGTGTCCAACTGAGGGGCCACTAGAACAAACAAAAAATAGAAAAACCTTTAAACTCCTTCTCGTGAACGGCTTAATGTATCATCACCAAACTTGTTCTGTAATATCATTATAAGGCCCTCCAAATATGTTCAGTGGTGGTGTTTGGCCATTTTAGGGGCCGCTGTAAAATAGAAAAAAAAAGCCTTTAAATGAACCACTGGCTGGAACTTCATCAAACTTTGCCTGTAGCATCATTTTAAGGTCTTGTTTGTTCAAATGGGGCACTTGACTTCTTATAGGAGCTGCTGCTTGGGCTAAAATTGAAAAACCCTTGAATGACTTTTTCGTGTGAACCGCGTGATGGATCTTCATCAAACTTGGTCTGTAGTATCTTTGAAATAGTTCTGCTTGGTCCCTTCAGGGGACACCAGAAGAAGTACATAATATGTACAAACAGTGTTTGATGTTAATTTGTGAAAAGTATGTTATGTTCAAGTAAAAGGTAAATTAAAGCCTATTATTAAGTAGCAAACGGCAGCATGTCAATTCATGCGATCAGCTGTTTAGACGGAATAGAAGCTATGACTAGGTCTGTCATGAACATTTCCAGCGTCATATTCGTTGTGAATACAAAAGCATGAATTAAGCAAACTGTCCAGACATCGATGTGCATGTATTTACAACTAAAGCAACAGACTGTAACACAAACAGGAATTCAGAGAAGGTATGTACATTTATAAATTGACTATGTATAGTACAGACGGAAATTCAGTTTGATGTAAATAGGTCACACTATAGGAGTAAAAGTAGCATCAAACAATTCTTCTATCAAATATAACGCGTTCTTTATTACTGTCCAATTCATTAAATAAACCGTCATATTATGGTAATATAGCCATGCCTTGCTGCTACGAGTGTATGTACTAAGGCTGACAATGGATAATTTGTAAATTTTTCTACATCGCGGTACAAATAAAGCCTTCCGTTAAAAGTCTCCAGAAGATTTTTGTTCTTTTTTTTCAGTTTGTTTCCTAACAATTTCACCAACCCTTTTCCTTTGGTTCTTTGAAATATTACAAAGGAAATGGATCTGAATATCTTAGTAAGGCATTCCTTAGTCCTATAGCTTTGTTGTTGAATTGTCGTGGGATTTACCACTCTTCATCATTCTTCTTTAACAGGTACTTCCGCTTCAAAAATATACAGAAGTATAAAATATGAATTAACGTCTGCGGATGTTTTGATTATAACGCGAAGTCAGTCTTTGATCATATCTTCAACACGGAAATGTGCAACATTTAGAATGTGCAGTCGATGAGGCAACTCTCCGGTATGAATTTTCAAGTTATTCTTACCCGCTGGTAATCGGATGGAAGGTAGGTACCTGTAGGTATCAATCGTGTCTGTGCAATTGCTGCTAATCAACCATTCCAGTTGCAGAAAGCTTAACGATGAGACGTGAATCGCGTTTGAAAAGCCCACACATTATGATGAAATATACAGTGATATTAAAAATATGTTGCATACTTCTCTTTCTCTACATCCGAGGTGTAAAGTTAGCTATGGTAACATTCACGGATTACTACAGGGAAGACCTGTTTGCTAATATGCTTTGTTTGTCATCTGCAGCAAAGTTAACTGGCATATTTCCTGTACTGACGAAATGTGCTCAGAAATGTTCTCCGACAGACGGATGCCTCAGTTTCTTCTACGATAAAACAGGCCTAGACTGTTACATCGTGTATGCGGTTTTAACATCCCGAACTGGGTGTGTGCCAAACCCTTGTTCAAGTTATTATCTCAGACAAGGTAATTATTTGTTAAAAAAATATTGTAAATTATCATTATTTACGTTAAGTGTTTGACTCAAAATAAACAGAAAGGAAATAGATATGTATTGTGTAGAACAGTGTTAAAATAACCTAATATTATTCAATGATATTTTCTTAGCGAGATAAAAGCGCGATGTGGAAAATGCACAGGTCTATTTAATCTAAACTTTGACACAGAGAATTTGACATGAAAATAATTCCAAAATTTTATGTACGCGGCCTTTAAATGAAGTGTTTAATATATTATTGTTTCAAATAACTTTATACTTTTTAAAAGATCGTTTTAAATAAATTTTGTCCTCAAATTCCCTTTTTGAATCCCAAAACAAGCCTTCCTCAAGATGTATTATGTTTTAACAAACATTACACAAAAATTTTGGGGGCCAATCTATTCCCATGAAAATATATCTTGAGTAAATATCTTAAGCAAGTTTTACAATATGGCAATAGTCTGCTCAGTGTGTTCATTACATGTATGAAATAGAACGAATCTCATCGTCAGATCCTGAAATCAAAACATCATATTTTAGTTGTACCAGGGCTGCGACATTTTTGAAATTTTACTCTTGTTAAAGTTTTTTTTTAAAAAAATGACAGCGTTTATTTCTAATGTTTACAATTTCAGCTGGTAACTATTGTTACAAATATACCCAAGAGGACATTAACAAAATGGACCAGGCATCTGTATCGGAGAAGAGTCTTTGTGAGGGTTATCAGTTTCATGTACACACTGTGGGCAACAATCAGGCGTATCGTGGCTGTTGCGGGTGTTTGTGTTGCCAGTGGAAAGGTAAGTTAACTATAGATTTATATTAAGACACGATTGATTCTGCCTTTGTGACCAGTGTAGATCATGATCAGCCTGCACATCCGTGCAGTCTGATCAAGATTTACACTGTTCGCCATTTAGTCAGTACCTTTTTGGTAAGCACCCCTTTTAACAGTTGATAGTACTGTCCTGAAAGATGGACGAGTTCATTATAGAAATTTAGCAGGGTAAGGGTTAAGTGGCTTCATTAAAGGACATGCTTGTTGTGAGGAAAATGTCAATGTCGTCAGTGAAGAAAGATAAATGAGCCGTGCCATGGGAAAACCAACATAGTGGCTTTGTGACCAGCATTGATCTAGACCAGCCTGCGCATCCGCGCAGTCTGGTCAGGATCCATGCTGTTCGCTAACAGTTTCCCTAATTGCAATAGACTTTGAAAGCGAACAGCATGGATCCTGACCAGACTTCAAAGCCTATTGCAATTAGAGAAACTGTTAGCGAACAGCATGGATCCTGACCAGACTGCACGGATGCGCAGGCTGGTCTGGATCCATGCTGGTCGCAAAGCCACTATGTTGGTTTTCACATGGCACGGCTCAAATGGAAATATTATTTTTGTACAATTAACAACTAGATATATCGTCCAGGTGTTGCAGATGTTGGTGGTGACAAGACTGTTAACGATGCAGTCATGTTAGATATCTTTCACTTCAGAAAGTGCACATGGGTGGTATTCTCAAGATTACAATGGTACTTGGAGTCAGACCAAATATGGACGTACATGTCAACGCTGGGATTCACAGACCCCACATGGTCACTCTCGGAACCGGCCATCTCGGTTTCCAGTGGATAAAAGTGTATACGATGCCCACAACTATTGCAGAAATCCGGATTATGAAAGTATGTTCGCCATTACCGCGAAATGTCTTACCCCGAGTTGATTACGTCCGTGCAATGATTCCCGACTTACAGTGAATTAAGCGTTCAACGTTCAAGAATGAAAATTTACTTACATAAAGATATCTCACAATAAGTTTTGAAATAAATTATGACGTATTATTTTATAAATGGCCTAAAATTTACAAATACAGCTATCCAATATCAGTCGGTTATTATAACAATACCTAGATCTGCAATTTTATATTTGGCTCGAGTGGATTTAGACCAGGCCCGGATTACACAGATATAGTAATCCTTACTGGCAAGGCATGTTCTAATCTCTGGCCTGGCCTGGCCTGGCCTGGCCCGATGAGCTCTATTTTCGACTGGGCCGGGCCAGGCCAGGCCAGGCCAGATTTTATTATACATAGAGAAATGAATGGCATAAAATCTAAATATACAATTACAATAGCAGGCAGCATTAACCTGCATTGTTTACTTGCTGCATGTCAACCAGTCCTCCGGAGAATCATTAATTAGCCGTCATTCATCTTATTTGAAACACAGATTTGCACTGAAGAAAATGGTGTAACTAAATGATAACTACCCATTTTTTCTGTAATCAAATTATTTAAAGTCAACTTTAACACTTAGTTTTAAAACTAAGGGCTAATTTCATTGATAAGTTTACCTGCTGCAATATAACTGAATATTTACAGGCACTGAGAACACATCTCTTTAGGAATTGTAATTACAGGTTGTGTCCCTACTATCCTTAACTGACCTTTTAACTGTTCAGTTGAACTTTTAATGTGTTTGGATTAGTTAAGCTGATGTTCAATTTATGGAAGAGTAATGAAAATAATATTCATTAATTGTGGGACCTCTAACTCATTGTCAGGGTGTTGGCATTTTAGATTATTGATATTTATCTTGCACAAAAAAATAATGGTGCATTGTGTTTATGTTATTTCTAAGTGATATATTTCATGCTAAAAGATGCTCTTGAGCCTGTTTCACAAGACTTTGTATGATTGTTTTTCCACACACTTAGATCAATATAAAAACAATCTTACAAAAATATTCAGTATGTGTATAACCTAAACTACAAAATTTATATATCGCTTCCCCGCACAATACTATCCCAGGTTCTAGAACGGAGGTAGCATTATTTTAGAAATTGAAAGTTGTTGTCCGTTAGTATTGACAGGTGCCACTCTTTATTTTACATCATATTTGTAACCTGAAAATATCTAAATTGACCAAAATAACATGCAAAGTTTACCAATGGCACAGTGGCGTAGTGATAAGTTCTCCGACTTTCACACATGTTACCGTGGGTTCGATTTCAATTCAGATTGTTTTCATTAAATCAATATAATGTCATTTTATTGATACTGGTTTTATTCTTACAACATTTTATGGTAATAATCTACTATGTAGAAGAATGTCAAATACTCAATAAATGAACAATAAATCACGATAAGTAATAATTTTCCTGCATTCTAAGTTTACAGAGGAAATTTTAAAAAAATGATAATGAAAATGGTCAAACAGGTGTTTCGAACTTACAGTCCCGAGATTGGTAGCTGAACATTTTGTCAGCACAACTTTATCTGCATGTACGACCTGGCAGTAAAGAAATGTTTATATTTTATTTGGTTTTCAATATTTATATTTTCATTTATGTTTGGGCACAATTTTTTTTTACGGAAGCATACAAAATATATTCTTGAGTGCTAGTTCAATAATTTCGGACAATACTAAATAATCCTCAATAGACAAAATAATAAAATTAATTAGGTTATTCAATTTGGGCAAAACCAAACTACCAGTCAAGGGTCAATTGAGGTTGAGATCCCCTGATAATAGTCATAACAATTAATCAGGCATCACCTTTAAATTAGACATAATAGTTATCTTAGCTACAGGCTTATTCCCAGGTGTATAATTTTACAGTGTGGGAGTTCAAAATGTATTTATATAATGTCTGAAATATCCAAACTTATTCCAAAAGTCGGATTTTAAAGATGCTATAGAAATCACTTTCACGAAATTGAAATCTATGGCCTGGCCTGGCCTGGCCTGGCCTGGCCCGGCTCAGTAGGAAATTGGGCTCATCGGGCCAGGCCAGGCCAGGCCAGGCCGGGCCAGGCCAGGCCAGAGATTAGAACATGCCTACTGGCAAAACCCACGGGAGTCGAATGCTTCACAGCAGATCAAGGTACTGTTTTAATGGCCCTTTTATTATATGCTTCTACCTGTAACTTGTGTTGTCTTAGTCATAGCTTACTTTAATTTTAGTCAAGCAACTCCATCAGAAACGAAGCAACAAGAATGACCAGACTGTCGATGAATTGAGAACCCGCAAAAGAATGGAACTATTAATAGACGAACGATGTGAAAGAACAAAGAATGATTATGTGAAGAAAAACGATTTGTACTGGAACGAGACTATTTAAGAAAAACAGTCATTGAAACGCCGGAAAATTAATTTTGAAATTACTGAAGTAAACAAAAAATATGAAAGGGAGGTAGAAAAAAAGCCGAATGAAATGACTGACGCAGAAATTAAAAGAAAACTGAAATCGCTCAAAGTGATTACTAAACTTAGGAATAGGCAAAAACTAATAGCCCTCCTTGAAAACAGTTTGGGACAGAAGTGAATAAAACACATTAAAATTACTGCTGAAAATGAATTATTATCATTTGTATAATAAAACTGTACTCTTTACATGACTGTCATTACGTAATAGTTATTCTTACGTGAACACCTTTTCAATGAGATTGATTATTTATTGTGTTCATATATTTGATATTATCACTGTAAATATTTCATCCATTAAAATTATTGCATTTAGTTTTACTGACTCTTATTTCTTCCTTCTTATTCTATTATAGATGATAATGACAACTGCTAACTTTACTGGTGATAAGATACGTTAGGTTACCTAACGGGTAGATAAGGGGAGAAACTCGCATATCTGTCTTGTCTTATCAGCGGTAAATACAGGGTATTGTCCCTTGATGAAAGAAGACATTAGTTTAACATGGTAAGATTAAACACTCGTTTCAAAGGACAAAGTTTCGACGCTTGAAACGTTGAGACGTCATCATAAAATCATTTTTGACGTCATATATAGACTAGTATTTGACGTAATGACTTTAAACAATTAGTCCCAACATCGATTATGTTTTTGTATTCGTTTGTGGAATACAACTCGTATTTCGGACAAGAAATGGTAGCTCTACGTTGGATGTGCAAAAATCAAAAAGTCAACTAATTGAACTACAGTAAACGCGGTAGGCTATCATCTCCTTGCATTACTACTCCTGTACCTTTCAGCTTTTCCAGCATGTTCATTCCCGCCAAGTTTGTCCTAGAATCTATATATGATACAGAAAAAAATGTTAAAGTGAGTGAAAATGAGTGTTAGCTATTGGTAAAAATAAAACAACAGGAATATTGATTTTATTCTTTATTTCAAAAGCATCACCATGGTTTAGCCCCGTCTGCACAAAAAATTGTGTAATGTACAAGGTTATCTTGCATATTAATTCACATACCAATAGGTTTGTACTATTGCTCATTTTCAGAGCATCCACATTTTATCAATGTTTAAAAGAAAAAAAAAGTGTTCGTAAAACTATGATACGTGAACCAGTCGCTTTAAAATTTAAAATGTTGTAAAGTATTATTATGAAATATCGACTTTATTTGGCAAAAATCAACTAAAGAAATGTACTCTTGATTTATATTACAGGTAATGGTGTGTGGTGCTACACGGAGGATCCGTCTGTTCGATGGGGGAATTGTGACATACTGAAATGATAAATTATGTGTTTTCTGTTCGATTGGAGAAGCCCATACAGCTGAAAGCAGACGCAGTGTACTATATATATTAAATTGGAATAGTTTGTTTCATTAGATTTGAAGTGTTTTCAAGTTTCCTATTTTTTTATCATTATTAGCTTCACAATATGTATATAACATAAACATGAGACTACATTCCAATAATAATAAAGACACATGATCAGTAGAGGACAACTCTTATTAAAAAACGTGAAAGAAGGAATCGGCGTTTAAGTTTCAACTTAGGACTTTTATTCAAAATCTAAATACAATAGTTTAGTGAGTTTTGTAAGTGTTAGCCGTTGTTTATTGTTATTATTGTGCGACTATAAGCAAACACATGCTGTTTAATCTTTTATATCAAAGTTTCGACCACAGGGTTCGGCTCAGCCTAGGTCCAGGCCCTACCCTATAAAAAATCATTGATTTTTTATACGGTAGGGCCTGGACCTAGGCATGAGCCGAACCCCTGTGGTTTCGACTGCCTATGACATGATAGCAAAGACCGAAGACCTAGGCATGCAATTACTCAGTGGATCGAACTTAATAATAAGAGAAAACAGTATATATATCTGCCTTGATCAATATCTATAGCAGCGGTTTCATGCAGTCTCTTGTATACTAGTAATTGGCGTATAATTTGTCAAAGTTCTGTTTGAGCTATGGCTAGTTGCGCTGTCTCGAAGTCCATAACAAAAGAACTTCTGGTAGATGTCGCAAACAATGTTGAGACCTCTGATAGCAATTTATTCCTACTAACCTTTCTAAGATTCGTGCCAGATCGTTCTCAACTTCAATGTTTATTGGCTTTGTACTGAACTTTTTTTACGGAAAATGGTGATAAATCATTTATCAAAATACTTGACACTTACTCCTTTGTAGACAACGGTATAATAATATAATTCTTAGAGGATAATTGTGGAAACTTTAATTATAGGATCAATAATTCGTGTATTTCAGTCCCGTTACAGTATAGTTATCTATTATAATCGGCCAATTTGCACCTAAGATTTAAAAAAAAAAATTTGACAGCAATAAATGTTCTTTCAAATTAATTCCAACTTAGTACAATCCTATTTTATTAATGTATTTAATTATAGCTTTAATGCAAGCAAAATTGCTTAAAGACTATGTAAGAATACGCTCTGTATTGGCTGGAGCTTTAGTATTTCTCATTATAAGGGTGCCACTGCAAACGGAACCGAGGACGACCAATTACCCATACTTTACTGTAAATCAACAAAATATTGTAATTCATGTAAATTCATTATAAAAGCAAATGATAGCGGAAATGACTATCTAACATATTTTAAGATGACTAGTTACTAGAATGAGTAAATTATCATCATAGAATTTTGAAATTCCTTTATAGCCATGTTTGTCACAGTGTTTAATTAGAATATTAATATACCCCGCATGCTCTTTAATTCAGTTCATTTCCCATTTTGTAGGATGAATTAAGCCGCGCCATGGGAAAACCAACATAGTGGCTTTGCGACCAGCATGGATCCAGACCAGCCTGCGCGCAGTCTGGTCAGGATCAATGCTGTTCGCTAACAGTTTCTCCAATTCCAATAGGCTTTAAAAACGAACAGCATGGATCCTGACCAGACTGCGCGGATGCACAGGCTGGTTTGGATCCATGCTGGTCGCAAAGCCACTATGTTGGTTTTCACATGGCGCGGCTCAATTAAGGAATAAGCAACTAAACGCCAACAACATCTTCTTTTTTCCGCTCAGCACATGTGTATTTCTTTTGCCTTTTTTGCAATGTTTTTTCACATGAATTGTGATGCCATAATACTGTCAATAAATTTCAGTTGTATGCGTGATCTTTGGAAGCTTATTATAAAACAAGCAAATTCGATGAATTGGTATCCCCCGCCGAAAGGGTTTGTGGTGAGGAATGGCAAAAAAATATATCCGTCAAAAAGTTAAGGATGTTAATAAGAAGCAAATAATTTCATTAGTCAAAATCAGTTTAACAGAAAACAAATGTTTAATTAAAGAGTTCACAGTAAATGTATGATACTTTGATCCTGACTAAAGAATTTATTTTGAATGGGATATGCTTATTGTAATAAGCTTAGCTTTTAAAATTAAATGCAGTTAATTGAAATTTGAGCTTGAAGTTTAACTGGAACGAAATATTGTCTTTGAGTGGTTTGGCACCAGGTGTTGCTGATTAACATGTACATTTGAACTTAAAAGAACAGATGTCCTTAAGAGAACACAGGTAAGATATCTTGAACATGGCTGAGGGCAAGGTTTGTGCAGTCACAACTTAACATGTTAAAGGTTTGAACATTTAAAAAAAAAAAAAGGAATGGAAATATAATTATATATGTATATATTTATTTTTTTAGGGGGTAGGGTGCGAGGGAACGGGAGAGGAAACAAAATTTCACATGTTGATTATAAATATTGATGGAAAATTAAAAATGAAAAAAAAAAAGGGTAAAAGGGTGAAGTTGGGGAGGATGCATGATTAGTGGTGGGCATGACTGTATGGAGGAGTGAGGTGGGGGAACTTGCATGTTGATAAATAATCATGGAAGGTTTGAAAAAAAAATTTAAAATAAGAAATGAAAAAAAAAATTTTTTTTTTTTTGGGGGGGGGGGGGGGGGGGGGGGGGGGGGGGGGGGGGGTGTGACCAAGGCAAGTGGGTGACTAGGTGTAGGTGCGCAACTTCACATGTTTCTAATAAATGTTCACAGAAAAGAATGAAAGAAATTTAATAAAATTCTGCCGAATGGTAAGTTTGTTCTGTACAAATATGTGGATTATTTTTGGGGTGGGGGAGAGGGGGGAGGGGGGGGGGCAGAGGATGCATGATCAGTGGTGGGCATGACTGTTTGGAGGAGTGAAGGTGGGGAAATGGTACAACTTGCATATTGATAAATAATCATGGAAGGTTTGAAAAAAATCTAAAATAAATGAAAAAAAAATTCTTTTGGTGGGGGTTGGGGGAGGGGGGGAGGGGGTTGGGATGGGGAGGGAGTGTGACCAAGGCAAGTAGGTGACGAGGTGTGGGTGCGTAACTTCACATGTTTATAATAAATGTTCACAGAAAAGAATGAAAGAAATTTAATGAAATTCTGCCAAATGGTAAGTTTGTTATGTACAAATATGTGGATTTTGGACAATTAAAGGGCAATAACTCTGAAATCCGTACAAAATTGTGTGTGCACAACTACATTATAGTGCTCTAAATTCTGTTAAAGTTTCATAGTTCAAGGTCAAATATATCAAAAGTTATGATGCAGAAATTGCCATATCTATAGATCTACAGTACCCTATATTATAGTTAACACTAGAAACTTCTAAGGGACATAACTCTGGTGTTACTTGGGCAATCTGTCTGAAACTTGATGGGCCCCATAACCTCATAGTGGTGAACATGAACAGTTTATCTGAAAAAAATGTAAAATAATGAATTTTTTTTTTTTTTTTTTTTTTGGGGGGGGGGGGGGGGGGGGGGGGGGGGGTATGATCAAGGTAAGGGGGTGACCAGGTGTGAGTACACAACTTCACATGTTTACAATAAAAGTTCATGGAAAAGAATGAAAGAAATTTAATATTTAATGAAATTCTACCAAATGGAAAGTTTGTTATGTACAAATATGTGGATTTTTATACAATTAAAGGGCAATAACTCTAAATTTACAAATAAATCCAAACGAAATTGTGTGTACACAACCACATTATGGTGATCTAAATTCTGTTTAAGTTTCATAGTTCTAGGTGAAATATATCAAAAGTTATGACGCAGAAATTACCATATTTATAGTACCCTATATAGTTAACACTAGAAACTTCTAAGGGCCATAACTCTGGTGTTACTTGGGCAATCTGACTGAAACTTGACGGTCCGCAAGAACTCATAGTGGTGAACATGTATATGAAGTTTTAAATAAATATTCCCAACCATTTCCTAGATATGGCTCCGGACGGACGGACGGACGGAAAGACGGACGGAAGGACGGACGGACGGACGGACAACGCCAAAACTATATCCCTCCGAGTTTCGTCGGGGGAAAATAAATGTATGCGTCAAATAAACTTTCTGTTCTGTTCTACACTGCCCTGCAGTACTGCAATGTGGTGCTGAATCTCTGAGGTCCCTCCAGGGAGATTTAGAACTGGACTCTGAGCCTCGACATAGTCCACCCACAGCTACAGGATGTCCCTCCTTCATTCCACAACATGCAAAGAGAAGAAAGAGGAACATAACAAGAGGAGAACCAATCAGCATCAGTCTTTCAGGTTGATGCATTGAAATGCAGAGGCTGTCTTCAACAAGAAGGCTGAACCTGAGCATATCCTCCACGAGAAAGACATCAATGTATGTTGCATTCAGGAAAGAAACTCATCTGCAACCAGAAAAAAAATCCTTCAAAGTCAGAGAATACCAGTGTTTTCGCTGTGACAGAATTGGCAAACGAAAAGGAGGCATCATGACGTTGGTCAGGAACAACATCAGTGCTGTCCAGACTAACATGCATATGGATGAATCCGAGTTCCAAGTTCTGAGCCTCAGGAAGAACGAGTTCAACTTGAAACTTGTGAATATATACTCTCCAAGTGACAAAGCTCTGTCCCTGCAACTGATGAAACCAGGTTCATCATTGTAGGAGACTTTAATAGTCACTCACCAAGCTGGGGATATGAGCACCTGGATAAACGTGGAGAGGAAGTGGAGACCTGGCAAGATGATAACAAGCTGAACCTTATCGACAAGCCGAACGATCCTCCAACCTTTTACTCCAGAAGCGGACGAACAACGTTAACCCTGACCTTGCCTTATGTACTGATGACGTACACGAACATGTCAAACGGGAAGTTGATGAGCAACTAGGAGGTAGCGACCATCGCCCAGTCTATCTTACTATAGCCTCTATTTCACCTAACTTCCCCAGATGGAACTACAAGAAGGCCAGATGGATCTTTTACCAAAGTCTGAGTGATGAGCTCTGTAAAGACATCAGAGTGGAAGGTAGAGACATAAACCGGGTTCTCAAATGCTTCAATGCCTGTAAGCTACTTTTAGTATCTTACAGCGCCATTCCAAGGAGAGCAAGAAAGGGCTATAAGCCCTACTGGAGTGATGAGCTGGAGAATCTTCAGGCAACGCTATCAGAAGTCAGGGAGGAAGCAGAAAACAATCCCTTACAAGAAAGTAACCTTTCTCTACAGCGAGCCATGGCCAAATTCCTCAGGCGTAAACTGGAAGCCCAGAGGAAGAACTGGAGATACAAAACAGCCTCGCTCAACCTAGTGCGAGATGGTCAAAAGCTATGGAGACAGCTGAACGATGAAGACACAGGGAGAGGCTCAAGAACTTTGGAAGAGAATGGTGAGCTGTTGACGGGTAAACAAGCGGCAAACACTTTTGCCTCCAACTACAAAGATGTTTCCAACATCCCCACCAACAGGGAACGGCAAAGGGAATCCCGAAGAGAAAAAGGGAAAGGCAGACAAGTCAAGTGACATAAGAATGCATGAAACAGAGTCTTAAACTACCTGAGCTACAGGCAGCTCTCAGGCAGTTGAAGACAAAGAAGTCTCCTTGACCAGATGAAGTCACAAATGAAATGCTGACCCACTTAGGCACTGCAGCAATTTGCAAACTCCTGGAAATTTACAACTACAGCTGGACACAAGGATTACTTCTACAGTTATGGAAAGAGGCAGTCATGATCCCCATCCATAAGAAAAGGGAGGATACAAAGAAGACTGCAAGCTATCGTCCAATCAGTCTAACCAGTTGTGTTGGAAAGACCATGGAGAGGATTGTGAATGCACGTCTGAAGTGGTAATGGAAACTAACAACCTACTCGCAACACAACAAGCTGGCTTCAGACAATTCCGCTCCACTGAGGACCAGACCACTTACCTATCGCAGGAGATAGAGGACGCCTTCCAAGAGCAGAAAGTCGTGCTTACAGCATGGATTGATCTGCAGCGAGCGTTCGATAAAGTCTGGACTGATGGACTCCTCGTCAAACTGATAAGGAGTGGAGTAGGAGGTCACTTGCTGAGGTGAATTACAACATACCTCTACAACAGGAGAGCAAGGGTAAGCTTAGAACATGCCAGCAGTAGATACAAGTTCCTGTTGCGTCATTGTGTCCCGGAAGGCGGAGTCTTATTCCGTACACTAGCTCTTCCTGCGTTTCATCAATGACCTGGTGTCTGAACTACCGAAACGGGTAAACACTGCTCTCTATGCTGACAACCTGGTGTTATGGTGCAAGGAAAAACATGCCACAACAGCCACATACAGGATGCAAGAAGCCATCAACAGGCTTTCAGATTGGGCTGAGGATTGGTGTGTCGCAATCAATACAGAGAAATCGTCCACCACACTATTCTCCCTGTCATCAAAGCAGCTGCCATACAAACAAAAAATGGAATGAATCGGTGTAATAAATGGTAAACAAATCGATTCATTACCGATTCAATAGCACGATTTATTACCGATTTATTAGTACCACTGATCTCCAAATTCCCTTCGTTTCAATTTCAGCATACCCGATTTGTTACATTGCAAAACAATTTAAAGCCCTTATTTGTTACCGATTTATTAAACGATTTGTTCACGATTTGATCAAATGGTATGCAAATGAGCTAATGAATCGGTGATAAATCGTAAACAAATCGTTTAATAAATCGGTAACAAATCAGGACTTTTGATTGTTTTGCAATATAATGAATCGGTAACAAATCGGGTATGCTGAAGTTGAAATGAAAGGAATTTGGAGATCAGTGACACTAATAAATCGGTAATGAATCGGTAATGAATCGTACTAATAACTCAGCATTATATTTAAGGGACGAAAGCATGGGTACAAAAAGTTTGAGTACGAATTGTAATTCTCTAGAAAGGGTAGCATTAACTATAAGAATGGCAAACTAAATGTTCTAGTAAGGAAAGAACAACATGAAATATATAGATTCTATTTACAGAGTTAATGTATGCACTTAAACATGTCCTTTTACAACTATATTAGACAGTTAAAACAGTTAAAATTCCAGTATTTTAGTGGATGTGGTGTCTCTACATGTGTATTTCAGTTACCCCGCCAAAATGCATTAAAGATGGCTGACATTATACTCATGTTTCCCGCCCAAAAAGTCACAACTTTACATTTTGATGAATCGGTAATAAATGGTACTGCACAAAATATCTGTTTCTAATGAATGGTAAACAAATCAGTTATCTGCAATGAATGGGGGTGTGGCGACTTTCTCTGCAAAACCCGATTTGCTTCCGATTCATTAAATGAATCGTAAACAAATGGTGTTAATAAATCGGCAAATCCCGATTTTTTCACCATTTATTCACGATTTTGATACCATTTGTTACTTGATTTTTTTGTTTGGGAGTGGGCGGGTAAAATCAAGATGGGAAATACCAAGTTGGGTGGCTACCGCAAAAATCGGCTCATGAGTAGCAGCTTCGCTCACGAAGCAAAGAAACTCGATCGAGAGGTCGAAATTGAGCTGAACATACCAACGATTCCCCTAGGTAGAGAAGACATTATAAACCCTTTAGGGAATGACCTGTCTTCAGTAACTGTGAGACTTGCTGTTCCTCATCTTGACCGCGAGAAATAAGAGGTTGAAGGTATTCGGAAGATCCTCACGCTAGCCATGGTCATTGAAGGCTATCCTCCGGAAACATGGACTCATGGAGAAGCAGGAGTTTTCATTCTATACCCATCTGACAAGAGAGAAACACTACATGCAGCCACAGGAAAACACTGCAGCAATTACAAGGCAGAGACTGAAGCACTCATGAAGGCCGTCTCAATGATTGAAGACTCGTCAGAAGAAAGCTCCTCAGTCATCTTTCTCACAGATGCACTGTCTGTTATGGAAGCTCTGATCAATAAAGCTCCACAGCTTGCCGGAAGAATGCAGAGCCTGAGTATCAGCTGCAGAGTAGCACTTCAGTGGATTCCATCTCATTGTGGACTTGCCGGCAATGAAGAGGCAGACCCACTGGCTAAGCAAGGAGCTCAGTCAGAACAACCAACAACACCTGTGAGCTACAAGGAGAAAGTCACCATCATCAAGGCACTAACGAGACCAAGGATAAAGGAAGATGCTTTTCATCTCCTTCATTGGTCTGAACAAGTGATGCTGGTCAGGCTTTGCTCAGGGCACAACAAGCTCAATGCTCACATGTACAAGAAATACAGACTGGTACCCTCACCAACCTGTCCATGTGGCATTGAGGATCAGCGGCAAACCACAAGTTTCATCGATGCTACTGGTCTGACAGTGTAGGGCGAACGAAGAGGAAGGGAGAAGAAGTAGGAGGCGAAGAAGTAGGAGGATAGTGCATGATACAGCAGACGCTCCAATTCATAAAGCTTCCCTGGTTCTTTAGTGTGCCAGGTGTAAAGCACCCATACACGGGACTCTTATCTCAATGTTAGTAATTTTTAGTTGGAGAAGCGGGGGTCTCGAACTCACGACCCCTGGTTTCGTAGTCAAACAGTGTTACCACTGGACCACTGTGTCCGCTCTTTGAAGAGCGTGACTGCAAATTACTTTATTTATTGTGAAAACCTGTGCATTAGAAATGCGTGGACTTTTTAGGCAGTACACAGGACCGTTAATATTGAAACAGGCCCCTGTAACAAGAGGTGTGAAAGACTAAGATTGGCGCTATTGAATTCAAGTGGAAGAGATAACATGCATGCTTTAAGAAGCTGCATATTGTTAACTGTTTGACATGTACTTTAAAGTTGCCTGTCATTTATAGAAGTGTGCTTTAAAATCACACAACATATTTGCAGATACAGATTTTATTCTTTTTGCTAAATTTTGACATTTAGATATAATAATATAAAAAATATGTTTTCTATTTTAGATATGTATGCTTTATATGTGTTTTCAGATTACCATGAATGCATGAAAAACAACATTTTATTTCATTCCATTATTAAGATTTTTAAAGAAGTTATTACAATTTTAGTTTTTCTAACTCTCAGAATTGCGGCAAAAAATTAATAGATGTTTTCAACTGTCTTAGCTATATTGCTGGCAATTTTCATATGCATAAGTTAGAATGTCCAAGCTTCACCAGTTGTTTGCTAATATATAAGATATGAATACCACAAAGTATTATTTGTGTTCGACAAAGATTTTAGGTTAAATAGGTAATAAGGCACAGTTATCTGACCCTGGTTATCTGACTAAAGTAAGTGAATCCAAGAGAAAAGGGATAAATTTGATTGAAAATAGATATCCTGAGCTTCTGAAATTAACCAAATTTTATAGAACTGATGTGAATGACGAGAAAGGGGTAAACATTGCTGGAAAATAGTGATTTCTTTTGCAAATGACTGGCTGCAGGTTTGTACAAAACGTAGGCTGGACCGTTTCACTCTGATTAAATGCAATACACTATTCATTCTTGCAGATGTGAGAAGGACAGTCAGTTATAAGGGATTTTTGTGTTTCTCTCAGATAGGTTTCTAAGAGAAGGTATTTGCTTTGGCTCCAATATATTGTATCAAATCATTGCATTGATGTATTTATATGTAACTCTATGGGAAATTAATTGTACTTTTTGGCCAATTGTACAACACTGAATCCTTAAAGATCTCCTCGGCTATATGATGCTTCAGGTCGAAAGTTGAGCCGAATTCAGCTGGAAGTTAATAATGTAATGTGTAACAAACGATAATGTTACAAATAATGTCAAGCAGACGACATTATTAAAAATCGAACATTGTTTCAAACACCGTAGCAACGTATGCCATGGACAAACACAAGCGGATTACCGTGTGCTAAGGCCGTCTGCTGCTATATTTATGGAGAGACCGGGATAACCGGACAAATGAGTAAAATTACAAGTAATACAATATCAGTTTTCTGTTGGGAGTTCAGTCGCTATGGATATCTTAAGTGCTTCCGGTGTCTGGCCCATATTGTAAACCCGGCACATGGCAGTCCCGTCCTATAAAAAATAAGAACACCTTCCCTTTCGTGATATGAACGAGAATGTAAACAAATCTGGCCTTGATACATATATTCTACAACAGCTTCCGTATTTTTACAAAGAGATCTATCATAAAATTGTAAACAAATGATAAGCAGATGTTATTAAAATGGCAATAATGAAAGCACTATAAGTTTGTTTACATTTGCTTAAAGTTTAAGTCATCAGTTCAACATAAAATATTTCAACGATTGGCTTTTTTTAAAGTAATATTTCAACATTTTAGAATACAACCGAAGTAACCATCATACCGAATGGAAGTTGAAATTTTTTACGAAAGGCATGGTTCCAGCGCGCATGTCCACCAAAACATATATATAGTTCCTATTATAAACACTCGCACAGGCCCTATTATAAACACTCCAACATTTTCAAAATAGATTCTTTTTATTTTATTTTTTACTTATCTGTTTATTGTTATACAGATTCTGGTTAGGAATTCTTCTTTTTCTTTCTATATTTAAACGATGATCGACCGTGATATATATGTCCACATAAAATCTGATGAATCGCTGTACCATTTTATCAGTTTTTACGACCCTTTTGTTCTTCAATTTCATTCAAACTTTTGCAGTTGGTCAAAATATATTTGAATTACTGAAGGCCCGTTGTTTTTGTTTTTGTTTTTATTACATGTTATGTTATATATCAGTGCTAGAGGTAAGGCCTATGTTTGTCAAGTCGTACCTTATACCCTGCTGTCCGATTGTCGTAAACATTGTCGGAAAGAACAGTCCGTATCCCAAATACTGTATCCTATCCATAATTTCGCAGACGACGAACCTTTGTTCAATTAATTCACGTAGAGGATTTTCTGATCCTCCAGTGACATTTTAGTTGAGAAAAAAGAAAAAGTATCAAAATAGTATATACACTTACTGAATGGCTTGCCAGTCAATAGTCGTAACTATTGCCCCAGATCCGAAGGACCGAAGGCGAATAGTTTTGACTAATGACAAGCAAGCAATTTAAGTGTCTATTACATGACATTAGAAACAATTTCTCATTGCTTTCCCAAATTTTTACTTTGACCCAGCAAAATTTATTGGGGAACTATTGGCCGTCAATATAACAAACAGTTGACCGGCGATTTATATAACCTGTCCTGTAATGAAATACATGGAGGGAATAGAGCTCCTATATGTTTTGAGTTTCGTATACAGGAGGTTAAAAGCAAAAGTTTTGATAGTTAGATAGATGGCATTTTTGTTCCTGGCCGAACGCTGTTTATTCTTTCCATATCAACGTAATCTTCAGCTTCATGCGGCCTTAACTGAACATTTACTCAATGTTTGAATTATCAGACGACTTTGTGAACGCGGACAGCAGGCGCGCAACACTCCCTGGCTTATCGCCATTGTTTACCAAATATAGCGACAATATAGGGGCGTTAATTATAAACGTTTCACCGCATGATGTGTTAATCTACAGAAAATGTGATATACTTTGATTCAGTTTTTGAATAGGCTAATTTGAAAATTAGCGTGTGACGTCAGCGCTGCGGTAATAGACCGATACCCGAAGTTTGTAAAACAGTGTGCGTTCTGAAAATCATCTTAAAGCATTGTAAACATTAAACGCTTTACTTTGTTCTTTTAATAGAAGGGAAACTTTAACAAGTGGTTAATTTTCAAATATTGAATAAAAACAAAACTTTATAAAAAATATGAAAATAATGTATGTAGCTTGTGGAATACTGTTTATAATTGATGGAGTATATTCTATGTATATAACAGAAGACAAGGAAATTCAAAATAAGCCATGTAGCATTATTGTAAGTATTCTGTTTTTGTTAAAGAGCCTCGATCGTGTATTTTTTTTTTCAAAAGACGGACGTTTTCGGACATTTATTTCCATATAGACAGACATTATAGAAAGAATACATTTTATCCTATGGACCCACGCATTATTGAAAAAAAAAAATGTCATTTCTACGTAAAATAATTGTTGGTAAAAATAGGGTAAAACACATGTAGTATGAACATTGCATTTAAAACAGACTTAACACCATTTAAAAAAAACCGAATAATTTCATCACAATGTTTCTGAATGACCTATCAGTACAGAACTTCATTCAAAATACGACTGAAACAAAAGTATCCATTTTACGGGTATTGTATACTTGGCTTGAACGTTTTTTTTTTAGTGTTTCTATTGTTGATTTATTGCAGCCTGCGAACACCAGTCTACCTTGTAGGGAGTTCACCATTACTGGCCGCCCACAATGTAAGTATATATATATACTACTTGATAAGTATTAAAACCCATATGGCAAATTCCCATGTGCCATGACTGCACTAAATATGTGGGAATTGGCACAAAAGGTCTGACAAAAGCAGATGTCTTTAGAGAGGTTCACGAAGTACGATGAACTTCGTGCACTGTGCGTTGTAAAAAAAAAACTGTAATAAGACAAAAGCGTAAAATAGTGTGATATATAAATATAATAGAAACATGCATCGCAAAAACATTTTATTCACATTTTCACTGCTCGATTGCCGCTGAATATAGGAATTTTGCGATTAGGCCATAATAGAGTACCTCCTTTTTGAAGAGTATTCAATTCCTACCGTAAACCTACTTTGACTGCAATTTTCAGGGCGGGGTGGGGGTAGGTTCAAGCCCCACTGGGACCAAAAATTTTTTATCTCATTTTCCTTTTCTTTCTAGTAAGTTTTTACTTCTTTCAAGACTTGTTATTAATTTATTGTACAAATGTGGAAAAAATTCATTTGATAAGCGGTTTCTTGCTGTTCAAAGTGAATTTACCTCTGAAACAGAAGGGGTAGAGTTAGACATCTTTTAAAAATACTGAGTTACATGCGGTAAAAGTTCTCTATTTTGCCTTCATTCTTTAGATTACATATTGTGGAAGAAATGTAGGTAGGTTTTACTTCTGCCCCAGAGTTATTTTTGAATGAAGCGAGCAAACTTCAAAACAGACCCGCAAGATTCAACCTTAATTTTTCAATGTTAGAGTCAGTAGAATTCTGTCTCATTAAATCCGTTTACTTGAGGCATCCTAGAAAAAATGATATCGACAGTTTTATTTTAAGTTTTATAATTGTTTACCAATATTTGATGTTTCTTTCATAAAAAATAATGGTAAAATGAATTCTCTGCAAACGTTTTGGATAAAGGCCGCCGCTTTGAACTTTGTCTCTACTTGAGCTTGAGGAGATACCATGAATTACAAAAAATTTATCGAAAAACGGCACGGTAAAAGTTTTTAAAAATTTGCAACATAGTGCGAAGCACGGTCAACTGTAAGAATATACCAAGTAAATGCCATTTTTTAAATCATACTATTAGGGGCCTTATACCTGTTTTCTTTGACAGAAACGTCACGTCGGAGGTTTTGATATACGGCTTGATTTTGTCGCTTTACCAAAATGGCACACCTAATGCCATAATTTCCCAATGGATTTAGCTCAAGGGTCATTATGAAACTAGATGTGTCATTATGGCTAGAAGTCATTCATTAGCAGTTTACATTCCCTTTATTTTTATCTTTCATTTTTCATATTTTACACAAACTTGTTAGTATTAATAGTATTGCATCCATAATAATCAGCAGTATTCGAGAATCGTTATTAATAAATTCACCACAAAAAATACGAAAACCCCATTTTTAAACGAAGTTTAACTACCAGTATATATCTTTATTATTAGTTTAAAAAATTATATGAGTAGTTGCTATACATGATTCTGTAAAGGGAAGTGGTGGATGGCTCTCCGACCCCACTCTCCACAATGACGGGGATAATAAATGAGCAACCTTTGGTTGCTGAAATTAAAAAAAAAAAATTCACCACCCTTTCGACCACCATAATGATGTTTTTACATGACACCCAAGTCAGAACGCGTGGACGTTCTGGTTACCCGGGCTCATTATGATTATGGCGCGTGAGGCACACTGCCCCATTATGAATCCGTCGACGGTGGCCTAAGCTGTAGGTATAACGCATGTTTTTTTTTTTCGTGTTATAACATCTGCAGAATCCCGAAGGAATGGTTGGACCCCAAGCCCGGTAGGGCGAGAGTACCAACGTTTCCCGAGGAATTCTAAAGATGTTAAAGCACAAAATGAACATGCGTTAACGCTATTCTGGTATAAAACGCGTAAAAAGGTAATAAACGAATAAATTATCCCTCAGCATCATTAAATTATCATGCGCGGGAACGTCTGCGTTGTTTTTTCTTTTTTTTCTTTTTTCACATTGACGTCATTCTCTTTTGAATTATCCGTTTTGGGACCGTAAAGCGTTTACGCTTTGCCATGAAACGTGCATATATAAAAAGGTGTTTTAACAGCACGTTAGCGCGAGAATCTCGTTGTTAACACACTTTTTCTGTCCTGTTAAAACACCCTTCTAAAAGTGACAAGAACATCAGTTTTATGCTAGAATAGACAAAGTTACTTTGACCAACGTCTTCTCAAACTCCAAGGCAGTGCTAGTTACAATTATTACGTCATAACGTCAAACGGCATAGCGGTGCGCTGGAAAAAAATCCAACGGAAAACAGACAAATATTTAATGGATGTCGTCAATGATGTACTTTGAAATCCTTGGTAAAGTGTTAGAATCGAAATAATACATCTCATTTAGTGATTTGGTCTTGAATAAAATGATTGTTTGTCGTTCAATGATGTAAATAGTAACCCTCAATAGATGATCATATTAGACTCAAATAGTAAATCTCAGTGATTTTTTTTTTAATAAAATCATTGTCGTTCAGACGCGTCTTAATATATCACGAGGACGAAATTCCTATGTATCTGAAGTTCAATGATTTTATTCATTGTTTGGAATATATATTATCTAAAACGACAATACCCGCCAAAATATGTAGTACAGTATGAATTCAAATATTTACCAGTGAAGGAAGAATTACATTAGCAACCAGATCAAACATGGAAATTATCCTAAGGTATTTTTGTAAGATATTAAAATCTCTGGTAGTTTCATTAAAGATGAAATATTGTCAAACGTCGTATTTTTTCATGGCTTAAGTATGATAAAAAAAAACATATAATTGTTGAATACACTAAGACAGTAATGGGTTACAGTAATCAAGAGTATGATAGTGACAGTAATCAAGAGTATGATAGTGACAGTAATCAAGAGTATGATAGTGCTTTAATTCGCGACGTAAGTTAGAAAGATTGAACGTCACGTTGTGAGAATGATAGTAAACGTTACTGATAATGTTAAAACGGAAACAGAATTGATGATTTAAAGACGTGACTGCTGATCATCAGGGTAAAAACGTGATTGATCTGGTAAAAACTTATAAACATGATTGATAATGTAAACACATGACTGAGACGGAAAAAATAAAGGATATCCAAAAAAAAGTGTGTTATTTTTGTAATGCAAGGTAATGCAAAAATATATCATTTTCAATACTGTTTTATAGCTTATACATTTTACATCTCTTAACATACTGATTAATCACAGAAAATGTAATTCAGTGCATGATCGGATGACTACAAGCGGGGGTGTATGTTGCAAAGTTTGGGTAACAATTTGTATACATGTATATTTGTTGTTGTACAATTTATCTATCCGGTATCGCGGTCATGATTCCCATCCCTTCCCATCTTTACAAACATCGTGACATCTTCGGCTGTGCTTGTACTCGTTTTTGTTAGCTTGTACTCGATTACATATATCTTATTTCGTTATTTCGGCGTGTCCCGGTCATTATATTAGCCGGCATCGGCGTGTTAGTGGCACTGCAAGACAGATTATATAGATAATAGATTCATTTTGCCTCGCTTGCAATGAAAATCTTGCACTGAGTAACTATCGTCTCTATATAATTATTACCTTAGTTAGTTAGATAGTTAGTACCGTAACAAAAAAATCACCGGGACTTGAATCTACAACAAAAACCACCTGGTATCATCACTCCGTTCGTTGTTACTGGACTGCTAGATATTTCCAATCATTCCCAAGTTGTACGTTGTCGATTTGATCCCCTGGACCACCGTTTCGCATCCTATATTCGTCAGTTTCCATTCGTTTCTTGTCAGTAATTGCTGGCAGTGTTCGGAACACCTCGGGTTGACCGTTGAATGTAAGGTAATAGGCCGGCCGCAAATCAAATTCACCGGACATCAGTGGACACGAACTGAACAGGCGCAATACAAGGAACGCACTACTTTCGAACCGTTAAGCTACCTTACGTCCAGAGGGCGCCTTTGTCCGGTGTAGTCCGTTCCAACTTATGTGCATGCTCAAATTTCCGCCGGATGGAACGGACCTCGCCTGAGAAGGAGCGTATTTGGCGAATGAGAAATGGACAAGAAACGAATGTGGACGGAGAAAAACGGATTGAAAATCTTGAAAATTGCTCTCCGTCGGATGTCCGTTTATGCTGTCCGTTAAAGTGTGACCGCCTGTTCCAGAGTTGTTTCCGGTTTAAGATTTTGGTTGTCTTAGCTGAGAGAAGAACAGCCCAGATCTCGAATTACAGCACCAATGAACTACATGACTTAATCTCAATTTCTTCGGATATGTAACTTATTGACGTATTAGTAGAACGAAATTGACGCTTAGAAGGGTTTAAATAGCGATTTTGCTGATAGCGGGTCTATTTATCTAAGCTCCGTAAATAAACATTAAGATAATCTTTAAGACTATATCGATATTTGGCACCCTGGGCTTAAAGATTTCTTAATTTACGCAGACGTCATATTACAAGTGTATGTGGCAAATACGTCATGAGATTGAAGAGTTTATTTCTATATTTGATTGTACCGTGTTACATGGATGAGGAGCACACACTCAAGTCTAAAACAAAATTTATGTTCTGTTCTGTTTCAAAAGCACTAACGCTTGTTCAAATCTGGTTCTGAGTGACCTGATCGCTATTCACAAAAGCTTGATCTGTACATGTTAAAAATTAGAATAAATTTTAAATTACAGGACATTAAACAAATAAACAAAAAAAAAACATCTGCAGTCGGCTTTATTGAAACATTTCATTCGTCTCCACAGGGTACGCTCTAGAGAGGTTGAATTGTATCATAAACAATAGGAGCATCCCAACCACACCCAGCACATCCAGATTAAAAAAAAAAGTAACTTCTATACCGTAAAGTATCGACGGAATTGAAACGTACGCACACACAATGAAATAAGGAAATAAAACATATGACTTCGGGGTAAATTTAAAAAAGATGAAGTCGCATTTCACGTATAATGTATATCAGGATATGTGTTTGTTTCATTGTTTGCCGGATTGCAATATCCACCACCGAGTGAACACCATATGCTATAATTTTCACGAGTGAAAAGTTAGATATGGGTTTCACGAGTGAATTTAACATTTTTGTCTCGCATGTAGGCCTAAAACACACAATTTTCAATGTTTTTTTTTTTTTTTTTTTTTTTTTTAATTCTATTCTATTTTTGACATTTTTCAGTGTCACTGTGAAATTCACCACACATATTTCATTGTTATATTTCAATCTACTGAAAAAATGTAATAAATAAGTATATTTGGTATGATGAAATTGCAGATTGTACAGAAAACACATTACAGAAGTTATTCCCGGACTTGTACAATCGGGTGGACCCAGACGGGGCAAACTGGCCGGGAAAAATTCAAAACGTTGAGTACAAGGAATCAAGCACGGAATGGACAGTAACTCAAGACGGTACTATTTTTCATTATCACTAATAGCTTACTTTAGTACTTAAGAAAGCCAAATTTTACTTTTATTTCGCATGATCATACGTTAGTATGTTCAAATTTGAAACAAATCAAATATACGAGCAGTCTGGCCATGCAAATCTGTTAGCCATTTTGGAATTGTATTTCAACGGAATATATACAAGGCGGTCAGTTGTACTCCGATACTGACAAGTTCCAAGCGTGAATATGTAGTGGAAACCGAGTGATGCATGGCGTAATGATCTAAAACAACAACAACAACAACAACAACAAAAAAGCCTAGACATTCAGCTGGAACGACTGACTTGACTGAATGTATTTTGGCTAAACGGGTGGCCAGAAAACTGACATGACTTCGTCTACAAGAAATTGTTGAAGTTTTTACATTTATATTCTACGTAGTGTTGGCCGTTGACGGCGTAGAAATAGTCCGGCTTCAAGCAGTATTCCGGCTCTGGACCTAGTCTGAGGCTTACCTGCCCCTATATCTCGTTCGTAATGTAAGGCTTTAGTACGTTGCTGGACCCAGCAGTCCGCTGAGTGTTCATTATTGCAGTTATATGAATGGAAATTATCATGTATATTCATATTTATATTGCAGGAAACATCAATTATTTAAAAGGCTTTCAGATTATTCAAAATGGCAAAGATTTTGAAACATTTGGGCTTAAACTGTGCAGCGTGATAGATCTTTCCAAGATGACAAAATCAGACCTTAATCATCTAATGAGGGTAATTATAATTTATTTCTGATTTAAGTAACATTTCAGACCTGTCATCACTGTTTTTTTTTTCTTTTCTGACGTTACAGAAACAAAAGGTCTTTAATGCATTCAATTTCCTGTTGAGCTAAAGTGACAATTAAGTTACAGTAATAAGTTGTATCTGTTACAACCCATTTTTGGTCAGCTTCAGAAATATCTTTGGACGAATAATGTTGGATCTGTCACATATGACATTATCAGATTTCATATTATGTGCTACTGGATACAAAAAAAAAAACAGACTTGTAGTAATTATGTCGTAAGTAGCAGTTAAACCGATTATTATACCCAGTTGTTAAAAGGGTATCCAAATGTTCTTAAAATTACGTGAACACGATAAATATATAAGTACCCTGTACGTAGGAATTTAGAGAAATTCGCGAATCTGAAATATTAAGTGTTCTCAACCATGACTGTTTTTCATGATTTCTTACGACTTTTTCTTCGTAAGACGTCGATATATTCATCCGTATATAATTTTGAGTACCAAGTAGATAAATCGGTTATTTCAAACAACAACAAAAAATGATGACAGCTCCATATTTGCGTAATTTAGAAAGAAATTTGTTGCTACTAGATACCGAGTATCTGTAAATAAAGATATCATAAAACTGACTCAGTGATTTCGGGACAGTATTTATTTGCCATCAGTCTGGCATTAATCGGGAGGCCGTACAAGTACTCGTTAGTGTCGGGAACATGGCCAAATTCCGCCCAGTTCAAGTTTCGAACCCGTGATCTCCGGCTCAGGAGTACGACGCTCAACGGAAACACCTTTAGCCGATAATGCCCGGACTTATATAACATTTTGATAAATATAAATGCGAAATTCTGACTGAAAATTAGCAGTAGAGCTTACATACCTTACACGAAAGTCCTCTGTCTAGTGCATATTTCTCATGAAATTAGAAATGGACATTACTAAAACGGTTTAAATTTACGAACAAGAAAACGAGCAATATTTATTTCTCGATTACAAGCCGTTCGTAGTGGTAAAGGATTTCTAATAATATATCTTTTTTTTCAGACAAAATTTCGTATAGAGAACCAAGATGCGGGAAGCTATGACGTTCAGATAAAACCTCTACCGTTTCCTCCAGAAGGCATACAGTCTACTGGTGTTACAGTTTCTCTGGAAGCAAATAAAACTTTAAATGGTAAGCCCATGCATACATGAACTAGTATTCCAGTCTTTAAACAGAATATATTCTTTTAAATGCAGATTATTTTACCGCTAAAATGCAATTCAATTACAACTGAACTGAAAGTTCAAGAGCAATATATTGAACTTTCAATTTTTCCAATAATCGGTATTATCGTTGTTTTTTTTGACACATTAAATAAAGAAGCCGTGTATAAAAAGTCAACGGCAAAACCAAATGTGTTCAAAATTACAAAAGATTATTTTATGTCAAACAGTAGTGATGGGCAAATCGGTTAGATTTGCCAACCGATTAATCGGCATAATCGGACAATCCAACCGATTCGCTTAATCGGATATAATCGGATAATCGGGTTTTTTTTAGTTGCATATTTGTAAGTTCACCTCACAAGGTATGTTTTATGTCATTACTTAAGAAATGAACCTCACAGACATCAAATATCCTATTTCTATTGTACCCCTTCATAAATACGAGTAAGTTAACAGTATAAAGTAAAATATTTGTGAGGATAGTAAACTTCAAATCAGGAACTCGTCTTAATTTCACCAGGGACTTATCCAGTGATATTGTGTTGTAAAATTATTTGGAGCAAAAAAGGTATTAACGATTTATTAATTCTTAGTTAACGACTGGAATGATTTCAATCCGACAAAATAAAAAAAAATGAAAATACTTCTGCTAACATGCTTGCGCAAGTCTTACGGCATCCTATGCATACTGCCATACTAATGTCAAGAGCTTAGGTTGGTGGTTTTCTCGGCTTAATTTTGAAAAAGCCATATATCTTCCCAAATCTGGGTGATCAAGAGATGACATAAAGTTCTTTCGACACTTTGGAGGAAGCCATTTTTACTTAGGGCGCTTTTGTTTGCAAAAATCCGGTTTGGGTTTTAGGTTTTGGTTTGGATAAAAAATAATGATAAACTTAAACTGGTTTCGGTTAAAATGAGTTCTTGAACAAACAGGCGGTTTGTATGAACAAAATGACGAATCTAGAAAAATAGTGATTAAATTTATTTTATGGACTAAGCACATTGATAAAATTACAAAAAAGGCAAATTCAGCCTTGGCTCTACTCCGTAGAAATTTTCGCCACTGTCCATCAGAATGCAGAAAAGTGCCTACTTAGCTTTAATACGATCAACTCTCGAATATAGTGCATTCGTTTGGGACCCTTATGCACCTGTCAACTTTTTGCCCGCCCAGGGGGGCGGCGGGCTGACCCAGGGGAATTTGACATTTCAAAAAAATTGTTGTCTAAATCCCCACCCTAGAGACAACCTTTTTTGTCTAAATCCCACCCTAGAGCCTTCTTGGTACATCAAATGTTTGTCCAATTCCCGCCTGTCGGGAATGGCCTTCTGTCTAAAGTCCCGTGTATGCCCGCCGCTCCCCCGGGCGGGCAAAATATTGACAGGTGCATTACTTAGAAGGCGATATTAATAAGTTAGAACGTATCCAGCGTCAGGCAGCGAGATTTATTACCGGCGACTACAGGTCTAGAGAAAAAGGATCGGTCACAAACATGTTGGAATCTTTCAAACTAACTCCACTTCAGGATCGTAGAAGAACCAGTCGACTTGTGTTTCTCTACAAAGTGGCCGGGGGTCTGGTGCCAGCTATACACCCTTCGGATTACCTACAAACTGTAACTCGTAAAAGACAAATCAGAGCAAAATCATATAGTGATTTCAAAGTGTCAAACATTGTTGAAAACCAAGTAATAAACAATACCAGAGGTTTTAGTGTTAAGCATTGTAAATCTGAGCAATTGAAAAACTCATTTTTTGTGAAAACTACAATTGAATGGAACCACCTGGACGATAGGGTGGTCCGCGCAGACAACAGAGGGCTTCAAGTCTGCCCTTCTTCACGATTAAGCGCCTCCCTCCAGTGTGCGAAGCTGTAACAGGCCCTACACTGTAAAACATACAGATACAGATTTATTCTAAATGGAGATAAATGACAGATTTTGTATCTAAGAGCCAAACATATTAAATAACATGTACTACTATTACTACTCCTCACGTGCCGCCACAATTTAACATAGCAAGGCTAATTATGGCATAGACAGTTGAGTCACTTCCTTTTGCACTCGAGAACATTAGACCAATTGAGTGAATACAAATGATAGTTTTTGTTAAGTTTAATGTCAGACTGACAGAATTATAGATCATATATCAACTTTCAGTGCATTATTTAAGGCATGGCCGGGCAGCTAGGTAAAGCCACTGTCCGTTAAGTCAGCTGGATTACTTAAAAATTCACACATGAAAGAATTCTACACCCTGAGCAAGGTTCCGAGCACACTGCAGTGAAGGACAAATAAATTAATATCAACTACCCTAACCATCCGGCCACAAAGACTAAGACTGAGATGTAATCATATAACTGTATCCACTATCCAGCAGACTTTTTTTTTATTTCAATTTGATGAAAATTAGAGATTAAGTGTTTTGTAACAGGGATAACTCCTAAATTGAAATCATTGCTGTTTCCTTGTTTTAGACACACTCAGCAAAGTTTGACAGTTGTGATGTAGTTAATGTGCAAAAATAGATGACGTTATACTACTCAAGGTTCAAGCAAAGCACATATACTCTGACTCTGGTGCTGGACTGATTTAAGTAAGCAGTTGTATTTTAGGCCAGCGAGTGTATCTTACCTCACAAAAACATGTTTAAATAAATATTAATTAAGATTTTTCAAAAATGGTTGACATATTCAACCTCTGACATTTTTTTCTGATGACGCATTGTATATTCAAAATCCGGATGGCATCCAATGACACCCCTGACTTGATCAGATAATACTTAATACTTTGAACTTTTATGTCACTGTATTAGGTGGGGGAGAAACCATGGATATACATTACTAAACATAATTGATACTTATGTATATAGTTATATGTATTTCGGTGAATTGAAATTTCTCTACACTAAACGCAGCCACAGGAAAACACTACAGCAATTTCAAGGCAGAGACTGACGCACTCATGAAGGCCGTCTCAATGATTGAAAACTCGGCAGAAGAAAGTTCCTCAGTCGTCTTTCTTACAGATGCACTGTCTGTCATGGAAGCTCTTATCAACAATAAAGCTCCGCAGCTAGCCAGGAGAATGCAGCACCTGAGTATAACCTGCAAAGTAGCACTTCAGTGGATTCCATCCCATTGTGGACTTGCAGGCAATGAAGAGGCAGACAAACTGGCTAAGTTAGGAGCTCAGTCAGAACAACCAACAGAACATGTGAGTCACAAGGGGAAAGTCACCATCACTAATGAGACAATGCATTATCAGTTGAAACAAACTTGTGCAAACTTGTTTTCGAAGTTAGCATTGTAATAAATTGTACAACATTTGACAACAAGGATCAGCTCTTTTTACAGACTTAATAGTCATTTTTATTTTTGTTGTTGATAACTGCTTTGTCTATATTGAAATGGTTATTTCATGAGGACATGATTTTATAGAATTCACCTTTTGAAGATAAAAACGATGGTATTTATGGCTTGTTAGAAATTAATTACACAACTATGAAATCCATGAAAATTAGTCCTCCACAAGTATGTATGACTTTGCAGTGTTTTACGGCCATTTTTTTTGCTTTTGTTAACAGGTCCTAGAGCTGTCAGTCAAGTTATTTTCAATTAATATCTTGTCAGGGATAAAAAACAAGAGGGCCAAGTGGCCCTGGTCGCTCACCTGACAAGCCAATGATGCACTATGGTTGTAGGAGAACAAGTTAATGACTGAAAATGTTATTTGAACAATTTTGGTAGAGGACCACCCAAGGATCATTCCTGTAAAGTTTCCTTAAATTTGGCTCAGCAGTTTCACAGGAGATAATGGTGCAATATAGGCTCGGCCAACCCGGTTGGGCTCACACCCTCAACATCTCGACCAAAGCAATCCTTGATGAAAATCATAATACGTTTTTTTCTTCTCCAGGTTCAAATATCATGTCTTCTATTTTTTATGAATTTTTGAAATCAAGAGTTTTTCCTATATAAGTCTATGTAAAAACAAGTATCCCTGGGGCGGGGACAATCTTGACTCCAGGGCCATGATTTGAAGAATCTTGGTAGAGGTCAACTAGATAATGATATACACCAAATATCTAAACTCTAGCCGTTGTAGTTTCAGACAAAAAGAATTTTCAAGATTTCCCTCTATAACTCTATGTAAAACAAGTAGCCCCTGGGGCGGGGCCAATTTTGACTCCAGGGCCATGATTTGAATAATCTATGTAAAAACAAGCAGTCCCGAGGGTGGGGCTAATTTTGACTGCAGGGCCACGATTTGTATATTCTTGGTAGAGGTCCACTGGACAATACTACACACCAAATATCTTAACTCTAGCCATTGTAGTTTCAGACAATTTTTTTAAAGATTTTCCTATACAAGTCTATGTAAAAAACAAGTAATCCCTGGGGCGGGGCCAATTTTGACACTGGGGCCATAATTTGAACAAATTTTCTAGAAATTCGGTGAGGTGAGTTAAACAAGTTTGGTGAACATGCAAAAATAAATAAAAGCGCTATCGTGAACACAAGGCTAAAATCTGCAATTTTAGCCATTTCAGGGGGCATAACTCCAAGACCCATCGTGCAATATGGCTGGTTTTCGAAAGTAACCGAGATCTAATAGAGATACAAGTTATGTGCAAGTTTGGTTCAAATCAAATGAGAAATGAAAGCGCTATCATGAACACAAGCTCAATTGTGCAGATTTTAGCCATTTCAGGGGGCATAACTCCAAGACCTATCTTGCAATATGGCTGGTTTTCGAAAGTAACCGAGATCTAATAGAGATACAAGTTATTTGCAAGTTTGGTTCAAATCAAATAAGAAATGAACTCGCTATCTTGAACACAAGCTCAATTGTGGACGGACGGACGACGGACAAAAGACCATACTAAAAGTTTCACCTACTTTCAGTCAGGTGAGCTAAAAATGAAAATTTAATTGGAAATTAAAATTTTATTGATATGAATAGTTGTATGCATGAAAATAAAAAAATACTCATTTTGCTCTTAAAATTTAGTCAGACTAGGGAACTGCTTTGCATAATTATGTATTTATATACTAATGATGTTTATGTGCATATAAAGTTATGTCAATGTGCATAGGGCTTCTTGCTAGGACTTGAACCTAGAATTCTTACAAAAGTAAGTGTGTTTCTTTACACTACAAGAAGTGATCCCTTGCTTAGCAACAGAGACATTTATTTAAATACAAAATATTGCATTTGTATGTTATCCTTCAGAAACAGACACATTTACTATAAATTAAAACTTTATACTATAACAGTAATTGGATTTGGGACTGTCGGAGGTCGAATAATCTTGGAACGAAATGAATGGAATATTTCGACCATGGTAAGAGAAACTGATTATAACGATGTATACATGCCAATCAAAGAGAATGTTTTCAGAAGTAATTATTGACAAATGAATTCGGCTGAGCATAAAGATTACCACGTGTTTTCTCCAGAAATTAACAAATTCTTTTTTTTTTCCTTACTCATTTCCATTTTGGTCCAGACGGTCCGCCATTTTTTCTCGAACTGCAATAAATTTCGGATACAACAAACCGAACAAACCGCCTCCGGAGGCAGTTTGGTCGGTTTGACAAACCGGTTAGCGGTTTTTTAAAACAAATGACACAAACCTTTTCCAGATCAAAACCAGTTTTACAAAACAAATCGAAAGTTTGGCAAACCGGTTTGAAACCGAACTGAGTTTGTTACAAACAAAAGCGCCCTTAGAGTAGTTTCCTTTGGCGTAATTGCCCAAAAGAACCGTAAATACCAGAAAGGAAGAGGTCAGAAACAACTAAATTATCCATTTAGGGTGCCAAGTAATTAATCGGTCAGATAAAAGTGAAGTCGGCGATCGCGCTCATGAATGCAGCGCCGACGATTATTCGATTGTCGCCGATTGTCGGCCCATCACTATCAAATAGCCAAACGAGGCCACACAAAAAAAAGAAAAAGAACAAAGCCTCACTGTTCCAAAGGACCAGACTTTGGCAGATCTAGATGAGTGTAATTACCTAAGAAAAACACATTATGCAACATTAAATAAAAATGCTCACAGTTTTAATACAAATAAGTAAAACAACCGTAACTGCATTTCACTATCATCGTTTTGATCATCGCTTTTTCTTTTTAGGACTCCTATAAGCCCGAAATTCGAAATCGTGAAATTGCGATGATGCAAGTCGAAACATTCGAAAACACGATAATGAAAGCCGAAACAGCGATAGTCAAAACAACGATGATAAAAGTCAAAAGCACGAAGTTTTTCCATCGTGGTTTCGTGTTTTTCGTCATCGTGTTTTTTGTGTTTCCGCCTTTGTAATTTTGACTTTCACCATACGTCTGACAGTTTCGATTTGCGACTGTCATTATTTATGAATACTAGTATTTTTGTATAAAAAAATCAATAAATGTTTATTTTTTCAGTTTATCATCCGGAGATAAACATGACGGTTGATTACTTCCAAGATAATGCAACTGCTGTGAATATATCAGTATTTATAAGTGGAGAAATTAGAGGGCTTACATCAATGGAAATTATGCTATTTAATGAAAATAGAGATTATTTACCAAATGCACAAAAACATTTTAACATTTCCCAGGTAAGCGTTTTTTGTTTTGTTTTGTTTTTGTTTTTGCATCAAATAAGAGAGGTATCGAATTTATATATGTGCAGGTACGGTTTGTATAATTGTATCGGGTTGTATGATTTATTATGTATGAGCCGTGCCATGAGAAAACCAACGTAGTGGGTTTGCGACCAGCATGAATCCAGACCAGCTGCGCATCCGCGCACTCTGGTCAGGATCCATGCTGTTCGCTAACGGTTTCTCTAATTGCAATAGGCTTTGAAAGCGAACAGTATGGATCATGACCAGACTGCGCGGATGCGCAGGCTGGTCTGGATCCATGCTGGTCGCAAAGCCACTATGTTGGTTTTCTCATGACATGGCTCAATTTTCAATAAAAAATTATTATAATTTGACAAGCATTTGGTATATTAGACCAATATCGGCAATAAATATTATGTATATATAGTGATCTCATGCATGCAAATGTGCGTACGTAAAAATATCTAGCAAGCTTTTTTAAGGTTTTGTTTTGAGTAAGTTGAGGAAGTATTCTTATTTTCTTATATAAGTGCACGTGGTATAAGCTGATCTGTTGTTCATTTGAGATTTGAAAAATGTTAAACTAGAATTGTGTCCATTGGACACGGATGCTCCCATATACTTTACCATCCTGTATATAGCAGTTTTTCAGTACAGACCATCTTCACACGAAGTTTGAAGCAACTTTTATTCAGATATGGTTGTTTATTCGAGAAAATTTGAATCCATTCCTTCAAAAAAGTATATGAGGAGTGGAACACGCCAACTTTCTTCACTTTGGTCTATTTTGTGAAGTTCAGAAAGGGCCATAACTCTAAAAAAATAGCCACAGAAAAACGTCCATCATTTATGGTAATCTTCACATGAAGGTCCTTTATCTGTGAAACTTTCAAGCATATCATTTTAAAAGCGTTTGAGGATCGGACACACAAGCTTTTTCTCTATATTCTATAAAACAAAACAAAAAACACAAAGGGCCATAACTGTGGATAAAATGATCCCAGCAAAAGTTCCTACCTTTATGGTCATCTGCACATCATGCTTGTCCATCAGTGAAAGTTTGAAGCAAATTAAGCAAATAGTGTTGGAGGAGTTGGACACACAATATATTACTCTATATTCTATATAGCAAAACCATCAAAGGACCATAACTGCAGTAAAAATTGTCACAGAAAGTCATTCCTTTCTAGTCATCTGCACTTCAAGCTTTCGGGACTTACGGACAGACGTACGGACAGCAGCACCGCTATATGCCTCCCCACATAAATGTACAGCATAGAATGTTTTAGTCAGTAATAATATTTGATAGTCACGGTCTCTAGGAATAAACCTTTCCGCCTAAAACTCCGCCTCATTCAGACGGTGACGTATTGATCACTGACAGTCTGACTAAAGTACTCGATCTTCCTAAATGCGTAGCCATAATAGGAGATGATTCACCTATTAATAAAGTATTAAGTACAATACAAAATCTAAATAAATGATACTCACCGAGTAGAAAAGGAGCCGATCGAAATTCATACGAAGTGGTATAATCTGTGTGTATGTGTTTTTAATACTTTTTATATATTTTACGTTGATTCCATCAAGATTATTATTACATTGTATTTTAGTTCTAATTATTAAACATTTTCTATATTTTCAGGAATCATTCGTTATAAATGATTTACAAGAGGGGAATTATACCCTAAAGGTATCAAATATACATACGTATATGAACATTTATCACTTTCTCTTTTTTCTAAAGAAATTCCGCGTGAGTTTTAGCTTGCGTCTCAAAGTTTACTCTTTTTTCTCAAACGGGCGGTAACTCTCTCTTACGCCATTACTGTGAATACATTTTTAAATCAAGATTCTTCTTAACCTTAGAAATATATATGCATCCATCAAATGCGCCAGTGCAGTAAGAGAAATATGAATATTTGTTTTCTTTATAAAAAAAAAAACAAAAAAACAAAACAACATCTTTGTAAAATGTGTCGTATTTCTGTTAAAAGTATTTTAATTTCTTTTACAGTTAACACCCATAGACCCAAGTTATGGTTCCGATGATACCACGTGTCTATGTTATTTTGGAACAAGTGACCATCGAGATTGTAGGCCCTGTATGGGCTACACGAAAGCAATACGAGTAGAAAAATGGACGGACACTTCTAGTAAGCCGTTCTTAAGTGTCCGAGATGTTGATCCTATTTCCTCCATGGCATTTGGTTAATCATGCATCAACTATTGTTTTCTCCTTTTGTCGTGCTCGAGACCTGTACTTATCAGTTTCTGTGACTGAACATTTAAGCTGTAAAAGCCAATTTCATAATATGGTGTACACCATACGAAATATTGGTAGCTAACAGTTCTGACATGATGTATGTTTGCTTACATTCAGCACAAATTATTGATTTAGAAAAAAAAAAATAGAAAAAAAAATTAGGCAGAAGTCAAAGTAATGACAAGCCCTTGCTAAGTACGGGTCATTCACCAGTTTATTTTCCATGCTTAGTACCGTCTTCCTTTATCCCATTGTGAGCTTTGTTACGCTGCGTAATTGACAAATATGTTGTTGTTTTTTGCATGTTAATTACATTGTTTTCGGTTTTGTACAGGAGTTGTTTAAATGAGCCGCACCATGAGAAAACCAACATAGTGCGTTTGCGACCAGCATGGATCCAGACCAGCCTGCGCATCCGCGCTGTCTGGTCAAGATCCATACTGTTCGCTTTCAAAGCCTATTGCAATTAGAGAAACAGCAGACTGCGCGGATGCGCAGGCTGGTCTGGATTGATACTGGTCGCAAACGCACTTTGTTGGTTTTCTCATGGCGCGGCTCAAATTATGTTTATCATTTGCATATAAATGTTGTGTTGTGTTCTGAACTGATGTAATTTCATTTTTATCAAATGATTACAGTATGTGTTTTAATATTCAGTTTAGATTTTATTTATTTTATTTGTTTATGTTTACTTGGTTCAAACGTTTTTAAACCGAGTTCGGGGACCGTAGTCATCTGATTCGGTGTGTTTTAGCATAATTTTGAAATTAGTCAATGGCAAGGTCGCATTTTATGACTGGTCTACAAACTCAAATTCATAACTTTGAACTATTTTTTCATTGGACAGCAAAATTTCTTGATCAAATAGATGTTGTAGTTGTAAATTGCTTATTTATTTCTAATTAAAAAAATACAGTTTCATCTTTCATATGTGTTTGAATTTATAATCTTTCTGCCAATCCTGCTGGTAGGGGTAGCATCTCCACGTTCAGTGGTCATTTTCCATAAACTCCCGTCTTTATTTTGTCTTTTTATTCCGCCATGTCTAGCTTAAGTAACCTTTGGTTTATTCCGCCATGTCTAGCTTAAGTAACCTTTGGTTTACGTTTTCTGTATCCCGCTTTTCAATCTTATCTTTATTCTTTCTAACCTCAGAGTATTTCTTTGTGTTGTTGGGTTTAACTTTACACCGACACAACTATAGGTCATATAGCGACTTTCCAGCTTTCGACGATGAAGGAAGACCAATGTTCCCCTCCGTGACTTTTTATGGAATTAGTTCAGTCACGAGCGGACACGGCGGTAGAACCACTGACCTTCCGTTAACTAGCTAGACGGCTTCCTAACACCACCGAATTTTACACCCCAAGTGAGGTTTCGAAACCACAGCGGTGAAGAGTAAGTGATTCGAAGTCAGCGACTTTAACCACTCGGTCTTGAAAGCCCCTTTCATCTACTATAGTTACAGTTAGTATATTTAAAGCATTTATAAATTAAGCCCAAGCAGATAAATGGATTGCGTGTTCCGATTATATTCTATGAAAACCAATTTTCCCGTTTCAAAAATCCATAGGTTTTGAAAGAGAACTATTCCATGCGTTAAAATGTTCCGACCTATTTGAATGACACACTTGCGGAGTGTCATGTTTACATCCATTTAACATCCATGAACGTTAAAATAAAATCGCAATTGCTATTAAAACAAAACAAATATATTTAAATTTGTGTTTTGATGGATTGCACAGATTCGCTTAAATACTATTGTTAGATTGTGATTATTTCACTCCTAGTTGAAGTAAAATTACCCCCAACTGACGAGGAATCCATGGTTGCCCTAATTCTGGCACCAGTTCTTGTCATATCACTGGTTGTCATCATAGCACTGTCAATATGGTATATATGGTACAAGAACAAACTGCCGTCATGTGTAAACTTGCCAGAAATATTGAGGAAGAAACATTCATCCGGTAAGATCATTATAGCTATATAACATGTAAGCCTGATCAGATTTTCGTCAAGCTTAGTTCTGTACTGAATGTAAGCCTGTATGATATTTAGCCTACACAATCATATTACGCTTAGGTCCGTGCGTTTTGTTCAACTTATTAATTATAAAGACTTGGATTCTTTAAGCCATTTCACATACACACCGAACCGAAACTGAATCTGAACCAATGCCGTATGTTTTGTTTTGGAATCGGCTAGGAGTATCACATATACACTAGACTTTGAGCGAAACCGTCGACTTACTGAAACGGAATTCGATAAACTTTCTGTCGGTTTTACTTGTAGTTCGGTTTCAACGTATACGTAAAATGGCCCATGGATTATAATGTATTCTAATTCTTTTTTGGTCGGTTTTGGTTCGGTGTGAATGTGAAATAGCCCAAACAGCAAAAATACATAGAAGTTTAACATCTTCAGTTTTGTCTAGTGGAGTTCGAATTATACCTTCTGCAAGAATGATGTCTATAATGTTACTATATACCAAGTATAATTAAATATACGATATAATCATAAAATGAATTCATCGATATATTTCAGATTTCACATCCATAGCAGAAGACCAAATTGCAAAAAGACCTACCCTACGGATAATATATACATATGATCACGCCTCTCACAAATCAGCAGTCAACAGCTTGGAATCTCTCATAAAGAACTCCACAAACTTTATTGTTGCCACAAACGATCATGTTGAAACCGGAACCAGAAGTTCACTTTTGTCGTCTGCAAACTCCGAAGAAAGTCTTGATAGAAAAATACTGAACAGTGCCGACGTTATTTGTGTTGTTCATTCGGAATGGGCTAATAAACTCATATCAGTTATTGCCTCCGGTGAGGTCAGCGCCGCTGAATTAGCACACATTGAAGATAAAGTTTTTCTTGCATACGTGAATGAAATGATTCAAAATCCCGCACTTGCGTCAAAGTTCGTGTCGATCCGGTACGAGTACACCCCGGATTCGGCCGTCATTCGAGAGCCATTTCTTGGCCCCCTGTTTAATCTTCCTACAAATACGGAAGCTTTTATAAAACACTTACATTCCAGGGCGGTTTCTTCAGATTCAAATGTAGTAAATTTAAATGCAGCTGACAAAATGGCATTGTTTTCTTCAATAAACGCATCATTCGTTTATCAAAGTAAGCATAAGTCATGGCTGTTCAAAAAATTATTCTATCTTCGGAATTCACCTTCGAGCGACGATTCTGGGATAGTCATGCGCAGAACTCGAGCTTTACGTTCAAGAAGCGTCCGCTCGCGAAGTGCTGAAACGATCACGTATCTTGCGTGCACGTGTGACAAAAACAGCAGACAAACAGTGTGTACCACGTGCTATCAGAGGCATGCGTCAAGATTAAGGACATATTCGTGTGATCTCAGTTTTTATCCACCAGAATCTATTTTCGACGGAACAAGTGAGCGTTTAAGCTTGCTGCAGAATAAATTTGTTGATATAAATAGCCGCTATCATCAAACGTTGAATTTAAAGAGCAACGACGAAGAAGAAGAAGACTGTTTTACTTTGGATGGACAAAGTGTGTAAACGAACAAATACTAAGTATAAAAGAATATATTAGTTTGCCTAGAAACACACCAACCATTCTCTCTGTAATTTTCAGTTTAGAGCTAGGCATCGTTGATTCGCGGACGAATGGAGTTGCAGACTAGCCTAACACTACTTTGCAGTGTCCTTGTCCGTATTTTTCTAAATTAATGATTGATCCATACACTTACGGACAATCCACCGAGATAAACGAAATCACAAACGATTTTTTTTCTGAAAGTCAAAGACCTACCTTCCTACAGGCTTTGTTTAACCTATTTTTACGACTTGGAATTTATGGTATTTAACTATCTATAACTATCTATTGACTTTCTAAAGCTGTAAGCCTAACTCTTGCAGCAAGAAAAAAAAAAAAAAACTGAGTATTAACGTCTTTATACCGTTTCATGTCACTAACTGAAATACAGTTGAAACTCGGAATCTCAAATCCCACGAGACTTATACTTCGAGATACGCGACTTTCGTCTTTACAGGGATATTTTGTGCAGACGTTTTCAGGACGGGTCTTCGAAATATGCGAGTTCGAGTTGCCGAGTTTCATGTGTATATTCACTTATAGGCCTAACTATACTAAAGGAACCAGCGTGGGAGCCATCTGGTCTATCGCGTAATGGCTGCCAGGTATTTGGACACTAATTTTTCACTTGGCATGGCAACAGAGGTCTAAATTAAAGCTAGTTTCTGTTTAAATTTCATTGTGGATGTATTTGTGACATTTTGGTAGGAAAAATGTGAGAGCAGGTTGTATTTGGTGAAGTGAATCTCAGTTGTAGTATGAGTAGTACTTCCAGGTCACAGCAGTGTGATTTTGATGTCAGTTTACAGTAAGCAAATGTGACCAGAGAAATCTCTCTTAGAAGATACATGACCCCTACTTTTCTCTTCATATTATATCAGTTTTATCACAACTCTTTAAAATGAGGTAAGGATTTGTTCTCTGAAATGGGTCTAGCTATGTTTGGAAGCTCTTTAAAAAATGTCAGTTTTATATAGAATATATAGGGAAAACTATTTAGATGGTTGTGACCTTTAGAATCGTTTGTCACACTCGCCAATGATGTAAAATAGAGATCATGACTCTTACAAAAGCGGGCTTTAAATAAATGGAAGGGAGTATTGATATATACCATACCACAAAGAGTGTACAAATTAAACACAAGATTCTAGCATTTCCATTGGTTTAAAGGTGGTCACATGGCAATCTTCTATTTTCCGTGATGCATATGGCTTTGTAGATTTTAATGTTGGTAAAAACGTGGTCAATAAACAAACTAAGAATTGTTTATGACCCCCACCCCACAAGAAATATATGAGGTCAGTACAATAATATTTTTGGAACTCGGCTAACGCCTCGCAACCCCTCCCCCACCCCCACACACGCAAGATTTACCAGACTGGTTCAATATATTTCAATGAAGGGTCATTACCTATTACAGTTGGTTATTTTTAATACATTTAGAGGGAAGGGGGTGTATGTCTGAAAGTAAATTATCTAAAAAAGTGTCACGAATATGGCAAAAAATTAAACCACACAATACTTGGTCTCCCTCACATATCAATGATTTATCTTTAATTTATTGAGGCCCTAAATAGGAGGTTCTGCTCAAACAAAATTTACAACTCATAGTTGACATAGCAACATTTAATACTTAAAACAATAGTTATTTCAAGATACTGTAATATTATCATACCTATACATGTACAAAATACTGTATCAACTATCTGTCCTAGTAAGAAAGAATATATGGCATAATAGTGATAATATATATTTTAAAATTTTAACAAGTATCAAAATATTAATACTAGTAGTACATGTTTTTAAAAAATATACCAAATTCTTTGTATTTATATTAGAACAGTAATAGGAATGAATCATAAACAAGAGGACCATGATGGTCCTGAATCGCTCACCTCTTCCCACATGACCCAGTTTTGAGTATGACGTCGTTTTTTCTATTATTTGGCATAGTGACCTAGTTTTTGAGCTCATGTGACCCAGTTTTGAACTTGACCTAGATATTATCAAGATAAAAATTCTGACCAATTTTCAAGAAGATCCATTGAAAAATATGTCTCTAGAGAGGTCACAAGGTTTGTCTATTATTTGATCTATTGACCTAGTTATCGAAGGTACGTGACCCTGTTTTAAATTTTACCTAGATATCATCAAGGTGAACATTCTCACTAATTTTCATGAAGATCTCATGAAAAATATGGCCTCTAGAGAGGTCACAAGGTTTTTCTATTTTTATATCTACTGGCCTAGTTTTTGACCGCACGTGACCCAGTTTCGAAACTGACCTAGATATCATCAAGGTGAACATTCAGATCAATTTTCATGAAGATCCATTGAAAAATATGGCCTCTAGAGAGGTCAAAAGACTTTAATAATTTTAGACCTACTGACCTAGTTTTTGACCGCAGTTGACCAAGTTTCAAACTTGACCTAAATATTATCAAGATGACCATTCAGACCAACTTTCATACAGATCCCATGAAAAGTATGGCCTCTAGAGAGGTCACAAGGTTTTTTATTATTTGATCTACTGACCTAGCTTTTTAAGGCACGTGACCCAGTTTCAAACTTGACCTAGATATCATCAAGGTGAACATTCTGACCAATTTTTATGGAGATCCATTCACAAGTATGGCCTCTAGAGAGGTCACAAGGTTTTTCTATTTTTAGACCTACTGTCCTAGTTTTTGACTGCACATGACCCTGTTTCGAACTTGACCTAGATATCATCAAGATGAACATTCAGACCAACTTTCATACAGATCCCATGAAAAATATGGCCTTTAGAGAGGTCACAAGGTTTTTCTATTATCTGACCTACTGATCTAGTTTTTGACGGCACGTGACCCACATTCTAAACTGACCTAGATATCATCAAGATGAACATTCAGACCAACTTTCATACAGATCCCATGAAAAATATGGCCTCTAGAGAGGTCACAAGGTTTGTCTATTATTTGACCTACTAACCTAGTTTTTGAAGGCACGTGACCCACTTTCGAACTTGACCTAGATATCATCAAGGTGAACATTCTGACCAATTTTCATGAAGATCTCATGAAATATATGGCCTCTAAGGTCACAAGGTTTTTCTATTTTTAGACCTACTGACCTAGTTTTTGACCGCACATGACCCAGTTTCGAACTTGACCTAGATATCATCAAGATGAACATTCAGACCAACTTTCATACAGATCCCATGAAAAATGTGGCCTTTAGAGAGGTCACAAGGTTTTTCCATTATTTGACCTACTGACCTAGTTTTTGACCACAGGTAGGTGACCCAGTGTCGAACTTGACCTAGATATCATCAAGGTGAACGTTCTGACCAATTTTCATGAAGATCTTGTGAAATATATGGCCTCTAGAGAGGTCACAAGGTTTTTCTATTTTTAGACCTACTGACCTAGTTTTTGATAACACGTGACCCAGTTTCGAACTTGACCTAGATATCATCAAGGTGAACATTCTGACCAATTTTCATGAAGATCCCATGAAAAAAGTGACCTCTAGAGTGGTCACAAGCAAAAGTTTACGGACGGACGCACACAAGGACATCGGACACCGCGCGATCACAAAAGCTCACCTTGTCACTTTGTGACAGGTGAGCTAAAAATGACAATTGCCTCTCTATATATGTATAACATAATAATACAAGAGGACCATGATGGTCCTGAATCGCTCACCTCTTCCCACATGATCCAGTTTTGAGTATAACGTCGTTTTTTCTATTATTTGACATAGTGACCTAGTTTTTGAGCTCATGTGACCCAGTTTTGAACTTGACCTAGATATTATCAAGATAAAAATTCTGACCAATTTTCAAGAAGATCCATTGAAAAATATGGTCTCTAGAGAGGTCACAAGGTGTTTCTATTATTTGACCTATTGACCTAGTTTTCGAAGGTACGTGACCCTGTTTTGAACTTTACCTAGATATCATCAAGGTGAACATTCTCACTAATTTTCATGAAGATCTCATGAAAAATATGGCCTCTAGAGAGGTCACAAGGTTTTTCTATTTTTATACCTACTGGCCTAGTTTTTGACTGCACGTGACCCAGTTTCGAAACTGACCTAGATATCATCAAGGTGAACATTCAGATCAATTTTCATGAAGATCCATTGAAAAATATGGCCTCTAGAGAGGTCAAAAGATTTTTCTAATTTTAGACCTACTGACCTAGTTTTTGACCCCAGTTGACCCATTTTCTAACCTGACCTAGATATCATCAAGATGAACATTCAGACCAACTTTCATACAGATCCCATGAAAAGTATGGCCTCTAAAGAGGTCACAAGGCTTTTTTATTATTTGATCTACTGACCTAGTTTTTTAAAGCACGTGACCCAGTTTCAAACTTGACCTAGATATCAAGGTGAACATTCTGACCAATTTTCATGAAGATCCATTCAAGGGTATGGCCTCTAGAGAGGTCACAAGGTTTGTCTATTTTAAGACCTACTGACCTAGTTTTTGATCGCAGTTGACCCAGTTTCAAACTTGACCTATATATCATCAAGATAAACATTCAGACCAACTTTCATACAGATCCCATGAAAAATATGGCCTCTAGAGAGGTCACAACATTTTTTCATTATTTGACCTACTGACCTACTTTTTGATGGCACATGACCCACTTTCGAACTTGACCTAGATATCATCAAGATGAACATTCTGACCAATTTTTATGGAGATCCATTCACAAGTATGGCCTCTAGAGAGGTCACAAGGTTTTTCTATTTTTAGACCTACTGACCTAGTTTTAGACAGCACATGACCCTGTTTCGAACTTGACCTAGATATCATCAAGATGAACATTCAGACCAAGTTTCATACAGATCCCATGAAAAATATGGCCTCTAGAGAGGTCACAAGGTTTTTCTATTTTTAGACCTACTGACCTAGTTTTTGATCGCACGTGACCCAGTTTCGAACCTGACCTAGATATCATTAAGATGAACATTCTGACCAATTTTCATGAAGATCCATTCAAGGGTATGGCCTCTAGAGAGGTCACAAGGTTTTTCTATTTTAAGACCTACTGACCTAGTTTTTGATCGCAGTTGACCCAGTTTCAAACTTGACCTATATATCATCAAGATAAACATTCAGACCAACTTTCATACAGATCCCATGAAAAATATGGCCTCTAGAAAGGTCACAACATTTTTTCACTATTTGACCTACTGACCTACTTTTTGATGGCACATGACCCACTTTCGAACTTGACCTAGATATCATCAAGATGAACATTCTGACCAATTTTTATGGAGATCCATTCAAAAGAATGGCCTCTAGAGAGGTCACAAGGTTTTTCTATTTTTAGACCTACTGACCTAGTTTTAGACAGCACATGACCCTTTTTCGAACTTGACCTAGATATCATCAAGATGAACATTCAGACCAACTTTCATACAGATCCCATGAAAAATATGGCCTCTAGAGAGGTCACAAGGTTTTTATATTATTTGACCTACTGACCTAGTTTTTGAAGGCACGTGACCCACTTTCGAACTTGACCTACATATCATCAAGATGAACATTCTGACCAATTTTCATGAAGATCTCATGAAATATATAGCCTCTAGAGAGGTCACAAGGTTTTTCTATTTTAAGACCTACTGACCTAGTTTTTTGATCGCACGTGACCAAGTTTCGAACCTGACCTAGATATCATCAAGGTGAACATTCTGACTTATTTTTATGAAGATCCATTCACAAGTATGGCCTCTAGAGAGGTCACAAGGTTTTTCTATTTTTAGATCTACTGACCTAGTTTTTGACCGCACGTGACCCAGTTTCGAACTTGACCTAGATATCATCAAGATTAACATTCAGACTAACTTTCATACAGATCCCATGAAAAATATGGCCTTTAGAGAGGTCACAAGGTTTTTCTATTATTTGACCTACTGACCTAGTTTTTGATGTCACGTGACCCAGTTTCGAACTTGACCTAGATATCATCAAGGTGAACATTCTGACCAATTTTCATGAAGATCTTGTGAAATATATGGCCTCTAGAGAGGTCACAAGGTTTTTCTATTTTTAGACCTACTGACCTAGTTTTTGACCGCACGTGACCCAGTTTCGAACTTGACCTAGATATCATCAAGGGGAACATTATGACCAATTTTCATAAAGATCCCATGAAAAATGTGACCTCTAGAGTGGTCACAAGCAAAAGTTTACGCACGCACGGACGGACGGACTGACGGACGGACTACGGACGCTGCGCTATCACAAAAGCTCACCTTGTCACTTTGTGACAGGTGAGCTAAAAACTGTATATAAAGCTTGCAGTCCTTGTAAAATTTTTTAATATATTTAGTCCATTTTTATTTTATCCCCGTAATACCATTTTGCTAATGTGTTAGGATGGACTCCTAGTTTGTATGCTATTATAATCAGCTGGCTCAGACCTGTCACCTGAAATGAGAAAAATAGAGGAATTTATAAAGTGACTGTGTCACATTGTGATAATCAAGGGGCGTTTACAGCATTCTTTATTCAGGGCCATCTAAAACTGAATATGAATGTGCATTAACCTTTGTAGTTCCCGATTTTTTTTAAAAATCAATTTGGACAAATCACAGGCGTAGGAGCATGTGAGGGTTGCAACTCTGAGAGGTGGGGTTGGGGATAGGGCACATTGTCACCTTACCACCTCGTAAACAAGAGCACCGCCTTGCGGGTGCTGACGCTCATCTGATTTTTTTGTATAATAGAAATATTGTCCTACCCATGATTTTCTAAATCTAACAAGGGCCATCATTCTTCCAAAAAGCAGGATAGAGTTATGTTTCTTGATGTACAGCGTCCGCTTATGATGGTGAAAAACTGTTGCAAGTTTTAAAGCAATAGCTTCGATAGTTTATGAGAAAAGCTGACTTAAACATAATACTCAACCAAGAAAACTGATTTTCTAAGTCCAAAAGGGGCAATAATTATTGCAAAAAGCAGGATGGAGTTATGTTTCTTGATGTACAGGGTCAGCTTATGATCAATTCAAATAGCTTTGATAGTTTAAGAGATAACGTTGACCTAAACATAAAACTTAACCAAGAAATCTGATATTTTCTAAGTCCAAAAGGGCCCATAACTCTTGCAAAAAGCAGGATGGAGTTATGTTTCTTGATGTACAGGGTCAGCTTATGATGGTGAACAAGTGTTGCAAGTTTCAAAGCAATAGCTTTGATAGTTTAGGAGAAAAGTTGACCTAAACATAAAACTTAACCAAGAAATCTGATATTTTCTAAGTACAAAAGGGGCCATAAATCTTGCAAAAAGCAGGATGGAGTTATGTTTCTTGCTGTACAGGGTCAGCTTATGATGGTGAACAAGTGTTGCAAGTTTCAAAGCAATATCTTTGATAGTTTAGAAGAAAAGCTGACCTAAACATAAAACTTAACCAGGCAATGCTGACGCTGACACCGACGCCGATCAAGTGATGACAATAACTCATCATTTTTTTTCCAAAAAATCAGATGAGCTAAAAATGAACACGGTATGTAGTATAGACCATAGGGCATTGGAACTGGAAATGGAGACAGGTTAGACAGATTTTATATTCTATCAACAGAAATGATCGCCCTTCAATACCGTTTATGAACCCTCAAGCAAAATAACAGACTATGGCCTATTAATATATGCATCAAAATATACCGTAACAGTATATTTTGAAACGTTTTTATTAATAACAATTTTAATGATAACTTAAATATTAAAAGGCTCTATAAATCAGTTTCAAAAGCTACAAAAATTTGACAACCACAAATAGAGTACATTGTATCTGGCACATGAGTAGAACACATAGAGCTCAAACAAGGTTTGAACCAATGACCCTTGATCCCTGGCTCTTTTAACAACTGCTGAACACTTAGATATCATAACATACCTTGAAGTAGCCCCATTTTCTCCATCTTCTATATGATGTAACAATAGGAGATCCTTTGACGATACCAATATGTCCAAGTGTTTTTAACTTTTCAATCTGTGAATTATATTGAATACTACATTTCACTACTAGTATTTCATGGCTGTAACATGGCACCTAGCAGTAGTAACCTCCCCTAGTGCTGTATAGGTAACAACACACTAAATAGCTATTCTTCTTTATTCTATATCAAACTGACATATTTCCAATGGCTGCAGCACACATTAAGACCCATTTTAAATGTCTGTAACCTACATTTTCGTGAAGAATATTGTCAGTGCTGAACAAAATCAAAAGAAAAGTGGGGGTCATGTTTGATGCAAGAAATATACTTCCAGTCAAACAAACAAACTGCAAAATCAGCTGAAAAATGAGACCCCAAATTGTAGTGGTGGTGTATGATCAAAGTTTCCATGACAAATGCTTAAATGTTATTATTTCATTATGAATATACTACCTACATGTCATGCATAGATCTGTCATGTGATTTTAGCAAAGAAAATAAAGAAAATATTTAAAGCTCATAGAGCAAAAAAAAAAAACCCTGAGATCGACTATTTGAATCCACAATTATGTGACTACCATTTACCCCCCGCCATTTTCCTATTTAGCCTATATGCTGTAAGGGAAGAGCACTGCACAGGAGATTGTTTAAGTTCTAGTCAAATAAATGAGCAACTTAATAATTATTCAGAAAAGTATAAATAAGAATTATTTTGGGGGCTGGAACAAAAGGAAACCTAAACAAATATCATCAGCAAAAAAAACTTCTGTTTGTTAATATTGACAAAACTAAGCCTTATTTTCAAGCATTAAAATGTTGGAGGAACCCATATGACATAAGTTCATACACAGGCATGAACCCTGACTTCAGAAAGCCACTTGGCTGATTTCTTCACATGATCTTTTCTTGTTGAATTTAACATCACACAAACAATTATATGTCGTATTATGACTTTCAAGCTTTTGAGGGTGGATGAAGCCCAGTCCCTCTCCAAGCATAACATCATCATGGGTAGGCACCTGGGCAGAACTGCCAGCTTTTTATGGTGGAGGAAGACAAAAGGTACCCCTTCACACATTACTTAATCATGAACCGGCACCTGGGTAGAACCACTGGCCTTAACCCACAGCAATGAGGTGCAACTGTGATTCAGTGACCTTAACCACTAAGCCATGCAGGCCCTCTCCTCAAATGAAGTCCTGAGCAAAGTTCAATCCTACAGAGGTGAGGGACATGTTAAACACTTGGTCACCGGAGCCCCACCTTAACTTACTAAAATCATGTAAAATAGTCAAACTAGTAATACATACAAGAGGGCCATGATTGCCCTATATCGCTCACCTGAGTTAAGTTGCTTGCTTCAACAAATTTCTTTGCTAAAGCTTAAAAAACAAGAAAGTAGGTCAGTAGGTCATATTCATGGTCACTGCAAGTCAGTTTTAAGATTGGTGTGCAAAACTGTACATGTCATCCAAATTTCAAGGCTGTATCTTAAAAAACAAGAAAGTAGGTCAGTAGGTCAAGGTCACAGTCGGGTGACCCCCTTATCACTTGGGGTCATCCGGTAAATATAATAAACAGTCTAGGAAATATGATCTGATAATTTTTGAAGTAATTTTCCTATATAAGTCTACGTAAAACTTGGAAACCCCAGGGCAGGGCCTCTTGCACCCAGGGACATAATTCCAACAATCTTGTTAGAGATCAACTAGGCAATGATACATACAAAATATCAAAGGCATAGGCCTTGAACTTTCAGACAAGAAGTTTTTAAAGTTTTTTCCTATATAAGTCTATGTAAAACTTGGGACCCCAGCCTCTTGCACCCCAGGGGCATAATTTGAAAAATTTTGGCAGTAGACCACTAGGCAATGCAACATATCAAATATCAAAAGCATAGGCCTTGCAGTTTCAGGCAAGAAGATTTTTAAAGTTTTTCCTATATAAGTCTATGTAAAACTTGGGAACCCTGGGTGGAGCCTCTTTTCAACTCGGGGGCATAATTTGAATAATCTTGGTAGAGGACCACTAGGCAATGCAACATACCAAATATCAAAAGCCTATGCCTCGCAATTTCAGACAAGAAGATTTTTAAAGTTTTTCCTCTATATGTCGATGTAAAACTAGGGACCCCTGTGGCAGGGCCTCTTTTCATCCCAGGGTAATAATTTGAACAATCTTGGTAGAGAACCACAAGGCAATGCTACATACCAAATATTAAAAGCCTAGGTCTTGTGGTATCAGACAAGAAGATTTTTAAAGTTTTTTTCCTATACAAGTCTGTATATAATCCATGTGACCCCCCCTGGGTGGGGCCATATTTCACTCTAGGGGGATCATTTGAACAATCTTGATAGAGGCCCACTACATGATGCTACATACGAAATATCAAAGCCCTAGGCCCTTTTGTTTTTGACAAGAAGAGTTTCAAAGTTTTTCCCTATATAAGTCTACATAAACCATGTGACCCCCGTGGTGGGGCCATATTTGACCCTAGGGGGATAATTTGAACAATCTTGGTAGAGGTCCACTAGATGATGCTACATACTAAATATCAAAGCCCTAGGCCTTGTGGTTTTGGACAAAAAGATTTTTGAAGTTTTTCCTTTCGGTTGCCATTGCAACCAGAGTTCTGTATGGAATTCAATTCTTTGAGCAATTTTTAAAGAAGACCATCCAAGGATCATCCCTGTGAAGTTTCATCAAAATTAACTTGGTGGTTTAGGAGGAGATGTTGTTTAAAGGAAAGTGTGGACAGCCGGATGCCGGACGGTGAGCGATCAAAATATTTCCCCCTGAGCCTTTGGCTCATGTGAGCTAATAACGCATGCAGTAAAAACTGCAAAGTAAGACCGGTCCTGTCATACCAGTATGTAGTCTTCCATAAGGAAATACGGAGGAAATCCGCCAGCTGTTTTGTATGTTCTCTTTTTCATAAACAATGCTTGATCACCATACGGCTTCTCTGGAATGAAAACGCATAAATTTACTAAAATATAAATTCGCTTGAGTCTGACATAAAGCTCACAAATTTTTATCAGCATTCTTCACCAATAGTTAGAAATAATTTCATTTAGTGTTTCCTTGGGTAAGAGCAAATAGAGATCTAAGTGCACATAAATAAGGTGTAAAAAAAATTGCTTGTTTCCGGTATCCCGACCTACCCTAAATTTTTGGCCCAACCAGTGTTTTTAATAAAAAGTTGCAAAACTGTATTTCTTATGCTTTAAACATGGTAAGAGATGTTAGAAATCAACTAACTAATGCTCTAAAGGCATAACCCCCTTATTTGTATTCATTTTTTGACACAAAAATAATTTCCAAAATGTCCCACTTACTAACAAGAGGGTCATGATGACCCTGGATCGCTCACCTCAGTAATATGAGTCACATGTTTCAAATAGCAAACTGATGCTAAAATATTAAGAAGATAGTTCAGTTGGTCATATTCATGGTAACTGAAAGTCAGTTTTAAGATCAGTGTGCAAAACTGCACACATCATCAGAATTTCAAGACTGTATCTTGAAAAACAAGAAAGTAGGTCAGTAGGTCAAGGTCACAGTCAAGTGATCCCTAATCGCTTTGGGTCATCAGGTAATTATAACTAAACAGTCTAGGAAATATGATCTGACAATTTTTAAAGTATTTTTTTCTGTATTACCCATAATCATAACAATTGACCCCCAGGGTGGGGCCTCTTTTCACCCCAGGGGCATAATTTGAACAACTAGTTAGAGATCCACCAGACAATGCTACATACCGTATATCAAAGGCCAAGGCCTTGAACTTTCAGACAAGAAGATTTTTTTCCCCTACATACATGTAAGTCTATCTTAAACTTGGTACCGCAAGGGCAGGGCCTCTTTTCACCCAAGGGACATAATTTAAACAACTTTGGAAAAAAAAACACTAGGAAAGGCAACATATCAAATATCAAAAGCCTAGTCCTTGCAGTTTCAGGCAAGAAGATTTTTAAAGTGTTTTTCCTATATAAGTCTATGGTAAACTTGAGACCCCCGGGGCAGGGCCTCTTTTCTCTCCAGGGGCATAATTTGAATAATTTTGGTAGAGGACCACAAGGCAATGCTACATACAAAATATCAAAGGCCTAGGTCATGTGGTTTTAGACAAGAATTTTTTTTTTAAGTGTTTTCCTATATAAGTCTATGTAAAACTTGTGACCCCAGGGCAATGCCTCTTTTCATCCCAGGGGCATAATTTGAACAATCTTGATAGAGGACCATAAGATGATGTCACATGCCAAATATCAAGGCTCTATGCTTTGCGGTTTTGGGCAAGAAGATTTTTTAAGTTTTTCCTTTTGGTTGCCATGGCAACCACAGTTCTGCATGGAATTTAATTCTTTGAACAATTTTGAAAGGGACCACCTAAGGATCATTCCTGTGAAGTTTGGCGTAATTCTGCCCAGTGGTTTTCAAGAAGAAATTTTTTAAGAAAATGTTCACGGACACACAATGCACAACGGACATTGAGCAGTCACAAAAGCTCACCATGAGCCTTTGGCTCAGGTGAGCTAATAAAAAAACAAAAGCTGTCACAGGAAACAGAGCGCTTGACTATTTCGGTGCTGGATAGTGAAACTGGGCACTGGAAACTGGAGCTGTCACTGGAGAGTTTAATGTCTCCTATGGTGAATGAAGATATTGCACAATAACTTGAGTCTGTGTCAAAAATATTAAGGTACTAGAAGATGCTTTTGTTGAAAAGAGCATGTCTTCCCCAATGCATAGTTGTATAGGCAAGAAGTCAATAGGGGACAGAAGCAAAAGTCAAAGAGACACTGATGGTTGGCTGCAATAGGGATCATCTACTTGGCATGTCCAAGGATGAAATGGTTTTCCACGTTCAGGCTGCTGTGACCTTGACCTTTGATGGAGTAACCCAAATAACAATGGGGTCGTCTACTCCATAAGCCCTGCCACCCTATGAAGTGCTAAAGTTCTAGGTCAAATGGTTCTCCAGTTATTGACTGGAAATGAAGTGTGATGGACGGCCAGGGTAAAAACAATATGTCTCCCCCAGTGCGGTTGGAGGAAGGGGGGGGGGGGGGGGGGGGGGGGGGGGACATAATAAGAGAGATAAAGAAAAAGTGTATCAAAACACTAAATAAGTATAATTCTAAGCAAAAAGGGGGGATAATTCATAAAATATTTGTGCAAGAGTTATGCACCTTGTGTCATATGATGTGGGTGATGATGTGGAACAACTACTTCAAGTTTGAATCAAATCCATTCAGTAATAAGAGATATAGTGAAAATGCATCAAAATTAACCTTAAATTCTAAGTAAAAGGGGGCATAATTCATGAAATATTGGTGCCAGGGTTATGCACCTTGTGTCATATGATGTGGGTGATAAGGTTGAACAACTATTTTAAGTTTGAATCAAATCCATTTAGTAATAACTGATATAGAGTGAAAGTGTATCAAAACTTTAACCTGAAATTGTAAGTAAAAAGGGGGGATAATTCATGAAATATTGGTGTGAGAGTTTTCCCCTTTGTGTCATATGATGTGCGTGATGATGCTGACAACTCTTTTAAGTCTGAATCAAATCCATTTAGTAATAACTGAGATACAGCGAAAGTGTATCAAAACTTTAACCTGAAATTCTAAGTAAAAAGGGGGGATAATTCATGAAATATTGATGCAAGTGTTATGGTTCTTGTGTCATATGATATAAGTGATGATGCTGAACAACTCTGAAAAACTATGTTAAGTTTGAATTAAATCCATTTAGTAATAATTAAAACAGAGTGAAAGTGCATCAAAACATTAACCTGAAATTCTAAGTAAAAGTGGGGGATAATTCAGGAAAAATTGGCGCCAGACTTATGGACCTTTTGTCATATAATGTGGGTGATGATGTGGAACATTTATTTTAAATTTGAATCAAATCCATATAGTAATAACTGGGATAGAGTGAAAGTGCACCAAAACTCTAACCTGAAATTCTAAGTAAAAAGGGGGATAATTCATGAAATATTGGTGTGAGTGTTATAGCCCATTTGCCAGATGATGTGGGTGATGATGAGGAATAACTCTTTTGAGTTTAAAGCAAATCCATCCAGTAATTACAGAGATAAGGAGAAAAAAGAGAAAGAGTAAAAAAAACTTTAACCAAGTTGAGGATGTGGAAAGACACCAATGCCAATGCCGGGGTGAGTAGGATAGCTCTCCATATACTTCATATTGTCAAGCTAAAAAACAAAAAAAAATTTTTACCAACCTACCTAGTACCTACCCTAATTTTTTTGAGCATGTTGCCGTAAACAAACAATTTTTTTTTTATGTCTAAAGAAGCAGATATATTCTTTATCTTTCACCAATCAATTTGTTTTTATTAATTGTATTTAAGAGTACAACAGTCTGACATATCAAACAAAATACTGTAAATATTAAGGATATATTACTACTGTAAATGCTTTCAGTGTCTGTCACTTTAGAAGACTGGTGAATCCTTCCGAAGAATCACTGACCTTTGCAGATGCCAAAGGACAGAATACTACATTTCTTGTGTGCTTCTTTTTGTTGGGGTCTGCCCCATTTAAATTGATTTTTCAACAGTATTTCAGTTTTAAAATGTCGTCAGTTTAGCTTAGGTATTGATATATAACCAGTATTAATTTATTTGCAAACAACTGAAAAATTCCCAAATAAAAACTGAGGTTCAGGACAAAAGACCTTAGATGTATTGACTTCAGCGGGTACGAGTCTCACTCGGGGCATTGAATTCTTGCTCCATCATTAAAGCTGGAAAGTCATCATTTGACCTGTAATTGTGTTGGTGTGACTTCAAACCCCCTCTCCCCTCCCCTCCCATATATGGCAAGTTTTTTAAATTTCCTCAGATCTGAGCTAATCTATCCCCTCAAAAAAAAAAAAATAATAAAATAAATATGTGCACATGTCCTCAGAAATATGAATACAATATCTTCTTACCATATTTTGAGGCTCGTAAATTTGCCCCCCATACTAATCCCTTCATCTGTAATATAAACCACCATGGCTCGGATCTTTTTCTGCAAATAATAATGCTTATATTGACCTTTTAATATGTCTGTTTTGTAATCTTACAAAATGTACTTTAACCTTTAGCCTGCATGCGACTAGTTATTATGCATTTGCGACCAGTGCAGACCAAAATTAGGCTAATCATGGTCTGCACTGTTTGCTATTCAGTCAGTAAATTTTCAGTGAACACCCCTTTGAATAATAAATGGTATTACCCAAACTAAACGATGGACCAGTTCATTTTAGAAATTTAGCAGGGTAAAGGTTAAAACAAGAGCTGTCAGAAGGACAGCATGCTTGTTTACCAACATAGTAATATAATGTATATGAGATATGAGATGTATATGTGATATAAGTAAGTCTGGAAGGTGTAAAAAAATTGTTGGGTGGGTAGGGGTGGTAGGAATGGATGAGATGATGTAAGATTTTTGTAATATATATATAAATATTTTTTTCAAAGTTGACCTATATAAGAATGTAGAACAAGCATGAGAATGCAAGTTCATAAATCAGTTGAAAATTGGTAGATGGGTCAAAGGCTGCCACCTAAAGCCTCCTGTAGTCCAGGGTAAATCTCTGTAGGGGGTCATGGTAGGCAAAACAGTACCTACTCCCTCTCCTACACCTCTCAACAATCTCAGATTTGCATCAGTCTCAAAAATCTCAAATCCTGGTGGACCCTCCCTGAATTAATACCCAGACAGGCATGAGTTGTCTTCCTCCATATGAAAGTCATGTCTCGTGCAACTTAAAACTAAACCAAATGAAACAAGCAAAGCATGTGTAAATGAGTAACTTTTAAAAAGAAAATTTTTTTGCAGAAAACTTACTCACAAATCACTATCTTCTAAGACATCTAGTTGAAATGGGAAAGCCCCTGCAACAACACCTGGGGTCTCCAGACATTCAATGGCAAGAACATCAAAGTTCTTTGGTAATTTTGTATCAGCATGCAGAAATAAATAATTAGTTCCCGATGCTGCTGTAACACCAGTGATTAACTGATTTCCTCTCCCTGTAAATACAGTATAACCTCTGCTAAATTTCTAAAATGGACTGGTCCATCATTCAATTTGGGCAGTACCACTTATCATTAAAAGGCGTGTTCACAGAAAATTTACTGACTTAATAGCGAACAGAGCAGACCACGATCATGCACTGGTCGTAAAGGCAAAACCACTTGCTGCCAGCAGGCTAAAGGTTAATGATTTCTCATTATTACGTTTCACATTTGAAATAACTCTTAGTTAATAATGATAGTACTAAACATCTGCAAAGCAACAACTTCTACACAATAAACCCACTGAGTTAAAGTCCAAATGAGCCACGCCATGAGAAAACCGACATAGTGCGTTTGCGACTAGCATGGATCCACACCAGCCTGCACATCTGCGCAGTCTGGACAGGATCCATGCCATTCGCTTTCAAGGCCTATTGCAATTAGAGAAACCATTAGCGAAAAGCATGGATTCTGACCAGACCGTGCGGATGCGCAGGCTGGTCTGGATCTATGCTGGTCGTAAATGCACTATGTAGGTTTTCTCATGGTGAGGCTCAAATGGTGTTCACTCCGGAAAGCTTTTTGTTTTCTTTTGATTACTTCATGAAATTGTAAAGTATCCTGATGAAATCAGTCAAATTTAGAAAATCTTTACAGTACTGGTACAACTTTAACTTAATGTCTTTTTATTTCAATATGGATTTAACTAAAATAAGTTGAACTAAATAGTTCTTACAGCATAAGTCTTTCAGCTACCTTATAGTTACTAAAAATAGTAAATCATTTAAACATATCATTCTGTGTACATTTAATACTCTTCAATGAATCAGTTTTAGGCAAATCAGTGAAATATAAACAGCATAATTACCAGGTTTCGACTGAATCATTCTTACTATCACAGGCGATGTTTTACTGAACTCCTTTACAACATCTTCACTTTTATCACAGCTGCCCCCATCACAGATTATTATCTCCCTTACATTTTTCAAGTTACTGCAAGACTGTTAAAAAAACAAAATTGGATTTTCCTTTCAAAGTAATATTTCAATAGAATAATTTCCCATAAAAAAAACAACTGTAAGTGTAATGAGTGTGGATATTAGTGTGTATATGACATCACAGCATTTGTGAGTTGGTAGTGTTTCGTTATGTAATCACAAGCTACTTGATTGTTCAACTTACGTCTTATTTCAGTTTAATGGATTAGAATCTGGACAATGATCGTCAATCAATAAAAATAACGGGAATAAAACGTCGTCATCCTTACACTTGAGCCTTAAACTCAATCTACAGAGAGAATAAGGAATCAGTAAATCATCAAAGAGGTAATCCTAGAAAAGTAATCAGATTTTGTCTTCCAGGGCCTCCATTAAGTTCAAAACATATGCACTGCTTTTATCGTTAACTGCCACCTAACAGACAAGAGCCATGATTTAGACGTAATTTTGTATGTTATTTGTTGCAAATTATAAATCTCACAGCCACTTTTAAAGAAATATTCCTTAAGATTTTTTTTCAGAAGTAAGACTGCATATTCATTTACTGTAACTACAGAGTACACAAGAGCACCGTCTACAGGTGCCATCTCTTGTCTGCAAGTGCTGGACAATATGTAAGAAAAGAGTTCAGATTTTCTAAGTACAAATAGGTGCCATAAATCTAACAAAATGCGGGTTAGAGTTATGGTTCTTGGCCTACATAGTCCCCTAATGATGATAAACAAGTGTGCAAAGTTTCTAAGCTGTAGCTCTTACAAATTTTTGAGAAAAGGTGGACCTAAACAAAAAAAAATTTAACCAAGAACTCAAATTTTCTAAGTATAAAAAGGGCCAAAACTCTACCACAAAGCATATCAGAGTTATGGTTCTTGACCTACATAGTCCCCTAATAATGACAAACAAGTGTGCAAAGTTTCAAAGCTGTGGCTCTTACAGTTTTTGAGAAAAGGTGGACCTAAACAAACATTTTAACCAATGCAGACGCCAATGATCAAGTGACGACAATACCTCGTAGATTTTTTTTAAAACTCAGATGAGCTAACAAGAGTGAGGACATCATTGTATGACACATGCCCCATGAAAATGCTTCATAAAAAAATAATACAAAGTACAAAAAATGGGCATAACTAAAAATATATCGGACATGGCCACTTACATTTGTATGTTTTCCGTTCGATGAAAAAGATGTTGCAGTTCTGAGAGGGTAATATGAAAAATATTCACCCCTTGAAATATTAATATCGATTGTAGCACCATATTTATGTTTTCTCAAGAAGAACAATTTTTCATGTTACCCTCTAAGGAATGCAATACTAGTATTTATATGATAAACACTTTACTTCAACAACAAGAATGTCAACAGCATTAGCCACATAATAAAGGGAAAGAAGTTAGCTGTACTTTATATCATACATTGTACTTAAATAAATAGACATTTACCTTACCTGTATAACATTATTTAACATTTTTGTAATATTTTTCTCCTCGTTAAGTGTGGGTACAATAATACTCCATGTTGTATCGCATAATTCATCCCTGGAAATACCAACTTCTCTTTCAAATACTGCAATATCTTCTTCTGTATCCTTGACAACAAGAAATTACCAAATAGTATGAAATAAATGAAAGGTTACTTGAGGCAGTGGATCCCTAATGACAATTGGCAATTGCCGTTAAATTACGTGTACTCCATATGAGCCACACCATGAGAAAGCCAACATAGTGCATATGCGACCAGCATGGCTCCAGACCAGCCTGCACATTCAAAGACTACTGCAATTCGAGAAACCGTTAGCGAACAGTATGGATCCTGACCAGACCGCGCAGATGTGCAGGCTGGTCTGGATCCATGCTGGTCGCACATGCACTATATTGGTTTTCTCATGGCGTGTATGGCAAGCCAATTGTCCAATAATTACGCGAACCCTAGTTCACGGTCGAAAAACTAGGATTAACGATCGATAAACTAGGTTTTTCGAACGTAAAACTAGGTTTTTCGAATACTAACCTATATTTTCGAGCGAAAACATAGGATAACGCCGTGAACCATAGTTCACGCTCGTAAATGTAGGTTCACGATTGTAAACCCCAGTTCACAGTCGTAAACATAGGTTCACATTCGTAAACTATGGTTTACGAGTGTGAACCGGCGTTTACGAGCATTAACATAGAATAACGATCGTAACAAGGATAACGACCGAAACTCATAGTTCAATCGAGTAAACCTAGTTTATCAAATGTAAACCATGGTTTACGGTCGATATATTAGAATTATAGAATCAACAATGAATTTCGGGCACGAACATGGGTTTACGGCCATGAACCTATGTTTACGGTCGTGAACCTATGTTTATGACCGTGAACCATAGTTTACGGACCTGAACCTATATTTTCGAGCGTGAACCTATGTTAACGAACGTGAACTTGGGTTTACGAGCGTGAACTTAGGTTAACGTTCAATAAACCAGGTTTTTAAAATACTAACCTATTTTTTCGAGCGAAAACATAGGAGAACATCGTAAACCATAGTTCACGCTCATAAACGTAGGTTCACGTTCGTAAACCCAAGTTTACGGTTGTAAACATAGGATAACGACCGAAATTCTTAGTTCAATCAAGAAACCTAGTTTATCGAACGTAAACCTGGGTTCACGAGCGTGAACTATGGTTTACGCCCGATATCTGATGTTTTCATTCAAAAATATAGGTTAGTATTTGAAAAACCTAGTTTTACGTTCGAAAAACCTAGTTTATCGGTCGTTAATCCTAGTTTTTCGACCGTGAACTGGAGTTCACGTAATTATTGGACAATTGGCTTGCCATAGGCGTGGCTCATATGTGAATTTCGCATTATCTGTTTGTTACGAAAAAACATTTCCAGTATGAACCAAACTAACGACTATAGGATGCCAAGAATATGTGAATACACAAAAAATTGTCAACTGTCCTTGCAAGCCTACTACCTTAAATATAGATATAAATCCGATTTAACTATTTCATTACTTCTGTAGAGAAAATGTGTGTGTGCTAATAGCAGTTAAAACTAGCAGTTTTTGTAAAGACAAATAATACAAATGTTCATCAGTAATTTATTTCTTCGTGTATTTTTATGATATTTGTTCCAATATACACAGTATAATACAGCTTACATTTTCAAACAATTCTGATCTGATGAAAAACCTTGGAAATGAAGGTTTCTAAGCAATTTGTAAAATAATAGAATTTTATTATTTCAGGGAAAAAATGTCACTTCATATTTGATACTTTCATACTTTTAATACCTCTAATATTTAGGCAGTTTGGAGGATACTTGTTTTAAATGCAAGATCAAAATATTGTTAACTTAGTAAAAATCAGATTCAATATTTTCAAAAGTTTCAGAGCATCTATTTAAATTGTAATTTTGATAGTATATGTAAAACAAACAAATTTTCTATATATTTCAGGTATTTTCATTGGCTTAAGTCGAAAGTCCTCCACGTACATCAAACTTAAATTTAAAACAAAAACTAATTTGAAGATGGAACAATTACATTGTTTTATTAAAATTATTACTAACCACATCTTGTAAAATAACTGGCAGTATTGAAACAGATGCCTGTAGAGTTTCTGCTTTATTTATCTGTTGTAGAAATACTTTGTCTGTGCCCCATTCTATATCTTCAAAAACATCATCTGTGAAAAAATCATTTTAGCTTTAATGAATGTCACAAAGCACTTAAATATACTGGCTGAAATACTTCAACATTTAGGTTGAATTGCACTAAATGCTGATCCTTAAATTTTCTATGTAAAAAATGCACAATGATCCGTGTTATCACACATAATCAGACCCATGTTAGATTACAAATTTTTACCTCATTTCAGGAATGATGTCCCTACTCATTTTGAAAACTGACATAAAATGAACATAGGCACGGGTTGTGTAACTTTGAAGAGAGATTTCCCTGTCACATTTATTTACAATAGAATCACATCAAATTACACTGCTGCGACCTGGCGTTGCTTTGCAAACTGAATCTCAGTCTACATCAAATGCAACCTTCTCTCCTAATTTTTTTTGTAAGCAAATGTCAAAACTACAGTCACAATGAAATTTAAACAAAAACTGGCATTAATATATACCTCTATAATTGCTATCACAAGTAAAAACTTTGTCTTCTATAACTTTTCCGACATTATTAAAGTGTCTTGACCAGATGCTTTGTGCATTGATTCTTTCAATAGTGGTTAGGCTTATTCCACTAGTAAGTAATATTAGGTTGTCTCAGCAGAAAAGAATTAAACGGCATGACATATAAAAAAAAATTAAGTTTACAGAGAATCTGTATTATTCATGCAGGATTAATTTTGGGGTAATTTCATGTTTGTGAAATAAAAAATAAAAGTCCTAACAAAAAAATCTTTTTTTCATGTCCTCCTGAAATAAAAACTTTGGGCTGGAAATTCCATGATTTTTACTAAAACTGCTTTTTTTGTAGATATATGAATTCATGGACTTTCAACTTTTGAAGATAATATGAAGCAAGAATTTAATTTGTTCACTGTCATTTAACAACATGAATTAAAGAAAATATAAAATCCATAAAAACAGTCCCAAATGAATATCAATGATTTCACAGTATATTAAATTATTCAGCCTCGAATAATACCTACTTGCAGCTTACTGAAATATTCTCTGAGTGGGCTCCTGTGGAAAAAAATAAGGGCTGGCTACAAAGTTATTAAACTAAAATTGGAGACCAGTTTCAAAACAGCTCACTCCCATTCTTTTTGTTGGGTTTAACGTCATGCTGACATATATATGTGATATGGCAACTTTCAAACTTTGATGGTGGATGAAGATTCTAGGTGCCCTACCATGCATTATTCCATCAAAGGCAGGCACCTGGATAAAACCACCAACTTTCCATAAGCCAGCTGGATGGCTTTCCTGCATGAATAATTCAATGTCACTAGTGAGTCACGAACTCACATCGGTGAGGGGCAAGTGGTCATCTGTCAATTTCAAATTTATGCAAAGAATCAACCAATAAGATGCTAGAGTTTCCAAAACTGAAAAAGGCATGGTGCCGAATTGTTGATAAAATGAACAGAGAAATTGTTGTTAATATTGGCTGTTCTTGATCTTTTTAGTATCAGACAGATATCCTAAACTCAGATTTAACCTTTACCCTGCTAAATTTCTAAAATGGACTGGTCTATCACTCAATTTGGGCAGTACCATTTGTTATTCACAGGGGTGTTCGCTGAAATTTTACTGACTGAATAGCAAACAGTGCAGACCATGATCAGCACAGTTGTGCAGGCTGATCTCGGTCTGCACTGGTCACAAAGGCAGAATCACTTGCTGCAAGCAGGCTAAAGGTTAAAATCTTGGAGCCTGCTGCCTAGAGTAAGGGTTACTTCTCTTTAAAGCTTCCCTTATTATCATACTGAAAAATAAACAAATGAAGCAAACCTTCAGATTTATAGTTTTACAGGTTTGGAAAAACCTTACCAATATATCTTTTAGCATTTTTATTGAACCCTATAAGGTAATATCCTCCATCTTCTGCCTTCCCAATCACCATATCAGTCCTTGGTTTAGACAAAGCCTCAAATGCTTTAACAACAACGGTCTCAGTAATGCCTGGTATGTCTGCACCTAAAGACAAAAGGATGGTGTGTGACAGCACTGTGCATTGGTTTGAAAAAATAAAAAAGGAAGTGAATTTGTTATGCAGTGTCCTTAAGTAAATGATTATTTGAACTGTCATAGCCTCCAGAATAGCACTGTAAAGTCCTTTCAATAAAGGAAGAAGTTTGTTAAAATTCTGCTTTAATTCACAGCACTGGTATTTTGATTTGTGATGTATGCCCAAGAAATGTGCTATAAGTAACAACAGTAATCTTAAGGGCTTCAGGATCATGCATAAAAATATCGCCTCGAATATAATTTCACTAAAAACAAGAATAAAGCCTGTTTTTTTATGATAGTCAATTCATTCATTTTAACTAGTTTAGTACATCAAAAATGAGTTTGGAAAACAGAATGTACAAGATATAGCAGGTCTAACCAAAATAACTTTCTCCCTTACCTATAACAACAACACGTTCATTGCCACTGCAGGTCTAACCAAAATAACTTTCTCCCTTACCTATAACAACAACACGTTCATTGCCCCTGCTGAAACTATCTTTCACAGCAAATTTTAGTTTCTCTCCAAGTGAGTTGCCAGTCTGTGGTCTGTAAACACAAGGAAGACCCCATAACTTCCTGTCAAGCCAGTCATGCATCTGAGCCTGTGTGCCACCATTATACTGTAGGGTTACATTAACAGCCTTGTTCAAACTGTTATACACTTTCTGAAGCGTCTGAAGCACATGTTCAGTCTGAAATTTAAAAGTAAAAACACCGTCATATGAATGAAAAAGAGCAGGCTGACTTTGGAAATTAAAAATAAGAAACTACTGCCACAAAATGTTTATACCTTATTTTTTAATATTTCCTTCTATATCATGCAGCAGCTTCTCTCTCTCTCTCTCTCTCTCTCTCTCTCTCTCTCTGAAGAGGCTAAAATATGGTTGTGTAAAACAGGTTTTGCTCTATATAGATTAATATATTAAGATTCTTAGAGCTAATGGAAAAGAAAATATATGCCTTTACAGAGTAGTTCATAAACTTGTTAAATAATTAATTCTTTTTAATTTTCTTAAAAGCCGAAAAATATTTATAATTCTTATACAATATGCTAATGTTCTAAAAGGATGGCATGCATATATTGGTTACACCTTTCAAATCTAATTATAACATAAACATAATACAATGTATCATTCAGTTTTCTATTATAAGATCGCTTAAAAACTTTAATTAAGTTTTTTCTACATCATGATGCACACCAGATCCAAACAATAAGGGTACTTGTATTTGAGCCAAGCCATGGGAAAACCAACATAGACTGCGGTTGCGACCAGCATGGATCCAGACCAGCCTGCGCATCTGCGCAGTCTCATCAGGATCCATGCTGTTCGCTTTCAAAGCCTATTGCAATTAAAGAAACTGTTAGCGAACAGTATGGATTCTGGCCAGACTGTGCGGATTTGCAGGCTGGTCTGGATCCATGCTGGTCGCAAATGCACTATGTTGATTTTCTCATGGCATGGCTCATTTATAATCAAGCCATAGTAGTCTGAAATGCTATCCATAAGACACTGTTAGTCTATCTTTAAAAGAAATAACCCCCTATATATAATATAAAAAGATCCAAATATATATAAAACATGTTTCAAATATACATGGGATTAATTTTTAAAAGGATAGACATTTTTTAAAAGATAGATTTCTGGTGTCTTAGCCTAAGGCCATACCAAATTGATTCATGGTTCTTCGGAAAATTTTCAAAAAAAATGGGTGCGAGCGAGCGAAAATTTTTTTTTTTTTTTTTTCTCAATTTTGATTTTTTCAGAGGCGGGTAGCTTTTACATGGAGCGAGCGGGTATTTTTTTTTTTTTTTTGCAGTTATGATTATACATGAAGTCAACATTTCTTTAAGAATAACACAGAACTTAAACATTTATAGTGTGACTAAGACAGTAGATAGCTTTTCTGTATGTTTTAAAGACTACATGAATGGTTTTGCAAATAAATTCTTGCTAAAACTCACTGAATCACTTTGTTTTTATTTTGTATTTATAATTACTGAGGGATGAGTGTCTTATTTTTAATTTTGATTGTTCTACATTAATCTGAAGGCGTGCCCATTTAACGGCAGAGGATGAGGAATATTTAAGACAAAACAGGCACCCAAGTGGAATAACATATCTTCTGAAATCCAGTTAGATGGCTTCGACACATGAGCAACTTTGTGCCCCTAGTGAAACTCCAAACGGTAGAGGTGAGGGGAAAGTAATAAATCACTTGACCAATGAGACCAAACGGAGTTGGGCACACAAATGCTTCGACACTGCTCGAATCCATTGGAATAATTTCTTAACAGATAAGCTTAGCTTAAGTTTTTGTGGTAGAGGTTCATTTCAGTCAAAAATGATAACAGACGGACAAAAAATGATCCCAATATGGCCACTCTTTAAAAGTGTTATTTGTTGTGCTTTGATTGACCAAGAAATTTTGAGTTGGGAAAGTCTGTTTTTTCAGATTCTTTCTTTCAATCAATTCACAGCCAATTAATATACAAACAGGAAAAATTGGGGTTACAATACGACAGAAATTATTTTTTATATCTACACAACTTACTTGAAAAGCTGAACATTTTTTAAAAATGAATATATGCATTTTGATAGAATATCTGACTGCCGTACTAAAGAAGTTACGTTCAAAACGATTTGGGCCCCGAGACAATTAATGTGATGGATCCATCAGTCAGGATCTGTGAACAAACTTTTTTTTCAAGAAAGCACTGGCTTTGGCTCTAGATCTAAAATATTTAACTAAACACACTGATAACAAATGGTTTGAAAACTTTATCTGAACAATATTTCTATGTTTAATTGAAATATTTTCAATTTGAATCCCCGTGGCCGTGCACGTCTTACAAGTCAAACTTTGTTCTTTTCACTGTATAATTTGAACAATCGTAGAACGTGCCTACTTCATCACCTACCGGCACATCGAAGGACATGTGTGGCACTAGCACAGACACTTCAGATTTAAAACAAATGATGAACAACACCATAATTCCTGACTTTTTGAGTTTGTGTCATCAGCTACATGTATTACGAACGCATGGATTCCGATCAATATCACTTTGACGCATTAAAACAGCGATAAAACCTGTTTACCGTTATCATTCCTGACCGCGTAATCAGAAAAAAAAAAAAATTTTGGCGATTTTTATGTACGTGCAGGCGGGTGAAATTTTTTTTCTTTTTCTCGGGAATGAAATCATTGATGCGGTAGTTCCGACGAACGACAAATCAATTTGGTATGGCCTAAGGGACAGAGTTTTAGACTCCTGTGATTGAACATTATAGCTTTCTGATACGCCACACCCCCTTAAGAGAATTTCTAAAACAATCTGATTTTGTAATAAAACATGTTTTTTGACAAAGACCTGTGCTCAATTTTATTTTTGAATGTTTAAAATATTAGATGACAACTGGGTTCGGCAGTTGAACGGCTGGGGCTGAAGTGTCTGCAGTCAGTACTGGTTGGCGACCCAGAATTTCGGACGACCCAAAAATCCAGACAGTCGCGTAAACGCTTATTTCGGCATTCTGTTTGATCATTTGTTGACAAGTACACAGATGCTTGGGGTACTCACCTACAATCTGCTAAATGCAGACGAGAAAATTACATGTTTTAAAATAATCAAAATGGGTATATAGTGCCAGGCTTAAAATTGAATTGTCCATAATTTATTTCTTCAGTTATCAAACATTATAATCAGTTAAATGTAAACAAGGTAAACATGTCTTTTTATAATTAACACTGACCTAAAAGTGACTCTGCGAGCCTGAAATGATGATAATTAGCGTTTTCCTACTGTCCGATTTCCGGGTCCTGCAATACGCTAAAAACGGGCCTCAGTGATGTGTTCAGTTTATTTTTTCGATAAAAACAGATTCGCGTTTTGTGACACCGAAGAACTGAACTTGATTCAGGTTATATTTTTTGGATCTTGCATTAAAAATGAAAATATGACATCTGAAAAGGTTGTAAAATTGTCCGAATCTAGGTCGCCAACCCTGCAGCATCTCCTCACCATACAAACTTGCAACCTGGCTGCCCCAGCAGAACCAAGTGCTGGTATCAGTCGAGTCTTAGCCTTACCAGCGACTGGGTACCTAGTAAATACTATGACCTCATTTTTCCTCCGTTTCATGAATCTAAAAATACACAAGACAAATAATACTGAGACTGAGACAATCTGCATGACATCCACCATGTTTTGATCATGTGACTGCTATCTAACCTCGCTTGTGTTATTCATTGTGAAATATACTTTGGTATACTTTTATGACAAAAATTATGTCAAATAGTATACTTATAAATTTGTTTTGTTTCAAAATTAACTTTCTGTGTAACTCTCAACGCATAATTGATAATTATAATATTGCGTCTTATTATTTTTAATTACGATAGAAGCGACTCTGTCAAAGAATAAACAATATAGTAAATCGTTTCTTGGTTGGTCAACTTCGGGGAATTTGTGCAAATTGCAAGAGAAATGGAGCAGCATGAACTAATGTTATGTTGTAGAAGAGGAGATCTCACTAAAATTAAGTAAGACAAAGAACGGCAGCGTTTGAATTTGCTGTCATGTCTAAATCTCCGCAGGCAAAGCCAAGGACAGGTCACAGAATCTGTGTCACTGTCAGATCCTTACCAACCATGCAATCCATAACTTAATTCCAAGTATTTTAACTGCCATTTAAACAGGAACAAATGTTAACTGTCTTCAGAGCTGGCGAAACATATTGGTGTCATTGACATGAAAAGTCGATTTTTAGCTTGACAACTTTTCAAATGTAGAGAAGAGCATTTGTTGTCAGCTCTTGCCAGTGTCTGCATCGCATTGCAAAAGTTTTGCATATAAACAGATTTCTCTAAATCAAAGAAGTATAAAATACACAGAATGGCAACTGGCTGTAATCTCGCATGAGCTCGTGTCAGAGCGTGATTTGGCGTTATCTTACTAAAAACAAACATCGGCGAGCATGGAGTTACAATTTGTACCTTTAAAACTACATTTAAAATACATGTTAGCTTCTAAAACAAAATTAGTTTAATGTGAAATGGTCTTAAGACACGAAGTACACGTTTTTTTTTTGTCATCGAAAGAAGCGTGGTCATACGGTGATAATTATTTTACTGTAACGATTACTAAATGCATAAAGGGAAGTAATTGCATTAATATGCAAATTTGTAAACCTGTCAATTGTCACTGGAGTAAAATGACAGTATATATGCACATTAAATCACCTTTGGTGATGAGCTAGCTTTTCACCGACGGGATTTGTGTGGCACTAAAACGTTACAAATGGTGGCAGCGGTGGGATGAAGTCAACTGCCGGACTGGAGTTGCCTTACCCATGTATTTCCTAGGCCAAATCTCGGGACGAGATTTCTCGGAGGGAAAGTAATGTAACAATTACTAAATGCATAAAGGGAAGTAATTGCATTAATATGCAAATTTGTAAACCTGTCAATTGTCACTGGAGTAAAATGACAGTATATATGCACATTAAATCACCTTTGGTGATGAGCTAGCTTTTCCCCGACGGGATTTGTGTGGCACTAAAACGTTATATTACCGATGAATAATTGCTTTCGCATACAAAATGGCGCGTGGAGAAAGTGCCACTTCCGGTAAACGAGATCTCGTTTTTTTGTCACAGGAGGTTGGCGAATTTGCTCTGTATGCCTTTCAAGTTGCCAATCTATTTATTTTTATAGCTCTTTGTCTAAATTTACTATGTCTAATGCTTTCAAACTTTAAACATGTATTAAGCCTCACCTGACATGTTTCATAACTCTAGAATTTCAGATTAATGAAATAAGAGTTCTATGTATAAGCATGCAGTGTTCTCAGAAACTACCAGGCTAAATGCTTTCAAACTTCACTCATGAGATGACCTCACTTGGCAGTTTACAAATGCATATATGGTCCAAAATGTGCACATTTTGTGCCATATCTATACAAATGTACATAATTCTAGCTTTTATATGACAGAAGTCATGGGATGACACTATCCTGACAAATTTCATAATTCTGGCTTACATATTGGCAAAATTATGCCCTGTTTTCAATGTAGCAAACTTACACAGCTCCATAGTTTGAAGTTCCAAATTTCTGATTAAAGAAAAAAAAAAGAGAAAAAACCAGTTATTCCCAAAATGAAAATGCAATGTTTCTATCTACTATTTTCTTTGCCCATCAGAAAGGAGATCGAGCCATTCTTACACCTTAACATCAAGTTTCTGTGTCGTTATTGCCAACAGTGCATGAACCTAAATTGAAAATTCTTATATGACTTCAATGAGATGAACAAAACAATTTTAAGCACAACTATTTATATGAAATTAATTGTCATATATAAAAAAAAATTATCAAAATTAACAGATTGGGAAATAAAGGCAGTATTTGACAGGTGAAAGATGACTCATGACCTATTTAAATATTTGTTTTTATGCCCCCGAAGGGAGGCATATAGTTTTTGAACCGTCTGTCTGTCTGTCGGTCTGTCAGTCTGTCGGTCTGTCCGCAATTTTCGTGTCCGGTCCATATCTTTGTCATCGATGGATGGATTTTCAAATAACTTGGCATGAATGTGTACCACAGTAAGACGACGTGCAGTGCGCAAGACCCAGGTCCGTAGCTCAAAGGTCAAGGTCACACTTAGACGTTAAAGGATAGTGCATTGATGGGCGTGTCCGGTCCATATCTTTGTCGTCGATGGATGGATTTTCAAATAACTTGGCATGAATGTGTACCACAGTAAGACGACGTGCAGTGCGCAAGACCCAGGTCCGTAGCTCAAAGGTCAAGGTCCAGTTAGACGTTAAAGGATAGTGTATTGATGGGCGTGTCCGGTCCATATCTTTGTCGTCGATGGATGGATTTTCAAATAACTTGGCATGAATGTGTACCACAGTAAGACGACGTGCAGTGCGCAAGACCCAGGTCCGTAGCTCAAAGGTCAAGGTCACACTTAGACGTTAAAGGATAGTGCATTGATGGGCGTGTCCGGTCCATATCTTTGTCATCGATGGATGGATTTTTTAAATAACTTGGCATGAATGTGTACCACAGTAAGACGACGTGCAGTGCGCAAGACCCAGGTCCGTAGCTCAAAGGTCAAGGTCACACTTAGACGTTAAAGGATAGTGCATTGATGGGCGTGTCCGGTCCATATCTTTGTCATCGATGGATGGATTTTCAAATAACTTGGCATGAATGTGTACCACAATAAGACGATGTGTCACACACAAGACCCAGGTCCGTAGCTCAAAGGTCAAGGTCACACTTAGACGTTAAAGATCATTTTTCATGATAGTGCATTGATGGGCATGTCCGGTCCATATCTTTGTCATTCATGCATGGATTTTAAAATAACTATGCATGAATGTGTGACACAGTAAGACGATGTGTCGCGCACAAGACCCAGCTCCGTAGGTCAAAGGTCCTAAACTCTAACATTGGCCATAACTATTCATTCAAAGTGCCATCGGGGGCATGTGTCATCCTACGGAGACAGCTCTTGTTTATTTCTACTTTGCAGTTTTATTGTAATAAGAAGACTCTTCTGTATTGTAGCTTACAACTGGTACATTAAAACGGTGAACTAACTTATTGTTAACTTACTGTTGTTTTCTCTATCCAAGTCATATAAGTTTTCTGATTGTTTCAGTCATCTGACACTATTTAGGGCCATTCACAACAAATGTAATTAGTCAAAACAAATCCCTTGTTTTCGCATATAGATCTATAATAAAATTTGAGTGCCTGTTGTATTTTACAATTATAATGCTTAGACGTTCAAATTGTGACAAGTCCTTACTAGATCATGGGTTTATCAGTGGATGCTCAGACTTGAGATACATGTAACATAAATCATATTCAACCTGAGAAAGATATAACATTGTAACATAACCTTTATGCAGAATCACCCTTGGTCCACCTGACTCTGTTATGTCAGTGTTGTCAGCCTGAGACAGTAGATCACCACTACCTGCATGGTTGCTCTGGATATAGGATTATATATAGATTTAGGAATGGATCCAGGGCTTTTAAAATTTAGGGAAAAGTGTGTTACTAAACACTGAAATTTACTCCTTCGTTACTCATGTAATGCATGTTATTTCTTTATACATCCACTGTGGCAGTGTCATAAAATACCACTGCAGAACCTAAATTGGCATCCAAGAACTGCTACTGTGAAAAGCTTTATTTTCTTTTTCAATGATTACTTCTCAGAAAAAACACCAGTGTAACAATGCTACTTACCAGTCAACTTGAAACATCACACTTACTAATTCAGGTTTTCTACTGACTGCACTGTTGGACCACTTACACATTTTCCACTGTATTGAAACATGATGTATTTCCCGTCCATTCCGAAATTCTTTCAAAACTTTCCATTGGGACAGAAGGTGTAAGGCATCTCTCAAAGTATGATTTTATACAGTAAAAGCCAAATATTAGCCCAAAAATGTGACACAAGAGAAATTAGCAGTCAGACTGGGACTTGAACGAGTCACTGTAGAATACCATTCCTGCTGCTGGACTGCTTACTCATTCCTCTCCCCACAACATTTCCAAATATGAGAAAATGTTGACTTTTTAAACATTTTTTTCAGGTATTTGGTTGAACAGAAGGAGGTGAATGTTAACATTAGAGATAAATGGGACAGTACTCCACTGTAAGTGTCGCAATATTATTTTAATGATAATTTGGCAAATTTCCAAATTTTTGTGAGTGTTGACTACCTCCCATCTGCAGATGATCGAGCAAAAAACTAAGATTTAAACATAATGTAGAAAGTATTGAAAGTTCCAAATGGGAAACTAAAGTACATTCAGTTCTTGATTTTCCTACAATAATATACTTCTAATAAAGAAGACATTTTGCTCTATCGGTCTAACATTAACCCTTAACATGCTGGACACTATTGATTCTGCCTTGGTGACTAGTGTAGATCATGATCAGACTCCATGCAGTCTGATAGTGATCTACACTGTTTGATATTCAGTCAGTATCTTTTTGGTATGCACCCCTTGTAACAGTTAATGGTACTGTCCAAATTGAAAGATGGATATAAAGTTTATTACAGAAATTTAGCAGGGTAAGGGTTAAATGTTGCATTATCTAAGTAGCACAAGTTTAGCCTTGAAATAAATGGACATAGCATCCATCTGTTCACTTGGCAGTTACACATTTACACTGGTATCATAATAAGTGGTACGATAGATTAGTTTTTAAAAAACTGTATAAATATGCTATTTCAGATACAAGAACTTGCATAAATGTTTGATTTTGCAGTTATTATGCCTGTTTATGTGGCCATGAGGAGGTTGTGCAGTACCTTCTAGAAAATGGTATGTCAGTTCAGCTGGTCTGTTTGTAAAATTAAATTTACATGTTAGTTTTTCAGTTTGTTTGATACAAGCTTAATGCCTCATGATCAAGTTGTAAAGGTCACTGATTTCAGATCACTTAACCCTTATAAGGAAGCCACATATCTGTCTGGCTTACAGACGGTCAGTGGTTCTACCTAGGTGCCTACAGTGCCTGACATAATCCCTTAAGGCCCACTAAGGGTCTTCTTGTGCTGTCTAAAGCATATAGTTGTGTCGGTATTACTTTCAACCCATCATCAACACCAGTGTTGTTTTTTAACAGTATTTCAGGTATGCAGTGTCATCAGTTAACTTTACTGGTGGTCATGAATTTTACTTCAGTTCTGCTTGCTGCATATAAGTCACCACAGAGAATATTGCCCTTCCCAAGGATCTGATTTGAGACTTCTCGGCCGTTAGTCACATATTCTACCTTCTGAGCTTAAGCCAGATTGGCAAGGTTGTGAGAATCAAAAGACATGAAATAGAACCTTAGATAGTGTTTATAATAGCATGAAAGATTTTCAGATGTTTGATTTGGCCATTTTAATGACCAATTTTAATGAATATTTTGTTCAAATGAAATGACCTAAATGACAGCATGTCTAAAAATGTCTTGATATACATGTTGTATGATTTTTTCCCCCATCTGAATGTATTTTCTTTGAAAAGTTGGTATCAACCACGTTTACTTTCATATAATGCAAGGCCGTCGCGGGCGGTCCGGCCGGTCCGGCCATGGCCGGACCACTTTTTTGGCCGAGCATGACCAGTTGTTTTTTCGCATAAAATTTCAGCTTTTGCTTAGATTGAAAGTGCCGAAATACTGCCTTGCTAATTATCCGCAACGAGCGGTATCTGTCATAATTGCCCGCGGGGTGTGAAAACTTCGGCACACTTCGTATCAAAAGTATCGACCCTGCTTGATTAGATTAATCATAATTAAACGCTTATCTTTAATCCGGTATGATCTAAAGGGCATTTTTTTTATAATCTATAATAATTGTTTTGACGAAAACAAAAATAGTCGTATGTTTAAAAAAATTAGAAAAGATGTGTTTTTCGTGGTATAATAAAACAAAACTAACCGAAAGCTAATTTCTTCTAATTATTTTGAATAATCTTAAATAATTGCTTTAAATCAAATAAAATGCTTACGTACATCTCAACTATATAAAATAATATAAACTTCGTTTCTATCTCTAAATTCTGAAACCGTATGCTTAACTCGTTGCTTAACGTATTGCTGCAAAATGGACATACCTGAAATTCCAAAACAACCTAAGACATTTAAGTTTCCGAAACACACCTTTGGTCGGAAAAATCCGGTGAACAGAAGTTTTCAGCCTTTGTGGTTCACTAATAGATCGTGGTTGCATTACGATGAAACTAATGACCTTGCTTATTGTCATGTGTGTATGTTTGCTCACATAGACGGCAAGTTGTCAAGTTCGAATCTTGATAAAGTCTTTATTATTAATGCCACCGCCTGATGAGACTCACAGAGGGGTCAACATTCATTGGGCAAATGTCGGATAATTATCCTTGAAAATTGTTATAAAATTGACTGAAAATCTTAATGGAAAATGCTTTCAAGATGCAAGGAAAACGTACTTACGGGCATCCCATATCTTAAAATTTTCTCGGGGGAGACCCCCCAAACCCCCCTTACGAAAGGGGGAAACCCCCTCTCCTGCTCTCCCCACTCTCCTGCCGTCGGCACTCGCGGGACGCCTTCGACGTCCCATGGCCGGACCACTTTTTGGAACCCGGCGACGGCCCTGTAATGTCATTTAAAGGTTGAAATTTTTATTTTTGTATGATAGCCTGTGCTGAATGAACAAAGAAACAATAGACTGATTCTGTTAATTACAAGAAAAAAAGTATAAAGAGTATTGCATAGACTTTTATAAATACAGAAAAATAGAGTAAGAAAAACACTCTCTCGAATATCTATGGCTCAATCACCCTGTTTCCCATGAGCATTTTATGTTGTTCCTCATCGTCAAGCATTTTGTTCATTCCCTTATGACCATGAGCGAGTAGTGTTTTACTGTAATAACAAAAGACCAGATTCAAAATTAAGTTGAGTGTTGTTGTTACAGGGGTACGATGTGAAGCAAATACGTTTGACGGAGAGCGCTGTTTGTATGGGGCTCTCACTGATACCATCAAAAGATTGCTGCTGTCATATAATATGGTCTCTTCTAAAGTAATGAGGAGAGATTTATATGAGGAGTTTCTTAGAAGGTATTATCTCCCTTTATTTTTAGCTCGACTTTTCAAAGAAAAAGTAGAGCTATTGCACTCCCCCTGGCATCACCGTTGCCATTGGTTAAAGGTTTTGATAAAGTCAAATATCTCTGTTACTATCAAAGATATTGACTTGAAACTTAAAATAGTTATTTACTAAAAAAAGTCTACACCAGGAGAAACAATCCCCATAACTCTAATTTGAATTTTGACAGGGTTATGCCCCTTTTTAACCTAGAATTTTTTTGTTAATGTTTTTGATAATGTCAAATATGTCTGTTACTATTAAAGCTCTTGACTTGAAACTTAAAATAATTAAAATAGTTAAAGTCTTCACCAGGAGAAACAATCCCCATATCTCTGATTATATATTATTGAGTTAAGCCCTTTTACTGGCAAAGCTCTAATTCAGAGTCAAGCACTGAGAAAAGTTGAGCATGCTGTCTTGTGGACAGCTCTTGTTATAGTAAAAAAGTACTGTGAAATTGTTTAATTTTCATGGGCATGAAATTTCATGGTTTGGACTTTAATGGCTATGTCATGGGGATATGAATTTGTGAGTTAGGGCATTTTAATATAAAATGAATGGGAATTTTACAGGTAATTGGGATTTGATTGTGTGGATTGACTTAACAACAAATCCATGAAAATTAATCTCTCATGGATATCAATGATTTCACAGTGTACAAGTAATCACTTGCATGGAATTCAGTAGTCACATGGAACTATGCAATCGTTAACATTCATTGTTGACTAATTTAAATCGATTTCATAGTTGAATGAATCCATGAAATTAAGACCCAACAAACATATAAAATTCTACTCATTTTATCTTCAGATGTTGAAATCTGTGAATTTGTATCCCCATGAAATATCTTGATGCACATGCAGGCATGTTACTTTTAAATCGAGTCTGTAATAATTACAAAATCTCATTGCAAAAGACGTGAACTAAGTAAGTGTATTAAAGAGAAGATTTTAACAATACTAACTTGTACACACTAGATTGTCAGATCCGGGGATGTATCAAGACGTAACATTTGATGTACATGGTGAGAAGTTTCCAGTACATAGGTGCATTCTCAGTGCAAGGAGCTCATATTTTGCGGACTTGTTTCGGACACGATGGAAGGGCAGGAAAGAAATAAAGCTTAAACACCAGATGGTAAATACTCTATTGTAAGCTCATGTGAATAGAAAGTAAGCTGTTAGTATAGACTGATACTATATTTTACCTTGGCTGGTGTCAACATTTTATTTCAAATGTTATTTTTTACATGAAATGCTTGATTGCTCAATAAGCTTGGACTGGCGTTTCCGGTGATTTTACCCATGCCGGCAAAACCCATCTGGCACCCCCCATGCCAGATGACTTTCGTGCTGTTAATGACAACAGTTGGTTCATGCACTGATAATATATTGTTTATGTAAAATACGAAAAAAGCAGGTACCTTGATAGCTTTTCTCCGTTCCTTATAGTATATTTCTCGATTCAAAATACGTTAGTTTACCGTAAGAACATAACCTTACGCTACAAATGATAAAACTAAAGTGGAACTTTGTTATTGTGTGTAACGCAAAACATCATGACGTCACTTCTGCTTACGGATGTTAATTTCCCATGCTTTGTGTTTATTCTCTACTATAAGAAAGAGGGCTACGTAAGAATTTCTACTTGTTACTTGTAAAATACGGTATTCAAGAAAAATAATCTGCCAGAATAAAATGCTAACATGTATACGATATGCAAGAAAAAATATCAGTCATGTGTTTACGAATCGGATAGAAATATCCGTCCCTCGGCCACCTGCGCATGGGCGGGAATTCGGCAAGCCTCATTACCGCCCAATGCGCAGGTGCCCTCGGGACGGATATTTCTATCCGATTCGTAAACACATGACAGATATTATTATTCTTTCATGGACTTTGGATTTCTTTTTAATAAAAATACATACATGGCTTAAAAATCATCTTTTTGGAATCAGCTAAAATGATCTTTCTTTAAATTTGAAGTTAGGTTATATTATGAATATTAGAACACGAGTTTTTGTTTCTAAACTGTTATTAAAAAGCTAAATAAAAAAAAAAACAGCTGTGAATCAAACCTGTACCCATGTAATCTTGGCAATAAAAACTTTCCTACTATCTTGACCAATACACCAAGGAAGAATATGTATTTAAGACTTTCTTATAAAGCTTTATTATTAAGGCAGTTTACCTTCACTAATCAGTGACTAATGCTTTTCAATTTTAAATGGAAAAGTTAGTAAAAACGACTAATTCTCATGTGTTTCCATAACACAAATTCTGTCAGTAAATAGGTTTCAAAGAAAGAGCAATAATTTCCTGATACCGGGTATTTTAAAATTTTCTTCTAATCTTTGTTGCCCTTCAATCTGGAGGTCATTCTCTTGAAAGCTTAGAGGTTTGAGCTAGATTATGTTACATATTGTATTAAGGGTGCTTCACTTGTATATTTGTTCAAGCCAGGTTCCTTGCGCAAGGTAATATTTTGACTACTCAAGCCCAGTAGCACTTTTTGTTTAATTTCTTTTTTAAGACATATGTTGTGAGGAAAAAATGTCCAGTTTTCACTGTTTCTTCAAATTAGGAAGATATAGCTAACACTTTTTCAGCAATATGACAATGTTCATGAATCAGTATTCAGTTGGTGAAAATGATCTAACAGCTTTGACAATTTTTCTGAATTTTTTTTTTCTTCAGATTTTTCCAGGAGCTTTTAAACAGATTGTTCAGTACTTATATTCAGGTAAACATTATTTAAATTTCAATCTACCTATACTTGTATTCAGGAAAGTTATTAGGTATTCATTAGCTAAAGATTTATGTTTACATAAATGTTTGAATATAGGATTATTCATTTATTCCTTTAAATGTTCATCCATAAAAAAATACTGGATGTAGTGGCAACTGAGAGGAAAAACTTTTTAAAAATATTCTCCTAAGAATTCAAAATACGTATACTGAAATTAGCCTTGTGTGACCTACCAAACTCCTTCAGATATTTTTTTATCCTCTGCCAAAGGTAAAGGGATAGTGTTTTGGGGCTGTCCATCTGGCTGTTCATCTGTCCATTGGTGTGTATGTCAGTCTGTACAGCCATCTGAATTTGCTTGTTATCCAAAATGTATTTTAGCCAGAATCACCAAACCTCACATAATCGTTAATTAGCATATGACCTTTGCTCACATATATTGTTATCCCCCTTGACGCTGTAAAAGCAGAGTTTTCCCCTTGATTTATTTAAAAAAATTGAAAATGCTTACAATTCAAAATGTATTTTAGCCAGAATCACCAAACCTCACATAATTATTAAGTAGCACATGACCTTTTCTCACGTTTAGTATTATCCCCCTTGACAGTAAAAGCAGAGTTTTCCCCCTTGATTTAGTAAAAAAAAAATTGAAAGTGGTTATAATTCACAAAGTATTTTAGCTACAATCTCCAAACCTTGCATGGTCTTTGCTCACTTTTAGTATTATCCCCCTTGACCCAGTTAAAGCAGATTTTTTCCCGCTTGATTTTGTAAAAAGTAAGGATTTTTGACTGTGTCCAAGTAATCTATCGATGGATCTTCATGAAAATTTACACAAATGTAGATCACTATAATTATGGCGGTGGCAAACATGCAACCTTTGCCACTTAATTGACCACAGTTATTGCCCATTAATTATTTTACAGTACATAAATTCCTGCATTGTAAGTAATCCATTGAAGGATTTTCACAACATTAAAATACAAATATAGATCACTATAGTGCAATAGTGCATGCACATCTTTCATAAGGATCACCAGTTATTGGCATTAAAGCGGTTTACAAAATATAAGTTTCCACAAAAAAAAGTAACCCATAGATGGATCTTCATGAAACTTAATACAAATATAGAGCACTATAGGGCAAAGATTTTCCCCTTGATTTAGTAAAAAAGTGGAACCAACAAACCATGGCTTAGTCCTATGATACATAACTTGTATATATCTGGAAAACAAAATATCTTTCAAAATATGGTCCCCCAATTTACAAAAACAACCTATATAAATTCACCGAATTTGCTTTTTTATATAAGCTTCAGGCAATGCCACCAGGAGGCACCTTTTCCTTATATTGCAATAGTGTAAACTAGAATCTTCTTGTGAGAAGCAGCTTGCCTAATTTTAAATATTTAACAGAAGTGGTCCTTGGATGACCGTCAGCCCAATTCCATCAGATCATACCTCTATTTTAAAAAACATGGCTGCCCTGCATGATGCGGCAAGGCAGGTCAAGTTTTTCATGTACATGTATGACTGAAGTTAAAACTTTGAGAATATTTATTTCTAAAACTACTTGGCTTATTTCAGAGTTGTTTTGCTGAAAATTATATGCATCAATTTCATTTACAGGTCAAATGGAAATTCCAGTTGATGAAATAGAGCCATGTATTACTCTAGCAAAACAGTGTAAAATGGACAAACTTATCGAACTTATTGAGCAGAAATGCAAGAAGTTGGCATCATTTGGTAAGTGTGTTTTACAACAGGTTGGATACCATTGTAGATGGTTAAATTTTTTCTCTTTTTTTTTTTCTGACCATAATTGTGGTTTTTGACTTCAGAATAATCAGTAGTCATGGCTGTTAGTCAATACAATTTTCAGATATTTAATTTATTTATGGCTCTTTGACACAAATCCTGAAAGCATACCTGTTTATTATCAGATTGGCAAAATAAAAAGAGATGTGAATATTATCCAGTCCATTGAACAGTTTAAATCAGTATTCACAGAATCCCCCAAATGGGTTTTTGTTACTTTGCACCCGCAGTTTTTGAGACAGCTGTTATATATCTCTTAGTGAGGGGGTTCAAAAGTGCAAAAAAAAAAAAAACTCAGTTTTTACCCCTCAACTTTAAATGCCAGTGGGACCACTATCTAAATGAAAAACATTGAAATTTAATCCCAGTCAACAAGTAAAATTCACATTAATTTGATCTTAAAAAAATCAAAACCCACAAATTCATTAAATTGGTGTTTTGGCCAAAACTTTGAAATTCCATGTGCACAAAAATGCTTTTGCAGTAGAATCAGTCTTGGTGAAAGGAATATATTGTTCTTGCTCTGTTAGCAATATTTGAATTACTTATCTATATTTTCACAGCAATTTGCATTGTTTCAAAAATCGGAAAATTCATAAGTTTCTATTAACCATTACTCTGCAAAATTTCTAAAATGGACTGATCTGTCATACAGTTTGGGCAGCACTATTTATTAATCAAAGAGGTGTTCACTGAAAATTTACTGACAGAATAGCGGACCGAGCAGATCATGCAGGCTGGTCGCAAAGGCAAAAGTAGTTGCCGCCAGTAGGCTAAAGGTTAAAAAATGACAAGATCATTGGAAAAATTATATGCCAGCAAATTTTTATGATATTAAACTTTTGAACAACAACAACAACAAAGTCAGTCAATAATTCTATCTGACTCAGAGAGTTTGTACTAATCAAGCGTTCTGTTGCACATCAGGCATATGCTCCAGATTAAGGCTTTAGAGGGTAAAATAATTGTTAGCTTGTCCAATTTAGGAAATAACTATGAGGTATTGTTGTCACTTGATGGTCAGCATTAACCCATAGCATGCTGGACATGCTTGATTCTGCCTATGTCACCATTGTAGATCATGATCAGCCTGCACATCCGTGCAGTCTGATCATCACCTGTACTGTTCGCCATTCAGTTAGTATCTATTTGGTAAGCACCACTTTTAACAGTTAATGGAACTGTCCAAATTGAAAGATGGACAAGTTCATTATAGAAACTCAGCAGGGTAAGGGTTAACATTGGTTAAGATTTTTGTAAAATATTTAAAAGTTTAAGGATGTACGAGTGAATTTTTTCTAATGTTAATATTTTTTTCATACCCTGTGAGCTTGAAGAACATTAGTTTCTAAGACAAACAAGAGCAGAAAAAACATAGGTCACCGAACTCGTTTTAATTTTATAGGGTATTTTCTTCACCCACTGTTTACGCATTTCTGAAATTTTGTAAAATTGAAAAAATGTTGTACTTGATGAAACATATAATATCCTACTTAATCTTATAGGGATTTATGGTCTTACAGATTAATATGAATATATGGTGATGTCAGTATTATATAAGCATAAATGTCATTAACAAATCTCTTTAACTTTTACCTGTTGACATAATTACCCCACCCACTTAATTTTCAATGGAAAACACGTATTTAGATCTACAAAAAAAGTTCTGACTTCAAGATTTTCAAAATATTTTGCAGCATTAATGACACACAAAAATGCTTCAAAATGTAAAGAAAAAAAGTTGGGGTCACTGTGCATCTAAGAGATTTATTATTAAAAAACTTAAAAAGTGGTGAATTTTGATATTTTTTGTTATTTTTGTTTTAGTTCATATTTTCTAGATAATATAACATGCTATCTTGAAAACTTTTATTTCATTTATAGCTTAACATTATATGTATCAGTCAGAAAAATATCAAAACTTTGTACATTTGTTTAACATAGTATTAATTTTGTGTAAGTAAGCTAAGAACTAAAAGACTTCTTGCATAATACCTAATGCCAAGTGCTGACATATGAGTGAAAACACCTACAGGTGGCTCTCTGGTCTCTTGAAACAGACAGTGTTATATTGAACTATTTTTAGATATTTCTTTACTATGATTTTTTTGTTTCTTTATATTTTATTGGTATACAGAATCATCAAAGCCAGGTATTAACATAACAACAGTGTTAGTAGAGGAGACAGACAAGTGGCAGTTGCAGTTACATTTTGGTTCTCTCGCTGATATTGCTCTACCTGAAGAACTATGTTCTATTGTAAGTATATGTATTCACTGATTATCTCCCTTGTCCTATTGTAAGTATATGTTTTCACTGATTAACTCCCTTGTTCTATTGTAAGTATATGTATTCACAGATTATCTCTCTTGTTCTATTGTAAGTATATGTATTCATTGATTACCTCACTTGTTCTATTGCAGATTGGCAGTCTGGTCTGGATACGTGCTGGTCACTTACAGTTTCTCTAATTGCAATAGGCTTTGAAATCGAACAGCATGAAACCCGACCAGACTGTGCGGATGTCTCATAAACATTGTCTATTTTCTTCAGGCCACTGGGGAGTTGCCGTTTGAACCAGAATTTGCCTCAGTCTATGCAGATATTCAAATAGTGGTAGAGGGACATAAATTTTACTGCCATAAGGTATGTTTACAGTCAAAGCTTTTTAAGAGTTAACGAAGTAATATATGTACAAACAATTCTATATACTAAGAGTATATTAAAGTAAGAAATTTAGTAAACCAAAAAATATCATTAACAATAAAATTATTTTATATTATTCAATGCAGTGACTTCTCAATAACGATTTTGATTTTATTTGTAAGTAAATTTTTTTGTTCTGAGAATGTATTTTTAGATATAAGGTTATTAACAAGTTGTTGTCCACAAGTTTATGAGAGAGAAACATGGTTGGAGTTCTTGGCATTAACCTTTTTAGCTCATCCGAGCTTTGTTCAGGGAGAGCTATCAGTCAAGGTGGATGGTACTGTGTCCATCATCCATTGTCCGGTGTCAACAGTTGTACTTACACATCTCCTTCCCTGAAACATCCCATCAGAATTACATCAGATGTGGTCAGTAGCATCCTGGCATGAGCCTCTATCAGATTTGATCAAATTGTTCACTTTGGACCCTTTTAGGGGCTTCCAACGACTTCTTTTCTTAAACCCCATGATAGATTTTCATCAGTCTTAGTCTATAGCATTATTATAAACTCCTGTCCCAAGTTTATTCCCAACAGTGCACTTGGCCCATTTAGGGGCTGCTAGAGCTAAAAATAAAAAAAGTACCTTTAAATGGCTTCTCATGAACTGCTTGATGGATCTTCCACAAACTTGGTCGGTAGCATTATTGTCGCAAATTTGAACAAGTGGTTCCACTTGGACCTTTTTAGAGTTTGCTAGAGCTAAAATTAGAAAAAATAATCTGTAACAACCTCTTCTCATGACTCGCTAGATGAATTTTTACCAAAGTTTGTCTGTAGCATTTTTTTATGGACTTCTGTCACATTTGCTCATATGGCTCTGACAGGTCTCTTCTAAGGGCCGCCAAACTGACAGTAAAAAAAAACTTGTAACAACTTATTTTCATGAACAGCAAGTCAGCCTATAGCATCCTTGGAATTGAGTTTAAATGGTTCCACTTGAAGTGTCAAAGCTGTAAATAGGAAAATCTTTAAACAACTCCTTATCATGAAACGCATGATAGCATGTCACCAAACTGTCAGTTTTATTATTTGATAACATTTTTGGACAGTCTGAGCAAAAATTAGATAATCCTTTGAAAAGATTTTGAGAGGATACAGGAAACTTGGTCAGAAGCAAGGTCAAATGGTGAAGGTCTTCAGCAGGTGAGTGACTTAGGACCATTTGGGCCTCTTGTTTTGGTTCATTTAATCTTTTATTTGGCATAAAACACATAAGGGACATCTTTTTTACAGGTGTTTTTCTGTGGTAGAAGTGATTACTTCAGGGCATTAGTACATGACCATTTTGGTGAATGTTGGACTTCAGAAGAGCAGCTTCCAGTTCTTGAATTGCATAACATTAGTGTAGAAATATTTGTTAAAGTCATGTATTATCTCTATCAGGATTACTGTGAGGTAAGTGCATTTTTTTTCTTGAGTTTTTTTTTTATTGTAAATTGCATAGTTTTTTTATATCACTGACATTGGTTTAGAAATTTCAAACCCTCCTTCATAGAAGAGGTGGTATATTGTTTTGCTTATTATCAGTCAATCTGTCCATCAGTCTGTCTGCCTGTTGTGGCCAGTAGACTATTTGGTTTCCCCATCAATGACTAGAGAATGCTTGGTCTTACTGTGTTCAAACTTCATTGGATGATTGTCTGTGATCAGTAACTGACCCCCAATGTTTTTTGGAGACAGAAGGTAAAAAAATTAAGGTCACAGTGACCTTGAGACAAAAGTAGGTCGATAATCAAGGCCACAGCAACCTTGATACTGAAGATTGTTTGCACTCCATAACTAAAGAACACTTTGGTCTATAGGCATCAGCCTAGTAGGGTGATTGCCTGTGGTCAGTGTATGAACTTTATTGTTTCAGGGGTCAGTAGGTCAAAGGTAAAAAAAAGTCATTCAGTTTTGCAATTGAGCAGGTTTTTCTAAAACTATCAAAATTTATGCTTTCAGACTTCTCACATCTTCAGCATCATAAAGTGACCTCACAAGCCCTTATTTTATTTTAACTATGCCTCTTTTTAACATAGAAATTATATGAAAATTATTCTTGTAAGCATGTTTCTCAGAAACTACACAAAGGAATGTTTTCAGATTCTCCACACATCTTCGGTGTCATCGAGTGACCTCAGGTGGCAAGTTTTATAACTCAGGCTTACATTTTTGCAAAATGCTGCTAAAGCTTTTCAAAAGGAAATACAAAAGTTTTGTATGTAAGGAAGTAACAAGTGGAGGGACTTCAAAGCCAGGCATGCTGTCACTAGACAGCTCTTGTTATGCCCCCGGCATCTACTGATGCGGGAGGTATATAGTGATTGTCCTGTACGTTTGTCGGTCCGTCCGTACGAGGTTAACCAAATGGGACCGTTTCATCTAGCATCAGTACCCCTTACTAGAATGACTTGACACTAATGCAGATGTAACCTGTGAACATTCCTCATCTTCAGACATCACCTGACCTCAGTTTGACCTTGATTTTGACCTCGTTTTTGACTTACGTTGCTTTGTATTGACAAGGATACCACAAGGGGCATCAAGCGTTTATTGAACGCAGCTCCTTGTTCTTTCTGTCATTGAGCAGCTCAGTATCAGACTGTGTACATTGCAAGTTATTTGCACAATTTAGCTGTAAGTGTTTAGAATGCTTTAGCAAAACCATCTTCTGAAGTTTTAGACATGTAGGTTCAAATTAAGCAAACAACTCAATTAAATTTAGCAGATAATTTTTAGAGGACTCTTAATATTGGTAGAGGGATTTATTGCATGTGTAGGTACAAGTATTGAAAAACTTCGAAATTGTGGCCTCTCAGTATGTTTCTATAATTTTTTGCTTTACAGCTGTCGGAAGATAATGTGTATGATGTATTATGTGCAGCAGACATGTTTTTACTTCCTGGTTTGAAACGTTTCTGTGCTAATGCGATGGCTAAATTCCTCACAGTAAATGATGTAGTGACAGTGCTCAGGACGGCGAGACTGTTCAATCTTCCACGACTTGAGGATCAATGTGCGGAGTTTATTGCAAAGAATTTAGACCAAGTGAGTGCACATGTACTTAAATATCACTGTAGTTTCTGTAAGGAGCGGGTTGGTACTTTAATTAAATGCCAACAGATTTGACAGAATGTCAGCAATTTCATACAGAGCAGGTGCAGTGTTCCTGCGGTAAGACAAAAGACTACATAACCACAGGTTGTGAGTTCGATTCCCCGTATCTCTAAATAAATACAGAAGTTTTCCTGAAAGACTTTCAGACATGATTTTAAATCGAGGTTCCTTTGCTTATGAATTGGAGCATCTTCTATATCTTGCACTATCCTCCAAAAATATAAAAATGACTAAAATCCTTCAGGGGGTGTAGCATGTGAACAGTGGAGAATACATTTTATTCAGTAAAGTGATTACAGCTACAGAATGTAACCTTCATATGATGTTAAAAAAAAGTAGATGTGATGGTTCAGTGGTAACACTAACTGTGAAATCTGAGATTGTGAGTTAAAGCCTCCACTCATCCAGTTAAAAGTTAACATTGGAATAAGAGTACTGTGTATGGATGCTTTGCATGTTGCATGCTATAGACCTTCTTCACTGGGAGTTTTCTATATGTTGCACTATCCTCCCACTAAAATTATTAAAAGCCATCTGGAGAAATTACCCGTATAAGTTGCCGGTGATCAGTTAGAGCAGAAAGATTTATATCAAGCTAGAAATTGGATATGAATTTTATTTTAAGATAAACTGGAGCTATCACTGAATGTGAATAATACCCATGCAATACCGCTTTGTCCAAGGTAATAAGGGCCTTTAACTCTGCAATGGTCGGAAAGACATTAAAAAAAGTCATGCATGTCTACACTGCCAAAACATATGACAGACCGTTATATAAGACTCTGATATACTCCCTTTTTTATGGGGGTATTGAAGGATACTATTATTTATCATTTTCAAAAAAAACAAAACAAGTTCATTGCTGCATTTAAGTTAAAAAATTTATTTCAGGTGTTGCAACTGGAAGAGTTTGCAGATCTGGTCAAATCTGATGCCAGCGAAGTGCAAGACAGAGAGGAGACAGATTCCATTGATATTATAGATAGTATCAGGTTCCATATTACAAGCTTCATCCAGACGTACACGGAGATGCAAGATGCAGAGGAATCCTTGAAAACTATTGACGAATTCCTGGAGACTCTTGGCTTGGAATGTTAATTCAGTATGGCAACTTCAAGTCATGGATGATGTTATTTCTTGAGTAGATGTAAAATTTCCAGTTAAAAGTGTGTAATGTTGCCCGGCATTCAAAGTTCATTGTACAAAGTTGAAATATTATTTAAGGTTGTGGACTGGTATAAATATTCGGCAGTCTCTGCAATTTTTTGTTTGTTATATTTGGCATTCTCCTACCGTTGGTCTAGCTTAAACAAGCATGAGGGTTTCTGCAAAAAATCAAACAGAGATTGGCGATTGTTGTTGCAAGTCTGCAAGTAGGTTTTGGTATGCAAAAAGAAAACCCTTGGCTAATGATTGAATAAAGTATGCATGTTGGGCAAGTTTTTGATTTCTTGTCGAGCTTTAGATATTTAGCTGAATGAACAGAGTGGAAAAGATTGGTTTAATGAAAAAATTTCTCTATTATTACAGTTTTCAAGCTATACAATTTTTAAAATCTTTGAAATGATGGACACATTAAGTTTGAGCCACTGATTTTATTCCTTAGCACAGGGTTGGGCATTAATTTGTTGGTATTAATTGAAAGTTGATACTTTAGCAATTTGTTAATTGTTTGAACACCAATAGTTATTTGTTGTCGAGCCCGCTTGCGGCGAGCTCGATATAGTTGTCACTTTTGGCGGGTCAGTGTGTGTGTGTGCATCCGTCCGTCCCATTTTGTCCGAACCATAACTTTGACATACATGGACCATTCTTGTATACAGTTGGCATGAATGTTTACCTCAACAAGAAGGAGTGTCATGCACAAACTCCATATTCCTATCTCAAAGGTCAAGGTCACAGTTAGAGGTCAAAGGTCAAATTGAAGTTTGTCCGGAGCATTTCTTCTTCATGCATGGTGGGATTTGGATGTAACTTGATATGAATGTTCATCATTATGAGACAGAGTGTCATATGCAAGAACCAGGTCCCTAGATCTTAGGTCAAGGTCACACGACAGCTGGTGGGCTCGACAATCTGCCCGTGGGCATGGTGCAGAATGATATTCATGAATATTTTAAATCTTCAGGTGGCATTATTCACAAATATTAGCAAAAAAAAATTAAACCATCACAAATCTTCCCCAATTTACTGTACCTTAAAGAAATAAATTTACATGCTATATCTGATTGTCCAAGTGTTTAGACAGGGTATTCTCAGGGTTCAATTCTGTCTTTTCAACGATTTTTTTATATGTATAAATATTATTCCAGATTATTCATTTACGCATATTTTTTGTAATAAAAGGATAATGTAGGATATACGTAAGAAAATGACCCCAAAGTTTCAGAAAATTCAAAACTTAATGACAACATGTGAAATAATTTGCTTTTATTATATTCATGGTTGCTCTAATAAAACATGTCACATAAAGCATGAAAGTCATAGTTAGAGTTACATAATTCCAACGACCACAGGTATAGATGTTTGCGCCATTTTTTGTTAAAATCACCTAAAATCAGGATTTCTTGCTCAAAATTTGTATGTCACAAAATATTTTACAGTTAGTCAGATGCCTATCATAATTCCTGAAAAGCAAAAGAATTTTTTATGATTGAGGGTTCCTTTTAAAAGAGTTTAGAAGATGAAAATTTGATTTTATTGTTGAAAGTTTGATTTTATTGTTGTTTCTGAACACAAAATGGCAAGAAAGTGTACCCTTACGTAAACTTAAAAAGATTACTGTATAACAAAGATTTTAATGCTTTATAAAAACAACAGTTTTCATGCAAATTATTTAGCATATTGTTTTTAACTTATAAAATTTCTGAAACTATAGGGCCATTTACTTATGTAAATCCTGTGTAACAATTTGCATAATGGAGTTAAATGCAACTGTACTTGAAGAAAATTTTTAATTTAAAAATGTCTTAGACTGTATCAGTTGTCATGTTTTTATTGACAAATGAATATTAATGATACATGTAGTATTTTTCTGTTGTGTATACGCAAACAATTAATTTTTATGTACTACACAAATTTGTCAAACTTATTTAAATGTATTCAGCTAGCACTTACAAGATTATCTGTGTGTGCTGCAGAGATTTTTTGAATTTAGAATCAAATTTTTTAAATAAATATGTATAATTAAGTCTGTTTTTGATTTAGGAAATATTGTTAAAGTTGTACTTTGCTCAAACTTCATATTTAGAAAAAAAAATGTATAGTAAGATAATTGTTTGTATATACAGTATTGTTTGTTAGCTTAAAGATAGACCACAACAAAGATATATCTAGCTGTTAAATGAATTAGCACTACCCGTACTACAGGTACTAAAAAACTGGCAGTTTTCTTTAAAACAAATTACTATTCCTACATGACATTTAAATGACATTTAATTGTGATTTACAGTTATTTTTCACTATATTTAGCCAAGTCAGATATATTTGACAAGGATTTTGTACATTTAAAGTTAATATGTGATGATGAAATATAGTGAAAAATGAGCACAGTGTATCTTTAAATATAAAACATAATTTGTGTTGTCCTTTTTGGTTTTTTGTTTTAAAGTAAGTCTTATACAAACTGCACAATAAACCAAGTATTATTTATATATGTGTGTTTATATTCATTATTGTTATATTTCATATGTACATTCTCTTTGTTTTTCATTCTGTTATAGAATATTGTACATTTTTGATGTAATTGATAATATTTTCTGTAATTGATAATACTGAAAATGTTTTGAGAACTTATTTTGTTATTTTGTAATAAAGGAGACTTTTGCTCTTTAAATAAAAATAGTTACATATAGAGGCGGTATGATATAAATTTACCTTTAGCCTGCTGGTGGCAACAGATTCTGCCTTTGTAACCAGTGCAGACCAAGATCAATCTGCACGTCCGTGAAGGCTGATCATGGTCTGCACTTTTCGCTATTCAGTCAGTAAATTTTCAGTAAAAACCCCTTTGAATAATAAATGGTATTGCCCACATTGAATAATGAACCAGTCCATTTTAGAAATTTAGCGGGGTAAGGGTTGAAAAAAAGAAAAGAAAAAACATCGAAGAGGCTTCCAAATTCATGTGGTAAATGACTTATGTTGCACAATATAAGACCTTGAAAATATATTATTTATATTCTAGATGAAAGTCTCTTACTTACTGTGGGCTCTGTTGTGTATAGATCTTTCTGTCAGAACAAAATGACCTTAGTTGAAACTGACCCCATTAAGTAAAAATAACTGAAAATCCAAAAGCAAGCAAAATGAGTTTACATGATATTACACTGCATCCATATATGTCATAAATGACAGAAATTTACCATGCCTTCTTATGCCCAAATTTTGGCAAAAGTCACACATATCTCCTTTACAACGTATGAAATAAGTTCTCGAAACATTTTTTTTTCTTCAAGTATTATGTGTCATATTGTATGCTTGATAATTATGTAACATCACAGTTATAACCATTGTAGTTTTGTTGAGCTTTTTTGCCTGCCAGGATATGCTGTTATTTGTGCCGTTTCATGTTAAAAGGTGAAATAACATATTGACTTGTCAAAATATGATGGGGATGTTTTTGCTTTGAATTTTGATGAAAATGGTATTTGTAAAGAGAATCTAAACTTGACAAAAAAAGTACTGTAGGGCACCTTTTCTCATGCTGTAGGTTTAAATATTTGTTGTTATCAAATACTGAGGGACTGCCAAGTGTATGAAAATAAGTATTATTTGAATATAGTGCAATTTATACATGTAGTTCACCTGAAACAAAGGTTCATGTGGGAGTTGCTAGTATAGGAGGATGGTACTGCATCAGTGTCTATCATTTGAACCGCACCATGAGAAAACCAACATAGTGCGTTTGCGACCAGCATGGATCCAGACCAGCCTGCGCATCCGCGCAGTCTGGTCAGGATCCATGCTGTTCGCTTTCAAAGCCTGTTGCAATTAGGGAAACCGTTAGCGCCAGCATGGATCCTGGCCAGACTGCATGGATGTGCCGGCTGGTCTGGATCCATGCTGGTCGCAAACACACTATGTTGGTTTTCTCATGGTGCGGCTCAATTTTATCATGTTGTCCATCATCATTAGTTTGACTGTTAACACTAAACATTATAACTTTTGGCAGATCTTTATGGAACTTGGTGAGAAAGTTTGTCAGGTCTGATTCTGGGTCATCTGGTCCATAACAAAGGTCACTAGAAAAAACCAGAGAAAAACTTTGATACTCTTTCGAGATGACTTTTGACTGACATCACCTTAAAAGATTTTTTTTCAACTAAGTTATGTATGTGTTTACTAAATTTTGTCTTGGTGACCTTCCCCTATCATAAGAAATGGTAATAAGATGAGCGATTTAGAGCCATCATGGCCCTCTTGCTTTATACTGCCATGGAAAAAAGTGCTGCTTTTATAACTGTTATAAAATGTGCCATCATTTTGTTTTTCTTTATTCTTTAAATTTCATTTTTTTTTTTTTTTTTTTTGACTTCTGTAAATCTATCAGTCTCCAGGGCCTGGTTTAAGTTGCTGATTGTGAATCGCTTGGCCCTCACTGATGCGGGTTCGAAACCTGGCTTTGGGATGTAGAATTCTCTTTGTAAAGAAACCATCAATAGGTTGATGGTTCTACCTTGGTGCCCACCCTTGCCCGATATAATCTATATAGGTAAATTGTGTCCATGCGACTCTAAACCCAACAATATACAAAATCAAAAACAAAGTCTGTCAAATCTATCTTTTACATCTCTTGCTTTTGTTTGAAAAATGTAGAACATAACTTATAGCTAGATATTGACTAAGCTGTTCTTTAATCTTACAAGAAAAAAGTTCTGAAAAGAACCGAAAGATGCGTCTTAGTGTTAGTATTTTTTCATTTTTTTTTAGAAATATTATATTTTGTATTGTTTAAGTTTGTTTAGGGTTTTCTTGTACACAGTTCTTTTTTTTTTTTTTCCGTTTTAGGCGAGAGAGATGGTATAATTGAAATTGAACATCTCTCAAAGCAAAGCAAAGACACTTAAGCGTGCATTTGAGGGAAAGATATTTCTTGTCCCATTTTTATGTCTGCTCTAACATATTACTAGATATTATCCATTGAAATTTTTTAATGCAAATACTTTAGATGTGCATATGTTTGATATTATATCTGTATGTGTATTTAGGGATTTTTATGTAACATCATTATGGTATATAATTGACAACGGGCATTATGCGTTCAGATAAAAAAAGTTTCATTTTGAATGAGAGGGGCATAAAACTGCAATATTGTGAAGTAAAGTTATGGGCCCTAGATATTACACGCATTTAGTAGTAGCAAATCTTTTCCGTAGGCATAATTCATGTAAGGTGTCTACAGACATAATTTAAGGCTGATCAAACAGTATAGAAAAAAAGTAATGTCCTAATTAATTATTTTTTAAGTCATTTATACAGAGATCTTAGAAGGTATTGATAGCAGAGGGTAAAAAGATGCTATCTTTTTATAGGATGGCTTTAAACTAAAATGTTCTATCTAGATATCGACAAAATAAGGCAGATAATACCTTTTGGCTTTACACAGTCCTAATATTTAAAGTTCCAGTAAGGCTTTAAACTGATTTGTATTAAATCTTTGTTAAATTTTGTCATAAATATATTTATGTTACCTTGTTTAAGGAAATACTGTAAAAGCAGAAATTTTCACAAGGGTTTAATTTTCGCTTTATTCGCAATGCCCTGTATATTAATTTCCACACAAATATTTACGATTAGTATAATACAGGTTCAAGTAAGATACCATTTTTAAAATTTCCAGAATATTAAACCTCGCAAACAAACTCAGAATTTCAAATTTGCGATAATTTGCCTTGGCAAAATATGTGCTTTTACAGTAATGGTCATGATACTAGATCTTCATTATTAGTATTTCCCTAAACAGATTGGTGGGATGTTGGGGTTTTTGTTAATGGAATTTAATTCTATGCTTCGTGAACTTTATATTCACATGTATCCAGTTAAGTTTTCTATACACTTAATAAAATACTAAACATGCATCCAGTGTTTGTTTTGAAGTTGATGTTTTAGAGGTATTGAGAATTGACCAATAGCTGCTTCATTGTTCTTCTCTGCAATTAGGGTATATTCATCCTTTATCCAATATCAGTTGTAGAATATGGTATAATACAGACACTAAATAGGAAAATGGCACGGAAAAAAAAACTGTATTCACATAATGGCGGATTCAAATAATCCTCAGTTTTTATACGCCCGATGGGAGCATATTATGTTATGACGCTGGTGTCCGTATCGGGAGCATATTATGTTATGACGCTGGTGTCCGTCTAAGAATTTCGTGTCCGCTCTAACTCTTCAAGCCAATGAAGGATTTCAAAGAAACTTGCACAAATGTTCACCGCATCGAGACGACGTGCAGAGCGCATGTTTTGGTTGGCTTGGTTCTAGTTCAAGGTCACACTTAGGGGTCATGCAAAGGTTATACCTTCGGGCGTATATTGCCCGGCATTGCAGTGCTCTTGTTTTTCAGGTTCTCTGTAGAGCAATTTTCATTCATGATTTTCTTTACAATTTTTTTGCAAATATCACATGACAGATTTATGCTTGACATGTAGGTAGTATTTTCAAAATGAAATAATAACATGACAGAAATTTTAACATACATCACCACTACAATTTGGGGTCACATTATTTAGCTGATTTTGCAGTTTGTGTGTTTGAAAATATTTTTCTTGCATCAAACATGATCCCCGCTTTTCTTTTGATTTTATTCAGCACTTGAAATATTCTTCAAGAAAATGTAAGTTACAGACATTAAAATGGGTCCTAATGTGTGCAACCATTGGAAATATGTCAGTTTGATATAGAATGAAAAAGTGCATCTATTTAGTGTGTTGTAACCATAAGTTATAACAAGGATATAGCTTTGTGTAAAAGCTAGTCAGCGGCCCGTTTTGTGTGCTAATGTTCAACATAATTGAGACTGAACTAGATCTATCTGCGAAATACATGTACTGGTGTATCATCGACTACTTACGCAAAAAAGGAAACAACTTTCTCTTTGGGTATAATGACAGCTGGTTCTCAGATGCAATGGCTCGCTAGTGTGGTGATCCTTTGTCCGACCGTCAACAATCTTACTTTTTACACGTGCTCCATTCCTTAGCCAATCTTCTTCAAACTTACATAGGGTGTATATCTCAGTTAAGTTTGATGGTTGCAAGCAAATCTTTCATACTTACATGCGTGCACACCGGTATACAGTTTTATATGTTCACGCATTAAAATACAAGTGCACGCATATATACACGTGCATTTGTAATTGCGCGTGCACTTAAAAATATACGTGGATAACTAGATTATATTAGTCTGGTGTAATTGTTAATTTATAGACAGGTATAAGTTTGTATATATGCACCATCATATTTACGCCTACACATAAAAATTGTAAGCGTGCACGTACGCTTTATTAGTTATTATGCATGCAGTATATATTAGCCTATACTTTCATATACGCGTGCATACGTACGCACAAGTGCACTCGTAATTACAGTTGCATGTTCATATGTGCTCATACATATTTAAGCGTAAACGTGCACGTATACATTAACGTGTGGCTGCATGCTTTAATACATGCATGTATACCGTAGTTTGTAACTCAAAGTAGACTTTAAATAGACCTCAATATTAATCATTGCACACACTTCTTTATCTGGGGCCTGTTTGTAGGTAAATGAGGAAAAATTATAAAAAACTGGAACATAAAGATACATATTTTCAGTCACATATCGGTAAAGGATGTGGTATTTTTATCAAAATAATATTGCCATATCGCCACATTTGCCTGCGTGTTTAGTTGCCCTTTTGAAGACCTCAAATACACCGTATCCAATCGTTACTTTGAAAACCCGGATAAGTAACGTATGATCTCGGATAAATGGAGCGGTTTTTGGTGAATTTGAGTAAGAAAATTGTCTTTTTAAGTTATTTGAAAATTATTGTCGAAGACGGCATACAGCACAAGATCAAGAAGGTGTTCCGAACATTGTGTAATACCCGTTGCTATTGTTTTTTCATTTTCCTAATACTTCGAAAAACCATGCAAAAATAGCAGGTGACCCAGGAAAAGCGTTATATTAAGTACGTTCTCTGATAAACATAGAATATTACCAATTCCGTGATATTACTGATGCAACATATTTGTGCTAGAAATCGGAAGACCGATATAACTTATCCGGTTTGTTTAAGTAACGACTGGATACGGTGAAATAACTTCCTTTGTGTAAACCACTTATGTGCAGTTTGCATATTTACACAATCGATACGTTACGTCAGAACTAGGATTTGAAGATACCGTTAAAATGGATAATTATACATACATTGGACATATGAAACTTTAATAGAATAATCACGTTTGGGAAACGTACTCATTCCCAAACAAGATGTCACACTCTCGGACGAATGCATCTGAAACCATACTGTGCGATCCCTGCTTATTTGACGATTCAAAAGCGGAAGCGACTGGATTTTGTTGGATATGTGTTGAATATTTATGTCCCAGCTGTATAAAAGAACATGGTAGAGTGAAAATGACAAGAACTCACAAAGTTCAACGGGATAATATTCCTGAAAATGCTGACGCCTTGAAAGAAATTAAAGCAATGGTAACGTGCCCTAACCATGCAGATATGGATGTTACGCATCATTGTAAAAATCACGATGTATATGTATGTGCCTTATGTAGGGTCGATACTCATAAGAATTGTGAAAATATACATGAGATAGCGAAGGAAAAACAAAGTGAAAGACTATTCAGCGATGTACAAGGGCTCCTTGCCACAACAGCAAATGCATTGAAAGAAACAAGAAAAGGTAAAAAGGAAAATATCACAAGTTTATATCAAAACCAGGAACAAGTATTCAAGGAAAGGCAAATTTTGATGCAACAACTACTTGATGAATCAAATAACGATACCAAGACAATAACAGAATCACTGGTAAAGGAAATTGAGAAAGATGTAGAAGAATTGGACGTTATTGAACTGTCCAAAACAAAATATGAACACATTCTTGACGCAGCACCTAGGGCCGGAAATGATAACCAAGTCAACATTGTTCAACACATTATGGTGGAGAAAGTTAAGTCACTAGGTGAGAAGGTTTTCTGTTTGCAGAGAAAGGGACTTGTTACTTTGCAGCTTTCTAAGTCATTTAACATCAGCAAGTTCAAGCCGATTGGGGAAGTAGACGTAATAAGAAATGCAGAGAGTATCGTTGCTTCTGATGACACTCTTAAAAGAGCAGTTGAAATATCCAGCGATGCAGTGACAGACCTCGCTGAAGACCATTCCGCCAGAGATAAGAATAATCATAAGATTACTGATACAAAAGCTGATGTCAGGATATCAAAATTAGAAAGAAATATTAGTGCGGATAAAATGCTTCATCACGTAAGAGGTGCTGGCGAAAAGTGCGAGTGCTCTATTCAAGGATTAGTTATTCTTCAGAATGGGCAAATTGTTTTGATAGATTACACCAACTTAAAAATAAAATTATTTGCTAATGATTTTGAATTCCTGAGTGCTTTACGATTACCGGGAAGACCTGTGAGGATCTGTACCATAGGGCCAAACACTGTTGCTGTGAGTTTTGAAATTGTCAAAAGAATAAATCGCTACAAGTTAGTGGGATGTTCACTAGTGTATGAAGGTGGCTTTAACATAAGGCTATACAACCGTGGAATCACGTACGACGGGAAGAATATACTAGCAATTATGGTACACCAAGGCTTCTCCGAAGGCACTATCACATATGAAGACGAAATTGAAGTAGACATTTTGAACGTTCTAACTGGGCATGTCCTTGATACCATAACTGACTTCAAGATTATAAATAGTAACAGGTCTCTTACACTGAAAAATCCTATGGCAATACACGTCAACGATAGCAATGAAATCGTCATAGCAGAGACGAACAGAATACTTTGCTTTAGTCTTGTTAAGGATCCGGTAACAGGTAAAACAGTTGCGCATGAGCAAAGGTACCTTGTTATTGGTAAGGAAATACCAAAACACAACATTGAGAATATTGTCTCAGACAAAGATGCGCTGTATGTTATTTCGAGGTCTGGAAGAGTGCTTCAAATTTCTAATACGGACTATAACAATAAAAGACTTCTCAATGTTAGTCTTGATGAAGGTTTATCTATAGCAGTGGACGATAACCGAATTTTAGTAGGATGTGATAATGATGATGATATTCATGTATTTGAATTTGAGTAAGAAAGTGTGGAGTGTCTACAAACGCCCGATTTGCAGAAGATTAGGTAGGGAATATAGATGACTTCATGTTTATATGTAGACAAACAAAGACATCTTAGGGAATACTTCAACGGATCCACATCCATCCTAGGAATATACATGTATATATTTTATAAGATAATTCATGAACGAGTGCTTATACTTTATAAATGTATAAATTCGTCCGTAACGCTTGCAGTTAAAGTAAATCAAAAAGTTATTTTAATGGAAAAAAAACCAATAAAAAGCCAAAACTATAATTGTGCTATAAGAAGGTTATATCAAGTATGGATCCTTTTCAATTCAAAAATACGTTTTTTTTAACATTTTGTATTTATTAAATAGCTACTTTGCCAGCATTTTAGCTCACATCAAAATTATACTGCTGCGAAGTGGTTATTACTGCTCGTACAAAAATAATTCAAATAAAACATTGGCTGTCATTATTTTCTACCAAAACCTCTACATCCGTATGAACTATCCGTGTGGTTTAGTCCAAGTGAATAAATAGTGTTCAATAACCTGTCCGCAATTACAGGCCAAAGGCTGTTTACTAGCAATTGTTTATGTGTACCTACTATTAATTTCAAATTACTACTGCTAAATTACATACTGCTTACATGTTTTTTCTGAATAAAGAAACCCACTGAGTCACATTCTTTTTAAACTGCTTTTTCCATGTCCCTTCAGTAGCATTTACACATAGCATTGAGAAGGTTTTAAGTTATCGTTTACACGTATGTAATTGTGTTGTCATTAAGAGGTCCTTATACATTTTATCATCAGTATATGTAGCACAACAATATTTGCTTTTACCATTTTGTTTGAGCACTCAAGTTATTATAAAAGTATGTGTATTTAACGCAACATGAGCACAATACAATATCAAAATTTCAATAGAATCAACATTTTTTCTTATTTGGCCGGACCTAAGCTCATTTTCAAAGTTACCAAATATACATAAATATATTTATTAAGAAACGAACGAATTAACTGTATGGAAAGAAAATCGTACTTGAAAAAAATTATTGTCGTTTTCCTACAATACTCTGATCTTTGGTCATATTCTTCTTTTTATGGTTTGAGTCACACCGACATAAATTAAGGTCATATGGCGACTTTCCATCAAAGCTGGAATGTCGCCATATAACCTACGATTTTACAGAGAAAGACACCAGGCGACTTCATGCACGTGCAGGCAACCTACAGAGGTGATTGGCAAACGATCTGAACTAGCGGCCATAAACCCCAGAGACCCCTTCCCTTTTTGTGTAATTCGCTCTCTGAACAAAATCTTTGTGTGTATTTTTACACCGAAAGTTGATCTTATACGGCAACTTTCAGCTTTTCTCCGCAATGCAATATTCTAGATACAAAAGGGAACCAAAGTAGCAATCTGTTTAACAAGATTTCACCAAAGAATATGAGATAAGAGCTCAAGTTGGTTAGTGGCAGATACGTTATTTTGAAGCATGCAGCCGTAAACTTCTCGGCCACTGGCTGTTATATACATTAAAACAAATGATGTTCGATGTATGAGGGTTGATTCAAAAGTAATGTCACCGGGGCTGTATAAACATCATACATTACCTACGTGTTTTTTGTCACTAAGCAATAACGAGCATTAGCACAACTTCGAGATCTAAAACATGTGATCGCAACACTGAAGTTTTATCGGTAGCCTGCAAATAGACGTTACTTCGCATCATTATAATAGTTATTTAGAAATTAATTTACGAGTGTCTTTGTGTTTACAGAACAACCATTATTCTGTCGTAGGTGGTTTATTTTGAATCTCTATGAAACGGAACAACACTACAACCTTTTGTCGTGTAATTAGGACTGAATAAGGATACATTTTGATATAATTTTCTCAATAATACAATGATGAGGACCAATGACATTGCTTTTGGATCGAACCTGGTACATGTATAGATACGATTACTACGGATTCAACGTTTGCGCGTCTCAATAGACCTTTACAACGGACACGTAGATGTAAATGTAAATGTAGACGTACTATGTACTTTGGTCAAAATATGGGGGATTTCTCAAAACATAAATTAACTATGACTGTTTCACTAATGACGTCACAAGATATGTTAAAAAATCATGAAAATTGTCCCTTCTACACGTCGGTTTTCAATCTGACTCTCAGTGCGATAAAGATCCACTTACATTGTACGTGCTAATTTGACGTTACGTCAAACGTTACTGAAAGGCATATACGAGTATATACGTAATTAAGGTAGTTTCATTTCAAATGTACTTTAATCATGCAGTCGTGCATAATATTCTTATAATGAATGAGTTACTGAAACGGCACAGAATCAATATTCTAACATCACACAATAAAGTCAACGAGGAAGACGGTAAAATAATTTTGCTGATTAAAAATAGTTCCATTATCAACGTGAGGCATAATAAATATATGGAAAAAATGTCCTATTGACATATTATTTGATCACGTCCATGCAAATATAGCCATGCAATATCGAGTCCATAGAGTTCACGAAGTGCACGTGTATGTGATAATAGTATTTTTTGTGTAAATATTTTTAGATAGAGAGGTGGTACTTGTACGTGTACGCGTTCATGTAGGATTTCATTCTTCCTTTCAATAAGCGTCCATGTGCTTAAGTTTAGAACATTAACTTTACACAGACTATGGCCATACAAGTTCATTTAATATCTGTGTGATACAGCCGTTGCCAGGGGTCGTGCAGGGTGTTGAACATTGAACAGACACAAACAAAACAGTCGTTCTTTGTAAACTGTATACACAAATGACATGCTGGAAATTCTATAGCAAAGATTCACTTACAAGAACGAGAAAAAGACTTGCCTTATTTATTTAATTATAAAATGCTCGTCACGAGCCTCTGGTTTTATTATGTTAATTCACTAGTTGAATAAATTCAGTAACAAAACTCACGCACGTAAGATCCTTTATATATTTCACAAACATCCGTAAATTGCAAGTATTAAGACTGTCGATATTTTCCTTTCAGATAATTCACTAAAATGAATATTTATCAAAATTGTGAAATTCTGTATTATGTTGAAAGAATATACAGAATTTGAAATTAACACCATTCAGTGAAATCAATGATAAATCGAATGAAAAGATGGCTGCTTCAAAGAATTCTTAAAAGTTTGTGATTTAAGCAGTGTAATTTATAAAACTTCTAGAGTGCATGTTTTATTAAAGTTGGTAATGCATGAAACATCGCTGGTGAACATCGCTGTAGCTAGCAAACTACGGGGACCCACGCATATATTTTCTAATTAATGTTGATCTGAAAGCAACACATGATAGGTACAGTACATAAAAATATTTCTGTTTTGACTAAGTTACGTTCAAAATGTTGAATTAAATTTTACTCCTCCAAAATACTTCTTACCGAAGAACTGTGTAGATCTAATCATTTTACGAATCTGTAGAATTAAGTCTATCGGATAAAAAACTTGTCTCTTATTAATATTCAATAAAGAAATTGTCAGTATAGTTTTGATATCTCTGGTGTTAGAAGAACACTAAAATGCATAGAAACTCATTTTAGTAAGATATTGAGCTTCTTTTAAAAAAGCAACGATGACAAGATGTCATATCAGCATTTTCGCAAGCGGTAAACTTTACAAATTTTGTTATGTGACAGAGATAACTCTTCCTCCCACATGACCATGTAAATAATGGAAAGTTTATCAATTGTGGATATTGTTTATTTCTTGATTTTATAGCAAAAAAAACAACACACGGTTTTTCTAGCATTATACAGTATTTCACATATAAATGACGTCATCAGTGACGCCACAACTAGAAAAACTAATAACGTTATTTTCACTATGACGTTCAAACACTTGTTTATAGATTTAAGATTATCTATCAAAATATTTTATTAAATGTTTTAGAATTTTGAACTCATTGTTTTATGCCATTTTGTACAGAAAACCATACTGAGCCCTTTGAGAAATTTACAACATTCCTAATTTTAATCCTCACATTTTGATTTAAAAAAAAATAGAAAATGAAAATGTGAAATAGCTTCCTTTTTGCACTAAGCCCTTTATATATCCTCAATATACACATAAGTTTAACAACTTGAACAAGTAAAACAGTTTTGAGATGACCCCTCAAGTTTGACTGAAGTACAGAGTACATGTACGTTTACATTTCCATGTCCGTGTCCGTGATAAAGGTCTAATACAAAATAGAATTGGTCCCTATACATGTAACTGACGTCTAACGAACGATGAAATGCAAACAGCGAGTATCCTTTCTGAAAGAGAAAAACTTCTCTACGAGACCGGTTGCATTCTACAACAGCATAACCGAGAAGACTTCATTCTTATAATGCTAGAGGTCAGCAAATACTGCGCTTAACTTGAACGTTAAAGCCTTACCAGCCGAGGGTCTGACATCTCTTTCTTTTGTAGTAGTGAAATGTGTATTACAACCGTGTTCCTTTTTGTGCACATTTATGTAGAAAATCATATATTCACAACTGTGCTAGGGAGTTTTTTTCCAGCCGCGACAAAAAGCCGTGCAGCCTCATGTTGGGCGCTGTTACTCAAACAAGAGGATAATGATGACACTATATCGCTCTTTTGACTCATGTCTTTGGAGGAGGATTTTTGAAATTTTTCTTATGCATGTCTCCGTAAAACAAATGAACCCCACGGCAGGACTATTTTTGACCCCTGTGGCATGTTTTGAACAAATTTGGTAGAGGACAACTACACAATGCTATATACCAAATATCCATTAGTTTTAGACAAGATTTTTAGTTTTATTAACTCTCATGAACAGACTCAATGAAATCGAGTCTGCTATTATTCTGCTTCGTTGCATTCTTTGCTTCCAAAGGATCATTTTACAGATTTTATTTGTATATCAAGGGAACCTCTAGGGTGGGGCAAAACAGCCTGTACAATGCCTATCAGCTCATGACAATGGACAATTGTGTGAAGTTTCAATCCATTTCCATTAGTGGGTACTAAGATACCAGCTTACATACAAAACATTAACGAAAAATTTCTAAGTCGAAAAAGGGGCATAATTTTGTAAAAAAGGCAAAATAGAGTTATGGAACCTGTGCACTGCATGTCAGATCATCACAGTGAACAAGTGTGTGAAGTTTCAATCCATTCCCATTGGGTATTGAGATACCAGCTTACTTTTAAAACTTCAATCAAAATTTCTAAGTCGAAAAAGGGCCATAATTTTGTAAAATAAAAACAGAATAGAGTTATGGACCCAGGGCAATGTAAGTCAGTTTATCACAATGAACAAGTGTGTGAAGTTTCAATCCATTCCCACAAGTGGTCAATGAGATACCAGCTTACATACAAAAACGTAACTAAATCGGGACGTGTACGCCTACGCATGGGCGAGTCCAATAGCTCTACCTATTCTTTGAATAGTCAAGCTAAAAATGCAAAATAGTTATGGAACCTGTGCACTGCATGTCAGATCATGATGACAGTGAATAAGTGTGTGAAGTTTCAATCAATTCCCTTCAGTGGGTACTGAGATACCATAAAACCTCAACCAAAAATTTCTAAGTTGAAAAGGGGGCATAATTTTTGTAAAAAAGAAAAACAGTTATGGAACCTGGGCAATGTAAGTCGGTTTATCACAGTGAACAAGTGTGAGAAGTTTCAATCCATTCCTACAAGTGGTTACGGAGATACCAGCTTACATACAAAAACTTAGCCAAATCGGGATGCCGACGCATAGGCGAGTCCAATAGCTCTGCCTATTCTTTGAATAGTCAAGCTAAAAAATGCGCAATGGTCAAAGAGATATCTCATATCTAAGTAAAACAATGAATCCTGAAGTGCGGCCAATTTTTACCCCAGGGGCATGATTTGAACAAACTCACGATGGGGAAACCAAGAATGCAACGTCATCAAAAACCAGCGCAAATGAGCTGTCCACACACAAATTTACGCCGATTCAGATGAGAAAGGTCTTGTAACTTTTTTATTACTGCAGCTTTCCACTCGAGATAAAGAGCACCGTACCCGGCCTGGAGTATACTATTTTGCGGTAGTGTTCCATTTGTATGTATAGCTTGGTTTTTTTCCCGAAAACGCGAACAGTTGGCAAAGAGGGCATGAGCTGTACCACACTTTTGTCTAAGAAAGTGAATTTTGACCTATTTTCGTGAAATGAGGACAGATTTGACGCTCAGTTAATATCAGTGACTAGCATAATACTCAATCATTGTTTTATTTTGCTGTTTTCAAGGATATTCGATGATATTTATTCGATGATGTTTATTCCAAACAATCAACATTATTAAAATGAGAACATCGACACTGTCGACTTTGTTGGAGAACATCCACACTTTTAATTAGAATCTCTCATTATTGCAAGTGTGCTTGCTAAAAGATGTCTGTAAGGCAGTCACCACGTTGTTCAACAACAAATACATGTATCGTCTGTACATACAAGCAGCAGTTAAAAACTTAGACCGCGAGGCTATAGGCCAGGTAAAATGGAACTGCCAAATCACATAGCAATGACTGAGCACACTGAGTATGGTGTAACATTAGGACATACGGCGTTCAGACGATTGCTTCTAGGGAAAAAACATTAATTTAGAATAACTATTGTAAGTTATTTTAAACCTTACTTCAGAAAATGGAAGTTTCTTTCGAATATCAAATATAATCAAACCTGATCCATGCAAAAGGCATTATCACTTAAGGTGATTTTGCACGTTTGATAAAGCGGAAGTAAGGCACACAGTGTATTATCATTATGTAGACTTAAGCCTGGATTCGGCATACGGAACCGAAATTCATTTCTTGAATGACTAACCCAATGAGTTAAGTTCTAAAAATGACAACAATACTATATTTCTAAAGATAGAACATAATATTAAAATTGTTAGAACGTTATTGAAAAGTTCTAGGCCTAAATAGTGTCTTTAAATCAGCTTGAAATTCGCTGATCTCTTAAAATGAAAGAAAACATAAAAGACACACGGACTAATACATTTAATATCATCATATGTAAGACCGTAGAATATATTTACGACTGAGACATTAATTAAAAGCTGCATTGGGAACAATTTATTTTTTTAAAAGATGATTTCCCATATAGACACCTATTACGAAAACTTGCGTAAGGTCAAAACATTCTGTCTAGCAGAAAAAGCACACGACACTATCATTTTACATTTGCCACAATTAGCAAGCTTATTCTATAATTGGTTTAATCAAATTTCAAATCAGTGTAGAAAAAATGATCCGAACATGTAGAACTACCGTAAGCACCATGCGGGAAAGAGATTCTTAAAGGAATGCCTTTTTGTGTGATTTCATGTGACGGCTTAAAAATTGTCGATGTTTATACACCTTTCACACTCCTCACATATTTGCTTTTCTCTCCGCTGTGACTGTCTAAATGTTCCCGCAGAGCAATGTTTCCGGCAAAAGTTACGCCACTAATATCACACTGCAATCCAATTTTCCTATTGCGCTTTCCAAGGCGGTTAAGGTCATCACTGGTAGGGAATGCTTGTGGCACTGCACACACACACAAACGTGCCAACTTCAATATGCTTGGAACATCTGAAAATCAATTTATAATATCATTTAAACAATGACAGTGAATTCGACTTAAGAAAATAACTAGTTTTAATATTTTCAATATATATCTTTGAGACACGAGCCGTAGTTGAAACACATTATAATAGAAACCACACAACACTTAGTATTGCGTGTGTGGTTAAGCATCTTAAAACAAAAACATTTAGTAATATAAACGACAGTATCTACTTGTAGCAGTGATCAGAATGCCAAGCTTTATAGCGCTGCTTCACTAGAATATGACTCATAGACAAATGTCATAATACCACACCCAGTCACATTTTTTTACCATTCCTAGAAATATCCTCTTAATACTGAGCGCCAAGACTTGACCTCCGGCACATAAAGTGGGCGCTCGACCACTCGCCTACCAAGAAAATAATCAATATAGAAATTATTAAGCGTGGAAATGGAACAATCTATTAGATTTGTTTTTGTTCCACAAAATGGGGATAAATGGCCAATCACTTGAAAACGAAGGGAAAATAGATTTCTCTTTCCAAATGCAAGTCACCTACATTGTATGTATCATTTTACCCCGTTCTCTATTTGTTCACATGTTGCCGGTAATTTACAATATTTATAGTATCGCTGACTCAAAAAGTTGTATCTAGGATTTTGATAGTTTTCGCATTTTCATTGGAGAATTTGTTTGTAAATCATACGTAATACAAAATTTTATCTTACCGTTTAATTTGCACTTGCTGCAATTAACTTCTTGTTTTATTTTCTCAATTCAGGAGGTAGAACTTTATGATATTATCATTTAAATTGTTTGCTGTGGATCTAGCCTATGTAAGTAATGTTGATTTTGAATACTGTATTAATAAGTTTAGTATTCGCGGACACCTCTCCACATTAGTAAATCTTAATAATTTCAAACTGTTTTATAGAGCCTGAGCCGTACGTACTTTTCGTAAACAATAGTTCAACCAGGAAAATTGTAAGGGTGTTTAAAAAGGTTGAAAAGATCTGTGTGTTCTTTTCCCTCTTTTGTCTGTTTGTGTTTGTGTGTGTGTGTGACCTACATTTATTGCCCCATTAAAGTGTGTCCCGTATTATTCACTATGCTGCGCAGTCATCCTTTGTGATTTTAGCCATCGGAAATATTGTGTTCGCTTAGTCTGTCCACTCGTCATTGATGTAGGCCTATAGGGCTTTAAAAAAGTTAAAAAAAAAAAACAAAAAACAAAAAAAATTAAGATGGTTTAATAAAAATGCAAAGTCCACCAATGATAAGTATTTGTATATCATAAAAGCGGAAAGGTGTGGTCCTTCTCGAAAAAGTAACACGGTCCTATACATGTAGATTCTACTGTACTAAATATTTATTTAGCTCAAACGCCCTGTCATCCGAAACAAAATAACAAATGACGCGCAGATTGAATGCAGCAAAACTTAAAACAATAACGTTTTTGGTTTAGATTTTTGTAAATAGTGCATGATAATTAAGAGTGTGGATATTCTCCAACAAAGTCGTCAGTGTGGATGTTCATATTTTAATAATGTTTGTTTTGAATGAATTGTCGTCGGATATCCTTGAAAACAGCAAAATAAAACAATGATTGAGTATTATGCTAGTCACGGATATTAACTGAGCGTCAAATCTGTCCTCATTTCACGAAGATAGGTCAAAATTCACTTTCTTAGACAAAAGTGTGGTACAGCTCATGCCCTCTTTGCGAACTGTTCGCGTTTTCGGGAAGAAACCAAGCTATACATACAACATGGAACACTACCCCAGAATAGTATACTCCAGGCCGGGTATATACGGTGCTCTTTATCTCGAGTCGAAAGCTGCAGTAATAAAAATCTTACCTAAATCAGCGTAAATTTGTGTGTGGACAGCTCATTTGCGCTGGTTTTTGAGGACGTTGCATTCTTGGTTTCCCCACCGTGAACCTTGGAACAGGAACATTTACAATGTTAGTTTGCTACATACCAAGCTCTTGGCCTAAGCAGTTTTGGACAATAGTTTTAAGGTTTTTCCGTTCGGTTGCCATAGAATAGAATTCTTTGAACAATTGTGGTAGTGGACCATCCAGGTCAAGTTTCCGCTAACTAGTTTCAGAGATGTGTTGGGGAAGTGTGAGTGATCACAAAAGCCAAGAAATTCAGAGCTTAAATTATATAAAATATGCCCATATCCCCTATGACTAGCCTTGGCCTTGATGTGATGAATATTTGTAATATATATAGAGTATTTTTTATATATATATAATTTATTTCCATTCCCACATCCAAAGTATCATACATTCATCACAAACATTGATTTTATGTGCCAAAAAAGATATTTACATAGAATATCAAGCGTAGCTGGAGAAATAAATCTACCTACATAAACAAGAATTTTTGAAAGTGTACATGTCTATGCAAAAAAAGAAATAAATTTACCTACATAAACCAGAATTGTTTGAAAGTGCATAAATGTACATGTCTAAGCAAATAATGATATACATTGTTCATTATCATCAAGTAATAACATCTTGTGTTCGTATGGAGACTATTCTAAAAAGATAGACTAGTAATATATTAACAGTGAAAAGACCGTACACATGATCAGATAGTTTTTCAAATGCTGTTTGAGTAACTTATCAGTAAATAAACTTAACTTGCAATGTTTGGGTCTACATTAATATCGTTAATAGATGTATTATAATTTCTTATCCTTGCTCGAAAGAAAAAGAAACGAGTACGAAAATAACAAGGACAAATTGACGAGTAGGTTCCAGAAATCCAATTACACACAATAAATTAGCGGCTTAATAACCGTACATAGTTACCTTGCTTAGTTTAACTGCAAGGTTTTTGGTTGCGAGTTTATCCCGCTACCAAAGTTGTGTATTTCTGACAATCATGTAGCATCTTTATTTGATTCCAAATCACATCCAAAGGAATTTGTTCATGTGCAACACAAACTAGTCCCATTCATGGAAAGTGCGGATGAATTATCAATGATCAAGCAGTTCTTATTCATCCTCTATCCATTCACATTGGCCATTTAGATTATATAAGATCAGTCAATGATTAGGTATTCCAGCCCATGGTTACATCACTGACTTCCAGCTGTTCATGTAAGGTCAGGCAGAGTTTATCTTAGATCGAGACATCTAAGTATTTGTTTCTTATACATGTATATTTATAGATTGGCATTTAAAATGAAAATAACTCTAGCAAAACCCGCAACCACCTGACATCTCAAGGCTTTGATTTTTTGTCATTAACATGATATTGATCTAGGGGAGAAAACTCTAACAGATACTTTTCTGTGGAGATTGCAGAGTTGCATATCTTCTCTATAATAACTTATTCAACAAGTTATATGTGAAAAAAAAAAGAGAAAAAATGTAGTTTAAAAAGTACAAGGTCAGAATGGAAAAGAGTCAGTAAAAATATCCATTAATGAAAAGCTAAAATGTTTCATAGATAGCATGTAATTCAGACCTAAGTTAATTTTTTATTGAGAAATAAAAACAGAACAAAGAAAAAAAAGAAAGATAACAGGCGCAGTCACTATGAAGCCCCAGACCCACGTGTTACACTTCACCATCTACAAATAGAGTCCTAAAACTTTTCCATTTTCTATCAAAGCTATTCATGTTTTAGGGTTTTTAGCAACATACTTCTCAATTTTCAAATGTATTCTTAAACTACTAATAAACATTTGTAAGGTAGGAACCGCCTCCTTAAATTTACTTTGATAAGAAGTGTATTTTCCAAGCAGAATTAATAATAGAGTAGCTGCACTGAAATCTGAATTACCTAATAAAATATCTGATATTGACCAGTCAATATCTGCATTAGGATATTTTCTTTTTATCCATCTTTTAACTTCTTCCCAAAATGTTAGTGAAATTTGGCAGTCTACAAATAGATGCTCTATAGTTTCTGAGTGATTGTGACAAAGAGTACAGAGATTATCATTTCTTTTCCTCAGTTTTTCTAATAAATAGTTTGTGCCAATAATTCTGTGATTTATTTTGAACTGAAACCACTGAAGTTTTGGGTCCTTTGTTATTGTAAATGGAGATTTATATATAAACTTCCAATTGAAATCAGCATTTAAATTTAATTTGTCTCTCCATTTTCTACTTGAATCTGGTAACTTATGAAAGTTTAACAAAAAGTCATAAATACACCTACAACCTTTTTTTTTGCACTCTGAATGATTTTTATTGGTAATGATTGCAGAGGATTTTGCTCTTTGACGGCATAATGAGGAAATCTTAATTTATCTAAAAATTCCCTAATAGATTCAACTATACTTTGGTACTGAAGAAAGTTAGTTTGAATATTATATAAAATTATAAAACTGTTGAATGATAACAGACTTCCATTTCTATCCAGGAAGTCATTCACCCATTTTACTCCCTTTTTAGAGAATCTCGAAAAATAGTAACTTGCTCCTCCTATTTTAAACATACTATTATGCCAAACTGGTAAAACACAGAAATCTTTCCATGATTTTGGATATTGCATGCTGAGTTTTATATATCCCTGAAAAACGTCTTTCCAAAAAGCATTTTTCACATTATGTAGTTCGTTTTTTAAGAAGTCAGCACCAAAACTGTGAAACGTATTAAGAAATGGATATATCTGTGTGATAAAGTTAAAGTTTTTAGTATTATAGGTCAGGTACCTTCTATGCCATGTAATTTTAAGAGATGTCATAAAGGTTTCTAAGTTCACCACTCTAATGCCACCATAATCATAAGATTGCGTTATGACTGTTCTCTTTATCTTATCAGGTCCAGAATTCCACAGAAACTTATAAAATAGGTTTTGTATTGATTTAGTTATGTCTATATTTGGGTTTGGTAAACTTAATATTAGGTGATTCAGTTTTGACATAGCTAATGTCTTAACTATATTTTTGCCTATTGGTGTGATCATTCTTTTAGACCATTGTGTTAATAAGCTTTTAATTTCCTCTATTTTTGAATAGTAATTGCAATAACAATATTATTCAGATTTAGTGTAAAGGTTACACCCAGTAATTTAAATTGTTCTTGTTCCCAATGTAGATCCAAATCAGTACATAACCTTAAATGACTATTTTTCATTGCTCCTATCCAAACAGCTTTTGTTTTTTCCACATTAATACATAATCCAGAAATTTTGGCATAGTAGTTTAATGTTAGCATTAGGTTTCTGAGAGATACTTCACTTCCATCTAATAGTACAGTTGTGTCATCTGCATATTGTGACAGCAGAAATTCAGAATTATTAAGATTAATGCCATTTATTCTTTGGTTTTGTTTTAGCATAATTGAAAGGACTTCAGCACAGAGTATAAAAATATACGGGGACAGCGGGTCCCCCAGACGACATCCACGGTGAATATGGTACCAATCTGAAAGATGACCGTTTATAATAACACAGAATTGAGTATCATTCTAGAAAAGCTCAATCCACTTGATAAAATATTCACCAAAATTAAATAATTTCAGAGTTTTATACATGTATGACCATGACAGAGAGTCAAAAGCGGTAGCAAAATCCAGTAGTAAAAGCATGCCAGGTATATTATTTTTTTCTGTAAAGTACATTATGGCATAGATTAACCTTATGTTGTCTCCTATATACCTGCCTGGTAAAAAGCCTGTCTGGTCTTCACTAATCAATTTATGTAACACTAGTTTTAAACGTTGGGCAATACTTGCGGATGCAATTTTATACTATACATTCAATAGTGATATTGGACGCCAATTTTTTATATATTGTTTGTCTTTATTTCCTTTTGGAATACAGGTGATGACCCCTTGTTTTAAAGTGACTGATAGTTCACCTGTACCAAAAGCATGGTTTACTGACTAATACATATAGAGTTAATAACAAGATAATAGTTTATTTTAACAATTTTATTTAATTTTTTTTCACTAATATTGTATAAAACCAGTACCATTTTCAGGACTTTATTACACGATAAAACATTTACCTATACACGAAACATTTACTGAACTGCTGTTAACAGATAAACACATTCTAATAAATATATCTGTTTCATCTTTTCAACTATCTCTTGATAAACATCTAAACCTACTGACTACTATAAATGACCAAAGATCAATTTAACCTGTCAAATTCGACAGTGCCCCTTAGGGACTAAAAGGGGTTTCATGACAGGAAAACAATGATTGTGAACCAGATCTGTCAATGAGTTTTTGAATGTATTACCGACTTCAAAGACTGCTAAGGGCCATTTAAAAAGCAGTATTTCCTCTTAATTTGGATTTGGGGTAAAATGTCAACAGTTGCGAAAATTTATGACTTAATACTTGTCAAACACTTGATAAAAGATAAAATCTGTAACCATTTAAGAAATGTTGACTAGATTTATCTTGTGATAGCAAATTCACAATGAATTTTCTGTGATCTTCATGATCAGCCTACATTTGTCACACTTTTGATTCAAATCAATATAGGTACTTCCTTGTCATAAACATTAGGAAAATAAATAGCACAAATAAATGGAATGAAAACATCTTCATAAAGTTTTCTTGACAATCTAAATGTGTTTTAACAATGGCAATAAATAGTCATTTCGCATTCTGAGGTGGTTTCAAAGTGAATATATTCTTAAAAATTTCTGAACAGTGTAAATTCAATTCATTACATTTGGCAATTAGCTGTCTTTCATAATAAATTCATATATACATATACTCTAATTCTCAATTTAAAACATTCATGAGTGTGTGTAAATGATGCTGGAAATTGTGACATAAACATCCATTCTGCCAATCAACATAAATGATTTCATTACCATAGATTTATCAGTACAATTTAATTTTGCAGCTACTCCCATTAAAAGGAATCTCCAAAGTTATTCGGCAAAATATTCATTTGCCCGGTTAACCCTCCATTGTGGACTCAAATTTCTGCTAAATCACTTTTAATTCAGTCCTTATTGTAGAGAAATGCAAACTTACACCATGTAGTTGAATATACTGAAGAAACGTTGTACAGTATTTTACATGCTCAATGTGGATACAAGGACAAAATGGTCTATTTATAGATGCATATAATGAGAAATAACCAAAAATTTATAGAGTAATGAAAACACTGGCATTAATTCATACACCGACAACCTTATCAACACCATTCTGTAAAACATTTTTTCTAACAACCAGCCAAGCCTTTTCAAGATGAAGACATATTCCTCAGATACACAAACATCTGCAATTTCTACACAATTTCCGCATGTATACTGCACATATTTTCTACAACTGTCATGTTTAAAAGAGAAGGGTGCTCATTCCTCCCATTTCACTCTGTTCTTTCACAAAGATTTCGAAGTATTGGTAGATGATGGTTACAGCCAGTAAAATTCCTGTACCACTGCCAATAGCACCTGAAAATAGTAGAACAAGAAATGTCTTTAGTTGCCCATTCATCATACATCTCAAGTCTCCTCTCTGTTTTTAGCTCAAAATCAAACTAGTACTTAGGAGTAATTTACAAATATATATTTTCAGATTTCTTTCACAGCTTTGTTTCAGGCAAAAAAAAAATCCCCGGTTTATAACTACTGTTCTAATAAACTTCCTGATCCTCAAGACCGATTTGTTTTTCTTGAAGAATATGTTGACTTTCAAGAAACACGTGTCAAAAATAATACAATTTCAAACAAATTCTTAAGCTCTTGACTGAATAGGGAAAAGCCTCCCAATTCAGCCATCAAGACCGGTGCAATTTCGGATTCACAAAACAGATCTTTTTTTGTACATTTTATTATTATCATAGCATTTTTTTCAAGAAATTTCACTCATTTACGTAAATTACATACCCATAAAGTCAGCCATGACAGAGAGAGCTCCTATACAAAGACCACCAAAAGCTGCAGCAGTAGGGATATAACGATTCAACTCTTTGATCATTGAGGTTTCTCTGTGACCCCTCATCACCATCTGCTGATCTTTGAGCTGTTTTGCTACCTGAAATTAAACATAAAATGTTTAAATATATAAAAACTTGAGATCTTTACACATAAAAATTTAATGCCCAAGTTTAAACTGCATGTTTCAGGTATATTGTTTAAGAATATGTATGTTTTTGAAAATCTTTAGTAAAATGATGTTGCTCAACTCCTATCTAAGATATATGTTCAAAATGAATACCTATGAATTCAAAAGTGGACAAAGATGGCCATAAATGTTGAGCAAAATTCACAAAAAGTTGTTTGTTTTTTTTATGCTAGTATATGAAACACGAAGTTCAGAACAGATGTTTTTCTTGAAAAAATTACCTTTTTTCTCTCTATTTTTAAGAAGGACATCCTTTTCCTTTAGTTATTAAAACTGCCATACATTTTTAACAGCCAAAAACAGTATATGAAAATTATGAAACTCTATATAGATCGGATGGTCTGTTTACGAAAAACAACTGAATCACAAAGCCAGGGAAAGGATTTAACATTTAACGCCGTTTTAAACAGTTTTAGTTATGTAACCAGAATCAGTTTTCCTGGATTCAGTACCAGTACTGGTTCGTTCTCTGCATGTAACTGGCAACTGCCCACATGACTGGTGGATAATGACTATTAACTTCAGACAAATTTTCAGGGAAATACTATATGCCACATTCAAAACTCTAGATCTGTTGATTACCTACTGAGCTTATCAGATGGGCATGTTTTTTTAACTAAAACAAAGTACTTACATCCTTTGCACTGGAACCGGACACTTCAATCCAGGTCTTTGAGAAGAATGCACAAGATCCCAACATAAATATGATATAGAGTACAGCGTGTATAGGATCTTCTGCTACATGTCCTAACGTTTCCGGAGGTGACAAATAGTAACAAAGACCACCAACAGGGTAAGATCTTGCTGGGCCTCCACTGTTTACATCCTGTAAATATAATACAAACATTTATACTCCCCGAGCTTCTGTACCACAAGACAGTTTTCTGTTCTTTTTGTTGTGTTTTTGAGTCATACCAACTGAGTTTACATCATATAGCAGGTTTCCTACTTAATAGTACAGGAAGACTATAGCTTGCAAGCCTTGCATTATTTCAGACATGGAAGGGCACATGATAAGAACGACCGGCATTCCAAAAGCCAGCTGGAGGACTGGTTCAGGAGAAATTTTGATTACCACAACACAACAGTTTAGGGCAGTTCGAACCATGGTGATTCATGCGAAGTTTCCTAGCAATCAAAACATATTCAACAATGCAAGAGCAAAAAGAATATTTATCGTTTCAAATAGTTTCATACTTTAAACCTTGATAAATACAAGCCGAGGCCTAAAGCCAGCTATTTGCAAAGCAAATATAAAGCTTCAACTATTAAAGCATATATGAACAATAGATACTTACAGCCCAAACTCCTAACAAGTTTATGAAGAAATTTCCATGGAATTTTGTGGCTAACATCTGAAAAGAAAAATTTATATGTTAATATACTACAGACAAATAACAGAACTGACTGCATAAACCATCTTGGTGCCTTAATGTGGCTAAATCCTTTTTTTGCAATGTATGAAACAAAATAGGAGTATATCCAAACAAATTATTTCGAATATCTAAAGTTAGATTATGTTTAACTAGTGTTTTTTCTCAATAGTATTTAAGATACACAAAGGTGTTCAGTCAACTTAAGATGGTTTCCCTGAATTCTTTACCTGTAGGTACTGACTTGTTCTCTGCAAGTAACTGACAACTTCTCTTTAGGACTAAGAGTTGAGGAAAAATGACTTCAGACAAACTACCGGTATGCTCTGTCAAATCGTCATTAAAAACATATAAAGCTCAGGGATTCAATCTTCAGCCTATCTATTCATAGCCTTGTACTTTACCCAGTACTGCTAATGAATAAAATTTCAAAATTTTCATCATATAAAGAATCTATCTTACCTGTGAAATAACGTATAAGTTTGAGACAAGTGCACTCTGTAGAATAATTGGTATGTTTGATGTATAGAACAGTTTGATAGGGTACGAGCTGTACTGTCCACGGTAGCGAGCTGATTTGATTGGAAGATCCACACGGAATCCCTACAACACAAAAGAAATGCATCTTTGAGTAAATTCAACTTTGTTTATTCATGAGCATTGCATAAAGCAGTAATTAATCCATGTTCAATGTAGTATTTCTTCAACATCCCTTTTCTTACCTAAAGGGATAGTAAAGTCAAATGGCTTTTTATTTCACTTTCATTAACATTTTTGCATTCTGGCTTTACCAGCACATATAACTTAACATATTTTATTTCAATTCCAAACACCCTGGTATAATAGTTGTCTCTAAATCAACTTTCAACCTGTATAAAGAGGTTTTCAACAAATAAATGCATCTTAAAGTTTGACTCAATACAAAGTTTTCAGTATCGATTCTTCTCAACAATCACTCTTACCACAACAAAAAAAGGACGAAATGGGTAAGACTTTACCTGGAAGTATATGACGACCCCAAACACAAACACTGTAGCAAGAAGGTTCATCAAGTTGGGCAGGTTCTGTCTGTAGAAAGCCTCTCTTAAACCTCGGACCTTGTCTTGCTTGGTTGCCAACAGATGGAACAATGCTATGATGGCTCCTTCGAACTCCGTTCCTGAAAAATTCAATTCATGAAGACTTGATGCTCAACTGGACTACCTCATTGTTGTATGAAATACACCATTCATTGTAAACCTTAGTTTTGAAAAAAATAGTCAAACATAAATTTACCAACTGCTTTAATTTTTTTTGTTTTTATCAGGTTTAACGTCACCAAACAAAGTTATGTCACACTGTTGCCCTTTTGTTTGAGAAAAAACAAGCACAATTCTGGTTCTAATCAGCACAATCATTTATGTTTTGAAGATTTTTGTATTTGAACTGTGGAAATATTTTTCTTTTAAATAACCTTTTAGATCGTTTTCTGGTAGTCAGACTGGCAAAACATTTAATTTTTAACTGTTGATTCACTAAATCATATTGGAAGTGAATGCAAAGCACCATAATCGCAGAAAATCTCATTGCCACATGCAGATACTATGAAATCATCAATTCAAATCATTGGATTCTGTGGACGAGTCAATCTGATTTCTGTGGTTTTTTTCAGTAGTGAAGTGGTTGTTTTTTAATTGTAATATAGCTATTTTATAATTGTGAAGAAGCCTTATCTGCCTTTGCTATATAGTGAAAAAGCTCTGCATTGTACCAAAATGCAGTATTATAAAGAATCAAATTGTTTTAAACATTACAGAAACCCAGAGAAAATGATGACTCGGCATATATATTGAAATGAATGACCTACCTCTTCCTGTGTTAACTGTTGCAGGACTAAATGCTTTCCAGACAATGGTCTCACAGATGTTTGTAGCTATAAACAGTGAGATACCAGAGCCTAGACCGTAACCTTTTTGTAACAGTTCATCTAACAGCAACACGATCAATCCTGCCACAAACAACTGCAATATAGAATTGTATTAATGTATTAAAAACCTGGTGTTAAAATATACATTTCAAGACTTGCAATTTTCTAACCATACCATGAAATCTTTTTTGCCAGCAAAAAATATCACGACAGGAATTCATGGATTTAAAATTTTGATCTTGAAATTAATAAAATCTACCATTTAACACAAAAATTCCACCTCTTCGGAATTAAATTAAAACTATCTACCTGAATGATGATGAGAAGACAGACACCAGCTCCAACCTCTGCTGGGTCTCCATACATGCCAGTCATCACATATACAATAGACTGACCAACTGTGATCACCATACCAAACACTGAAAATAAGATATTTTTTGTATTTTCTGTATTTGCAATGTATAGGCATCTTAGCAACATTTTTATCAGATAGTATGGGGTCATTTAAATATAATGTAGCTACTTAAGACGATATCCTTTACGACAAGCAAGGGAATAAAAAAATATGAACAACCCAATTCACGTCGAAGCAAGCAACTTAAAGTAGCGCTCTACATATATGGTTAAACCTCTTTACAACACCTCTACATACATCTCTAGTGAATACTTTCCTACAACAGAAGATATTTTATTTCCCATTAAATCTAAGTTTAAGTCAATTAACTTCTTAAGAGCAACAGCATTTTTATAACACATTTTGGCCATTCCACTAGCATTATACTATTTATACTTACATTTCTGTGCACCATTGAAGAGAGCTCTGTCTTTTGGGGTATCGCCAACTTCAATAATTTTAGCACCAGCAAGCAACTGCATGATAAGCCCTGATGTTACGATAGGAGAGATACCAAGCTCCATCAATGTTCCTAAACAAGAAAATAAAATCCATTAATAGTGGGAATGCAATTTCAATGTTTTGACAAAAACAGAAGTTTTTGTGTGTCCATGAACTTCAAAATGGACTGGAATTTTAATGGTTTGTTGGGATTATATTTTTCGGATTTATCAAACAATAAAATCCAAGAAAACTAGTCCCAAACAAATACTGATGATTTTACAGTGATTGACTTGGACCGTGAAGAAATGTACAGTATATATTAATGTTTCAAGTCAACATATCACATAAATTTAATATATACTATTATTATCAAGCCTAAGATTTTAACAAACCACACAAAATCTTGTTTTCTAACAAGCCAAAGGGTCTAGAGTACTTGCAAAGGCTCAACTTAAATTTAAAAGAATATGTATTACCTCTACTTGAAGCAAGGATAACTCTCTGCCAGTAGAAAGGATCTGCTGAGTCCGAGGACATGATACCAAACAACGGTATCTGACAACATACCAGGAAAATAAATAAAGTTATAGCTGTCCATAATACTTTCTCTCTGAACTGGATCTGAAATCAGATTATATATAATTCAATACCATTGAACTTTTAAAGCAAACAAAGTGTATTAAGTTTTACCTCCTTAATATATATGATATTGAGTTTTTTTTCAGCTTTTCACTTTATCCTGTAGGGTGTAGGTCAAAACATGCCCAAACCAAAAAGTACCTTGGAGACATTTAGTGTCCGTTGTTATGTGAATAATTTTTATTCAAAAGACATTCCCAATAAAAAACCTTGAAAGAACATTAAAAGTTACAGCGAAGTGAGCAGAAATTAAACTTTTCTTATTGTTTCTTTACTGCGCATGACAGAAATGGTTGAAGCACTGTTCAATGAAAGGAGTGTTCCAATTATTTCCCGTCTATGTAACTGTATACATTACTGCCTCTTGTCAGCCACTTAAAAAGATTTTTAACTGTTGCATTTCAAAATCAGTTTCTGCCTTAAAACACATATTACATATTCTGCCTTTCAGAAGTTAAGAGAGTTTGGCGAATATGAACATATATAAATTTTAATCCCTGTTAGTGTAATATTCAATTTCATTGAATATAGGTAACTTTCTTCACATACAATGTTATCATATTAGATGATGTTTTTTTATTGATTAAATCTTCTTCACCCTACTTTGAAATTACTGGAGTATGTTTCCTCATTAAACTTAAAGTTGTTAAGGTATACATACTTCACAAATTATCACCATAACAGATTTAACACATTTAATAGGGAATGATTTCAAAACATATATGCTTTAAATTTAATATTCTTGTATGTTTCTATGTATAATGTTAGCATTATCAGTCATAAATTGTGCACCAAAACATATACCCTACAATTTCTGATCGTGATACAGTATCAAGTGAATATTATGACCTTATGTATTGAAAATCCATTATACCTTTCTGTCTGGTTTAGCGATTTCTGGCAGCACTGCACAGAATGGCTTGATAAACTCTAAAAATTTGACTGAAATGAAAAGAATTGGTTTTCCATCACAACCTCATCAATAAAGTAATGTTAAACAATACTGAAATATGAATCAACATTCATTTTTTCGATGTATCATCTTGTGTTAACATAAAATAAACCTTAGAATTTTTTTGTCGTAGTATTGAACCACTATTAAACATACAAATCAATATTCTGATCTGATGATCTTGCTGAATTTTCATTCAAAATCTACAATTTACTGTCACCCCACCCACTTGATTCTCCAAGGTAAATGGCCGACGTGGCACCCGGTGCATTTGAAACTGTCATTCAAAAGCAAATTTATTGAAAAAAACATGCAAATACTGACTTAAATAAATAAAATACTTACTTCCCATCTTGTTAATAGGGGTTTACCCCTTATTCAATTAAATTTTCAGTCACAAACTTAGCTAAAACTTATTGTGCTTGTCCTGCCGGCAGTGTAGACGGAAGTGTCTCTTTTGAAGGAAAGATCACGTGACCAAATACGTGTAAGCCGAAAATGAAAAAGATAGTTGTTTTTTTTTTTGTAAATATATGCTTAGTAGAAGCACCCTATATAAAAACTTTCAACATATGGGATGTATTTTACAATTTTATATAAATTATACAAAAAATAAAATAACCACGCTGGACAAGAGTTGCATTAAGTTATAAAATTAATTGTAAACGAATTTCATGCAGCTACAATTACCTCCCTTCGTTAAGACATACATGCTCTACATGCATGTTTGTTTAATAATCTTACCATATATTTATGTCTACAGCACATATTTTAACCATACTAAAAGGCAAAAACTATAAGCTGTTCATAAAAGTGTACATTTGACCTACTTGGCTATGTTTTCAAGAAGAATTAATAAACATCTAGTCTAGCTACATCTACTGTGTACTGCCCAACAATCAATTCTGATTATAATTTGGAGGCGCTTGTCTGGGACAGATTGTTAAAAGATGAGTAAGCTCATTAGGTGCAAAGTTAAAAAGAACTACAATAGAATTTATTTTTAAAAATATAATAAGGGAATTTTTGATGCGGCGTTGTTCAAGGGATTGCCAGTTGAGATCTTAAAAAAAATTAAGCATTTAGGTAACACTGCTTGTTTGACCATAGTTGTTACATACGTATCGAGCTGCAGATCGTTGTACACGTATCTATTGATTCTTTCATGTTCCAAATATTTTAAATGTTTATGTTTGTTTTGTTTTTGTGTTGTTGTTGTTTTTTTTGGGGAAAAAATGAGAACAGAAATGAGGATAAAAAAATTCACTTTAGTTGGCCAAAATATATAAGATGGATGAGCGATCCTACATTTTTACTTGCTATGACAGTACTAACTGGTTATGTCCATTCCAAATGACGCCTGTATCTGTCTTGGGAAATACGAAAAAAATGAAAATAAAATCCGCGCAGGAAAAAGTTATGATATTCATAACGTCTTTTTCATAACAAAACGCAATATAGAAATACATTTAATTCTTTTTCACATATGAAGACTTTCACATATGAAGACCGGCGTAAACATGGAACCGTTTTACTAAAGTATATTTTATTAGATCATCAACTGTTAAAGGAGCGGGACAAGAATTTTGTTACGTGCTGTTTCATCAAAAACTATATTCTGTATCATGTTCAACCTTTATACGTATGGTGTCCATACAAGAATACATTCCCAATACACATACACATAAAAAACGGTATCATGATTAATGTTCTTTTAGAAGACCTTGTGATCCTGAACAAATAAATACATTCACTTGTGACAAATCAAACAAGAGGATTTTTCTGTAAAATTCGATGTTTACAAACTTATGAGTGAATTCGTGAACAAGCTTGACAGAACTTACGAATGTAATTCATTACAACTGAGATTTTTCTGATTTGATTTTGATTTTGCAGCTCACCAACACAGTGCAGGTTATATGGCTCTAAACAAGACAAAAAGTTACGACTTCAAACCTTGTTCAACTGGAAATAAAAAATATGTGGCATGTAATCAAAAATTTTATACATGGTAGAATCACAGAGATACGACAAAGCAGAGTGGGGACCCTGTTAGTAGTCTCTTACGATCATATAAGGGTAAGACAATGATTCCAAATCTTTTCATACGCAGTTTGTCCCAGAACTACATGAAACTTGATTTTCGTAGGAATCTTAGCAAAAACTAATGATCTTCTAATGTGATGTGCTGATCCTAATATATTCAGAGAACACCGCGGATCAGACTCGAAAATATGCGGAACAATCAGTCACCGTAGTTTGATAATATTATATAGGTGGGAGTGGGGAGGTGTGAAGAGGCGAGACGTTAGTCGAGTGTCCATATTTATCTTGCTGACTCCACATATTTCCGTTGGAGGTAGAGGCGTGGGCACTAACAAATTCAATAACTGATTTGTTTTACTGACCACTTAATTTTTAGCCAAAGCCGACATGAAAATCTACCGAGCCTTCAAAGAAATATACGGAGGCACAATGTGACCACCTTTTTACCGATAAAAATTCTATAATCTTGTGGGTGACAAAAAGTAACGCAATGAGGATTCCGGTGGTACATTTTTTATTGTGAAAAGGACAGCCGTAAGCTAATTAGATTTCTGTCCAATTACCGTATCACAGTTATTGTATATTATTCATGTAATGACTTGAACAAATAAAATATGTTTAAACCAACAACCAAGAGGTCCAGATGCTGCCCCGCTGCCCAATTATAAACCCGCAGTATGGTACAGATTTTGACACTTTTATTCCACAAATCGTCGCCAGTTCTCTTATAAGGAAAATTCATATTTTATTAAAACAATGGTGCCAGTGAGTTTTGTTGTTGTTGTTGCTTTTCCAAACAAGTTTTTTTTGTTGCTGTTGCGGGGGGCGTGGGGAGGGATACATTACTGGCACAATGTCTCGAAAAGCACTCAGTGTGAATTTACTAGATGAAAATTAAAACTGAGAAGTAACAGAATAACATACTGAGATTTGCTGATTGTTTAGGGAACATAGGTACTTAACCATTGTTGCGAGTTCCATTGCACAATCGGCCTAATAATATACTAGTATAAATATACTGGCCATTCTTTATATTGTTCCTGTACGAATGCTAAAATAAAATAACGAGAGTTGAGACGGGTCTTCTTTTCATTTTGCAATGTCTTAACAATGTGAATGTTTTGTTCAAAATTTCTGAGTGAACTATTTTGCCCCATACTGATCATCAATAATATTATCAAAATCATTACGACCTAACCCGCAAACGCAGGATTGAATTTCTTTGTTACCAATGGATCTTGTTCGGCTTATCTTGGCCTTTCTTGGGTCGGCATTTTTCTCTTTCATAATTATGAATAACTTTGTTTAATATGTTGTTGTCATTCTTTTAAAAACATCATTAATAATTTATTAGGTAGTGTAATAAAGCGAATTTGAAAGGATTAATATGCTTGATTAAACATTATAGAGTGCAACATTTCCATAATTTTTTACTTCAAATTAACTCAGTTTTATTTTGTTGTAATGAGCAATTAATGCCGCTGAAGAAGTCATAGGCGTAGTACCCTAGCTGGTTGCCGGCGTGTACTGATAGTCCACCACTTTACGTAGCAGTATAGGGGCAGGTAATTCAGACTAGCGGGGCAACGGAGGGGGCTGGGTTCGCCTCAACTTTGAGAATGGTGCAGTGTATGCTTTGCGAATTCCCAACTCCCCTTCCCCGAGTTTTGGCAAAAAAATCTGATTTTAAAAGTCTATTGTTTTCGCAGAAATAATAATAAAGGGGGTAAAGCCAATTTGAAAGAGCATTTTGATCTAGAGGTAAGGATTTTATACGACGATTATTGTTACGAACGGCTGTTTCTGGTTATCCATTTTTTGTGTGAAAATATGTGCTTAATTAAGGTAGTTCTGCACTTTTGGATCGAAATTTTTTCTACAATGTAGAAATTGATTAAACTCTGATTTTTCAAAACTTCAGAATATACATAGAAAATTCAGCAAATAAAAAAGATAGGGCCGTGTGCTTGATTTTTTGCTAGACTGATTTGAAAAGTTTGAACCTCACGCAATATTTCGTAATGGGAGTCAATGAGAAAATCATAACTTTCATAACATTTTCGCGAACAGAAATTTTTCTACAATGTAGATTTTGATGAAACTTCTCATAGTTTTAAATAAACACATGGTCTATGATTTGGTGAAATAAAATGTACAGGTCCGTGTGCTTATTTTTGAGATATTGGACCATAATTAAAGTAAACCGGACGTTTCACGCTAATTTTAAGACATTATTTTGAATTTTTAACGTATCATATGTTTCAATATCATATTTTGACTTTAGAAATATATCAATAGTGCTATTGTAATAAATTCTAACACGATCCGCAGCAGTTGCTATATAAACATATAGCGAAATCGCCTATACATGAATCTACGATAAAATATAGCTCTTCCATTCCGCCCTACGACTGTAACACGACTGAGATTCTACTCTGCTTCCGTTATATACCGACTAAATACTCGACTTTTTCAGTGTTATGTAGTAGTAACAAAAAGTACATCAAATTTTCTGAAACAAACAATATCTAACTGATGAATTTATTTGTTTATATTTTACCGTAAGAATATGTTTCAGCCCGGTAAGTTTCAACTTCAACACCAGTGCATCTATGTCTGGTCGTGTGTGTAGTTTACAATTTCTGCGTTGTAGGCACCACAAATGTCAACTAGATTCTACTTTGACAGTAAATAAATTATAATTAATTTTCCAATCTTCCAGACTCAAGTTTTTACGTGTTTATATGCCGCCGCAATGTTCTGGCGTGTATGTTTCAGTGCCATCATGTAGGTGACGTGTACTATTTTTAGAAACTGCATATATAAACCTTGAATTATTTACCTCTGATTTCTATATCCGACCTTTGATGTTATTGAAAATAACATTTTCACGGCAATAACTACTTAATACTTTAATTAAAATTTACTGAATATCGGAAAATTCCGTTTGATGCAACGCTTTCCAATCGTGGGGAGGTTTTTATAATAGCATATGGCAAGCCGAATGACAATCGCGCTAAAATGTAGTGCTGTAAAATGCGAAGAATTTACGTGGTTAGAATCGAAATAATAAATATGTTCCAATAATTTTATCAGTTAATAAAATATGGGCAATCGTTCGGATGCGAATATTAAATCACTCGTGCTACGCACTCGTGATTTAATTATTACGCATCCGAACTCCTGCCCATATTTTATTAACTGATAAAATATAGGCACATATTTATTATTTCTTAATTTACCAACAGGTTTCGATTAAATCATAAAATTATTTTCATTTCCGTACGCCGAATACAGGTTTTATTCTACGTTTTCCGGGTAAATGACGTTACGCCATCACTTCCGGTTTATCAAATGTGCAGAATTACTTTAAATTTACGCGCGCTTTTAAAAAGGTCACGATCCATTTCGCGCATGCGCACATGACACACAAAGACTGTATACATGTAGAAAATGGCTGCAGAGTTTCAACTTGAAAATTTCGGCCGATTTCTAAAGCTTATGGGACCGTTAAGAATTTGGTAGGGCATAGTTTTGATAAGAATCATAACTGATTACATATGAACGACTTGATCTGCACCGGTTCTACTTTCGTTTAGTGGGACTCCACTGCGCAAGTCCCAGGCAGGCGGGACGCGCGCAGGTCCAAGCGCAGCCGCAAAACCTGGGACGTTTGCTGCGCATGTATGCAGTTGTAGCAGCGGCTGCTAATTACGCGCGCAAATGTCATTAATGTAGAAATGTTTTAAAAGCATTATAACATTAATTTCAACAAAATGGCTACATAATTTACTTTGAAAGGTCATTTTATCAATGTATTCAAGATGGCGCATTGATAGACGGAGTTCTGTCCCCTTAAGTCTGGAAGATGAGAAAAGCCAACATAATAAATCAATTCACATGTATCTTTCACAATTTTATTTTCATATCTAACGCATTTTGTTTTATATTACTTAATTAAAAAGGATGTTCTTCATTGACATTGGAATCTTCAGAAACAAATATAGAATTTATAAATATCCATAGCAACTGTATATATATTTTCCTGTTTGATCCAACTTTCATGTAACAAGGTTATATTCCTTGATAGAATTTTCTATAAATATAAGACAATACCATTGAGACCATACATCTTTTGAAAGAACTACGAGGGTGGTTATAGGATTTTTTCGAATTCTCTGAATATCTTGATTAATTTCAAATTTCTCATCAAAACAGATTTTGATTGGTATTTTTCATTGTAAATTTTGGACACGCGTAAAAACGTAAAAATCCAAATTTTTGGTTTTAGTTTTTGATGGAGTGTTATAAAAATTTATAAAGCAAACATTTTGTAAACATTCTATTTTGTAAACTTCTATTGACATTGTGACTTTGCCCAACAGGAAAAATTACCTTTTGCATGGCCATAGACTTTACATTCTTAAAGATATTCTGAAAACTTAAAAACAGTGGCGGCCATATATATATAATGACATATATTTTATAACTTCATTTTGAAAAATAAATCCAATTCACAAAACCTATAGTTAGAATTAGGTGAATACAGTACTTATAGAACATTTCATACAACTATGGCAGCTATGCTTGTTTGTTTATCATTGTCTATAACACTCCATCTTCAAGAACACAATATCATATGAACTCCTTTTTTCCCCCGTAACATAGATGTTATGTTTTTAACAACTGCCCCGACCTCCCAGTTATGATCAGAAATTGATTGTTGGGAGTATCCTCGTAGATGTAGATGTAAATGTCAGTAACTTTATTTTTTTCAGGTTCATTCATTAACTATTTTTGAAAAACCATGGTTTACTGTATATTGTAATGTATTAAATAATCATTATTTGTACTGACAAATTTCTCCCAGACAAACTTCAGCCAGAGTTTGAATGGATTTGGGGATTTTTCCTTCTTGGTAGTGTACATGTTCTTGAAATCTATACAATTTAAGCAAGTTTGTTCTATAATGTTTAATTTTTCAGTGTTATTGAATCAGCTACTATCAGGCAATACTTTAACTTGGGTCATATTTCTGTTTAATAAATTTATAGATCTTCATACAAGAGAAGATGGATTCTACAGTACCAGTTACTGTGAACACGGCTCATGAGATGATGAGTGATCTCAGTGAGCCGAGTTCTCCAGAAAGTGAGATGTATGACACGTCGGAGCTACTTGGTAGTGTCAGTGATGATGTAACCAATCAGCTCGCAGCTGCAGGTAATATACACTTTTCTTGCCTCAACAAGGATATTCCAGTAGAAGATCACCTTATTTTTTCCCTAGTGAAAAGATGATTTTATATTATACAATATATCTTTTAAAAGTTTGCAATGGTACACAAGAAAAATGATCTTACATGTCTGCCTGTGTCAGACAGGTGTGTAAGATCCATATAGTCTTACTTGCTTGGATTATCACGATTTGCTTGTTATACGCCCGAAGGGACGTATTATGTTATGACGCCGGTGTCCGTCCGTCTGTCCATCCGTCCGCCCATCCGTCCGAGCTCACATTTTGCATACTTAGGTGGCTATAGGAACAATAGGTAACTGCACTTTTTCTTTGATGTCATTCACTCCGGCTTTTATGTGGCTATTTTTCTCTTACGTGGCTAAAAGAACAATAGAGAGAACAAAAGAGTAGCCACATAAATATCCATATGTAGGAACGTCTGTTAGTCTGTCTGTCCGTTAGCAATTTCGTGTCCGCTCTGTAACTCTTGAACCCCCTGAAGGATTTCAAAGAAACTTGACACAAATGTTCACCACACGGAGACAACGTGCAGAGCGCTTGTTTCAAGGTTAAGGTCACACGTAGGGGTGAAAGGTCATATGAGTGTGTTTCGTGTCCGCTCTGTAACTCTTGAACTGCTTGAAGGATTTCAAAGAAACTTGGCACAAATGTTCACCACATTGAGACGACATGCAGAGCGCTTGTTTCGGATGATCACAAATGTTCACCACACTGAGACGACGTGCAGAGCGCTTGTTTCGGATGACTAGCTTGAAGGTCAAGGTCACACTTAGGAGTGAAAGGTCAAATATGACTTTGCTGTGTCCGCTCTGTAACTCTTGAACTGCTTGAAGGATTTCAAAGAAACTTGGCACAAATGTTCACCACACTGAGGCAACGTGCAGAGCGCATGTTTTGGATGACTCACTTCAAGGTCAAGGTCACACTTAGGGGTCAAAGGTCATATATGACTGCTTTGTGTATATTGCTCTGCATTGCAGTGCTCCTGTTTTTATTTGGCAGATCCCTTTTTTGTTCTCTTACAATAATTACTTCCCTTTTTTGATACTATAAATAGCTTATTTTGAAACTTTTTTATTATTGGCCGTAGGGAAAAACCGAGATTACTTTTCTCTGGTAAAACATGGATGGTACATCCAATTTTTAGATGTATTTTGACATAACTTTACCTGGTAAGAATTTTTTTTGGAATTTCTTCTTTTTGTTGTTCCTGTCCTTTGGGCTTAAACAGTCAAGTTCTTTAAATTTTGCTCCCATCCTCTGGTGTAACCCTTCGGGCGAATATTGCCCGCTTGGCGGCGCTCTTGTTTTATAATCAGCTTCTAAAATTATTTACATCACTGAGCTCATCTACATCTACATTTTACTGCCCAACAATCAATACTGATTATAACTGGGAGGCGCTTTGTCTGGGACGGACTGTTAAAAGATGAGCAAGCTCATTAGGTGCAAAGTTAAAAAGAACTACAATTACTAAGATAAAAACATAGATAGAGATTAGAAAGTTACAGTTGCCAGCCTCTCAATGGATAGAATCAAACTGGGGCTGGACTGTATATGTAGTGGGAGACCATTCCTGGAACAAATTGTTCTTGGAAAAAAAGGAGTTTGAATGGTATTGCGTGTGAGATTGTGGGATCAAGTACCGGGTAGTTCAGGTTCCTTGTAGGTGTGAGGTGGTTATGGTCAACCGCAATAAGACTGTACCTTATTTTAAAAAAATATAATAAGGGAATTTTTAATGCGGCGTTGTTCAAGGGATTGCCAGTTGAGATTATTTAGCATTTGGGTGACACTGCTTGTTTGACCATAGTTGTTACATACGTATCGAGCTTCAGATGGTTGTACTTGTTCAATTTTGTATGTTAGGGATTTTTGCCAAGGGTGCCATATAGTGGAACAGTATTCAAGCTGTGGGCGGACATAGGTGTTGTAAGCTGTTTCTTTTACTTTTCGGTTGTTTGTTTTGACATTTCTTTTGGTGAATCTAAGTGAATTATTTGCTTTCGATGTGATGTTATCAATGTTTTGACCAGCTGAGATCTTTACTTAGTGTAACGCCCAGGTATTTAGCAGCTTCTGTAGTTTTTAGTGATATATTATGGAGTGTATAGTTGAAGATGATAGGTTTTTTCTTTCGAGTAATCCTCAACACCTCACACTTATCTGTAGTATGCTGAACTAGCACTGTTGTTACATGAGGCGATACTCTTGTTACGTCTCCAGTAGGGTTCGAATCCATGACCTCTTAGTGGGGCAGCTGACACCTTAAGCACTAGACCACTGCTCCATTTTCCATCAAGAAAGTTGACAGAGGTTAAAATTTATGTGATTAATACTATCTAAAACTGTTCTAGACATCAAGGTTTGATTGTTTATGACAAAGACAGTCAGTCTTGAATACATTGTATATCAGCAAAAGATTTTGTCAGTCATATATAGATAATAGCCTCACTGTCTGGTTTAATATTTTATATTCAGGTCCAGTAGGGGTAGCAGCAGCAGCAGCAGTATTATCTACAAGGAAGAGAAAACATCCACACCATTTTGAAACCAACCCAGCTAGGCGGAAAAGACAACAGACAAGATTATTGAGGTTTTAATTTAGTTTAGTTTAAACCTGTTTAGTAAATATTGATCATAGAGAAAGCTCTTACATCTTAAGTTAACTATATGCTCAGTGACTGCTCCATAGGTTTCTTGCCAGTTCTTGTACTTTGCCTTTGGTAAGGATTACTAGGATTTGAACCTGGAAATTCAGGGTCAGGAGTCTCACGCTCTACTCTACCTTCGCGCCTTTGTGTCTCACTTTTAGGTTATATTTGTATAAATTTGCAATGTTCTGGTGTACGGTTGACATAAAAAATTGATTTTAATCAAGGCCTTATGAAAGACAGGATTTTCTAGATTTGCTTTCATTTATGGTTAAGGAATTTAACACTGGTCAGTTAAAAATGGTTGCATGTCATTAATATCTTACCAGTTATTCTGTTTGGAAAAACGGTTGCTGGATGTTTTAAGTAATATCTGAAATGATTCTATATTGTTAAAGTATACCAATAAAGATTTAATTTTTCTTATTCAGAAAGAACATACAGGTACAGTGGAACTTGTACTTATGGCCACCTCTGAATACAGACCCTTAGAATAGAGGCCTGTTTCAAAATGTCTCCATTTTCTTTTTTCTTATTCGAGAGTCAATTTTCCAAGGGTGGTCTCAGCAGACAGGTTTGAATGTACAATAAAACTTTTCTGTGAAAGACCATATTTGGAGGAATCAAGAATAAGACATTATTTCCAAAAATTAATGGTTTGCATAATACTTTTTTCAACTGCCTAAATTTGCTGCAAATGTTAGAATTTAGAAGTAAAACTAGTTGTATTTAGAGGGAAGTAATTTAACTGTTGGCATGTTGCCATTAGCATAGATCTGGCTGTTCTAGTTTTAATTGTAATTATTTTTTATACAAGTCCAATTTATTGTAATTAATCCTTTTCATACAGGAAGTTGCGACACACCATTGAAGAGTATTCAACAAGAGTTGGGCAGCAAGCAGTAGTCTTATGTTGTACGCCAAATGTTAGCCAGTCCATGCAAATGTATAAAGTATTCGGCTCACAACCATTAGAAAATGTGGTAAGTTTGATATTCTGAAGTAATCAAGGTGCTAACATAATAAGTTTAATGTTCTGAAAAAAATAAGGTGCTACTATACATATTATGATGTTCTGAAGTAATTAAGGTGCTACCATACATAGTTTCATGTTCTGAAGTAATTAAGGTGCTACTACACATAGTTTCATGTTCTGAAGAAATTAAGGTGCTACTACACATAGTTTCATGTTCTGAAGTAATAAAGGTGCTACTACACATAATTTCATGTTCTGAAGAAATTAAGGTGCTGTCATACATAATTTTGTAGCAGAATTTGAAGGGATATACCTTCACATGCACATTACAATGTTAAAATTTGTAAAGGAGATAGAGATGTTTTCTGTCAAGGGGTTTTAATTACGGAGATTTTATTTCTACAATATGCTCAGATTTTAAAATCAGCAAACTCAAAAACGATGATTTCATGTAAGTTGGGAAGTACAAATGTACTTTAAGTTTCTTGTATCTTCTGTTTCTTGTAGTATACTTACCTACTCCCCCACACCCAGGTTTAGTTTCCTAGCAATGTAGATATATTGAAGGTTTAATTAGTCTTATGTTTTCAACAAGTAACGTATGATTATTCAGAGACACTACGTGGGGGCATGTTCCATGACATATCTAGTTTATCTATAGAATTACCAAGAGAAAGAAATTTCTTTCTCAGTGATTAGAGATTGAAGTGCCTAGGCATGATAAATATTGTTTGAACCAGGAATGGATTTAGTAAATAAATCAATCTTCCCAGGTTCGGAACAACAAACAGCAAATTTTACAAGACCTTGAGCAGTCACTGCAAGAACAAACGCCACCAACCCAACAAGACAACTCTGGATTACATGAGTTACCACCCCTCGTTATAGATGGGATACCGACCCAAGTAGATAAAATGACACAAGTAGGTTTCACTGGTTATGTAGACTGGATGTCAATTTATGATGGTTCACAGTCTACTGTTTATCTAATTTATTATCAATATTATCATACCGTTTTTATATAGCAATCTTCAGGGTTGCCACTTACTTTGAAAAGTCAGGGGAAAATGATTTTTTTTAATGTTGGTGAATTGTCTGGGAAATCTTGATAAAGGTCAATGAAAAATGAAATTTTAGAAAAGTCAGGGAAAAGTCGGGGGAAAATGAAATTCTGGGTCGATGTTTAAAATGTTCATTGGCTATAGCAGTCTTCAGGCAGTATTTATAAGTATTTCCAAACACAATTTGGTGTCATTGTGTATAAACATAATTTAAATGTGTTTGAATCAATTTCGTTTTTATGTTAACTTTGGAATTTTGAAGACTGAAAGGCTTTGCCACCCTTGCCTCCAGAGCAGACAGGGTGGATTGGACGTCTGTTTGGGAGGAGGCGGCCGAAAAAATATGGTGGTATTGGTCAGTGAAAAGTATGGTTTAGTCAGGGAAAAGTCAGGGAATTTCATTTTCTCAACTAAGTGGCAATCCTGAATTTTCATGAAATACAACACATGTAAAAGTGCTCTATGGCAGATATTGAAAACAATTACAAATCTAAGAATTGCTACAAGAGAAGTACAGGTATAAATAAAACAAAACAAAAACTGTCAACCATAAAAGCAAAATTATTTGTTCAGTTTGTGAAATGTTGTACAATGAATGGGTTTTAACAGATGCTTTAAAGTTACTTAGTCAATGTATTGGCCTCCCTAATTGTGATTCGGAGTGCATTCTATAGTCTGGGAGCAGTGTATGCAAAGGTCAGGCTGCCATGCATGAAGTTTTTCATAGAATTTAACTATGCTAGAGCAAAAGGAAGTTTTAGCATTTTGAAGTCTTAAAATGTTGTTTAATATATACTCTGTTTTAAGTCTGAAATTTATACTCAGATGTTAAAATGCTATTTTTTGTTGTTTTCTCTGTTGATATATAAGCACATTGTGATGAAACACCCTCTGCATCTACAGACATCTCAGCCAAATTTCAGCATCCTAAGTTTGCTTTAAGCAAAGTAATGGCAAATTGATTATTTGGTTATATTTGGTCTGTAAATTTCAGACTCTACAGATCCAACTGTTTATTAATTTTTAGGCACAGTTGAGAAATTTCATCCCAGAAATGTTAAAGTATTCAACAGGTCGAAGTAAGCCTGGCTGGGGAAGGACAGAAAGCCGTCCTGTTTGGTGGCCAAGTGATTTACCGTGGGCAAATGTACGAAGTGATGTTCGTACTGAAGAAGATAAGAAAAGGGTATGGTTCAAGTTCATATGTACCTTGCATTAATGTTTTAAACAGTTATGTTTATAATTTAGTAATCAAATATTTAGCCTTGTCCAGTGCATCCTAATCACCCTGATTGAACCTGTATCTGTTTTAAATTAACCAAACAATGCTGTGAAATCATAAATTTTTAGCTCGACTACTCACCACGGCGTCGGCGTCACACCTTGGTTAAGTTTTTTGTACCAGTCCACATTTTGACAATGTCTTTTGAGATAAAGCTTTGAAACTTTCAACACTTGTTTACCATCATCGTGGCCAGTTATAGGCAAGAGCACATAACTCCATCAAGGATTTTGGCTGAATTATTGCCCCTTTTGACTTAGAAATCATGGTTAAGTTTTTCGTACCAGTTCATATTTAGACAAAGTCTTTTGAGATAAAGCTTTGAAACTTTCAACACTTGTTTACCATCACCATGTCCACTTATAGGCAAGAGCACATAACTCCATCAAGGGTTTTGGCTGAATTATGGCCCTTTTTGACTTACAAATCTGGGTTAATATTTCGTACCAGTTCATATTTTGACAAAGTCTTTTGAGATAAAGCTTTGAAACTTTTAACACCTGTTTACCATCACCATGTCCAGTAATAGGCAAGAGTACATAACTCCATCAAGGATTTTGGCTGAATTATGGCCCCTTTTGACTTAGAAATCTTGGTTAAGTTTTTCGTACCAGTTCATATTTTTTGAGAAGTGTTTGACATATGGCTTTGAAACTTTTATCACTTGTTTAGTATAATAGTCTCTATCTGTAGGAAAGAGAACATAACTCTGTCATCTATTTTGGCTGAATTATGGCCCTTTTTGGACTTTGAAATTGGTTCTGTTTTCATACAAGTCCATGTTTTGTCAAAACTATTTAAACACTTGTTTATCATTATGATTTCCATCTGTAGGCAAGAGTACATAACTATTTTGTCTGAATTATGGCCCTTTTTGGACTTTGAAATTGGCTCATATATTGCCATTTAGTGCAAGACTTATAGAAATCAAAGTAATACAGGAACATTGTTTGTCTAATCTATTTATTTCTTTTGTCTGAATATCCGTGGAAATATTTTGACCCCATTCTTCAATCAATTCTTCGAATAGTCAAGCACGCTGTCATCAGACAGCTCTTGTTGTGCTCTTTGTGGACACATCTATCCCAAACTTAAATACTCAACAATATAATATGGCATAAAACCACAATATCATCTGCTAATGAAAAAAACATTTTGGCAGAAAGAACAAAATTTCATGCCTATTAAATTAAACATTTACAGAATCTTAACTTGAGTTGTTTTTAAAATTTAGGTACCTTGGACGGAAGCGTTGCGTCAAATTGTCAAAAACTGTTACATGCATCATGGACGCCAAGACCTGTTACAAGTTTTCAAAGATGAGCCAGTGTCAAGTGTAACAGTTCAGACGCAGCAGCCGTTTGCTGGTACCATGATGCAGACTATAAATAACCCAGACGGTTCCGTGTCAATTATACAAATAGACCCTGGACCAAACAGAGTATTAAGTCTACCAGAAATCGGTCAAAACCAAGTGGTTACACTTCCAGATGGTACACAGGCTACAGTAGTTCACGCAGTATGTATTTAGGAAAATATTCTTTTTAAATGTAAACATTTTTTGAAAGAATTCTACTATGTGGCTTTCCAGGTGAACGCAGACAATTTTATATATCTACCCACTCTATATGATCCCAGCTAATAAAAGTTATTGTTTGATTCAATTCATTTTTTGTATACACAAGTTTTTCTTGTTAATACAGGTAAATCTTTGCAATGAGATTTCATGTTTACTGTTTTTAAGGAAAATGAGGATAATACAAAATTCAAATGGTGTTGAAAAAATGGTGAAAGGAAGAAATATCTGGGCGTAGTTGGAATATAGGGAAAATCAAATCTTTTAATGATTATGTTTAATTTATTCATCACTTTGGAAAGAAATGGTATCATATTTATGCCTAGCTTCAATGAAATGGGGGCATATTGTTTTGCTCATTGTCTTTCTGTTGGTCCGTCCGTCTGTTCGTAGACCATTTGGCTTTCAGTCAATAACCAGTGAATGCTTGGTATCACAATGATGAAACTTCATAGGATGATTGCCTGTGGACAGTACAGCTGCATGGTTTTGGAGATCTTAAAGATTAAGGTCACAGTGACTTAGAGTGAAAACAGTTTCTGCTCAATATCTTAAGAATGCTTTATCCTAAGGCCGTCAAACTTCATAGGATGATTGCCTTTGGTCAGTAGATGATTCCTATTGTTTCAGGGGTCAGTAGGTCAAAAGTTAAGGTCACAGTGACCTTGAGACTGTAAATGGTTTCCGCTCAGACTACTGTCAAACTTCATTGGATGATTGCCTGTGGTCATTAGATAGATAAAATATTAGGGACTACTGTTTTAAGGGTCATAAGGTCGAAAGGGTACAGTGCCCTCTAGACTGAAAATGGTTTCAGCTCAATAATTAAAGAATGCTTTGGCTGTCAAACATCTTAAGATGTTTTTGAGGCAATTTAGTCAGAGGTGAAGGTCATAGCATAGAAAAATTACATACCTACTTGTGTCCGACAGGCATCATGTGGGGTATATGTGTTTTACGAACAGCTCTTGTTCATAAAAGACATTAACATAGTACAATATCTGCCTTTGTTATTCTCTATAGATATAGAGCCTTCTTTATGGATATTAATAGTTCTTACACAAACATTTAAATTTATGCTTTTATATGTAAAACAATTGCCTACTGGTTCCTAGATGTTCGTATGAAAACACATAATGTGTATTAGGGTACATTTTATATTTTAACAGATCCAAGACACAAGTCTCCAACAACAACAACAACAGCAACCTCAGCAGGAGGTCCAGATCTCACAGAACTTGCCACAGTTTGCTGAGATAAGTGCCAATGGTAACCAGGTGGTCAGTACACAAGAACTGAGCGTGGTCACAGGTTCTCAGCAGGCGGCTATCAGTGCACTGCAAGCATCCATCAACAGTGCAGGCCAGATCATTTTGACCGGAGCTGATGCTTCGCAACTTGGTGGTGAGTTCATACAAAGATTTGTAGAACGATCTGTATCTGAAACTCTTACCAGAGCATAGAATAAAGTCTTGCAACCACTAGATCACATGACCACTGAAACGAGATCTTATTTATCGATGATGATGGTATTTAAATGTTTTTAGCTCACCTGTCACAAAGTGATAAGGTGAGCTTTTGTGATCGCGTGGCGTCCGTCGTCCATGCGTAAACTTTTGCTTGTGACCATTCTAGAGGTCACATTTTTCATGGGATCTTTATGAAATTTTGTCAGAATGTTCATCTTGATGATATCTAGGTCAAGTTCGAAACTGGGTCACGTGCGGTCAAAAACTAGGTCAGTAGATCTAAAAATAGAAAAACCTTGTGACCTCTCTAGAGGCCATATTTTTCATGAGATCTTCATGAAAATTGGTCAGCATGTTCACCTTGATGATATCTAGGTCAAGTTCGAAACTGGGTCATGTGGGGTCAAAAACTAGGTCAGTAGGTCTAAAAATAGAAAAACCTTGTGACCTCTCTAGAGGCCATATTTTACATGAGATCTTCATGAATATTGGTCAGAATGTTCACCTTGATGATATCTAGGTCAAGTTCGAAACTGAGTCAAGTGGGGTCAAAAACTAGGTCAGTAGGTCTAAAAATAGAAAAACCTTGTGACCTCTTTAGAGGCCATATTTCTCAATGGGTCTTCATGAAAATTGGTCAGAATGTTCACCTTGATGATATCTAGATCAAGTTTGAAACTGGGTCACGTGGGGTTAAAAACTAGGTCAGTAGTTCTAAAAATAGAAAAACCTTGTGACCTCTCTAGAGGCCATATTTTTCATGAGATCTTCATGAATATTGTGCAGAATGTTCATCTTGATGATATCTAGGTCAAAATCGAAACTGGGTCACGTGGGGTCAAAAACTAGGTCAGTAGGTCTAAAAATAGAAAAACCTTGTGACCTCTCTAGAGGCAATATTTCTCAATGGATCTTCATGAAAATTGGTGAGAATGTTCAGCTTGATGATATCTAGGTCAGATTCGTAACTGGGTCATGTGCGGTGAAAAACTAGGTCAGTAGGTCGAAAAATAGAAAAACCTTGTGACCTCTCTAGAGGCCATATTTTTCATGAGATCTTCATGAAAATTGGTGAGAATGTTCACCTTGATGATATCTAGGTCAAGTTTAAAAGTGGGTCACGTGCCTTCAAAAACTAGGTCATTAGGTCAAATAATAGAAAAACCTTGTGACCTCTCTAGAGGCCATATTTTTCAATGGATCTTCATGAAAATTGGTCAGAATTTTTTATCTTGATGATATCTAGGTCAGATGTGCTCAAAAACTAGGTCACTATGTCAAATAATAGAAATAACGACGTCATACTCAGTTCAACACTTGGTCATGTGGGGATAGGTGAGCGATTCAGGACCATCATGGTCCTCTTGTATTTTATAAGCATCTGGACAAATATTAATGTAAATAACCATTTCATTAATTTATCAGGGTGATACATGATTAAAGGTGGAAACTGCCAATTGCGATTTTGTCTTTTATTAATTATTTTGTTTATATTATACTAATTTATCTCATTGTCATTGTACTCTTAAATATATTTCTCTGTTTAGACTGTTGAGATCTCTCGATCAAGTAGCTGTCGCTTTATCAACAAAACCATTTCTCTCCTTTGGTGTCCCTATTAGCTATTACATTACATTTATCTAAGTCTATGAAACTTTAAAGTACTGTGTTGCTGCTGTCAGATCAGTTTCCAGTGAAAAACCAGGGGTCAAGGGAATTGAACAGTAGATTTATGAAATTTGATCCCAATTAGCAAAGAAGCATTATTTTGCAAATCAGCAAATTCTTGTCACCACAAAATAATTATTTTGATGAAACCAAATTTTTATGCCCACAAAATACAGTAATTTCACACTGTACCATAAACATGTGAACATGGATTCAGATCAAAATCATGCAAAGCATATTTGTCAAAAAATAGGCCATATTTATACAGTATCAAGTTATTTTTATTTATTTTTGTAGGCATAATGACAGTGTTGCCTGTATCAATGTATCAACCAGTACAAACTGTTCAGCAGATACCTGCAAATTTAAATTTCCAACTACAACAACCAGCCAATCAGGCGGTGGAGATCCCCATGGTAACTGTTGCCGGGGGTGATGCAGCCTCAGCTTCATTACAAGGAGAAGATAACTCTAGTATGGAAGTGAAAGAAGAGACAAGTTTAGAAGAAGGTTCAGTAGAAGACAGTGGACAGTTGAATATGCAAGATACTGATGATACTTCTCCTTCAGAACTACAAATTTTGCCCTGAAAATACCTTTTAACGTGTGCTAAAGACCACCTTGGTCTCTAAAAGACCACATGTTTCATTTCTCATTTAAACACACATACAGCATGTTAACCTGTGAATAAAGACCACCTGCAGATGATAAAGATCATATTTTAGCTCTCTCAGTGGAGGTCTATATCAACAGGTATTACTGTAATGACCTATTTATGCTTAGAATGTTCAGAAAGACATGAATCATGGATGACTCTTGTAAGCCAGAACCTCTTTGATGTAGAAACATCTCCATGCTGTAGAATTTTCATGGTCTGGAATATGTTTCCACTGTTCAAAAAGTAATCTCTAGCCTGGAAATCTCTCAAGCACTAGTTTTTCCTTTGGCTTAGAGGCTTTTCTATATAGTTGTTCTGTACATTTTTTCAGTATTTTATCAGCAGTATCACTATTTTATGCCAATAAGCTAAGGTTACACAGAGCTCTGTAACATTACTGAAATTATGTTGAAAAATGGTGCTGTAATCTGGATCAGCCAAAAACATGTTGATTCATTCATACCAGTAAAACTAAACTTTAAATGAAGTAAAATATGCTTATATTCAGTTCTGTGAAAGTTTTAATCAGAATTTTATTTTGATATATTGTAAATTTTACAAAGTTAGGTCGTAGCTATAGAGATTTACATTATGATTATTCGTAAATGACAGGGGTCTAGCTAGGTCCAATTTTTTGGGAGAAGCTTCTCCCTCCAGCTGATTTAGGGAGAAGTGGGGAGACTTCAGGGAGAAATGGGAAGACTTTTCCTACCGCAATGCTGTTGAGTGATACAAAAGGTGGCTGTAACTTTCTTGTTTCTATATAAAAAACATTGAAGTGACCATTCATTTTCTTAGTAATAGGTCATTTCCCATACAGTGGTTATTGTTCCATTACAAAATTCTGAAAAAAAGTCGTTTTCAAAATTCAAGCCGATGCTGTTAATCTAACCCACCAATTTTTCATGATTATTTATTATTAACACTGAGCCGCCACCTCGGTGAACAATATCTCGCTCATATAAAACTGAAAGTAAACTGTGTAAACTAGAAATACATATTCAAATCAATTCATCGATGGAAGTCAATTTAACGTAGTTAATACATTACATGTCATTCTTTTATCATAGATAACAAATAGATTACAAATAATTGTGTACAAAATTCCAATTAATCGCATGGATAATCAGCAATTTCTTTATAAACGCAAAGTGTCAAAGACGCAACCGCTAATTATGCTATCGGTGTGTGTCTCTGTGTATTCAACACTCATTTAGACACCATGCAAATTGTCAAGGTAATTAGCAAATGCGGATATCAAAGAAAATCGGGCGACTTGCATTTCGCTTTGAGGTTAGTTTTGAGCGAAGTTTGAAGTTCCAAAATGCCTATTTCGCTCAAGTCGCCCACTCGCGAGAGCCCTGAATGAGATATGAATTCCAGTTGTCAGACATGTGAATTTCTTATAACATTTCATATTAGTAAAATTGAAGGCAGTGGCTAGAGAACCGGAATCCATTTCCTAGACTGCGAACTTATTCGTCCGGAACCAGTTCTCTAAGCAAAATACTGTGCATAGGCTTTGAGATTCAGTCTTTGCAAAAGCCATAAATTTTTCCATAAAAGTAGTGAACATTATTGTTTTCATAGGGACAAATTTACATGAATTATCCAAAAAAGACATAATTAGCAAAAAAAATAATCCCACACACATATGATTTTAAGGTTATTTGACAGAACAAGTGTCATGTCATCAGTATTATCATTAAATTTGAAAAATGAAGAATTTAATTTTTGTAGTCTTTTTAAGAAGTATAATGTTCTTTTTTTTCTGAGAGTCCTTTTTACATACCTTTTATCCCCAGGTAGTGGTGCAGGAAGATATCTTATTTTAACTACTGTATTCCAAATGAATTTTATCCCATCTAGTTACACAGAAATGTTTGGAAATCAGTCAGAATTTCTGCATTGATAAATCATGATTAAATCTGATATGTTTCTTATGACCAGACTGCATCAAAACTGCTACTGGATGTCAGTAAATCATATATCACTTATAATTAGTTGAGTTTTAGCATGACATCCATGGCAGATAAATTTCTCATGATTGTATACACTGAAAATTCATGTAACATGCACATTCATAAAAATAACAAAGGCTATTCCTTCAACTGCATGGATACATAAATTGTTAATGATTAAAGCCATGGTTGAAAATCATGCTAAGAACCAGTTATTCAAGATTTTTCAACACCATGATTAATCAGCACATTTCTCTAGTACAGTACCAGTAATTGTAGTGTTTAGATGTTTGTGGTAATATTTTCCCTGAATTGGCAGTTTTATTTTGCCAAACCTTTTACTGTGTACTGTTTGGGAGATTATAAGGATCCTACCTGCATGTCTGTGTAAGACAGGTTTTTCCCTACCAAAGGGACTGTGGAATGAAAAATGGAGCATTAGCGAGGTTTTTTTTATCAAAGCTGTCCGGAGGGATGGGAAAAAAGCTACCTTACACAGGCAGACATGTTAGATCATTTTTCTTGCCTATCACATTCAAAAAAGATTGTGGTGACAAATATATTTGGGTATTTCCAGCATTATTTTAGTAGTTTGTGGCAGTACTATGTGACGTCACCTATGTGCACGCTATTTTAGACAAGTTTTTTCCCTAGGGAAAGACAGGAATTGCTATCCCTGGCACGTTCTCAGACAAATGGATACTTTCCCTGCTAGGTAGGCAAGAAAAGCAATATGAATATATTTATTCTTATACATGTATGAACCAATTACTTAAAAAGAACACACTTATTTAATTTACTGTTAAATTATTGTCAGACCTATAGCCTTGTTCACCCATATCAGGTATAAAAAAATGAAATTGTTAATAATGATGTGCTGAACTGATACCAATCCTAATTGTTCAATGCTATGGAGTAATCAGTATTAAATCATAATGTTTAAATAATGTTTGTTTGCCGTAAAACCCAAATAAATAAATAAATAATGTTTGTTCATCATGTGACTCTCATAAGTTAACTTGAAACATTATTGTGCAGTTTTTAGACAGTGACATCATATTGTGTATAAGTAATTTCATGATGTTTTTTTTTCAATACATGATGTCAGAGTTACCAGCTGAAGAAATATTGGCATACCTTGTCTTAGCAGATCTTTTTTTTTTTGTCATTTTATTGTATATAAAACAAAGCTTTGGCTGATTGTAAAATACAATGTCCTTGTTTTACATGCTTTATTAAAGGGTATTTTCACACAGAAATTACAAGTGAAAAATTAAACATGGAATTTAGAAATCAGTCATTGAAGATACAGTAACTTATAAAATGGCACTTCATAGTCAATGGAATCTATTTTGGGAACCTATGACATCTGCTTTCTTTCCTTATATGGGCATTACCATATAAGGTAAATTCATGACAGTCAACTGAACTAATCGTGTTTCTCTGAACCTAGAATAAACAAAAATATATATTAAAAAAAGAATTGAAATGAAATCATGTAATTAATAATACTTTAAACATTTTCTCCGTAATTGCCATAATCTGTTATGATCATATGAGCAACGGCTGATGATGTCACTGTTCCCAGAATGGCTGCCATCATGTTATATGGGTACAAATGTACTAATCAAATAATATGCTTTTCTTTTCTTTTTTTCTTTGTTTAGATTGATGTACACAGAAAAAAGCTGTTTCTTTCAGTTTTATGCCAGAAAAGCTGTCAAGTCAATGCTTGTAGACCCATATTGCAAGTATATTCTGCCTTTGAAATTTTGAATGCAGTATTTAACATGTATTTGCAATTTCTTTCTTGATTTCAAATGCTTTCATTTTGTTATAATACATGATATCAATTATTTTTGTTATACTGTTAGTTTGATGCTTAAATAATCAATAGTTTGGTGCAGTGTGTTCTACATACAAAAATATATCAATCTGAATTTGCTGCCACAAAGGAATACAAGGTTGCATAGTACTGCATGGTAAACATTTATTGAATGGCTTGCCAATTAATAGTCAAAACTACTAGCTTTGGGTCCAAAGGACCAATAGCTAATTGTTATGACTATTGACAAGGAAGCCAGTTGATGTGTTTTATTACATGGCATAAGAAATAAATTCACAAGATTTTTTGTCAAGTTTTGACTGTTGTTGACTTGGTGTATAATAAGTCATATAATTATATTTATTATAAAACATTGCTTTGTTGACTATGTCCTTTGTTGTTTTATTAGGTTTGCTTTTTAGCTTGACTACTTAAAGATTAAGTAGAGCTATCCTACTTACCACTGTGTCGGCGTCAAACCTTGGTTAAGTTTTTCGTACCAGTCCACATTTTGAAATTTTCCACACTTGTTTATCATCACCATGTCCAGTTTTAAGCAAGAGTACGCAACTCCATCAAGGATTTTGGCTGAATTATGGCCTCTTTTAACTGACAAATCTAGTTACAGTTTTTTGTACAAGTTCATATTTTGTCTAAAGTGTTTGACATACGGCTTTGAAACTTTTATCACACGTTTATTAAAACAGTCTCTATCTGTAGGCAAGAATACATAACTCTGTTGACATGTGGCTTTGAAACTTTGAACACTTGTGTATCATCATGATTTCCATCTGTAAGCAATAGTAGGCAAGAGTATACCTCTGTCAACTATTTTGGCTGAATTATGGCCCTTTTTGGATTTGGAAATCAGTTAAATTTTTCATACCAGTCCATATTTGTCATATGGCTTTGAAACTTTGTCCACTTGTTTATCATCATAGTCTACATATGTAGGTATGACTACATAACTAGGCCAAGGACTTTAGCTCAGTCAGTTATGGCCCTTTTTATGCCCCCGAAGGGAGGCATATAGTTTTTGAACCGTCTGTCTGTCTGTCGGTCTGTCAGTCTGTCGGTCTGTCCGCAATTTTCGTGTCCGGTCCATATCTTTGTCATCGATGGATGGATTTTCAAATAACTTGGCATGAATGTGTACCACAGTAAGACGACGTGCAGTGCGCAAGACCCAGGTCCGTAGCTCAAAGGTCAAGGTCACACTTAGACGTTAAAGGATAGTGCATTGATGGGCGTGTCCGGTCCATATCTTTGTCATCGATGGATGGATTTTCAAATAACTTGGCATGAATGTGTACCACAGTAAGACGACATGCAGTGCGCAAGACCCAGGTCCGTAGCTCAAAGGTCAAGGTCACACTTAGACGTTAAAGATCATTTTACATGATAGTGCATTGATGGGCGTGTCCGGTCCATATCTTTGTCATTCATGCATGGATTTTGAAATAACTATGCATGAATGTGTGACACAGTAAGACGCTGTGTCGTGCGCAAGTCCCAGCTCCATAGGTCAAAGGTCCTAAACTCTAACATCGGCCATAACTATTCATTCAAAGTGCCATCGGGGGCATGTGTCATCCTACGGAGACAGCTCTTGTTTTGACATAGAAATTAGTAAAGTTTCGCATACCATTCCATATTTTTTCTAACGTTTTGATATAATATTATGGCTTTGAAACTTTGAACACTTGCTTACCATCATGGTCACACATTGCCATATAGTGCAAGAGTTATCCAAATCCACAAATACAGGTACATTGTCCGTCTAAAAATATTTTGACCCCATGCTTCCATCAATTCTTCAAATAGCCGAGTGCGCTGTCAACTGTCAGCTCTTGTTAGTTTTTCTTTGGAATTTTACATGGCAGTACCAGAATGGGATCAGTTTGCATGTATATGCTTCAGATTGCGCTTTATTTACTCTTACTATGTCTTTAGAAGTTTGGAAAATATGATATAAGGGATTCACAGTTCATTAAGGTAAAATTGATAATTAAATCTTCTGATGCTTTCATTTAAGCTGACCCAGTAAAAATTTGGCAAGGTTTTAATAAAGATTTATACTCTAGCATTTAATTGTCTGCAGTTTTCATTGAGCAATGGATATAATAGCTAGATAGCTTGTCAGAACTATACACCAAACAGTCACTTGGTCTGTACCATCTGGATCTAAAGATACCAGGTCAGGTGTCACGATATTCCTGCCTGTTGTTTTGCAGTAAATGCTGTTTGGCTAAAATATTGTGTTCTTTTAAAACACCTGCAGTTATTGATGTTTTAACTTCAACAAAGAAATTCAGCTCATTAGTAAAAGGAAAGATTCAGTTGTATAATGTTGTCTGAGTAAAATTTATTCATGTAAAAGTTATCAAAGTTGATAGTTTCAAAGACTTAGTTCAAAAAGTGGATTTTTACCATAACTAAAAAGTGATTTTTTACCATAACTAGCAATAAATGAAAAAATGAACTGTTTTTACAAACCACTTCTTTTGAGGTAATAATATTTCATCAAACCGTAGACTTCTCAGTCGTGTGTAATGAAACAAATTCAATGGATATACATGGGGAAGTTTAAATATCTATGAATATTTATATTTTCATGACTTGAATGAAAATGCTAAATTAAGTGAGAAGTTTACTCTTGTCAGTAAGAATGGTTAAAAATTGAATGGCTGAGAGTGAAAAAATATTTTGTCACACACAATCAGGTTTATTTAAAATCTCAAGGTATTTTATAACACTTTTCTGCTTTTTATATTTCATTCTCACTTAGAACTGATTTTATGGACTGAAAACATAATGTGAGACAGAATTTAATTTTGACTTCGTTTTGTTACCAGGCCCATTATCAGTTGACCTTGGTACCGTCCTTGTATCAAGGTCATGTCTATCTGTTTGTGTTACATTTGAAGAAAGATGAAATAAGTAATTTAAATAAAGCATGTAAATAAACGGTGTGATTTTTAAACGGAACAGCATTGCCGATTGTAAAATAATTTCACAAGCTGTGAAACTGCAATATAAGGTCATTATGTGTCTGTTGTGTTATTTATTTGACTTTGTTCGTGTCTGTAAAAAACACCTTGCATGTCGTTCATGGCTGATAGCAGAACCATTATGATCGTTTATTGTTTGAATAACATTCAGAGCAGCATCATTAGTTGGTAATAGTGATCATTTTGCTGTATGACTAAAATGACTTTTACATGTGAATGAGTGTATTATGTCAATGAAATATTGGCTCTTTACTTTAAATTTAGGTTATTGGTTGATGACCATTTGTTTCAAATTGGCTTGAACGGATTCACGGTTTTTGGACAAATTACACTCCAAGTGTAACAGTGTTCACCAGTATTATAAGTCGGACGTATTGAAATGACGTAGATTGATAAGCTGTTTTTGAAGAAAACACTGGCTTATATCCTTAAAGGAGACGGTAATAGAAAAAAAATCTAGCAGAGCGAGGTTTCGACCCTCGGACCTCTGGGTTATGGGCCCAGCACGCTTCCACTGCGCCACTCTGCTGTATTACTGTAGTTTGAAAACCAACTGACTTCAGTTTTGAAAAAAAGTCTGATGCAGTAATCCATTCATTGTTTAATGTTAAAATTTCCTTTTAAGCAGCATCACAAGACGTGTGATCATTTTGCTGTGTGATTTAATACTTTACAAACTGATTTTTACTGTGATTTTATTTCGGTCAGTGCAAAATTGCCTCTTCACCGTTGAATTAAGTTATTAACGGTTGACTTGCCTCAACAAGTTCAGAACTATTGGACAGATTACAACAATCAAATTTAAAGTATAATAATTTTCACTAGTATTTTAAGTGAGACATACGGAAACGACGATCAATGTTTTGTGTAACTTGATTACTTGTGTTTGAAGAAAACGCTGGCTATATATATATCCTTCGAAAATAGAAAAATATCTAGCAGAGCGAGGTTTCGATCCTCGGACCTCTGGGTTATGGGCCCAGCACGCTTCCACTGCGCCACTCTGCTGTATTCCTTTAAATGGAGAACATACTGAGTTTAATTTTGAAAAAAAATATCTGATGCAATAATCCGCTCATTCATTATCTTGGGCTGACAACTCGAATGGTTATATATGTATAAGTCTAGCGCGATTAGTCGTTCTTTCATTCAGTCAGCATCATTAGACATGTGACCATTTAGTTGTGTGATTGAATACTTTATAAAATGATTGACTATTTCGGTCAGTGGCGAATTGACTCTTCACTGTTGATTTCAGCTAATAATTGATGACTGGCTTCAACAGATTCAGAACTTTCGGACAAATTACACCGAATTTACATCGAATTTAAAGCAAATTATAATAATTTTCACTAGTGTTATAAGTCGGACACACGGAAACGAGGACAAATGCTTTGTGCAGCTTAATAACGTGTGTTTGAAGAAAACACTGGCTATATTACTTAAAATGAGACGATACTAGAAAAACATCTAGCAGAGCGAGGTTTCGATCCTCGGACATCTGGGTTATGGGCCCAGCACGTACGCTTCCACTGTGCCACTCTGCTGTATCACTATTGCTTGAAAACCAACTGACTTCAATTTTGAAAAAAAGTCTGATGCAGTAAATCATTCATTGTATAATGTTAAAATTTCCTTTTAAGCAGCATCATTAGACATGTGATCTTATTTTGTTGAGTTTTACATGCGAGTGACTTAAATTTCTTCATTTCAGTGCAAAACTGGCTGTTCACTGTTAATTTAAGTTATTAATTGATGACCTTTTGTTTCAAATTGGCTGAAACAGGTTCAGACTTTTTGGACAAATACATTAATCGAATATAAAGTATAACTATTTCACACATATGGAAACGACGATCAGTGTTTTGTGTAACTTGATTACTTGTGTTTGAAGAAAACCTGGCTATATATATCCTTCGAAAATAGAAAAATATCTAGCAGAGCGAGGTTTCGATCCTCGGACCTCTGGGTTATGGGCCCAGCACGCTTCCACTGCGCCACTCTGCTGTATTACTTTAAATGGAAAACCTGAGTTTAATTTTGAAAAAAAAAATGTCTGATGCAATAATTCGCTCATTCATTATCTTGGGCTGACAACTCGAACGGTTATATATGTACAAGTCTAGCACGATTAGTCGTTCTTTCATTCACGTCCTGACAATCAGTCATACCAGAATAATGAAAAGGATGCCTGGCTGAATAAGTAAATGCTTTGAAAGGTTTTACCTAACAAAAAGGTAATATTGCGAGTAATATCGGACTGAATGATACTAAAGACATTCAGGTTCGATGCCAGCTTATGTGCTTAACTGGTGACAGTAAAATTGTCATCATTGTAAAGATTTCCTTTAAAGCAGCATCATTAGACATGTGATCATTTAGCTGTGTGATTGAACACTTTATTTAAAGTATAATAATTTCCACAAGTATTATATGTCGGACACATGGAAATAACGACAAATGCTTTGTGTAGCTTGGTAACGTGTGTTTGGTTATACTACTTAAAATGGGATGATAATAGAAAAACATTTAGCAGAGCGAGGTTTCGATCCTCGGACCTCTGGGTTATGGGCCCAGCACGCTTCCACTGCGCCACTCTGCTGTACCACTATTGCCTGAAAACCAGCTGACTTCAATTTTGGAAAAAATCTGATGCAGTAATTGGTTCATTGTATAATGTTAAAATTTCCTTTTAAGCAGCATCATTAGACTTGTGATCTCATTTTGCTGTGTGATTGAATACTTTACAAAATGAGTTTTACATGGGCATGACTTTATATTTCTGTCAGTGCAAAACTGGCTCTTCACTGTTGATTTAAGTTATTAATTGATGACATTTTGTTTCAAATTGGCTTAAACAGGTTCAGAACTTCTGGACAAACTAACAGATCGAATATAAAGTATAACAATTTTCACTAGTATTCTAAGTCCGGTATATGGAAACGATGATAAATGTTTTGGGTAACTTTATTACATGTGTTTGAAGAAAATGCTGGCTGTATCCTTCGAAAATAGAAAAGTATCTATCAGAGCGAGGTTTCGATCCTCGGACCTCTGGGTTATGGGCCCAGCACGCTTCCACTGCGCCACTCTGCTGTATTCCTTTAAATGGAGAACATACTGAGTTTAATTTTGAAAAAAAAATCTGATGCAATAATCCGCTCATTCATTATCTTGGGCTGACAACTCGAATGGTTATATATGTATAAGTCTAGCGCGATTAGTCGTTCTTTCATTCAATCATCATCATTAGACATGTGACCATTTAGTTTTGTGATTGAATACTTTATAAAATGATTGACTATTTCGGTCAGTGGCGAATTGACTCTTCACTGTTGATTTCAGCTAATAATTGATGACTGGCTTCAACAGATTCAGAACTTTCGGACAAATTACACCGAATTTACATCGAATTTAAAGCAAAGTATAATAATTTTCACTAGTGTTATAAGTCGGACACACGGAAACGAGGACAAATGCTTTGTGCAGCTTAATAACGTGTGTTTGAAGAAAACACTGGCTATATTACTTAAAATGAGACGATACTAGAAAAACATCTAGCAGAGCGAGGTTTCGATCCTCGGACATCTGGGTTATGGGCCCAGCACGTACGCTTCCACTGTGCCACTCTGCTGTATCACTATTGCTTGAAAACCAACTGACTTCAATTTTGAAAAAAAGTCTGATGCAGTAAATCATTCATTGTATAATGTTAAAATTTCCTTTTAAGCAGCATCATTAGACATGTGATCTTATTTTGTTGAGTTTTACATGCGAGTGACTTAAATTTCTTCATTTCAGTGCAAAACTGGCTGTTCACTGTTAATCTAAGTTATTAATTGATGACCTTTTGTTTCAAATTGGCTGAAACAGGTTCAGACTTTTTGGACAAATTACACTAATCGAATATAAAGTATAACTATTTCACACATATGGAAACGACGATCAGTGTTTTGTGTAACTTGATTACTTGTGTTTGAAGAAAACCTGGCTATATATATCCTTCGAAAATAGAAAAATATCTAGCAGAGCGAGGTTTCGATCCTCGGACCTCTGGGTTATGGGCCCAGCACGCTTCCACTGCGCCACTCTGCTGTATTACTTTAAATGGAAACCTGAGTTTAATTTTGAAAAAAAAAATGTCTGATGCAATAATTCGCTCATTCATTATCTTGGGCTGACAACTCGAACGGTTATATATGTACAAGTCTAGCACGATTAGTCGTTCTTTCATTCACGTCCTGACAATCAGTCATACCAGAATAATGAAAAGGATGCCTGGCTGAATAAGTAAATGCTTTGAAAGGTTTTACCTAACAAAAAGGTAATATTGCGAGTAATATCGGACTGAATGATACTAAAGACATTCAGGTTCGATGCCAGCTTATGTGCTTAACTGGTGACAGTAAAATTGTCATCATTGTAAAGATTTCCTTTAAAGCAGCATCATTAGACATGTGATCATTTAGCTGTGTGATTGAACACTTTATTTAAAGTATAATAATTTCCACAAGTATTATATGTCGGACACATGGAAATAACGACAAATGCTTTGTGTAGCTTGGTAACGTGTGTTTGGTTATACTACTTAAAATGGGATGATAATAGAAAAACATTTAGCAGAGCGAGGTTTCGATCCTCGGACCTCTGGGTTATGGGCCCAGCACGCTTCCACTGCGCCACTCTGCTGTACCACTATTGCCTGAAAACCAGCTGACTTCAATTTTGGAAAAAATCTGATGCAGTAATTGGTTCATTGTATAATGTTAAAATTTCCTTTTAAGCAGCATCATTAGACTTGTGATCTCATTTTGCTGTGTGATTGAATACTTTACAAAATGAGTTTTACATGGGCATGACTTTATATTTCTGTCAGTGCAAAACTGGCTCTTCACTGTTGATTTAAGTTATTAATTGATGACATTTTGTTTCAAATTGGCTTAAACAGGTTCAGAACTTCTGGACAAACTAACAGATCGAATATAAAGTATAACAATTTTCACTAGTATTCTAAGTCCGGTATATGGAAACGATGATAAATGTTTTGGGTAACTTTATTACATGTGTTTGAAGAAAATGCTGGCTGTATCCTTCGAAAATAGAAAAGTATCTAGCAGAGCGAGGTTTCGATCCTCGGACCTCTGGGTTATGGGCCCAGCACGCTTCCACTGCGCCACTCTGCTGTATTCCTTTAAATGGAGAACATACTGAGTTTAATTTTGAAAAAAAAATCTGATGCAATAATCCGCTCATTCATTATCTTGGGCTGACAACTCGAATGGTTATATATGTATAAGTCTAGCGCGATTAGTCGTTCTTTCATTCAATCATCATCATTAGACATGTGACCATTTAGTTTTGTGATTGAATACTTTATAAAATGATTGACTATTTCGGTCAGTGGCGAATTGACTCTTCACTGTTGATTTCAGCTAATAATTGATGACTGGCTTCAACAGATTCAGAACTTTTGGACAAATTACACCGAATTTACATCGAATTTAAAGCAAAGTATAATAATTTTCACTAGTGTTATAAGTCGGACACACGGAAACGAGGACAAATGCTTTGTGCAGCTTAATAACGTGTGTTTGAATAAAACACTGGCTATATTACTTAAAATGAGACGATACTAGAAAAACATCTAGCAGAGCGAGATTTCGATCCTCGGACATCTGGGTTATGGGCCCAGCACGTACGCTTCCACTGTGCCACTCTGCTGTATCACTATTGCTTGAAAACCAACTGACTTCAGTTTTGAAAAAAAGTCTGATGCAGTAAATCATTCATTGTATAATGTTAAAATTTCCTTTTAAGCAGCATCATTAAACATGTGATCTTATTTTGTTGAGTTTTACATGCGAGTGACTTAAATTTCTTCATTTCAGTGCAAAACTGGCTGTTCACTGTTAATTTAAGTTATTAATTGATGACCTTTTGTTTCAAATTGGCTGAAACAGGTTCAGACTTTTTGGACAAATTACACTAATCGAATATAAAGTATAACTATTTTACACATATGGAAACGACGATCAATGTTTTGTGTAACTTGATTACTTGTGTTTGAAGAAAACGCTGGCTATATATATCCTTCGAAAATAGAAAAATATCTAGCAGAGCGAGGTTTCGATCCTCGGACCTCTGGGTTATGGGCCCAGCACGCTTCCACTGCGCCACTCTGCTGTATTACTTTATATGGAAAACCTACTGAGTTTAATTTTGAAAAAAAAAATGTCTGATGCAATAATTCGCTCATTCATTATCTTGGGCTGACAATTCGAACGGTTATATATGTACAAGTCTAGCACGATTAGTCGTTCTTTCATTCACGTCCTGACAATCAGTCATACCTGAATAATGAAAAGGATGCCTGGCTGAATAAGTAAATGCTTTGAAAGGTTTTACCTAACAAAAAGGTAATATTGCGAGTAATATCGGACTGAATGATACTAAAGACATTCAGGTTCGATGCCAGCTTATGTGCTTAACTGGTGACAGTAAAATTGTCATCATTGTAAAGATTTCCTTTTAAGCAGCATCATTAGACATGTGATCATTTAGCTGTGTGATTGAACACTTTATTTAAAGTATAATAATTTCCACAAGTATTATATATCGGACACACGGAAATAACGACAAATGCTTTGTGTAGCTTGGTAACGTGTGTTTGGTTATACTACTTAAAATGGGATGATAATAGAAAAACATTTAGCAGAGCGAGGTTTCGATCCTCGGACCTCTGGGTTATGGGCCCAGCACGCTTCCACTGCGCCACTCTGCTGTACCACTATTGCCTGAAAACCAGCTGACTTCAATTTTGGAAAAAATCTGATGCAGTAATTGGTTCATTGTATAATGTTAAACTTTGATTTCCTTTTAAGCAGCATCATTAGACTTGTGATCTCATTTTGCTGTGTGATTGAATACTTTACAAAATGAGTTTTACATGGGCATGACTTTATATTTCTGTCAGTGCAAAACTGGCTCTTCACTGTTGATTTAAGTTATTAATTGATGACATTTTGTTTCAAATTGGCTTAAACAGGTTCAGAACTTCTGGACAAACTAACAAATCGAATATAAAGTATAACAATTTTCAGTCCGGTATATGGAAACGATGATAAATGTTTTGGGTAACTTTATTACATGTGTTTGAAGAAAATGCTGGCTGTATCCTTCGAAAATAGAAAAGTATCTAGCAGAGCGAGGTTTCGATCCTCGGACCTCTGGGTTATGGGCCCAGCACGCTTCCACTGCGCCACTCTGCTGTATTCCTTTAAATGGAGAACATACTGAGTTTAATTTTGAAAAAAAAATCTGATGCAATAATCCGCTCATTCATTATCTTGGGCTGACAACTCGAATGGTTATATATGTATAAGTCTAGCGCGATTAGTCGTTCTTTCATTCAATCAGCATCATTAGACACGTGACCATTTAGTTGTGTGATTGAATACTTTATAAAATGATTGACTATTTCGGTCAGTGGCGAATTGACTCTTCACTGTTGATTTCAGCTAATAATTGATGACTGGCTTCAACAGGTTCAGAACTTTCGGACAAATTACACCGAATTTACATCGAATTTAAAGTATAATAATTTTCACTAGTGTTATAAGTCGGACACACGGAAACGAGGACAAATGCTTTGTGCAGCTTTATAACGTGTGTTTGAAGAAAACACTGGCTGTATTACTTAAAATGAGACGATACTAGAAAAACATCTAGCAGAGCGAAGTTTCGATCCTCGGACATCTGGGTTATGGGCCCAGCACGTACGCTTCCACTGTGCCGCTCTGCTGTATCACTATTGCTTGAAAACCAACTGACTTCAATTTTGAAAAAAAAGTCTGATGCAGTAATTCATTCATTGTATAATGTTAAAATTTCCTTTTAAGCAGCATCATTAGACCTGTGATCTTATTTTGTTGAGTTTTACATGCGAATGACTTAAATTTCTTCATTTCAGTGCAAAACTGGGCTGTTCACTGTTAATTTAAGTTATTAATTGATGACCTTTTGTTTCAAATTGCTTAAACAGGTTCAGACTTTTTGGACAAACTACACTAATCGAATATAAAGTATAACTACTTCACACATATGGAAACGACGATCAGTGTTTTGTGTAACTTGATTACTTGTGTTTGAAGAAAACGCTGGCTATATATAATCCTTCGAAAATAGAAAAATATCTAGCAGAGCGAGGTTTCGATCCTCGGACCTCTGGGTTATGGGCCCAGCACGCTTCCACTGCGCCACTCTGCTGTATTACTTTATATGGAAAACCTACTGACTTTAATTTTGAAAAAAAATGTCTGATGCAATAATTCGCTCATTCATTATCTTGGGCTGACAACTCGAACGGTTATATATGTATAAGTCTGGCGAGATTAGTCGTTCTTTCATTCACGTCCTGACAATCAGTCATACCTGAATAATGAAAAGGATACCTGGCTGAATAAGTAAATGCTTTGAAAGGTTTTACCAAACAAAAAGGTAATATTGCGAGTAATATCAAACTGAACGTCCCTAAAGACATTCAGGTTCGATGCACTTATGTTCTTTACTGGTGACAGTAAAATTATCATCATTGTATAATGTTAAGATTTCGCTAAGCAGCATCAAGACATGTGACCATTTAGTTGTGTGATTGAATACTTTATAAAACTATTGACTATTTCGGTCAGTGGCGAATTGACTCTTCACTGTTGATTTAAGCTATTAATTGATGACTTGCTTCAACAGATTCAGAACTTTCGGACAAATTACACCGAATTTACATCGAATTTAAAGTATAATAATTTCCACTAGTATTTTAAGGTATTAGGTCACTAATAGAGAACCTCCTTTTTGAAGAGTATTCAATTCCTACAATAAACCTACTTTTACTGCAATTCTTAGGGGGGCGTAGGTTCAAGCCCTACTGGGACCAATTTTTTCCCCCCTTATTTTCCTTTTTTCGAGTAAGTTTTTACTTCTTTCAAGACTTATTATTGATTTCTTGTACAAAAATGGAAAAAGATTAATCTTATAAGCGATTTCTTGGTGTTCAAAGTGAATTTACTACTAAAACAGAAGGGGTAGGGTTACACATCTTTAAAAATATTGAGTTAAACGCGGTGAAAGTTCTCTATTTTGCTTTCACTCTTAGTTTATATATTGTGGAAGAAATTTAGGTAGGTTTTACGTCTGCCCTAAGGTTATTTTCAAATGGAGTAAGCAAAATTCAAAACTGAAACACGGCATTCGACCTTATTTTTTCAATGTTGAAGTGTGAATTCTGTCCCATTAAATCTGTTTACTTGAGGCACCATAGAAAAAATGATATTGACATTTTTATTTTGTGTTTTATAATTGTTTACCAATAGTTTGATGTTTCTTTTATTAAAATTAATGATAAAATGAGTTCTCTGCAAACGTTTTGGATAGTGGCTATCACTTTGAAACTTGTCTCTACTTGAGCTTGAGGAGATTCCATAAGTTATACAAAATTTATAAAAAACGGCACGGTAAAAGTTGTTTAAAAATTGCAAAATAGTGCAAAACACGGTTACCTTTCAGAATATACCAAGCAAAGGCCATTTTGTAAACATTACTATTAGTGATCTAATACCTTAAGTCGGACACACGGAAACGAAGACAAAATGCTTTGTGCAGCTTAATAACGTGTGTTTGAAGAAAACACTGGCTATATTACTTAAAATGAGACGATACTAGAAAACATCTAGCAGAGTGAGGTTTCGATCCTCAGACATCTGGGTTATGGGCCCAGCACGTACGCTTCCATTGTGCCACTCTGCTGTATCACTATTGCTTGAAAACCAACTGACTTCAATTTTGAAAAAAAGTCTGATGCAGTAATTCGTTCATTGTATAATGTTAAAATTTCCTTTTAAGCAGCATCATTAGATATGTGATCATTTTGTTGAGTTTTACACGCGAATGACTTTCTTCATGTCAGTGCAAAACTGGCTGTTCTTTCATTCACGTCCTGAAAATATAACATCAGTCGTACCTGAATTATGAAAAGGATGCCTGGCTGAATAAGTAAATGCTTGAAAGGTTTTACCAAACAAAAGGGTAATATCGGGAGTAATATCGGACTACTTCACTGGTGACAGTAAAATTGTCATCATTGTATAATGTTAAGATTTCTTTTTAAGCAGCATCATTAGACACGTGATCATTTGGTTGTGTGATTGAATAATTTACAAAATGATTGACTATTTCGGTCAGTTGCGAATTGGCTCTTCACTCAACGGTTCATTTAAGTTATTAATTGATGACTGGCTTCAACAGGTTCGGAACTTTTAGACAAATTACACCAATCGAATTTAAGTATGATAAATTTTAGTATTATAAGTCGGACACACGGAAACGACGATAGATGTTTTGTATAGCTTAGTTACGTGTGTTTGAAGAAAACACTGCCTATATACTTAAAAGGGAATGATAATAAACATCTGGCAGAGCGAGATTTTCCTGGGTAATGGGCCCAGCACCCTTCCACTGCGCCACTCTGCTGTATTTCTATATGACTTGAATTTTGAAAAAAAAAAATCTGTCGCAATAATTTGCTCATTTATTATCTTTGACTGACTACTCTAACGCCTAGCGCAATTAGTCGTACTAGACTGACATCAGTCGTAAAGAGTAATTCAAAACAAAAATACCTCTACCATAAAATCCTCTTGAGTAGCACTTTCTTGAAAAATTTACAATATCTCTTATCCCTGACACTCACGATTGTTGAGATGAGCCTGGAGAGAAAATATCAGTGTAAGTATGAAGAAAGAAATTAACGTTATTACAGATTATTTGATCTCAACAGACTTTGTAAGTCTATACAGTCGTACCTGAATAATAAGGATGTCTGTTTGAATAAGTAAATGCATTTAAAGGTTTCTTATTATTATTATTATTATTATTATTATTATACCAGAGTTATATAGCGCCCTTTTCATGATCAATTTCACGTTTTAACCAAACAAAAGGGTAATATTGGGAGTAATATCGGACTGAACGTCGCTATAAAGACATTAAAAGAGATGAAATTTGTTTAAATGTTTATGATCATCAGTCTGTTTCCAACTGTCTTGAACAATCTTAAATCTTTTAACATTTTGGTTATAGACACAGATGCTAGTAACTAAATCCATTTTAAATGTTCTATAGTCCTGTATATGTATATACGTAGTACACAGGTGCCAGTAACTAAATCTTTTTTAATGTTCTATAGTCCTATATATGTATATACGTAGTACACAGGTGCCAGTAACTAAATCCTTTTTAATGTTCTATAGTCCTATGTATGTATATACTTAGTACTACGTATATACATATACAGGACTATAGGACATTAAAAAGGATTTAGTTACTAGCACCTGTGGTTACACTAGTCGCGGTCGATTTATAACTCTTTCAATAAGATTAAAAATACAACAGATGGAAATGAGGATGAATGTTGCTTCTGTAGCATGATGATCAGTGGATGAAGAATTTTTAGGCTGCTTCCGTTGAAAGGAAGTTAAGTGGATAAAAGGTTCAGCAGAGCGAGGTTGAATCACTCCTCAGACGTCACGGCTAGCAGTATACCCTTAATAAATAATCACAAGGATGTGTTTATAATACTAGTATTTCATGATATTCTGTGAATTACCGAAATATTAGAGTGAAATATATCTGGTATTTTCACAGTGACAAATATCAGATAGATAGTTTTCTCTGGTATAAAACTGTCAAAACATGACTAACATGAGAAAGTTCACTACTGTCTACATATGGTCTATAAACTAAAAATCTCTAAATGGAGTTAGTTTCAAGTTCTTTTGCCGTTTTATTAAAAAGTATAGTTTTATCAAAGTGCATGCAATATTTTACAATTTATTATTTTTTGAAGAAAATATCTGACGTGAACGTAGAAAAAAAACAACAAAACCTTTAACATTATGGGTATGGGAAAACTTCAGCTTTTAACCGACTTTTTAAGCAAATCTGAATTTTCAATATGAACACAGCTGCCGACCACATTAAAAAATATGACCATGAATTCTGTGAAAGAAGCTGGACCTATGGTCAATATATATATTAGGTTTTTGACTGTGCTCACTACTAAAACATTCCTATGTTACCTAAATATGGCAAAAACTTTCCGATTGTTCTTAAAAAAAAAACCCTGTCATTTCAGCAATATACACGTTTTGAACAAATTTTTTTTTTTTTTTTTTTTGATTTTTTTAAAGCTAATTAACCAATGTTTATTATTTACAATTATCTTTAATTTGAAAAAAAAAAACATCTTTCACTTATGAACATCATATCTTACATTTTCACTCGTGGTCATGCCACTCATGAAAACATTGCATATGTTATTCCCTATTTCAGCCTTACATACCCTCTATATCTTGTTGCAAAATGCGATCGAGCACTTTGAAACTATGTTTATAACGATTTTGTACGATTATACCGTGATCGATATTAGTATACTTGACAATTAGTCGAAAACAGTAGACAAAATTTTAATTCGGCACAAATATCTTTCCCTGGTTTAAGGGACAATGTGCCATATAAACAACGTTATGTTACATCATTTTCATAGCTGTGTATTTGTCACACGTCACCGTGAAAACAACGTTGTTTGAAACACCGGGCGGATCACAGCGTTAAAGACACCAGTCCTGTCAAAATGTTTATTTCTAATTATGTTATAAATATTGAGCACTCTGGGTTACTCAAACAATTAAATTCTTTCAGTTATGACATGTCATTGACAGCTCAACATTGTGTATTAATTTTGGAGTAATTATTCAAATTTTATGTATTTTGTTTATTCCTGTGTTGAGCAGCGATTAAATGATTTATTAAACATTTTTTGGAGGTAAGTGCTGATGATTTGATTTTATTTATTCACCACAGAATTGCTTCATCATCAAAACAAAATGGATTAAAACAGACTGTAATTGTTACAGGGGTTTTCAACTTTTTAGCGAGTACTTGACCTCCGCGAATTCCTAAGGATACTTGATCTGTCGAATTTACACTCATAGACCTTATGTTGACATTAACGGGTATGAGACTGCAAAAATGTAGATACGTGAGTGTTTGTCTTAACATTAAGGAGAAAGTTAGGAAAAAATAGTGTAACATGTAAATCATAACGTGGATATTGTACAAAATTTTGAGGGATATTTTTGATCACCAGCTATTACGTGAATGTCTGTTTCACGTTTTTTCCTCCTTTTTTGGCAAAAGCCAAAAACGTGAAAGGCACAGGACATTATAACATCGAATACTATTTTCATTCACAATATAAACTTCGAGAGAGACCTATAGATTGTGGGGGCGATATGAGATGTGAGAAAATGACAAGAACGGAAAGAATACAAAAGGGTGTGGACAAGTCATATATACATGTACATTATTTTGTAATATAAGTCCTTTATGATAATCGCGGTCATCTTCATACAGCAGACCATCCACGCGAAACTCGTGCTAAGAAGACTTATCTCTTTTTGGGCGATAATTTTGTCTTAAATGATAGATTTATCCCATAAACCTTGAAAATGGTAATGACTTTTCAAACGTGTGTGACACTTAAGGCGATGTTAGCAAGATTAATTTCTCAGATTAAACTAATGACATATTATATCTAAGTTAAAATCTTAACCTTTTAATGGCAAACGTTAACCAACGAAAATCTTTAATAGCCTTGTAAATGACATTAATTGCTTCACGATGTCAGTAAGTCAAATAAAATAACAATATGATACCCGTTGGCCGATTATTAGCGAAGCTGGTATCTGTGACCCATGCACCCCTCTCTCCACAAAAAGCCCAACAAAGGAACGGGGGTGGGGAGGTGGGGGGGGGGGGGGGGGGGGGGGAGGTAACACACATAAGTAAAGTTACATGGGTGTTTCTGTATAATTACTAAATACTAGAGTTCGGTAGAGCGGAATGCTCTGTACCAAAATGAAGCGATTTCAATCTCTGGGAGAGGCGAATGATTGTCGCGAAGGCATTCATCGTCCATCATTGATTCTTGTTTATAATAGGAAATTTTCGCCTACATGCGGAGAACATGTCGGCGCTGGTAAAGAATTCAGGAACACTTGTTAGGTTAATTGACTGTCTTTTCATAACTAAAAATCAAACAAACAAAATCTCTCAGTTGCACACTTTCCATCTCTAGTGTATTTTGTAACAGAGATGTACGCATTTTCACTTGATGCTGCCATTAACTTAATCAAGGTAATCAGGGTTAGCGAGTGTGAAGTTTGATACCCGGAACACGTCATACTTGCGGTTAGGGTTGTTTTGGTACCAGGAACGTGCGGTTTCGGAGCCTGACAGTTGACCTAAATGGACCCGGTTGAACAGTGATACTGAAATATATACGCCTTGTCAACTTCAAGGTGAAAACGTACAGTCTGATGACGAGGCAAAACTTTCCTGTCAGAAAAAAAATGAGAAAAATTGACTTTGTGGGAGTTCAGTGTCGTGTAGCATCAACAGCCTTTGTGATGTAGCAAAATTTTGCGAATGTTTTTCTTTCAGCTTCTATTAGCTCCTTCGTAATCATGAGTGTTCGCGACTGAAATATTTCTGTTTATTAAGAAAGAGGCCAAGTCCGAACAGAAGGCCTATTTTTCACTTTGTTCTCAGTTTTCTACCATATGTCATGGTTTCTGATACACAAAAATTGGTATCTGACACCATGTTGATCGCGCGCGTGCGTGTCTCATGCAATGGTCCCGTTATAAACTTTACAGGTGGCCAAATACAAGAATCACTTCATTATTGAACTTCTTTCATCTTCTACCGATCACCGCTAATCATTTCATGAACTATACAGTCCAAAGATCAATGTATCGAATGACCAAATTAATTCATTAACGTTCCCTTCCCTTTCAAACGTCTCCGGTCCACGGACACCGCTCTCAATTTTCACCATGACTTGGGAATTTGAGAACTAATGAATGCGTTATGGGCTATCATCACGCAGGCTTTTGCAGCGACATTACATTATAAATTAAAATAAACTTAACTTTTCATCGTACTTCACTTAGGACCACCATCATTGAATTACTGATCTTTATTGTGCAAGTCTTACTTCTTTCAGGCCAAAGTTGAGTCTCTTTGGGAAGGGACATGCATGTGAGTTAAGTCCAAAGTTTAAACCAATTTCTCACGCATTTTGAGGCTGTCGTTGGTTGCTCAACTCCATCGTGTAATAATCGACTGGGGGAATGCATAAGAACCAGGGACCGGTTTCTGGAATTGAGACGGGTTCTGTTTTATGCACTATCCTATGGGAGACAATCGAAATCCCCTTGATCAAAATCCCCTTCACTAAAAAATAACACGGTGTTACAAAATCCCCTTCATATTTTTGCAGGGGGTATCATAATCCCCTCTACGATTTTTACTTATTTCATCAAGTTCGAATACAACTATACACACTTTAAACGATATACAGACACGTTGTAAATATGTCAACGACATCCCTATAGATCTATCCACCGGGCAAAATCTGAAGTTGCAGACAACACTCGAACTCTTCTGCTCCCCCCGTGCATTCTTAAGTTGTTACGAAAAAATCATTATTCATGGTTAAGATAAAGTTACTTTGTTTGGGATATATCCAGATTAACATAAAATGACAAAGGAACGGCGGCCGTCAGTCAGTTTAGTAAACACTGGACATTCCACGGTGACAGGTCGTGTCCAGTTATGGCCATTTAGTAAATAATGGACCGCTAACAAAGTGACCATTGTAAATAACGAATTTTATATCATATTGACTTGAGCACGAATGGGTTGTTCTTGAAGATACAAAAAAAAAAAATACCCTCACTTAAAAATTTTAACACAGCCGATAGTGATTATTCAAACTTTGGTGAAGTAACATATTACTGCTTTTGGCGGTTTAACATGTTTGGTTGATATAGATTTTTGATTATGGGAGATGACCTGATACACGGGGAAAACAATATATTTACTCATGGATATAAACCCATAAAAATATTTCAAATAAGACCCTCGTAAAGTTTCAATCAAATTGTCGCAACTGCTTCCATAGAGTACTGAAACAGCTGTGCAAGACAGTGGCGCATTTCAATCGGAATCGATTCTGACGTCCCAAGTTGAAGATATTGTATAGATCTATTCAAATTTCAGTCATTGACATAATGATTTATTATTTTCATATATAGCTAACATTAAGTAATAGCGTCTTTCGATATTAGTTCAATACTTATATCATTTTTCATAATTTTCTGTGTGGCATATTCCATCCCACCAAAGCCGTTATCGATTTTTTGCCTCTATTCAAATGTACCCCGACCTGTCGGGACACTTGAGGCTCAAGCGAGAGCCTGCCACAAATGTAATTATTGATGACCAAGTTGTTTGACATCTGAAATCAATTGTACAATTTCTATAGAATAAGCTAGAATATAGACACCTTTAGTTGCAGTGACGTGTCAACAGAATGACTGGTGGGATGGATATACGTAACACCTAATGTTCTCACCGTCTCCACATTTAGAAGCAGTCTTTTCCCAAAGATTTTGCTTTTCTTTGCATCGATTTTCCAATATGCCAGGTCAAGATGGACTAGGGGTAAGCATTGGTCTTTCTGTAAAGAATAAAAAAAGAGATATATGAAGAAGTGAGAAAAAATACACAATTAATAACAAAACAAAGTTTCATATAAATTCAAAGATCTAGTAGATAATCATTATATTTTCAGTCTTGCAGTCCTAACGTTTCGTTTGGCGGCTGTAACAAAGTCATGACAACGATATCTTGATGGCGCTGTGTGCGTGCAAAGGATATTCTTTATTTATATAATTTTTTATGCACTTTTGAATGGTTTTTTTTTTTCTCAGGAAAATTTTTATTGGACGGTATACATGAAAATCATAATAGTGAATAAAAAAGTTCGAAAAAGTACCATATGACCCCAATATAAAGTTCTAGGATATAGACAGTCCTGAAAACCTGCGGTGAATGTACTTGAAATGAAAAGAAAATACAAAATGTACATAAAATTATTAGCAAAGTAAATCAATTATCGGATACATTTCTTTGTTCAAAATATTTAGTCGAATTCATTTCAAAACGGATATTAATAAATGATATCTACATAAATATTTTTTCTTAATAAATTATTTAAAAATCTTAAATACGCAATAACATCACTACCGTATTTGGAAATTTCTTATTATCGCCAGTTATTGGTTTTTCATCGCCATTGTCTGACAAATTATCGCTATACTGCTGAAAAATGACAATTTACAGCATTTGGAAAAAGTTTTTATACAATACCTTTCATTACGATGTTATATTTTTTTTCTAGTGTACGAACTCTGCGAAGCGTGTAACATTTTCAGCGGTATGTTTACCCTAAGGCAGAGAAAGCGGGTCATTATTGAAATAGTTATCTTAACCATCGGTGTGATTTAATACAGCAAATTTTGCTGTCCTTGTTGGCAGGATAAACATTTTCTTCTGCTTGGCTGTCATCTGTGTTTTTACGGTTTAAAGGTGCGTAAAATCTGCTTTGTATTTTCAACCTCTTCATGAACTGGGAACGAAGATATTAAAATATTTATGAAAGTCTGTCAGGATATGAAATTCTAGAGCTCTGTTTTTGCTCCAGGGCTAAGTGCATGTCAATTGAGAAGCACTGGATTATTCTTTTTAAACAGCATCTTTGGAATTATATTTTCTCTTTCACTGTCAGTCTTTGAAAAAAAAAAATAGGATCTTACTGGGTTTGATATACTACAGTAAGTATTATCTCCTTTTTTTGCTTTATAAAAATACAACAATGATTACGTTTCGTGACAATCTTAACTAATTAAATAATTAATTAATTGACAAACGGAAAACATTAGGACGCGTCAAAAACAAGTGGCATGGAAAATATTACATACATTATGGGACAAATGGCAAAAATGTCCTACTTAATCATAGTCATTTCTTTACTTATCTGTTGTCGCAGTGTTTAACATAAAATTTTACTTGTGTATTTTTTTGCTTTGATTTTTTTTTTGATGGAACTTCAATGAAGCTATCTCTGGGCGCGCTAAGTATATGGATATGTATATAATTATTGTGTGTGTTTTTTGTGGGATCCGGACATTTGCCCCCAGGACATTTGCCCCCAATAAAAAAGTGGACTGCTGGACATTTGCCCCTCCCAGTTGAAATGATAGATAGGACATTTGCCCCCCAGCACTTATTTCTGAAACAGATATTTGCCCCCCAATATTTTTGTCCCCTAGTGATTTTTTAGGAACTTAGTAGAAGATAATTATCATATTGTAGATAACATTGTCTTTGTTTCTTACATCTTTCTAGTAGATAATTGCCAAATGACAAGTTTGAGTGTTAAAAACATTGCACAAATTAAAAAATTATAACATTGTTATGAGCACTTTTATAACTCAGTAATAGGCTATTATTTACCTTAACACCTGAATATAATTAACATATTCATCAAATTTTTATCAATAAAATAGTTTTTTTTTTACTGAAAATTGCGTTTTAGAGTAATTTTGATAATAAAACAACATAAAACACAGTATATCTACTGGCACATAGGACAACAATATTGGGGGGCAAATGTCCATTCTAAAAATAAGAAGGTGTGGGGGGGGGGGGGGCAAATGTTCTATCTGCCATTTCAACTGGGGGGCAAATGTCCAGTAATACATTTTTTCATTGGGGGGCAAATGTCCTGGGGGGCAAATGTCCTACAATCGTTTTTTGTACAAGTATTTTGGCTGTGGGGCTAAATGTTGTTGTTTTTAAAAATCCATGGACTGGTGTGGGAAAATAATGACAATATATGAAATTAAGATTCCCACGCCTTGGTTTTGATGAAAGTACTAATTATCATATGTAATTCATGAGTGTCCATTAATAATCGTAATTAAACATTTTAAGGTCGTCTATACTGAACATTACATTTTCTTCGGTACATAATTTTTTACTCCAAGCCAGAAATCATTTTTTTTTACAACAAACAGATAAATAATATATATGTAATCAGTGCGAGCGATTAAAAAAAATATGATTTGGACTGGACTATTTACTCCAGCAATATTACGTTTGCTTTGGCTGTGTGTAGGGGTCAAGGGAGGATGGGGAGGGAGTATTTCAATTGTACTTTCCTGTGAGAAGAAAACATCGCTGTTTCGGCAGTTTAAACATGGACAGATTAATAATGCGTTATCTATATCGAAAATTTAAGCTCCCTTGGTCAGACCAGGAAGGTCTAATACGTATCAGTTGTTCCAGGTCAGACTAAACTGCATGTATTCGTAAAGGGGAGATTTAGAGCACATTCATATAAAACGACCGCTATATATATCAAATGAAATGTCACTGTCATTTAGTATGCAAATAAGATTCAATATTGACCTATTAGTCTAACTGTCGTACATACATTGTACAGGTAGTTATTTTGCATCTAATGGAGTGAACAACTTTCACTATCTCCAGTTTTCTGTATCATTTGGTATCTAATCACCAATGCACTTCGAATGCGTACAGTTGTTGATTATTTTTGTATTATTTTGTCTTTGGATATATATGTGCTAAAGTTTGTCAGATATATAATGATGTCTTTATTCTATACTTTTATCATGTGAAATTATAATAATATTTATGTTTGAAAGTGACTTATAGGCCCATTGGGCCGGGTGTAATTATTGTATAGTATAGTTTTGTATTGTCATGTAACATTATGCACAGGTCACTATAATAAAAGAATTACTTACTTACTTACTTACTTACATTATACATAAAACCAGATATTAGTAAATGGCACACCATTTATCGTGCATATGTGAAATAATTGTTGTAATAGAATAGTAATAGAAATAAGGTTATCTAACACATAATTGCAAAAATATACAGCGTACATGAAAATGTGAAAGGGCTGCCCATCGTAACACACGAAAAACACAACAATAAAAAGAGAAATAGAACAAAACAGCGCATTTTTATACGTCCGAAGGGAGCGTATTATGTTATGACGCCAGTGTCCGTCCGTCCGTTAGCAATTTCGTGTCCACTTTGTAACTTGTGAACTGCTTGAAGGATTTCGAAGAAACTTGGCACACATGTTCACCACATCGAGACGACGTGCAGAGCATATGTTTCGGATGGCTCGTTTCAAGGTCAAGGTTACACTTACGACTCAAAGGTCATACCTTCGGGCGTATATTGCTCCGCATTGCGGTGCTCTTGTTTTAGATATTAGGTACAATTTTCCTCGGCGGGTCTTGCTGTGTGACGATGGGCCAGTAATTCTACTATCCAGTTGCCCACTGGTGACCGGACGAGCATACTGGATGTTCCAACTACGCATCGGCAGATTCTTAACGACCAACACAATCGTTACGAAATAAAAAAAAATCTGATGAAAAACTTGTACATTTTGATGAAAATACTTGTATATTTTTCAAAGTTTGGTGATAAGCATTCCAAAGTTAACCCTGTCAAGGATGGTCCTATTTACTGACAAAACGATTAATTCAAGAATTTGAAAAACACGGATTTTTTGTCCTTATTCTTTGATAAATAAGCGACCATAAATCTTCAAAGATACGAAATTAATCACAACTTACACTAATTTGTCAAGCGTTAAAGAGATCGTGATTAAATTCGTTATTCTGAACGAAAGAAAATCATTGACTAAAAGTGTTTTTTTTTTAACTAAAAATAAAGCAGTTAAGGGAATTGCGGTCGAAAAGAAAACTAACTTGCCAGCTGAATCTAGATATATTCATAAAGATGGTTGAGGTCAAGGAAATTATCTAGGTCAGAACATTATAGTTCTGTATGCGATATTTCGGGTGAGTTATCCGTCAACTGCCCGGTAAGCTCAATTGATTTGAGCCCCGAGTTAGTGATAAGGTGGTCGTAGGTCTGAACATAAACTGGTTACTTAGGCCTACATCATTCCAATGACTAAGATAAAGACCGCAAGCCTACGGGGAATCGTAACACGCTGTTCTCTTACATGTAAGATTCTTAGCTAATCACTTGACGACTGAACCATTAGGGGACATGGAAGCACCATAGGGTTTAATTAATAGAGCTGCTGACATCTGAACAGAAATGTTATGGTTGGACTATTCGGCTAGCGTAGCTCTCTTCAATCAACCGTTTGGGTGGTCCCTTGGAGTTTCCTTAAAGCGAGTAAAGCTGGAGTGTCGCCTGCTCACATTAGTTGTTGTTGTTCTTAAAAATTAAAAAAAATGTCAACAGTCTGTTCTAAGAGCTTAGAAGTCGGTCGCAATGGGGAAAAACTTGACCTAGTAAGTTTCAAATTGTCGCTGTCTGCGGTGAGTCGGTCTTCTCCAGCCGCAGATATACTGCTGCAATAATAGAGAAAGTCGGACACACTTGATTCATACCGTTTTTTGAGGTTGTTTAATGATCCATGTAATAACGTTATGTGTAATACTGAAGGGAAATTGAATCACTGTGGCATATCATCATATTTTAATTTGCTTGGTAACCAAAATTATTCCGATTTTACGACTTCCAACAACAAAGCATGGTTGGTGTCTAACGTACTATGTAATAGTCATGCAGCGAACAGACGTATCTTTTATCCCGGTTCGTTTTTTATTGCCGGGACTTTCTGAAACCGCCTTTCGTAAGGGATATTTCTAATTTCACTCAAAAGTTTGTAATTCTACTCAAATTTCAACACTTCTTTGAAATGAGATATTCTTGATGAATATCGCCAGGTAACAAGTACATTACACTTTCTCTTACGTGTTTTTGATGAAGAAGGAAAAAACTTTCATTATTTGGATTGACAGTGTATGCAAGACGTAAATTTGAACGTGCGTAAATGAATTGGGTTTCCTGTATGCGGTAAGCCAATGAACATAAAACTGGCTCCGCCATCGCCACGCTAAATGCGGAAACTTTTTTTTTAGCTTAATCTATCAAAAGAGATCTGTGTAGGCTTTAATCCGTGAAACGGCTTAATCCAACGACTCCTAAGACAAAGCTATATATGTTACTTATAGTAAAACTAGGCCACGAGAGCCACGAGTAAGGATTAGTGTCAACATTGTAAGAGATCTCTAATGTGTCATACCCTACAAGCAATATCACAACAGATTTTTTGGCACTTCTTTCTCTTTATATTACATAGAAGATCAGATAATTGACTGATTTATATGATTAAATGTATACAATTTGTGCACCGGATTACAAAATACGCAAATAGACGTAACGTCGCAGTATTGTGACCTAATAAAACAGAACTACTGCTAAAAATTACACGTAGATGTCCTATTTGTCTAGGCAAACAAAGAAAATCGGATTTGGTAGCAAGGTAAATACTAATAAAACTTTGTTTTATGATATTTTTCACAGAAAAAAAAGTGTTGTATAATTTATAGTTGGTTAATGCGGATGAATTAAATTTCAATTTTCACATTTATTTTTATTTTCAGATCGATGGAATACTAGACGTATATAACACAAAAAGTTGCCTGCACAAAGGACAAATTATTTTTTTGACAAAACATAGAAACCGGGGATCACCCGCAGCAGACGACAATAAAATGTGGTCGGGCGACTGCCAAGAATTATAAATAAAACATCAATATTAATGATTACCACATTAACAATATAATTAGACAATTACAATAGAACACGTAATAAAATACGCGTTACATCTAAACGATAACCTATATATGGAATTGGATAGCATCACAAAAACCGCGATATAAGTTTAGACAAAGATCGAGCAGACGAAAGAAGTTTCCCAGCGCCTCACAAGGGGGTCTTTGCTTTAGAAATCCAAAACAAATACGAGCAGAAAAGGGAATTGTTTTGCGGAGTTAAATAAACTGTAGGTGTTACGAGCAACCCCGATGATACACTCGATAGTAATTGTGATGATAAACATCGCAAATTACTCAACTGGAAGAATAACCAGCGATCTATAACAATTGTGGGTAGATTTTCTAGTTTATAGTTTAGCCACTACAGAGTACTACCGTTTGTTATTCAAGCTGGATGTATAGTACGTATTGTGAGCGTTAAATACAATATTGTATTCCAGATTATTTTACGAGATTGTTTATATGAATATTATTATTGGAGATGTATAACTAAATGGAGATTATTGATGAAAAACAATTAACTGCTAGCGCCAGCTGTGAAGAAATACATGCTGAATGTAATGTAGTTATTGGACAATGTGAGACCGGCGTAGACACAACGGAATTGTGCGATAATCATCAGAATACAGATATGAAAGAAGAAATAGCGATTGCGAGGTCAGTGAGCACGAATGCTGAAATAAGCAACGGCGATGAAGATGATAATCCTTGTGTGAACATGTCTATAGATTACTCAAAAGAAGAATCCGATTTTAGTGATTATGGAGAGGAAAATACTCGATGTCAACTCGCAAATCAAGCAGTCAGAGCTAAGCTATTAAGCAGTGTCGCTAATCCGGCTAATGGAAGCGATTCAAAATTAAGGGTGTCAGTGTTCGATCATAGGATTATACCAAAGAAATTTATAATTCCAAAGAAAGCAGAAGTTCGTTCTTCAGTTAGTAGTGCTATGGATACGGAACGTGGTAATAAGAATTTACGACCTAAGGATTTTGGATGTGATAACATAAAGGATAATAAACGTAAAATGTCTAGTCTGTCTTATACGGTGCTAAAGGCTAGTAAACGATATAACCGTGAAAAAAGTTCGGATAAATCACCGAACAGTCCTAGTACGGAAGGTGACAATGACGTAAGAACGCGCTTTGATATTCTACTCAGGAATTTAATTGGTGATGTGAATGATATGAAAGTGGAACCATCTCATGTGACTGTTTCTAGCGGATATGAAAGTGATTATACTCAAAATCGAGAACTAGACAATAAACCTGGTAAGTCGATAAATCATACACAGCAACACGATCTAAATAAAGATAATCTCACGGGTATCATCTCTGGTGTAAAATCAGTGAATTATTTATCTGAAACTGGTGCTAATGCTCATATGAATGCATCTTTACAAGGCAGTCATGGTTTTTCGTCACTGCCCGCATTTCCGACTCAAAATCAAGAAACTACGTCAGGTACATTGCAGCGGTGTGAAACTGGGGACGTTCCCCTCGTTAACCTAGCAAAACAAGAACGAGATTCTCAGGGATTTTCTTACGCACAGAGGCACAATTATAAACTGACAAAGGTGACTAGATCAATGTATGAAATAATTCATGATCTTCAAAATGGAGAAAAAGCTACAGCAGACGGACGGAAACGTTCGAAAAAAGGGCGCCGATCATCACAAGAACAAAATTCCGGAACTGACGGAAATGCATCCGCGCGAGAAATGAGGCCGCGTGGGAGGGTGCAATCAAGTAATTCAATTTTGGATAATCAGGCTGACCAAGCGTTCGCAAATAAGCAGCTTGATGTGAACACGTCATCTATTTCGGGTGCAGTTGTAAGGTGTGTGAGACGCCCGCTGTGCAATGAATCCCAGTCCATTCAACGCAATCTCCCCCATACCGAGATCAGCAACAGATTAGTTACTTCACCCGCTAACAATAATTGTAATAAGGTTCAAAATGACTTGAGAAATCTTTTATGTGGCACGTCTGATGTGACGTCGTCAAGTGCTGACAATCATGAACATCAAGTGGATTTTAATGCGTTATCAGGTGGCAATAACACGCTGAGCAATATCTCAAGTACGGTGAACGGTCATGTAGACACTGGATTTAATCATACGGGCGTTTCAATTAGCAATGAACTTAACACGACCCAGGGTCAAAGAAGACCCACACTTAACGAACAGTTCATGAATAGACCAAAACCTGATGATCATGTTTACGAAACAATTCCAGGGGATGAAAAATTTTATGAAGAGTGGAAGAAAATGAGAGCAAATCCGAAAATTCCAAAAATAAGACGTTTCACAACAATTCCCGATCTTCCCGGGACTTTTATTCCAAAAGAACCTCCAGCACTACCTGAACGAAAATACCTCAATTCTAATGAACCTCAAAACAAGGACACAGATAATTACATTTTCATGGGTGACGTAAATTCAAATTTTCCCGCCAAAATAAACTTGAATCCCGAACGTTCCGATTCAGGCTATGCTTCAGTGGCTTCAGGCAAAATGTTGGAAAGGATTCAGTTTTATGGATATCCATACCCCCTCCCTGAAGATGGCGCGTCACAAATCGGAAGACACGATGAAACGTCGGATGGTTATTGCAGTATTGATAACCTATCGTTGCTTCGCGAGAATATCTCAGACATGTCGTTTCCGGAAATCCCGTCACGTGACTGGCGGATTTCGAACACGAACAGTTTACCGCGTCTACCACCGCAGAGAAATGACTACTTTTTAAGCCCTATGAATAAAGAGGAATATAGAAAGAATTTCTCAGAAGTGTCACGTGGACCTCACAGACAAATGTCACGTGACAAAAATTTTGAAATGGACCAAACGTTATTTGATGAACCTAAAAAACCTGTTTTCCAAGCAACTTACGTTTAAAACTTGTGGAAATCATTAACATTTCGTGAGCATTTTTGTACATGCATTTATTAGATCTATAAACAAAATGTTCAAAATTTATTTATTTCGATGGTGCTTAGGTTACAAATATTAGTTGTCAAGTCCTCTTGAACTGTCATGTATTGTACATTTAGTTGTTTTGTAATAATATAAACCTTTATTGCAAAAGGACTGTTTATGAAAACTAGCAAGTGCATTTTTTAGCCTTAATAAATTAAATACCATTTTCGCACTCTATTGAAAACTGGAAATTCTTTCATTACCATGAAATCAATTTCTAAAATAAATTCCTTTTTTCAAAATCAATCAAAGAAAATAAGGTATAAACTGCATGATGCATTAGTTTTTAATGATATTATAATGTTACAATATACTCTTGCACTGCGTCACTGAACCACAAAAATAAAATGCAGGTGCTCTTTTTTATTAAACTAAATGAAATATAGTATAACAGTACAATACAAAACACTTGCCTTACAAAATTGCGAGAATTTAAATTACTGCTATCAAATACAATAAAGGATGCTTTTATGACACAATTTGAAAGTATTGTCTAGGTAATTTTCAGCTTCACACCTGCCCCTGTATCAAACTACTCGCCGGTAGCATAACACTGAAATTTCTACATAACTTCTGTATGAAAATGTTACTTATACATGTTGTAATAAATTGTTACTATGATTTTATTATTGTCTTTTCATTTCAGTGAATTTGCTTTTTTAATGGTATAAACTAACAATAAATTATAAATGTGCAATAAAAGTCACAAGAAAGTTTACATTTTCTCCCTTAAAAGTGTGGGAAACAGAGGTGACACTTTTTACTTATACTGTCATTAAAAAAAAACTTTCGAAACAATTATAGAATAGGTATTTACTTAAAATGTCATTTAAAACAAAGCTGTTCAGCACAAGACTCATAAAATTAATAAGCATTGATTAAAACATTAAACATATCATAAATACTTTAAGCATTAATAGATTTGTTTGAAGTCTAGTACATAATTATTGTCTAGCAATTATTCTGTGGGCCTCTACGGCCAAGTGAGTAAGGTCTCTGATTTTAAATCACGTGCCCCTCACCTCTGTGGGTTCAAACCCTACTTAGGTCATCATGTGTAAAAAGCTGTCCAGCTTGCTTGCAGTGTCAAGTCAGTGGTTCAATCCATGTGCCTGTTCATGTCTGAAATTATATCCAACTTTAAGTTCTCATATGCTATGTCTAGGGCTATGTCAGTGTGTCTTTAAAATAACCCTTACCCTGCTAAATTTCTATAATGAACTTGTCCATCCTTCAATTTGGACAGTACCATTAACTGTTAAAAGGGGTGCTTACCAAAAAGATACTAACTGAATGGCGAACAGTGCAGACCATGGTCTGGTCACAAAGGCAGAATCACTTGCCGCCTACAGGCTAAGGGTTAAAACTCGGCACACAACAAAAAAGACCGAAAATATTTTGGTCATCTTTTGATGTCTGTATTTGTCTTCTAAATCTATTATGTTTTTAAATCTGCACTGAGTTTCATTTATTGATAGTGGTTGAGGACCACATTTTTGTGGTCTGTATAGCTGTGGTAATTTGAATATTTTTTCAACCTGAATTTTAAAAGCTTAAAATTTCTTTGCCTTCAGGCGGACATTGATAAACATTTACATGCATTTAACTTAACCTTGTAACCTACACCTGGTCTGTGAGCGCTTAATTTATTTCAAGAAAAATTTAAAGAAAATGACAAAAAATGACTCAGTATTATATTCACACTAATATTTTATTCAAATGCATTTCTAATAAACCACATTGTCACATATTTTACGTGCACATGCATTTAGACATTTTTAATTTATAAGAAAAAAGATTTTTAATATATAGTTACAGCCTATTAAATTCTAAATAGTGTATAATTGCAAAAAGTGAAGATGACAAGGATTTGTAACATATTTTGAGTATGTGTAAATATTAAAATCCACTAATATAGTAGCTTAACAGACATGAAATATTTATCAATCAATGTGACCATTGCACACAAAAACATTAATATATTGCCACATCAATGTACTCTACCTCTTACTGTCAGTAACTGAGTCATCAAACTGAAAAGAATTATCTAGCTGATCAAATTTTTCAACATTTTTTTTTGTCTTTCAGATCCTTTGAATAAATATGTGTCTCCTAGATGTATATTTTGATTTTTTTGTCATTAAAGACAGATTTTGCATTTACCCTTTAAGCCTATTGGCGGCAAATGATTTTGCCTTTGCGACCAGTGCAAACCAAGATCAGCCTACACATCCATGCAGGCTGATCATGGTCTGCACTGTTCACTTTTCAGTCAGTAAATTTTCAGTGAACACCCCATCGAGTAATAAGTGGTATTGCCCAACTTGAATAATGGACTAGTCCATTATAGAAATTTAGCAGGCTAATGGTTAAATAAAGCTTTCATAAAAAATTAAAAATCATATTAATAACCTTACTGACATCCAAAATTTGAAAGTAACACTGTGTAGCGTAAAAAACAATGTTTTCAATGGAGAACCTGTAATGACACTTTCACTGCTTTTGTAAAATGTTTGCATCAAACTACCGATATGAGAAAATGACAGTTTTCATGATTTCACAAAACTGTGAATATCATTCTGCAAAATCAGCCCTTTTAATGATTCTACACATACTTGTAATGCTTAACGTGTCAGAAATATTAGTTTGAACTCGGTGATAAAGCCTGAAAAAAATACTCGCAAACTGTCTTTCGCAGACGCCCCTGATAAGCGACTATATTGCACCTTTCAAGACAAAATTGACAAATCTTCTACAAATATTTATTGATCGAATTAAATTAGACAGAAAACTGGAACCAAATATTTATGTATCATTGACATATAATGATAATCCGACCTAATCCCCTCGATTACAAATAACATGAAATACAAGGATCAGTGTAAAAATGTATCCCCTGTCTGAAGTGGAATAAAAGGTTAAATTAATCCTGCTTATCCAACTGTGTATTGAGAAAAACAAAACCGCAAAAACTGGACAAAATTGAATAAATAAATCTTGCTTTATCACTGACCATGATTAAAGGGTTAGAGAAAAAGTTTGAGAAAGTTTGAAATTGAAAAATAAAACTATTCGGAAAATCGTTTGTTGTGGTTTTATGTAAGAGTCTTTTTGTAATACATTTAAATAACCAATAGCTCTCATGTATATCAGTTTCGTCTAACATCAAAGTAAACTAGAGCTACTTTTGAGAAAAGCGCATGTCTCCCACAACTGCCTAATCATCTAAACACTAAGTCAGTGTTTTTATACTATTTAGTCACAACAAATATACCTTTGAAGAGTAAAATGGCTGATTTTCAGTAATTCAAGGGCCATAATTCTGAAGTGCCTAAGCCAATTTTGCTAGTTATCGAACCTGGGAGAGGAATTATGGTCATACACATTTTGTTTAAGTTTGGTGAAGATCGGATAAAAAATGTTTGACTTGGAGTGCGGACAAGATCAATGGTTTTTGGTGCATGTTTGAGAATGAAGACTTCAGCATTTTTATGAGTCTAGGTGATTCATTAGTTATTGTCAAGGGCCATAATTCCGAAGTGTCTTAACCGATTTGGCTAGTTATCGAACTTGGCCAAGGTCTTATTTGCAAACACATTTTGTTCGAGTTTGGTGAAGATCGGATACGAAATGTTTAACTTAGAGTGCAGACAAAATTAATGGTTTTTGGTGCATGTTTGAGAATGAAGACTTCAGCATTCTTATGCATCTAGGTGATTCATAAATTATTGTCAAGGGCCATAATTCCGAAGTGTCTTGGCCGATTTAGCTATTTATCGAACTTGGCTGAGGTCTTATGGTCAAACACATTTTGTTTAAGTTTGGTGAAAATCGGATGAGAAATGTTTGACTTAGAGTGCGGACAAGCTTTGTGACAGACAGACAGACAGACAGACACACACACAGACTGGAGTAAATCAAAATGTCTCCCACACCACTGTGTGGTGGGAGACATAATAAAATACCAAATGTGTACAAACTATCTTTACAAGTGATTTTATAATCTTTCAACTCCCTAAATCCCCCCACCCTCACCCCCGTCCCCTCCCTCCCCTCCACTGTCCCCAAGACTGAATTTTTTATCAGGAAAACTGCAACATCAAATCATTACAATGAGCATATCATCTGGCACTGAGGATCAAACCCTGCCATCCCTTATCTCCATGTGGAGTTACATGGAAGCATGACCATTAAAAAACTGCTATCACATTATAAAATGATCTACACAATATAAAACAATAACTATATTCTCTGCAAGTCCCATCAATGTAGCTCAAAGTAACAAAGCGTGAGTAACGCATGAGTGATTACAGTTGTATTGCGCGTGACCCCTGACTATGGACCAATGCAAATGCGACTTTCGCTTTCAAGTTTAGCCTGTTTACTATATTTTCTTTGCTTCAAGAAAGAGCTGAAGGTTGTCTGGTTGTCAAAAACATAAGGAAATTGTCATGTACTAAGTAAGAAAAAGTAAATTCTGAAAAGAAATTCAGGAAACTGATAAGTTACTAAAATGCCATCTGAAATACTACTGAAAACATTTAAACCTAATAAAACAAGCCTGAAGACAATTATTTTTCAACTCAATTTGAACTACATGTACATCCAGTGCATTAAAACCTGATCTATCTCATCAAGTACATTAACATACTTTAGATACCACACATTCCAACAAGAAAATATATACTTGTCAAACTACCAGGTGAAGAAATACCAATACAGATAATATACCCGGCATTTACATTTGTATCTAAATTGAACCTTCATAAGTAAATAAGTTTTGAACTTATTTTTTTAATGTATGATTTACAAATTCTATTCCTTGACATGTTATTAGGAAAATAAATGAGCCTTGATGAAACTGGTTATCTAAATATATACCTGTATGAAAATAAAAATTATAGTGTAATAATTCTTAAGAAAATATGAATTTTAACATGTTAATCATAAAATGTGTATATTCCAAATGTCACTCAGAACATAAAATTGCTTTCCCATTTTTTTTTCTTTTGACAACCAAAAAATAAACCACCAACACAATCTTGTTAAAATGAACACTAGTTATCTTGTATTGTTATAAAAATGCTATATATCTAAGGTATAGGCTTTTTATCTTTATTTAAGATTCATTTAGGACAAAAAGGTCAGGGTTAGGTGAATCATATCTTACACCTCTCCCCCCACCCCCTCATCTACTACTGAAAAGAGTTCCTTCCTTTCTCATTCTTAAAATATATAAAAGACCGCCTTTCCACTGAAAGTGATTACATACCTTGTTTGTTTTTAATATAAACATTCCACCTCAAGCAAAATGCATCTTATTTTGTTCATCTGTCTGTCTATCTTATTTAGTCTTATATAAGCTTTGGTGATTTACCTTTAGTCTGCTGGCAGCAACTGATTCTACCTTTACCAGTGCAGACCAAGATCAGCCCAAACATCTGTGCAGTCTGATCATGGTCTGCACTGTTCTCTATTCAGTCAGTATATTTTCAGTGAACACCCCTTTGAATAATAACTGATACTGTCCAAATTGAGTGATGGACCAGTTCATTTCAGAAATTCAGCAGGGTCAAGGTTAAAGAAGACCCAGGATGTCCCTCTGTGCATTATTTCATGCATGAATGGACACACTGGTAGAACCACAGACCTTCCATAAGCCAGATGGATAGTTTCCTCACATGAAAGAATTCCATAACACCAAACCACAGAGAGAAATTGACTTGAAGTGATTCAGCAACAGAAGCCACTCCCTTAAAGTCACTACATCATTAGCCTTTAGCCTGATGGCAGCAAGTGATTTTGCCTTTGCGACCAGTCTGATCATGGTCTGCACTGTTTGCTATTCAGGCAGTAATTTTTCAGTGAACCCCACTTTGATTAATAAATGGTATTTGCCGGAATTGAAAGATGGTCCAGTTCATTTTAGAAATTTAGCAGGCTAAAGGTTAGACAATATTTTAGTCTCAAGAAGCTGGATGATATACAAACAATTTATTGAAAACGTTAATTCATAACTTTATCATGACATTTCAGAGTTTTAACTGACCAATCAGACCGCTGCATTTTCAAGCACCTGCCAGTTTCCACTTGGGTAAAACAAAGTTCTTTTACAATGAACATATAGTGATTTAAGAAATACACATCACACCATTTCTGAAATCAAATTAGATTTTTGACTGCACAATTGCCCCAGATGATGCTACAAACTACACAACTTTGAAGTTTCATTGAAAAATTATATGGATTTAATAACTTTATTTTAGTTTCAAGTTAGAGATTTTACATAGGGAGTCTATGATAAAGTCTGGGTAAAATGTAATCGCATTACCCAAGTGAAATTAGTATCATTCCGCAATGTTTCGGACATGTTAAAATTATGAATATCATAACTATAGAAGACACGAGAGAGAAATTCTATGTTTCATAAACAAATCTGCGGGATGATCAAATAAGCTATCAAATCCTCCAAATAGCTTGTAAAAACAGGGCACTTGAATAAATCACAGTTTGTATTGGGTTAAAGATTTATTCCTTCCGTTCAAAAAAATTTGAATACGAGTCATTATCGAATGTCTCGAATTTCAAAATTGGCGACAATAATAATTTGTCATGAAAAGATGATCACAACTGATTCATAAACAATGATACAACAGGTTATTTCTTTAAATAGATATATTTTATCGTTCATTGTGTATTTAAATTAGAAACGCGTATAAAAATTAGGAACGGCTACATCTAATCGTTCGCTCTAACCAGTTATCTTAATATTTGTTATGTAAATAGTATTAAAGTGTAAAAGGTTATATAAGAATAGAGTTTCGATGACCTAAAAATGTATTACATTAAAGATTGAGTTGCAAAAAATTTATCAGTCTGCCTTTTTTTTTGTTGGTAATATATTTTAATTCAAACATTTACAGACGTTTTTTTTTTCTCATTTGTCTGTACTGGTCTTAAACATATTCAAATAATGAAACATATAGGCTAAGCAAACAAATCTTGTAACTCTTCCCCTGTCTATCCTATGCTAACAGTTATGAAGTGGTGCTTTTTCAACCGCAAAAATTCTCAAGAAACAATTTTTTAATTCATACACATGTACTGGAAATTATGTGTATTTTTGCTGCAACATACTACATTTACTAGGCAAAACTGTTTCCAAAAAAGATCTAGTGTGCGAAATTAATCAAATAAACACTCACTTCAAAATTTTAATGACTCGAAATATTTCTAAACAAGTGAAAAAGCTGGTCTCAAGTTTTACGAAATTTAAAATCGTCGGCTCTTAAAATTCTTGAGTAAACATAACAGTGAAGTAATAAAAGCTTTTAAGATTCGCGGTTGCATCGACCTTATCAATACGGCTTCACACTTTGCCCTTAAAATCCTCTGGATCAACAGTGGCAAAATACTTCTGTCAAACTTTATCTGACTAATGATTTTATTATATCCGAAACTGCAGGCCCTCGGTGCTTTTGATGTGAAATTGAAATGCCGCATGTAATCTCCTTGATTATATATTATTGTCAACAATAAGCTAAGTATTAAAGCTTTACGTTTATGGATAAAAGATTGAAACACGACCTTATAAAAACCGTAAAGATTTTAAACAAAGGCGGTGCATTAAAAAAGGTCTTACTATTATTATATGGATTAAACACTTGAAATTATATATATATTAGGGGACAAACTTTTTGATGACATTATCAATATTGGGATAAAGGTTTTAAAAGATTGTAGCCAAAAATATACATATCAAAATTATATACCTTACTGGAAGACAAACAATCTCTTGGCACCATCAATATTTAGTTTACTAGTTTTAAGAATGTAGCCAAAAGTTTATACGTATTAAAATTATATACATTACTGTAACACAAACTTTCTTCCAACAGCACCAATATTTAGGTAATGGTTTTGGAGTTATGCATTTTTTTAACTTTAACCCTGCTAAATTTCTAAAATGGACTGGTCCATCATTCAATTTAGGTAGTACCACTTACCATTCAAACGGATGTTCACAGAAAATTTACTGACTAAACAGCTAACAGTGCAGACCATGATCAGCCTGATCTTGGTCAGGACTGGTCACAAAAGCAAAGTCACTTGGCGCTTAATTAAAATAAAAAATGTGGGCTATGTCCAAAAAGTTTTTTAGTCTTTTTTTTTTTTTAAATAAATTTCAAATCATGTTGCACTGTAAACAAGTTTTAAAGCTGCAGTTTTTATTACTCAAAGAAATGTTTGAACTGTTTGTGATATCCACCACTGCCATATTAGTAACAGAATAATATTTATTGAAATACCCCAATATGTTCACAACCTATTATCCATCATTTAGTATACCCTGAAATCACTTAATTTTGGGGTTTTGGTCAAGGTGTTTTTTTGATGGGAGCATGAATTCATCGGTTGTAAAATAAAATGCAAAATTCTTTTAAAGGATTTACACAACCAAGGATTTACTGGTTAGTGTACTGAAATTTCAATCATCAGATATATATATTTCCCCGAGTTATTGTGAAAAAAGCGTTAAAAGTGTCTGGTTGTAGGACACCAGTACACAACAATGAAATATACAAAAATTAGTCCTCCACAAATAAGAAGGATTTCACAGTATATCATTGGTATCTATTCATAACATGCAGAGTTTCAATCAGTTTGTTGACTCAAGGCTCATGTGAATCAAAATTTTCACTTATCAGCAATGATATTTATCTGTCAATACCTTAAAGAATTGGTAATAAAACGTAAATAATGGGTCCTTAAAGAACACCTGTAGTTCATTCATAAAATAAATTCAATGGCTTGAAAAACGTGATAAGACACCTCCAGTATGTAAGTATATTAGAAGTTTCTTAGAAACAAGCATGGGGGTGCTATGTATTAACCGTTTCCCTGCTAAATATCTATAATAACCCTGTCCATCTTTCGATTTCGACATTACCATTAACTGTTAAAAAAGGTGTTTACCAAAAAGATACTGACTGAATGGGGAACAGTGCAGATCATGATTAGACTGTACAGATGTGCAGGCCGATCAAGATCTACACTGGTCGCAAAGGAAAAATCAATTATGTCTAGCATGACAAGGGTTAAGTTTGATGAGGATCCATCAAAAGAATTATTTTCAGCAAAGTACTGGGCTGGAAACATTTGACAAAATCTGGGAAAGCTTAATGCAAATGACCAAGGTCAAAAAAGCTGATTTAAAGAAACGGTCAACCACAGAATATCAATGTTTGATGAAACATCGCTCTGTCGAGTACCCGCACTCACTTCAGCAATTCCTGTGGTACCCAACTGTTTTCCTTCTATTTTCTATGTCTGGATCACTTGAAACCTTGGGTAATTTAAGCATTTCACTCATCCCTCTGACCTCGAGATTTGTATTTTACTGTATTGGTATGGACAAATTTAATTTTATTCCCTACACCGTCTACTTGAAGTTAACTATGCTGGAAGTTTTATACATGTATTATATTTTGGTCCTCTGAAACTTTCTCATACAAATATGAACAAGTTTACGGCAAAATTGAACTGAAATCAGACAGAAACACAAGTGAAACGTACTTATACTAAACACTTATCAGCGTATTGATAAATATATAGGACAATTCACTTTTACGAAAACTGTGCACTCTATATCAAGTTTAAGGACCACTTCGAAGATTTTCAAACAGTTTAACAAGTTTTTAATGACAGAAAAAATGATATACTTAATATACACCCTCTTGAGGAGCCGTGCTTGGGGTCAGAACTTGGGGTATTTGTCAAATGATTATATTTCATTACAGAGCAAACATTTACGTATGTAATTGACGAGTATGGCAAAAAAAATTTGGAGTATCCTGTATCATTTTTATATCAAATATAAAACTTACAAAACATTACGAGTTTAAAGATGTTTGCACTTATCCCTGATAAAAATGCCATAAAATAATGAGGTATCGTCGTACTGAACTATTATTAGACTTGATAATATCAACTTCACATAAGGGCCTTGTTGAGTACCAATGTACTTGCAGGTTGCGTCCAGTCTACTACCCCATATATGACCTGTCAAAACATTTTTTCAATTTGTTTGGAATAATACAATGGTACAAGAAATTAATCAACATACCATATCCGATTACTTTTTTTGTTTATAAAAATAAAAACATTTTTTGACCAAGAAGCTTATTATAATTTGTCTGCTTTGATGCAATATAGAGAAGTGTTACTAAATGTTCACTTACAACATCAAATATAATATGAAGTTTCCTATAGTGCACTAGAACTACCCAAAGCCTTGCACTGGAGCAATTACAAGGATTATTTTGCAGTTCCTGTTCATTAGTGTTCAGTTCATGAGAATCCACTGTGTAACACCTTGTCATTTTTGTGGAAGGAATTCAAAATTGCCACCATCATCAAATTCCAATGCTGTTTTCTTGAAAACAAAACATGAGGAACCTGGTGGTGGGGTATATTCATGGTTAAGTTACTTAATATGATGGGTGTTGCTTTGTGCCCCTTGGGCATTTTTTTCCATTTATAGAAATCCAAAATGGCTTCCATAGAAATACTGATGTGGTCTATAAGAGCAGATGATACATGATTGCTTTCAATAAGAGTGTACCAGACTATCTGCAGACTGGGGGTAATTTGCCACTGTGTACCAGAGTCTAAAATGTCTAGCCCTGGACCTCCACGTAAAGTGTGGAAAGTCTTAGGCTAGGGAAATGTTTAAGTTCCTCTAACCAAGTTTAATCAGCTGATAATAAAAATAGTAATAAATAAATGAAATTAAATATTTATTGTATACAATTTCCGGTACAGCAACAGAAATGACATGACTCATTTGACCACACTTAGACTCCTGTAACAATACCTTAACCCTTATCATGCTGAACGTGACTGAGTCTGCCTTTGCAAATTGTGTAGATCTGTGCAGTCTGATCATGAACTGCACTGTTGACCATTCAGTCAGTATCTTTTTTGTATGCACCCCTTTTAACAGTTAATGGTACTGTCCAAACTGAAAGATGGACAAGTTCATAATAGAAATTTAGCAGGATATGGGTTAATAATGTAAATGTAAAGATATATTCTACCAGTCCACCAATACTTCGTGGGAGTACAAGAATTAACATCAACTCCATCCATTTTTCTGTCTTTAAATTCATTCAACCAAATTCCTTTTATCTCAAAGTTTTTTGTTTTTTTTCACAAATAAAAGTAACTATTGAGTTATTTGACTTCAACTATTTTTCTAGCTAAATATAGATCTAGATGGATGATATCAGGAGCATAGGTCATAACCTGTTAATATAAAGGAAAAGGTTACAATCTCTGCTCTTAAAGGTGAGGGTGAAGTCAACTATATTCATAAAGTAAAAGTATTTTGATATTTATTTCTACAAAAACAATCATCTAAAAAGGTCAGTACAAATGTAAGATGCTGTAGACCCCTACGAGTAGTGCAGGGGTGTGCCGCATGGAAGGTGAAGATAACAGTTAGGTTTTAGTGAAAACATATTTTCTTGTAAGTAGAAAAATGAAGTGAAACTGGAATGGGTGAGAGAGAAGAAAAAAAAACAATAATAAATTTTCTACATATCAGACACCATTATAGCCTAGTGGCAGAGTGTCCACTTCGAGTGTGGGAGGTCGTGGGTTCGATCCCCAACCATGTCATACCAAAGATGTGAAAAATGGTACCAGTAGCTCCCTTGCTTGGCGCTCAGCATTAAAAGGGAAACTGGCCTCTTCTCTCATACCCTCGTGATGATAGAATCCATCATGAATAAGGTGTCGAGAGTGATTAATATAAGTTGTAGAACTTGCTTCACAATTGACCTAAAATAAATTCTGTATAAATTAGACACCATGGTTGCAAAATTACCAAAAAGAAAGACAAAGTACAAGGATTTTCAACCTTTCATGTAGAAGCAACACCAGACCTTGTTTACCGAGTTACACTCAAAATTTGTTCATTCGAACTCATTGGGACCAGCAGAATTTGTTGAAGTTATCGGCACTTCGAGCCGTCAAACAAGATAAATTAAACATGAATGGCCAGGACCCCAACAAGGTGTTCAAGCAAAGGGTGATGTATGAATAATCTTAGTTCCAATGAATGAAGTCTGACTGTAATTAAAAACAAACTTATTTTAGCTTGATTGAGAAGAAAGTTCTTAATTAAGTCCCTCATAAGATCAGTCTCAGAACGCAGCCTTGCCATTGGTCAAATTCAAGAATGAGCTGCAAATCAACCAACCAGATGCTAGTATTTCGAGACAGAAGTTTAGTATCCAAACTCAGTTGTATAACCATAGGCTCAGTACTGATGAAGTGAAGAAATACACTGAGCCCTAGTGGGTTTTGAACTAGTTGGTTTTAAACTAATTTAGTTTTAAACTGAAGGGTTTTGAACAAGTAGGTTTTAAACTAGTGGGTTTTGAACTAAAACATGGTCCTGTTGACTGACCCATCACTTTAATTACTAGACTGCTTCTCTTGAATAGTATTCCTACCCTCTTAAGTGCATCATTTAATCTGCTGCAAGACAATTCTTATTAGTGAGCTGGTATTTTACAACTTGCTAAACTTACCATGACAAAACATAAAATGTGCACATTTGAAATCTTAAATAGAAAATATTTCAAAACATGCAACAGATATCGGTACATCAAGTTTGAAAACATTTCAATTTGCTGTAGCAATTTCGCTAGCTCAAGCTGTCGACAACACTTATGAATATCATATCAGTAAAAAAAATCTATTAAGTTTAAATCAAAGTATTCCGTAATTACATGGTTGGTATCTTTTGAAATCGGACCACAGTTATCAAATGTTACACATTGAAAACATTTGGTGAACAAACATATTAGTGGGTCTGTCTGTACAGAATTCAACATGTAATTACTTTCAACAGTAACAACTCAACTTAAGATGGCCATTTGACACAAAAGTAATGAATATCCAAATATGTTCGCAACAACAAAAAGCAGCGTAATTCGATACCGCAACAGATGTATTGTTCAAGCAGAAAAAGAGGGTTAAACCCACTATGTTGATGTATCTTTGCCGAAAAATTGCATTCATTGTAAGTGATCAGGTAAATTTTACGACGGTTTTAAAAAAATGTGTATTATCAGTAGAAATTATTTTAAGAAAAGAAAGAACACTTTGTTTAAATGAGACTTTCGGTAGATGTTTAAAAAGATAGCAATAAAACTTGTTGACAGAAATTGTTCGAAACTAAGATAAATCAGTATAAATGTATTCATTGACATTGTGTCATTGTTTTTAGCTTTGATAATGCATTATGTTTTGAAAGCAATCTCAATACCTAACTAGAAGATGCTTTTGTATAAAAGCGCATGTCTCCCACAATGCAAAGTTGTATAGGCAAGAGTCAATAGGGGTCAGGAGCGAAAGTCAAAGAGACACTGATGCTTGGCTGCAGTAGGGATCATCTACTTGGCATGTCCAGTCATCCCGCTAAGTTTCAACATTCTTGGCCTAGTGGTTCTCAAGTTACTGTTCAGGCTCCAGTGACCTTGACCTTGGATCAAGTGACCCCAAAATCTATAGGGGTCATCTACTCTGCATGTCCAATCATCCTACTAAGTTTAAACATTCTAGGTTAAGTGGTTCTCAAGTTACTGTCCGGAAATGATTTTACATGACCAGGCCCCTGTGACCTTGACCTTTAATAGACTGACCCAAAAATCAATAGGGGTAATCTACTCTGAAAATTGTTCAATCATCCTATGAAGTTTCAACTTTCTGGGTCAAGCGGTTCTCAAGTTATTGACTGGAAATGATTTTCCATGTTCAGGCCCCTGTGACCTTGACCTTTAATAGACTGACCCAAAAATCAATAGGGGTCATCTACTCTGCATGTTCAATCATCCTATGAAGTTTCAACATTCTGGGTCAAGTGGTTCTCAAGTTATTGACCGGAAATGGTTTTCAATGTTCAGGCCCCTGTGACCTTGACCTTTGATGGAGTGAACCCACAAACAATAGGGGCTGTCTACTCCAGCAGCCCTACCACCCTATGAAGTTTGAAGGTTCTAGGTCAAATGGTTCTCCAGTTATTGAAATGAAGTGTGACATACAGACGGACAGACAGACGGGGCAAAAGCAATATGTCTCCCCCAGAGTGGGGGAGACATAATAATTCTCAAGGCTTGTTTTTCCAGCTTATTTACTTTAAAAGCATTAATTTCCGTGGAGGACTAATATTAGCGGATTACTTTGTTGAGTCAATCCACAAAATTCAAACCCAGTTAAGCAGTAAAATTCCCACTCATTTAACCTTTACCCTACTATATTTCTAAAATGGACTAGTCCATCATTCAATTTGGACAGCACCACTTATTATTCACTGCATTTACTGACTGAATAGCGCCTGCACGGATGTGCAAGCTGATCACTGTCTGCATTGGTCGCAAAGGCAAAATCACTTGCCGCCAGCAGGCTGAAGGTTAATGTGCAAACATTGAAATACACATATCATATAATGTATCCCCAGCAAATAGCCATTTTGGCATAAACCACAAAATTTCTTGTTTTCAAAATTAAACAATAGCATGTCTCAAAATAAATTTTCAGAAAAAAAATCTACAATGGAAGCTGGAAGCAAAATAATCTTCATTTCAAGTTGGCTAGGAATAACTTTTGTTTGGGTCACTGTTATGGTATCTGTAGCAACCACATTGTGCTGCCATTAACTTGGCACATGGCACTGCAGCATATATAAATTACACAGAATTATCACATTTTATTATTCATTCCTCTAACATGCAATAAAAATACCAGTAAGAAAAAAAAATTAAAAAGCTATGTCCACATCAAACTCTCACTTACAATAATGCTAAATGTACAAACTTTGCAGAAGACCCTTCACTCTGCAAGGTTTGGACTGACCCCTGAAATAATTGTCACATGCACAAACACTGCATGGTGATCTTGTGTATGAGGTTTCATTGGAATTCCTTTAAATGTGCAGAAATAGTTTAAATTACGCCCAATTTTGTTTCAACCAACTGACAGACTGCATGGCTGACCTTAACATGACTCTTGTATATCCTCTTCAAACTTCATTTGCAGTGCTGTAACAACAGGAATTTTATATACATGCAAACTTTACATTCAAAGATCTGCAACATGTACATACAATAATGTCTAACTGCTAATGTAGTTGCTAAGACACACCAAACAAAATCAAGTTAAACTGAAAAAATGGCATTAACAGAATTATCAGCAAATATCACAGCCTGGCCATTCATTAACACAATTCATCTCAATCAATAATACAGTATATACTAGACAACGTTTGAAAATTCAAACATGAATAAATCTTAAGGCATGTTAGAAGAACTGTAACGTAATGTAACGTAATGTTTGTTTGTTTGATTTGGGTTTAACGCCGTTTTTCAACAGTATTTCAGTCATATAACGGCGGGCAGTAAACCTAACCAATGTTCCTGGATTCTGTACCAGTACAAACCTGTTCTCCGCAAGTAACTGCCAACTTCCCCACATGTATCAGAGGTGGAGGACTAATGATTTCAGACACAATGTCGTTTATCAAATAGTCACGGAGAACATACGTCCCGCCCGAGGTTCTAACAATAATTTGTTTCATTTCCAATTTAAACTTTTTCAGGGTACTTGAACCCATACCTAAATAAGTACACAAAGTAATGACCACAATTTGGCTTTCCCTTGTTCATAATATGATCAGTTTTGGTAGAAAGCCTACAAAAGATTATTTTGAGGTGTCCTTCTACAAAAGATCATTTTGAGGTGTAACTGTGAAAGAGGTCCAAGTGGATAAAAAGAAAGAAGCAGATGGACTTCTTTCGATTTACAACTTGATTTGTACAAAATTATTCTTATTTTTGTTATACATACTGAGGAAATGGACGCCACCCTCTGGTAGACACACTTTGCAAAACTCTGAATAATTTGACTTTGGTAGAGGGTTACCCAAAGAAATTTTTGTAAAATCAGTTCAATAGGAGATGCCAATATAAAACATAAAGCGGAACCATACTCATAAGTTTGAGGACAATCTAAGGAACATTCCTGCCAAGTTAAATCAAATCCTTCCAATGGTTTTAAAGAAGCTGACGTTTAAAAAAAAATGCAGAAAGATGGAAAAGTTTGACAGAGAAACAGACAAAGGTGCAGATGTACAATGTTAAATGACAACAACACACCTCAAGCACATAGTGCTCAAGTAGGCAAAAAGGAAATTTTCAATGCCCTTCAACATTATGCATATAATACAGCTGTATAGCTAATCTTTTGCAGTTCCTTCTAAAACGTAAGATTTGTCAAACTATGTGCTAATGTTGCTAAAATTTTGTGAATGGACAAATGTTTAGTGTAATTTCCAGGCAACATATGATGAAAACAAACAATACTGCGGACTGTAAAGTATTATAAAAAGTTTACACCATTTTCAACTTCTCTACATTACAGTATCTCATGCTTGCAAAAAAAAAAAGAGTTTGTAACTTAGACAAAATTAAGAGATAGCTGCCTAATTCAGCTTTTCACTTGATTAAATGTATTTACAACATCAAAAGATACCGTAGTCTGTAAAGAGAGCCAATTATCTTGAAACCAGCACAAACACACACAAATTTCACCAACATTCAAAGTATAAAATTTCAGATTTAAAACTTAAATATCAAATGCTTCTTTCAAAACCAAGCTTAAAATCGTGTTTGAAGATACCATCATCATCCTTTCCCTCTGTAATATTCCCATGTAATTACCTGATAATGAGAGCATTTTTAAAAAAAAGACCATTCGATCCAAAAACAGGTGAATTTTATTCACATTCGGTATTTTTCTTAACTAGAAAATAATATCCAAAGGGCAACAATTCAGAGCCCGTTATTTGTCATCACACTGCCCTAATTACTCAAACATTTTAACCAATTAAAAAAATGTTTCATACAAGTTAAAGTTAAAGAACCAACAATATGAGGCATGACCTCTGACCCCTTAATGTGACCTTGATCTTTGAGATAGGGAAATGTGTCCCCTGGCAATGCTCTGTTTTATTAAGGGGATAATTTCTGCCAAATTATAGAAGTTTGCACCATGCATGTCAAAGTTATGGCCCTGACAAGCTGACCTTGGAACCCTAATGGTGACCTTGACCTCTGAGATATAGGCCTGTGGTTATGTGTGACACTCTGTTTTATTGATGATAAACAGATGCCCAAAGACTACAGTTAATGTCTAAATTATGGCCTCAACAAGATCTGACATAAATTTTGACCTACTAAGTGTGACCTTGATCTCTGAGATGTCGGTCTGGGGTTCATGCAAATCATTCTATCTCATGGAAGCAAACATTCATGAAAAATAAATAATTGCTCCATGCATATCAAAATTATTGTTTGTACGAACTTGGATGGACCCAAGCACTAAGCACCATTGTGCACATACACTGAACAACTATGGCGAGCTCACTGCAAGCAAGCTAAAAAAATTACTATACAGGTGTAAAGTCCATCATAGTTCTTTTGCTATCAACATCAACTCACCCGACAGACAAAAAAACAACACTTAAAACACAAGAATCTTAACCAATCTCACAGTTTATATAAATAAGAGTAACTGAAAACTCCTGCAAGAGTTTCTCCAGCTTATAAATTTACATGCAGACCTCAGAAACTTCTTTTCTTTTGAGCACAGCACTTGCCTTTGGTTCTTTTTTAATTCACACCAAACTGTTCAGCTGACTGACAATTTAAGCAATTTAAAGGGGATGTGATGATCAAGTTGTGTTACACTCATTCAACACTGCCCAAAGGTGCAGTAGATCTGTGTTCACTTGTTCCCAGTCTTAAACACGGCAAAAAGCAAATTAGGAACCAATAATTTGTATGGATGTATTTCATTGACTGCCTGTTACACCCAGAACGCTCACCAAATTGTTTCAACAGTAACTATGGTCTTTGATATCAGACAATTAAAGGAAGATTAATAAGTCATTACACGCTAGACTATAAATCAAATTCAAATCCTGAAATTCAAATTTTATCACTTCAACTTTATTCATGCATCAATACATCAAAGGAAATAGTCTCTAATAAATTACCAAAACATCACAGTATTTAAAGACAATATTTATAAATAGAAATATGCTCCGTTGTCAATATTTCTCGAAATATTTTTGCAATTTTCACATTAAGTTGTCAAGATTTCTTTCCTAAGAGTTTCCTCAGAGAGTATTGTATCTATAACTGGAGTGTCTTCAGCTATAATATTTATGTTGCTATGGTCACCCACACTATCATCCTCATCATCCAGCTGACATAGGAGGTTGTCATTCTCATAGGTTGGAAAGTAGTATCTGAAAACAGAAAAAAAGTTCCTTTAACATGTTTGTCTTACTATATTATCAAACAACTGTTGATGAACACCAATATCTAAGAGTGCAGAACTCCATAAACACTATTTGCAGCCAGATACAGATTTATATACTGGTTTGAGACTGCTAAATTTGAACTCCATAACACATTTTATAGTCTGATCCAGATTGATATTGGTTCAAGACTGCTAAATTTAAACTGTTAAAACACCTTTTGCAGTAAGATACTGGTTAGAGACAGCTAAATTTTGACTGCTAAACACATTTTGCAGTCTGATGCAAATCAACACGTAGGCTCAAGATTACTAAAACTAGATGCCCACGTGCAACATGCTGAGCCTGCCAGCTGCCTAAAGGACTAACATTTATGATACTATCAAAAGAACTGATTGCGGCAAACATTTCTGCCACATTTTAAGCCAAAGGAAAAAAAGATTGCTCTATACTAATCAAAGTTATGGTCTGGACAAGCTCTAAAATGACCACTGACCCCTAACTGGTACCTTAACCTTTGAGATAGGAACCTAGGGTTTGCACATGACACTCTGTCTCATTAACTTAAACATTCAAGCAAAATATAAACAAGATTCCTCAATGCACGTCAAAATGATGGGCTGGACAAAATCTGACATGACTTTTGACCTCCAATTGTGACCTTGACCTTTAAGATAGGAACCTGGGGTTTGCGCATGACAGTCTGTCTCACTGAGGTTAACATTCATGCCAAATATAAACAAAATTGCTCAAAACAAGCCAAAGTTATGGTCCGGACAAACAAAGCCAGATTGACGGAGGCACACACGCACAGTGAAAAACACATGCACATACACCGAACAGCCATTTGGAGGACTATGTCTTTGCAAGTGGGCTCGATAAAAAGTACTGCGAATATAATGCAGACAGCCAGAAGGAAAATTTACTGTTTTTTAACTTCACTTCAATATCTTTACTCAACTATAATACTCCTGAAACATTAATAAAAGTAAGTACATAACAAGAGCTGTCCCTATTGGTGACAAATGCCCCATAAGCGTGCCCAAGAATGCCACAGTTGTCTGTGACCTTGACCTTAGAGTTAGGGGTCTGGATCTTGCACATGACACATTGTCTCATTATGGGGGACATTTATGCCAAGAAATTTGAAAATCTCTTCATCAATAGCAGAGTTATGGACCGGACATGGAACAGACCCTGTTAACCTTTACTTCTAAGTGTGACCTTGAGCTTGAAGCTAGGGGTCTGGGTCTTGCGCAGGACATGTCGTCTCTTTATGGTTAACATTATGTCAAGTTATTTCGAAATCCCTTTATGGATGGCAGAGTTACAGCCTGGACAAGAATATACACGGACGCACGGATGGACGGACAGTGTGATTTAAATATGCCCATCTTCGGGGGCATAAAAATTATATATATTAACTGTTCTCTAGTTTTCTTAAAAATTCAGCGTATGCAAATTTCAAGAAGGCTTTTGAAATCTGATCCATTAAATATGTATTTATATCTGCCTGCTGACGGAATATTGAGTAACGAATGTCCCAAATTATATAACTTTTGTTCATTTTTCATGCAGAACAGACAAAATCACCATCTTGTCATAATAAAACGTTTATTTTCAATTTCAAGGAACATTTTTATTGACGCCCTCTGACGATAATATAGTACAAATTTTACCCTGCAATCAACAATCGTGTTCGGACGATTATTTCATGCAATATTTCTTATTGCATAACTTAAATTTCATGCTACAATGCACAAATTACAGCCCTTTGGCAGAACATTGAATTTTCCGTCGCATTTATCTCGCTATCATTACAATAAAAAAAAATATCAAAGTTGAACGTGATGAAAAATTCACCCATAGTGTTTTGTACGACAAAGAACTTGGATCGGTAAATGAAATAATTTACTCCGTGTCATGGGGCTGTAGGAACGATCTAATGAGATAGAAATTCAATTTACCCGTTAAAAGTTTTGCATAACTGATCATTTTGAATTAGGAGAAATATATTGAAAAAGGACAATATTAGTGGAAAGTGGTAATTATAAATAGAGATAGCCTACAGCCTTTAATTTAGTATCATTAAAAAATTAAAAGAAAATCTACCAAAGCTAATTTAAGATTGTTACAACATGATGGCTCTATAACTTTACTAGTGACAATTATAATGTCACATTAAGTTTAAGGGTAAAAGTATCGAAGAAAAGCAGTTAAAATCATTATCATGAAATTAGATACATACTTCAAGGGTCATAATATTGGTTTAATTTGTTGTTGTTGAGGTTGTTGTTGTAAGAGTTTTAAGTTGCATCAACACAGTTCAGCTTAAATGGTGATAGCAGATGCAAGGTTTCAGGAATGGGGGTGCACCTTGGTAGAACCACCAACCTTCTCAAGCCAGTTGGATTATTACCTCACATGAAAACCTGATCAAAGTTTGAACCTACACTGTGAGGTGCTTGGTAAGCAATTCAATGTCAGCAACCTTAGAGGACCCCAATTTCAGTTTATATGACTTACAGTTGGAATACAATGTAAATGCTGGCATTGTTCATTAATACATTAGCACTATGAATAGAGGCAACAACATGTATTATCATAAATGTCACTAGAAGAACACAACAAAAGAAGTTGCCTTATGCAGCTCGTCAGTGTAGTTCAACTTCCAAAAATTTACTTTTTATTTCAATTACAACCTGCCATAAGCTGCCAGATCATGTCACTACCTTGCCTGGCTGCCTAGTACAGGTTTCACTGTAGTTATAAATTATACTTCTTTTACTGATAAAAGCTAAATGATTATAATCAGAAACACTCCAGTCCAGATGCTGAGAGTCTGTATTTTTTTTTATTTATTCAATAACATATTAAGTACCATTTTATGCAAATCTTACACTTTTATCCAAGTACCACACACGAGCAATATGTAAATACAATTTTAACAAAGCTATTATCAACATCAAAGAGAACTATTTATTTTATTTTGGCACGCCGTGTCTGTAATGTAATATGCACTTCACGTCTATCACAGACTGCCCATTCACTTGTCAAGTAGAAATCTTCATTTCGACATCGCCGATCGCGATCCAAGCCCTCAAAGCTGCAAGTCAAGTTTAGGAAACGTGATATCTCAGTGCGATTATACAATAGAAACTGACGAATGTCTTGACTCCGCAATAAAATTTCAGTTTTGAAAGAGAAATGTGAAAATTAATATCATAATTGGAGTGGCTGTTAGATATCTCTGTAATGTCATTTTGGTTTTTGAATTTTTATTTAAATAGAACAACTTGTTCAAGCATTCAGAATATAAATCTGTAAACTGCATGACAAAATGCAATTACGATGCAAACGCTGATAAATGGAACTTGATTTTACAAAAAATTATTCTTTACAAATCTGACAGACGTTCGCAATATTGATCAAATGTGATATATGTTTTCTTTTGAATCAAACTCTCTTTGCTTTCATCATTTTAACAAAAATATCTTTCCTATACGTTTTAATAATAAAAAAACTCATTAGTTTCTCCAAATATAGTTATAATTGATTTTTATTTGATAGAAACTGAGTGCCTATTAAAGTTAACATGACTTTGCAAAAAAAGCATGTCACTCATTTCATTGAAAAAAATATATCAGTCAGCCTACTGTTATGAAATTCTGGCTATTTCTATCTTTAAGTTTAGATATTTGAACTGCAATAAAAGGGAGGGGTAAAAATACATAGTTCTTAATATAAAAACTGTTAAATCACAACCGTTACATAGACGGTTTTCAATGCATTAATAGAAAATTTAACAAGGATAATGTGGTCTTTCAATCTTACTTTGATTTTTTTTTTGGATGGAGGTTAAGTCACAGTGACATAATTTCTAACCATATTGTGACATTTCAGTTTCTAATGTTGAAAGTAGACCGTAGTTGCCCCTCCATGCATTAATCTAAGCATGAGGCTAGGCAGATATAATCCATCCCCTCGAACATGCCAACTGGACAGGTTCCTAAAGAGATGAAGAGATGGACCTGCAGGCTGGTCTTGGTCTGCACTGGTCGTGAAGGTAAAATCACTTGCCACCAGCAGGCCAAAGAATAGAGATATAAGTCAATACAATGTGCAAACTACAGTCAATGTTTAATTTTAGACATCTGACCAGCACTCCTGCTCTGACAAGAGTTACTGAGTTCACACAGTCAAATACTACCCCTGAGAGAATTCAAACATTTTATACAGCCGATCCAGAGTTTGATCCCCCTGATCCACAGCTATACTTCTCAACCACTGAGTTTCCAGCCGATATTACATCTGACTTAAAATGCAGGAATCCAGAGTTTGACTCCCAAAAGATTACATTTTCTCTGTTATACAACCAATGTCAAAGGTTACCTGTCCCTCTCTGTTTCATGTGAGATAACTATTTTCAACAATTTTTGGAAACAAACAGGGAATAAGGACAAAATCTCCAATATTTACTGGTTGGAGATCTGAAATTTTACACATAAAATTTGTTTTGCAAAATTTACTTTAATCCTGCTAATAACCAATGTCAGCTATGCTATATCAGGACAATTATTAATAACAATGAGGAAATTAAATATGATAAACATCTTTACATCTCATAATTGTACAATTAACGTAATTTCTATTGAAAAGTTTTCACTTGACAATTACAAAACTCGAAATGCATTTATTTTGAACATCCGTTCAAAAGGTCACCAATTAACCTAATTTTCATTCACACAATATCTTTACATTCAGGAAATAGCAGGTTCCAATATATTTAGAGGATAATATACTATGTAAACAAAATTATGCTTTTCCACTAATTGAAATAACACAAAAGTTCTATACACTAAATCATAGATGCCAAAACTATATGCCAATATTCTATAATTGTTTACACAAAAGACAACACGTGTCAACTGGAGCATAATTACACTGACATGGACATAATGAGTGGCAGAAGCATGTACAACACAAGGCACAACAATAGGAAACTTCTATACATCATGTATAGTGTCAGGCTGCCTACATCTGCGGATGTAAATCAGCCTACGATTGCTATCTTTGCCCTAAAATTGCTACTATGAATAAAACCTAACCTATATAATAGTTCAGTGTATTTTTTCATTCATTTATATATTTATCCTTAATCACCTTTTTGAGGTCGCTGGAGTGGAATATCACCATTTAAATTATTTTTGATTTTTGTCGTGCCCTAGTATAGAAGATGCTGGTCAAATGACATTGTGTATATTGGTATTTTTGATATAATACACTATTGTAATAACAATCTGACATTGTTTTAAGTATAGAAGACATTGATCAAATTCACTGTCAGTGTCTGTAATTGGTGAAGAAATAAGAAATTCTGATGTTTCAGCAGAAAAAGCCGACATGTGATAAAAAGAATCTTACATTTGAGCCGTGCTATGAGAAAACCAACATAGTGGGTATGCGACCAGCATGGATCCAGACCAGCCTGCGCATCCATGCAGTCTGGTCAGGCTCCATGCTGTTCGCTTTTAAAGCCTATTGGAATTGGAGAAACTATTAGCGAACAGCATGGATCCTGACCAGACTGCGCGGATGCGCAGGCTGGTCTGGATCCATGCTGGTCGCACACCCATTATGTTGGTTTTCCCATGGCACAGCTCATTTGTATCTTTAAACATTGAATGTATTGAACTTGTTGAACACAAATAATAAAAAAAAAAATCTGGCAGAGCCTTACACTTTATTATTTCATTCAACTTGTTTACAAAATTCAATACAAAGACACTCACATTCTGTTTATTCATTAACACATCATTCACATATTTCTTCTTATTTCAATGCTGTATACCATTAAACCATTTAATTTCACTGGTATAATATTTCAGTTAAAACAGCTATTTCAGGAATTTATTTGCATTAATTTTTTCAGATTTTAACACAAAATACAAATCTATCAAAATCAATACTCAAGCAAAATTAATGGTTGATCAGTATTAGGCAGACACAATATTTCAGTGTCTATCACTTTCTTGAAATCCAAAACTATTTTAAAGGCATATCCTGTACTTTTTTTCTCTTAAATTATCATTCAAATGTTGATTCAATTCTGTTTTCTAATATCTTCCGTTCTATATAAGCTGTCATAGTAGACATTATAATCTCACTTGACTCGGCTAAGACACTGCTCAAAGAAACCTCCCACAGCACTAAATAAATTACATATACCCTGTCACCATTAAAATCTCATGACCAGTACAACTTACCTTTAATTTCATTCAAGTACTTTTGAAAGAAGAGGACCATGCTGACCTTGACTTTTTCACCTTAAACATATGTCATGACATACTTTATCATGTATGTGTGTGTGTTTGGGTTTATTGTCTTTTTCAACAATTTTTGAGTCATGTAAACGACAGTGTCTACTTGTAGCAGTGTGTGCAATGCCCAGCTATACAGAGCTGCTCACTGGAATATCATGCCGCAGACTCTTGACATCATACCCCAACCAGTCATATTATACTGACATTGGACTGATCAGTCCTAGTACTATCCTCTTAGTGCCGAGTGCCAAGCCAGGAAGCTGCTAGTACCATTTTCACGTCTTTGTTATGACACGGCCAAAGAGCAAACCCACAACCTCAACCACTCGAAGCTGCTGCTCTACTACTAGGCTACCGAGGCCGTTACACTGTATCATGAAAGGCACTAATTTTGTTTAGTATAAAACATTCATCCCTAAATATTACAGACCCTGGCAAGAAAGAGGCAGTCAAATGGAACAAACTTCAGAGGATACTTCTTACCAAGTTTGGCAAAGATTTATCTAGTGACTAACAAGAAGAAGTTTTTTAAAAGGCTTTTCTTCACAAGCTCTAACAGTCTATTAACTGGAGTCAAGCAGAACCTCTTGTAAACACATGAGAAAGCTCCACCCAAGGATGCTACAGACCAAATTTGGTGAAGATCCATTGAGGAGTTAATGAGAAGTTGTTTATTGTTTTTCTATTTTTAGCTCTGGTAGTCCTAAAAAGGGGCCAGTCAAGCAGAACTATTTGAACAACACTGAAAGAGGTCCATGAAAGGATGCTACAATGTTTGCTGAGTGTCCATGACATAGTTCATGATAACTAGTCTAGTTTAGCTCTGGTGGCCACTTAACAGAGTTAAGCGGATCCATTTAAACAAACATGAGTGGTGTTACAGGCAAAGTTTGGTGATGATCCATTAAGTAATTCTGGCAAAGTCTAAAAATGGTCACACAATCAATTTAAACAAACAGGACAGAAGTCCATACAAAGATGCTACAGGCCAAGTTTGGTGAAGATCCATGAGGTGGATCATGCGGGAATGACTTTGAATGTTTTTCTTTTTTATTTATTATGACAAGGTAATGTTTCTTTTTAATACTACACATACAGAAAAATTATTGTGTGCTAAAAAACCAACAAAAACATGTAAAACTTACTGGGGTTGATCCCAGACCAACATATCTGGGAGAACATTGGTATGGCTTGATTCATGCATGTGGTCAAAAAGAGCTGATTTTGTTTCAAACTTTTGATGACATCCTATACATATTCTCATATGAACCTGTAATAAAACATAATAGGTACAGCAAAATATGTAACTATGGCTACAATAAACATTCAATTTACATTACAATATTACTATTTAAACCTGAGTACTAAAACAGCTTACTTGGAATGAGAACAAATTTTACTTTTGTGACTTAAGTATATAATCAAGGGCCCGATGGCCAATAGGTTAACATCACTGACTCTTGATGCAAGTTTGAAACCCAAATAATGATCTTAATTTCCTTCATGTGAGGCAGTGTCTCATTTATGAGACTGAGCATTTCGAATACAGAACCTGTGGAAGATTATCATATCTCAAATCGCTTGCCCCACAACCATTTAATTTTGGATAAGGAATTCCCACCCTTTGTTTGAGATATGTCTAAAGACTTGTTGCTAAAGAGGTTTAGGAAAAAGCTCAACCTCCAGTGGGCTCATCCTAGCCAGAACTTGAGGGTTCCTTATCCGCAACTCGTGGCAGTAGTAGATTCACTTTATAAAGCTGGTTTTACCCAGTTACCCACCAATTGTGACATATCAGTACTATCCAGGTGTGCACCTGCGGTCTTCATCACTAGACCTAAACAGAGCCTGAGTGACTAAAACCCAACAAAACAAATACATCTTTCACCTTCTGTTTTCATATCTACTTTCATATGTATTGTAAGTAGAACTCAATTTTTTATTTAAGTATATCAATAAAAAATATCATGAACATTTTAGATGCCTTCAAGAGAGGTTAGCCAAAACAATTCTATAATCACCTGCCTACGTATATAGTTTATTAGCTTCACTTGCTGGTAGTAGTTTAAGTTTAACCGGAGTTTCAATTCCTGCAGATCGAAGTCATGAAGTTCCTGCATATGTAGGCGGAGCTTATCAGCATTGCTGGATGAAAATTCACAGTACAGACAGACAGCCTGACCACCTGCCTCCTCCTCCCACCCTGACCACTCACTGTAAAATACACAGTACATGATAAAAATAGAATCAAAGTCAGAGCTTTTACATGACAGTTATGTAGGCGGAGCTTATCAGCATTACTTGGTTAATATCAGTGTTACTTGATTAATATTCAAAGTACAGACATGCTTTCTCCTCACTCCCTGACCACACTCACTGAAACAAGAGGGCAATCATACGGCCCTATATCGCTCACCTGAGTACCATTGCTTTAACCAAAAACAAAAAGAAAAAATTTTTACAAGGTACAGATATGTCAAAATACACCTAAAAATTGGAGGTACCATCCATGTTTTACCACAGAAAAGTGGTCTCAGTCTTTTTCTTTACGGCCAATAATAATAAAGTTACTAAATAAGCTATATAAATAGTAACATAAAAAGGAAGTAATAAAAAAAAATATTGTAAGCGAACAAAAGAAGGCTCTGCCAAATAAAAACAAGAGCACTACAATGCAATGCAAATGCAGAGCAATATTCACATAAAACAAAGTCATATGACCTTTGACCCCTAAGTGTGACCTTGACATTGAATTTAGCCATCCGAAACATGCGCTCTGCACATCCTTTCAATGAGTGAACATTTGTGTCAGGTTTCTGTGAAATCCATCAAGGGGTTCAAGAGTTACAGAGTGGAAGGGAAGTTGCTAACCAACACACAGACAGACAGACGGACACCGAGGCGATAATATAATACGTCCCTGCGGGCATAACAAAAAGAATCAAGATCTAATGGTGATACAAGTTGTGTGCAAGTTTGGTTAAAATCAAATCATAAATGAAGCTGCTATTGTGCAGACAAGGTCAAAATAGCCAATTTTGGCCCTTTCAGGGGCCATAACTCTGGAACCCATTATGGGATCTGGCCGGTTCAAGAATGGAACCAAGATCTTTTGGTGATACAAGTTGTGTGTAAGTTTGATTAAATTCAAATAATAAATGAAGCTGCTATTGTGCAGACAAGGTCAAAATAGCTAATTCTGGCCCTATCAGGGGCCATAACTCTGGAACCCATTATGGGATCTGGCCGGTTCAAAAAAAGGAACCAAGATCTTATGGTGACACAAGTTTTGTGCAAGTTTGGTTAAAATCAAATCATAAATGAAGCTGCTATTGTGCAGACAAGGTCAAAATAGCTAATTTTGACCCCTTCAGGGGCCATAACTCTGGAATCTTGCCAGTTCCAGAAAGGAACCAAGATCTTATGGTGATACAAGTTGTGTGCAAGTTTGGTAAAAATCAAATCATAAATAAAGGTGCTATTGTGCAGACAAGGTCAAAACAGCTAATTTTGGGCCTTTCAGGGGCCATAACTCTGGAACCCATATTGGAATCTGGCCAATTCCAGAAAGAAACCAAGATCTTATGGTGATACAAGTTGTGTGCAAGTTTGGTAAAAATCAAATCATAAATGAAGCTGCTATTGTGCAGACAAGCTCAAAACAGCTAATTTGGGCCCTTTCAGGGGCCATAACTCTGGAACCCATAATGGGATCTGGCCAGTTCAATAAAGGAACCGAGATCTTATGGTGATACAAGTTGTGTGCAAGTTTGGTTAAAATAAAATCATAAATGAAACCACTATCGTGCAGACAAGAAATTGTTGACGGACGGACGGATGGACTGACGACGGACAAAGGGTGATCACAAACAAGAATATGTTAAACTAGATATGTGTTCTTAGAACACAGGTGCCCCCACTTCCTGTCACTGTACATGACTCGAGGTGAAATATTTTTTAAGGTACGTGCAACAAAAATTCAAACGGACATATGGAAGGACAGACAAACAGACAGGCGAACACAGCTGCCCCGCTTCCCAATATTTTTTTGGGGGTATAAAAACTGAATTAAAATCATACTTTTTACATGATAATTATGTAGGTGAGCTTATCAGTACATACAGAAAACCTGACCACTTGCTTCCTGTTCCCACCCGAACCTTCTCACTGTAACATACAAGAGCAGATGTTACAATTTACTTATTTATTTGGGTTTTACAGCGCACCAACTCAGTATAGGTTAAATGGCGCCAAACAGGACTACAAATTTTGGTTCCACATCTCATTTACATCGAAATAAAAACATGAGGTATGGAATCAAAATGATGTTACAATTTATTTCTGTTATTTCTGTTGCTAGAAGTAAGAAATAACTATGTAAGCACAGCTTATCAGAGGATACTATATGTTAAAATACTTAAAACCAACAATACTTTAAGTATACCGGTATTTGGAAGTAAGAGGCCCAAATGGGCCTAAGTTGCTCACCTAAAGAGGACCTTAACTATCTGACCCTTAAAGGGTCAAACACCCTAAAATTGAACAAATTTATGAGAGGACCTTATATTGCTGCTACAGACCTGGTTTGATGAAGATCCATTGAGTGGTTCTTGAGAAGCAGTCATTAAAAGGTAGTTCTACTTTTAGCCTTAGAACCCATCAAAGGGGCCAACTGCCCCCATTTGAACAAGGCAGTCTGAAAGACACCTATATCCCCCGTCATTGTTATGGATAGTGAAAGGGTTTATGGTATAGGGTGGAACCATTAACCAATCCACTTGTGACCTTGACATTAATTTTGAATTCTGCACATTGTCTCCATAAGGGAAATATTACAGCCAATTAATATTACAAGAAGGTCATGATGACCCTGGATCGCTCACCTGAGTAATATGAGCCACATGTTTTAAATGACAAACTGATGCTAAAATATAAAGAAAGTAGGTCAATAGGTCACATTCATGGTCACTGAATGTCAGTTTTAAGATCTGTATGCTTAACTGTACATGTCATTCAAATTTCAATGTTGTATCTTAAACAACAAGAAAGTAGGTCAGCAGGCCAAGGTCACAGTCAGATGACCCCTCATCACTTGGGGTCATCAGGTAATTATAATTAAACAGTCTAGGAATTATGATCTAATAATTTTTAAGTACTTTTTCCTATATAACTCATATAACAAGTGACCCCCAGGGCGGGGCCTCTTTTCACCCTAGGGGTATAATTTGAACACTCTTGTAAGAGATCCACTAATCAATGCTACACACCAAATATCAAAGGCCAAGGCCTTGAACTTCAGGACAAAAAGATTTTTTAATTAAAAATAAAAACTTGAGACCCTCAGGCAGGGCCTCTTTTCACTCCAGGGTATAATTTGAACAGTTTTGGTAGAGGACCACAAGGCAATGCAACATACCAAATATTAAAAGCCTAAGCCTTGCAGTTTCAGACAAGAAGATTTTTTTAAAAATTTCCTATAGAAGTCTATGTTAAACTTGAGATCCCCCACCGGGGCAGGGCCTCTTTTCATTCCAGGGTAATGATTTGAACAATTTTGGTAGAGGACCATAAGGCAATGCTGCATACCAAATATCAAAGGCCTAGGTCTTGTAGTTTTAGATAAGAAGATTTTTAAAGTTTTTTCATATATGTTTATGTTAACCTTGGGACCCCTGGGGCGGGGCCTCTTTTCACCCTAGGGGCATTATTTGAATAATTTTCATAGAGGACCATTAGATGTTGTCACATGCCAAATATCAAGGCTCTAGGCCCTGCAGTTTTGGACAATTTTACAAGTTTTTCCTTTCGGTTGCCATGGCAAACAGAGTTCTGCATGGAATTCAATTCTTTGAACAATTTTGAAAGTGGACCACCCAAGGATCATTCCTGTGAAGTTTGGTGTAATTCTGCCCAGTGGTTTTCAAGAAGAATTTTTTTTAGAAATTGTTGACGGACTGACGACGCACGGCGGACATTGAACGGTCACAAAAGCTCACCATAAAATGGAAGGCTCAAACCTTTGACCTTGAGATGTGACTGATCTTGAGTGAACATGGCTGACTCAGGAGTTCTGCATATTGTCTTGATGAGGTTATCATTTGACTCAAGATTCATGATTATCCTTCAAGGGGTTTAGGAGATACAGAGCAGACACAAAATTGAAGGCTCAAACCTTTGACCTCGAGTTGTGACCTTGACCTTGAACTGACATGGCTGACCCATGGGTTCTGCACAGCGTCTTGATGAGGTGATCATTTGACTCAAGTTTTATGAAAATCCTTTGAGGGGTTTAGGAGATACAGAGATACGAAATGTTACGGAAGGACGGACAGAGACTATTCCTATAACCCCCCACCACGAGTGGTGGGGGATTAACAAATTTGAGAAAGGACCTTACAATGATCTTACATACCAAGTCTGATGAAAATCCATCTAGCTATTCATTAGAAGAAGTTATTTAAATGTATTTCTAGTTTTAGCTCTAGCAGCCCCTAAAATGGGCCAAGTGTCCCCAATTGAAAAATTTGGTAAAGGGCCTTATAATAATGCTACAAATCAAGTTTGATGTTGATCCATCATGAGGTACATGAGAAGAAGTCTTTTGAAGGCATTTCTATTTTTAGTTCTTGTGGCCCTAAAAGGGACCGACTGCCCCCATTTGTATAAATTTGGGAGAGGACCTTTAATAATGATGCTTCAGACCAAGTTTGATGAAGATCCATCAAGCGGTTCATGAGTAGGAGTTTTTAAAAGGTATTTCTATTTTTTGTTCTAATAGCCCATAAAAGGGGCCAAGTGCCATCATTTGAACAAATTGAGAGAGGACCTTATAATGATGCTACAGACCAAGTTTGATGAAGATCCTTCTAGTGGTTCATGAGAAGAAGTTTTTTAAAGGTATTTCCAATTTTGGCGCAGATGCGCAGCCTGGTCTGGATCCATGCTGGTTGCAAATGCACTATGTTGGTTTTCTCATGGTGCGGCTCATTAATACTTTTCAAAAATGGTTTTGTACTTGACAAAATGATGAAAAATTTGGCAAAACAAGACTCCTAAATGCTTAAATAACAAGTCTTTTCAAATTTGACACAAAATTGAGGAAAAAGTTAAGGAAAAATATACTGCCAGCACTAAAACAGGTGTAAAACTGTCTCATACAAAAATGTATAAATGGTATCTGTATATCTATGGAAAATTAAGTCAAATGCCATAAGTCTCATCTGTGTGATAAGATAAACATGCATACTAAAAAAAAAAGAAAATATATTACAATTCTATCTGGCATATAAAAATGTCAGCAGGGCATTGCTGAGCATTCTGGCATGAATTGACATCTGTCTTCTGTGAATAAAACTGTGCACCATGGAAAACCCATGCAAATTAGGAACTTTTTTTGAACAGGCTAACAATTGTGCTTTTATTTATAAGTTGAAAATGTCTGCCATTATTCGAAGATATCTATCAGTTTTATATGTGATAAACATGTATTTTGAACATTTTAACACAAGTTTTGCTAAATTTTAATTTTATCTTCCTACGAATCTTGCCATTTCATAATCTTAGATGCATAATATTCGCCGTGCCATGAGAAAACCAACATAGTGGCTTTGCGACCAGCATGGATCCAGACCAGCCTGCGCATCCGCGCAGTCTGGTCAGGATCCATGCTGTTCGCTTTTAAAGCCTATTGGAATGGAGAAACTGTTAGCGAACAGCATGGATCCTGACCAGACTGCGCGGATGCGCAGGCTGGTCTGGATCCATGCTGGTCGCAAAGCCACTATGTTGATTTTCCCATGGCACGGTTCATTTAATCACAAAATCACAAGATAATCTTGAATAGATAAGAAATAAAAGTTTTCTCATGTAAATTTGTAAATAAACCAAGTGATAAAAGTTTTAACTGCGATTCTTATGAATGGTTCAAAAGATAACCATTTTCTCAAAGATTTTTATGAATGGTTTTACAGATAACAATTTTCACTTACTACCAGCCACTTTTTGCATGACATATCACATTAAGATACTATTACAACCTTATTAATATTCAATTGGGCAAATCAGGTATTCACAAAACACCACTTACTATCATTTTCAGTCTGAAGAAGTGTATGTCACAATTTACAAAAAAATAAATAAATAAATACAGTGGAACTCGATATCTGGAACCTACTTATCCCTAAATTTCGGCTATCTCAAAGATATTTTAAAGTCCCGACCCGAAAACACTTTCACAAAATGTCATTTTAAGTCAAAATTTGGTTATCTTGAAGTAAAAAGCTTGATCCCTTGGAGTTGGCGACACAGAGTTTTAACTGTGAAATCATAATGTTTGTGGGGGACTAAGTTTGCATGTATTTTTGTGTTTCCATCAACCCATGAAATTATATCCTAATGAACACACAATATTCTCATAAATTTTATCTTCAAAAAACTGAAATCTACAAATTCATATCTTTAACAAGAGCATTGCCATGTGTGTGCTGATGCTCATCTGATTTTTTTGTCTTTGTATAAGAGAAATATTGTTCTACTCATGACTTTCTAAGTCCAAAATGGACCATAATTCTTGCAAAAAGCAGGATGGAGTTATGGTACTTGCTGTGCAGAGTCAGCTTTTAATGGTGGATAACTGCTCTAAGTTTTAAAGCAATAGCTTTGACCATTAACGAGAAAAGTTGACCTAAACACAAAACTTAACCAAGAAATCTGATATTTTCTAAGTCCAAAAGGGCCCATAATTCTTGCAAAAAGCAGGATGGAATTAAGTTTCTAGCTGTACAGAGTCAGCTTTTGATGGCAAACAAGTGTTGCAAGTTTTAAAGCAATAGCTTTGATAGTTTAGGAGAAAAGCTGACCTAAACATAAAACTTAACCAAGAAATCTGATTTTCTAAGTCCGAAAGGGGCCATAATTCTTGCAAAAAGCAGGATGGAGTTATATTTTTTGCTGTACAGAGTCAGTTATTGATAGTGAACAAGTGTTGCAAGTTTCAAAGCAATAACCTTGATAGTTCAGGAGAAAAGTTGACCTAAACATAAAACTTAACCAAGAAATCTAATATTTTTCTAAGTCCAAAAAGGGCCATAATTCTTGCAAAAACAGCAGGATGGAGTTATGTTTCTTGCTGTACAGATTCAACTTTTGATGTTGAACAAGAGTTGCAAGTTTCAAAGCAATAGCTTTGATAGTTTAGGAGAAAAGCTGACCGAAACATAAAACTTAACCAGGCAACACCGACGTCGATCAGGTGATGACAATAACTTATAATTTTTTCCCAAAAAAATCAGATGAGCTAAAAACTAGCCATTTTGGTTAAAACCCAAAATTTTATACACATAAAACATTCATTCAGTTATAACATATAAAACAAGAGGGTCATGATAACCTTGGATCAATAACCTAAGTAATATGAGCTACATGTTTCAAATGTCAAACTGATGCAAAAATATTAAGGAAGTAGGTCAGCTATGGCCACATTCATGGTCAGTTTTAAGATCGGTGTGCTAAACTGTATATGACATCCAAATTTCAAGGCTGTATATTAAACAAGAGGGCCCTGAAGGCCCTGAATCGTTCACCTGACCTATTGACCTAAAGATCATCAAGATTAACATTCTGACCATGTTTCATTCAGATATGGTCATAAATGTGGTCTCTAAAGTGTTAACTAGCTTTTCCTTTGATTTGACCCAGTGACCTAGTTTTTTATCCCACATAACCCAGATTTGAACTTGACCTAAAGATCATCAAGATTAACATTCTGACAAAATTTCATGAAGATACAGTCTTAAATGTGGCCTCTAGAGTGTTAACTAGCCTTTCCTTTGATTTGACCTAGTGACCTAGTTTTTAACCCCAACTGACCCAGATTTGAACCTGACCTAAAGATCATCAAGATTAACATTCTGACCAAGTTTCATTAAGATATGGTCATAAATGTGGCTTCTACAGTGTTAACTAGCTTTTCCTTTGATTTGACCTGGTGACCTAGATTTTGACCCTACATGACCCAGATTCAAACTGGCCCTTAAGATCATGAAGATCAAAGTTCTGACCAAGTGTCATGAAGATACAGTCATAAATGTGGCCTCTACAGTGTTAACAAGCTTTTCCTTTGATTTGACCTGGTGACCTAGTTTTTGACCCCAGATGACCCAATATCGAACTCGTCCAAGATTTTATTGAGAGTAACATTCTGACCAAGTTTCATTAAGATTGGGCCAAAATTGTGACCTCTAGAGTGTTAACAGTCCAATTGTTGACGACAGATGGACGGACGACGACGGACACAGGGCGATCACAAAAGCTCATCTTTAAGCACTTTGTGCTCAGGTGAGCTAAAAACAAAAAAGTAGGTCAGTAGGCCAAGGTCACAGTCCAGTGACCCCTAATTACTTGGAGTTATCAGGTAGTTATGATTAAACAGTCAAGGAAATATGATCAGATACTTTTTGAAGTATTTTTTCCTATATAACTAACAAGTGGCCTCTTTTCACCCCCGAGGCATAATTTGAACAGTCATGTTAGAGAACCACTAGGCAATGCTACATACCAAATATCAAAGGGCTAGACCTTGAACTTTCAGACACAAAGATTTTTATACAGTCTAACCTGTACTAACGGTCACCTCCGATCAGCGGTCACCTCCGTTCAGCGGTCATTTTATGACGCCCCCGACCAATTTTCCTCTATTTTATCACTTTATTCAGCGGCCACCTGCTGTCCGCCTCCAGCGGCCACTGAAATTGCCTCCCCACCGCCGTATTTGACCCCTTTCAGCAGCCATTTTTCTTCCAAAACCAATTATTTGTAGGCGATAATCGCCGAAGATACCTGATTTTTAAGAAGCACGTGATTGCTAAGTTTCGCATGACTTCAACACAAGAACAACAAAATGACATGAGCTTCTCAATTAAAACTGATAACCAAAGGTGTAATCCCTTTTTTGTTATGATCAAATGGCCGGTAATTATCGGCAATTAGCGTGTCACCCCGTGTCAATTTTGTTGTTCACAGTTTGATATCGGTTAAAGATAATATTCGATAACTAGTTAGTTGCATAATATTTGTGATTTTTTTTATACTTCTGTCATCAAAATACTATTAGATTTATACGAAATTAATTGTGTTTGAAAAAAATATAAACCACTCGCTCTTTTATGGAACGTAACAGCAATCTTAGATTTTAGCGTAGACAATAAGCGCGGAGAGTAGCTTCCCTTACCAAAATGGCGAAAATTGTAAACAAACTTGTTTTGAAGTTGGAAAATTGTCTGTAACAATTTTTGTTGTAAAAAAAACATGCCGCAGTTTTAGATTGCTAAGAAGACCATTCGTATTGCGAAGGCAAATGCACGTTATTGTATCCTGGTAAAATAATAATAGAAAACCGAAAAAGAAATGGGCCTAAAGGCTAAACTGGTCAGAAGTCTGAAAAATACATATACTGGCTGCACCTCCAATCAGCGGTCACCTGGCTTAAGCGGCCAAATTGTCTGCTTCCCTGACTGGCTGCTTAAGACAGGTTAGACTGTAGTATTTTCCTATAAGTCTATGTAAAACTTGGGACCCCCTAGGGCAGGGCCTCTCTTCACCCCAGGAGCATAATTTGAACAATTTTGGTAGAGGACAACTAGGCAATGCAACATACCAAATGTCAAAAGCCTAGACCTTGCAGTTTCAGACAAGAAGATTTTTAACGTTTTTTCCTATATAAATCTATGTAAAACTTGGGACCCCCAGGGGAGGATCCTTTTTTCACCCCAGGAGCATAATTTAAACAATCTTCATAAAGGACCATTAGATGATGTCAAATGCCAAATATCGAGGCGCTATGCCTTGCGGTTTTGAACAAGAAGATTTTTTTTAAGTTTTACTTTTAGGTTGCCATGGCAACCAGAGTTCAGTGTGGAATTCAATTCCTGAACAATTTTGAAAGGGGACCACCCAAGGATCATTCCCGTGAACTTCAGTGTAAATCGGCCAAGTAGTTTTGAAAATGAAGATTTTTTTAGGAAATGTTGATGGACGCACGACGGACGATGGACATCGTGTGGTCACAAAAGCTCACCATGAGCCTTTGGCTCAGGTGAGCAAATAAAAGTGCATTAAAATTCAACCTTTGATAATACTTTTGACAAAAACTTGCTACATCAAATGCTTACCAATGATGTAAACGGGGTCCTATCGTTTACTCTAAAATAATCTCAAATAAGGTATCACTTGACTCTTCATTTAGAGAATCTAAGATACTTCTTGGAAAACAAGAGCAGTCACAGGAGACAGTGTGCTCAATTACTTCGATGCTGGATAGTGAAACAGTGAGCAAGATAAATGTACAATGTGTCGTGTCATGTTGCTAATAATGTGAAACAACTATTCTAAGTTCCACTCAAATTTATATCAGTAATAACTGAAATAGTACAAAGTGTATTGTAAACATTATTCCGATATTCTAAGTAAAAAGAGGGCACAATATCCAGACCTTGCCTTGTGTCATATGATGATGTGTGTGATGATGTGGAAAAACCATTTTTAAGTTCTAATCAAATCCATTTAGTAACAGTAGACATATGGTGAAAAAGCATAAAGCTAAAATTGAAGGGGATATAATTCATGCAATATTTGTTTCAGCGCTATTGGCCTTGTGTCTTATGATGAGGATGATGATGTGGAAAAACTATTTTAATCAAATTCATAAAGTTATTACAAAGATATAGTGAAAGTGAAGCAAATCTGTCAAGTAATAACAGAATTTGAAAGTGCTTTAAACTTTAACCAAGGTGTGGACGTGGAATGGATGATGACGCGGACACAAACCATGGGTCCAGTAGGAAAGCGCTCCATATACTTCATTTAGTCGAGCTAAAAATATTATTAGATACACATGCTTCAATTGAGGGATGGTCATACAGGTTGTGTTATGGTTGAAGTCTAAGAATAAAGAACAAGATATAAGGCATATATAAAGGGAAGTAACTTATTTTTCAGACAAATAGACAGTGTAGGATCTCTTTTCTTTCACCGTTAATGTCAAAGATATAATATAAAGGGAAGTAACTTACTCTTCAGATTCAGTTTCATCATTATCAGCTTCAATTATGTCCCTTTCTTTCTGAATCTTCTCCCAATTTTTACCAAGTTCCTAATAAAGTTTATTCAAAATTGATTACATATACCAAGTTGGATGAGAATTAGCACATCAAACAACCAACATTTTTTTCTGACAAATTCACTACTTTAGAACAAGTATATCTGCAGTACTGTTGACAGATATCTTACTTCCTATGTACAACAGATGAAATTACTGAAAGAAATACTCAAGAAAATATGAATATGTGAATATGGCAAATAAAAGTCATGACCTTGCACAAAAGAGCATTTACTCTAGGAAAGTCTTTGAATAGAATAGGGCTATTATAATAGTAGCTCGATCTGGGATGCTGTATTCGGCTCGAGTGGATATTTGCCAGATCGGATTTCAGGAGGCGCCCAAGCGCTGAGTGTGATCCATCCTTGCAAAATCCAAGAGAGCCAAATACAAAATCCCAGATCTAGCTACTGTTATAATGACCCTTTCATTATACATCTACCTTTTTGTTTGTTCTTTTGTTATTGAATGAAATCTTCAATGTTTATCGATATTAAAATGGAATTAATTGAAGATTTTATGTGCGCTCTTTATAGAACTGTGTCAGGTCATGCATATTAATGAAAATAGTGTGGCAGCATACAATACAGAAGGTACAATAAAGAATTTAAAAGGTACAATAAGGTTTCTTTTCTGCCTTTTCATATTTCCCCACACAACCTGTTTTTGACCACAACCTATTTTCAACTGCCTAGGACTTTGTATGATAAAAATCTTTACAAGCCAAATTTATCAGTAATGTTGTGATTGTTTCACTGTTTACAGCAGAGACAGAAAATGTTCGGAACCTATTCTCCTTCAGTTCTGGTACTTGGAAGTTTATATAAATTCCATTTATGTAGCAGTACCATGTTTTCATGAGGTTTTTCTTATTACTAAAAAACCTGTATGTTTCCTTGTCTACTGCCTATTCTTACTTAAACCAATATCAGTATTTATATATTTTTTGCACTAAATGTACATTGCTTAACACATGTTTACTGCCAGAATTGTGAAGCTTACTATTATTAATGCAATCATGGGGAAAAAATGTGTATTGAATGCCATTTTTTTCTTGTTTCATTCAAAATGTCCAGTGCATAAGAATATGCATGGTATCTTTAAAGTTAATATACTTAGTTAAAGAATTGGGGAAAACACAACAGACTGTTTCCTGAATGGTAAGTTTCCCCTACAGATAGTTTGTGCTCTACAGATAGTTTGTGCTACTAAGTCTATTTTTTTTGCCTTTGCAACCAAAGTTCTCTGAAGTAATTGAGCACATGTTGTGGTTCTTTAGATAATGCACTAACTTTTGTCTGCCATTTACTTCACCCTACCCCCTGTAATCTAGGTGCCAATTTAGACAAGTGTACATACAGTATATTGATCTGCCATGTTGGATTTGATGTTTGTTGCCAGACTTGATTAGTGAGTGTTCTATGTTTGCCATGTTGTAATGAAACTAGGGTAAAAGTTTAGTGCTGTTTCTTTTTGCTGGAAGGAAAATACCACCTGTGGTCGGATTTAGGTTGTAAATTTTCAGCATGACTTCCTACTAATGGCTTTCAAAATTATCATGCCAGGGATTGATCAGTAAGAAACTTTAAACTTAAATGGTATGCTTTTATAGCACTTGTGCTGATAGAAAGTTTGAGACAATAAACCAAAGATTTGGATTTGCATTTGTACAAAACTGGACAGAAAACTTGTTAAGCTGTCGAAAACTGGTTGTGTCGGGATTTAATTGTGAAGTACAAGCCGACTTTTTACAGAATTTATATAGGTATATAATAAATGTGCAGATATTTATTATAGGACATTTAAACATTGCTTACTCGAGCAACGACGGCTTCAGAACCCTGGCTCATCCGACCATTTTTCTTATAATTTTCACAATGTTTGGATCACTCAGAACTGGCAATAGTTTACACATTTTGCTCACCCACTTCAGACCTCTAGTGACCACTGTACTTTATAGTTAACTATAATTCTTGTCAAAAAAAAGTGAAGGCAAAATTTAAACAGATTTAAATCGTTATTCACATGGGTCTGAATTCAGTATAAACTTACCAAATAATTGATAATGTAGTATTTATCATATATGCGATTTTTACTGTTGATTTTTCTGTGTTGTTTTTTCCGCATGTGTTCTTTTAGCACTACTTTATCCCTAAATGTTTTCTCACAGTATAAACACTGTAAACTGAAAGTAAAACACAGATTATATTCTATCTAATTTTGAAATTTAATAATATATAACATAGGTATCAATTTAGGTAACATTTCATTTGTTTTTAAGGTTAAAATGGGAAAAAAATGTGTATTGAATGTCAGAAGGAGAAAATAACCATTTCTGAAACACTCTAAGGGATTTTTTCTACTTTCTGAATGTGAAAGTTGTAAATCAACAATTTTTTCTTGTTTCATTCAAACAGCCCGGTGCATAAGAATATGCATGGTATCTTTAAAGTTAATATACTTAGTTCAAGAATTGGGGAAAACACAACAACAGACTGTTTCTTGAATGGTAAGTTTCCCCTACAGATAGTTTGCGCTCTACAGATAGTTTGTGCTACTAATTCTATTACCTCTAAGACAACCATAACCTTTTAACATTTAGCCTGCTATTGGCAAGTGGTTTTACCTTTGTGACCAGAGCAAACTAAGATCAGCCTACACATCCATGCAGATTCATCACAGTCTGCACTGTTCACTATTCTATCAGTCAATTTTCAGTGAACATCCCTTTGAATAATAAATGGTACTGCCAAAGTTGAATGTTGGACCAGTTCATTTTAAAAATTAAGCAGGGTAAAGGTTAATAAAAGGATATGCATACTGGTCTACTAAACTGTATCATTATCACATGTTCAAATAGTTGTCATACCTGTTCAGCTTTTCTTCCAATATATCTAGGAACTCATTTGTAAATACTGAAATTATAAAACATTTATATAAGGACAAAGGCTGTTTATTAAACACATTACTGTTATATCTTTTAAAAGTAGCTGGTTATGAATTTAGTTTTTACTCTCAAGGTGACTGTAATCTTGACATTGTAAACTCGAAAATCACAAGGTCATCTGACCACAAACCACCCAATGAAGTTTCAAAGGGTTTAGGCCCAATAATTTTAGAGTAATTGATTTGAATCTGTGTTCAGCCTCATGCAAGATAATTGTGACCTTGACCTTTGACAACAAAAATAAACACAATAGGAGTCATCTTAAGACCACAGGCAATTGGTAGCTACTGTGAAATCATCAATATTCGTGGGGACTAATTTTCGTGGATTTTGTGGTTGGGTCAATGCACGAAATTTAATCCCAACGAACAAGTAAAATTTTCATTCATTTTATGTTCAAAGGTTGAAATCCACGAATTCATATCCCCACGAAATTGCCGTTTTGACCAAAACCTCGAAATTTCATGCCCACGAAAAATTAAATGATTTTACGGTATGGGCCCAAGACTTCTCCATTTATTTATTGGAGGCCATTTTTATCACCCGTTCACTGTGACCTTGACCTTCATCTTAAAGATCCCTAAAAAGTAATCATCTGATGAAGTCTGATAGCTAAACCCCGTAGAATACTTTACCGGTAATAGCCAAGTCTATTGCATTTAGTTTGTTCATGATAGGTTCAGAAATGTCAAACTATTCTCATGCCCCCCTAGCGCTGACTGGAGGGGAACTGATATCAAAGGACAGAATTTATCCCCAAAGGCTCAGATCAATATCATCACTGATTCGAAGTATTGGGATAATTTTTACAACCACCACATTGCACTTAAATACTAGCATTCTGAAGGTTAATCAAATCTCAATCTAACTAAAGTACTCAATCTTCCTAAATATGTAGTATTAATAGAAGATAATTTCAATCAGACTGAATCATATCTATAAAAAGACCATGAGACAAGAATTACATACCTAAATTATCTGGCTGCCCAACATTGAAACTATGGTCTTCTGCCATATGGTTAAACATCAAAGATCTGAAATAGGATATGCTAAAATCTGTATAGATTTTAAACAATTATGACACAAATGCTGGAATGCTGATAACATGCAGACATATTTAACACTTATCATGTGGGACACGACTGATTCTGCCTTTGCGACCAGTGTAGATCAAGAGCTGCACTGTTTGCCATTCAGTCAGTATCTTTATGGTATGCACCCCTTTAAATAGTTAATGGTACTGTACAAACTGAAAGACGGACAAGTTCAGTAATTTTAATTTTGTAGTTGTTTACAATGTTTTATTTTAGAAATTATTGTAATTCTTTTATTTTTCTAAGTCCACACAAAAAAAATTACCAGGTAGAGATACCTTAAAATACACCCAAAATAATTTAATTTGAAAGAAACATCAATGCTGCACCACAGAAAAGTGGTCTTGGTTTTTCCCTACAGTCAATTATAACAAGAGTGCCAGAATGTCACAATATACGCCCGTCACAGCAAACTTCTTTACTCTAGCACCTGTATTTGCAAATGGAATTTTAATTTTGTGGTTGTTTAGTAATCACTGTAAGTCTTTTGTTTTTCTAAGTCCACAAAAAAACTCCTTACCAGGTAGAGATACCTTAAAATACACCAAAAATTGGAAAGTAATATCTATGTTGTACCACAGAAAAGTGGTCTTGGTTTTTCCCCATGGTCAATTATAAAAAAGTTACAATATAAGTTATTTATAGTAACTTATAGTAACAACTAAGGGAAGTTAATCTTAAAAAAAAAAAATCAAAAAAAAAGATTGCAAGTCCACACAAAAATCTTTACCAGGTAGAGATTGGTCAAAATACACCTTAAAAAAGTTACAATACAAGCTATTTATAGTAACAACAAAGGGAAGTAATTCAAAAGAAGGGATCAGTGCATGACACTCTATCTCATGATGGTGTACAATTGTGCCGAGATACATCAAAATCCCTCCAAGCATGAAGAGGAAATGCTCCGGACAAAGTCATTCTTGTATCTGACCTTTGGCCTCTAAGTGTGACCTTGACCTTAGACCTAGGGACCTGGTTCTTATGTATGACACTTCGTCTCATGCTTGTGAACATTTGTGCCAAGTTATATCAAAATCCCTCAATGCATGAAGAAGAAATGCTCAAATGACAAAGTTTTCATTCTTGCATCCTTGACCTCTAAGTGTGACCTTGACCTTAGACCTAGGGATCTGGTTCTTGTGCACGACACTCTGTCTCATGATGGTGAACAATTGTGCCGAGCTACATCAAAATCCCTCCATGCATGAAGAAGATATGCGCCAGACAAAGTCATTCTTGAATTTGACCTTTGACCGCTACATCAAAATCCTTCCATGCATGAAGAAGATATGCTCCGGACAAAGCCATTCTTGTATCCTTTGACCTCTAAGTGTGACCTTGACCTTAGACCTAGGGACTGGTTCTTATGCATAACACTCCATCTCATGATGAAGAACAATTGTGCCAACTTTCATCAAAATCCCTCCATGCATGAAGAAGATATGCGCCACACAAAGTCATTCTTGAATTTGACCTTTGACATCTAAGTGTGACCTTGACCTTAGACCTAGGGACCTGGTTCTTGCGCATGACACTCCATCTCATGATGGTGAACAACTGTGCTAAGTTTCATCAAAATCCTTCTATGCATGTAGAAGATATGCTCCGGACAAAGTCTTTGGACGCCGCCTGCCCGCCCATCCGCCAGGAGCGTTCCCATAATACATCCCGTTTTTCAAACGGGCGCATAAAAAAAGAGTATGTGAAATCATTAATATTCATCAGGAACTAATTGACTTTGTGGTTGCAACAATCTATAAAATTTAATCCCATCCAACAAATAAATGAGCCGCGCCATGAGAAAACCAACATAGTGGGTTTGCGACCAGCATGGATCCAGACCAGCCTGCAAATCCGCGCCGTCTGTTCAGGATCTGTACTGTTCGCTTTTAAAGCCTGTTGCAATTAGAGAAACCGTCAGCGAACAGTATGGATCCTGACCAGACTGCGCAGATGCACAGGCTGGTCTGGATCCATGCTGGTCGCAAACCCACTGTGTTGGTTTTCTCATGGCATGGCTCATTAATTTTCTATTTGTGTAGTTTTAAATGATGACATCCACAAATTTATACTTTCCACCAAACAGACATTTTGGCCAAAACCACAAAATTTCATGCAAACAAAATTAAATGATTTCAAAGTATATCACAATTGTGATAGTTATGTACAACACTGAAAGCTTGTATGTCATAAATACCATTGTTTCATTTCATGATTTTATTATACGTTCTCAAACTGTTTCTTTTTTTTCCCCCTATTTTCTGTGAAGCTTCGTACCAAAACACATATATTCAGAGCAAAGATAGTGCCAAACATGGGTTTTCAAACCCCTTTTTCAGTAATTGTGATTATGATTTTGTGCTACCAAAATTGTTTTTGTTCTTCTAAATATTCAATGATTCCAGTTTCAATCGCTGATAGCACAAGAATTGAAGAATTTTCAGCCACAACAACATAATTTAGGTCATATGGCGACTTTCAAATTAGAGAAATAAATATACCATATCGATCTATTTCTTGCTTCCCAGACATTATTTCAAGTGCAAAAAGGTACCTCAGCAGAAACACAGACTTTCTGAATACCAGCTGGATACCCCAAGTGTGTTCTAAAGCCAAAGTGGTGAGGAGAAAATGATTCAAAGACAGCCCATGTAACCACTCAACCACAGAAGGTTTTTTTTTTCTAAAGGAACCTATCAACTCTATAGTTTTTCAAACTAGCAAACCAGACCTAAAATTTTTTCCAGAGCATACGTACCTGTTACCTGTAAAATGTTCTCTACAGAAAAGACATCCTCTACAGAATGTTTCATCTTCTCTTTCTCGCTGTTGTGTTTCCAGGACATATTCCTGAAATACTTATACATATAAACACATGTATAAATACTGTAAAATCATTTAAAGGAGTTCATCACAATATTTTGTGCGCAGCTCAATCGCGCAGCAAGCGATATCTACTGTAAAGTTCAGAATTCGCCGCCGAAAGTGCATAATTGTCGGATATGCAGTGCACTCGCGCAAAATATATCGTATGTACTGACAATATAGGTCGTACATCCATATTTTACCCTTAAAAGTGATGGTGTTTTATTGGAGGAGTAGTTGTAGGAAGTGCTCGAATTGAATACATTGTGGACAGCCAATTTGAAAGTAAACTATTTCGTCCAGTAATGATGCAGCCGACTCCAAGTCAAATAAAATTCCAGAAAATCTTAACGTAGATATATCTCCTTCAAGTTCAAATGTGACTTCCTAGAAATGTTGTTATACTTTTTGTGTCCCATTCCGCATTTCACGTAATAAGACCAGAGTTATGGCCCTTGATAGTCAAATTGTACATAAAGTGTCTAAACATTTGTGTCGCATGTACCTCAAAATTATATGTGCCAAGAGTCATGAAACCACACAAGAATTAAATTCAGCATGCGAAGTTGTGCACCAGTGCTTTTATTTGAGGTTTCACTCAATAAAAACAGATTTATGTCCCTTGACGTGGTCAAATATATACGTAAATGGGATGTGAAAGCTTGTGTAGCACGTATCTCAAAAAAGTATTTGACCTAGAGGCATGCAACCTTAAAGGAGCATTATTCCGCATGTGAGTAAGAATATTGGTTAAGGAACTGATAATAACATTGTGCAATTTGTTTTGTAAGAAAAAAAATGTTCATAATTTTTAGGTGGGTGGGGTAATGAAAAAATACTTTTGTGGGTGGAGTGAATATTTTTTAATTTTTCTTGAAAACAAGCACGGGTCGTTATTATTTTTTTGGTTTAGATTTTTTTGTCTTAGTTCTAGCTTACATAATATAAAATATGGAAAAATTCTGTCCGCTAGATTTTTCATATCATTAAGAAATACTTCGTGTTTTTCTCAGTTTCAGATACTTTCGACATCTGTCAAGAGTAATTGTTCTGAGTTAATATATCTATATGTTGACATTTTATGCATAGTTATAGTGGTGTTATAAATTCGGATGCATAAACAGTAACATCAGAGTGAAACTTCGAATAAATAATTGTTTGCAGTAGTTTTATTATGACATGTATGTACTGTTTCTTTGGACAAAAATACCGATTTGGTGTTCTTAATATACTTTGAGTATTGAAAAAAGAAGCACGGGTACCTATTATTTTTATTTTTTATTTTAACTTGTCATACATCAATCTATAAATATGCTGAGTTACAAAAAATTCTGTCCACTAGAAATAATTGTGAAAAACATCTTTAATTTCGTGGGCATGAAATTTTGTGGTTTTGGCCAAAACCACAATTTCGTGGGGATATGAATTCGTGGATTTCAACTTTTGAACATAAAATGAATGGGAATTTTTCTTGTTCGTTGGGATTAAATCTCGTGGACTGACTCAACCACGAAATCCATGAAAATTTTGTCCCCACGAATATTAATGATTTCACAGTAAACAAAGTTACACATAACTACATTGCTATTACAGTGATAAAAAGAATAATACAATAGTAAAAACACACAACCCTGCACGTATGTATCTGTTTCATTGACTTGATTTTCTTAGAATGTAATAAAGTTTTGAAAAAAACAAAACAGGGTTAAATCAGATGTTTCATTGCTGAATAAATGTAGATGTGAACATGCACAACTTCACTGTACCGGTAGCTTTAATTTGGCAAAAGATCTAAACAGAAGGGTCATGACAGCCCCAGACTGCCCACCTGAGTTTCATAGCACATTAACAATGCTTGGCAGACAGTCATCCAAGAATTATTTCTGCAAACTGACTAAGAAAACTAGCCTTTATATTCAGAGATGAATTGAAGTTTTCCATAGAGCCATACAGGGAAAACTGACAAAATGGTTATTTATTTAAGTTTTCATTACATACATACAGCATCAGCTTCGAGTGCGGGAGGTCGTGGGTTCGATCGCTAGCCTCGTCATACCAAAGAAAAGGTGGTACTAGTTGCTTCCTCACTTGATGATCAGCATTAAAAGGATAGTGCTAGGACTGGTCAGCCCAGTGTCAGTATAAATTAATGTGACTGGTTGGGGTATCATGTCACATGTCTATGTCATGATATGCGATATTAGAGTGAGTCAGCACTATAAAACTGGGCATTGTGCTCACTGCTGCAAGTAGACACGGTCGTTTATATGACCGTAACATTGTTGAAAAAGAGGCTAAATCTGAACACACACTCATACACATACATACAGGGAAAGGTGACCAAACCCTCAAGAGCCAGATGAGAAAATTGACATGATGGTTATTAAAAATTCCCCTATATACATATAGGGAAAAATGACAAGCTCTCTGATGGCAATGTCTTTAGCTGAATGAAATAATCTGATCACTCTTGGAATAGGGTCACTCAATGAATATCTTTTTAAAAATTTTCAAAATGTTTAGGCCAGCAGTTTCTGACAAAAAGTTCTTTTTAAAAAATTCCAACTTTATAATATTTGGAAGAGTGTTTGTTTGTTCTGGGTTTAGCACCATTTTTTCAACAGTATTTCATGTCAAGTAACAGCGGGCAGTTAACCTAACCACTAGCCCTGCATTTTGTACCAGTACAAACCTGTTCTCCGCAAGTACCAGCCAACTTCTCCACATGAGCCAGAGACAAAGGATGAATGATATCAAACACATTCAAAAATGTCTTTTACAAATGATCATGGAGAACATATGCTGTTTTTTTTATTTGGCCACTTATTATATAGTGATATGTTGTTTTCCGAGACTACAGAAGTTACTTATTCGCTCAATGCTACAAATATCTGTATATTTGCATATAAACAAAGACTTTGCTTGGATAAGAAACAAACTCACCAATTTTCTTTTCTGTAAGAGTTCACGTAACTGTTTGTCTTCTGGCAACACATCACTCAGCATGTAATACTGCTCTCCTGGAAAGGGGATAAAAATAGTATGTTCTAGTCTACTTCAGCTCAAATGTGACGTAAGCTTTAAAGTTATCTGGATCACTCTCAAGTCCGCTTCCTGGAAAAAACAGAACTAACACTGTCATATGAGGTCTGCCACTACTTCACTACAGCCTGAACCCACAACCTCCGGCACCTTAGCCATTAGACTACTGCTCCCTAAAAAACTGTTGTATTTGATCCTTTTTCTTTGAAATATTTCATTGGCGACTAATATTTCTAGAATGTGACGTACTCAAATCCACAAAATTTAATCCCACAAGTAAGTCGCATTTATAATTACACCATTTTTAAAATTTAAAATCTACAAATGTCAAAATAAAATAACCATTTTAGATGAGTACAGATATGTTTACCGGTATGTGATTATAATCTAATAATTACACAGTATCTGAAATTCCTGTTTTTCAAACTAAACCTAACCATTTTAAAGGTGTTTAGATAGAATTACCTGAATGTAAAATACTGAAATTATATTCAAAATAAGTCAACAAAGTTTTAAATTTTGCATTCAACTTTTGAATGAGCTTGACTTCAAATAATATTTTTTTTAATTATGAACTTTCAATATATGGACAAGCAAATGAGCATTCAAATATATGACACTTAACTGACTTCTTCACACTCATAAATCCTGTAAAGTTCCCTTTCTAGTAGATTCTGTATGTTGAATATCAGCCCTTACCACGCTGGACACAATTGGTTCTGCCTTTGCGACCAGTGTAGATCATGATCAGCCTGCACATCCATGCAGTCTGATAATGATCTGCACTGTTTGCTATTCAGCCAGTATCTTTTTGAAAAGCATCCCTTTTAACAGTTAATGGTACTGTCCAAACTGGAAGATGGACAAGTTCATTATAGAAATTTAGCAGATTCTGTATGTATATATATCAGTGATGTCCAATATAGTAAAATCTCTGTCAACAACACCTCCATGGAACAAACACCTCTGGCTTCCTCATGCACATATTTGCTCAAGCAAAGTTAACACTGTATAGAAATGGAACACTAACCTTCTTTTGTTTTTGTAGTTTGTACTTCAGTGCAGAACTCTTTCAGTGGGTGTTGTTTGAATCTTTCCTTCCAGTATAAACAATAACTATAAAGAACAAAGATCTTAAATTATTTTAAAAAAATAATGTATAGGAAAGTTGTGTTTTAACATTATTAATACACAAAAAAGAGGTTACACGTCCACCGAATAATTTCACGAGGGTGTAGCCCTAGTGAATTATTCTCACACATATAAACAATTTTGAGTGTAATAATTTAGATTCTGATATATGCCCTTTATCTAAAACAGAAGATAAAATATAGTAGGCTATTATAGTAGTCGCAACTTGACCGCGATGGTTGACCTTAGGCTGATTATTCATATCGATTATTTCACTATAGAAATAAGGAGTGCTTATGGTGGCCGTGTATATTTATTTGGAATGAGTTTGTATACCATGTTTCACGTACACACCTTTCAATAATAGGTTGTGCCTCATTATGTATTATAATACAAAGGTCAACCATCGGGGTCAAGTTGCGTCCACTATAGTAGCCCTCTTTCTTAGTCACAATAAAAACATTTTCATCGCCTGACAACGTGACGTCATTTTAACAGAAACAAGCATTATGATATTAGGATAAATGAAACAAATCTGAAACTCTCATAAGAACATAGACTGAAATCACACAAAATCTTGTGATAACCCAACAAGATTTTGTTTAACAAACTCTTTCAGCAAGAGCTGTTTAACCCTTAGCCTGCTGGAGGCAAGTGATTCTGCCTTTGCGACCAGTGCAGACCAAGATCAGCCTGCATATCAGTGCAGGCTGATCATGGTCTGCACTTTTCGCTATTCAGTCAGTAAATTTTCAGTGAACACCCCTTCAAATAATAAATGGTATTGCCCAAACTGAATGTTGGACCAGTCCAAGTTTGAAATTTATCAGGGTAAAGGTTAAATCTTTCCTTCCAGTTAGAACAAGAACTGTAAGAACACTAAGATCTATAAATACAACAGACTCCCTGAGATGCAAAGAGTGAAATCTTGCTCAATCTTGTGAAAGACAAAAAAGAACTTGTTTATCAATATCATGAATAGTAAAAATTTCTTTGCAGTTCATTTAATAAACCTCTATGTATTTAATAAATTGATCAAGGTGATTTCAGGAGAAAAATATCAGTTTCAAATCTGTTGTTAAAGGCAATGACCTCCAGATTTAGCTAAAAATAATCTTTCTTTCAAATAGAAGTTTGGTCATATTATGAACATTAGAATATTAGTTTTTGTTTCTAAAATACCTAAAAAAATTCCCAATCAAGAAAAAAAGATGATCGCGTTGGGAATCAAGCTCCGGACCGCCACGGCAATAAAGACATTTTTCCGTCGTCGTAACCAGTAGCGCTACAGCCAAATTTGTGAATTATGACTTCAAAATATAGATACTTATACTTGAGACAGTTTACCTGGAGTAAAGCGTTACAAAAGCTTTTCAATTTTCATCATAAAAAATAGTAACAAGAGCACTGCCTTGCAGGTGCTGACGCTCATCTGATTTTTTTGTATAATAGAAAAATTGTCCTACCCATGATTTTCTAAGTCCAAAATGGGCCATAATTCTTGCAAACAGCAGGATGGAGCTATGTTTCTTGATGTGACAGTGTCAGCTTATGATGGTGAACAACAATTGCAAGATTCAAAGCAATAGCTTTGATAGTTTAGGAGAAAAGTTTACCGAAATATAAAACTTAACCAATAAATCTGATATTTTCTATGTCCAAAAGGGGCCACAATTCTTGCAAAAAGCAGGACAGAGTTATGTTTCTTGCTGTAAAGGGTCAGCTTATGATGGTGAACAAGTGTTGCACGTTTTAAAGCAATAGCTTTGTTAGTTTATGAGAAAAGGTGACCTAAACATAAAACTTAACAAAGAAATCCGATTTTCTAAGTCCAAAAGGGGCAATAACTCTTGCAAAAAGAAGGACAGAGTTATGTGTCTTAATGTACAGGGTCAGCTTATGATGGTGAACAACTGTTGCAAGTTTCAAAGCAATAGCTTCAATACTTTAGGAGAAAAGTTGACCTAAACATAAAACTTAACCAAGAAATCTGATATTTTCTAAGTCCAAAAGGTGCCATAATTCTTGCAAAAAGCAGGATGGAGTTATGTTTCTTGCTGTACAGGGTCAGCTATTGATGGTGAACAAGTGTTGCAAGTTTCAAAGCAATACCTTTGATAGTTTAGGAGAAAAGCTGGCCTAAACATAAAACTTAACCAGGCAATGCCGACGCCGATCAAGTGATGACAATAACTCATCATTTTTTTTCAAAAAATCAGATGAGCTAAAAACAGCAAATTCTCATGTGTTTCCATAACATATAGTGTGTCAGTAATTAAGTTTAAAAGCCTTCTTAAGGAATATAGCATATATTTCCTGATATCTATAAAAAAAATAATTTTTAGTTGTCGAACGAGGAGGCCAGTCACTTTAATTAGTGGCAAGACTAAACAGCTAAATCTAATCCACTGGACTTTTAGAGTTTAATTTTAACCTTTAGCCTGCTGGTGGCAAGTGATTCTGCCTTTGCGACCAGTGCAGACCAAGATCAGCCTGCAAATCCATGCAGTCTGATCATGGTCTGCACTGTTCCCTATTCAGTCAGTAAATTTTCAGTGAATACCCCTTTGAATAAGAAGTGGTACTGCCCAAATTGAATGATGGACAAGTCCATTATAGAAATTCAGCAGGGTGAAGGTTAACAGAATGGTAATAATTTGCTAATTTCATGTACATTTTTACCAAAATTTAACTGTGGCAGCAGCCATGTCAGACATGCAAAAACAGGGTTGTCTCACATTTGGAAATATCTGGTTTTTATTTAGTATTAAACTGCTGAATATAAATTCTTGAAATATGCTGGGGTCTGGATTGTCAATTTTTGCAAGAAACCTGAGAAAGAACAAGAGCTGTCGGAGGACAGCAACGCTCGACTATTCAACAGCCTTGTCAATTGAATGAATACAAAAGTCGAAAAAGGGGCATAATTTTGTAAAAATGGAAAAAAGGGTTATGGAACCTTCACAGTGCTTATCAGCTCATAAAGTGAACAAGTGCATGAAGTTTCAATCCTTTCCCATAAGTGGATACTGAAATACAAGCTTACATATAAAAACTTAACCAGAAACTGCTAAGTCGAAAAAGGGGCAAAATCTTTAAAAAAAAAATGCAAAGTAGAGTTATGGGACCTACACAGTGCATGTCAGATCATGACAGTGAACAAGTGTGTAAAGTTTCAATCCATTCCCATTAGTGGGTACTGAGATACCAGCTTACATACAAAACCTTAACCAAGAATTTCTAAGTCGAAAAAGGGGCATAATTTTGTAAAAAAGCAAAATAGAGTTATGGAACCTGTGCAATGTAGGTCAGTCTATCACAGTGAATAAGTCTGTGAAGTTTCAATCCATTCCCACAAGTCGTTACTGAGATACCAGCTTACATACAAAACCTTAACCAAGAATTTCTAAGTCGAAAAAGGGGCATAATTTTGTAAAAAAGCAAAACAGAGTTATGGAACCTGTGCAACGTAGGTCAGTTTATCCAGTGAATAAGTGTGTGAAGTTTCAATCCATTCCAACAAGTGGTTACTGAGATACCAGCTTACATACAAAACCTTAACCAAGAATTTCTAAGTCGAAAAAGGGGCATAATTTTGTAAAAAAGCAAAATAGAGTTATGGAACCTGTGCAATGTAGGTCAGTTTATCACAGTGAATAAGTGTGTGAAGTTTCAATCCATTCCCACAAGTGGTTACTGAGATACCAGCTTACATACAAAACCTTAACCAAATTGGGACGCCGACGCAGACGCATGGATGAGTCCAATAGCTCTACTATTCTTTGAATAGTCGAGCTAAAAACTAAGTTTTCACCAAATTGAATATGAGTCATTTATTATGAAATTATACTAAAATGTGATGAAAGCTGTGTAACTTTCAAAATCACATTGAAAACCCGCAATTAACTGCTGCACAAACCACAATAGATTGCCGCACAAACTGGACTAAAATTTATGTGTGCAGTGTTTGTGTGTACATCAAAACTAAATATTCTTATTGAAAATAATTCTTTAACAATGAGACTTTTTTATTCTGGCTGTAATCTGTTCCTACCATCCTGGCATAATTCTCTGAAATACATGAATAGCGATTTCCCAAAAGTAAGCACTGCCAAAATATCTACAAAGCATAGTAAGTCTAAGAATTATGTTAAATATCAATCGGAATAATACCGGAAAGCAAAATATATAATACATACCTATTAAAACTGGATATTAAGTTAACATCTGCAATAACAAACTTATGTATTTCCAATAAATGTTTTAAATAGTCATCAAGTTTTTCTGTAATGTCAACTGTTTCTGCACATAGCATACATGGTAGAGTGTTCCTAGGTGAGTCACGTCCACTGTTCGGCTGGCCCAACTCAGAATCTGGGAGCAACAGCGGCTCTAATACAGGCCTCTCTGCACTTGAGAAAGATTCATCTGCAAAGATATTTAGAGTGAAAGCACGACATCCAATTTAGTTATTTATGCAAATGTTTCTGCCAAATTAAAAAAGTTGCTCTATATATTTCAAAGTTACAGTGCAAAGTAGACAAGGTTGAATGGATGCCTGACAACTCTTTTCATTACATATGGCGGAGCATACACTTTTTACAAGAGTTAACTTAACAAAGGCAGGGCTTGACATTAATGCATGTCAGACTGACTGGGACAACGGGGAAACCTCAGAGTCTGGATGAGTAATGGTTGGAAAGCAGTAACTGTTGTCTGTCGAGGCAAACAATCTCTAAACTAGAGATGTGTGTCAATAGGACACAGGTGCCCACTACTCCTGTCATTGTACCTGGTTTCATGCCTCTAGATGACCTATTTTTTAAGATAATTGCAACAAAAACTTTGATGAACTTTATGTATATTTTTCACTAAGTGAAGAACCACAAGTCTGGCCTAGCTAAGTGAAAGCCCAAAGGGAACACCTGGTGCACAACTTCACATGCTATAAAACAATCCTCTAAAGTTTTATGACTCTAGATCAAGTACATTTAGAGACACATGGGGCAAAAACTTTTATATTTTAACTATGTCAAGGGCCATAACTTTGGTCTTGCAAAGTGAAATAAAAAACAAGAGGGTCATGATGACCCTATATCGCTCACCTGCTAAACCTGGCCTTGGAATCATCAAGATAAACATTCTGATCAAATGTCTTAAAGATAGGGTCATAAACATGTCTCTAGAGTGATAACAAGTTTTTACTTTAATTTGAGCAGGTGACCTAGTTTCTGACCCCACATGACCTAGTTTCAAACTTGGCCTAGGAATCATCAAGATAAACATTTTGACCAAGTTTCATGAAGATAGGATCATAAATATGGCATCAACAGTGTTTACAAGCTTTTCTTTTTATTTGAGTGGTGACCTAGTTTTTGACCCCACATGACCTAGTTTTGAACTTTGTCTAGGAATCATAAAGATAAACATTCTGACAAAGTTTCATGAAAATAGAGTCATAAATGTGGACTCAATAGTGTTAACAAGCTTTTCCTTTTATTTGACCAGGTTACCTATTTTTTGACCCCTTATGACCCAAATTTGAACTTGGCATAGGAATCAGCAAAATAACATTCTGACTAAGTTTCATGAAGATAGGGTCATAATTATGGCCTCTAGAGTGTTAACAAGCTTTTACTTTGATTTGAGCGGGCGACCTAGTTTTTGAACCCACATGACCCAGTTTCGAACTTTGCTTAGGAATCATCAAGATAAAAATTTTACCAATTTTCACGAAGATAGGTTCAGAAATGTGGCCTCAAGAGTGTTAACAAGCTTTTCCTTTGATTTGACTAGGTGACCTAGGTTTTGACCCCATACGACCCAGTTTTAAACTTGGCATAGGAATCATCTAGATAAACATTCTAAGTTTCATGATGATAGAGTCATAAATGTGGCCTAAAGGGTGTTAACAAGCTTTCCTTTGATTTGACCTGGTGACATAGTTTTTGACCCCATATGACCCAGCTGCAAACTTGGCCTAGAGATCATCAAGATAAATATTCTGTGCAAGTTTGTATCAAATCGAAGCATAAATGAAACCTCTATATGGCTGAAAGGGCCAAAATAGAAAATTTTGCCCTTGAAACAACAACTTCAGAACCCATGATGAAATCTAGCCTGTTTTCAAAAGAAACCGAGATCTTTTTGTGACTTAAGTTGTGTGTAAGTCCGGTTAAAACCGAATGTAAAATATCACTTCTATCGTGTTCACAAGGTAAAAATTAACAAATTTTGCCTCTTTCAGGGGTAAATTAGAGGCCGCAACTCCTATGAGTTGGATCTGACAAATTCATCCTATTGTTGGTAAAAATATCTTGCAAGTTTGTGTCAAATACAACCATAAATGAAGTCTCTATATGGCTGCAAAAGCCAAAATAGCAAATTCTGGCCCTTTAAGGGGCCATAACTCTGGAACCCATAATGGGATCTAACCAGTTTTCGAAAGGAACTGAGATATTCATGCAAAACTGTATATGTCATCCAAATTTCAAGGCTGTATCTTAAAAAACAATAAAGTAGGTCAGTAGGACAAGGTCACAGTCAAGTGATCCCTAATCACTTGAGGTCATCAGGTAATTATAATTAAACAGTCTAGGAAATATCATCTGATAATTTTTGAAGTATTTTTTTCTATATAACTCATAATTGTAACAAGTGACCCCCAGAGCGGGGCCTCTTTTCACCCCAGGGACATAATTTAAATAAACTTGTTAGAAATCCACCAGGTAATGCTACATACCAAATATCAAAGGCCTAGGCCTTGAACTTCCAGACAAGAAGATCTTTATTTTGTTTTCCTATATAAGTCTATGTTAAACTTGGTGCCCCCGGGGCAGGGCCTCTTTTCACCCTAGGGATATAATTTGAACAAATTTGGTAGAGAAACACTAGGAAAGGCAACACACTTAATATCAAAAGCCTAGGCCTTGCAGTTTCAGGCAAGAAGATTTTTAAAGTTTTTTTTCTACATGTATATGTCTATGTAAAACTTGAGAACCCCCAGGGCAGGGCCTCTTTTCACCCCAGGGGCATCATCTGAACAATTTTGGTAGAGGACCATAAGGCAATGCTACATTCCAAACATCAAAGGCCTAGGTCTTGTGGTTTTAGACAAGAAGACTTTTTAAAGTTTTTTACTATATAAGTCTATGTGAAACTTGTGACCCGTGGGGCGGGACCTCTTTTCACCCCAGGGGCGCAATTTGAACAAATTTGCTAGAGGACCATAAGATGATGTCACATGCCAAATATCAAGGCTCTACGCCTTGTGGTTTTGGGCAAGAAGACTTTTAAAGTTTTTCCTTTCAGTTGCCATGGCAACCAGAGTTCTGCATGGGATTCAATTCTTTGAATAATTTTTAAAGGGGACTACCCATTCCTGTAAAGTTTGGTGTAATTCTGTCCAGTGGTTTTCAAGAAGAAGATTTTTTTGAAAATGTTGACGGACGCACAACACACGACACACGACAGACATTGAGCAGTCACAAAAAAAAAACAAGAGCTGTCGGAGGACAGCAACGCTCGACTATTCAACAGCCGTGTCGATTGAATGAATACGAAAGTCGAAAAAGGGGCATAATTTAGTAAAAAAGCAAAATAGGGCTATGGAAGCTGCATAGTGCTTATCAGCTTATGACAATGGACAATTGTGTGAAGTTTCAATCCATTCCCATTAGTGGGTACTGAGATACCAGCTTACATATAAGAATTTAACCCAAAACTCCTAAGTTGAAAAAGGGGCATAATTTTGTAAAAAAGCAAAATAAAGTTATGGGACCTGCTTTGTGCATGTCAGATTATGACAGTGAACAAGTGTGTGAAGTTTCAATCCATTCCAATTAGTGAGTACTGAGATACCAGCTTACATACAAAAACTTAACCAAAAATTTCTATGTTGAAAAAGGGGCATAATTTTGTTAAAAAGCAAAATAAAGTTATGGGACCTGCTTTGTGCATGTCAGATTATGACAGTGAACAAGTGTGTGAAGTTTCAATCCATTCCAATTAGTGAGTACTGAGATACCAGCTTACATACAAAACCATAACCAAAAAATTCTAAGTCGAAAAAGGGGCATAATTTTGTAAAAAAGCAAAAAAGAGTTATGGAACCTGTGCAGTGTAAGTCAGTTTATCACAGTAAATAAGTGTGTGAAGTTTCAATCCATTCCTGCAAGTGGTTACTGAGATACCAGCTTACATACAAAACCTTAACCAAAAATTTCTAAGTCAAAAAAGGGGCATAATTTTGTAAAAAAGCAAAATAGAGTTACGTTACCTGTGCAATGTAAGTCAGTTTATCGCAGTGAATAAGTGTGTGAAGTTTCAATCCATTGCCACAAGTGGTTGCTGAGATACCAGCTTACATACAAAAACTTAACCAAATCGAGACGCGGACGCATGGGCGAGTCCAATAGCTCTACTATTCTATGAATAGTCGAGCTAAAAACTCATGCTGGATAATATTCTTATATAATTTCATGACTGTAAGTAAAATACTTTTCAAGATATATGCAATACAAACTTTTAAGCACTTTAAATATATTTTTCACTAAGTCACAGACCTTAATGTTCTCCATTTTGGTTGAGTGAAATCCCAAACAAAACACCAGGTGCACAACTTCACATGCTATATAACAACCCCCTAATGTTTTATGACTCAAAGTCAAATACATTTTGAGATACATGTGTCAATGTAACACAAACTTGTATCCCATTTATGTGTATTTTTGACAATCAAAGGTCATAACTCTGGTCTGACTGACAAAAATCAAAAACTTCATAATTATGCTGAATAATATTCCTATGATGTTTCATGACTCTAGGTCAAATGCTTTTCGAGATATGCACCACCCAATTTTTATGCCTTTAATGTACATTTTTGACTAATTCAAGGGCCATACCTCTGGACTGGCTGAGTGATATCTCTAACAAAACCCCAGGTGCATAGTAATTTTTTGAGAGACATGCGCCACAACTTACGCCCTTTTAATGCATATTTTTGACTAATTCAAGGGCAATAACTCTGGCCTAGCTGTGTTTGATCCAAATTAAAATCCTGGTGCACAACTTCCCATGCTGAATAACAATCCTATACTTTAAGGTTTGATGACTCAGGGTCATATAAACTTTTTGAGATATGAACGACAAATTCTGACCTGACCTGACCCAACCCAACTGACAGATGGACAAGAGCAACTCTAAGAGCCACTTCATTACCAGTAATTATATGTTATAAGTTTCATATGTAACCTGAAATCATCCTAGAAACAGCAAACAGGCATTCACAACAGCTTTTAAGACATCAGTTACTGTAGTAAAACATAGGTGTTCAGTGTTTTATTGAGTAGAACAGCTGATTTTCACTAAAAACATCACAAACTATTTTCTGCTCATCGGGTAACTTCGACAGTCAAATTCATTTTGAAGGAAAACCACAGTTACAGTTTTCTATAAGAATGGTCAGCGAAGCTAAGGTATGTAAAACTATTCTTACAATTGCATTTTGACTTTATTCAACCGAAATATAAACAGAACTATATTTGATGTTGATATTTAGAAACAAGTAATATTCCCCAGTTTCCAAGCATGACCCCAAGGCTAGTGGGTGACAAATTTGCAAGACAAGATAAAACATTGTCGTGCAAATTCGACATACTCTTCAAAATTATTCGATTATATCTCCTTTAAAGGTTATTTACGGCATACAAGTGGTTTAAGTGTGTTTTTTTTACCATATCCAAGCTTTCCTAATTTTGTCCACACAGATTCTTGAAGTATGTTAACCTGAGTTGACGTCGCTAATTACGTCACTGATTTTTGCATTAAAAAGCACCTGTGCATTTAATCAGCATGCACATAATTACACCTGGGACCAATATGAATATATGACAATTAATTATCAATAGACAATAAAAATTCATGCAAAGTAAAATATATTGAATAGCATATAATAAAAAACATATCATCGTTATTTAACAATCATAGCCGAGTACTCCATATGTTTCCAGGGCTTTCGGTAGCTTCTGAAACTCAAGAGTCATTGACTCTTCAGCCTAAATTTTCAAGAGTCAAAATCAGATTTTCATGGGTCAAGCTACATGTATACTGTTATTAATGCAACTCCCACAGACTTTATCCAAAACAAGTACATTAGTCATAACAGATTTTCTTAAGCAATTCATATTTTAGTTGTCTTATTTTGCTGAATTACAGTCTGAATTACAGTCTGTACTCTCTAAAATTGAGGACTGGTGCAAGCATAATTATATGACAGCTAATGTACAAAAAACCAAAGCAATGTTTATCTCATCAAGAGGAACTAATAAAGATACTTTGAACCCATCGCCCCTTACATTCAACAATGAAACTGTCGAATATACAGAATCAGAAAAACTGTTAGGTGTACATGTCAGTAATAACTTAAGCTGGAAAGATCATATTGATAACACACTAAAGAAATGCAATTCCTTACTTTATCTTTTACAACGAATAAAATGCTACCTAGATATTCCCCAGAGAAAACTTTTCTTTAATGCTTATATTTTACCCCACTTGGATTATTGCTGCACAATTTGGGGTAATTGCAACAGGGATTCAATGGAAAAAATTACAAAATTTCAAAAAAGAGCAGCTCGAATCATCCTTGATAAATGTTTTGATTTTCCATCTGAAGATTTGTTTAAAGAGCTGAACTGGATGAAATTCAATGAACGACTGCATTATAAGAAAGCAATTTTAGTCTTTAAATCAATTAACAATCTTAGTCCATCCTATCTTCAAAGTAAATTTAAATTTGTACATAATCCTTACATTAATTTAAGATCAGAATCAAATAAATGTCTTGAAGTACCTAAACCAAACTTAGAACTGTACAGAAAATCCCTTGAATACTCGGGACCAAAAATCTGGAACACATTACCTCTTGAAGTAAAAAAAAAAAAATTCTAACAGTCTTGAGCAGTTCAAAAGATCCTATTTAACAAACTGGAAAATGAACAACATAACATATGCTTAGAATGTTGTAATCATGCTATTGTCAAATTTGTATTTGAAATCTATTTGTAAATATTGTACATAATTTTGAGGCCCACTTGGAAGATTGGGCATGCCTAATAGTGTTGCCTCAATAAATAAAGTCATTATTGCACATTGCCTGAAAAGTGGGTGGGGTTTGGTGCTTTGCATGATTTTATTCTCAGCAAATTCTTCTAAATAAGAGCTGCTTTGGCAACAGTGATCATATTTTCTCTTAAATGCAGACGTTTTATTGGCTTTTTATTCAGATTATACTAGAAACATCTTGTAAGAAATGATAAAAATGTCCGAAAATGGCGGTCTCGAAAACGAGTGACAAATACGGAAAACGAAAGTAACATTTGAAATTCTTGAAAAAATAACTGTTTTAAATTTCATTTTCTCATCTTACCACGTATAATTTCTGCTTATTTAATTTGTTTTGGCCCAAACAAAGCCTCGGCAATGATAATAAATTTGCTATAGACCGTGACGGCCGACCGGCTCATGTAATCGTATCGAGCACACAAAATAATTAACAAGTGGTACAAACACGTTAATCTAAGGCTGCATTGTTTATCAATTAACTTTTACACATTGATCAATAAACACTTTTGATAATGACAAGGCATATTGTACTAAATACAAACCGCGAGATAATCACGTGTCATTTGGCGCGTGGCGTGACTGACATCTGTCGGTAGCTAATTAACATACGACGCTCCGCCTACTGCCATATTTCCGCTTGTGTCGGCGAACAATATTGAAATTCACTGGGATTTTGATTGACAGGGGGGCAGAACTATCGGACTTGAGACGCATCAAAGTAAATTACCGCGAGTCAAGCCGACGCACGTGGCGTAATTTATGCGGGTCAAATACGAGTTTTTCTCGATTTTTGCGGGTCAAAACCCGGGACCTCGGGTCAACCGAACGCCCTGTGTTTCAGTGAAAAAAACGCCTTTGCACAATCTATTTTGTCATCAATTGTAATTTAAATATAATATAACACCATAACATATGTCAAATACATCTTATTTAAATCTTTTCATATGTTTTTATAGTGGTTTTTGGTGTCTTTCGGTATATATATATATATATACAACGCAGTCTTTTCATAACTCTTTAAAATGAAGTAAGGATTTGTTGTCTAAAATGGGTCTAGCTATGTTATGCTACTTTGACCTAAAAGGCGTATTGACCATATCGACATTAAGGATAAATCCCGTTTTCCGGTATTTCCGTAAATAGGGTCAGGGGGGCTGGCGAGATTAACCGATATAAAGACCGTGTACAATATTAGCGATTATTTTTGCCAGAAGATAAGGATTTAGGCAAGTTCTTACTTTCTCACAATGGAAATACTATTCTACGACCTCGGCAACATCTTTTTTTGCAAAAATTATCTGTTTACCTTGAAAAAATGCGAATAATTTCACACCTTCGGTATCGAGCCACGGAAGCGGCAGTGTAGAATAAAAGATAAAATTTCAAAAATAAAGTAAAATTTGAGGATATTTTTGCTACATCTTAATTACAACAATGTTTAATGATAATCTGCAATACTTTTTTTATTCATTTTCTTTGTTTAAAACTTGAAAAAAGGCTAATCTAAACACTACCGCCATGTAGCGTAATGGCCGATACCCACTTCACCGCAAAACCGGGAACGGGCGTTTATTGGTGGTTAATACCGGAAAACGGGATTTTATCCATAATGTCGATATCGAGAATAGTCCCAACTATTATCCGCTTACTCCTACTATCCGGACACTACCTTCGCACTGAACAAGCTGACGTGCGACTTTGAGGTATAGCATATCAAAAGTATTCACGATCACAAGTCACTTATAAAAGCCTGTGTTAAATACATAACAAAAAATACGAAGACATTCAATTACACGCTTTAAATTTGGTAAAAAGCTAAATTTCGTACCACTTCCCATGGAAGCTGCCATTTTGTTTAAACTCTTTACTGCTTAAAAGTTATTCATAAATCGTCATAATCTTACGTTATATATTGGTCAACTGCGAACTTAACTATAATCCTCATCACATGTTCATGCCCGTTTCAACAGCGCATGGCCATGACTGAAACTACTTCCCCACCCCATTTACAACGTTCCCCCTAAATCCTAATGCACAGTAAATGTATTCCAACGTTCTCACTCATCCCCAGTCTCCAAGATGAATAAGATCCAGGTCACCACAGAAGGTGTGGAAAAACTGCTCCATGGCCTATCCCCACATAAAGCCTCAGGACCTGATGAACTATCCCCACGCATCCTAAAAGAACTCCACCATGAAATTGCTCCTGTACTTGCCCATATATACAGGTTATCTCTCGAATCTGGCCTAGTACCCAGTGATTGGAAAAAAGCCACTGTAGCCCCCGTATTTAAAAAAGGTCTCAAGTCTAAACCTAGTAACTATCGCCCAATTTCCCTACCTTGCATTGCTTCTAAACTTCTTGAACACATTGTTGTTTCCAATCTTATGACCTATTTTGACAAGCATAAGCTACTTAGCCAGTTCCAGCACGGCTTTAGATCAGGTCACAGTTGTGAGACTCAGCTCATTAATTTCACTCAGGAACTTTACAATAACACTGAACAGGGTCAACAAACAGATGTTATTGTCATGGACTTCTCCAAGGCATTTGACAAGGTCGATCACATAAGACTAATTTATAAACTACAAAGCCTTGGTGTCAACCCACAAATTACCAATTGGGTCAAATCTTTCCTGTCCAACAGATCCCAGAAAGTCGCTGTTGATGGTCATTTTTCCAGTGAACTTCCTGTACTGTCTGGAGTTCCCCAGGGGTCTGTTCTTGGGACATGTCTCTTCCTGGTATATATCAATGACTTACCAGACTCGGTCAAATGTAACGCAAGAATGTTTGCAGATGACACCATAATATACCTAACCATCAACTCCATTTCAGATAGTGTATCTCTGCAACAAGACCTCATTAACTTAGAAATCTGGGAGAAGACATGGTCCATGGAGTTCAACCCGGACAAGTGTGAAGTCCTTAGAATCTTTAGAAAGAAAAATCCTGTGGTCTACCCCTACAAACTTCACAACATAGAGTTAAAAACTTGTGAGGCAGCTAAATACCTAGGCATAACCATTTCCAAAGATCTTAACTGGTCCAAACACATTGACAATATCACTTCCAAAGCAACTTCCACTCTTCGCTTCATACAACGGAATGTGAAAACTGACAATAAAAAGGTCAAAATTGCTCCCTATAACACCCATGTCCGCCCTCAACTTGAGTACTGTTCAAGCGTCTGGCATCCTTGGCAAAAACCCTCACTAGCAAAGTCGAAAATGTCCAAAGGTCAGCTGCTAGGTACGTCATGTACGACTACAGTTACACCAGTAGTGTTACACAAATGCTGAAAAATTTAGAATAGAATACACTCCAATATAGAAGGTTACATAACTCATTAGTAATGTTTTATAAAATAAGGATCCAGACAGTTGCAGTCGACCAATCTCATCTTATTCCAACTAGAAACCTAAATTACTTAATCCCCATGTCTCACACTCAGTACTTTTCTAACTCCTACTTCCCAAGGACCATCCGACTCTGGAACTACCTACCAACTTATGTTAAATCTAGCCCCAGTCTCAGTATCTTTAGAGAGAGGCTGGCGGTGGTCAGTATGTAATTCTATTGCCTCTGTCCCATTTTAACTGTAGCATACTCATACTGTCTTTTTTTAGCTTTTATTCTTTTAACATTGTAACATATCATTTCTTTAACAACTGTTTCTCTGACAGCGCCGCCCAGTGATAGTCGGAAATCGACGGTTGGGTTAAAGATGTAGATGAAATCTATTAATTTCTAAAGTGTCCCCTAATTAGAGCGGATCATAAAGGTCATTGAAGCAAATAAGATGGCTTTGAATGCCTTAATTGGGTCATTAATACCATTAAAAGAACGCACTCGGATTAATATATCACCTGGTGGAACTGTTTTGTGAATCAAAAAATAAACATTTCACGCGATATCTAGTATTTTAGAATCTATAAGAATATACGTTGGAACTTTAATGGACATTTCCTTTTAAAACGATGAAAGTGCATTTACAAAATATCGAAATTCGTAAGATATGAATCAAATCAAGGACTGTTGCTACACACCGAAGGAAAATACCTGACATAAATCTCTATTTGTTTTGTTTCTTATGTTTACATGCTGGATCATTTTCATATTGAAAATGTTACGATGATCGCAACAATTTTAAGATGATTATTATTATTATTGAGTACTGAATGAATTGATCCCCATTTGAGAATAATTGGATACAAAACCAAAGGCTGACCTTTGTTAATTGAACATTTGGCCTTTCCTTGCATTCTGACGGTATCAAGTCAAAACGTCCCCTAGTCAAAACGTACGTCCCCTAGTCAACCCCCAACCCCATTTTTGGTCAAAACGCACCCCCCCACATTTAGTTTAGAATTAGGTCAAAATACCCCCCCCCCCCCACCCCATAATATTTTTTGTATTATTCTTAATTCTTTTTAACTAATTCATATATAGATTTCTATGTTATTATCTTTTAAATTTGAAACTTATGGGTTATGTATTGATAATACACAAAACTGATTTATTAACACCTAAAATAATGCAATCAACACCTATCACTTGGTTGTGCATTAACTGAGATGTGGGCTGAATAGCATTAGTAGGTGCCATAAACCCATTAATCACCATTAATAAGGTGTGAACATTTGGGAAGGGAACATTATTTCTTCTATACAATCAAAATTTGTGTAGAATTAACAAAAATCCTGATCAGAGTAATAACTTTATTTATAAAACATTAATAAAACATCAGAAAAGTCACAACTGCATATTTATGCAGTATAAATAACATATCACACTATTCATTCACTGTTCTACACCAAGAAGTCAAATTCACAATATCATGAATATCATATCACAGTATTAATTCACAGTGTTTCAGCTACACTATGACATGTCAAACGTTGTTAAATTATATATGTATGTTATTATTATTTATGTTTGTTATTGTTATTCAGTGTTGTGTCATTCATATTCTAAGTGTTACCATTGTTATTCTTTATGTCGTTATTCTTATTGTAAGTTCGATATTCTTATTGTAAAAGACATTACGTTATTGTTGTTGTATATTCATTATTGTTTTTGTAAGCTTGATATTCTTATTGTATGTGGGATTTCCCGCGATATAAATAGCACATGCGATATAAATAGCACAGCGACGTTATACAAATTATACAATCACATAGCATAAAATAAGAATGACACGTTTTGTAAATAGAATCGTCAGATATTGAACAACAATGATGACTTTTACCATAAGAATATCGAACATACAATAAAAATAACGACATATACAATAACAATGTTATTACTTAGAATATGAATGACACGACATTGAATAACAATATCAAAGATACAATAAGAATAACGAAATATAGAATAACAATAATGACTTTTACCATAAGAATATCGAACATACAATAAGAATGTGGCGAGATACCTATGTTGATTTGATTTAGTAGTCACATACCTTAAGATTCGTACCTAAAATATTCGCACCACGTTTTCGACCCACCGATGAGTCGTCATAATTCAGTAGACTTAATTAAATAAACATTAATCTTTCATGAATACATAGAAGAGAGAAAGTTCTATCTACTACTACTATAAAACCAATATTTAAGGCGTTAATAATGGAAAATATACAAAGATTAGTCAAATTACGCACTTAGATGATCATTGTACTAAGGAGCTTGATTTTGTCATTATCATTGAGCGCTCATTAATTACAGTTGGGAAAAAGGTTATAAATACCAGGGCAACATCACGAAGTGATCAGAATCTGCCAAGCTACCGACTGAATAACATCGCTGAAAAATAAATAATATAATAAATTGCCAAATACTATTGGGTTCTTGACCTCCTGTCATAGTCTGGGTTCTTACTCAGAACATTGCGTTCCGTTTAAGTTCCACGACGATAGGAACTCGACATCTGGTGGTATTTAGGTAAAATCTCAATGTATGGTATTCACCTCAGGCATAGTTTGTTGTGAATCGCCATACTACAAGAGATCCCATCCACTAATTTTGAGTGCTCGTCATCAGTAAAATTGAGATAGATTGATTAGCATTAATTATTTTATATTTCACCAATCATTTTAAGAATCATTTGTTTTCCAATCATTCGGCAAGGAAGCCCATAGGAAAATTATATTATATTTAATATACTGAGCTAGACCGTGCACGCTACAAAATTTGGCGCCCAACGGTGGACAATTCATAGCTTCATATAGGCTATCTTATCCACGCTAAAAGATGGCTGAGCACACTTTTGGGTTGCCTCATCACGACGAAACCATGGTTGAAGAGGTTGAGAGGTTGAGGAGACAAAATAGGATTTTGATACTTGAACGAGAGATTTCAAAGTTACAACAAGAAATAGATAAGACCTTGAGTGATATTGGCACCTCGACCCCAATACAGAGTGATAAAAAGTAGTCTTTGAAATGATACCACCAGGTAGACCTGATGAAGGGTTATCTACGATACATAAAGGACCCTTGAAACCTAGACGTCTGTTACCAGAAACACCTACATCAGAAAATAAAGAAGAGTCATTAAAACCAGATAGATTTGTGACTGAGCGCATAAAAAAAGTTTCCCATCCACCAAAAATCGAAGATAAGGAAACTTCAGATTCAAGTGATGGAACAAAAATATCAAGCTCCAGTAAGACGACTTTGGTGAAGCCAGCCACATACGACGGGACAAGTGCATGGACAGATTATAAGGCACACTTTGATGCATGTGCTACTTTAAATGGCTGGGATGATAACAAGAAAGGCTTATATCTATCCGTATCACTACGCGGACAAGCCCAGGGAGTTTTTGGCAACCTTAATTCAAAGACCACCGATTATCATGAATTAATAAGAGCTTTAGAAGATAGGTTTTCACCGAGAAATCAAACTGAGTTGTATAGGGTCCAGTTGAGAGACAGACAACAGAAAGCTACAGAGTCTATGGCCGAACTGGGACAGGATATCCGACGTCTAGCTAACTTGGCCTATCCTAATGCCCCAGCCGACGTTCGTGAGACCCTGGCTAAGGAACAATTCATCGACGCTCTTGTGAGTTCAGAAATGCGTCTCAAGATTAAACAGGCCAGGCCTACGGATCTAAACGATGCCGTCAGACATGCGGTGGAGCTGGAGGCATTCTATCGTGCAGAAAAGAAGCAACAAGGAATTCTTAGAACTGCAGTAAATGAGGGACAGTCAAAAGATATTGAAAATCTAAAACAGGTAGTTTCAAATCTGAAAGATAGTGTAGATAGTCTGAAACGTCAAGGACAATATAATAAGCCTGAAAATAGGCCTATGCATAGACGGTTATGATCGACGAAATGCTCAACGAGGACAATACCGACATCCACCTCCTCGGCCATACAGATATGATGATAGATCAAGAAGATACTATCCTTCGAATCCAACAGTTAGAAACCCTCCTCCAAAGGATATGAGACATGACCCATATAATCAATCTAAGTCAGGCATCTCAGAAACAAGATCTGAGACAGACAAAAAGAAGGATAAGAATACCGAACACAGTTGTAAGAGGACGAGCGTGCGATCATCTGGTTTATACGTAACAGCTAGCATTAATGGGATGTCAGTTGATTGTCTGATCGATACAGGGGCCACGTTGACAATCATTTCTGAGAAGTTATGGAGTGTCATTGATCAACAATGTCCAGTTCAACCATTTGACTCCCGGATTGTATCCGCCAGTGGAAACTACTTGAATATCAAAGGAAAAACGGAGATTTCCATTTTGTTTGGTGATAAATATTGCAAAGTTGATGTTATCATTGCAGAAATCGACATAGATGTAGTACTTGGCCTAGATTTCATGCAGAATCACAATGTAAGCATAGACGTTGTCAGCAATACCATGAAACTTCATGATCAAACATTTCATATCTTCTGTTCTGGCAAGATAGGATGTTTTAGGATAGTCTTATCAGAACAAGTTGTGATACCTGCTGAAACTGAGATGATAACCAAAGGGATGGTGACTGAATCAGGTATTAAAAGGATAGGATGGGGTCTTATTGAAGTAAGTGATACATTCAGGGAGCTAGGACAGGGGATGGTCGCAAGAACTCTAGTTCGAGCAGATAAAATGGTTCCTGTAAGAATTGCTAATTTTTCGAAGCAGCCACAAACCTTCTATCCTGGGACTAATGTCGCAACTATATGCAAAATTGATTGGGTAGAAGGAGAAGGGACACACAATCATAAAAACAACATTCTCCCTGAGCACGTTCAAAATCTGTATGAACGTTCAACTTCTGGAATGGCCACCGATAAGAAGCAAAAGATCAAAGAACTTTTAACAAGATATTCACATATCTTTTCGAAATCTGACAGTGATTTAGGTAGGACTGGAATTATAAAGCATCACATCCCAACAGCCAATGCCCAGCCCATCAAACAACCAATTCGGAGGATACCAGTACATTTGCAGGATGAGGTTGAAAAACAAATTGACCAAATGCTAAAGGATGATGTGATACAACCATCAACTAGTCCATGGGCCAGTGGGATAGTTCTTGTAAAGAAGAAGGACGGATCTAGAAGGTTTTGTATTGATTATCGTCGTTTAAATGAAGCCACGATCAAGGATGCGTATCCACTCCCCAGAATTGATGAGTCCCTTGATCAGCTTGCTGGATCCTCGTGGTTTTCGTGCCTAGATCTAGCTTCTGGATACTGGCAAGTGGAGATGGCGGATGAAGATAAACACAAGACGGCGTTTGCATCAAGACAGGGTCTTTTCGATTTTAACAAGATGCCTTTTGGTCTCTGCAACTCGCCTGCCACCTTTGAGCGTTTGATGGAATATGTGTTGGCTGGTCTTCATTGGAAAATATGCCTCGTTTACCTGGATGACATTATTGTAGTTGGTAAAACCTTTCAAGATATGATCAAAAATTTACAGCAAGTTTTTGAAAGGTTTGAAGAAGCTGGACTTAAAATGAAACCCAAGAAATGTCATCTGTTTAAAAAGGAAGTCGAGTTTCTAGGACACATAATTAATGAAAATGGGGTAGGAACAGACCCAAAGAAAATCGAATGCATCAAACAGTGGCCAACACCTCACAATGTTACAGAAGTACGCTCGTTTCTTGGACTTTGTGGATACTATCGGAAATTCATCTTGGGATACTCACAGGTAGCTAGACCTCTTGTAAGATTGACAGAGAAAAATACTCGTTTTTCTTGGGATACAGATTGCGAAGAAAGTTTCAAAACTCTAAAAAATAAGTTGATCACAGCTCCGATATTGGCGCATCCAGACTTCTCTTTGCCATTCATTTTAGACACGGATGCTTGTGATTATTCTATCGGAGCAGTACTTTCACAGAAAATTGATGGACAAGAAAGAGTCGTAGCCTATGCTAGTAGAACACTTAACAAGTCGGAACGAAAATATTGTGTGACCAGAAAGGAGATGTTAGCTGTAGTATATTTTATAAAGTACTTCCGTCACTACCTTTATGGTCGTGAATTTCTGGTCAGAACAGATCACGGATCGTTACGATGGCTGATGAATTTCAAGAATCCCGAAGGTCAGGTAGCTCGCTGGTTGGAGATTTTGTCATCCTATCAAATGAAAGTAGAACATAGACCAGGAAGATTGCATGGAAACGCAGATGGCGTTAGTAGGATACCATGTCGGCAGTGTGGTTTAAGTGATCCAGAGAAAATGCAAACTATAAATACAGTTCCTATAATTGTAAATCAGGCGGCTTTCATTGGTAAAATAAACCAAAAGGTAGATACACTAGAAACGTTACAGAAACAAGATAACGACCTAAGTACAGTTATTGAATGGGTCTCTTCAAAGAAAAAGCCTCTTTTCAAGGAAATCGGAGCAGAGGGCTACACTGTAAAATCCTTGTGGAACCAGTTTGACAGACTTGAAATGAAAGATGGTCTTTTGGTGAGACATATGGAAGATACAGAAACTAAACAATCAAGATACCAGTCATTAGTGCCAAGATGTCACAGAAGAAAAGTGCTCACCTGCGCACATGACATAAGGTCGGCCGGACATTTAGGGATCAGAAAAACTCTTTCAAAGATTAGACAGAACTTTTATTGGCCAGGCATGCAAAATGATGTTCGGTTGTACGTTGCAGGATGTGAGATATGCATGAAACGCAAGGGACCTAATAAAACCAAGCAAGCCCCAATGCAGGTTGTAAGGAGTGGCTATCCTATGGAGAGGATAGCTATTGATATCCTTGGAGAGTTGCCCGAGACAGAACAAGGAAATCGTTATATTTTAGTGATAGCTGACTACTTCACTAAATGGACAGAATGCTTTCCAATGCGAAACATGGAAGCTGCTACTGTTGCCAGAATTTTAGTAGAAGAAGTTATAGCTAGGTTCGGAATACCATCACAGATACACTCAGATCAAGGCAGACAGTTTGAGGGAAAGTTATTTAAGGAGATGTGTGAGGTTTTAGGTATAGTAAAGACACGAACAACGCCATATCATCCTCAGTCAGATGGAATGGTAGAGAGGTTTAATAGAACACTAACGACGATGTTAAGTGCATTTGTAAATGAGAATCATCGAAATTGGGATGAGCAAATACCATATGTGATGATGGCGTATAGAAGTGCTGAACACGAAACAACTGGGATGAGTCCAAATATGCTTATGCTTGGTCGTGAAGTATCTACACCACTAGATTTGATATTTGAAATGCCATCAGGTATCAAACCAATACCAGATCATGAATGGGTCTGGGAATTGCGCGGAAGGTTAGAAACTGCACATAACATTGTAAGACAGAACACCGAAAAAGCAGTAAATAGGCAGAAACAATTGCATGACAAACGAAATTCATTTGAACAGTTTCAGATAGGGGATAAGGTATATGTTTATTTCCCAGTAAAGAAGGTTGGAACTTCATCTAAGTTCACATCCTTCTGGCGAGGTCCTTATACAGTGCTTGGGAAGTTATCCCAAGTTCTGTACAATATTGACTGTGGACGAAATCAGGCTCCACAAGTCATTCATTGTGATAGAGTTAGAAAATGTAAGAACCAAATCTTACTTGATGAAACAGAGATCAATTTTGATAAAAATAGTGATGATGAAGGTAGTACTGGCAGAAACTCAGATGTAGATTTACCGGGTACAGATGATATTGATAAAAATGACGATTTGACAGACATCCAGAGTAACACTAGAACTCGTAGGAAACTGGTTTGGGCTAAAGACTATGTCTTTTCTTATTTAAGGTCTAAGATGCCAAAGATAAAGACTACAGTTCGTACAAATCCACTTTTGCCCATATGTCCTGTATGTAAGACAAGCATACAGAAAAGTGAGAAGATTGAAGCTCATGTTGAAAAATGTAATAGAAGGGACGAACTAGAAAGGACATGTAAAGTCTGTAACAAAGTTATGATGAAGTATGGTATCTTAAGAAACATATGAAGTTAGTACACAAAGTAGATGGATCCGGATATATAGAGAAGAGGCATAGTGACAAAAAGGACTGGGATAAGAACCCAGATATAGAATTGGATTTTAAGGACAGTGAAAGTGAGAATGAAGAAAAATGTGATGCAAATTATAATACCAAGAATGGTAGCAAATGTTATACGGTGAGTGCTCCCGAAGATACGGAGAAAGTAGATAATAGGAAATCAGTGGATGAGAATACAGATAATGAAGATGAAAATTCAGGACAAAGGGAGGTTGAAGTTAGTATCTGTCGAAGTGATGAAGGAAGTAAGAAGAGACAGAAGATTGTTATAATTGAAGAAGGAGAGGTTAATTACGAATCAAACCTTCTATGCCCAGCAAAGCGATCATTAGCTGGTGTGGATCTTAATCTAGGAGATTATGTTGACGAGGGTCATGTAAGGCCTTCAGATATAAATATTGCTATCAATCAGAATGGTGAGATGACCATAAAAATGCTGGTAGAGAAGTAATTTGTAGTAAAAAAAAAAGTATTTGAAGAAAGTCTTAAAAATAGATATATGAAATGGCTTTGTTAGCCAGGTTTGACTTATAAGAAATGTTACAATGATAATACAAAAATGAACTTTTCTGAATACAGTTACTATAAATGCTTCAGTTTATGTTTGTGTTCCAGGTTGAAACATTAAAATAATGGTCTCATATTTATAGTGGTGTACTTTGTTCTATAAATGTTAATCAAGTTTAGTTTGACGATTGTTATATTTGTATATATCATGCGGGACGCATGAATTTGGAGGAGGGAGTAATGTGGCGAGATACCTATGTTGATTTGATTTAGTAGTCACATACCTTAAGATTCGTACCTAAAATATTCGCACCACGTTTTCGACCCACCGATGAGTCGTCATAATTCAGTAGACTTAATTAAATAAACATTAATCTTTCATGAATACATAGAAGAGAGAAAGTTCTATCTACTACTACTATAAAACCAATATTTAAGGCGTTAATAATGGAAAATATACAAAGATTAGTCAAATTACGCACTTAGATGATCATTGTACTAAGGAGCTTGATTTTGTCATTATCATTGAGCGCTCATTAATTACAGTTGGGAAAAAGGTTATAAATACCAGGGCAACATCACGAAGTGATCAGAATCTGCCAAGCTACCGACTGAATAACATCGCTGAAAAATAAATAATGTAATAAATTGCCAAATACTATTGGGTTCTTGACCTCCTGTCATAGTCTGGGTTCTTACTCAGAACATTGCGTTCCGTTTAAGTTCCACGACGATAGGAACTCGACATCTGGTGGTATTTAGGTAAAATCTCAATGTATGGTATTCACCTCAGGCATAGTTTGTTGTGAATCGCCATACTACAAGAGATCCCATCCACTAATTTTGAGTGCTCGTCGTCAGTAAAATTGAGATAGATTGATTAGCATTAATTATTTTATATTTCACCAATCATTTTAAGAATCATTTGTTTTCCAATCATTCGGCAAGGAAGCCCATAGGAAAATTATATTATATTTAATATACTGAGCTAGACCGTGCACGCTACAAGAATAACGACATATACAATAACAATGGTAAGACTTAGAATATGAATGACACGACATTGAATAACAATATCAAAGATACAATAAGAATAACGAAATATAGAATAACAATAATGACTTTTAGAATATGAATGACAAGACATTGAATAACAATAACAAACATACAATAATAATAACATACATATATAATTTAGCAACGTTTGACATGCCATACTACACAATATCAAGAAATCAAATTCACTTTTATGTTAGTTATTGTTTTTATCACAATTATTCCTCATCTTGAACTGATGTGGTTGCTCTTCTTTTTTAGCAAGGAACTTGAGACATACCCCCTGCGCGATAGCTGTAAAAGACATAAGAAACATTTATAGGAACAAAAGAGCCATTTGATACATTGGCAGACACCCCGGCGCAAGTGCCTTTTACCAATATCTACTTGTTTTTAGACTTGACTAAATATATATTTTGGTCCATGAATTTAGAAATATGAACAAAACTTGCATAAATTGAAATTTGTGGATTTTATTTTGGTTTCTGTCTTTGAAATCTGAGATCTAAGATATAATATAAATAATTTTACCTGCTCTTCTGCAACTTCATCAATGGGGTATTTGATCTTTACACAGTTCACAAATGAAATTCAGCTCAGACTCATAACGGACTGCCTGTCTGCATGCTGCTGCTGAAATACCTGCAATTAATGACTTAATGATTACTGATATTAACTAAAATTTTATTTATTCTCTCAAACAAAATAAATAAAATAATCTATATATGGGCCGTTCCACGAGAAAACCTGTATTAGTGACATGATATAGTAATTCATTGCATAATAAGTAGTAGGCAAATCAAATTCTACCATATTTTGCATTAGACAAAAGGTCAGTTATACAACCAAAAATATGCGCTCAAATTCTTTTTCAGTAATATCATGAGAAACAGTTATTATATATTCAGACGTATGATGTTTAGACGTGATATGTATAATTTGTACTTAACTTCATGTAACAAAATGCCTTCGGTGACTTACTAGCAATGTAACTCTTGAAATAGAGATGTCATGGAACGGCCCATATTTCTTTGTTATATCATTATTTCTTTTTAATTCTGGTATTTGTAAATAAATATTTATCATTTATTTCTCGTTTGTTTTAACTAATCCATTCAATATACAATACAATACAATACAAAGATTAGTAGTCCACAAAAGATACGGTGTTTACTGAAGTGTAGTAATTCAAGAAATCAGTAAAAATAATAACATGAATATAACTTACCCGTGTCACAGGTTCTGTGTTGCCGGTTGCCATGTACACGAGTCACAGGCAATGAATGGCCTGTTGACGCGTTCTGACTTTGTTCCACTTAATGCAAGGATACTCCATAATTACGTTATCTTATTTAAAGCACTGATATTTAAACAAATAACAATCCAACACACTATTCACAGAGACAGACAGTATACAACAACAACAACATTTTACACTAGGATACTAAGAAAATTAGTGGTTGAATATAATTATAGGTAGACTTTATAGCATGGAAAAAAAATGATTGAAGCGTAATTAATCAATTAAAGCAATAAAGATTAATGATGATTTTACAGTTATTTCAAATTCTTGCAAATTTCTGTTTACTTTAGTACTTAAATTGATGCAAAATTTTGGATAAAGACAAGTTTTTTCAATCAAATTAAAAGTTATTAAAACATTAATCACTGCAATGATTGTTTGCAGATTAGGATTAATAGACTGTTTGGAAACCTTCATTAATTTTAATAATTATAACTTTTTTCACATTATTTAATTGTTGTGCAATTATACTTTTAGATACCTGTTTACAAACTTCTTGAATTAAATCATTAAATTAACTTAAATAATATGTATTTACATATATAATTTTAAGGCGGGTGTTTTGAACTTTTGACCTGGTAATTTTTGGAAGGGGGGTGTTTTGACCAGAAAAGGGGGACGTTTTGACCAAAATGGGGGGTGTTTTGACTAGGGAACGTTTTGACTAACATCCCTTCTGACTTGTCTCTTTTCGTAAGGTGAAACCTCGTACGCGAGAGGATTGTTTGATAATATTTATGAAATGAATACAGTATCGAGCGCATCACTACAGTTCCGGTTTGAGCGTCTGCAAAAAGACGATGTAAGTATTTAGCCTGTTTACGCATGTAAACGTTATGTAGTATACTATTTACGTTTTTCATTGTCAATTCAAGGGAAATAATATTTCCACAATCTTATGTTACAATTGGACGGTTGACAAAACAAACAACAAAAAATGGCACGTTTGATTAGAACAATACATATTTTGACCGATTAAGTTACAATGCAGACCGTTAAGCGTGTAGTTGTATGACTATCATTGGAATAACTCAATGATTGCTCCAAACACAGAGGCTTGAGGAGGCATACAGCCCATTTGGCCCCTGGACAATGCTTTGTTATGAAAGAACTGGGGATCCCCCCCAGCCCCCCACTCCCCCATGTCAGAAATGTTCTTACTTTCTCACAATGGAAATACTATTCTACTACCTCGGCAACATTTTTTTTTCAAAAATAATCTTCGGTATTGAGCCACAGAAGCGGCAGTGTAGAATAAAAGATAAAATTTCAAAAATAAAGTAAACTCGAGGATATTTTTGCTACATCTTAATTACAACAATGTTTAATGATAATCTGCAATACTTTTGTATTAATTTTCTTTGTTTAAAACTTGAAAAAAGGATAATCTAAACACTACCGCCATGTAGCGTAATGGCCGATACCCCCCTCACCGTAAAACCGGGAACGGGCGTTTATTGGCGGTTAATACCGGAAAACGGGATTTTATCCATAATGTTGATATCAAGAAGGTCAAAGGTCAACAGGGCTTTTTCCTATCTGGTCTGTAACTCAGTAATCCATGAAGGGATTTTGATACTACTTGGCACAAATGTACCCCATAGTAGTGCATTATGCAAAACTTTTAGACCCCTATCTTAAAGGTGAAGGTCACACTTGGCAGTCAACTGTTAACATGATATGGACAAGTCACAAGGTCCATTTCATCTAGGGTCCAGAACTCTAGCTGTCATCCATCAAAGGATTTCAATCTACCTTGGTAAAATTTTCCCTATCAGACAATGTGTCATGCACAACACCCAGAACCCTAGCTTAAAGGTCAATGTCTGTCACACTTTGAGAACAAATGTAAATAGTTTTTTTTTGTTTCTTTTTCAGCCCATAACTGTCATGCAAAACAGGATTTAAATATTTCAATTTGTTGGTAAAAATATTCCCCTGCATGAAATGATGTGACATGCACAAAACGCGGACCCCTAGTTCAAATGTCAATGTCAAGGTCACACTCGGAGGTCAAAAGTAGAAAGGGCTTTTTTTCTTCCCGGTCAATAACTGGACAATCCATAAAGGGATTTTAATATTACTGGGCACAAAATTTTTAATATACCCTATAGTAAGACATGTCATACCCTACACCTAGAACACTAGCTCAGAGGTCACACTTGGAAGTCAAAATTTAAGTTTTTCCTCTCTGGGCTGTAACTCAACATTTATCCATAAAGGGATTTTAATATGACTTAGCACAAATGTTCCCTATAGTATAATACGATGAAGTGACATTTGCAACACCCATGATCAAAGTCACACTTGGCTGTCAAAAACTGGAAAACCACTTGACTTAGACCATTCATACTTCAAAGAATGACAGGGCTTAAAGAGTAGATGACCCCTATAGTTTTTGGTGTCATTCCAAGGTCGCAGGGGCCTGAGCAGGGAAAACCAATAACCCAGAAGGTTTGAACACCAACTTGAAGGATGATCGGACGTGCAGAGTAGATGACCCCTATTGTTTTTAGGGTCACTCGATCAAAGGTCAATGTCACGGGGGCCTGAACATGGAAATCAATAACTTGAGAACCACTTGGCCTAGAGTGTTGAAACTTCATAGGATAATTGGACATGCAGAGTAAATGACTCTTACTAATTTTTGGGTCACTCAATCAAAGGTCAAGGTCAAAGAGTCCAGAATTCGCCACATTTCATTTCCGATCAATAACTGGAGACCCATTTGACCCAGAACCTTCATATTTCATAGAATGATAGGACTTACAAAGTAGATGAACCCTACAGATTTTGGGGTCATTCCATCAAAGGTCAAGGTCACAAGGGACTGAACATGCAAAACCGTATCTATCAATAACTTGAGAACCACTTGACCAAGAATGTTGAAACTTCATAAGATGATTGGACATGCAGAACTGATGACCCCTATAGTTTTTGGGGTCACTCGGTGAAAGGTCAAGGGGTCTAAACATGGAAAATTGTTTCCGATCAGTAACTTAAGAATCACTAGACCAAGAATGATGAAACTTCATAAGATGACTGGACATACAGAGTATATGGTCCCTATTTGGGGTAGGTGGGTGGGGCGGGGCACTCAATCGAAGGTCAAGGTCACAGGAGCCTGAACATGGAAAACCATTTCCAATCCATAACTTGAGAACCACTTGACCAGAACACTGAACTTCATGGGATGATTGGACATGACTAGTAGATGATCCCAGGTTTGTATTGCAGTCACAGAGCTCTAGATAAGCTGCGTATTTGCGTATTTACACAATTAAAGTTGCAGAAAACCCAACTGAATTCATACAGTGTGCGTACTGAAACACAATTGAAATTCCTAATACCCAGTTTATTAAAAATAGCTTGCGTATCGCATTTTCCATATTACAGAACAGGTACGAGACTTTTACGCTAGACAACAAACTGGTTTAATATGTTATGGCAGAACAGGTTGCTGTTTCTCAGAAAAATCACAGTCTGATCGGTGAACAAACATTATTGTGACGTTTTGTAAACAAATAATTAGGCCACTTCTAGTTCTAAAAGGGGTTGTAGAAAAACATTTTTGCAGCACAAACAAACAAAATAGAAAGATATTTTGTTGTTCAACAAGGACAGTTATCTGTTGCACATATTGCAGTTAAGTTGTCACATCGTACATCATGTGGGATATTTTGGATAAATTTATCTCCGACTGCATTCAAAGTGCAAAAAAAAACCCTGATGGAACGAAAGTATCCCAGAAAACAATTAGATATCTGCTGTAAGCGTGTTTCATCCAATACAATTTAAATTACAAGAAAAAAATACCCAGTTGTTTGTGCGAGATTGGTGAAATACCAAATTGGTTTTAGCAAATACCCAATTACTTCTGAAAAGGCTGGGTAATTTTTTTTTACTCAGTTCAGATTTCCAGTACCCAATTCAGACAAAAAGTGATGGGTAAATACCCAGTTGAACCCGTTTAAGCTTATCTGGAGCTCTGTCAGTCACTAAGCTAACCATCAGTGTCTCTTTGACATTTGCACCTGTTCCCTATATTGAAATCTTGCCTATTACTACTAAGCTTTGGGGGAGACATGCGCTTTTCTACAAAAGTATCTTCATGTTCAAAAGCATCTGCAGCAGAGAAAATTAGTTGCCTTCCAGTAGGGGATTTTGTATTGCATGGCAATACTTCATTCATTTGTTATTTGTAGTTCTTTTAGATTCAATGTACTTTGATAATCATAATGAGAGTTCTGCTTAAAAAAATTAAGCCAGCGCTAGTGGGCGGGAGGGGAGCATTACACTTTTCATAATCTCGCACAATAATAGGCCAGTTAAACCTAATCTGCTATTATATCTGTGAAGAGGCCGCAAAAATGTCCCCCGTGTTTGGTCATGGTGTTGTATAAAGTCATTTGCGATCATAGTCCTGTCAGTGTGATTTTATGATAGACTTCCTTTTGAGTAAGTGCTTTGGAGCATTAAAGGTGTTTTATTATTTTTCATGAACAGACTCAGTTAAGTCACAGATCTGTTAATCATTCTAGAGGCTTCCAAATTCTATGGATTTATTTTCATGTTATCATTAGCAAGTTGTGTGATTGTATAATTGGCCTTGGTCAGATAATGACCTCGATTATTTTGGAGGTCAGAAGGTCAAAGGTAAATGTTAAATTTACCTTGAAACTGAAAGGGGTTTTGCTTCGTCAGACAAGAGCATGGGGCTTTCTGGTGAATTGAGGTATCTATCGGCCAAGTCACAGCTCGCTCCTGGTCATGCCATTTACATGTCTGAAGTATACCGGTATGCTCCGCAGTCTGATCTACAAGTTGGCGATGGTGCCAGTCTGTATTTCTTGTACATGTGAGCATTGAGCTTGTTGTACCCCCAGCGAAGCATTTTCCTCTATCCTTGGTCTCGTTAGTGCTTGATGATGGTGACTTTCTCCTTGTAACTCACAGGTTTTGTTGGTTGTTCTGACTGAGCTCCTAGCTTAGCCAGTTTGTCTGCCTCTTCATTGCCTGCAAGTTCACAATGGGATGGAATCAACTGAAGTGCTACTTTGCAGGTTATACTCAGGCTCTGCATTCTCCTGGCTGGCTGCGGAGCTTTATTGTTGATCAGAGCTTCCATAACAGACAGTGCATCTGTGAGAAAGACAACTGAGGAGCTTTCTTCTGCTGAGTCTTCAACTATTGAGATGGCCTTCATGAGTGCTTCAGTCTCTGCCTTGTAATTGTTACAGTGTTTTCCTGTGGCTGCATGTAGTGTTTCTCTCTTGCCAGATGGGTATTGAATAAAAACTCCTGCTCCTCCATCTTTGATGGCACATGTGGCTGATCCGTATGTATAGACATGAGTCCATGTTTTAGGATAGTCTTTATTGATCATAGCAAGTGTGAGACTCTTCCGAATGCCTTTGTCCTCATGCTTCCTGCGGTCAAGATGGGGAACAAGCAAGTTTCACAGTCACTGAGGACAGATCTTTCGCTAGTGGGTTTATGATGTCTTCACTACCTTGGGGAGTCGTCGGAATGTTCAGCTCAGTTTTGAACTCTCGATTGAGTTTCTTTGCCTCATGAACGAAGCTGCTACATTTTGAGCCGATTTTTGGTGTAGCCATCCAACTTGGCTTTCATGGGATGGTCTTGAAAAGACCTCAACTTCTCTGCTTGAAGCAGGACCTTTGCATGTCTCCTGTCTTGCAATGGCTGTGTGCCTGTTAGCTTCTCCATGAAGGAGATTGGTGTAGACTTTGTAGCACCTGTCATGATCCACAATGCTTGGTTTTGAACCTTTGTGTAGAGCCTGTTGGTTAGTTTTGGCAGTAGTGGACCAGGCAGTTGAGCTATACTCTAAATGGGGTGTCACTGTTCCCTGATATACTGTCTTGAGTATTTGCTCCCCACATTGCTCCAGCAAGTTTGCGCATCATGGCAAGCTTGCTACAGGCCTTCCCTTCTGCTTGACTATTGTTGGACTTCCAGGTTAGCCGTTTGTCAAAGGTCACTCCAAGGTATTTTGCCTCGTCTGCTTCAATCAGCAAAGTATTTCCCATCTTCCCTTACAGAAAAAAATGTCCTGCGATGAATATGTGTGATGAATGTGCAGCAAATATGAAGTTAACATTCAGTGAATGTAAACTTTTGCATTTGTTAAATGTTAACAGCATGTTAAATTCTCGCATGCGAATTAGGTCTGCAATGAGTATGTCTGACGAATATGCAACAAACGGATCCTTCACAGCATATTCGCTACAGGAAAAGTTTGTTGCATGTTAGTCGCAAGTTCATTGTATATTCATCAAAGGCTAGCTCTGTTAATCACACATTCTTTCCATGTTAATTTTTCGCATGCAAATGAGCTCTGCAATGAATAGTTCTGACAAATACGTAATGAATAGCTTTGGTAAATATGTAGTGCACACCACCTAAAACTCTTCTTCTCTGGTGAGCTTCTGACGAATATGTGGTGAACAGCTTAAGAAATTTGTAGCTAATAATACTTTCTACAAAAGTTTTTTAACTCTTGAAATGTCTCCAGCGAATATGCAATGATCTATTAAATTTTCTAAGTATGTACTTTCGTTACAAAGCCTCAGAAATTTTCAAAGTGTCTGCAAGGAATATGCTACGAGAACTGAAAATTTGTAAGTATCTGTGGGTAATATGAATAGAACCTGGAGAATTGTTAAAGTACATGTATCTGCAATTAATATGCAATGATCACTGTTAGCAGTTAATGTTTAACGAACACACCACAAAAACTAAGTGTCTGCGATTAATATGTAACAAACAGAAGACTTTTAGTGAATATCCAGCGAATGCATTCGTAATGTGTTAACTGCATATTCCTCAGATGCAGTGAATATCTGATGACCGCCTCTGATGAACATCACTATTCATCACAGATTAACTATATATTAGTTTGATATTCATTACAGTCATGCTTTTCTGTAAGGGGGAATCTGCTGTAATTGCCAAAACGTGTGAAAATGCCATTTAAACATATTTAACTTGTTTTATAAGTCAGTCTTTACTTTCGCAGAATTAGAATTATAAAGCTTTCATAGTAGAAATGAAGAAATGATTGACTGAAAATAATTTTGTTCCATTTTTTTTTTTTGTCTGTAAAAAATACCCAATTTTACACATAAAACTTTTTTTTTTTAAAGGAAGTCTCATTGATACTTTCAAAACACTTTCCTAGACCCAGAACATTGCTATTGGTTGTAATGCATATTATTATCAGAAAAAAAAACGTTTGAATCTGTGGTCATAGAAATAAAATGGCAACATGAACATTGCAGGTTATTGGGACAAAATAATTTCTAAAACTGCTGTCACAGCAAGAAAAATGTAAAATTTGCTTAAAAGCAAGATGAGCATTTCATATATGTATAACAAAATAATGTTTAGTTTATACTAATTTATTTTAGCTCGATTGTGATGAAAGCTTCAAGCTTATTGGAACCACTCTCGAGTCCGTTTCCTGGAAAAACCAGTACTGGTGTCATATGAGAAGTCATGGTTGTGACCCCAATAGGGCTCAAACCCACGACCCATGGGTTGAGCGGCCGACACCTTATCCACTAGACCAATGCTCCCCTTATAATGTTTGAAACTGTGGTTGTAGAAACAGCAACATGAACTTTGAATATGAAAAAATAATGTTTAAAACTATGGTTGTAGAAACAGCAACATGGACATTGCATATGAAAAAATGTTTGAAACTGTGGTTGTAGAAACAGCAACATGGACATTGCATATGAAAAAATGTTTGAAACTGTGGTTGTAGAAACAGCAACATGAACATTGCATATGAAAAAATGTTTGAAACTGTGGTTGTAGAAACAGCAACATGGACATTGCATATGAAAAAATGTTTGAAGCTGTGGTTGTAGAAACAGCAACATGAACATTGCAACATTGCATGATGAGAAATTCTAACACAACCAGCAAATAACCTACATACTTATACAGCAAAATCTATCTCGGGTTATTCTGCAATAACCCATGCGCATGCAGTGACGTCATACCATTTTTTCTAACACTTGATACTAGTATGTCATGTTAGAATTGAAATAACGATTTACAAGTTCCCAAGTAAGATTTCTCAAGAATAACCCGAGTTGTTCGTTCTTATGCGAAACAATATATCACTCATGCCTACGGCCTTCTTGATATATTCTTATGCATAAGAACTCAAAACACAGGTTATTCTACAATAAACCACGGTTGGGAACTTATTATTTCTTAAATAATGCTTCAGACTGCGGTTGTAGAATAATGTAGCAACTTGAACATTGCAAATTATTGTCACCCATTATTATGTAACTTCAATGACTTTGTGTTGACAAGAAAAGATACTAAGCTACAAATGTAATGGTTGCAATAAAATACACATGTATTCAAAAGTGGTTAATCAGAGTTTGATGATCAACTAATGCATTTTTTGGAAACTTTTCTAACTGATCATTAATTTACACTTATTTGTGTTCATCGAGTTCTTAATACACATCAGATTTTCACTGGAAGTACTTAGAACTTAAACTTTGATTTTCCTATCCTGGTTGCCCAACTAACACAGCATTATTATGCCCCCTTTCGAAGGAGGGGTATATTGTTTTGCAGATGTCGGTTGGTCTGTATGTAGGTGGGCCGATGGTCTAGTGGTAACACGCTTGACTGTCAGTCCAGAGGTCCGGGGTTCGAATCCCGGTCCTGGCACTGGAAATTTCTGAGATGCTCTTTAGTGTCTCCCACCTAACTAGAGGCCTGTACTGGTTCTTCCCAGGAAAGATGGCTTCGCGTGTATCGGTGCTATACACCGGGCATGTTAAAGAACCAGACTGTCTTTTCGCAAAGAGCTAGGCTAAGTTAGCCAGACACGTCTGTATCTAAAACGTTCTCTCTGTCTGTTCTGGGGGCTTTATCTCACTCTGTCCCTCTGGTCAGATCGCTCTGTGTCTGTACTAGTAGAGGATGAATTTCGCGCCCAGTGTGGCTGCGTCTGCTATATGTAAAGCGCCTCTGAATGTGTTTATCATGAAAAGGGCAGTATATAAATCTGGTATTATAATATAATAATAATATAGACCAATCAGTTTCCGAATGATAACTCAAGAACACTTAAGCTTAGGATCATGAAAGTTGATAGGGAGGTTGGTCATCACCAGCAGATGACCCTATTGATTTTGATCAAGGTCACAGTGACCCAGAACAGTAAAACGGTTTCTGGATGATAACTCAAGAATGCTTGGGCATTCTAAGGATCATGAAAGTTGATAGGGAAGTTGGTCATCACCAGCAGATGACCCCTATTGATTTTGAGTTCATTAGGTCAAAGTTCAAGGTCACATTGGCCAGGAACAGTTGAATGGTTTCCAGACAATAACTCAAGAACGCTTGGGCCAAGGATCATGAAAGTTGATAGAGAGGTCAATCATGACCAGCAGATGACCCCTATTGATTTTGAGGTCATAGGTCAAAGGCAGGGCTCCAGATAATTTTTTTGGCCAATGAGTATTTACTCAACATATTTTTGGTGAATGAGTAAAATGGTAAAATCTGAAATTGACTAGAAGTAATTTTACTCCTGAAAATTTATAAATGTGAAACATTTAAGTCTTTGCTTCTTTTTTTCCCTTGGCTTGCTTTTGCTTCACACTCACTACCGAATAAAATAGAATATTCAATATACCTTTAGCTATGTTTTGGGGATCAGTTTTGTTGGTTTAAAGAATGCGTAGAGTGTTTGTTCACTTATACATTCTTAGAAAGAGAAATTTTTGTTTATTCCGCACCGGAAGTTGATATTTTAAATCGACACCGCTTTAAAATACACTACCGTACCATCAATATTAATTCCCAACTATTTGATATATGCAGCCATTGAGTGTAAAAAATAGTTTAACCTAGGTTTATAGAGTACCATTCAATGCGTGTGTACATTCAATGTGGGAGAATTACATGTAATGCCGACTGTGCTCTGTTACATAAAGCATCCGGACGATTCAGATTTTGTTTACGCAAATAAAAAGTCATTGCGTGCGTTTCTGTTATTTCATATACGTTTTTATACGCTTAAAAATTATCAGACATGCGTATATGCATTATTTCAAAGCGTAATTTACGCTAATACGCATCTTATCTGGAGCCCTGCAAAGGTCAAGGGTTACATAGTGACCCAAAACAGTTAAACCATTTCCAGATGATTACTTGAGAACGCTTGGGTCTAGGATCATGAAACTTAATAGTGAGCAGGGATTTTTTTTGGCCATTTTTATAGCCGTTATTGTGCCAAGAAGTATATATTTTTCCTAAAATTAGTGCAAAAATTCCCAGTCTACATTCTGAAAAAAATTTCATCAAAATTGCACAACATTGACCAAATTATGGACAATTTTGTAATGGCAGTATCTTAAAGAGGTTGTACAATGTGAAACAAGTGTATGAGAAAGTACTTAAACACATCCTTACTGTATCCTGTGGGACTAAATATTTCCCAATTTGGAACATTTACGCGTCAAAATTCCCAATATTGGGGGTATAGGCTATGTTTAGTTACCAAAACAGGAAGAAACATGAGCTCGTCGAACACTAAATGCCCCCACTTGATGCATTCATTAATTGCACAAGGAACAGAAATTGTATGCTCACTGTAAAGAAAAGTTCTACCGTTCTGGTTCAATTTGACCTTGACCTTTAACCTATTAACCTAACAAGAGATCACAGAGTGATCTTGGCACCCACCACTGAGCCATTTTTGAACGTTTCAAATTTCAAGACTAACTCAAGGTCAAAATCACAGACTTCCGGAAAGTCTTCGGTCCGACGGACATGACCCGAAAATTTTGATGCGGTCTGCGGTTTCTTAATCCGGATGCGGTCCGACTGACCGGCATTTATCGCTATGACTAGATACCGGAAAGGGCCCTTTCCGCAAAAAGGACTTAACATGATCGGAAAGGGCCTGCCATATGTTTATTACTGGAATTTAGTTAATTATTTCTTCATATTTCATTATGACATAATAAAAGAAAATAAATTACAAAAAGAAAGTTATCAATTTGTTATTTTTAAATGAATTATAGACAAAATACGAGTCATGACATAAACCGCGCTGATCGGAAAGGGCTTAACATGTTGCGAAAAGGGCCTGTCACATGTTTATTCTTGGAAATTATTTAATTATTTCTTCATATTTCATTATTACATAATAAAAGAAAATAAATTACGAAAAAAAGTTATCAATTTTTTTTTTTAAGAATTATAGACAAAATACGAGTCATGACATAAACCGCGCTGATTTGAAATGGCTTAACATGATCGGAAAGGGCCTGTCACATGTTTATTATTGGAAATTATTTAATTATTACTTCATATTTCATTTAACAAATGAAAAAGAAAATAATTTAAAATAAAACAATTAGTAATACTCGAATTTTAAATGAATTATAGATAAAATACGGGTCATGACATAAAACGCGCTGATCGGAAAGGGCTTAACATGATCGGAAAGGGCCTGCTGTTTGTTTATTATTGGAACTTATTTATTTATTTATTCATATTTCATTTATGAAATAGAAAAGAAAATAAATTATGAATTATGAAATAGCTATTTATGATTTTAAATGAATTATAGACAAAATATGGGTTATGACATAAACTACGCTGATCGAGAAGGGCCTAACATGATCGGAAAGGGTCTGTCACATGTTTATTATTTGAAATTATTTAATTGTTTCTTCATATTTCGTATTTCGTTTAACAAAAGAAAATTAATTAAGAAAAAAGATCATTATCGATTTTTAAATGAACTATACACAAAACACATGTCAGTGCATAAACCGCGCTGATCGGAAAGGACCGGCCTTTGAATATATGCGGCGTAACAAACACGTGCCTCTGATTAGTCCTGATAGAGTTTGATTGGATTATCACACCTATTGATTATATCAATTAATCAGTATATTTGTAAGCACACACAAGTGCCATGTGACAAATAATGTCTTTATATTATAACAATATTTTTATACACTTTGCCTTTTGGACAGATAATAGCCTTTATTGACTTTAATTGCTTCCTCAAACAATGCCGCTAAATGTTTTGGGTAAAAAGTCACCTGATTTTTAGCATGCATGGGTGTACCGTTTGCACGGAACAGTGTAAGACGAACTGTATATTCTGTGAGGTAAGTGCAGTTAATATGATAAGCTTTTATCTAATGTTAATACTTGTCGTTATTCCTGCAAATTGAAGAATTGAAGAAAAAAAAACAAGTACATTCGGTAGTATTTTTATTTTTGCACAAGAAATGCTTATAAAGCCGTAAATATATCAGCCGGCGAACAGTAGTTGACAATGTTGTTTCCTCCGATGTTTAAGAAGACATACCTGAAATATAAAACATATGTATTTAAAAATCATTATCGTATACGTTTATAAAAATACGTATTCGTAGATATAAAAAAAAATAATTGGTATATCCAATCTGTAATGTTATTTCTAAACGTCGTATTGATGCTTTTATTTTATATTGTATTACAATTTTCTTAATAATGTATGTATTCACTACACGTCATTTCACATACCAACATTTGAATAGGTACTGAAGCTAATTATTATAATGTTTTTGGCAACTCGCGGTAGTAACACATAAGGCGTAACAGTGTTGCATATTATGCACGTGCATGGCATGTGCACCAACATGCACATGTTTGTTTACACTTAAATATGATTATGATAGTACTTGGTTTACAAATTGTAACTATTTCCATTACTTAGATTAGCAAAAGTTTATAATGTCTTGTTCTTTCACCGAAAGAAAATATTATAAATATTTAGCAAAAATAGAAATTTACTTCTTACCTTGGTTTGTCCTTTAATAATCTATCATACATTGGCCTGAATGTTTTACGTGTTGACATTCCAGATACACCATAGAAGGCACATTTATATTTGAAATGCATATTGCCACTGGTATGCTTTTCTAGGCGTGTAACGTAACTGTCACCAAATATAGCATTATTATTCGAATGTTGCGTTTCTGAAATCAGTCTATGGTTTATATATTATATTATTGAATAAAGCATCATTTACTCAATGGCAAATTATTTTGTCAACGAAAAGCCGTAAAAACATCTAACCTTCTTTAAATATTTTGATTGACACGTAGCAATCAGTATTTACTCAACTTGTTGATTGATTGGTGACATATGAATAACCTGTCCGTTCGTTAATAACAATTATAAGGTACTTTTAACAGAACGATGAGCAATAAACTTTAAAAGTATATTGCAAGAATATTTGTTATTATTAAACTTCCAATAAATACATGTTTTATAAATATTTAAGGGAGATCTGTATTTATTATCATCTCATCAATGTGCAATTTACACGGAGTTAAAACATATAACTAAAATACATTTAGTTTATGTACTGACGCGTATATTCACTATATTGTCAATAATTCATTTAAAAATAAAAATAAATGTTATTTTTTTTAAGTTCTTTTCTTTTTGATTTGATAAATGAAATATGAAGAAAGAAATAAATAATTTCCAATAATAAACATATAACAGGCCCTTTCCGATCATGTTAAGCTCTTTCCGATCAGCGCGCTTTATGTACTGGCGCGTATTTTGCCTATAATTCATCTAAAAATCAAAAATTCATATATCTTTTTTTCGTATGTTCTTCTCTTTTTGATTTGATAAATGAAATATGAAGAAAGAAATAAACAATTTCCAATAATAAACATATAGCAGGCCCTTTCCGATCATGTTAACCCCTTTCCGATCAGCGCGGTTTATGTCATGACCCGTATTTTGTCCATAATTCATTTAAAAATCGAATATTGATAATTTTTTATCTTAAATAATTTCTTTTTTATTTGTTAAATGAAATGTGAAAAAATAATAAAATTAGTTCCAATAATAAACATATAGCAGGCCCTTTCCGATCATGTTAAGCCCTTTCCGATCAGCGCGGTTTATGTCATGACCCGTATTTTATCTATAATTCATTTAAAATTCGAGTATTAATACTCGTATTTTCATTTAAAAATAACAAATTGATAACTTTTTCTCGTAATTTATTTTCTTTTATTATGTCATAATGAAATATGAAGAAATAGTTAAATCAATTCCAATAATAAACATATGGCAGGCCCTTTCCGATCATGTTAGGCCCTTTCCGATCAAATATCACGGAAAGGGCCCTTTCCGGTATCTAGTCATGCCCGGCATTTATTGTACCCCGAGAACCGCAACATCTCGGACGACATATCAAAATGGCGTCACATAATTATGCCGGGGCAAACCGGGAAAGAAACGTAAATTAACGCCTAACAATCGTAGTGAAAGGAAACAAATGTACGAAAATAAGAGGGTTGACCGAACATTTAACGAGAAATGGACTAAAAACCACTCCTGGCTTGTATATGATGGAGAAAAGCAACGTATGCGGTACACAGACATTTTCTTTGGTCCGGCATATTTTTTTTTTGGTCTGGCAGATTTTTAGGCATTGCTGGACCAAATGTCCTGCCATTTTTAGCTCATCTGATTTTTTGAAAAAAAATGATGAGTTATTGTCATCACTTGAGCGGTTGTCGGCGTCGGCGCCGGCGTCGGCGTTGCCTGGTTAAGTTTTATGTTTAGGTCAGCTTTTCTCCTAGGAAGTGTCTAGCCGTCCGGTAACCGGATGCCTAGCCTGCGTTCTAGTCGTCCGGTTACCGGACGGCTAGCAAATCCTCAGGGGATTTTCTAGTCGTCCGGTAATTGATTTCCAAATGAATAAGACATGATTTTATATAGTTTTAATGTTATTTACTTAAGATATTGATACTTATCTGCAAACAAAATGTTGTGTGAATACATATTATACAGATTTACAATAAATCACTGCATTATTCAGCCGATAAAATGGAAGTTTGGCGAACTCAATGATGGTGAGATCGACATGACGCCACTTATCAAAGTCTGTTCATCTGGAGGCTTTTATTCATAATTTTAACATGTCCAAGACATTGCGGAATGATACTTATTTCACTTGGGTATTGATTACATTTTACTCGGACTTTATCATAGACTCCCTGTGTAAAATCTCAAACTTTTAACTAAAATAAAGGTATTAAATCGATTTGATATTTCAATGAAACTTCAAAGTTGTGTAGTTTGTAGCATTATCTGGGGCATGTGCAGTGAAAAATCTTAATTTGATTTCTAAAATAGTATGTTATTTATTTTTAAAGTCACTATATGTTCATTGTAAATATACTTTGTTATACCCAAGTGGAAACTGGCAGGTACTCGAAAATGCAGCTCTCTGATTGGTCAGTTAGAACCCCTAATATACAATGATGTCATGATAAAGTTATGAATGGGATCGGAATTTTTAAATTTTAACAACTTTTTCACTGGATTTTCAAAATTAAAACAGTTTTGAAATTTCAATTTCATATTTTAGTATTCAAATATTTTTTAATGAACAACTGTTTTAAATGACATCTAATTTCAAAAGCGGCACTGAAATGTTCAAAACTTTAAGAAAAACAGTAGTTAAAATATATATAGAGATTTGTGTTTTAATAACTAAAGTTTAGGCCGTTAGAAAAACATCACTTTTTACAAAAATAGCATATGGACGTTCGGCGATCAATGTTTAATCATTTCTAAAAATAGAATATCAACGGCTTTGTAAACAAACACGATCTCTTGCGTTTAATTGACTGAAAAATCAGATAAATATTGGTATTTTAAGTAAATAACATTTAAAACTGTATAAAATCATTACCTATTCAATAAGAAATCAATTACCGGACGACTAGAAAATCCCCTGAGGATTTGCTAGTCGTCCGGTAACCGGACGACTAGAACGCAGGCTAGATGTCCGGTTACCGGACGGCTAGACACTTCCTTTCTCCTAAACTATCAAAGCTATTGCTTTGAAACTTGGAATACTTGTTCATCATCATAAGCTGACCCTGTATAGCAAGAAACATAACTCCATCTTGCTTTTTGCAAGATTTATGGCCCCTTTTGTACTTAGAAAATATCAGATTTCTTGGTTAAGTTTTAAATTTAGGTCAACTTTTCTCCTGAACTATCAAAGCTTTTGCTTTGAAACTTGGAATACTTGTTCACCATCATAAGCAGATCCTGTACATCAAGAAACATAACTCCATCTTGCTTTTTGCAAGAATTATTGCCCCTTTTGGACTTAGAAAATCAGTTTTCTTGGTTAAGTTTTATGTTTAGGTCAGCTTTTATCCTAAACTATCAAAGCTATTGCTTTAAAACTTGCAACACTTGTTCACCATCATAAGCTGACCCTGTACTGCAAGAAACATAACTCCATCCTGCTTTTTGCAAGATTTATGGCCCCTTTTGGACTTAGAAAATATCAGATTTCTTGGTTAAGTTTTATGTTTAGGTCAACTTTTTCTCTTAAACTATCAAAGCTATTGCTTTAAAACTTGCAACTCTTGTTCACCATCATAAGCTGACCCTGTACATCAAGCAACATAACTCCATCCTGCTTTTTGCAATAATTATTGCCCCTTTTGGCCTTAGAAAAATCATTTTCTTGGTTGAATATTATGTTTAAGTCAACTTTTCTCATAAACTATCAAAGCTATTGCTTTAAAACTTGCAACAGTTTTTCACCATCATAAGTGGACACTGTACATCAAGAAACATAACTCTATCCTGCTTTTTGCAAGAGTGATGGCCCTTTTTAGACTTAGAAAATCATGGGTAGGACAATATTTCTATTATACAAAAAAAATCAGATGAGCGTCAGCACCCGCAAGGCGGTGCTCTTGTTCCAACTTTCCTGAAGTCTGAAGTCAAGGTCAAATTTCATTCAGTGCAAAACACTGTGCATGTGGTCCAAATTTGAAAGCTGTGGCTTCAGAAATGTGAAAGTAGGTTACTAGATCAATTTCAAGGTCAAAGTTTATTTCAGTACATAAAACTAAACATGGGGTCCAAATTTGAAGGCTGTAGCTTGAGAAATGTAAAATAGGTCACTTGGTCAAAATCAATGTCAAATTTCATTTCGGAACACAAAACTTTGCATGTGGTCCAAATTTGATGCCTGTACCTTCAAAAATGTGAAAGTAGGTCACTAGGTCAATAACAAGGTCAAAGTTTGTTTCGGTACACAAACCTATGCATGTGGTCCAAATTTGAAGGCTGTAGCTACAGAAATGTGAAAGTAGGTCACTAGGTCAAGATCAAGGTCAACTCATGTCAAGGCTCATCTTGCCACTCAAAACAATACATGTGGTCCAAATTTGAATGATATAGGTTACGGACATGAAGATTCTAAGTTTTTCCCTATATAAGTCTATATTGTAATCGTACCCGGTCTTTGTCATGGATGGCGCTATAACAGTTAGTACTGGATGGCTCTTAGAATTTACTTCTTTAAAAAACCTGATCTCTGAATTATATCATTGGATGGCATTTACTACCTTGTAACCTTTACGTATATCTGATGGTAGAGACGTAATTCAATAGAAAGATTTATTCGTTTCAATTACTTTTAATGATGTTGAAATATTTGCTATATTATTATAACGATGTTGAATTAAATCATGTAATTAATACGTTATTGTGTTGTTTTATATTTCATAACCCTTGGTAGTGTCACTGTAGCTGTAAACTTCTGTATTTCAATGTTCTTGATTGTTAAAATGTTATGAAAATGTCACTTTGGCAAAGGAGATGTACACGTTTTTGCTGTTTTTGTGTTATTTTGACGGAATTCACTATTTTGACGGCGTCCACAGGTTTCGACGGATTTTACAGTATTGACGGCAACCACCTTTTGACGGCATTCGCGAAATTGACGGCGTTTAGTATTGTCATGTAGAAATCAATATTATTAATGCTCTTTTGACGGTATACCTTGACGGCTGACGGAACCAGTGAAATTTGACGGACTATAGACCTATCTCTGGTGACCTACGGGTTTCAACCATTTACCCGTTTTGACGGTGGAAAAGCTGAAAACTTGACGGCATTCGCTTTATTTATAGCCTTTTGCGTACTAATATCCAGGGTGAATAGTCCCGCCAGAAAAGTTTCAAACATAGCGCTGTCCAATCAGCGCGCACAGCGGCTCCAGTTAGCCAATGAAATCGTTACGCATCACGATCATCGTCTGCATCAAATCGCCGTCATGCGAGATAGATCCGTCAAAGGTCCAGTAAAAGCACGATTACAAGGTCCACACAGAACGGATCCCTTAAAGGGTTACAGCTTTGTAATTGGCAATCTTAGGGGATTTAATATTTACTAACGGTAGTTATGCTGCTTGTTGGTAATTTCTCACAGCGTCTGGCATGGAAGGAACTAGCTTCCGTCAAAAGTTTGACGAGTAAATGTAAGCAATCCAGAGTTTATACAATTGTCAACATTATTGAACGAGATTGTTATTGGCATGAACTCTATTGATGATGGTAAATATCTATGACTGTGAATAGCTGCCGTAAGTTTGTTTGTTGAAACATAATTTGCAATTGTAACGCATTTCCGCGATCATAACAAATCTTGATGGAATTCATGTCTTTGCCATTTGTGTACCAATTCACACTAGTTACTGGTCTATTAAGATGATTTATGCATAGTACATGTTTGGTTTGGTCTGAAATAGTTCCTCACCCAGTTATTTTGTGATTGTATACTTATTTACCAGTGTCAGCTAGACTGACTATTACAATATTAACCATGTGACCCCCGGGGTGAGGCCACATTTGACCCTAGAGGGATAATTTGAACAAACTTGGTAGAGAACCACTAGATGATGCTACATTACAAAGCCCTAGGCTTTGTGGTTTGGACAAGAAGATTTTCAAAGTTTTTCCCTATATAAGTCTATGTAAACCGTGTGATCCCCAGGGCAGGGCCATATTTGATCCTAGGGGAATAATTTGGACAATCTTAGTAGAGGACCACTAGATGATGTCATATACCAAATATCAAAGCCCTTGGACCTGTGGTTTTGGATAAGAGGCTTTTCAAAGTTTTTTCCTATATAAGTCTACATAATTTAAACCATGTGACCCCCGGGGTGGGGCCATATTTGACCCCAGGGAAATAATCTGAACAGTCTTGGTAGAGGACCACTAGATTTTGCTACACACCAAATATCAAAGCCCTAGGCCCTGTGGTTTTGGAAAAGAAGATCAGAAACCGTTTAACTGTTCCTGGCCAATGTGACCTTGACCTTTCACCTAATGACCTCAAAATCAATAGAGGTCATCTGCTGGTTATGACCAACCTCACTATCAATTTTCCTGACACTAGGCCAAAGCGTTCTTGAGTTATTGCCTGGAAACCATTTTACTGTTCCTGGTCACTGTGACCTTGACCTTTGAAATACTGACCTCAAAATCAATAGGGGTCATCTGCTGGTCATGACCAACCTCCCTATCAACTTCCATGACCCTAGACCTAAGCATTCTTGAGTTATCATCCGGAAACCCTTCAACTGTTCAGGGTCACTGTGACCTTGACCTTTGACAAACTGACCTCAAAATCAATAGGGGTCATCTGCTGGTGATGACCAACCTCCCTATTCACTTTCATGATCCTAGGCCCAAGGGTTCTTGAGTTATCATCCGGAAACCTTTTTACTCATCAGGGTCACTGTGACCTTGATCATTGACATACAGATCTCAAAATCAATAGGTATCATCTGCTTGTGATGAACAAACTCCCTATCAACTTTCATGATCCTAGGCCCAAGCGTTCTTGAGTTATCATCCGGAAACAGATTGGTCTACATTCCGACCGACATACCGACCGACATCTGCAAAACAATATACTCCTCCTTCTTCGAACCAGTAGATGACCCCTTTAGATTTTGAGGTCAGTAGGCCAAAGGGCAAGGTCACATTGACCTGGAACAGTTAAACACTTTCCAGACAATAACTTGAGAACGCTTGCCAAATTGGGCCTAGGCTCACGAAACTTAATAGGAAGGTTGATCATGACCAGTAGATGAACCCTGTTGATTTTGAGGTCAGTAGGTCAAAGGTCAAGGTCAGATTGAACCAGAACAGTAGAACTTTTGTTCAAAGTGAGCAAATAATTTTTGTTTCTTGTTCAATTACTGAATGCATCAAGCTGGGGTGGGGGTGGGGGGTTGAGCATTTCGTGTAACTTTTGTTTACAGTGAGCAAATAATTTTTGTTTCTTGTGCAATTACTGAATGCATCAAGCTGGGGTGGGGGTTGGGGGTTCACTTTTTTAACACTTCTGAATTAAAGGGTGATTACAAGATTTCATAAAAAGGTATAAATTATACATTTCCAATTGAGGGATCTAACTCTATGTAATGGGTCAGTCTTTTTGTTCCTTCAATAAATCTAACAGAATATATGAAAATGTTGCTGTGTAAAGTGATCAACCACATTTAATAGTTATTATGTATACTCATGGTGTATTATATTTGATCTATATAAGAAGTCAATAATACGAAGTAGACATACCTTTGATCAATAAACTTGATTTGAATATCAAATGTAGTTTTGTATATACAAATATATCTTACAAGGTGAAAAGTAAGCTGCCTGACCATGGGTTGAACCACTCCAGGAGCAATGGTCTCAGTTGCCGAGTGGTTAAGGTCACTGATGTTGTATCACTAGTCGCTTACCTATGTGGGTTTAAGCTTTACAAAGGTTGTCATGCAAGAATATCTGTGGTTCTATCCTGGGTGCCTGCCTGTATCGGAAATAACGTCTGTATTGGTACTGTGGACTTTTCCCTCTCCCCACCCCCATTCAAAAAGCTACTAAGAAAGTCTATCTATTTGCCGTTGACGTCAAACCCCTTTTGGGAACGTAGACGTTTTGCGCGTCAGAATCAACAAGAGCTGTCACTAATGGTGACAAATGCTCCCACAGCGCCTTGACCTTTGACCTTGTGACCCCAAAGTCAATAGGGATCGTGTACTCAATAAGTACTATTAGCATGTGAAGTTTAAAGGTCAAGGGTGCAGTGGTTCGCGAGTAAAGTGCCTTCATGCAAGAAGTTAACATTGGCCCCTGTGACCTTGACCTGTGACGTGGTGACCCCAAAATCAGTAGGGGTCGTGTACTCAATAAGTACCAGCAGCATGTGAAGTTTGAAGGTCCTGGGTGCAGTGGTTCGCGAGTAAAGTGCCTTCATGCAAAAAAGTTAACATTGGCCCCTGTGACCTTGACCTTTGTCATGGTGACCCAAAAGTCAGTAGGGGTCGTGTACTCAATAAGTACTATCAGCATGTGAAGTTTGAAGGTCCTGGGTGCAGTGGTTCGCGAGTAAAGTGCCTTCATGCAAAAAGTTAACGTTGTGACAAACGAACTAATGAACGAACTAATGAACGGACGGACAGTTGAAAACTAATAGAAAGAAAATAGTGATAAAAGTTTAGAGTAAAAGAAACAGAAAATAGATTTGGTGATGTAACAAGAGGGCCATGGTGCCCTATATCGCTCACCTGAGTACCATTGCTCTTAATGATAAGATCAAGTTTTGACATAGATCACATAGGCATAGACATTAAATATCATCAGGATAAATGTTTTCTTATAACAGTCCGTTTTGACCTAAGGGTCCTGACCTATATTCATTTACATAAAACAAAGGGAGGTAATTTGTCATAAATTCAGTCAAAAGTTATCTACCCTGATTGTCCGAGTCCATCTGATGGCATAAATGACATTTCAAATCAGTATCTTCATTGGTTACAGAGGGAGGTTATCTGACAAAAAATCAGTCCATAGTTATCTACCCTGATTGTCTCAGTCAAACTAATGACAATAATGAAATTTCAAATAAGTCCTATAAGTACTTACTGATATAAATCCATTTTGATTACAATCAGGGGAGGTAATCAGATATAAAAGAACCTACGATTGGATCTGACATTCGTCATGGAATCCAAGATTTATTGTTGTTGAAGATATTCTGGAAGTTTGTATCAAATCAAACCATAAATGAAGTCTCTATATGACTGCAAAAGCCAAAATAGCAAATTTTGGACCTTTAATGGGCCATAACTCTGGAACCAATGATGGAATCTGGCCAGTTCAAGAAAGGAACCCTAGATCTTATGGTGATACAAGTTGTTTGCAAGTTTGGTTAAAATCAAATAAAAAATGAAGTTGCTTTTGTGCAGACAAGGACAAAATAGCTACTTTTGGCCCTTTCAGCGGACATAACTCTGGAACCCATAATGGAACCTGGCCAGTTCAAGAAAGGAATCAAGATCTTATGGTGATACAAGTTGTGTGCTAGTTTGGTTAAAATCAAATCATAAATGAAGCTGCTATTGTGCAAACAAGGTCAAAATAGCTAATTCTGGCCCTTTCAGGGGCCATAACTCTAGAGCCCATAATGGAATCTGGCCAGTTCAAGAAAGGCACCAAGATCTTATGGTGATATAAGTTGTGAGCAAGTTTGGTTAAAATAAAATCATAACTGAAGCTGCTATTGTGTAGACAAGGTCAAAATAGCTAATTCTGGCCCTTTCAGGGGCCATAACTCTGGAACCAATAAAGGAATCTGGCCAGTTCAAGAAAGGAACCAAGATCTTATGGTGATACAAGTTGTGTGCAAGTTTGGTAAAAATCAAATCATAAATAAAGCTGCTATTATGCAGAAAAGATCAAAATAGCTAATTCTGGCCCTTTTAGGGGCCATAACTCTGGAACCCAAAAGGGGATCTGGCCAGTTCATAAAAGGAACAGAGATGTTATGGTGATACAAGTTGTGTGCAAGTTTAGTTAAAATAAAATCATAAATGAAGCTGCTATTGTGCAGACAAGGTCAAAACAGCTAATTCTGGCCCTTTCAGGGGCCATAACTCTGGAACCCATAAAGGAATCTGGCCAGTTCAAGAAAGAACCAAGACCTTATGGTGATACAAGTTGTGTGCAAGTTTGGTAAAAATAAAACCATAAATGAAACCTCTGTCGTGCAGACAAGAAATTGTTGACGGACGGACGCATGCACGGACGGACTGACGACAGACGAAGGGTGACAAAAGCTCACCTTGTCACTATGTGTCAGGTGAGCTAAAAAGGTTAAAACTTGGATTTGCAGGATAACTAGGGCTAGACATGTTCTAGGCTGCAAACTGCAGCACTGAACTGCTCTAGGGTAGGGAGGTGGGCGACACTGGGGCAAGTTGGTTCCAACGGAACACTGTTCTCGGAAAATAAGAAAACTTGTAGTACTTACGGTAGTCAGTGGTTGCAGTAATTAACCTATAACTTAGGGAATGGCCATAGTGGGCACAGCGGGACATTGGGGTCAGGTAATCTACGATTGGGATAGCAACCAAATCATGATGAATCTTATAGAAGAGTCAGAAACCTAGAATCTATACGCCTTAAGGTATTGGACCCCTAATAGTAATGTTTAAAAAATGGCATTTGCTTGGTATATTCTTAAAGTTGACCATGTTTCACACTGTGTTGCAAATTTTAAACAATTTTTACCGTGCCGTTTTTTGTAAATTTTGTATAATTTATGGTATTTCCTCATGCTCAAGAGGAGACAAAATTCAATGTGATGGCCACTATCTAAAACGTTTGCAGAGAATTCATTACAGCATTAATTTTGATAAAAGAAACATCAAACTATTGTTAAATAACTATAAAACACAAAATAAAACTGTAAAAATAATTTTTGTCTAGGGTGCCTCAAGTAAACAGATTTAATGAGACAAAATTCTAACTCCAACATTGAAAAATTAAGGTCGAATTCTGTGGGTCTGTTTTGAATTTTGCTCACTTCATTCAAAAATAACCTTGGGGCAATAGTAAAACCTACCTGCATTTCTTCCACAATATGTAATCTAAAGAATGAAGGCAAAATAGAGAACTTTTACCGCACGTAACTCAGTATTTTTAAAGATGTCTAAGTCTACCCCTCCTGATTCAGGGGTAAATTCACATTGAACAGCAAAAAATCGCTTTTAAAATGAAAATTTTCCACTTTTGTACAATTCTTCCATGATTAGTCTTGAAAGAAGTAAAAACTTACTAGAAAAAAAGGAAAACATGGAAAAAAAAAATTTCGTCCCTGTGGGGTTTGAACCTACGCCCCCCTGAAAATTGCAGTCAAAGTAGGTTTATGGTAAGAATTGAATACTCTTCAAAAAGGAGATACTCTATTACGGGTCCAATACCTTAAATCCAGTCGACGAAGGTTTAGGGAGTGTAGCATATCTGTTACACTGGAAGTACGGCCGCAGTCGATCTTGATCCAACAGGTGGCTCTCCTTTGGACGCTTTTAATTTGGTCAATTTGAGTTTGGGTGTGGGGCGACCATACCTTGGAGGCATATTCGAGTTGGGGTCGGACTAGAGTCTGGTAAGCAATGGTCTTAATGGATTGGGATTTGACCTAATAATGTTTCTTTATAAAAACCCTAGGGTTTGGTTAGCTTTCTTGGTTGACCTGTTTATGTGATTGGCCCATGATAGGTCATTTGAGATATCCACGCCTTTTAGCTGAGATGACCGATTCAAGTTGGACTCCATGTAGGCAATATTGGGTAGGGATAGGATGTTTCCTTCTAGTGGCTTGGATCACTTGACACTTGGAGGGGTTAAACTCCATATCCCACTCCATCTCCCACTTTTCTACAAGTTTGAGGTCATTTTGGAGAGTGACAGATTGGTCTGCAGATGTCAGTGTTAGATATATTGCCGTGTCATCTGCAAACAGACGGACTTTGGAACTGAAGTTTTGTGGGAGGTCATTTATGTAAGCTAGGAAGAGCAGGGGACCAAGTACAGACCCCTGTGGGACACCTGATGATACAGTCAGACCTGTGAACAAAGATCACTCTTTGGAACAAGCAAAAGTGGTCTTTGTTCACAGGTGGTCTTTATTCAGGGGAAAGGGTCATTTCTCAGTTAGCCATTATCATGCTGATAAAAAGTATTTTTACAGCTTCTTGCTTTCTTTATGTTCTATGTAACTTGCAAATTTTCAATCGAGCAGTAATTATTATGTTTGCTATAATGCGAAAGTCGTGAAAATTTGGCGGATTTCAAATATTTTCATGCTAGAACAGTCCAGCTAGTGGTCATTATTTTGGGGCAAATATGACCCTTGGTAATGAATTAGGCCGGTCGTGGTCGCCAGGTGGTCGCTATTCATGGCTTTTTTTTATGAGCATTATTGAGCATTTTTCTACGGGGGGGGGGGGGGGGGTGACCAGAGACCGGTCGTTGTCGGCAGGTGGTCGGTATTCACGGGTGATTGCTAGCACAAGTTTGACTGTACTGGAATGGCATCAGAGGTAGTGCCATTTAAGAATACTGACTGGATCCTATTATCTAAGAAGCCTTTGACCCATCTTTAAGATTCTTAGTGTGTTACCACTGACTCCGTATTCGTGCATTTTTAGAAAAACTTTCTCATGGCTTGTTGAAAGCCTTACTAAAATCTAGTAGTATAAGATCTAATTGTTTCTTATTGTAGACTGAAGTGACCAGATCATTTACTAACATAACTAACTGGGTAACACATGATCTTTTTTCCCTAAATCCATGCTGTAGGTCATACAGAATAATACAGAATACCATGGTTGGTGAAGTGCTTAACAATAGATGAGGAAACAATGTGTTCAAGAACTTTGCATAGGACACATGTTAATGAAATTGGCCTGTAATTAACTGGATTTGACCTATCACCTTTTTTAAAAAGTCTTCTTAGTACAAAACAAAGCATGCAGTCGTTGTGACGACAGTACGAGATACAGATACTGGAACATGACAGAGCTAGTACAGATGATACCCTGGTCATTAAATGCTTTAAAATAAGAAAATTAGTAGTTTTGATACCTCTTGAGTATTCTATTGATGAGTATCCAATGTTAAGTGAAAATCTACCACTTGTTTTATAGCATACAGCCTTATGTTTACACGAGATATGCCATCTTCCCTCTTAGGGCCAGTTCATTTCACATTTGCGGTCTACACCATTTTGCCTCGGGCAACAGGCCAGGCATTCATTTGGTTTCACGGCAAATCATATATATTCGCGATATAAAATAGGTTAAACATCTGAAAAATTGTGTTAATAACAGTAAGGCCAGAGTTTTTTAATAACTTGGCTTACGGGAGATTTTCCAAAAATGAGCATTAGGAGGAGTGAATAAAAATAAAAATAAAGTAGGAAAATGTTAGCATCGAAAAAAAAAAAAAAAAAAAAAAATGAAAAAAAAACACAAACAATTTTATTTTGTAAAAAGTGCCACTGGGTTAAAAAAAATTGTTGTTTCAGGCAAATGTAGATTCACAACATACCCCTTTGCACATTAGGTACACTGCCTTGCTAAAAAATAGCAAGTGTAACTAATGTGCATAATAACTGATAATAGGGGATTAATAATTAACAAGCAATAAAACACTTGCAGATCAATGATCTCCCACTGGGTAGACTGTGGAAAGTTGTGAGACTGTTTACTCTACTGTTTTTAATTAACTGCCACATCTATGTTAATTTGTATGTTTTCAATTCTTATTGTGAATAAATAAGGTATTTTTACAGTAAAACTTTATATTATAACTTTTACCCATAATTGTATGATCAAAATAGCATTCACTGGTTATATTATATAATTTTAAAATATTGCATCTGGCTGAACAGAACAGAGCATACACTTTATTTAGTTCAATCTTACAATGAAACAAAGAAATATTCTGTATAATTTATAATTAATATTGTACAAGTTATTTGAGCCACAAAGTAAAAGAATAATATATCTGTTGCACATTTGCTTTTCACCTTCCTCAGAATGTCCAAGACACAATTCAGTATTTTTAGCTCGACTATACGAAGTATAAGGAGAGCTATCCTACTCGCCCCGGCGTCGGCGTCTTTCCGCGTCCCCACCTTGGTTAAAGTTTTGGTGCACTTTCTCTTTTTTCAACTTATCTCTGTAATTACTTGATGGATTTGATTCAAACTTGAAATACTTATTCCTCATCATCATCCACATCATCTAACATAATACAATGGCACCAATATTTCATGAATTATCCCCCCTTTTCACTTAGATTTTCAGGTTAAAGTTTTGATGCACTTTCACTCTATCTCTGTTATTACTGAATGGACTTGATTCAAACTTAAAATAGTTGTTCAACATCATCACCCACATCATATGACACAAGGTGCATAACTCTGGCACCATTTTTTCATGAATAATTCCCCCTTTTTACTAAGAATTTCAGGTTAAAGTTTTGGTACACTTTCACTCTACCTCTGTTATTACTGAATGGATTTGATTCAAACTTAAAATAGTTGTTCAGCATCATCACCCACATCATATGACACAAGATGCATAACTCTGGCACAATTTTTCATGAATTATTCCCCTTTTTACTTAGAATTTCAGGTTAAAGTTTTATGCACTTTCACTCTATCTCTGTTATTACTGAATGGATCTGATTCAAACTTAAACATTTGTTCAACATCATTACCCTTATCATATGACACAAGGTGCATAACTCTGGGACCAATTTTTCATGAATTATTTCCCCTTTTTACTTAGAATTTTAGGTTAAAGTTTTGATGCACTTTCACTCTGTCTCTGATATTACTGAATGGATTTGATTCAAACTTAAAATAGTTGTTCAACATCATCACCCACACCATATGATGCAAGGTGCATAACTCTGGCATCAATTTTTCATTAATTATTCCCCCTTTTTACTTAGAATTTTAGGTTAAAGTTTTGATGCACTTTCACTCTGTCTCTGTTATTACTGAATGGATTTGATTCGAACTTAAAATAGTTGTTCAACATCATCACCCACACTATATGACACAAGCTGCATAACTCTGGCACCAATATTTAATGAATTATGTCCCTTTTTGCTTAGGATATACTTATATAGTGTTTTGATACATTTCATCTTTACCTCTCTTATTACTTTAAGTTGATATTTTTGACATAGACTCAGGCTATTGTGCAATATCTTCATCCACAATTGGAGTCATTAAACACTCCAGTGACAGCTGTAGTTTCCTCAGATGTGCCCAGATACACTATCCAGCATCGAAATAGTCGAGCGCGCTGTCTCCTGTGACAGCTCTTGTTTATGAAATAAGAAAATGCCTAACCATCTAAATATCAAATGTATAAATAAGTGTTATTTAAGAAATGATATTTAGCAGAACCATTTTTAATATCTTTAAACTTGACGAAAAGGTTATACGCCTGTGGAATAATTCGACGGCATAGCCAGGGCTTTTTCTAGGGATTTTTGGGAAAAAGGCCCTTGGTAAAATTAGAAATTATTTACGCGGTGAATTTTCAAAATTGGGAAAAAAGTATGAAGTAAATGTGAGTTTTTAACATTCCATTATATTACTTTAAAACTTTATTTTCAAGGTTTATAATAGGCATTCAAATGAATTACAAATTTAAAGTATCCTCAAGTGAAATTTAGAGAATTCATTTTTCGGGATTTTTTCTAAGTTGCTGATTCTATACAGACTTTGCAAAAAAAGAATTACTCCTTATTTGTCATGTTTAAACTTTTGTTTGCACTCAGTAAGTTTTCACCACAATAACAACTGCATTTTCTTAAAAGTAGAGTGTGTCAGTGTTCGAGTGAAAAAATCGGGTCGCGAAAATATGGGGCATTTGATTTTATTGCAAAAATAGTCATTATTATACTTTTTCTTCGTTACATATTATTCAAACTCTTTGAACTTATCATATAATGTAAATAATTTTCTAACATGTCCCACAGGTATACTGTTTCTCCAGTATCAAAACTGCATGGCAATATGCTATATAGATATGAAATGAGATATGTGACTGGTCAGCAATAACAAACTGATGTCTATAATCTACTGTACGGACCATGTGGTACCAATTAACGGATGGCCCTTATTAATTAGATTTATCATAATCTTCTCAGTACCATGAAATCCTGATTTAATGCTGGAAAGGGATATTTTCAGGAACATTGTACCTTGTGCATAGGACTGAACACAGTCTAGATAAATCAGACAAGTTATTTTCCAAATTTAAGCATTTTATTCCCACTTTCTTTATTAAAGCCTCCATGTTGTATGTTATAATATTATGTTGTAGAAACTATTTAATACTTGAAATTTTTTAAATGTTGCTTGCCTGCTTTAAGGTTTCGATGGAGGCCTTGAGAAAGAAAAATCAAACAACACCAAATCATAGAAAGAAAGAGTTGTTTGACATGAAAATTGAACAGCATGTAAAACATGTATATTACTTTACGAAACAAGTGTCAGTATACTGATATAAACATTGAATTCCGGAAAAGGGCTGCCTAAAGGGGCTCCACTTCCGGACAGTTAAACGCCTTTAAAAACTCACCATTTTCAAAGAACTGTTACACACGTTTGTTTTGATGCATTTGCAATAGCGTGCGAGTGGTGAAATTTCACGTAACAAGGTGGAACATAGTTTTCAACAATTGTTTATCTTTTTTTTCTTTACAAATGGCATTCATTTTCAAAGGGAGACAACTTTTTCTCAAAGATTACTTAAAATAATCGAAAAAAGTTGTTTCCCTTTGAAAATGAATGCCATTTGTACTTAAAATAATCGGGAACAGTTGTCTCCCTTTGAAAATGAATGCCATTTGTAAAGAAATAAAGATAAACAATTGCTGAAAACTGTGTTCCACCTTGTTATGCGAAATTTCACCACTCGCACGCTATTGCAAATGCATCAAAACGAACATGTGTAACTGTTCTTTGAAAATGCTGAGTTTTTAAAGGCGTTTAACTGTCCGGAAGTGGAGCCCCTTTAGGCAGCCCTTTTCCGGAATTCAATGTTTATATCGGTATACTGACACTTGTTTCGTAAAGTAATATACATGTTTTACATGCTGTTCAATTTTCATGTCAAACAACTCTTTCTTTCTATGATTTGGTGTTGTTTGATTTTTGTTTCTCAAGGCCTCCATCGAAACCTTAAACATATATATAGCTTGCTAATAAATAGAGACTAAACACGCCTGGCATTGTACTCTGTTTCTGGTGTTGGTGTGATTATATATAGTGTAGTGTAGTATTGTTGTCACATCCTATGCATATTGTGTTTCTGACCTTTTAACCCTTAGCACGCTAAGTTTCTAAAATGGACAGGTCCATCATTCAATTTGGGCAATACCATTTATCATTCGAAGGGGTGTTCACTCAAAATATACTGACTGAATAGTGAACAGTGCAGACCATGATCAGTCTGCACGGATGTGCAGGCTGATCTAGGTCTGCACTGGTCGCAAAGGCAAAACCAATCGGTTGTACCATTGTAAGGGTTAAGGAAGACGGAAATAACTTTTCACTTTTTTCTTTTATGATTTCTCCATTTTTCATTTATGCTCGACATGGGCCATTTTTCACTATACATGCCAGACAGTCCCAAGCCTGTTAAGTGTGAGGGGTCTCTTAAAAGTTACTGAACTCCATATCTGGCTACAACTTTGAAAGTAATTTGAGGTAGACTTTAAGATTTAAATTGCGAATTTTAAAAACAATCAGCAAAGGTACTACATTCAAACTTACACATACTTCTTCTTTAATAGTTCAAGATTTTGTAATATTACTCAATTTCAAATGTTTTAAATATTAAAAGTAATTGGTCCATACATGGAGTTCAGTACCCTTGCAGGGCTTCCATTATGATTCAATTCCATGGAGTCAGGACTGCCTAACATTCATATTATAGAGTCCCTCTTAAATTTTCTTGGAGTCCTACATATTTTCACTTTGTAGTTACCTTCAATACCATCATCACCATCATCATCATAATCATTACTATCATCACCATACTAATTGGTTCAGAACAGTGCATAAAGTAACAGAATTTAGAGAAAAGGACCACTAGATTGATTAGAAAACATCTTATTTAACAAAAAATATTTTATTGTTTTTTTTTTAAATTTATAGCAACAGTCAGCATTTTATTAAAATCACCAGACTTACTGTTGTTCAGCTACAAAACGAAAATCCACTTAAAAAAATCTGAAGTACATTTTACTTGGAGTAGAATTATGTCAAATTACGTCATTCACCTTGCAATACCCAACCAGTTAACTTTTATCCCACATCGAACAAAATCAATAAAGGAAAATTTTGCCGACACTCCTTTTGATGTCAGCTGCCATGTGCTGGTCGAAATGTGTCAAAGATATCAGTTTTTAATAGGTCAGGAGACAAATTGAATGGTTTTTTTTTCTTCTTAAAATACTGTAAAAGGATTTATCATTGATGAAAATCCGAAGAAAGTAGCAAATTTATTACCGGTCGGAAAAAATGTATTAATTTAAACTGGATGTGAAATGTCATTTGCTAAAATATAGTTACTTGCTGAGGCTTTTGTGCTGAAATTACCGATATATTTTCCACAATTAAGTTACTTTGTCTTCCGACTTAGGAGCTTGTTTCACCAATTTAATCCAAGCCTTTTGTTGTCTGCAATTAACGCCTTCTAAACAGTCCTTTGCATGCGCTGTGATATTTATTGTAGGTTAATAGACACTGTTTTATTTTCCACCACGGAAAGTAGATGCAAGCGTCGGTGAAAATAAAAAAAAAATCGCAATTTTGAATTTTATTTTTATTTGGATTTTGGAGAATTAGGACCCGGCGCTCCCGTAACCCAAGTTATTAAAAAACTCTGGCCTAAAGATAGAAACATACTACAAGAAATATTTCGCTAACTTTTTTTGACAATTTAAGGCCTCAATAGAAAATCATTATAAATTGGAAATTTATCTTTTTTATTGCAGCTCATATGTCCGGTGTATGCTGAAGCATTCGTTTATTAATTATTAAACTGGCGAAAATTATTATTTTGCCACTCAAGTGACTGGCATGTCCCGGGTTGAGTGAAATGAGTTGGCCCATAGTTTTATCTGCTTTAGACAATGGAGTCAGTGATTCAGGACCTGGTATTTCCTGTAGACTGTCTATTTGAAGTTTGAAGATCTAGGCCATATTAATTTAATTCAAATAAAGTTTCATTTGATAGTAAAGCTATGGTAGTGATGACTTCATGCAGTAATTTAGACTTACAAACTATGGTTGTGATGATTTCTTGCAGTAATTTAGACTTACAAAGTCCATTGAGATCAAGTTATTTTTAATAAAACTTATTTCTTTCTTCATAATAATACTGATATTTTCTAAGAATACCCTTTTCTCATTTGGCTAATTTTAGATAAGATTAAGGCTTAGAATTAGGCTTTGAGAAACAAAAATCAAACAACACAAATCATAGAAAGAAAGAGTTGTTGGTCATGAAAAATGAACAGCATGTAAAACATGTATATTACTTTATGAAACAAGTGTCAGTATACTGATATAAACATTGAATTCCGAAAAAGGACTGCCTAAAGGGGCCCCGCTTCCTGACAGTCAAACGCCTTTAAAAACTCACCATTTTCAAAGAACTGTTACACATGTTCGTTTTGATGCATTTGCAATAGCGTGCGAGTGGTGAAATTTCACATAACAAGGTGGAACACAGTTTTCAGCAATTGTTTATCTTCATTTCTTTACAAATGGCATTCATTTTCAAAGGGAGACAACTTTTTCCGAATATTTTAAGTACAAATGGCATTTATTTTCAAAGGGAGACAACTTTTTCTGAATATTTTAAGTATCAGTCGAGAAAAAGTTTTTTCCCTTTGAAAACAATGCTATTTGTAAAGAAATAAAGATAAAGAATTGCTGAAAACTGTGTTCCACTTTGTTTTGTGAAATTTCACTACTTGCACGCTAATGCAAATGCATCAAAACGAACATGTGTAACAGTTCTTTGAAAATGGTGAGTTTTTAAAGGTGTTTGACTATCCGGAAGTGGGGCCCCTTTAGGCAGTCCTTTTCCGGAATTCAATGTTCATATCAGTATACTGACACTTGGTTCGTAAAGTAATATACATGTTTTACGTGCTGTTCAATTTTCATGTTAAACAACTCTTTCTTTCTATGATTTGGTGTTGTTTGATTTTTGTTTCTCAAAGCCTAATTCTAAACCTTAAGAGATATATATATATATATTTTTTTCAGAAAATGCAATTTGGGAGGATTTTATGGCAGAGATATTTATTTTTAAGGACTCTTATGTCAGTCTAGCAGTAATTATTCAGATGGGCTCCTTCTTTGACATCTAATATGAAGGAAGATCCCAGGTGCACCTTCAGATACTATTTCAGGCACAGGGGGAACTTTGATAGAATCACTTAACTCCAGTTTACACAAGCAATTAAACCCTATTAATCATTTCTGAGAAGTTGAAAAGTATTTTTTGTGGGTTTTGATAGGTATAAGCCACATTTGGACTTCTTGCAAATCAAAGAACACGTTGGGACTTATTGCAAAGTATCCATGACCCATGTTAGCCAGTATCATGATTTGCAAGAAGTCCCAATATGGTTTATACCTGTATAGAGGCTTAATAACAATAAAAGAAATTGTTCTTTGCTTCATATAAATTCAGCTACTTCAGAACAATTTTTTTTTAATTTCTAGATTTTTGCTCCGTCATAGACCTATTTTCCACGAGATATCCATACATTTGCTTCAGGAAAACGAAAAAAAAAAGAGGTGTTGAATAGTATGCAGTGCAATGCAAGTCAACTGAAGTCGGGTACCCCCATATTGCCGCATTTCAGAAAGTGGTCCGCAGAATAAACACCCTACTTTTGTTTTCAAGTAAACAACTCAAAAACATGAGAATATCAGCATGAAAAGTGTCCTATTTTATGTAAAATTCATTCCACGAGTGAAATAATGCCTATTTAGCTCCCAATTTATGTGCAAATGCGGGAAAAATGGAAAAATTAGGATCTATTTATTAGGGACTTCTTCCGACTACACCACAGAAGCACATTTTTGACAGAATTACTGCAATATAACCCAGATGTGTATGATAGCATTTAATGCTTATGTCTATATTATAACAGTACCCTTACAGAAGAAAAAGGCCTGCTGCGTACTCTTGCTGTGTACATACAGCGTATATGATGTGTACTGAAATCAAGGGCTTTAAATAGTACGCAGGATATACACCGCACATACACCGATAGTACGTTTGTAGTACACTTTTGACATGCAAATGAGCTCTGCCGCGTACTACTTGCTGCGTACATGCTGTGGACTACATAGTACACAGGATGTACGCTGGAGGAATTTATTATGCGGGAAATAGTACGCAGCATGTACGCGGCACATACACTTTTCACATGCAAATGAGCCTGCGGTGTACTACCCCTGCGGCGTACATGCTGTGTACTCCTGCGGCGTACATGCTGTGTACTCCTGCGGTGTACATTCTGTGTACTCCTGGCCCGAGTCCTGTGGCGTACATGCTGTGTACTCCTGCTGCATACATGCTGTGTACTCTTGTGGCGAAGCTGCTGTGATAATGTAAATTCCTTACCCCACCAACTTTCTTATGCAAATGCTGATCATTTGGACAGAAAAAAACAGAAAAAAGATAAGTGACAATCATGCATCAATAAGTATTTACCCTTACCAAAATAATGTAGATTGATGTTATCAAATAAATAAGTATGCTTTTCTTCATCCACTTTTCAATGAAATAAATCAATTTTTGTAGCATGTAATTTGGTAAACATCTGAAGAAAATGGCGTAACTGCATCAAGGGGAAACAACTTTAATGCAACTAAATATAAGTGTTATAAAGTTCGAAGTACTGCGGTGTACATGCAGTGTACTATTTTCTTGTACAAGTCCCTCCTGCGTACATGCAGTGTACTCCTTAAATTTTCAGAGTCTGTGCTGCGTACTTGAAGTGTACTAGTGACCTCCTGCATACATGCTGTGTACACGTCGAAATAGTACGCGGCATGCGGTGTATGTAAAATGTACTCCTCTGGCGTACTACTGTGTTCGCGGCATATACACAGCAAATACGCAGCATGTACGCCACAGAGGCTTGCTTCTGTAAGGGATTGCACATAAAATCTCGAGAAAAGGAGAAAGTGTCCTCAGTATAATAACACCAATGTTGTTTGTATGAAAATAAACATATTTTTCTTTCCATAATTTTTTAGATAGGCGATATATGACTTCTTTGTGTTGATTCGCTGTAAAACCCAACTCATTCACTTTCCATATAAAATCTATAGTGACTGTAAAGATTCTGCGTTGTTGTCTGTCCTTGTCCAATAACAGTGTGTGTGACCATGAGACGTCATCAGGTGTTGTTGTTTGTTATGTTATTGTCTACGTTTAATGCAAATTGTCTAGGTTTGATGCAAATTTTATCGGGAAAGTCTGTATTTGAACAAATATTAAGAACAAACAAAGGAGCATTTCACTACTTGCTACCATTGCAGCCCGACACAGAATTCGTATTAGCTTTGGTAAATTCAAGAATATACTTCTAATAAATTTCTTTAAATTTATATTTTACTTAGGATAAACGGTGTGTCTTAAAATATTTTAGGATTATCTCCTAGCAACAGAAATTATATCTGTCTTCAATATCTTTTTAAAGGTAAGTTTTCATTTGTTTTCTTTCTTCAACGTTCCATATTATTGGCTAAAGTAATTTTGTTCTTTGTTTTGCAGGAATTCAACACTTAAGGTTCAGGAAAATGTTATCTTTTTATTAAACCTGCTGGTTAATATATTTTAATATTAAAGTTGTCAAGCTGATTTTCAATAAAGATTAAACTTGTTTAGCATTCAAAATAACATCTTACTTGAAAATAATTTCAGTGGCAAAAGATAAATAATTATGAAATTAGAGACAAAATACCTTTTAGCCAGTAACAGTCTATTTAATATAATAAAATATAATTATTTAACATGAAATAAATTTGCATGCCTGATTAAAATGACACCATGAAGAATGAAATGATATCAGCTTTGCAAAAAAACAGTGTGTAGGCATAGGGGCATGCCCCTAAAAAAAAAAAAATTCGACATAATGCTGCGTGGGCATTCTTTGGCATATTTTAATGCATAGTGTATGCCCTTAAATTCCTGAAATTTCCTTCTGTCTTCTTTAAAAAGAGTTCAAATGAAAAATACAAAAAAAAAAATAAAATAATAAAAAGAAATAAAAAATCAAAAGAAGTTCCTTTAAAAAAAGCTACTCTCTCTCTCTCTCTCTCTCTCTAAATTCCTTAATTTTCATTTTTACCAGACTTGGACTTGTTACAATATACCTATTAATTTAAACGTGTTATTAAATGACATCAAAAATGTGTGTAAAAGTACCAAATATTTTTTTTATTTCTTCCTGTACCAAATGCTTTTGGAATGTACATAATAATTTTAGCACTTTGTTCATCTGGCATAGACAGGCCTTTCATTGTTTCATTGAGGCCCTGGCCTTTAAAATTTGTGATAATGGCTAACAGTCACTTTACTTTCTGTAAAAGATGACAGAGGATGAAATTTTGTGACCAAATCAATTTTTCTTCAGTGAATGTAAAATGATAATAATTACTAATAATATTGAGAATGATAATAATTGTTGTTATTATTATATAAACCACGGGTCTTTTAAAAACTGGAAAATTTTGTTTTATTGACAAACATCATTTGACAGTTTCATAATAATGAAAAAAGCCATACAATGGAAGGTGATCTAATATATACACTTAATACAAAAAAAATAAAATAATAATGCAATCACCATTATTGGAATATATCATGTTATAATGGGATAAATACTAATTATCATGGTTTATTATATGCCAAATGTTAGCTTCAACATTATAGGTCTGCCCGCCCGCTCAGCTCAGTAGGAAGAGCGTTGGTCTATGATCATCGCGGGGCCGTGAGTTCGATCCCCAGGCGGGGCATAATGTTCTCGGTAATGATTTGATAAAAGACATTGTGTCTGAAATCATTCGTCCTCCACCTCTGATTCAATTGGGGAAGTTGGCATTAATTGCGGAGAACATGTTTGTAATGGTACAGAATCAAGGAACACTGGTTAGGTTCACTGTCTGCCATTACATGACTGAAATACTGTTGAAAAACAGCGTTAAACCCAAAACAAACAAACAAACCAACAAAACATCATCGGTTGCATAAAGTGTACCTTTTTATGCTTTTAATGCACTGAGGTTTACTAGCGAAGACAAATGTTCTGTGAAATATTCAGACAGCAGTCAGAATAAAAATTTAGACATGTGGATCTCACATTTTTTCTTAAAAATCCATTTGGAATTTGTGCACAACTAAAACAAACATAACCAGATTTTTATTAAAATTCACTCTGAATAATGTCAAGACTTAAAAAAGCATCCTTTTTTAGGAGATTAAAGTTGTTAATTTAAACCAGATAGAACTAGAATAATTAAAAAAACAAATTCTTTTCTTCCAAAAACATGTTAAAATTGTAGAATATTTCTAAATAAACTTGAACAAAAACACTTGTTTTTCATTTTAGATAATAACAAAAAGTGCCAATATAAATAAAGTTTTCACTTAATATTTAAGTAAAAATTTGATGATAAGATAGATACATGTACGCTGTTCCCTCTTCTCATTTACTGGTACAGTTTTAAGGTAGACTGAATTATTGCAATGAACAATAAAACCATACTGTGAAAGGCATTAGCCCCAAACTGTGCTAATGAAAACAGAAGGGCTTTAACTAACCACATAAGACAGCTTGATGACTTCCTCGTGTTGGAAAGCCATCCAGCTGGCTTATGAAAGGTTGTTGGTTCTCGTCAGTAGCCGGCCTGTGATGAAATACGGTAATGCATGGAGGGGCTTTTGTTGGTGTGACGTTAAATCCAACAGCAAATAAAGTGTATATGCTTTCCTAAATGATTTTTTTCTCTTGTTGTATTTATTTTATGATATCTTGATTCTGTCTAACAGTTGTTTGAATTGTCAAATTGAATGAATGATACTTGTCCAAGCCCGCCCGATTAGCTCAGTAGGTAGAGCGTCGGTCTACGGATCGCGGGGTCGTGAGTTCGATCCTCGGGCGGGGCGTATGTTCTCCGTGACTATTTGATAAACGACATTGTGTCTGAAATCATTAGTCCTCCACCTCTGATTCATGTGGGGAAGTTGGCAGTTACTTGCGGAGAACAGGTTTGTACTGGTACAGAATCCAGGAACACTGGTTAGGTTAACTGCCCGCCGTTACATGACTGAAATACTGTTGAAAAATGGCGTTAAACCCAAAACAAACAAACAAAGATACTTGTCCAATCCTGGATTTTCCTGAAAATACATGGAAACACTTGTAACAAGTAATAATGACCCTATTTTTAAAAGAACCTTTTGACTTGAAGTAAAGTTTTAAAACCTATTTTTAGTGGAATTTCCATGTTTGTTTGTGTATTCTCCATATGTGTATTAACCTTTAGCCTGCTGCCAGCAAGAGGTTCTGCCTTTGCGACCAGTGCAGACCAAGATCAGCCTGCACACCCATGCAGGCTGATCATGGTCTGCACTGTTCGCTGTTTAATCAGTAAATTTTCAGTAAACACCCCTTCAAATGATAAATGGTACTGCCCAGACTGAATGATGGACCATTCCATTATAGAAATTTAGCAGGGTAAAGGTTAAGCACATTTCAGTTGTTACTTGTATTACTACATTTATGAATTAAGAATGCCAATATACTATAATTGTATTCTGTAGCAGTTTTTCAGCAATTATCCTTAACTATGACTTGACTGTTAGCAGTTAGCAAAATTGTGAAACTTTCATATCATGAATTATGCAGGAAGAAATACCTTTATGTCAAAAATCCTTCGGTTCATGATTCCCTCCAATATACCTTTATGAAGAAAAATGCTTTTAACAATATACTGCTTTCTATTTTCAGCAATACATGGTTTTACAGATATCCTAAAGCCAGACGGATTGTTCACTTAGTAATCAACCATGAAACTGATATTATATTGTGCTGTAAGTTGTGTTTATATAATTTATATATATATATACATGTATATATAAAATTTGATTAATGAACAATTATTAGAGAATGAACGTTATCAGTAACTATCAATTTGCATTCAATAAACATGTAGTCATTAGAAATTGGTGAATTAAAAAAGTATATAAACTAATGTTTAGAACACACAAATCTTTGTTTTTAAGTGGTCATTCCTGTTGTTTTCAGACAATATGATCACCACCTTATAACAAAACTTTGTGTTAAAAAGTTTGTCCAGAGCGATTCTCTCCTTAACTATGAAAGATGCTTTCTTCAAACTTTAAATTCTTTTAGAACACATTGAGGGGGAGTGCAGTACATGCAAACAATAACTCTAGACCACCCAATTTTTATTAGCTCGACTATTCGAAGAATAGTCTAGCTATTCTACTCACCCTGGCATCCGCGTCGGCGTCGGCATCGGCATCGGCGTCACACCTTGGTTAAGTTTTTGCATGCAAGTACATACAGCTATCATTTAAAGGCATATAGCTTTGAAACTTATTTATTCTTTTTCTAGGTCAATTACCAACCTCACTGGGTCAAGTTCCATAACTCTAACATGTATTTTGAGCAAATTATGCCCCCTTTTGGACTTAGAAAATTCTGGTTAAAGTTTTACATGCAAGTTACTATCTCCAAAACTAATGCAGATATTGAATTGAAACTTCACATGTGTCTTCGGGGTTATAAAAATAGTTGATAGCACCAAGTCCCATAACTCTGATCTTCATTTTGGCCAAATTATGCCCCCTTTTGTACTTAGAAAATTTTGGTTAAAGTTTTGCGTGCAAGTACATACAGCTATTACTAAAAGGCATATAGATTTGAAACTTATTTTTTCTTTTTCTAGATCAATTACCCACCTCACTGGGTCAAGTCCCATAACTCTGACATGTATTTTGGCCTAATTATGCCCCCTTTTGGACTTAGAAAATTCTGGTTAAAGTTTTGTGTGCAAGTACATACAGCTATTACTAAAAGGCATATTGATTTGAAACTTATTTTTTCTTTTTCTAGATCAATTACCTACCTCACTGGGCCAAGTCCCATAACTCTGACATGTATTTTGAGCAAATTATGCCCCCTTTTGGACTTAGAAAATCCTGGTTAAAGTTTTACATGCAAGTTACTATCTCCAAAACTAATGCAGATATTAAATTGAAACTTCACATGTGTCTTCGGGGTTATAAAACTAGTTGATAGAATCAAGTCCCATAACTCTGACATGTATTTTGGGCAAATTATGCCCCCATTTGGACTTAGAAAATCCTGGTTAAAGTTTTGCGTGCAAGTACATACAGCTATTACCAAAAGGCATATAGCTTTGAAACTTATTTATTCTTTTTCTAGGTCAGTTACCAACCTCACTGGGTCAAGTTCCATAACTCTTAACATGTATTTTGAGCAAATTATGCCCCCTTTTGGACTTAGAAAATCCTGGTTAAAGTTTTACATGCAAGTTACTATCTCCAAAACTAATGCAGATATGGAATTGAAACTTAACATGTTTCGGGGTTATTAAACTAGTTGATAGCATCAAGTCCCATAACACTGATATGCATTTTGAGCAAATTATGTCCCGTTTCGAACTTAAAACTCTTTTGGTATTTAACATTTTGGGTAATAATTTCCTGCTTCTGTGACAATATTTCGAATAGTCGAGCTTGGCTGTCTTACGGACAGCTCTTGTTATCTCCCTTGTATGAAAGATTGTCCTGAGAATAACTTGCAAACCATATAAAGGATTGACTTATACTTAACACATTTATTAAGGTCTTTGAGAGGAAGTGCAATAAATAAGAACCATAACTGTATGACCCTGTTTTTGAATTGCTCCCCCACTCTCCATTTCTGATATTTGTTTCGAGGAGCACCCATTAGTGTTACTGATTACCTTGTCTTATGATTATTTCAGTTAGAAATGAGGTAAGCAAACCAAACCAGCTAAATAGGAAGTTTTAAAGCGAATTATGTTTTTGATTGCAGTTTAGTTAGCGTGTGTCAAAGTTGTGCTTACTAAATATAGGAAATGGTTTTCGATCAATAATTTGGCTAACAGTGAAAAATTGCAAGTAAACTCTGTAAAATCGGTAGCTTTCATTATGTCCAAAATTAAGCTGCATGCAAGTGCTTATTCTCTGCAGACAATGCATTTATAAGGGTAAAACTTTATCATAAATTATGGGGAATACCATTTACCTGAAATTTGCTTGTTCTGTTTGCTTCGTATATTGTTATTTATATTTCAGGTTATATTCTTAGCATGTGCTTTCACCTGTCTCACAGGACCTGAGAGTGTTGCAAATGCCAAGCCCATTCCTGGATGTGCTTCAAACACAGAGGTATATTTCTACAATATGCTTAGTGAATGAAGTTCTTACATTGTCAATTGGTGTTTTGTACTCAAATAAATGACTTATCGAATTCTAAGAATATATTAAAACCTCAGAAATATTTTCAGCCATTCACCACTGACTAACTAAGACACCTTATTTTAAATAATATATTAATTTATTACATGATTCAAATGTGCTAATATCTCTTGTATATGTTATACTTCAGTGTCCACAAGGAAGAAGAATTTCTAGGTAAGTACCAACATGTGCATTCTCTTTGATGAATCTGATTTTGTTGCTTGTTACAAGCCTTGTTGCCAGACTTCTAAAGTCTGTTCACTAGCTCCTTATTTCAAACAAATAAGTTTGTAAAATTTAAGAAAATTTAAAGAAATAATTATTTCCTGTTCCAGACACAACATGTTAAAGTGAGAAAAATATATTAATTTTAATGAGGCAAATATTTCATTTATCATGACCTTTTTTGTTATGTGAAATGGCCTTGTTTCAGTTATCATTTACTATTTGCATCTTAACCCTTACCCTGCTAAATTACTGACTTAAGGGCAAACAGTGTAGATCATGGTCAGACTGCATGGATGTGCAGGCTGATCATGATCTACACTGGTCGTAAAGGCAGAATCAGTCGTGTCCAGCATGATTAGGGTTCAGATGTAAGTGGATGTTTTCATGTTATTTTATGTTCAGACGTTGGTCTGTCAGTCTTGCTAATCCCAAAATATTTTTGCATGGAATAATCTGATTTAAATTTTATGTTAAGGAGGTAGGTTACCTTCATATTTGTATGTGCGCATGTCCAACCGGAAGCTAACGTGACGATTTACGACGACGTTTACGATAAACTAAATGTGTTTGTATATTCATTCTCCTGAAAACAAATCATGAACTTGGTTTAATAATGCAGAAATAATGAATAAATTGCCGCAGAAACGCTTCAAAACAATGTTGCCTTAAAATGACGTCATTGGCGTCATGACGTTATGTGTCAGTTACCGCGCAAAATTAATAGCTTTTATCTTGAAAGTACGTAATTCTGTACATTTTCTTTATTTTAACTATTTTCAAATAATCATTATTTGCTGAAATATTTTTTATGAGTCTTTTGCTCTGAATTATAATCAATATTTTGCTTCTTTTATGTAGTTATATTGAAATGTTATGCGGAATGTAAGAAAATGGATGATGGCAACCAATGTTATTTGGAATATAGTTGGGTGAGAGGTTACTTGTTACGGCCATTTTCAAATAAAAAGTCTAGCAGTTTGATTTGTAATACCTATTTTTCAGGTTCCATTGATAATTTGTTACTTACATACTAAAACTAAGATCTAAAATTGTTCAAATTTCAGTAGAAAATTGTGGTTTCTTGAATTGAATCGATGTTACCATGGAAACAAAGCCCGTGACCTATGTATCTAAATGTAAAATTCAATAGCGTTGACACTGGTCTATTTAAGAAACACAGCTTCGGCTTTTTATTTTCATTTCAACAATATCCATGAGAATAATAGCAGCAGGCTGACGCTTTTTCCATGAAAAATGGCAGACGAGGGGCACTGCTGTACGTATTCTAAGCTGTGAAATTTGTTTGAATAAATGCAAATAACACGAAAATGTAACCTATGTTAGAAATAATATGTTTTAAAGCTACATCAACTAGAAAGATAATCTTATTCAATATTTTTTTAAGGAAATTACGACAAACAGCAAGATATAAGATATTTTAAACATCTCTGTTGCCATGGTTACTTTAAAATTTAAGAAAAATAGGGTACCATGTAAAGCTCTTGGTATTTTGCTAATAATATTACCCAAATATTTCATTTTGGGCATTAACAGAATGGCACTGAAGCCGTCGAAAACCCCTATTTTTATACATTGTTGTTTAAAAATGAGAGAAAATGCATTACCATGGAAACACGAGCCCCGCGACATATACATTTTAAGCTTACATTAGAAAGATAACATGCATACCAGTTAAATTATCAATTATGCAGATTTCTACGGATATCAATGAAACTAAAATACACTGAAAAGTGTTAAATATCCGTATTTTCCTTCTTCTTTCAATATGAAATACCTTTGGAGGGTCATGTTCTTCAAACCTGGATAAAAATTGAACTTGAAGGGACAGAGACAAACGAAATTGAGATTGTAGCAGTTAAAACTTCATATTACACGAAATACAAAAACATGCTGCGGTTCAACTAATTTGAATTTACCCTTGTAACAAGGTATCCTACCTCCTTAAACTAAAATTAATGTATGTAGAAAATGACAGTTTGCTCAAACAACTTTTTATATGCAAATGTTTCACAGACATGTGCAGGGTCAGCCTGAGCCACGAAGTGAATCAAGCAACTCGGACTCGGCCGATGATTCATCAGACTTAAACCCAGGTCAAGGTTCATCAGACTCAAACTCAGGCAATGGTTCATCAGACTCAGACTCTGGTAAAGGTTCATCAGACTCAGACTCAGGCAAAGGTTCATCAGACTCAAACTCATGTAAAGATTCATCAGACTCAAACTCAGGTAAAGATCCATCAGACTCAAACTCAGGTAAAGATCCATCAGACTCAGACTCAAGTAAAGATTCATTAGACTCAAACTCATGTAAAGATTCATCTGACTCAAACTCAGGCAAAGATTCATCAGACTCAAACTCAGGTAAAGATCCATCAGACTCAAACTCAGGTAAAAGTTCGTCAGAGTCAGACTCCGGTAAAAGTTCATCAGACTCAAACCCAGGTAAAGGTTCATCAGACTCAAACTCGGGTTAAAGTTTATCAGACTCAAACTCTGGTAAAAGTTCATCAGACTCAAACTCAGGTAAAGGTTTCATCAGACTCAAACCCAGGTAAAGGTTCATCAGACTCTAACTCGGGTAAAGGTTTTTTCAGACTCGGACTCAGGTAAAAGTTTATCAGACTCAAACCATGGTAATGGTTCATCAGACTCAAACTAAGGTAAAGGTTCATCAGACTCAAACTCAGGTAAAAGTTCATCAGACTCAAACCCAGGTAAAGGTTCATCAGACTCAAACCAAGGTAAATGTTTATCAGATTCAAACTCGGGTAAAGGGTCATCAGACTCAAACTGAGGTAAAGGTTCATCAGACTCAAACCAAGGTAAATGTTTATCAAATTCAAACTCGGGTAAAGGTTCATCAGACTCAAACTCAGGTAAAGGTTCATCAGACTCAAACCAAGGCTATCGTTCATCAAACTCAAACTCAGGTAAAGGGTCATCAGACTTAAACCAAGGTAATGGTTCACCAGACTCAAACCAAGGTAAATGTTTATCAGATTCAAACTCGGGTAAAGGGTCATCAGACTCAAACTGAGGTAAAGGTTCATCAGACTCAAACCAAGGCTATCGTTCATCAAACTCAAACTCAGGTAAAGGGTCATCAGACTCAAACTGAGGTAAAGGGTCATCAGACTTAAACCAAGGTAATGGTTCACCAGACTCAAACCAAGGTAAATGTTTATCAAATTCAAACTCGGGTAAAGGTTCATCAGACTCAAACTCAGGTAAAGGTTCATCAGACTCAAACCAAGGCTATCGTTCATCAAACTCAAACTCAGGTAAAGGGTCATTAGACTTAAACCAAGGTAATGGTTCACCAGACTCAAACTCAGGTAAAGGGTCATCAGACTCAAACTCAGGTAAAGGTTCATCAGACTCAAACTCAGGTAAAGGTATCAGACTCAAACTCAGGTAAAGGGTCATCAGACTTAAACCAAGGTAATGGTTCATCAGACTCAAACTCAGGTAAAGGGTCATCAGACTCAAACTCAGGTAAAGGTTCATCAAACTCAGACCAAGGTAAAGGTTTATCAATCTCAGATAAAGGTACATCAGACTCAAACTATCGGTTCTACTGATATGTCTTGCTTCGTGACCTGAAGGGAAGTGGATAAAATTTGTGAGTGAAGATTTAGTCTGAAAAGAAGTTTTGTCCTCTCAAATGTTTCTCTACTGATTTTCTATCAAGACTTTTCTTCAAATTGCTCCTTTTCATTTCAAAATAGATAACAGAGAACAAGATCAATTTTCCCTACATATTTATAGTGGAGACCTTTAGAAATTTATTTTGATGTTATTTCACAAAATGCCTCTTTGTTCCTTTGGTGACACTTTACCAAGTGTTATCATGTTATCATATTATAATGATTCATCCAAATTTATTGCCATTAAAGAAGATAGTCACTTTCGGTAAATTTTTAAGTAGCAGTAAATTTAAATTTCTCTGTATTTGTTTATAATGATCACTTGCAAAATCTTCTCTGAAACTGCAAGTTTGATGTAGGAGTTTCTTCATTGGGTAGTTCTATACCCATAGTGTTAACTCCATTTTTACATTGCTGCTCTTAGCATTGCTAAATATTTTTATGGAAGCATTAAGACAAATATGTAGAAATAACTTTGAAAGTATTTGTACTTTTATGTTACAATCTGCTGACTGGATCTTGATACTTGATTTGATTGTAAGAGCTGTGTCTAATGTCTTTGTAAAAGTGAACAGATTGGCTTAAAATTTACATTTGTAAAAGTGAACAGATTGGCTTAAAATTTACATCCAACATGATATTTTGTTGTTTTTTTTCCTCATTTAAATATGCTGTATGTATTCAAGGAAATAACAAACTACAAGTAGTTAGGAGTTGATAAAAATCGCTCTTCCGAAAGAATGATGTATTAACATATTTCTGTAATACAGAATTAGACAGGTGTAGTACAGACCCTTGTAAGAATAATGGTACATGTGTAGAGGGTGCAGACAATTACACATGCAGTTGTGCTGATGGTTTCAGAGGCAGAAACTGTGAAGGTATTTCTACTTTTCCATAGCATTTTATTGCTGGCTAGGTCTAGATATTGGTGTTATTGTAAGAATTGCGTCTAATGTCTTCATAAACAGTAAACATATTCGCTTGAAATTTACATCTAACATGATGATTTGTTTCTTTCCTCATATAATTTGCTGTAAGTGTAAAATCAAGGTAATAATGAAATACAGAAATACTTGGGAATTTATAAAAATTCATAAATCACTATCCCAGAAGAATCCATTAATTATATTTCTACAATACAGAATTGGACAGATGTAGCACAGGCCCTTGTAAGAATAATGGTACATGTGTAGAGGGTGCAGACAATTACACATGCAGTTGTACTGATGGTTTCAGAGGCAGAAACTGTGAAGGTATTTCTACATTTCAATAACATTTTATTGCTGGCTAGGTCTAGATACTTCATATTATGGTAAGAATTGTGTCTAATGTTTTCATAAACATTAAACATATTCGCTTGAAATTTACATCTAACAAGATATATTTTTCTTTCCTCAAATAATTTGCTGTAAGTGTAAAATAAAGGTAATAACAAAATACAGAAATACTTGGGAATTTATAAAAATCCATAAATCACTATTCCAGAAGAATCCATTAATAATATTTCTACAATACATATTTACTGTAGCAGCTGAACCATGTTTACAGGGATATATCTTCATATTTACTGTAGCAGCAGAACCATGTTTACAGGGATATAATAGGGTTATTATAACAGTAGCTTGATCTGGAATGCAGTATTCGGCTCGAGTGGATTTTGCCAGATCGGATCTCACGAGGCGCGCAAGCGCCGAGTGTGATCCGACCTTGCAAAATCAACGAGAGCCGAATACAAAGTCCCAGATCTAGCTACTGTTATAATGACCCTTTTATTATATACCTTTACCATTTTGATTCTTGTTTTGTTCTTGAACGAAATCTTCAATATTTATCGATATTAAATGGAACTGAGTGAAGTTTTTATGTGCGCTATTTATAGAAATGTGTCGGATCATGCATATTAATGAAAATAGTCCGGCAGCATACAATACGGAAGGTACAATACGGAATTTAAAAGGTACAATACGGAATTTTTGTCTGTCTGTTCATATTTGATTGTGAAATACAAGCCGATTTTTTACAGAATTTATATAGGTATATAATAAATCTCCATATTTACAGAAGCAGCTGAACCAGGTTTATAGTCATGCATATCCATATTTATAGAAGCAGCTGAACTATGTTTACAGGGATATATCTCCATATTTACAGAGGCAGCTGAACCAGGTTTATAGTCATGCATATCCATATTTACAGAAGCAGCTGATTCATGTTTATAGTCATGCATACCTATATTTACAGAAGCAGCTGAACCATGTTTATAGTCATGCATATCCATATTTACAGAAGCAGCTGAACCAGGTTTATAGACGTGCATATCTATATTTACAGAAGCAGCTGAACCAGGTTAATAGTCATGCATATCTATATTTACAGAAGCAGCTGAACCATGTTTTAGTCATGCATATCCATATTTACAGAAGCAGCTGAACCAGATTTATAGTCATGCATATCCATATTTACAGAAGCAGCAGAACCAGGATTATAGTCATGGATTTCCATATTTACAGAAGCAGCTGAACCATGTTGACAGGGATACATCTCCATATTTACTGTAGAGGCTGAACCATGTTTACAGAAGCAGCTGAACCAGGTTTACTGGGATATTTCTCAAGTTTACAGGGAGACATCTCCATATTTACAGAGGCAGCTGAACCAGGTTAATAGTCATGCATATCTATATTTACAGAAGCAGCTGAACCAGGTTAATAGTCATGCATATCTATATTTACAGAAGCAGCTGAACCATGTTTTAGTCATGCATATCCATATTTACAGAAGCAGCTGAACCAGATTTATAGTCATGCATATCCATATTTACAGAAGCAGCAGAACCAGGATTATAGTCATGGATTTCCATATTTACAGAAGCAGCTGAACCATGTTGACAGGGATACATCTCCATATTTACTGTAGAGGCTGAACCATGTTTACAGAAGCAGCTGAACCAGGTTTACTGGGATATTTCTCAAGTTTACAGGGAGACATCTCCATATTTACAGAGGCAGCTGAACCGGGTTTAGTCATGCATATTTATATTTACAGAAGCAGCTGAACCATGTTTATAGGGGTGCATCTCCATATTTACAGAAGCAGCTGAACCATGTTTACAGGGATACATCTCCATATTTACAGAAGCAGCTGAACCATGTTTTCAGGGATACATCTCCATGTTTTCAGAAGCAGCTGAACCATGTTTATAGGAATATATCTCCATATTTACAGAAGCAGCTGAACCTGGTTTACAGGGATAAATCTCATGTTTACAGGGAGACATGTCCATATTTACAGAGGCAGCTGAAGGTTTATAGTCATGCATATTTTACAGAATCAGCTGAACCATGTTTACAGGCATACATATCCATATTTACAGAAGCAGCCATGTTTACAGGGATGCATATCCATATTTACAGAAGCAGCTTAACCCTGTTTACAGGGATGCATATCCATATTTACAGAAGCAGCTTAACCATGTTTACAGGGATGCATCTCCATATTTACAGAAGCAGCTTAACCAATAACCATGTTTACAGGGATGCATATCCATATTTACAGAAGCAGCTGAACCATGTTTACAGGATGGATCTGTCCTTATTCACAGTTTCCAGAGCAGTTAAACTATGTCTACTGGGACAAATCTTTATGTTTTTTTTTCTTTATTTACAGAAGCAGTACCTGTTGCGTCATGTCAAGAAGGATGGTTCTTTTTCAGTGGTAGCTGTTATTATCTTAGTGACATGGATTTAGATTGGCTATCTGCTGTTGTATGTTATCATTTTTCACATATATACTTAACTATTTCACAATCTCCGTAACAAGTTAAATGCACAAAATTCTATCATATTAAACTATAAATAATTGTTCCAAAAATGTTTCATGTTTTTATGACTTGATTCATTTAATACAAATGATTGATTCATAAAAAATTATTTTTACCTGTTCTATTAGAATATTGTGTAAGTTCTGAAAACTATGGATATCGAATGACAGACAAATGGACACTGACAGTGTTAAAACTATATCCATAAGATCTTGTCAGCGGATATATATATATATTTATCTCCAAAACATGGCATTTTCAATTTGACTGTTATCTTTAGAACATGTGGAAAACTTAACTTTTAGCCATAATACATAGTCATCTTTTTCATATTATACAAACTATAGGCTTCTTTATTTACGATTTTCAGTAAAACTAAGCATGGCTAAACTCACAACAAAGTTAAAGTTGAAAGTAAAAGAATATTTTTTTAAAGTATATAAAACTTGTATATCATATCGATTGCAGTAGAGATTTCACTACTTGGTATAATTCCAAAATTCATTGACCATGAAAATTGTTGTAGCGTGGGAAATTTGCCTTACATTAAATATCATTTACAACTAATGACATTATGTTTCAGCACCATTTGACATGTTTTAAAAAGAGAAAAGAATCGTTAAGATGTCTCAATAAAGTTTAAGGAAAACGGATAACTTGTTGATTACTTACAAGCGTTATATATATAAACACCCAAATATCAAAAGGCTATTGGCTCTGCCTCTGGTTCTGAGCGCATCCCCTACAGTGCTGGCTTCTCCGCACATATATGAAACCTGTCAGTAAATCACTTATAAATGTTATACAGTAAAGACATTTTTTTCAAAAAGATCGGAATGGTAACTTTTAAATCTTTAATTTGTGTAAATTAATGCTAAGTATATAGAAACATAACCAGTTTTGGTTTGAGCTGGTCCTGCCTCCCAACTTGCAAAAGTCCTCACATCAAGAACTACTTTCACTCTGCAAATCGACCTGTATACTAAAAAAGTGGTTATTTCTAATGGAACTACATTGTTTAAATTTGTTACAGAATTAAATCATCAACACATCGTTTTTTGTGCAGTTCCTGTAATCATTAGCACCACCTCAGAAGTATTATTTGTTCTTTTTTTCATCTCATTTGAAGAGAGAGAGAGAGTCAGTGTTTACAGGCCATGTGAATGGTATTCAGAGTTTCAATGAAATGAAAATTCATCTGAATAAGAAAATTACAATGAAAAAAAAAATTACATAAAATCATGTAATGAATAATATAAAATTTTCAAAGTTTATCAAATTTATAACTTTAATATTGACAGGCTGCCTGCAATGAAACCGGTGCATATCTTACAGAAATCCAGACTCAAGCAGAACTGGATTTTTTTACTACGATACCTGATTTCAGTAAGTAAAACAGACTAATTGCTGTTTTAAATAGTATTTGCTACAGCTGTCATTTGGTTGGGAATGTAATAAAATGACTCGGGGAGGGTTGTATGTGTATGTGGCGGGAGATAAATAAGTTTCGTACTGTTCATTTGGGACATGCAGAGTGTATCTCATTTACTGAGACTTCTTTGATCTGCAGATGTATATACAATATAAAAAGTCTAGGTTTTGAATACTGACAATTATCAAAATTGGTTCTGACAAATGATTTGTGTTTACCTCGCTTAATAATCCTTGGTTTTAGCCCAACTGAACGTAAAGTGCTCGAGGTAAGGTTATTATGACTCTCTACCATAAGTGTAACATGTTGGACTTGTGAAACTACAGTGAACACCTTCATCCATTATGACATTCTCTCGATGATATAAATTGTAGAATGTAGACCTTTCATTAAAATAACATAGTATAGTAATCAGGGCTCCGGAAATTTTGATAACTCAATCGGTCCGAAACGAAAATCCTGACATCGGCGCTACCCCACCCACCGCATTCCCAATATTACATATTTTGTAAAACGTGATAGAGTAAAGAAATAAGCATGTCATGCATTAAAACTGAGTTACCGGTCACTGCGAGTTACCATACAATGAAGACAGTTATTCAGTGTTATGTGTGATCGTTACTTTGTTTAAATTTCGATGTTTTTCCAAGAAAATGCAAGGATAAAATTGCCGAGGCATTGACAACGCGTACGTAACTAGTCTAAAAGCCAACGCACGTGACTTTCGTACCGTACACATGGCAGATACTTTGTGATGTTTCCTCATTCTTTGACGGAATTCTATAAAATACAATGCGTCAAAGTGAATTACACGATACATATTCTCTGCTAAACAGCCTCAGTATTTTAAGAATACTCTGCCGCGGACCGAATGTGTACGTTATGTGAACGCTGAGATCGAATTTCCCGCATGCATAGTACCAAAATGTCACGTGGGTTGGCCACTGATATTTCATTTCACTTACGTTGTACTTCAATAAGCAACTACATTTTATAAAGTTATGTTCTCTTCTGATGTAAACAAAATTTCATTTTGAAACGTTTTTAGCTCGACTATTCATAGAATAGTAGAGCTATTGGACTCGCCCATGCGTCGGCGTCCGCGTCCCGATTTGGTTAAGTTTTTGTATGTAAGCTGGTATCTCAGCAACCACTTGTGGGAATGGATTGAAACTTCACACACTTATTCACTGTGATAAACTGACTTACATTGCACAGGTTCCATAACTCTATTTTGCTTTTTTACAAAATTATGCCCCTTTTTTGACTTAGAAATTTTTGGTTAAGGTTTTGTATGTAATCTGGTATCTCAGCAACCACTTGTGGGAATGGATTGAAACTTCACACACTTATTCACTGTGATAAACTGACTTACATTGCACAGGTTCCATAACTTTATTTTGCTTTTTTACAAAATTATGCCCCTTTTTCGACTTAGACATTTTTGGTTAAGGTTTTGTATGTAAGCTGGTATCTCAGTACTCACTAATTGGAATGGATTGAAACTTCACACACTTGTTCACTGTCATGATCTGACATACACAAAGCAGGTTCCATAACTCTGTTTTGCTTTTTTACAAAATTATGCCCCTTTTTTCAACTTAGAATTTTTTGGTTAAGGTTTTGTATGTAAGCTGGTATCTCAGTATCCACTAATGGGAAAGGATTGAAACTTCACACACTTGTTCACTGTCATGATATGACATGCAGTGCAAAGGGTCAATAACTCAACTTTGCATTTTACAAAATTATGCCCCTTTTTAAACTTAGGAGTTTTGGGTTAAATTCTTATATGTAAGCTGGTATCTCAGTACCCACTAATGGGAATGGATTGAAACTTCACACACCTGTCCACTGTCATGAGCTGATAAGCACTACGCAGGTTCCATAACCCTATTTTGCTTTTTTTAAATTATGCCCCTTTTTCGACTTTCGTATTCATTCAGTCGACAAGGCTGTTGAATAGTCGAGCGTTGCTGTCCTCCGACAGCTCTTGTTTAAAGACCGATTTGATAAACAGCGCCACTCCGGTTCTCTCTATCATTCGTGTTTGCCAGTCCATTGTTTTCATTTTCTTTTTTTGTACAGTCGGGTTGCAAAGAAGATTTTCCACACTTGTTTCAACTGGAGCCCCAACAAATGAATCATGTAATTTTTTCAAATATATTAAATAATAAAAATTATTTTTATCGGTTTCCGTGTGATGTCTCATTAAATCAAAGACCTATAATGCACAATTATAACTCTTTGATTAAATGCAGTGACCCTTTGTTTTTTACCGCGATCAAACATAGCCTTTTGTAATAAACCATCCATCAGATTCTAGATAAAAGGAGTGGATCCCCGTTGAAATGATTTGGATCCAGTCAGAAACATTTGGAAACCAGTCAAAAATGTTTAATACATTGCAGTCGGCTGTCTGCAAACATTAAAGGATGTGCCACGCGAGCACGGATTGCGTCACGTGCTAATTACGGACCGATTATCAAAGTGACCATCAGACCGTTTGACACGTTTATTGATTATCTGAGGGTGCGACCAACAATTTCCTGCTTGGCAGGTGATCGTGTATTGAGATATCAGACCGAAATTTATACTTTTCTCCATTTTTACAGGACCGATTTTTTTCGTTTTTTCACTTCACGAATCGGTCTGAAAAGTCAAAAATCGGTCCAAAACCGACAAACCGGCAAATTTCCGAAGCCCTGATAGTAATAGAAAAATAGGAAATCAGTCGTGTGCAGTGATATCTAAATTTGATTACAAAGTAAAATATCTGCTTTCTCTTAATTACTGCAATAATGATAAGCATTAAGATTATATTTTGTAGATTTTAAGATTATTATCTGATTGAATTTTGAAGATGAGTTTGTTTGGATTGGACTGAACGATAGGAAGATCGAGGGCGAATTTGTTTGGCATAAATCAGGGGACCCAGTGTCTTTCATCAGTCCGCAATATTATTTCCGCGGCAGCTTTCCAGATTGGGACTGTGTTGCCTTTGAGGTCAATTCCAATTTTTGGGTAGATGGCAGTTGTAACATGGAACTTTTATATATCTGTGAAAAGGAATCTATGTGTGAGTCCTAGAAATGTTTAAACCTTGCTAATTAGTTTTGACAGGTAACTTGTATTTGATATGTCAGGCCCATCAGTTGTTTCTGAAGGTGGTCAAAATAGCTATAGATCTGACTCAACAGAATCATATGCAGTACATGTTTATATTAATACAGACTGTTTAAAACATTGTTTCATACTTTTATTATGCCCCCGGCATCATGCGGGAGGCATATAGTGATTGTCCTGTCCGTCTGTCCGTACGAGGTTAACCAAATGGGACCGTTTCGTCTAGTATCTATACCCCTTACTAGAATGACTTGATACTAATGCAGATGTAACCTGTGAACATTCCTCATCTTCAGACATCACCTGACCTCAGTTTGACCTTGACATTGACCTCATTTTGGACTTAGGTTTCTTTATATGGGCCACCTTTTGGTTAACCAAATGGGACCGTTTCGTCTAGCATCAATACCGCTTACAAGAATGAATTGATACTAATACAGATGTAAACTGTGACCATTCCTCATCTCAAACATCACCTAACCTCAGTTTGACCTTGACTTAGACCTCGTTTTGGACTTAGGTTGCTGTGTATCGACAAGGATGCCACAGGGGGCATCAAGCGTTTATTGAACACAGCTCCTTGTTGTAATATTAGATTTGTGCTAAAATTGCAAATTTTACAAGTGAAACATAATGTTATGTGAAAACCTAAATGCATGTACATTTATGTTTATTATAAATACATATAGAAATAACTTTTGAAATGGGTTTTTACCATTTTCTTTATAGATTAGCAGAGGAAGATGTCAACCTCGAAGGACAAAAACAGGAAAATTTGAAAGATTTTGATATGTCAGTGGACTAAAATATTTTTCTGGCATTTTGTAAATGGACTAAACATCTTTGTCGAAAGTTACTATGTATTCTTTTTAATTCGATGTAAATGAGATGTGAAACCAAAATTTGTAGTCCTGTTTGGCGCCATATAACCTATACTGTGCTGATGCGCCGTAAAACCCAAATAAACAAATAATATTTAATTTAAAAAAAATAGTTCAGCTCTTTATTCCATATTCTCAGTAATAAAAGCATTAAATAATAAAAATGATTGCCATTTGTTTTGAATAAAAATAATGTTATTGTAGATAAATAAAAAGGAAAGAGACAAATATTTACTTTGCTTGGACACATGTCAGTCAAGGTTCAAATGTTGACCATTATTTTTTGGAGACCAGTGTGAGCCCCAAGTAAGTTAGTCGAGCCAGATTAAACCATGTATGGCAATCAACGCTTATTGAATTCAGTATGTCAGTCAGTCAAGCCAGATTGAACCATGTATGACAATTAACTCGTATTGAATCCAGTATGTCAGTCAATCCACATTGAACCATGTGTGACATTCAGCTCGTATTGAATTCATTATGTCAGTCAAGCCAGATTGAAACATGTACATGTATGTTAATAAACTCATATTGAATCCAGTGTCAGTCAATCCATATTTAACCATCTATGACAATCAACTCTTATTGAATCCAGTATGTCAGTCAAGCCATATTGAACCATGTATGACAATTAACTTGTATTTAATTCATCATGTCAGTCAATCCACATTGAACCATGTATGACAGTCAACTCCTATTCAGTTTAATATGTCAGTCAATCCACGTCTAACAATGTATGACAATCAACTCCTATTGAATTCAGTATGTCAGTCAAGTCATACTGAACCATGTATGACAATTAACTTTTATTGAATTCATTATGTCAGTCAATCCACATTCACCTATGTATGGCATTCAACTCTTATAGAATTTAATGTCAGTCAGTCCACAATCCACAATGAGCCTCATGTGGTTCTGGGACAATCTGTGTATAAAAAGAATTGGAACCACTGCCTTACAGTTTTTATTTCGATGTAAATGAGATATGAAACCAAAATTTGTAGTCCTGTTTGGCGCCATATAACCTATACTGTGCTGGTGCGCCGTAAAACACAAATAAAGTAAAATAAATTAACAATCCACAGTGAACCATGTATGACAATTAACTCCTATTGAATTCATTATGTCAGTCAAGCCAGATTGAACCATGTATGACAATAAACTCATATTGAATCAACTATGTCAGTCAATCCACATTTAACCATGTATGACGATCAGCTCTTATTGAATCTAGTATGTCAGTCAAGCAAAATTGAACCATGTTGACAATCAACTCCTATTGAATTCAGTCTGTCAGTAAAGCAAGATTGAACCGTGAATGACAGTTAACTCGTATTGAATTCATTATGTCTGTCAATCCACATTGAACCATGTATGACAATCTCCTCGTATTGAATTCAGTATGTCAGTCAAGCCAGATTGAATCATGTGTGGCATTTAACTCGTTTTGAATTCAGTATGTCAGTCAAGCCAGATTGAACTATGTTGACAGTCAACTCATATTGAATTCAGTATGCCAGTCAAGCTTTATTTAACCACATATGGCAATTAACTCATACTGAATCCAGTATGTCAGTCATTCCACATTTAACCATGTATGACAATCAACTCATTGAATCCAGTATGTCAAGCAGTATTAAACCATTTATGACAATTAATCGTATTGAATTCATTATGTCAGTCAATCCACATAGAACCTTGTATGACAGTTAACTCATATTGAACAACTGAAACATGTATTAAAATCAACTCTTATTGAATACATTATCGTCAGTCCAGCCTGACTGAACCATGTATGACAATCAACTTTTATTGAATCTAGTATGTCAGTCAAGCCATATTGAACCATGTTGACAATCAACTCGTATTGAATCTAGTATGTCAATCAAACCACCCAGAATGAACGCTGTATGACAATTAACTCGTATTGAATTCTTTATGTAGTCAATCCACATTGAACCATGTATGACAATGAACTCGTATTGAATTCAGTATTTCAGTCAATACAGATTGAACCATGTATGACAATTAACTCTTATTATCCCCCGCCGATGAAATCGGGAGGAGGGTATTGAAATGGCGTCCTTCCGTCAGTCTGTGTGTCCGTAGCCATTTCTCAGTAACTAGCAGGAAGAATTTCATGAAACTTGAAATAAATATGAACCAACATACTGTGATGGTGCCCGTCCAGTTTTTTTTATAAGTCAATTTCCCTTAGAGTTTTTACCCTTGATTTAATGCAAAATGCCCAAAAATGTCCGTCCGCAGCATTTCTCAGTAAGTAGCAGGTAGAATTTTATGAAATTTGAAATAAACATACTGCAATGATGTCTGTCAAGTTTTTGTTTTGATTAGTCAATTTACATTAGAGTTATTGCCGTTGATTTAATGAAAAATGCACCAACATGTCCGTCTGCAGCCATTACTCAGTAATTATCAGGTAGAATTTCATAAAACTTGAAATAAACATGCACCAACATACTGCGATGATGCCTATCAATTTTTTTGTTAGTCAGTTTCCCTTAGAGTTATTGCCCTTGTTTTCATTAAAGATCCACATCTGCAGGCATTTCTCAGTAACAAGCTGGTAGAATTTCATGAAACTTTAAATAAATATGAACCAACATACTTCATTGATGCCTGTCATTTTTTTTTTAATTCGCCAATTTTCCTTAGAGTTACTGCCCGTTAACTGTTTAAAAATCTACAGATTTGTACATAACAAACCAACCAGTTGGTAGAGTTTCATTAAACTTCTTTCATTCTTTTCCATGAACATTTATTATAACATGTGAAGTTGTACCCACACCTGGTCACCACCTAGCCTTGGTCACCCCTACTCCCGAAAAAATCATTCATTTTTATTTATTGTTTTCAAACCTTCCATGAATATTTATCAACATACAAAGTTTTACTGTTCCAACACCTCACTCCTCCACCCCGCTGAGTTACGCCTACCATTGCAATCGCGCATCCCCGCCCCCAACCACCTTTTTTTTTCATTTTTAATTTTCCATCAATATTTATAATCAACATGTGATGTTTTGTACCCTCACCCGGTCATCCCCGCTGCTCCACCCCAACAAACCAAAAAAAAAATGCATTCATTTTCTATTAAATTATTTTGACTATTGAAATTATTTGCTTCTTAGTAACATCCTTAACTTTTTGCCGGATATATTTTTTGCAACCCCTCACCACAAACCCTTTCGGCGGGGGATACCAGTTCATCGAATTTGCTTGTTATCCCCCGACGAAAGTCGGAGGGATATAGTTTTGCCGTTGTCCGTCCGTCTTTCCGTCCGTCCGGAGCCATATCTAGGAAATGGTTGGGAATATTTATTTAAACTTCATATACTTGTTCACCACTATGAGTTCTTGCGGCCCGTCAAGTTTCAGTCAGATTGCCCAAGTAACACCAGAGTTATGGCCCTTAGAAATTTCTAGTGTTAACTATATAGGGTACTATAAATATGGCAATTGCTGCATCATAATTTTTGATATATTTGACCTAGAACTATGAAACTTAAACAGAATTTAGATCACCATAATGTGGTTGTGTACACACAATTTCGTTTGGATTTATTTGTAAATTAAGAGTATTGCCTTTTAATTGTATAAAAATCCACATATTTGTACATAACAAACTTACCATTTGGTAGAATTTCTTTAAATTTCTTTCTTTCTTTTCCATGAAAATTTATTGTAAACATGTGAAGTTGTGTACCCACACCTGGTCACCCCCTTACCTTGATTACATCCCTCCCTATGAGTTATTGCCCTTTGATTTTCTAAAAATCCACATATTTGTACATAACAAATTTACCAATTGGCAGAATTTCATTAAATTTCTTTCATTCTTTTCTGTGAACATTTATTATAAACATGTGAAGTTGCGCACCCACACCTGGTCACCCACTTGCCTTAGTCACAACCCCTCCCCCTCCCAACCCCCCACCCCCCTCCAAAAAATTTTTTTTCTTTTTATTTCATTTATTGTAGATTTTTTTCAAACCTTCCATGATTATTTATCAACATGCAAGTTGTACCATTCCCTCACCTCACTCCTCCACCCAGTCATGCCCACCACTGATCATGCATCCCCTGCCCCCCCCCCCCCCCCCCCCCCTAAACTTCACCCTTTTACCCTTTGTAGTCCTGTTTGGCGCCATATAACCTATACTGTGTTGGTGTGCCGTAAAACCCAAATAAATAAATAAATCACCCTTTTACCCTTTTTTTCATTTTTAATTTTCAATCAATATTTATAATCAACATGTGAAATTTTGTTTCCTCTCCCGTTCCCCCACACCCCACCCCCTAAAAAAATAAATATATTAAGTTGTGACTGCACAAACCTTGTCCTCAGCCATGTTCAAGATATCTTACCTGTGTTCTCTTAAGAACATCTGTTCTTTTAAGTTCAAATGTACATGTTAAACAGCAACACCTGGTGCCAAACCACTCAAAGACAATATTTCGTTCCAGTTAAACTTCAAGCTCACATTTCAATTAACTGCATTTAATTTTAAAAACTAAGCTTACTACAGTAAGCATATCCCATTCAAAATAAATTCTTTAGTCAGGACCAAAGTATCATACATTTATTATGTACTCTTTTATTAAACATTTGTTTTCTGTTAAATTGATTTTGACTAATGAAATTATTTGCTTCTTATTAACATCCTTAACTTTTTGCCGGATATGTTTTTTGGCCATTCCTCACCACAAACCCTTTCAGCGGGGGATACCAAATTATCGAATTTACTTGTTGAATACAGTGTCAGTCAATCCACATTAAACCATGTATGACAATCAACTCTTATTGAATCCAGTATGTCAGTCAAGCCATATTGAACCCTGTATGACAATTAACTCGTATTCAATTCATTATGTCAGTCAATCCACATTTAACCATGTATGACAATCAACTCTTATTGAATCCAGTATCACTTGCCCCTCATCCAGGTGGGTTCGAGCCTCACTCGGGGCATTGAATTCTTCATGTGAGGAAGCCATCCAACTGGCTTACGGAAGGTCGGTGGTTCTACCCAGGGGCCCGCTCGTGATAAAAATGATGCACGGAGGGGCATCTGGGATCAAAATGCCAGTCAAGCCATATTGAACCATGTGTGACAATCAACTTGTGTTGAATTCAGTGTGTCAGTCAAGTCAGATTGAACCATGTATGACAATCAACTTTTATTGAATCTAGTATGTCAGTCGAACCAGATTGAACCATGTTGATAATCAACTCATATTAAATCCAGAATGTCGGTCAATCCACAATGAATCATGTGTGACAATGAACTCGTATTGAGTTCATTATGTCTGTCAATCCACATTGAACCATGTATGACAATCAACTCATATTGAAAACAGTATGTTAGTCAAGCAAGATTGAACTATGTATGACAATTTACCCTTATTGAATTCAGTATGTCAGTCAATCCACATTGAACCGTGTATGGCAATTAACTCGTATTGAATTCATTATGTCTGTCAATCCACATTGAACCGTGTATGACAATAAACTCGTATGGAATTCAGTATGTCAGTCAAGCAAGATTGAACCATGTATGACAATCTACTCTTATCGAATGCAGTATGTTTGTTTGTTTGTTTGTTTGTTTGTTTTGGGTTTAACGCCGTTTTTCAACAGTATTTCAGTCGTGTAACGGCGGGCAGTTAACCTAACCAGTGTTCCTGGATTCTGTACCAGTACAAACCTGTTCTCCGCAAGTAACAGCCAACTTTCCCACATGAATCAGAGGTGGAGGACTAATGATTTCAGACACTAGTGGTTTATCAAATAGTCACAGAGAACATATGCCCCGCCCGAGGATCGAACTCGGGACCCCGCGATCCGTAGACCAACGCTCTTACCTACTGAGCTAAGCGGGCGGGCTTAAATAAAGGAATCGAGTTTATTGATTTACCTAGTATTTTGAGAGACCAATCTGTAGTAAACTCTATTCCTAAATATTTCAAGAATTCAGAAACTCGTATTATCTGTTACAAATATAATTAACCAGTTAGAAACGTTATATTTAATTACAATCAAATTGTCTCGGATTAAGATATAGAACTTAATGTTCCAAATAGTTGTAACTGTAAAGAATCTAAATACTGTTACCAACCATCTGGCCATGTCATAACGGGTAATTTTAAGATTTTTAATGATAAAAGAATCAGAATTTTTTTTCCAAAGGTCCAAAATATAGAATTTCCTCGTCCATTTGAAAAATGTCTCTCTGAAACAACTGTCTGTTGATGACTATATTAAAAAATGGTGTCGGAAGGAAAATGCAGATCAGAGCGCTCTCACTGAATGGAAAAAGAATATATTTAAAATCATTAAAACTCTAGTTAAATTTTATGAATCAAATCCTAGCTTCCTTATTACCTCCTAAACCAAAGTTTTCACTTCGAAGTTTAAAGAAAGCTTTATCCAAGGTACATACGAATTTTGTTTTCACTCCTGCTGACAAAGCTTCTAATATTATTATTATATGACGCATATATTACACAGAAGTATTACAAAATGAACTGAAACATACAAAAACTTACCAGTTATCACAACTAGATGATGAAACTATTGCAAAAAGTCATGCAAATCATTGTATTAATTTTAATGTCGCACTAGACGACAGTCATATGAAGCTCCCTACTCTTTATTGGATCCCTAAACTTCACAAAACTCCATATAAAGCTCGATTCATTGCAAATTCAACCTTGTGCACTACAAAAAACATTTCTGTACTTTTGACTTCCTGTCTTACTACAATTAAAGACCACGTACAAAAGTATTGCTCCAAGGTTTATGAGAACTCTGGTGTTAATCTGTTTTGGTGCATCAAGAAATCTGGAGATGTTATCAAAAAGCTACAAAACAAACACTTCAAATGTTCGATGATAAGTACTTATGATATTTCTACTCTTTATACTAATTTACCACATAATCTTATTAAAGACAAACTAGTAACTTTAATTGAGAAAACATTTGCAAGAGAAAACGTTAATTATCTGGCTTGCAATGAAACTAGAGCATTCTTTTCTAACAGTGCGTTTAATGGAGTTGTGATCAGGTTTGTGAAGCTCTAAAGTTTCTACTAGATAATGTATTTATCAAACTGGGCAATAAAACTTACCGACAAGTAATTGGTATCCCGATGGGAACCAACTGCGCCCTACTCATTGCTGATTTATTCTTAAACTGTTATGAACGAGATTTCATGCTTAGTTTATCCACTGAGACACAATTTGAAATTATTGAAGCTTTTAATGGAACCTCAAGGTATCTTGATGATATTTTAAATATGGACAACCAATATTTTTCAGAAATGGTGAAATATATTTACCCTAAAGAGTTACAGCTTAACAAAGCTAATACTTCAGATTTAGAAGTGTCATTTCTTGATCTAAATTTAAAAATTGTGAATAATAATCTAGAAACGAAAATATATGATAAAAGGGACGATTTTAATTTTGAAATTGTCAACTTCCCCATCTTGATGGAGATGTCCCTCGAGCTACATCATACGGTGTCTATATTTCACAGCTTATTCGTTTTGCAAGAGCTTGCTCAAAGTTAGATGATTTTATTGACAGAAATTTTCATATCACCAAGAAATGGTTACAACAGGGTTACCGTTATCATAAGCTGCGGAAAGCTTTTAGTAAATTTTACTACAGATCGTCTGAACTATTACAAAAATACAATACGCCCCTTAAAAAACCTTTAAAACTTGGACTTATACACCCGGAATACTATGGAGATGTAGTTTATAAAATTCGGAAAATTAAACATACCCCTTATTTCAATCAAATTTTTGTGAAATTGGTTAAAAAGTTTATCAAAAGAGGATACGATGCGAAAATCGTGAAGCACAGTGCATGTTTAGTGATTGACCCCTCTACAGTTAATTGCTACGCTTTCCTATTTGATGGTGCGATGACTAATAAAGTGTAGGACTCCATGATGCTTTTCTCCTAAATCCTACATATAAACGGACAGAGGGAGTTGATTTTTTTCTTACAGTTTTCTTAGTCGTGCTCTTAAAAGTTATGCTGTTGTTGCCCTGACTTCAGACAAGTTGTTGAGTACATTGGTGTAATTGTACCTTAAATTTATCTTAATCTTATGTTTTGCTTTATTAATTTGTTACTTCTGCACTAATGTTAGAGCCTTTCTCAGCGGGGATTTTATTTACATTGTGTTGTTTAACTTGTTGAAAATAGGGTAAGTGCGAGGTTGGCATTCCCTAAACGCTAAAAACCCCCCAGTTTCCTTTATTTAGGTTACTGACCGTTCCAAGGCGGTGCCCCTATTTTCAACAGGTTGCTTTGTCTGTCTTGTATTGTGTGTTGCGTATGTTTCCTTGTTTGTTATTGTTTGTTATAAGCGTTTTTCCTCCGCCCCCCCCCCCCCCCCCGCAGCTCCTTTTGTCCTCTCCTTTCCCTTGCATTTACGCTACTTTTTGCATCCCCTTCCCCTTTACTTTTAGTAAGTTTTCGTGACTCCGCTTTGTTTTGGCAGCTTGTTAGTCTATAACGGTGCCCTACTGTTTTCTTATGTGTTGCTTGTTCGTTTTTCTATGTTATTCAGTTGATCGTCGTTTTGTGATTATCTTTGGTACATGAGTGTCTGCGCTATTGTGGTTTACGTTGTAGTGCGACTGTTTTTAAAGAAAATGGCATTCCTTATATTCTTCCTTTCTTAACTTTCCCCTTCGGATTCCTCCACCACCCCCGTCCCCATTTCGCCACTTACCATTTCCTTCCCCTTTAATAATTTTTAGGTTATATTTATATGTACTTGTTGGATGTTTGAAGCATCCCGTCTGAAATATTTTTCCATTACAGCTTCTTTTTGTTGTGGGCCTACTATGTAAATGCGTAGCTCTGGGGCTGTGTTTTTGGTGCTCTGTGCTTCCGAGAAATCTACCCTTACCTATTATCTTTTGAATGCAGTATGTCAGTCAAGCCATATTGAACCACGTATGGCAATTAACTCGTATTGACTCCACTATGTCAATCAGTCCACAATGAACCATGTATGACAAAATATTAACTCACTGAATTCATAATGTTAGCCAATCCTTATTTATTTATTTGGATTTTACGGCGCACCAACACAGTATAGGTTATAAATATGGCGCCAAACAGGACTACAAATTTTGGTTTCACATCTCATTTACATCGAAATAAATACATGAGATGTGGAAAACCATGTATGACAATCAACTCTTATTGAATCCAGTATGTCCGCCAAGACAGGCCAGATTGAACCATGTAGCAATCAACCTTTTTAGAATTCACTTTCATTCAAGCCACATTGAACCATGTATGACAATCCACTCTTACTGAATCCAGTATGCCAATCAAGCCAGATTGAACCATGTTAACAAGTAATTCTTTTTGAACTGTTGAAACTCTCAATAGGGAGAGCGCAGATCAACAGATCACAGGGTTGCAATCCCCGGATGGGCCGTATGTTCTGTGTGACGATTGATGAAAGACAGCGTGTCTGAAATCATTCGTCCTCCACCTCTGATTCATGTGGAGTAGTTGAGAACAGTGTTATACTGGTACATAATCCAGGAACGTTGGCTTGGTTGCCTGCTCGCTGTTACATAACTGAAATACTGTTGAAAAATGGTGTTAAACCCAAAACAAAAACAAAAACCAAACAATCGATGAAATGAAACCATTATTTCTGTCAAAGCGGATGGAACCATGTATGACAATCAACTCTTCTTGAAACCATTTTGTCAGTCAAATCAGATTGAATCACATATGACAATGAACTCTTTTTGAAACCATTATGTCAGTCAAATCAGATTGAATCACGTATGACAATGAACTCTTTTTGAAACCGTTAGTCTCAGTCAAGCCAGACGGAAAGCCTTTTGAACACCAGTATTTAATAAACATGTGTGACAATCAAGTCTTTTTGAAACCAATATGGCAATAAAACCAGATTAAAACCACAATTGAATCTAGCATTACAGGAAACGGTATAGCAATTAATCCGTGTCGAAACTAGTATCCTCCTTGTTAGTTCAGGTACTATTCTGTAAATATGTATACAGCTTCACTATGTACAGTGGAAGGTAAGAGTATGTACTTAAAATCTCAAGTATGCAGTGGAATTGGCCTTGACACATTGCCATCAATCGACAAAATACAAGTTGAAGGCTGTAGATAGAGTAGCTGAAGGCATTTCCAAATAAACCGTGTTAGGTCACGAGGCTACTCTTAACTTACCCCTAGGCCTGCTGACCCCTAGCAATACGGGTAATCTACTGACCTGCAGTAATCCTGTGACCCTGACTTTTACCTCCTGGCCCCCAAAATAATAGGTGTCATCTACTTAGTAAACCACAGTCATTTTATAAAGTTTGAGGCTGTAGGTCCAAGCATTCTCCAGCCATAAGGTCACTCTGACAAAACTTGAACCTATTGCCAATATGGGTTTGTACTGACTTCAGGCAGTTATCCTATGAAGTTTTGCGGCAATAGCCAGGCCTAAGTGATTGGGATAAGTTTTCAATATCTGCTTCAACATGAACTTTCAACTACTGGCACTTTTATGTCGTTTTTTGAAAATATTGAAGTTTATGATTTTCAGTCTCGAGAATGTAGTTGCATTTTACCTTTGACAAAACATTGAAGGATATATGTTCAAACATTATAAAGATAAACTGGTTTCAGCTTAAAAGCCATATAATCCTTTGGCTAATGACCACAATCAGTAATACTTTGAAATTTTACTTGTAGGTCCAAGGAATGGGAACTATTTTCACGCTCCTCTTCAAAGAAGAAGGATGTATATTGATTTGCGTACGTCAGTCATTTGGTCCGCCTGTTCATTTGCCGATAGAGGTAACGGTTTCTGCCCAATAACATTACAACAACTATCTGTTCTTTTAGGGGTGGGAGAAGGGGTCATTCGGTCAAAGGGAAAGATCACAAGTGCCTGAAAATTGGTACTGCACAATAACTTGAGAATGACTTGACCCAGAACCTTCAACCATGGAATGTGATTGGAATTATGAAGTAGACGACCCTTATTGTTTTGAAGGTCAAAGTTCTTTCTGCACGACAGCTTGGAAACATTTGACCCAGAACTTTCAAACATGGTAGCATGATTGGGCTTATGAAGATGTCTGCTTTTCATCCCTTTTTGAAGGGTTGGGGTGGTCAAATTGATTAAAGGTCAAGGTCACAGGGAAACATTGAAAAGTCAGTAAGTCAAAGGTCAAGTCAAACGGACCACACCCTTAAAATGGTTTCCACCCAATAAAGGTCAAGGTCAAAGGGACCTTAACCTTGAAAAGTATTTCAGCGCAATAACTTGAGAATGACTTGATCCAAAACCTTCACATGGACAAAACTTTTAACTCTGTGTGAAGTAGTCGATCCGTCTTGTTTTGGGAATCAGTAAGTAGAAGGCCAAGTTCACAGGAACCTTAAGCTTGAAAGTGATCTCTGCCTAACAACTTGAGAACCACTTTACTCAGAACTTTCAAACTTGATAGCCTGATTTTGCTTAAATAAATAGATGTCCTATCATTTTGTGGATAAATAGATTAAGGATGAAGGTTGAAGGGATTTGAATATTGAAAACATGAAATTGAGATCCACTTAACCCAGAATGTTGAAACTTTGTTGAATGATTGGACATATTGAGTAGATGACCCTTATTGATTTTGGGGTCAAAGTCACAGGGGCCAGAAAATGGAAAACTGTTTTCAATCTATAATTTGAGAACCTCTTGATTAAGAAAGTTTATATAGGATGACTGGACATGTCGGGTAGATGATCTCCACTGCATTTCAACAACCAAGCCAACCATCAGTGTCTCTTTGATTTTCGCTCCTGTCCCCGATTGACTTATGCCTATTACTTCTATTCTTTGGGGGAGACATGTACGTTTCTACAGAAGCATCTATTTGAAACCAGTATGTCAATCAAGCGAGACTGAATGTCTTTTTATCCGCCCATTTTGGAAAACTGACTTATTATGTGATGGCGTTTGCGTTTTTCCATCCGTCCGTCGTATTTGGTCCAAACCATATCTTTATAACCATTATACTGGTATTGACTCTAAACTTTGCATTTAGATAGCGATGAGATGAAGTGCAGAGCACATACACCTGGTCTTTAGGTCAAATTGAGGTCAAATATGTCTGTCATATTTCCTGTCTGAAGCATAACTTATTATCCATTCAAGCTATTGACTTCAAACTTGGCATGTAGGTAGGTGGTGATGAGACAATGTGCAGAGAACATGAATCTGGTCTGTTGGTTTAGGGTCAAGACCACAAATTGAATTCAAATCAATCTGTCCATCATATTTAGCATCTGAAGCATAACTTATTAACCATTCAAGGTATGTAAGTAGATGGTGATGCGACGATGTGCATAGCGCATGAACCAGGGTTGTAGGTCAAAGGTCAAGGTCACATCTGCCCTTATCTTATTTTTTGTCTAGGGCATAACGTAAAGATGTTAAAGGTACTGACTTGAAACTTTGAATATAGGCAGGAGGTGATGAGACAATGTGCAGACTGTAACAATCTACATTACAACACTGGGCCAACTCCATCCCCTTAAAAAGCTCATTTTGTTTTTTCCTTAAGTATCTTGTCACATATTCTACACACACACACACCCTTGCTTCCCTGCCCCCATCAACCTCCCACCAAAAAGATCTTTGAGTTTTGCTTCTGTCCTCTTTTGATTTATATATAACCCTTTGGGCATATATTGCCCCACTTGGTGGAACTCTTGTTTTGACACCAGTATGTCAAAAAAGCCAGATTGATCCATATATTGTAATAAACTCTCATTGGAACCAGTATGTCAATCAAGCCAGATTGTTCCATGTATTGCAATCAACTCCTATTTAAACCAGTATGTCAGTCAAGCCAGATTGATCCGTGTATTGCAATCCACTCTTAGTGAAACTACTTCTATTGAAACCAGTATGTCAATCAAGCCAGACTGAACAATGTTTTGCAATCAACTCCTATTGAAACCAGTATGTCAATTAAGCCAGACTGAACAATGTTTGCAGTCGACTCCTGTTGAAACCAGTATGTCAATCAAGCCAGACAGAAGAATGTTCTACGATCGACTCCTTTTGAAACCAGTATGTCAATCAAGCCAGACTGAATAATGTTTTGCAATCGACTCCAGACTGAACAATGTTTTGCAATCGACTCCTACTGAAACCAATATTTCAATCAAGCCAGAATGTTTTGCGATCAACTCCTATTTAAACCAATATGTCAATCAAGCAAGACTGAATAATGTTTTGCGATCGACTCCTATTGAAACCAGTATGTCAATCAAGCAAGACTGAACAATATTTTGCAATCAACTCCTATTGAAACCAGAATATCAATCAAACAAGACTGAACAATGTTTTGTAATCAACTCCTACTGAAACCAATATGTCAATCAAGCAAGACTGAACAACGTTTTGTGATTGACTCCTATTGAAACCAGTATGTCAGTCAAGCAAGACTGAACAATATTTTGAAATCAACTCCTACTGGAACCATACGTCAATCAAGCAAGACTGAACAATGTTTTGCAATCAACTCCTATTGAAACCATATGTCAATCAAGCAAGACTGAACAATGTTTTGCAATCGACTCCTATTGAAACCAGTATGTCAATCAGGCCAGAATGAATAATATTTTGCAATCGACTCCTTTTGAAACCAGTATGTCAATCAAACGAGACTGAACAATGTTTTGCAATCAATTCAAATTGAAACCAGTATGTCAATCAAGCAAGACTGAACAATATTTTGCAATTAACTCCTACTGGAACCATAAGTCAATCAAGCAAGACTGAACAATGTTTTGCAATCGACTCCTATTGAAACCGTATGTCAATCAAGCAAGACTGAACAATGTTTAGCAATCGACTCCTATTGAAACCAGTATGTCAATCAAGCCAGATTGAACAATGTTTTGCAATCGACTCCTATTGAAACCAGTATGTCAATCAAGCCAGATTGAATAATGTTTTGTGATCGACTCCTACTGAAACCAATATGTCAATCAAGCCAGACAGAATAATGTTTTGCGATCGACTACTATTATGACGGCCGCACACGCATGCCGTAATGAAAAAACAAGTATACCCAAATGCCGCACTGAGAACCAAGAATTTTTTTCCTGAGTTCACGTCGAACTCTTTGGGCCTATTTAACTAGATAAAACGCAATTTAATACAGAGATTTTGTCTTTCTGCCTTAACGCAGTATAAAATGGCAGCGCAGTCTCAAGGCATACAGACGCTAAATAGAAAAATGGCGCGAAAAAAAATGGTAGTCGCATAATGGCGTATAGTCCTCAGCTTTTTTGCTCTGTAGAGCTATTTTCCTTATTTTCTTTGCAATTTTTTGCTAAAATCACATGACAGATCTATGCTTGACATGTAGGTAGCATTTTCATAATGAAATAACAACATGACAAAATTTTTCATGGAAACTTAGATCATACACCACCAGTATAATTTGGGGTCTCATTTTTTAGCTGATTTTGCAGTTTGTGTGTTTGACTGAAATTACTTTTCTTGCATCAAACATGACCCCCACTTTTCTTTTGATTTTTAGTTAGCACTGACAATATTCTTCAAGAAAATGTAAGTTACAGACATGTAAAATGGGTCCTGATGTGTGCTGCGGTCATTGGAAATAGGTCAATTTTATATAGAATAAAGAACAACAACTATTTAGTGTGTTATAACCTCAAAGGGGAGTAATTACCAATTACGCACAAGGTGTTATGACGCTTAATCCACGCACAAGGTATTGTGACGCTAAATCCGTACATTGCCGTTACATGGCTCCCCCAAATTAGTCCTTTACTAATTTGTCATATTATTTCAGTTAATCCTCCAAATTACAGTATCATACAACTGAATTAATCCGCAATGGCTACACATTAAATGCATCAAGAAACTTAATTTGACCGCAAAATGAAATTGATGTGTCGCAAGAAACAATATGTCAAAGAAAAAGAAATATCAAAAATAAAAATACGGTTTATCTTATAAACCAATGAATGTTGTATAATAATAATTACTTAAACAACTGTACTTCCTATGTATAAACTAATCCATTGGCTCCTTGACGGGGATGACCCCAGTTAGCTTATATTTCTGATTCAAGTAGTAACACTAGTTTATGGATTGGTCTATCTAAAAAAGGGTTTACACATTTTTGGTTGCCCTTATCATCTACTGACACTGTACTGGTTCTAACTGTAACCTTTCTAACTAGGCCATCAGAGTCAGAATCAGCTTTTTCTACGCGAGCGACCTTCCACTGATTCCGTGGCAAGTTTTCATCTCTTACTATAACAACATCGCCCACCTGAATACTGCGCCTTTTTGTTACCCATTTCGAACGTGCCTGTAGTGTACTTAAATACTCCTTTTGTCACCTCAGCCAAAACTCATTAGCCAGATGCTGGATACGTCTCCACCTTTTACGAGTATATAAGTCTGGTTTCATGAATTCACCAGGAGGGGGCAAGAGTACCTTACTTTTCATTGTTAAGAGATGATTAGGAGTCAGAGGGGCATCTGACAAGGGATCATTCAGATTCTCAATAGACAATGGTCTACTGTTAACAAGTGTCATAACCTCGCAAATTAATGTACGAAGGGACTCATCGTCTAACTGCTTGGAGAACTGACTCAAAAGTACAGAAAAAACGCTGCGCACAGTCCGAATAAGCCTCTCCCATACGCCACCCATGTGGCTTGCAGATGGGACATTCGTCTTGATTAAAAAAAAATCACAACCTTCTTTAAGCAGAAACTGAGCAATGCGTTTATCATCTAACTCAGAGACTGCTTCTCTGAGCTCTCTCTCAGCACCAATGTAATTAGTGCCTCGATCAGATCTTAATTGCCTAACTGGACCTCTGACTGCGAGAAAACGGCGGAGAGCATTTATAAAGGAACCAGTGTTGAGAGAGTTGGCAAACTCAAGATAAACAGCCCTACTTGTAAAACAGGTAAATATTACGCCATACCGCTTTAACTCCTTTCTGCCCTCTTTTATTTGAAAAGGACCAAAGTAGTCCACACCACAATATGAGAAGGGAGTGCATGGTTCAAGTCTGTCATAAGGTAAGTCAGCCATCTTCTGTTCTGCGGTTTTTGTCCTAAGTTTGCGCAAGTTACACAGTGAAATATGTAGCTTCGAACAGCTGCACTACAGATCCAAAACCCATTTGCACGCAGCTCATTGATAGTCATCCCACGTCCCTGGTAGAGTGTACGCTCATGAAAATGTCTGATTAATAATGTTGTAATGTGGCATTTTCTGGGGAGGACTACTGGGTGTTTAGTATCTACATTCAACGGTGAGTGACGCATTCTGCCGCCTACACGAATAAGACCGTCTCTAGCTACATAAGGGTCAAGGCGAGAAAGCGGGGAGTTTCCTTTTACAAAGCCCTTACTAACATGATTGAGTAAATTTTGATCTTGGTTAAGTGCCTTGAGCTCTTCTGGAAAACAGTCAGACTGAACATGTCTAAGAATTTCTAACTCTGCATGTTGCAATTCACAGACAGAGGGAGAGCAAAATTTTGGAATGACCTCTAACTTAAGATGGGCAAGAGATTTAGTTGCAAACGGTTTTTTGACAATACGCTTCATAAGCATAGACTTAAAACGTAGACAGAGAGCGACTGCAGTCTTGACGTGCGACCAGTTTGAGAAATACTCCAAACGCTCCAGAAACTTCACCTGATTCGTTGGCATAACAACAGAAGAAAAACACTGACCCTTCTTAACTTCTGGGTCTTCTTCACTAAGAGTTCCTATCTCTAAGTTTGAATGGTGTGAAGGGAGCTTTGTCTTCTTCCAGAGGAATTCTGGTCCGGTAAACCAAGTGGATTTCATCAGTTCTGCAGCTGTACAGCCTCTAGACGCAATATCAGCTGGATTATCACAGGATTCCACGTAGTTCCATTGAGATACAGTGGTATGGTCCCGTTTTTGCTGTACACGATTGGCTACAAACACATGGAATTTCTTTGAGTCTTGAAATGTAACCCAAAACTACACGACTGTCGGTCCAGAAGAAATGGACTGCATTATCATATACCAACTCCTTGCTCAGTAAAGCAGCAACATTTACTGACACTGCAGCTGCTGTGAGTCCAAGTCGAGGAAGTGTGACTGTTTTGAGTGGAGTAACTCTGGCTTTACCAATCAAGAGAGAACAATGAACCTGACCTTTGGCGTCCTTCAAACGAAGGAAAGAGCACTGACCATATCCACTATAACAAGCATCAGAAAAATGGTGAAACTAAACAACAGTAGGCTCTCCAAAGTTGATTGGCTTCAAACATCGCCTTGTGTGTAGGGAATGCAACTCCTGTAAACTTCGCCTCCAGCTTTCCCATTGAATACCAAGGGTGTCAGGTACAGGATCGACCCAACCAATATTTTCTCCACACATCGTTTGCAAAATCTTTTTGCCAACCAAGGTAATTGGGGAAATGAAACCAAGTGGGTCATAAATTGAACTAACAGTGGAAAGAATGCCTCTCCTGGTCAATGGTTTATCAGATAGGACTATCCTAAACTGAAAACTATCAGACTCAATACACCACTGAACTCCAAGGGCCCTTTCAACAGGTAAATCCTGGTTGAATATGTCAATGTTTGTTAGGCCATTAGCTCTATCTTGAGAAGAAATGTGACTAAGGACCTCCTTAGAGGTACTTGCAAATTTGTGTAACCTTAGACCACCTTGTTTACACATAGCTTGATTCCGCTCTATCAATCTCACTGCATCTACCACAGAAGGCATAGACTTCAGACCATCGTCAACATAGAAGTTATACCGCAAGAAGTCTGCTACATCCTTACCAAAGTCATCTTCATTATCTTTTGCAACTTGTTTCAGGCCAAAGTTGGCACAGCCTGGTGAGGAAGAAGCACCAAACAGGTGAACGCACATGCGGTACTCTACGGGCTGTGTCTTCTCTTCGTCTGTCCACCAAAAAAACCCTAAGGTAGTCACGGTGTTCCTTAGAGACATAAAACTGATGGAACATTTGCTCTATGTCGCAAATAAATGCAATATGTTCCATTCGGAAACAACAAAGAACACCATTCAGAGTAATTTGTTAGGTCGGGACCTTGCAAGAGATGGGCATTAAGGCTCTCGTCCTTGAACTGTGAACTACAATCAAAGACAACCCTTAATTTCCCTGGTTTCTTTGGATGGTAAACGCCATGGTGAGGGATATACCAAGGTCCCAGGATACTTTCATCTGATTCTGGTACTCTTTCCGCATGTCCATTATCTATCAGGTTCTTCATGAACTGTTCGTGGTGACTGCGATAAGTTTTATCACTCTGCAGTCGAGGCTTTAAGTGGCGTAATCTGTGAAGTGCAAGACTTCTATTGTCCGGGAGAGAAGGGGGTTCGCCCTTGAAGGGTAATGGCATGGTATAATGGCCATCTACCAGGCGAATTCCATCACTCAATTTGGACAGGAACTGTCGATCATTGTATGACAAGGACTCAAGGTTAGCTTGATGCTCACTAAAATCCAACTCCATCCTTTGGTCCGGACACACCTAGAGCATCGCAAGTTTCCTTTAGGACGAACGTGGTATCAGACTGTGTATCAAGCATTGCATAGACAAGTCTCTCAAACTGAGGATTGTCACGGTGAGAAACAAACACTGGGACAACCATAGAATTCTTATTAAGGGAACTAGAGCTGTTCAAAAATGAGACACTAGAATTAGAATCCCTAACTTCCTTATTTGCGCCAGGGGGCGGGGCCTTTTTAGCAACTGCTTCGTCTTCTTGCTTTATGGCGTTAACAGGCAAAGATGTTGGATGGAACTTTGAACATATTTGGCATTGTTTTCTTTGTCTACATTTCTTAGAGATATGACCTGGACTGAGAAGCAAAACACAGCCTTTTATCTTGGATAAAGGCCTTTCTGGCATCAAGGGGCTTTCCGAGGAAAGAACTGCATATTTCAAGCTCATGACTTTTAGGACAAAGGGGACAATGTGTCCTGTTAGGGTTTTCTGAACTAAGTTGGAAACTATGGTGTTTTGCATTGCCGGCAAGATGTACCCTTGTATGGGGCTCTTCTTTCCTGTCTGAAATTCTTGTCTATCCTCTCCTCAGAATCATGTGGGTTCTGTTCAGTCTTAACAGAAGCAGGGGACGTGATTGGGTCATTAGCAATCTTAGCCTCCTTTGATATAAAGCTAACAAACTCTTTCAACTGAGGGAACTGACTATGCGTTTCTTTGTGGTTGACGACAAAGCGGTTCCATCGACCAGTTAGCCACTCTGGTAGATTGGAAAGAAGTTTCCGGTTTTCTATGGAATCATTTAATACATTTAAGTGTGGGACAGTCTGCATGGCTGTTGTACACTGTTTTAAGAAATCAGAAAATTTCAGTAACCCAAGAGAGTCCTTAGAAGTAACTATAGGCCAACTGTCAAGCTTGGCTCTAAACGCATTGGCAACGACGAATGGATCTCCGAACCTCTTATCGAGTAGTTTCCTTGCGTCATCATAAGCGTCTGCACTTGGGATAAGAAGGTAGTTGTCAACTACCTGCTTAACTGAACCTCCGAGATATTTCTTTAAGTAATGAATTCTCTCTGCAGCGGGGATATTCCTCTGATCGATCAAGGTTTTAAAAGCTAGTTTCAATGCTGGATACTGCAGTGGGTCACCATAAAAGATATTGGTCTGAGATGCAGGAAGTCTGCTCAAATTCACTTGATCAACAAGGGCCTTTGTTAAGTTTGCCAAGTCTTGTTGATTATCTGTGGGCATAGTTGTGACAAATGTAGGAACAGAGGGGTTTAGTCCTGGACTAATAGAGGTGTCTAAGAGGGGGCTCTGTTGTACAAGGTTTGGCAGTGTACTTGATTGCAAGCTAGCCCCTGTATTAATGACTGACTCAAAACTTGCCTTGGGGACAGCTGAATTACGGAGTGGAGGAACATTTAGATGATTTACGGACATTGATGGATCACTTGTTGCAGCAGTAACTATCATAGAACCGCTATGCATTGCAGCATTTGCAGAAGTACTAACATTGACATTTGATTCTGTAGCTAAAACAGTATCAGTAGTAGCCTTGACATTTGTTTGATAAAAATGTGAACTTTGAGGCACTTGACTGTAATTTTGAACATAATTTTGTACATATTCTTTCCTACTATCTTCAGGCAAAGAAATACTAGGCTTCAGTTCAGTTTCTAGATCTTGATCAAAATCCCTTTCTAGGGCATCTAACTCGGCCATTGCAATTTCTTTTCTCTTAATGGTTTTAATTTTCTCTAATTCTGCCTTGTACGATAACTCTGTGTCGATATACTTTAATTCTGCTCTTAGCTTAGGCTTCCTAACTGTGCCAGAAACATGTGAAGCATTAGATTTCCTTGAAATACGAGACATACCGCTTCGAGAGGATCTGTTAGAACCAGTTTCAATATTTTGACTTTCTATTTCGCGAATGCGCTCAGTTGTGCTACTAATGATGCGCTGATGTTCTTCTTCGATTGGTTCGAACCTTGATGCCTCATCCATGGCATCTTCCTTAAGATTTTGCAATGCCCTAAAAACTTTATCTAAGTCTTCAAATGCAGTTTGAAGTATATCTCTATGGACACGAATGGCATGTGTACGTCACTGCTATCAGAGAGAAGCATAAACAATCTGTTAGCCAGGGTTGTTAATAATTACTTGCAATAGTAATGCATTAAATTAGCATTACTTGGAAAAAGATGGCATTAAATTAGCATTAGCATTACTCATTTTTATCAAAATAATGCATTAAATTAGCATTACATAGGGTGCATTAGCATTACCATTACCATTACTTTTTGAGAATCATTGAATGTTATTATCACATACACTCTTTTTCATTAAATCATTTTAGTTTACCTAGGTCTAGGTCGTCTACATGAATAGTTAAATACGTGTATGACTTCCTTGTATTTTATCTGATTTTTTTCTTTTACCATTACTTTATAAAAAAATAATAAAAAAAATAAAAATACCTAATGTTGGAAGTACAGCATGCATGAGCATTTAAATCGTAGAGAAAGTCAAGTACCTGTTTAATGGCTCCCTAAGAGCCTAATTTAACATGACATGTAAAAGCTAGCTGCCTTAAACAGGTCTTAAACATCACTATCAGTGGCATAGTGTTAATTGATAAAAAGGTGTCAAAAGATAATAGATTCTGTTTGATATTTTGGGTGACAAATCTAATTATGTCACACTTCTATGGCTATTATACAAAATATTTCAGGTGTACATTGAACAAAAGGCAATTATATCATCAGACAGTTTATTAAAATCAAACAAAAATCTATTAGAGAACTGCTATAACCTGTATAAATAACAGCATACATGTGTAATTTTTTTTCCAGTGATACAAAAAATAATGCCTAAGTAATGCTAAGCATTAGCATTAGCATTACTTACTTTGGCATTAAATTAGCATTATTTTTAATGCTAAAATTGTGGCATTAATCATTACTTGGCATTAGTTGAAAAAAATAATGCATTACTAATGCATTACCATTAGCATTAGCATTACTACAACCCTGCTGTTAGCATGTGTGCGCCATGCTGATATCGACGACTTAAAAGTCTTTTCTTTAAGTGAAATTTCATACTCGCGACCCTTTTCGGTTTGAACGCGCTCCCGTTTATCGGAAATACTTGACTGATTTTCAGACATTTTAACCTTATTTGCTTAAGAGTCACGGTTATTTTGATTATCAAATTCAAGCACGCAAAAATTTACAATATCAGCACTTACAAAAATACATGTTCAAGTAATCAATTATACAATACACTAGTAACTATGGCTGGGCAATTCCTGCCTACAGCATACAAAAACTGTCAATATATGAAAATAATCAAATAGATTTAACAATATACAATGCAATAGTAACAGTCTCTAAATCTGGAGCACTACATGTATGTGGCTGAGCAATCTCTGCCTACATACAAAAGTTTATCTGCAATGTATGTGTATCAGCTTAGTAAAGGATGTAAGCCATGCTTTTGATAACGTTTCTCCTGGATGTATTCCGTTTTGCAGCAAATTGAATCTGATTGAGTATCTGCCCCTGGATCTTTGCCTTTTCCTGCTTCGGATTAGATCTGTGTTGAACTTTGGTGTGTAGGTATTTAAAGTTCCATTTAAGGAGTCAATATATTCATCAGCACTATTGATAAGGCGTGTTAACTGCTCGTCATCCGATTTGAATCTGTCTGGATCCTTCTCGCCCTTTGTTTCATTCCAGTACTGTATGGAGAAATATGGAACTTGTAGGAATGTTAATTTAATATTTGGATTGGTACATAGTCGTTGAATTTCTTTCAAACTGTTTTTATAAGATTCAAGGGTTTGTTCTGCTGGTGTTTTTAAACTGATGTATTTCTTTTCTTTAACAGTAAAGTCACAGGTGCCAGTCCAAATATAGAGTGAAACCTGACCACGGTCTTTCAAAAGGCTTTCAAGATTTTTTGACAACCAGTTAATGATGTTTTGTGATGATGCACCTCCTTTACAAACCCATTTTATGTTCCTTATCGCTGCAGAATGAGATGAACAAGCTCGTTTTAAATATTTCCCTTTACTATCACTTATGAGATATGGTGTCCAGTTTAATGAATTTATGTCCAGTTGCTCACTTTGAGTGTTTATGAACTTCTTCAATTTACTGTGACTCATCCGTAGACTGTGAGACAAAACCTCAATATAGACAGAGTTCGACTATGACGGCAGCACACGCATGCCGTAATGAACAAACAAGTATACCCAAAGGCCGCACTGAGAACCAAGAATTCTTTTTTCCTGAGTTCATGTCGAACTCTTTGGGCCTATTTAACTAGATAAAACGCAGTTTAATACGGAGATTTTGTCTTTCCGACTTAACGCAGTATAAAATGGCAGCGCAGTCTCCAAGGGGAGTAATTACCAATTACGCACAAAGTATTATGACGCTTAATCCACGCACAAGGTATTGTGACGCTAAATCCGTACATTGCCGTTACACCTATTGAAACCAGTATGTCAGTCAAGCAAGACTGAACAATATTTTGCAATCAACTGCTATTGAAACCAATTTGTCAATCAAGCAAGACGGGACAAAGTTTTGCAATCAACTCCTACTGAAACCAATTTGTCAATCAAGCCAGACTGAAGAATGTTTTGCAACAGAATCCTATTGAAACCAGTATGTCAATCAAGCAAGACTGAACGATGTTTTGCAATCAACTCCTACTGAAACCAATTTGTCAATCAAGCCAGACTGAAGAATGTTTTGCAATCGACTCCTATTGAAACCAGTATATCAATTAAGCCAGACTGACCAATGTTTTGCTATCGACTCCTATTGAAACCAGTATGTCAATCAAGCAAGACTGAACAATATTTTGCAATCAACTCCTATTGAAACCAGAATATCAATCAAGCAAGCCTGAATTATGTTTTGTAATCAACTCCTATTGAAACCAATATGTCAATCAAGCAAGACTGAACAACGTTTTGCGATCGACTCCTACTGAAACCAGTATGTCAATCAAGCAAGACTGAATAATATTTTGCAATCAACTCCTACTTGAACCATACGTCAATCAAGCAAGACTGAACAATGTTTTCAAACAACTCCTGTTGAAACCAATATATCAGTCAAGCAAGACTGAACAACATTTTGCAATCAACTCCTGTTGAAACCATATTTCAATCAAGAAAGACTGAACAATGTTTTGCAATCGACTCCTATTGAAACCAGTATGTTAATCAAGCCAGACTGAACAATGTTTTGCAGTCAATTCAAATTGAAACCAATATTTCAATCAATCCAGACTGAAGAATGTTTTGCGATCGACTCCTATTTATACCATTTTGTCAATCAAGCAAGACTGAATAATGTTTTCCGATCGACTTCTATTGAAACCAGTATGCCAATCAAGCAAGACTGAACAATAATTTGCAATCAACTCCTATTGAAACCAGAATATCAATCAAACAAGACTGAACAATGTTTTGTAATCAACTCCTTTTGAAACTAGTATGTCAATCAAGCAAGACTGAACAATGTTTTGCGATAGACTCCTACTGAAACCAGTATGTCAGTCAAGCAAGACTGAACAATATTATGAAATCAACTCCTACTGGAACAATACGTCAATCAAGCAAGACTGAACAATGGTTTGCAATCAACTCCTATTGAAACCAGAATATCAATCAAACAAGACTGAACAATGTTTTGTAATCAACTCCTTTTGAAACTAGTATGTCAATCAAGCAAGACTGAACAATGTTTTGCGATAGACTCCTACTGAAACCAGTATGTCAGTCAAGCAAGACTGAACAATATTATGAAATCAACTCCTACTGGAACAATACGTCAATCAAGCAAGACTGAACAATGGTTTGCAATCAACTCCTATTGAAACCAATATGTCAATCAAGCAAGACTGAACAATGTTTTGCAATCGACTCCTATTGAAACAAGTATGTCAATCAGGCCAGAATGAATAATGTTTTGCAATAGACTCCTGAAACCAGTATGTCAGTCAAGCCAGACTGAACAATGTTTTGCAATCAATTCAAATTGAAACCAGTATGTCAATCAAGCAAGACTGAACAATATTTTGCAATCAACTCCTACTGGAACCATACGCCAATCAAGCAAGTCTGAACAATATTTTGCAATCAACTCCTATTGAAACCAATATGTCAATCAAGCCAGACTGAAGAATGTTTAGCAACTGAATCCTATTGAAACCCGTATATTGAAATTTTCGCGCGTTTCGGCAGTATAGCGCGAAAATATTGTCTTTACGTTGCGTGTACTTTTGTGAGAAGTATAGTTTCAGTGTATAAATTTTTGCACGGGATACTCGTGGGTGTATTTTACTTTAGGTTGTTTATTGAAATGTGAATTCAGTCTACCGGACACACTCAAGTAGAAAGGACATACAAAATTAAATTTGCGAGTTTGTGCGACCACGTGGCAGATTATGGATAATTCCGCAGAAGAAAATGAACTATTGAGTAAAATGGAAAGTTTAGTTTCAAGTATGTTAGCGGAATTTGAGAAAACTTTGACAGAAACTCAAAAACGAATCTCAGATTCTCAGCTGGAAAAATTAAAGCTAAAATTGGATTCCAGTGACAATTATCAGTTTCGAAAGCGGGGAAACGAGGAGCAGTTCAAGTTAAACAAAAAAGTGCTCGGAAGTTTAGCTGAAGCAAAGGACGAGCTTGCCGAGTTGGTTTCCAGCGGGTCGACAAAAGCAGAAGCCGCCACACAGAAAGTTATTGAAGGTATGGACACTTTAAGGTACCGCCAAAAAATTATAAAATTGGCAGATTCTAGTGACCTAGGATGGCGTGTGGTTAAAGAATATGAGGCGCATCCGCTAGCGGAAGGATCTGATGACGAAAAGAAAATGTATCGAGCTCAGGTTCAGGCTGATCGAAAGGCTAGGCAGGATAAGCGTTCAAAGTCGAGGCGTTTTACCCCATACGCTACTCCAGGACCAAGTGCAGCGACAGCTACATCTTCGACTCCAGTCGGTGCTCGGATTCAGACTCTCGGGCGAAAACCAGGGCTTTGTTTCCGGTGCGGGAGACCAGGTCATTGGCAGGCGGACTGCAAGGTCAAGGCTGCAGAGGTGCATGACTCAAGCGTTAGTCAGTTAAGTAGATTTTATAATATAGAAAAATGTTCAGATATTGTTTTTGAAAAAGCACAATTCTTGAGCGTTCAAGGTTCAAGCAAAGTTGTGTCCCCTGTTGGGCGACTCCGAGATAATATTGCACATTGGAAAAGTGCAGGTGCAGGTAATTTTATAATAGATGTAATTGAAAATGGTTATAAATTGCCTTTAAAGGCAATTCCTGAAAAAGCAATTTTAAAAAACAACAAATCTGCCAGAGTTAATACTCAGATTGTGACATCAGAGATTGATAAGCTTTTAGAAAAAGGTTGTATATCTGAAGTTAAGCAGGTTCCACAGGTTGTAAATCCACTGACAGTGGCCTTTAACAGGTCAGGTAAGCCTCGTTTGGTTTTAGACTGTAGGCATATAACTATGTCATTGTTTAGATATAAATGTACTTTCGAAGATCAGTCAGTCGCTAAGCAACTGTTTACAAAAGGCAATTTTCTGTTTTCGTTCGATTTAAAGAGTGCTTATCATCATATTATGATCTTTAATTCTCATCGTACATTTTTAGGTTTCGCATGGGGTGGAAAGTTTTATGTTTTCAATGTTTTACCATTTGGTATTTCTGTAGCAGGCTACATTTTCACGAAGGTGATGAGGGCAGTTGTAAAACACTGGCGTTCCAGAGGACATAAGATTTTAGTTTTTTTAGATGACGGTCTGAGCGGAGACGTAACGTTTGATAAAGCTTTGTCTTTAAGTCAATTCATAAAAGCTGATTTACAGCTGTTTGGTTTCCTTTTAGCAGACGATAAGTGTATTTGGTATCCAACACAGGTTATTGTCTGGTTGGGATACGTGTGGAACACCATTTCAGGCGTCTTATCCGTGACAGAAGAGAGAATGCTTCGTTTTGAAAGGTTAGTGGTTTGGCTAATAGACCAGGTGTGTGGCGGCAGAACGCTGATTCAGGTAAGAAAATTAGCTTGTTTGGTCGGACAGTTGATGTCAATGAAATGTGTGATAGGCCCCGTTGTTAGCCTGCGATCACGTGCTATGTATGCATGTATTAATCAAAGAGCGAGCTGGAATGCTCCGGTCAATGTGACATCAGATGCACTATCTGAAATGATTTTCTGGAAGGAAAATATAAGACACATGAATTCCTGTATTATGGATAATGTCAGTTGTGACAGTGTAGATTTCATTGACTGTGGTAGCAGTAAACATTGTACGGTATTTAGCGATGCCAGTGACCTTGGTTATGGAGGGTACATAGTGGGCGCGTCTGGAAGTGATGTCATAGGAAGTTGGTCAGTAAGTGAGACAGACGCTAGTTCTACTTGGCGGGAACTTGAGGCCGTACATAGGGTATTGCTCAGTAACTTGGGAAGTCTGGAAGGACAACAGGTAACGTGGAAAACCGACAACAAAAATGTGTCGGTAATTTTGAGTAAAGGCAGTTCTAAGCCATACCTTCAGAATATTGCTTTAAAGGTAGACGATGCATGTAGGCAGAATAATATGAAAATAGTACCAATGTGGGTACCTAGATCAGACAATGTTGATGCGGATTATTTGAGCAAATGTTGCGATAGTGACGACTGGTCGGTACAAGACTGGATTTTTCGGAAGCTTGAAAACATGTGGGGTAAGCATAGTGTTGATCGATTTGCTTATAACTATAATGCAAAATGTTGCAGTTTCAATTCAAGGTTTTGGTGTCCAGGTACAAGCGGAATAGATGCATTCAGACAGGATTGGTCAGGTCACGTAAACTGGTTGGTTCCGCCGCCCAGGCTTGTAAGTAAATGTATCAAGAAAGCTATAGAAGACAAATGCGTATGTACGCTGATAGTACCGATGTGGAGATCGGCATGTTTTTGGCCTTTGATATTTCCAGATGGCGAAAAATCAAGCTCCTTACATTAAAGATTTATTTCAGTTTCAGCCGGGTCTTTTGACAAGAAGAGGAAGAGGAAAGAACGGAATTTTCGATGGGAGGCCTTTAAAATTTGGCCTATTAGCGTTGAGAATTGTGACAACATAATAAAATGTTCTTATATTTTCAGGCTTGAAGCTCAAGGACACAATCATTGACCACGTAAACAACGCAGGGGTAGCATTAGACAGTTTTGGTGACTTGCCTGATAAAATGGCACAGAAGTTATCGGGTTCACGAAGTGACAATACAAACATTAAGTATATTTCATATTTTAAGAAGTGGGAAAAGTTCATTTCTGAGAAGGGAGGCAGTTCCTTACCAGCTTCTCCAATTCATGTCGCATTATATATCACGGATTTATTAGAAAAGCGTTTTTCGGATCACGTGATTTCAGCAACTGTTTATAGTTTGAAATGGGCACACGGTTTGAAAGGGCTTCAAGACCCTACTGATAACTCGTTTGTAAAGAATTTATTAGATAATGCTAAAAGAAACAATTCCAAACCAACTTCTAAAAAGGAGCCTCTGTCTACACAGACATTGATTGACGTTTGTGCTGAATATTCTGAATCTTCAGACATTTTAGTTGTAAGAGATTTGTGTATGATTTTACTTGGTTTTGCAGGTTTTCTAAGATATGATGAATTGAGTTCACTCCGTTGTAACGATATTGTTTTTCGTGATGACCATTTTTGTCTGAAAATTAGGAAAAGTTAGACTGACCAATATAGACTAGGGCATGAAATAGTTATAAGTAAAGGAGTATCTGTTGCTTGTCCTTACAACATGTTAAGACGTTATTTGTCTTTGTCAAATCAGACTACTTTTGATAGCAATTATTTATTCAGACCATGTTTTAGATCAAATTCTACTTGTAAATTAATTTACAAAAGCAAACCGTTAAGTTATACAAGGGCTAGGGAATGTATTATAGGTAGATTACGTCCATTCACGGGGGATTTAAACATAGGCCTTCATTCGCTAAGATCTGGTGGGGCAACCACAGCCGCAAATTCCGGAGTTAATGACAGATGTTGGAAACGTCACGGTCGGTGGAAGTCCGACAGTAGTAAAGACGGCTACGTGACAGATTCTTTGTCAAGCAGACTTGTGGTGTCTCAAAAATTAAGTTTATAAAAAAAAAAAAAAAAAAATCTTATACTACATGTATTTAACTACAGCCATATGCTCAAGCCCTGACTTTTTATGGTCTACATGCTTGTCCGGCAAGTGCATACAGTAGTTGCTTGTTATTTATTTGGTAGCCTGATTGTTTTTAGGGGTTCTTAATCAGTATACAGTATAGTTAAGACTGAAATTTTCGCGCGTTTCGGCAGTATAGCGCGAAAATATTGTCTTTACGTTGCGTGTACTTTTGTGTGAAGTGTAGTTTCAGTGTGTAAATTTTTGCACGGGATACTCGTGGGTGTATTTTACTTTAGGTTGTTTATTGAAATGTGAATTCAATCTACCGGACACACTCAAGTAGAAAGGACATACAAAATTAAATTTTCTTTTTAGTTTTGTGTTTTTAAGACACCTTAATACATGCACTGTGTTGGAAAGTATATATATATATATAGAAAATGACGATCTAATGTTATTTTGAAGATCTTGTTTGTTTTTAATAATAGCATACGTCCATGCTGCAGAAAATGAGGTACGTCATTAAGCGATCTTGCATGGCTACGGACACAGGTTTTCAGAGCATTCCAAAAAGAGATCTCTGTTTTTTCCTGACCGGCTTGTTCGCGCGCAGCAAGACTAATTTTTAAAGTCTAGTCAATGAATTTTTATATATGTATTTTTCAAAATGCTAATTAGTCGAAGGACGTATGGTATTATATATGTATGTTATATATATTGAATTTACACAATACCACATTAGTTTTCAAAAGCTCGTTTCTCACTTTGGTTGTATAATTGCAAATGTGTATGAATAGGATTTTAACGAATAGCTTTTGTGTGTATTTGAATACTTATTTTGCAACGACATTCTGTTATTACATACATATATTGCATACCTCTGTCATGTTATGTTAACATTGCTACGTGGTCAAACAATACATGCTTGTCCGGCAAATGCATACAGTAGTTGCTTGTTATTTATTTGGTAGCCTGATTGTTTTTAGGGGTTCTTAATCAGTATACAGTATAGATAAGACCAATCAAGCAAGACTGAACGATGTTTTGCAATCAACTCCTACTGAAACCGATTTGTCAATCAAGCCAGACTGAAGAATGTTTTGCAATCAACTACTATTGAAACCATATGTCATTCAATCCAGATTGAACAATGTTTTGCAATCGACTCCTATTGAAATCAGTATGTCAATCAAGCCAGACTGAATAATGTTTTGCAATCGACTCCTATTGAAACCAATATGTCAATCAAGCCAGACAGAATAATGTTTTGCGTTCGACTCCTATTGAAACCAGTATGTCAATCAAGCAAGACTGAACAATATTTTGCAATCAACTCCTATTGAAACCAGTATATCAATCAAGCAAGACTGAACAATGTTTTGCAATCAACTCCTACTGAAACCAATTTGTCAATCAAGCCAGACTGAAGAATGTTTTGCAACTGATTTCTATTGAAACCAGTATGTCAATCAAGCAAGACTGAACAATGTTTTACTATCAACTTCTATTGAAACCAATTTGACAATCAAGCCAGACTGAAGAATGTTTTGCAATCCACTCCTATTGAAACCAGTACATCAATTAAGCAAGACTGAACAATGTTTTGCAATCGACTCCTATTGAAACCATATGTCAATCAAGCAAGACTGAACAATATTTTGCATTCCACTCCTATTGAAACCAAAATATTAATCAAGCAAGACTGAATAATGTTTTGAAATCAACTCCTATGGAAACTAATATGGCAATCAAGCAAGACTGAACAATGTTTTGCGACAGACTCCTATTGAAACCAGTATGTCAGTCAAGCAAGTCTGAACAATATTTTGAAATCAACTCCTACTGGACCCATACGCCAATCAAGCAAGACTGAACAATGTTTTGCAATCAACTCCTATTGAAACCAATATGTCAATCAAGCAAGACTGAACAATGTTTTGCAATCGACTCCTATTGAAACCATATGTCAATCAAGCAAGACTGAACAATGTTTTGCAATCGGCTCCAATTGAAACCAGTATGTCAATCAGGCCAGAATGAATAATGTTTTGCAATCGACTCCTTTTGAAACCAGTAGGTCAATCAAGCCAGACTGAAGAATGTTTTGCAATCAATTCAAATTGAAACCAGTATGTCAATCAAGCAAGACTGAACAATATTTTGCAATCAACTCCTACTGGAACCATACGTCAATCAAGCAAGTCTGAACAATGTTTTGCAATCAACTCCTATTGAAACCAAGATGTAAATCAAGCTAGACTGGACAATGTTTTGCAATCAACTCGTATTGAAACCATATATCAATCAAGCAAGACTGAATAATGTTTTGCAATAGACTCCTATTGAAACGAGTATGTCAGTCAAGCAAGACTGAACAATATTTTGCAATTAACGCCTACTGAAACCAGTTTGTCAATCAAGCCAGACTGAAGAATGTTTTGCAACGGAATTCTATTGAAACCAGTATGTCAATCAAGCAAGACTGAACGATGTTTTGCAATCAACTCCTACAGAATCCAATTTGTCATTCAAGCCAGACTGAAGAATGTTTTGCAATCGACTCCTATTGAAACCAGTATATCAATTAAGCCAGATTGACCAATGTTTTGCTATCGACTCCTATTTAAACCATTATGTCAATCAAGCAAGACTGGACACTACTTTGCAATCCATTCCTATTGAAACCAGAATATCAATCAAAGAAGACTGAATAATGTTTTTTAATCAACTCCTATTGAAACCAATATGTCAATCAAGCAAGAAAGAACAATGTTTTGCGATCGACTCCTATTGAAACCAATATGTCAATCAAGTAAGACTGAACAATATTTTGCAATCAACTCCTATTGAAACGATATTTCAATCAAGCAAGACTGAACATATGTCTTGCAATCACTGACATTATCGAAGACGATGTTTTCATCATCATTTAAACCATATCAATACAACTAAATGTTTGAGTAATTCAAATAAAATTTAATGCGGGAATTTTTGCACACTCCTATTAACAAATTCACCGGTTCATTCTTGAAACATATTCATCAAGCAGAGACTATTTTAATAATCTTATAACATATATCAATAAGCAAACTAACAATGTTTTGCAATCAACCCGAAACCATTTGTATCACCAACTGAAATTTGCAAATTTTAACCAATGTCACAACAATGAACAATGTTATCATTATTGAAACTTGCAATCAAGCCAATGAAATTTTCATCACTCTATTGAACCAAATCAATAAGCAGACGAATGTTTTGCATCGACTCCTATTGAAACCATATGTCAATCAAGCAAGACGAACAATATTGCATCACCCTATTGAACAAATATAATCAAGCAAACGAAATTTTGAAATCACTCTATGAAACATTGCAATCAAGATGAAATGTTTGCACGACCTTTAAACAGTATGCAAACAAGCTGAACATTTTTGAATCAACTCCTACACCATGCATCACAGACTAAAATGTTTTGCATCCTCCTATGAAACCATATTCAATAGCAGACTGACAATGTTTTGCATCGACTCCTATGAAACCATAGTCAATCAAGCAAGAAACAATTTGCAATCCTCCAATTAAACCAAATTCAATCAGGCCAGATGAATAATGTTTTGCACACTCCTTGAACCATAGCATCAAGCGACAAATGTTTTGCATCATTCATTAAACCATATTCAACAGCAAGCGAACAATATTTGCAATCAACTCCTACGGAACATCGTCAATCACAAGCTGAAATTTTTGCAATCAACTCCATTGAACTTAAACACAGACTGGACAATTTTTGCAATCAACCTATTAAACCATTTCAATCAAGCACTGAAAATTTTTGCAATGACTCCTATTGAACGTATTCATAGCAGACTGACAATTTTGCAAAACCCTGAAACATTTGCATCAAGCGATGAAGATGTTTTGCAACGGAATTCTATTGAAACCTTTCACACAAGACTAGATGTTTTGCAATCAACTCCTAAAACCATTGTCATCAAGCCAAGAAATGTTTGCAATCGACTCCTATTGAACCAGATATCAATTAAGCCAATGACCAATGTTTGCTATCGACTCTAAAACCATATGTCATCAAGCAAACTGACAATTTGCAATCATCCTATGAAACCAAATACAATCAAGAAACTGAATATGTTTTTATCAACTCCTATGAAACAATAGCAATCAGCAAGGACAAGTTTCAGACCATTAAACCAATTTCTCCAGTAGAAGACTAACTTTTTGCAATCAATTTTAAAAATTAATAGCAAGACTGAAAATGTTTATATCAATTAAACCATTTACAACTGACAATTTTGATAATTCAAATAAAAATTTAACGAGCTGAGTTTTGCATCGATCTATTAACTATGCAACCACAGTTTTTCATCGACTCCAAAATCGTAGCATCAACAACTGAATTTTTGTACTTATTAAACAATTCAACAAGCAATGAACAATGTTTCAACAATCCTACTGAACCAATTGTCAACAGCCAATGAAGATGTTGCAAATCTTGAAACAATTCATCACAGAAACAATGTTTCAATCCTCATTGAACAATTCAATCAGCAGATAATGTTTTGCAATCACTCCTTGAAACCAATCAAAGCAGAGAAATTTCATCACCTTGAACCATATCAATCACAAGACTGAACATATTGCATCATCCATGAAACAAATATTAATCAACAACTGAAAAAGTTTTGAATAACTCATGAAACAATTGGCATACAGAGAATGTTTTGCCAATCCATTGAACCATTCATCAACAGCTGAATTTGAAATCAACCTATGGACCATGCAATCAGCAGACTGAAATTTTTGCAATCAATCCTATTGAAACCATTTCATAGCAACGACAATGTTTTGCATCGATCTATTGAAACCTATGTCATCAAGCAACGAACAATTTTTTGAATCTCATGAAAAAATTCAATCAGCAGACTGATAATGTTTTGATATTATTGAACATCCATAGGTCTCAAGCAAGCGAAGGAATGTTTTGTTTATTGAAACTTATTTCAATCAAATACAATATTTTGCAATAACTCTACTGAACATCGCATCAGCAATGAAATTTTTGCAACAATCCTATTGAAACCGATGTAAATCAAGCAAGACGACATGTTTTGCAATCAACTCTATGAAACCATTTTCAATCAGCAAGACTGAAAATGTTTTGCAATACTCCTATTGAAACCATATGTCATTCAACCAGATGAACAATTTTTGCAATACCCTATGAAACATTGTCAATCAAGCCAGATGAAAATTTTGCAACGATCTATTGAAACCATATGTCAATCAAGCAAGACGAAAATGTTTTGCAATCACTCCTGAACCAATTGTCAATCAAGCAGATGAAAATTTTGCAATCACTCCTATTGAAACCAGTATATCAATTAAGCCAGATGACCAAGTTTTGCTATCACTCCTTAAACCATTGTCAATCAAGCAAGATGAAATTTTTGCAACTTCCTATTGAAACCATATCAATCAAAAACTGAAAATGTTTTGATCAACTCTATTGAAACCATATGTCAATCAAGCAGAGAACAATGTTTTGCAATCGACTCCTATTGAAAACCAATATTCAATAACTAGACTGACAATTTTTGCATCAACTCCTATTGAAACCATTTTCAATCAACAAGACTGAACAATTTTTGCAATCATCCTATGAAACCAGAATTCAATCAAGAAAGACTGAAAATGTTTGCATCAATTCAATAAACCAATATTCAATCAAGCACTGAAATGTTTTGCGATCGACTCCTATTGAAACCATTGTCATCAAGCCAGACGAAAATTTTTGCATCATCCTATTGAACATGTCAATCAAGCAAGACTGAAATTTTTGCAATCAACTCTATAACCAAATCAATAACAAGACTGAACATGTTTGCAATCAACTCCTACTGAAACATTGTAATCAAGCAGACTGAAGAATGTTTTGCACGATCATGAAACCTATTCAATAACAGACTGACATGTTTCTACACTCTATGAAACCAATTTGCATCAAGCAGATGAAATGTTTTGCAATAATCCTATGAAACAGTATCAATTAAGCAAGACTGAACTGTTTTGCATCACTCCTTGAAACCATTGTCAATCAAGCAGACTGAAATTTTTGCAATCCATCCTATTGAAACCAAATTATAAGCAAGACTGAAATGTTTTGAATCAATCCTATGAACAATATGGCAATCAAGCAAGATGAACAATTTTTGCACCTCCTATGAACCAGATTCATCAAGCAAGTCTGAAAATTTTTGATCAACTCCTCTGACCATACAATAAGCAAGACTGAACAATGTTTTGAATCACTCCTATTGAAACCAATTGTCAATCAAGCAAGACTGAACAATTTTTGCAATCACCCTATGAACATTGTCAATCAGCAAGACTGAACAATGTTTGCATCCTCCATTGAAACCATATTCAATCAGCGAATAATAAGTTTTGCAATCACTCCTTTTGAAACCATATCAATCAAGCAGACTGAAATGTTTGCAATCAATCAATTGAAACCATATGTCATCAGCAGACTGAACAATTTTTGCATCAATCACTGAACCATATTCAATCAGCAATCGAAAATGTTTTGCAATCACTCCTATTGAAACCAAAAGTCAAAAGCTAGAGAATGTTTTGCAATCAACTCTATTGAAACCTAATCAATCAAGCAGACTGAAAATTTTTGAATAACTCCTTTAACAGTATGTCATCAGCAAGACTGAACAATTTTTGCAATTAACGCCTATGAAACCATTTGTCAATCAAGCCAGACGAAGAATGTTTTGCAACGATTTCTATTGAAACCATATGTCAATCAGCAAGACTGAACATGTTTTCATCACTCTATGAAACCAATTTGCATTCAGCCAGACTGAAGAATGTTTTGCAATCACCCTATTGAAACCATAATCAATTAAGCAGATGAACAATGTTTGCAATCGACTCCTATTAAACCATATGTCAATCAAGCAAGACTGACATATTTGCATCCATCCTATTGAAACCAAATATAATCAAAGAAGACTGAATAATGTTTTAATCAACTCCTAGAAACAATATGCAATCAAGCAAGAGAACAATGTTTTGCATCACTCCTATTGAAACCATATGTCAATCAGAACTGAACAATATTTTGAATCACTCCTATGAACATATCAATCAAGCAAGACTGAACAATGTTTGCAATCACTCCTATTGAAACCAATAGTCAATCAAGAAGACTGAACAATGTTTGCATCATCCAATTAAACATTTCAATCAGCAAACTGAAATGTTTTGCATCGACTCCATTGAAACATATGTCAATCAGCCAGAAAATATGTTGCATCGACTCCTTTGAACATAGTCAATCAAGCAGACTGAAAATTTTGCAATCAATCATTGAACCATATCATAAGCAAACTGAACATTTTGCAATCAACTCCTACTGAAACATGTAATCAAGCAGCTGAAAATGTTTTGCAATATCCTATTGAAACCGATGTAATCAACAGACTGGACAATGTTTTCATCACTCTATGAAACATTCAATCAAGCAGATGAATGTTTGCAATAACTCCTATTGAAACCAGTATCATAAGCAGACGAACAATTTTTGCATCGCATGAAACCATTTGTCAATCAGCAGACTGAAAATTTTTGCAACGATCTATTGAAACCATATTAATAAGCAGACTGAAAGTTTTGCATCAACTCCTAAAACCATTGACAAGCAACGAAAATGTTTGCATCGATCCTATTGAAACCAGATCAATAAGCCAGTTGACAATTTGCATCCTCCTATTAAACCATAGCATCAACAAGACTGGACATTTGCAATCCATCTATTGAAACCAATTCAATCAAGAAGACTGAAATTTTTTACAACCCTATGAAACCATATGTCAATCAAGCAAGACTGAACAACGTTTTGCAATCGGCTCCTATTGAAACCAGTATGTCAGTCAGGCCAGAATGAATAATGTTTTGCAATCGACTCCTTTTGAAACCAGTATGTCAATCAAGCCAGACTGAACAATGTTTTGCAATCAATTCAAATTGAAACCAGTTTGTCAATCAAGCAAGACTGAATAATATTTTGCAATCAACTCCTACTGGAACAATATGCCAATCAAGCAAGTCTGAACAATGTTTTGCAATCTTCTCCTATTGAAACCAATATGTCAATCAAGCAAGACTGAACAATGTTTTGCAATCAACTCCTATTGAAACCATATGTCAATCAAGCAAGACTGAACAATGTTTTGCAATCGACTTCTATTGGAACCATATTTCAATCAAGCAAGACTGAACAATGTTTTGCAATCGACCCCTATTGAAACCATTATGTCAATCAAGGAAGACTGAACACTATTTTGCAATCCATTCCTATTGAAACCAGAATATCAATCAAGCAAGACTGAATAATGTTTTGTCATTAACTCCTATTGAAACCAATATGTCAATAAAGCAAGAGTGAACAATGTTTTGCGACCGACTCCTATTGAAACCAATATGTCAATCAAGCAAGACTGAACAATATTATGCAATCAACTTCTACTGGAACCATACGTCATTGAAGCAAGACTGAACAATGTTTTGCAATCAACTCCTATTGAAACCAATATATCAATCAAGCCAGACTGAACAATACGAATATTTTGCAATCAACTCCTATTGAAACCAGTATGTCAATCAAGCCAGACTGAACAATGTTTTGCAGTCTATTCAAATTGAAACCAATATATCAATCAAGCCAGACTGAAGAATGTTTTGCGAATGATTTCTATTGAAACCAGTATGTCAATGAAGCAAGACTGAACAATGTTTTGCAATCAGCTCCCAATGAAACCAATTTGTCAATAAAGTCAGACTGAAAAATGTTTTGCAATCGACTTCTATTGAAACCAGCATATCAATTAAGCGAGACTGAACAATGTTTTGCTATCGACTCCTATTGAAACCAGTATGTCAATCAAGCAAGGCTGAACAATATTTTGCAATCCACTCCTACTGAAACCAGAATATCAATCAAGCAAGACTGAATAATGTTTTATAATCAACTCCTATTGAAACCAATATGTCAATCAAGCAAGACTGAACAATGTTTTGCGATCGACTCCTATTGAAACCAGTATGTCAATCAAGCAAGACTGAACACTATTTTGGAATCAGCTCCTACTGGAACCATACGTCAATCAAGCAAGACTGAACAATGTTTTGCAATCAACTTCTATTGAAACCAATATGTCAATCAAGCAAGACTGAACAATATTTTGCAATCAACTCCTACTGAAACCATATTTCAATCAAGCAAGTCTGAACAATGTTTTGCAATCGACTCCTATTGAAACCAGTATATCAATCAAGCCAGACTGAACAATGTTTTGCAGTCAATTCAAATTGGAACTAATATTTCAATCAAGCCAGACTGAGGAATGTTTTGTGACCGACTCCTATTGAAACCAATAGGTCAATCAAGCCAGACAGAAGAATGTTTTGCGATCGACTCCTATTGAAACCAGTATGTCAATCAAGCAAGACTGAACAATATTTTGCAATCAACTCCTATTGAAACCAGTATATCAATCAAGCAAGACTGAACAATATTTTGCAATCAACTCCAACTGAAACCAATTTGTCAATCAAGCCAGACTGAAGAATGTTTTGCAATTGATTTTTATTGAACCAGTATGACAATCAAGCAAGACTGAACAATGTTTTGCAATCAACTCCTGTTGAAACCAATTTGACAATCAAGCCAGACTGAAGAATGTTTTGCAATCGACTCCTATTGAAACCAGTATATCAATTAAGCCAGACTGAACAATGTTTTGCTATCGACTCCTATTGAAACCAGTATGTCAATCAAGCAAGACTGAACAATATTTTGCATTCCACTCCTATTGAAACCAGAATATCAATCAAGCAAGACTGAATAATGTTTTGTAATCAACTCCTATTGAAACCAATATGTCAATCAAGCAAGACTGAACAATGTTTTGCGATCGACTCCTATTGAAATCAGTATGTCAATCAAGCAAGACTGAACAATATTTTGCAATCAACTCCTACTAGAACCATACGTCAATCAAGCAAGACTGAACAATGTTTAACAATCAACTACTATTGAAACCAATATGTCAATCAAGCAAGACTGAACAATATTTTGCAATCAACTCCTATTGAAACCATATTTCAATCAAGCAAGACTGAACAATGTTTTGCAATCGACTCCTATTGAAACCAGTATGTCAATCAAGCCAGACTGAACAATGTTTTGCAGTCAATTCAAATTGAAACCAATATTTCAATCAAGCCAGACTGAGGAATGTTTTGTGATCGACTCCTATTGAAACCAATATGTCAGTCAAGCCAGACTGAACAATGTTTTGCTATCGACTCCTATTGAAACCAGTATGTCAATCAAGCAAGTCTGAACAATGTTTTACAATCAACTGCTATTGAAACCATATGTCAATCAAGCAAGACTGAGCAATGTTTTGCAAACAACTCCTATTGAAACCAATATGTCAGTCAAGCCAGACTGAACAATGTTTTGCTATCGACTCCTATTGAAACCAGTATGTCAATCAAGCAAGACTGAACAATGTTTTACAATCAATTGCTATTGAAACCATATGTCAATCAAGCAAGACTGAGCAATGTTTTGCAAACAACTCCTATTGAAACCAATATGTCAATCAAGCAAGACTGAACAATGTTTTGCAATCGATTCCTATTGAAACCAATATGTCTGTCAAGCAAGACTGAAAGTCTTCCTGACAGATTTAATCAAGCATTATTGAAAACAGTACTTATTGAAACTAGTATGACTGTTAAGGTAGTTCTGTACTCTGAAATCAATTTTTTTCTACAATGTAGATTTTGATAAAACTGTGATTTTTCAAAACTTTAGAATATATTTAGAAAAATCGACAGATAAAAAAGATAGTCATGAGCTTATTTTTTTGTTGTTGCTAGATTGATTTGAAATATTTGGACCTCCTAAAAGTTTATATAATGGACGTCTATGGGAAAATCACAATTTTGATAAAACATCAGAAATAGATAATTTTTTAAAATGTAGATTTTAATGAAACTTTTCACAGCCATAATGGTATGGACTATTAATATGGTGAAATAAAATGTATTGGTTAATGTGCTGGTTTTTTTTTTAGATATCAGCCGATAATTAAAGAGATCCGCACATTAAACACATTACACGCTGTTTTTAAAACATTACTGATATTATTTAACATTTCACATGCTGTAATATTATATTTTATTTTTAAAAAAGATAGTTTTGTTGCCATTTTAGTAATTTTTCTTATGGGTTGCTATTAATTCATTAAACGATTTTCATTTCCGTAAATCAAGACATGACTTTACTCTATGTTATCTGGATATTAAAATGACATACTGGTTTCCCAGTAGTTTCCGGACCCAAGTAGTTTTCCGGACCTTTCACATTTCGTGCTGTATAGACTTTACGCCGTAGTAAAACATCTGGGTAACAATATCATATTATCTAGACATTTGTTGCCTTTACCTAGCAGCAAAAACCTGGCATTATCGAACTTATTTATTATTTGAAAATCCCGGTTGTTTTAACTTACTTCGATGTAATGTTTACAAAAGAGATTGTCAACCGCAGGGAAATTCCAGTTACAGTGCGCATGCGCAGAAATTGAGGCCCCTTGAAGGTAAACATCAGTCAGTTGATGCTCCCATTTACAGACGATACAGTAAAAACATACTGATAGTAATAAAATAAAACAACGAAAGTCAGAAAAATTCGACCTTTTCACTTAACTACGGCATTCAATCATCGATTAAAAATAGGAACCAAAACAGACAGGGATTTACCTACGATACCGTCTATCAATCAAATTTTTAGCATCAGTGTCCATGCCCGAGTGGTCAGGGCGTTAGACTACCAATCCTGAGACCAGTCTTGTTGGGTTTTTTTAGAAAATAGTTGTTAATTGTATTAAAAGTTCTTAATTTCTTTTTTGTAATATTACCAGTTCGCCCAATACGTCCCGTCATTTTAGCGTGACGTTGCAAACGTCATTCAAACGTAATATGACGTAACTATAATGAGCGTATTATAAATCTAGTATTTGTTAAATTCTTGAAATATTCTTTTCTAATCATCATCTCGCCGTAGAATTATGTTTTAGTTTTGAATATATGAAACGAAGTCGGAAATGTTTGCTTTTAGAGAAAGGTTACAACTGCAATGAAAGGTCCGGAAAACTACTCGGACTGAGATATTAATGGAATTAATTCCAAAGTGTGGCCCCTTCATGCAGTCCCTTTCCGGAATTCAATACATGGATCAGTAAATTGACAATGGTTTTGTAGAATAGTATAAATGTTTTATACGCTGTTAAATTTTCATGTAAAACAATGCTTTCTTTCTATGATTTGACGACGTTCGAACTTTTTTCTCCGAAACATGGACCTATACCTTAAGGATAAAGCCAGCGTTTTCTTCAAACACGTTATTAAGCTACATAAAACATTTATCCTCCTTTCCGTATGTCCGACTTATAATACTAGTGAAAATTATTATAATTTAAATTTGATTGGTGTAATCTGTGCAAAAGTTCTAAACTTGTTGAGGCCAGTCAACCGTTAATAACGTAAACTTCACACACTTGATTCCTATGATGATCTGATGTGCAGAATCCTCTATTCTGATTTGCATTTTTACAAATTTATGCCCCTTTTTTGACTTGTATTCATTCAAAACTGTTGAATAGTCTAATCATTGCTGCCCTCCTGCAGCTCTTGTTAAAGTTTCCACTATAAACATACAGGGAAAGTGACATCACGTTGTAAAAATTTCATATGATTCAGCCTGTTATTTTGATAAACCATCCCCTCTTGAGACCATGTTTTAAATTAATTGTAATAATTTGAAAAATCCTGGTAGAGGGTCATACAAGGACCATTTGTGTGAAATTATTTTAAAATCCAGCCAACAGATTTTTAATATTTCCAATACATACATACAGGGAAAAGTGACCACGTTCCGGCTCCCTGGTGGCCATGTATTTTGATTAATTGGAATAATTTTAAAAATCTTTGTAGAAGGTTACACAAGGACAAGAAGTGTGAAATCATTTCAAAATTGGACCAGTGGTTTAGGAGGAGACATCATTTGAAGAGTTTTCTATTTTTAGCTCTGGTGGCCCCTAAGTGCAATCAATCAGAACAGTTTAAACAACTTTGGTAAAGGATCATCCAAGGAACATCCAAGCCAAGTTTTATCAAATCCATACAGTTGTTTTGGAGATGTTGTTTAAGGAAATTGTTGACGACAGACAGACAGATGAATGCACACACGCACAATTGACAACAGTCTATGATAACAAGAGCTCACCATGAACTGTTTGTGGTCTGATGACCTAAAAATATTGATACACTGGTGGAAGTTGTGTTTAATATACTACTAACAGTGCTCTCACCACGAGCCACATTGAGATAATCGGGAGAAAAGGAAAAAGAAAGAACAACAACAAAACTAATGGAATGCCCTTTCTTCACCAAAAATCATTATCATTTTACACATTATACATGACTTCACATAACAAGGCATTGTAAATAGGAGAGAAGCTGCACAAAGTAAGACAGGTGCTTCCTGATATCTTTTTTCTCATACTTTCACTTTATTATGAATAGGATAAACTGAGTGAAGACTGATATACCCAAAGTAGGGCAAATACTTTTGAACACAATGACTCCATTGCAAAAAATACCTAACTGCACATATTTTTTAAAATGGGATGTATATAAATAGGTGTAATCAATGGAGTGCTTTTGAGGTTTCATATTTCACCAAAACTGTCATATAATGGCTAGTATATAGTTTCACATAAGGGAATGCATTTTAACTGTAAATACATGTGTGAAAAATCATTCTTGGTTAATTAAAACAAGTACAACATATAAAATATAACTTTAGTCATAATCACATAATAAAATCTTTGTAAAAAAATTAATATAAACAGCTTCATGACAGCACATTTCAGTGCATTTGCAAAAATGAAAAAAGCAAATTTTGTCAAATAGTTTAGTTAATCTTCGTTAAAAAGGGTCTCATTCCTTTCTGAATGAAAAGTTGAGGTAAGAAACAGTAAGCAAACAAATGTACATGTGATTATCAAAAATAAAAACAAGAGGGCCAAGATGGCCCTAGGTTGCTCACCTGAGTAACACACCATAATAGTGTAATATTTTTTACCTAGTGATTTTATGGAGACAAATATTCTGACCAATTCTGATCCAGACTGGACCAAAAATGTGGCCTCTTGAGTGTAAAAAAGCATTTTCTTTGATTTATCCTAGTGACCTAGTTTTTTCTCCCACAAGACCCAGTTGAATTGAACTTGACCTAGAGATCATCAAGATAAACATTCTGACCAAGTTTTATAAAGACTGGGTCATAACTGTGGCCTCTAGAGTGCTCACAAGGCAAATGCTGACGGACCACGAACACTGACGGACAACGACCGGTCACAATACCTCACCCTGAGCACTTCGTGCTCAGGTGAGCTAATAAGGTCCAAGAAGAGATTTCTTGCATAAAAATTCAAAATATATCTGTTACAATATACACTGATCATAATCGTACATATTATCAATGGTTACAAGACCATGTTGTGTATATGATAAACTACAGTGAAACACAGATTGCTCGAAGTCACAAGAGAATAAGCATAATACTCGAGTTCTCCAGGATTTGGATCGCCCACACATAAAAAATGTAAGGAAAACAGCCGGGACCACATGAATAGGAGAGAACCTGGAAGCTTGAACTATTAATGCTCTAGTGAGCAGTGTTTCGCTGAAGTTACAAATAAAAGTACAATAATGTGTTGAGATAAGACCAATCATTCACTTCATGTCTCGTTGATTTTTTTTTTATTTGATTTTTTTTGTTGATACTATTCCGGTTAAACAGATAAATTGTGATGCACTTAAATGATCGCAATCACTATCCTGTCTGCTTGCTAGAATTCTCACTAATAAGTTTATATGCGATGTGGTCAAGGTGGTGGTCCTTGCCAAACTTGAATCTGTGACCACTAGGTTCAAGGGCTTATATATCAGCAACTGCTGCCATTTAAGTTGTAGTCACATTCCCTACACAAGCTGGTCATATAGTCTTCACATATAAAACTTATTTACTGATACACATGTCTTACTGAATCTAATAATCTAACAGCTTTCAAAACATTTTAAGCAGACTAGAAACGAAATCACAGAATTTTTCTCAAATGCACTGTATAATAAATGTCATAAAATTCAATATAAGTAACATTAGCACCGCTATTGCTGGATTTTCAGTAGAAAAGTTTAATATCACATGTCAAACATGGCAGATTTTTAAAGTTCATTAGAACATTTTTTTTTCAGTCGGCTAACAGCAGTGAACTGTTTTCTCAGATTTCCATGCATAAAGGTCTTACTGCAATATCAGGTGGACATGTGGCCAAAATTTCGCAAGATTTAAAATCAGTCTTATAACAAAAAGTTTATTTTTGAGTAACCTATAATAAATTTCTTCTCATAAAGTAATTGACATCCAAAGTTTTTTCCGGGATTCATTTAAGCAAAATGCAGAAAAATAACCTCTTGAAAAATTTCTTTTTTAACAGTATTTCCTATAAGTAATGACAAGAATTGCAAGTGGCAACCGGCTAAGGATACAACTTGCTAAGTAGCTCTCAAACCCTAGCTACCAGGTAAGCTCAGTGGGTTTAGCATAAAAAGGTTACAAAGTTTGAAACAAGGGCAAAGCCAATGAGATGTTGCCAAGCTTGAAGCCAATGGGAGGTAGTCAAGTTGGAATCAAGGGAGGAGCCAATGAGATGTTGCCAAGCTTGAACCAATGGGAGGTAGTCAAGTTGGAAACAAGGGAGGAGCTAATGAGATGTTGCTAAGCTTGAAGCCAATGGGAGGTAGTCAAGTTGGAAACAAGGGAGGAGCTAATGAGAGGTTGCAAAGTTTGAAACCAGAGTGAAGCCAAAGAGAAGTTGCCATGTTTGAAACCTGGATGAGGCCAATGAAAGTTTGCCAAATTTGATACCTGGATCAGTGAATGAGGCCAATGAGAGGTTGCCAAGTTTTAGAAGCGTGGATGAGGCCAATTAGAGGCTTCCAAGTCTCAAACCTAGATGACGCCAATGAGAGGTTGCCAAGTTTCAAACTAGGGTGGAGCCAATGAGAGTTTGAAACCTGGATGAGGCCAATGGGAGTTTGAAACCTGAGGCCATTGAAAGTCTACAAGTTTGAAACTTTAGTGTGGCCAATTAGAAGTTGCAAGTTTGAAACCAGGATGCAGCTAATGCTCCCTGTCGACTCTAAAGAAGGAAGTATGACCGAAATAATTTGTCCTCCACCACTGGCTTTTGTGGAGACTTGTCACTTGTGGAGAACAAGTCAGTACTGGCACAGAATCAAATATGAATTAGGTTATGCTAATATGACACTAAAACCGGGTGAATCACCAAATGAATGACGATTTTTTCTAAATGTTTCCTACTTCAATAACACAGAAAATTGAAACTACCACCCAATCAAAATTGTACTGACATGAAATAATACAAAGAAAACACATGAGCAAAAATTGAAACAATAAAAATAATAAACACATATCACAAGATATACTGTGAAATCGTTTGATTTCGTGGGCGCAAAATTTTGTGGTTTTCACCAAAATGGCTAATTCATGGTGATATGAAATAGCAGTTTTAAATTTTTGAACATAAAATGAATGGGAATTTATCTTATTCATGGAGATTAATATTGTGGATTGCCTCAACCACGAAAAAAGTCTCCCACAAAATTAATGATTTCAAAGTAAGTAGGCTCTGTTGCTTCTCTGTATAAGATTTTAATGTTGTGGAAATGTTGCTAATACCATGCTACACTTCGATCTTAACAAAGCCTGCGCTTTCAAAGCCAATTGCAATTAGAGAAACTGTTACTGAACAGCATGGATCCTGACCAGACTGTGCAGGCTGGTCTGGATCCAGGCTGGTCGCAAAGCCACTATGTTGGTTTTCTCATGGCGCGGCTCATATATAATACATGAGACTAATATACTTGACTATACTGTTAAAACTACTACAAGCATTTTATGCTCTTCTTTTTCAAAGATTTAGTAAACATGGATATTCAAAAACTGGATATATTTTGTAAAGAAATTAACGTAAGTTTTACTTGCACATCTTTCATCACAAAAAATTTCTCTATTAATTAAATAAAGTCTATAAATTCATTGTACAAGGTAAACTTGTCACTTTAAGTATACTGATCTTTGTCAGATCAAAAATGTTGAAGAAAAAACATTTATTAAGATCTTTTAGGATATCAAGAAATATTATTACATGATTTTCAGTGCATTGCTGGTATATCAGAACAAAATCTGGTACAATCACAGAGGAAACAATCAAGATGCTTTTAAGTGGTTTTAAAAATTTCAAATGATTCAAATTGAGTTTAAACAGAAAATAAAGAAATTGTTTGTTCTCCATGTATGATCAATATATCTATTAGCTGTTAAAACCATATTATATTGCATCGGCTTCACTCAGTAAGAGATATTTTGATCATGCACTGAAACAAATAAATATTCTGTATATTATTAATATGTATTTCTGTCCTAAAACTTTGTGTATTATTTTCCTGGTGTTGCTTACTTGACTACATGTACAAAATATGACACTCCGAGGTTTTGATAAATTACTTGAACAGTGTTATATAATAAAATGTGACACATGTTATAATTTTTACCTGTGAATTAAATATAATTATTACATTCTGCTGGGTTTTCAAACAATTTAAGCAAAAAATTTGCTTTCAGAAAAAAAAAATATCCAAGGACAAATAAATTTAGTTTCTAATATCGAAAGCACTGAAATCTTAATTATGATATACAAATGGAAAACAACTATTTATAAAGAAACCATTATAAAATTAGACAGATAAATTTCAAGTATATATATATATTAAATTCATAAATGAAGTTAACACTATATACATTTGTGTTTATACAAGACACTAATTTTCTAGTTTAAATATTCTCGCCTGAGAGCAAAAAAGTGATTAACTGCAAAAAGAAGCAATTAACCATTTTTCGTGCCGAGGAGCATTATAGATTGAATTTATAAAGGAAAATGAATTATTTTATGCACTTCAGTTAATACTGAAATTTATCAGTGAAATGAAATATAATTTTTATCTTTCACTAGTACGGAACTACTCAAAAGAATATGAATTATGAACAATAGAAAATTCCTTACAAAATATACTTCAGTAAAGATAAAGATGTATAGAAATACTAACAGAATCATAAATATATAATTCCATCATAATAACATGTAAAAGAAATCAGGAAACGTAACAGAACTATTTACAGTTTTTCTACAAAGATATCATGATGTGACGACATTATGGCATCATGATGGGATGCACGTGACTTTGCACAGAAAAACTGGATATAATTTTGTTAAAACTGTCAAAAATACATAAAATAAATAGAAAATTTGTTTGTTTCAGTGTAAGATCGAAATACATTTCACTCCTAACACTGTAATGTACAGTTTCACTCGTGGCTGCGACACTTGTGAAAATATTGCATTATATTGTTCACTCGGCGAAATATATCTTAATCTTACATTAAAAACAAAAAAATATCCTTTTTTTCAACATTTTTAATTTAACAAAAGACGCGTAACTTTTTACGTAACAATTTCATTTTGCAAAAGAAAGTAACAAAACAGTTTTTAACGACAAAAAGGTAGGAAAAAGCTTACAAAACAAATCTATCACCGAAATCAGCTAATCTACCTGCATTCATGCTGTCTTAAACGAATGATATCAGAAAGACAACTAACAAGAATAACAACAATCAAACATAGTCAAAAAATAGAATCACCATTAAAATGAAGTTTTTCTTTAAAATATTTATGAAATAATTACAAATATGAAAAATGTAAAAAACAATTCATAAGTAGACAAAAAAACTGACAACAATAGTAATGGTTAAATCAAGCCAACATTTATAATGTCACAATTATTCTGATTGCTAATTTTCGGTATTTGTATTGATTTGGATATTTAGATGTACAGTTGAAACGCGATATCTCGAACTCGCTTATCTCAAAATTCCAGCTTTCTCCAAGTCACCTTCCAAAAATAAAATATCATTTTAAGTCAATTTTCTGTTATTTCAAGGTAAGATTCTCGATTCCATGGAGTTTGAGATACTGATACGACAGCTGTTCAAAAATAACGTAGACTCTTGCTGTCAAATGTTGCATATTGTGTAAATAATAATGTGACATATATCGTTGTAATTCGGAATCTTTCTGTAATTTGGTCATACACGTTTTGTAACATTTCTGCTGATAGGTGAAGCATGTCGAACGTTTTTATTACCATAGCTACGCATAACTGGCGCAGTCGCTTTTTGATCTGTTGAGATTTGAATTCAATCGCTAATTTTCGCATTAATAATACACTTGTTTGCCCAAAATTAAACCAAAGTGCAGCAACACGTCAAGGCGACATGCACCTATAGTATGGCGTCATTCCGATGTAGGAGGCAGAGGAAAACAACATCAAAGTGAGTGTTACTGTTTATAATGCATGTAATGTCGTTATCGACTCGCACGGATACTAAACAACTGCTTAGTTATGGAGATATTTTGGCGAACAGCAAATGAAATTCATAAACTAATGAAGCAGATGCCACAACAATGTTCAGTCATCTGTGTCTTTATCTTCAAGTGGTACAAACGATTCTCAAATGGTCCAGAATTGCTTAAAGACAGCGAAGATGGAGGGAGAAAACGGAAAAACTGCGAATAGATGTTAACTACAATGTATGACGCCCTAGATAAAAACCAAGTTCTCACGTTGAGTACCCTTTCCGAGATGCGTGTCATAAGTGTTTTTAGTATTCTAACCAAACAAGTTCATATGACTTAAATATTGCTCATGAAAATTTATAAAATAAATTTACAAATTTGAATTATTGCAAACTTAACGAAAGCATCACCATGAAAGCACGACGTTGTTAACGTCATTGAAATATGTTCGCCATGCGCCGGGTCCGTGTAAGTGACTGTTTTCGAGGAGGCGTAACTCCTAAATACATGATCATAATCACGTCAAATTTGCAGTGAAATTAGTAGAAAGATTGCAAATCATGATGGTATATTTCTTATTTTGCTTCTTTAAAGTACATAAAAGCTAGAGAAAAAGTCTACGTTATTTTTGAAGAGCCCTCGTATTCAACTGTAATGGAATGTTGCTATCAAGCTAAGGTCTCCATATTTAAATAAGAAAACCTGGATAAGTACTGGCAAAATGATAAAACTCCAGATGGGCAGCCATCTTTGCAATTCCAAGCTTGAAATTTTCATTGCACATCACGCTGATCTTGGATACAGTGTGTCTAGGTGATCATTCACAATGAATCACTATCTTTCCTTAATGCAACATAAATAGAAATATAATACCTGGTTTCATTTTTGAAATTATTTTAGTCTAATTATTATTAGATTGCAAACTAAATGGTGTATTTTGAAAACGTATCCCTAAATATTCACCAAGACTCATAAATCTCCATGACAATATACTTCTCCATCACACATGTTTAAACTGTGTTAAAATAACAAATTTTCTTTCAGAAAACTAAAGTTTTTTTCTCACTTTCACATTGAAATTGAATCTTTAAATATGACTACATGACCTGATTGGAATAAGTGGCTTGAAGGAAGATGTATGAAAATCTAGCATACTTCGGATATGTGCATTATGAGGAAATTTTCTTTGTAATGTGAAGAGTTACAGAGCGGACGCGAAACACAGTAAAATGACCTTTGACCATTAAGAATGACCTTGACCTTGAAGAGAGACATCCAAAACAATGCGCTCTGCACCTTGTCTTGATGTGATGAACATTTTTGTCTTTTTTTTTTTTTTGAAATCCTTCAAGGGGTTCAAGAGTTACAGAACAGACAGGAAACTGCTAACAGAGGGACAGATGGACACCGATGTGATGACATAAGACTTCCCTACGGGCGTATAAAAAAGGAAACCATCTGGAACTGTAAAACTTTCACCCCTATGATCCTAAACATATTACCAAAAAGATTTCTCAGCTGAAAAAGGGGCATGAATTTGTGTTTTAGCAAAACATAATTATCAAACATGTAGTACATTGCATATTTCATGTCATATCATGATAGTGAATAAGTGAGCGAAATTTTAAATCCATTCCCACAACTGGTTACTGAGATACCAGCTTCTATACAAAGAGTCGCAGAGTCAAAAAAGGTTACAAGTATAACCCCGTGAAATGCATATCAGGTCATCACAGTGAACCAGTAGGTTAAGTTTCAATCCATTCCACCTTGTTGTTACTGAGGAACAAATTTACGTATGAAAACAGAACCAAATCAGGATAGTAACACATACACAGCAGCTTACAAACCAATGCAATAGTTCTACTTATTCTATGACTTGTCAAGCTAAAACTTATTTGTGAAACCAATGCTGCCTTTTTTTTTTTTTGGTAATCATTAATCAAACTAGAGCTGCTTTTGAGAAAAGTGCATGTCTCCAACAACTGCCTACTCATCTAGCTTGGCATTTCTTCTCCATTATGTATCTGAGTCAACCATGCACCAAGACCTGAATCACTGGCATCAGTATTTTCTGTAATTCAAGGGCCATAATTCGGAAGTGCCTGTGCCGATTTGGTTTGTTATCTAACGTGACCTTAGACTTATTTGCAAACATATTTAATTCAAGTCTGGTGAAGATTGGATGAGAAATGATCGGCTTAAATCCGGACAAGATTTGTGACATACCAGAGTAAATCAATATATTATAAAGTGGTGTGGGAAACATAATTCTAACTAGAAAATGCTTTTGTAAAAAAGCGCATGTCTCCCCCAATGCAAAGTCCTATAGGCAAGAAGTCAATAGGGGTCAGGAGCGAAAGTCAAAGAGACACTGATGGTTGGCTGCAATAGGGATCATCTACTTGGCATGTCCAGTCATCCCGCTAAATTTCAACACTCTTGGCCTAGTGGTTCTCAAGTCACTGTTCAGGCTCCTGTGACCGTGACCTTGACCTTTGATCAAGTGACCTTAAAATAAATAGGGGTCATCTACTCTGCATGTCCAATCATCCTATCAAGTTTCAACATTGTAGGTCAAGTGGCTCTCAAGTTATTTCCAAAAAATGATTTTACATGAACAGGCCACTGTGACCTTGACCTTTAATAGACTGACCCCAAAATCAATACTTGAAAAACGGCGTTAAACTGAACACAAACCAAACCAAAATCAATAGGGGTCATCTACTCTGCATGTTCAATCATCCTATGAAGTTTCAACATTCTGGGTCAAGTGGTTCTCAAGTTACTGATCGGAACTGGCTATCAATGTTCAGGCCCCTGTGACCTTGACCTTTAACGGAGTGACCCCAAAAACAATAGGGGTCATTTACTCTGCATGAACAATCATCCTATGAAGTTTCAACATTCTGGGTCGAGAGGTTCTCAAGTTATTGATTGGAAATGGTTTTCCATGTTCAGGCCCCTGTGGCCTTGACCTTTAACAGAGTGACCCTAAAATCGTAAGGGGTCATCTACTCTGCATGACCAATCATCCTATGAAGTTTCATCATTCTGGGTCAGTGGTTCTCAAGTTACTGACCGGAAATGGTTTTCAATGTTCCGGCCCCTGTGACCTTGACCTTTCAAAGAGTGACCCCAAAATCAATAGGGGTCATCTACTCTGCATGACCAATCATCCTATTAAGTTTGAACATTCTGGGTCAAGTGGTTCTCAAGTTACTTGACGGAAATGGTTTTCAATGTTCAGGCCTGACCTTGACCTTTGATGGAGTACCTCAAATATCAATGGGGCATACTCTTTATGATCATCATCCTTAAGTTTCAACTTGTCAGTGTTCTTAGTTATGATGAATGGTTTCAATGTTCAGGCCCTTGACTTGACCTTGATGAGTGACCCAATCAATAGGGTCATCTACTCTCATATCACATCCTATCAAGTTTCAACATTCGGGTCAAGTGGTTTCTAGTTATTGATCGGAAATGGTTTTCAATGTTCAGGCCCCTGTGACCTTGATCTTTGACGGAGTGACCCCAAAATCAATAGGGGTCATCTACTCTTCATGACCAATCATCCTATGAAGTTTCAACATTCTGGGTCAAGTGTTCTCTAGTTATTGATCGGAAATGGTTTTCAATGTTCAGGCCCCTGTGACCTTGACCTTTGACGGAGTGACCCCAAAAACAATAGGGGTTGTCTACTCCAGCAGCCCTACAACCCTATGAAGTTTGAAGGTTCTAGGTCAAATGGTTCTCCAGTTATTGCTCGGAAATGAAGTGTGACATACGGACGGACAGGGCAAAAACAATATGTCTCCTGGGGGAGACATAATAACACAGAAAACATATGATCAGCAACTCTGCAAAGAGACTGAGGGTGATGATATACTATCAGTTATACTTGTTTCCTGACACGTGGGAAATGGAGCGTGTTAGCATTGCAAAGCAGACTTAACCAATCAGATTTTTTTTTTATGGATTTCTTTTATAACAAAATGCTGAAAAAAATAATACATTAATAGCATGACTAAATACAATAAGTAAAGCTTAACATCTTAAGTTTTAAAAGCAAATAAAATAATTCAGGAATAAGCAAAAATCAATTTCAATGTGGTATTTACCTATTTGTAAATATCAACCACAATTGCCAAAAAAATTGAAACAGCGACTTCTATCTTAAAACTTAGTCCTTTTTGTCAACTTCAGCAATTTAAAGTTATCATTAAAACACAATTCCTTACATAAATAAAAAGTAAAATTTTGAAGAAACAGTATCATTTCTAGCCAAAAAACTTTCTTAATTGTATGGGTAACTTTAATGAATTCCTTTTCAGGTTCAAGAAAAATTCTGGAACAATAATCCATTCTCTCAATCAATCAGTCAGTTCTATAAACAAGTACAAATCAAAAATAGATTGAAAACAGCAACAACTTTGAGCACATAGGAATTTGGGATGTCACGTAAGCATTAAAATTTTTAAGTCTTTACTCAGCAATTTTACTATCACAACTCTTCCTTTATATCTGTTTTTCCCTCCTTCAGAGATTCGCAATACATTTTGTAGACATCAGGTCGGGCGTTTGGGCTCACCTCAAATCCTAACTCCTGCACCCTCTTGAGAGCCCAGTCTAAACCAAGGCCATCTTGTATTGCAGCAGCTAGAACTCCGAAGTAGGCTGAAATCATACAAAAAAGTTATTCCATCGCAGTTTCTCTGCTCAGTGTTTCTGTTAATATAGTTTACGAGTCATGTATCATTTAGGCAAATTTTAGCTTCAGTGCAAAACTACATTTTTTTTGTACTACAAGTTTATGTAATAAGAATGCCGTTTTTAACTTTTACTGGTCAATTATAATAATTAATTCACTAAAATATCCTGTAAGTAAGAAACTGACTTTAATTTCAAGGGCACAAGTCTTATCACAATGAATAATGAAGAATAAATGCAACTTTCCTTCTAATAATTTCATGTAGGGCCTTGAAATTATAGAGAACATTACATTCACTGAAACAAAAATTTGTTAATTAAGTCTGACATTAATTCAAAACTAGAGTTGTCACAGGAGTGATGAATTATACCCCCACAATATGGCCTTGTCACAGAACTAAGCCGAACTTGCTTGACCTTTGCCCTACTGACCTCAAAATAAATAGAGGTCATCTGCTAGTCATGATCAACTTCCCTCTGAAGTTTCATGATCCTCGACCCAAGCGTTCTCAGGTTATTGTCCGTAAAAGGATGAAATGACCTTTGGAACTCAAAATCAATACAGGTCATCTGCTTGACACGATCAACCTCCCGATTAAGTTTCCTGATCCTAGTCCCAAACGTTCTGAAGTTATTTCCGAAAACTGTTTAAATGTTCCGGGTCACTGTGACCTTGACCTACTGACCTCAAAATCATAAGGGGTCATCTGCTGGTCATAACCAAGCTTCCTATCAATTTTCATGACCCAAGGCCCAAGCATTCTCAAGTTACCATCCGGAAACCGTTTAACTGTTCCGAGTCACTGTAACCTTGACCTTTGACATACTGACCTCAAAGTAGAACTTGACCTGTATTTCATGATGTTACACCTGTGTACCAAAATTTATGATCCTAGGCCCAAGCATGCTCAAGTTATCATCCTGAAACCATTAACTGTTCCGAGTCACTGTGACCTTGACCTTTGACCTACAGACCTCAAAGTCAAACTTGACCTGTACTTCATGATGTTACACCTGTGCACCAAAATTTATGATCCTAGGCCCAAGCGTTCTCAAGTTATCATCTGGAAACTGTTTAACTGTTCAGAGTCACTGTGACCTTGACCTTTGACCTACAGACCTCAAATTTAAACTTGACCTGCATTCCATGATGTTACACCTGTGTACCAAAATTTATGATCCTAGGCCCATGCGTTCTCAAGTTATCATTCGGCAACTGTTCAACTGTTCAGGGTCACTGTGACCTTGACCTTTGACCTACTGACCCCAAATTCAAACTTGACCTGTATTTTCTGATGTTGCACCTGTGTACCAAAAATTATTTAAATCGGTCAAGCCTTTCATGAGTTATCATCCAGAAACCATGAAAACCAACGGACCAACCGACCGACCGCCAAACTCACTCCTATATACCCCACCAAACTTCGTTTTGTGGGTGTATAATAAGATATTAGATTGTTGCTTATTTTGAATGTAGAAAATGATGTTGCCAAATGTTTCCCGACCCTTATCTATTTCAAGTGATAGAACTTCTAACATTTTGCTTACAGACTTCAAATTTGATAGAAAAATGAGGTAATCTAAATACAAATGTACCGTATACTTCAAATATAAAATCTTAAAGAACCTATTTCTGTTTTTTATTTATAAAGAAAGTCACATTAATTCCAGTTCCTCGCTCTAGTTTAAATTTAAGCAAATTACTTAAAATTATGAGTTACAGACAACCCTGTTACTTCTTTGTCTGTAGTTTTCGTTTTATTAGGTTTCAAGAGAAATCAACCGAATTTGAGGTTTTAATGACGAGGAAGACCCATATGCCTAACTACAAGGTGGGCTTCTTACTTTTACGAAATGCTGGAAATTTACTGTCTTAATTTGAAACCATTTAGCCCAGCTAAAGTGGAGATTTGAAGCCACAATAATGAGGGACCAAGTAATTACAAGTCAGGAAAGTTAAACTATTGGCAACAGAGGCCTCCGTCAACATTAACCGGATCCACCTAAAATACGGGATAACCGAATTACCTTTGCATAACGGAAGTACCCTGTGATTTTTTAATTAAAGTATATTTGATGTTTTTGATATAACTCTTCAATCATATTATCATATTAATAGACAATATACAAAGGAAAAAAATACGTTCACGCAAAATTAATTTTATACGATTGAATTTGGAGCGTTCGCAGCCGGAAATTTCCATAACGAAATACCGTATTTCATAATAAAACTGAGTATTTTGTAGTGGCATGGCAGAAAAACATTTTCGGTATAATATAAAAAATAGTTTACCAAAAAATTCAAGATTTATTAACATACAACGCAACACGATCATTTATAACGAGAATTGAAATGTCCGAGCCTTAGAAAGTGTTCACTGACTAACGTTCCTGCTGACAATACGAATGTTGATTTGGAAATTATTTAATAGTTCTTCAATTCATTGAAAAAAAATTAAAAAAGAAAATAATTTATGATACAAAAGATATTGTATTATTTATAACAATGATTATAGACAAAAACGTTTCTATTGACGGCATAAACCCGGCTGATTTGGGAAAGCTTAACATGATCGGAAAGAGGATCTATGCCTTTATTATTTGAAATTATTATTGGTTTCTCATAATTTCATTACAATTAAAAGAAAAAGTAATGGGATTGAAGAAATGAGCAAGGATTCGAGTTTAAAAAGAATTAATACGAAAATACGAGTGGCATAACCTAAAATTTGCATTTTTAAATGAATTTAACACCAAACAAGCATGTAAGCTCATAAGCCTGTCGCTGAATCGGAAAGGTACTTGCCATATGTTATTTTGGAATCTAATTGAAATTAAAATTTAACAGAATTTATATCTGAATACATGTAAAACAATGTTTAAGAAGAAAATATATTGTCATAAAATCATGTTTCAAAGATTATATCATGTTTATATACTAATATAAGAATAGAAATACTTTATCTGGTTTCAATACCAAATACATGAAGATACCTTAAAATTATATGCGGTACGAAATCAAAACTCAACTGTTCTTGTACTATGTCCCATAAGTTTGATTGGATTTCACAAACTATATATATTCCAATTAATCTGTGTATGTGGAAGTGCACTACAATACATGTGATAATCATGTCTAAGGGGAAGTGCCAGTTAATATTTGATACCTTCTATTTAATTCAACATATAATTGGGATGTATCATTATTGCAAACTGAAGTCTAATTGAAAAATAAACAGGTACATTCATGATATAATTTTTATTTTTGCACACGAAAAGCTTATACCAGCCTAATACAGTATACTTAACGTATCAACACTTATTCAATGTTTTGTATTTTAACTAACAGCGATGAATTGCAGATTAAATCATACATTGGCCTAATTTTTTTTACGAGTTGACATTCCAGATACACCACAGAAGGCGCATTTATATATTAATGCTAATGCCCTTGGTATGATTTTCCAGGCGTGTAACGTAACTGTCACCAAATATTTTTGTCTATGGTTAATATATCATATTATTGAATGAAGCATATTTCCTCGACGGCAGATTATTTTGACAACGAAAAGCCGTAAAATCATCTTTAACTTTCTTTAAATATTTTGATTGATACTATAGCAATCAGTGTCCACTCAACATGCTCAACTTGTTGATTGACAGGTGACACTCGAATAACATGCCTGTTCGTTATTAACAATTATAAGGTACTTTTAACAGAATGATAAGCAATAAGATTTAAAAGTATATTCATATTTCTCCTTACAGGTACAATAATACGAGGCAAAGAATTTTTTCTGAGTCTATGTTCAAGAGTTCAATGTGGATTTTTTTTATCAAACTAATTACTTTTATCTATTTAACCTGCTGCTACAAAGCATCTTAGTTGTGATATGACAAATACCCTGCAAAAATGGACTGGTTTATCATTAAATTTTGGCAGTACCATTTATTACTGGAAGGGGTGTTCACCTAAAATTCACTGACAGAATAGCTATCATTCAGTGCAGACCTGAAAAGACGTGCAGGCTGATCTTTGTCTGCATTGGTCGAAAAGCACAATCACTTGCAGGCGAAAGTCTAAAAATGATTTAGCCAGTAAAATACTTTTTCAAGTTTTGTTAACATACTAACCTACACGTCTGCCATCTCCGCAGTGCAGTAACACAGGACCATTTTGTCCAGCCTCTAATAAAGTGTCTCTTACTTGACGAAACGTTTCTGCAGTAAAATTAGTGTCTGGTGCTGGAAAGAGATATTCATCAATAATTGAACAAAAAAGTTTAACAAGAATAATTTTTTGTCAAGAGGATTTTTGTTTGTTTTGAGTCACACCAGTATGATTTAGGTCATATGGCAGCTTTTCTAGCTTCTGACGGTCAATGAAGACCCCAGGTACTATTTTGGGAATTATTTCATCATGGACTGGCACTTGAGAGAAACCACTGACCTTCTATTTAGCAAGCTCAATTGATGGCTTCCCCACATAAAGAATTTTACACTTCAGCAATTATCAAACTAACAGAAGTGTATGGTGATTTGAAAGAGAGACTTTAACCACTTGAGCCAAGGAGAAAGTTACAAAAAGAAAATACTGAATGAATACAGTTAACCTAAAACATTACTGCAGTCAAACCTGATCTTCAGACAACCTGCAAACAAAGACAATTAAGCTCTAAAGAACACTTAGTTTCATTTTTGACTTTATATATACTGTAGGGTATTTAAAGCTATTTGAAATTCCTCAACATGTAAATTTCAAACAAGTTTGAAACAGAATGTATCATATGACACTGAAAAATGACAAAAGTGGGTGAAAATAAAATTCAGATGTTACAAGAAAAAATAATGATGTCATACAAATGGAATGATTGTCGAATAATTTTCATTTTTACTCATCACCTAATTATATAAGAACTCAGAAATTTATCTTGTGAAGCTCTTTGGTTTAACTAAGTAACAAAATTTTGCTTTGAAGATACTTACAAATTGGAATGTGATAGTATTTCAAAGAAGATTTTTCAACTATATCTTTTTCAAACTGTTCGTTGTAGCCAATATCGTCTCCAAATTCGGATGGATTTTCTATTTCATAATTAATAGTGGATTTTTCACCAATATAATCTGAGCTATGGTGGCGGTTGATCTTATTCTTTTCCAGTGTGTTTAGATCCTGCCTAGGTGGGGTAGTGCCATTACCATATGTTGTACTTCCTTCTTTTATATTCAACAAAGTGATAGGCTCTTGGGATGGTTTACCATTATGTGTCAAACCAAGTCTCATATTAACAACAGCTTTAAACCCAGTGGCCTCCAGTGCCTTGACATCACATTGTCTTATTTGTCCAGCCACATACCAGTTTTTAGAAACAGGATGAGCTAGCCAGAAATCCAACCATTCTTCTGGCTGACAATTATGTTTTGGTGGATTTTCAACTATTTCCTCACCAGTGATGTTAGCAACAACCTCTTTCAAATCGTCATGGGTAAAGTCTAAGCCCATGGCTGCTGTAATTTTGTAAAAGTCTTCGCTGTAAATCTTTGGTTCATAGCTAGAGTTGTAACGTGTTTGATTAGCCATATACATTAAGGTAACAAAAGTAATTGTGTATCCCCTATCACAGTGTAACAAAATAGGTCTTCGTAAATTGGGAAGGACATCTGAAAATTTAAGAATAGTATCCACACTACCCCAGTCATCATTAGCACCAATTAGCGCAACATACTGCAGACCTGCTTTGTGTGCAGCGGCCCAAGCCTCTGCGGATGTTGGTAGATACTCTCCTCCAAAACTTCCATAATCATCAGTTTCATATATAAACAATGACAGAATACTTCCAAAACCAGCTTCAGATGCATATTTAATTTGTCTTTCAGTTAGTCTTCCAGCAACATGGAAATCGGGTGTGACTTCTTTAGCCCACCAAACCTTACTTGGTGAATTAAAACCAGGTGGATTTCTTTTAACAGCAGTATCAACATTTACAGCAACAATAGTTGATAAAGTTAAACAAGTAAACAGTGTTATCAGAACAAGCATAGTTTTTATTTTAGATCTACCCATATTGTTTGTTTTGTGTTCTTCATCCGTACTCGGCTGTAAACAGAAAAGGTTTACATCCATAACGCCTGAATTAAAGACTGGTGATAATTTAATATTATAAAGTCCCTTCACAAAGAATTTTACAAGTTAGCTACCAAAGCAGTTCCGAAGAGTCCGCATCCACAAGAACATAACACACAACTTCACAAGATAATAAAAACTTTGGTCCAACTGAAAGGGGTGTGTCCCAACAGTTTTTCTCAAGACTTCAGTGACCAAGACAATGTATTTTCTTTTGAGAGAAACAACTGGTTAGAATAATGTTCACAAATAAAGTTGAAAATTGTTTCAATATGTTTAAATAATTTTGTCGATTGACGTATCAAATTTTATTTGTTATCTTTTCTCACACGTTATCGTTCCCAGGTCAAGGCCTAACTAAACTAAAGGAACCAGCGTGGGAGCCATCTGGTCTAGTCGCGTAATGGCTGCCAGGTATTTGAACACTAATTTTTCACTTGGCATGGCAACAGAGGTCTAAATTGAGGCTAGTTTTTGTTTAAATTTCATTGTGGATGTATTGTTGACATTTTGGTAGGAAAAATGGGAGAGCAGGTTGTATTTGGTGAAGTCAAGCTCAATTTTAATATGAGTAGTACTTCCAGGTCACAGCAGTGTGATTTTGATGTCAGTTTACAGTAAGTATGTAAATGTGACCAGAGAAATCTCTCTTAGAAGATGCATGACCCCTACATTTCTCTTCGTTTTATATCAGTTTTATCATAACTCTTTAAAATGAGTTAAGGATTTGATCTCTGAAATGGGTCTAGCTATGTTTGGTAGCTCTTTAAATAAGGTCAGTTTTATATAGAATATATAGGGAACACTATTTAGGCTATTGTGACCTCAAGGCTGTTTGAGCGGTGTAGCTGTGTAATCTTCTAATCAGTAATATTATACATCGACAGGCATAAATATACTAAAAGTCACACTTTGGAAAGAAAGTAAATAAATTAATAATTTGTGCAATAAACAAACTTCCGAGGCTGTTACACATAGCCAGCTGACCGTATATTTATAAATAGCCCGGTAGTGTCTCCGAAAAATATAGCACTTTTATATAAATTTTAGATCTAAATGTCACCAATTGACAACACAAAACAGGGGCGTCAGAAGTGGGGGCGTCGGGAGTGGGGCCGCGACCGCGGCCCCAATAATTTGCCCAAAAACGATTTTTTGTAAATTCATAAGTTGGAGTCGCAGGTCCGCGGACCCAATATTTTGTATAGTATATTAAATTTTGCTTCGCGTTTAACAATACACGCTGTCCAGATTAGTGTGTTACTGTGGTGACAGTGACACGATCGGGGTGTTAATTGGAGTCATACACACGTGTCCGTGATTGGACTTTATTACGCATGAACAAATCAGCATGTTTTTAATTGGCATGTCTTTAGTCAATGGAACGTTTAAGCTATACCCAGCCACAAAGATATAAGGTATATATTAACTTATTAAATTCAGAAAAATAATTATCTTGTTTTTATTTAATGAAAGAGGTAAGTGTTAAGATTTATCACACCGCTAAGATGTAAGGAATTAATTACATAAATTGTTTTTACTAAAAAAAATGATATTTCAAACAAAAATAAGAAATGAATGTAACATGAATGATTATTGTTCAATACATTATTAAAATACAAAAAAAAAAAAAAAAAAAAAAAAAAAAAAAAAAAAAAAAAAAAAAAAAAACATACATGCATTCTTTGTATTGCGTTATACATTATTAATTCTGATAAGAGTTTATCAAACTTTATTTTGCTTATAGTCATGTAAATAGTAAGAAAATACTGGAGAATTGAAATGCGATTCAGTACCCTTAAATGCACCAGAACTCGCCATTTATGATCCTGTTTTAAAAAAAATTCAGGGGGAGGTCCCCCTTACCCCACTTACGGGAGGGGGATGCCCTTTTGTTTCTCGGGGTCAACGGAGAGCGAATTTCGAGCGTTTTAGGGTAAGGAAAACAAGAATCTGAATCCCATCAAAAATGTAATTATCACTTCGAAAATTAGAAATCCAATATATTTTACAAATTTTCTTATGATATGAAAACGAGCATAGTGGGCCCAAACAAAATTTTTTTCTAATAAACACTATAAAAACACCTTATAAACACTATTTAAACCGCTTTTTTTTTGGTGTTTGTTAGTGCGTTCCATTAGTGATCCATTGAAACAATCAAGAAATGGTTGCAATGGATCGCTAACGGAACGTGTTCCATTAAATGGATCGCGATTTTGAAGCGAGTTATTAACTTTACAAAGCCATTCAGAAGGCTTTCTCCTCTTTTATCAGGAAAGATATGGTTTTATTCCATCGAATGTACCGCAACAGCAGATCTTCTAGTTGCTACGGTTATTTTATGTAATCTCATCTAAGGTATAATATAGAGGGACAGAAATTAGTGCATTTTATAGGTTATAAGTGTAGAGGTTGGACATGATATGGATTTACAGAAGAGAAAATGGTGGTTGTTATTTCATTTAATTCCTATGATTTACAACTAAAGTTATTTTCTTAATACATGTACTTACAATTCAGTATAAATAAATGCATGTGATTCTTTATAGATTTCAATGTATGTTAGAATTCAAAGATTTATCAAATGCATAACACAATAGCTTTTGAAATGCTGATTCAAATGACCTGTATATTACTTTCTTTTATTACATGAGTACCTATAAATAGTAACACATTTGTGCTGAAAATTCTCCCATTATCGCATTGTGTCATGCATTATCACATTATCATAATAAGCCCCGGGGCCATTATCGATAATGGCCCTGGCGTAAGCGCGGGAAATTAACGTCCGTAAACAGAAATGACGTCATGGCGTTTCATGGAGGTAAAACAGCGAATATTTCCGTTTCATTTTATCATCTTGAGCGTAACATCGTGTATTTTTCGTGAAATAACGTATTTTTATCCCTAAATTATGCAATAAGCAAGAAAGTACAACTATCCAGGTATTTGATTTTATACAGTAAATAGACTCTTATACAAATAATATAGAAACTGAAAAGCTGAAATTTATTGTGCCAGAAGATGCAAGTGCCCATAAAAATGACACAAAAAACATTTCTTACTATATTATAGGTAAACATGTAATAAACAGGTAAATACATGGGAGAGCGGTGCCTTTGAGTGATAATGGCCCTGGAAGAAGATAATAGCCCTCGGGCTATTATCACCTTGCCAGGGCCATTATCACTCAAAGGCACCGCTCTCCCATATAGTAACCTATACATATTGAAACTAGTCAATAAATATATGTTTCTATTTGTCTGTTTCACAAAATTTAAGATGGAATTTCTGTTAGCTGCATGATTTATCAAATGATTTGCATAAAACTGCATCCAAATGATCATGAAAATGTTGAATGATTGCTAAATTTGTATAAACATTATTTAACAAATTAATATTTGAATAATTTTAACAGAAAAACCTTTTCAACAGTTACTGCATATCTCTGCAAATCCAGGCTATACCCAGTCACATAAACGATTTGCAAAAACTGAATGCATCAGGTTTCAATTAAATACAGCCTGTAGTTAGGAATGTATCAGTTTGATGAAACGCATTCCATTGAGTGATCTATTAAACGATCTATTATATATGCGTTCCATTAAGCGACCCATTATGCGATCCATTAAGCGATCCATTATACGATCCATTATACGATCTATTATGCGTTCCATTATACGATCTATTATGCGTTCCATTGAGCGGTCTATTGTGCGCTCCACTTATGTTAATAAGCGATCCATTAGCTTATTGCATGTGAAACTGGAACACGGTTTTGATGGTGTTTATTGGATTAACAACTCGCTTGCGGATCATGGGGTGGGGGGAGGGGTACGGATGAACAGGGATAAAAGGCATTATTGGCCTTGACTAAGTTTAAGCCCTAAGCCAAAGACTCGCCGACTTTTAAAGGGTTATTAAAATAATATATATCATCCATTGCCATTATCGATGTGGATGATTGCCGTTTGATCTCAAAAACTTCGTGTTTCAAAAGATAGGAATCTTTTCCAAGGGCTTTCCTGTATGTTGTAGAAGGTTTTGTAATGGATGTTTCCTGATGTACGCAGTACGTTATAATGCGATTTTTGTACTGTTTGTTCAACTGGGAGAGTGCAGCTTTAAAAGTTTTCATCATTAACTTTGAAAATTCTAGGGGGAGGGGTCCGGACCCCCTAACTCCCCCCCCCCCCCCCCATGTCTTGGCTATTACCTTTACTCAGTTATCTTAATAGTGCAAATTCATACTTACGTTACTGATGCAAGTTGATAACGCCTGTGTCAAAAGTTTGGCCTGTTGTAAATGTATTTGCTTAAGGTAGTTCTGCATATTCGGATCGAAATTTTTTCTACAATGAATATTTTTATTATACTCAGATCTTTCAAAACTTATACCAAGAAAATTCATCAGATAAATAAAATAGGGTCGTGTACTTGATTTTTTTGCTAGACTGATTAGAAAAATTGGGACCTCACACAAATTTTCATAATGGGAGTCTATGGGAAAATCACAACTCTCATCACATTATTGCGAATAGAAATTTTTCTATAAATTGAAACTTCTCGCAGTCGTAAATAAACATATGGCTAATTATATTTGACCATAATTTTAGCGAACTGCACATTTAATTTTTGTCGTGTTGTGCGGCCTGTGGAGTTTCCAATTTTCTATTTTATACTACGTTTTCATCTACATCTACTGTGTTCTGCCCAACAATCAATTCTGATTATAACTGGGAGGCGCTTGTCTGGAACAGACTGTTAAAAGATGAACAAACTCCTATGGTGCAAACTTAAAAAGAACTACAATTACTAAGATTAAACACATAGATATAGATTATAAGGTTACAGTGCCAGCCTTTCAGTAAATAGAATCAAACTGCGGCTAGAATGTATGTGTAGGGGAAGACCATTCCAGGAACGAATTGTTCTTGAAAAAAGGAGTTAGAATTTTATTGCGTATGAGATTGTGGGATCAAGTAATTCGGGTTCCTTGTAGATGTGAGGTGGTTATGGTCAACTGCAATAAATCTGTACTTTATTTTAAAAAAAGTAAAATAAGGGAACTTTTGATGCGGCGTTGTTCAAGGGATTGCCAGTTGAGATCTTTAAGCATTTGGGGGACACTGCTTGTTCGTCCATAGTTGTTACATACGTATCGAGCTGCAGATCGTTGTACTCGTTTAATTTAGTATGTATGGGATTTTTACCAAGGGTGCTGTAAGCTGCTTCTTTTACTTTTCTGTTGTTTGTTTTGACATTTCTTTTGACGAATCTGAGTGAGTTATTTGCTTTCGATGCGATGCTATCAATGTGTTTTGACCAACTGAGATCTTTACTTAGTGTGACGCCCAAGTATTTAGCAGCTTATGTAGTTTTCCGGTTAAATGACACTCCACCATCACTCCTATTTATCAAACATGCAGAACTACCTTAAGGACTAGTTAAGTAGTGTAGAAACTGTTTCAGAGCATGGGCACTTGAGTCAATAGGCAAAGTAAAGTGGTTAATAATTAAATGTATCATGCATATATTTTATCACGCATCAAATATTTGATCTCATTTTCTTGACGCATACATCATCATCATCTTCTTCTTCTTCAGTAGCCTCACTCTAAACGAGTACACTTGCAATTTGATTAAAAAGCTTTACCTGCGCAGCCGCAAGGGACAACTATTTACATCTAAAAGACTACAAGTCTCTCTTTGTTCACAGTTTAAAAAACTGATAAAACAAAGACTTGCATTTAGAATGTGTTTTTTCCTAGAACAGCTTTAAAGCTCTCTAGCGTAGACTGATTTAAGGCACAATGAGGCAGGCGGTTCCAAAGGACAACAGTGGTTAGGAAGAAGCTGTGCTGGTTGGCAGATTTGCTACAGTAGATTTGGTTGTACTGTTGGTTGTGGATTCTGGCTGATCTTGATAGATAGGAATAATGTCGACAAGATTATGCCTAATTTTGTACAAAATGGTTACTGTGGATATATTGCGCCTGTGCTGAATTGCGTCCCACTGGAGTTCATTGAGCATATTCGAGACTGAACTTGTTCGTTGGTAGTCGTTTCTGACTACTAGTAACCTTGCAGCTCTTCGCTGAATCATCTCCAGCTGGCTGATGTAGCTGTCAGCGTAGGTTGGCCATACAGTGGAAGCATACTCCACCGTGGGACGGACTTACTAGTTTGTCTTGTAGGCTGTTGCTTTGGCACTTGGTGGGCTTGAGCGGATGTTCCTGTGGATGAATGACATGATGGAGTTGGCCTTTTTGGTGATGTTATTTATATGGGTTTTCCAAGAGAGATCGGATGTGATGGTGGCTCCGAGATATTTAGCGTTCCCAGTCTTTCAAACAAACAAGATCGCGTCGGAGTTGTCTGGCGTCTTCCTGGCTCCTGATTTGACTGTACATTAGACAGTCATCTGCAGAAAGGCGGACTGGTGATCTGACTCTTGAAGGCAGGTCGTTGATGTACGTAAGGAAGAGAAGAGTTCCAAGAACACTGCCATGTGGGACACCAGATGAGACAGAAGAGACTTCTGAACTAGCACCATCAAGCTTAAGAACTACTTGCTGTGCGCGACAGTGCAGGAAATTGGCGATCCAAGAATGAATGCTGCCCTGACTCCGTAGTGATCTAGCTTCTGTAGGAGGCGGTGATAACTAACCTTATCAAATGCCTTACTAAAATCTAGGAGAATAGCAACTATTTGCTGTTTTTTTGCCGATGCCTTTAGCTAGCTTATTTATAATGAGAATAGTAAGAAGAAGTTGGGCATCACAGGAACGTTTCTTTCGGAAGCCATACTGGAAATCTGTGAGTATATTGTTGGAGAGGCCAAGGAGATTGAACGGTAGTTGGAAGGAGTGGAGCGGTTACCCTTCTTGAACACAGAGGAAACTAGTGTAGTTTTCCAGTCAGATGGTATTTGACCCTGATCGACAGACAGTTGGAAGAACTTTGTAAGCCCAGGTGTCAGCTCATCAGCGGCAAGCTTCAGAAGTTTAGAAGAGATCTTGTCTGGCCCTAAAGCTTTGTGTGGTTTGAGCCCCGTAGAAGTTTAAAAACACCTTCCTCTGTGATGTTGATGGTGCCAGCTGAAGGGATGTCAGGTTGGGATGAGAGGTGTCATCTTCCTTGAACACAGATGAAAATTGACTATAGATCTATAACATGTATGGTGTCAACAAAAGATTTTTTATAATTGCATCATTTCATTTTTGTTTGCATTATTTTGTAAATACATTTTGTAATTTAACACAATGTCTTAAGAATCGATATACATGTACACAGAAAATGGGGTGCCGTTTTCATTTCAGATTGAAATCTTCTCCTCGGTAACATATGTACCGATACTTAAATGACATGCTTTTATATTAAACAAAAACAAATCACAAGTATAATTCAATTATTTAATATCCCTCACCAAAATATTAGGCTTCCGGCGAACGCTGCGGCAAATTTGCCGCAAACGTTTTGGTGAATTTGCCGCACACTTTCTTTTGGCAAACATTTACCACGCAAATTACTTTGCGGTACATTTGCGGCAGACAATTTATGCAAATGAATATGTAAATGAAGTTTGTGGCAAATTTGCGGCAAACCTAATTTGCATGGTAAAAGTTTGCGGCACATTCGCCAAAACCTTTCTGGCGAACTTCTGGCAATGTTCTGGCGGGCTTTTGGCAAACTATTTATGCAAATTAGTTTGCCGCAAATTTGCTGCAAACTTTTGGCGCTAAAGTAGCAGGCACTTTGTTTTGAAGAACAAAGGAATCTGGGTTCAGCAACCTATATTTTCAAGAAAACTAAGAAAAGGCATATTTGTGTCTTAAATCGACAAAAAATATCATCTGCTGATAAGGATTTTTCTTTTCAAAATAATTATACAGAAAGAAATACAAATGTTTAAGAACAGTATGATAAAGTATGTTTTAGTAAATATGTTTTATGCTTACATGGGTTTGAAACTCTAAATATTTTGAAGGTTGTGAAAGCTGATAACTGATTTGCAAAAATTTCTTCTGTGTGCAAATGTCTTAATAAATTTGCAGATTCACTAAATTATTTAATGCAATCTATTGTATCTAGTGGTCTTCAAGTAGCAAAAGTATAAAATAAACAAAAGCGAACCGTTAAAAAGCATTCAGTTTTTTTTGCATGCGTATAATAATGTGAAAACTAACCTTACATTGCAACATTTATTCATGGAATTAAACACAGTGTATTTCCGTGATTTATCCATCTTTTTGTAAAGGGTTTTGTTTAGTATGGAACAAAAATACATCAATGTTCAACTACTGTTTGGCAGTTTAAAAATGGAGCCAAACTGTACGTAGCCAATAAAAACAAAGAAGAAGTCATGTGATTCTGTTCTGGCAATGCTCTGGCGAACCTTCACATCTGGTCAGATAATAAAAAGATTATGGTGAATGTTTTGAAGACGAAAATATAGATAAAAGATTCTGGTGACGTTTTGGTGAACAGAATCATGTGATAAAGTTTCTGGCGATGTTATCGTAAACTCTTCATTCAGTAAAGTCTGTGGTGAGTTTGCAGCAAAGTCACCGAAACGTTTGCCGAAAGATCGCCGCTACCGGCAAACTCCTGCAAACATTTATTACTCTGTTCTGGTGAACTAAAATGTTTGCGGCAAATTTACCGTAACTTTGCGGCAAATTTGCCGCAAACTTTTCATTTTGGTAAGGGATATTAGTTAGTTATCATTACGAGTCACACTAGTTTGATGAACAAAATGCCCTCTACCACAGTTTACTAAACAACGATAGCATGAAGGAGTTTTTAGTTTAATCATAGTTTATTGCATATATATACATGGTAATCACATACATACATCGAACATACATAGACACACCAATGCAAATATATATTATACATACTATAACAACATTATCGGAGGACCTCCCCTGAAGGATTACATTGAATACGGTAAAAACACATATAACACCAATTTACTTTTTTACATCATGCTCTCCTGTTCGATTCTTCTTGGGAGTATTTTTGGCACTGATATCAATATAAAATCCATTGCATTTATGCTCTTAAAACATTTCTTAAACTTAAAATCCTCACATTCTTAGAAAGAAAAAGCAGCAAATATATATCTAACATACAGAACATTGAAAATTGGTAATCTAGCCAAATTTATGATCATGTCAATGAAAATGCAGAGAAAGTAAGTAATATACGCAAGGCATATTAAAAATGCAGAAAATGTTAATATGAAATAAGCTTTTTTTCTTAGGCAACGAAGTCGAACTAAAGCCAATGACATAATCTTGACCAGTAAGGTATAATAAAGTCGCTTTGTTATCTTACATTAAAAATGAAAACACCAGCCGTTCAACGGCTAAATAATCAAAAGAGAACAGATATGCTGCTGAGCAATGAATGTCTACCATTTGGTATATTATGCCACAGGCGCTTGAAGCTCTATCAATAAATATATGCATTACCATATCCCACCCACCTAATACACTATGAAATAGTACAGGGATCTCTTTCAGAGATCTACGGTCTCTTCAAGAGATCTAACCTGCACATACATTTCGTTGATAGAGCTTCAAGCACCTGTGATTATGCTTTGTTAAGTTTATCATTTACTTCACCAATGCACTCGTTACATCATAGCAATTAAGACTGAAAACAATTTTATATTTGCACAATAATCATAAATCATAAAATGCCTTTCGAATATTTTTTGTTGAAATTGCTTTAAAATGCATCCCTATCAAATACTAGTAGTATTTTCATGTATAATTAACATTTTAACGGCAGCAAGTTTTTTTTGTTGTTTTTTTCTAGACACAGGTTAAATATCTCTCTTTATTTAATTGAGTTGTCCTTGCCATAACTTTGTAAGTACTGAATGAATTATTACTGCAGATTGATTTAGAAGGCATTAGGAGAAATTGTTGGGCTACTGCTAAGAAACCAATTTTATGTGTGAATTAGACCTGCAGAACCCGCTCGATCTTCGTTGTCTTGTAATCACGAGATCTCACCGCAGTTAAGGTATTGGACCCGTAATAGAGTACCTCCTTTTTGAAGAGTATTCAACGCCTACTATAAACCTACATTGACTGCAATTTTCAGGGGGGCCTAGGTTCAAACCCCACTGGGACCAACTTTTTCTCTCTGTATTTTCCTTTTTTCCGTAAGTTTTTACTTCTTTCAAGACTTATTACAGATGTATTGTACAAAAGTGGAAAATTTTCATTTTATAAGTGATTTCTTGCTGTTTAAAGTGGATTTAACTCTGAATCAGGAGTGGTAGAGTTAGACATCTTCAAAAATACTGAGTTACGTGCGGTAAAAGTTCTCTATTTTGCCTTCATTCTTTAGATTACATATTGTGGAAGAAATGCAGGTAGGTTATACATCTGTCCCAAGGTTATTTTTGAATGAAGTGAGCAAAATTTAAAACGGACCAACAGGATTCGACCTTAATTTTTCAATGTTTGAGTTAGAATTCTGTCTCATTAAATCTGTTCACCCTAGAAAAAATGATATTTACAGTTTTATGCTGTGTTTTATAATTGTTTAACAATAGTTTGATTTTTCTTTTATCAAAATTAATGCTGTAATGAATTCTCTGCAAACGTTTTGGATAGTGGCCATCTCATTAAAATTTGTCTCTACTTGAGCTTGAGGAAATACCATAAATTATACAAAATTTACAAAAAACTGCACGGTAAAAATTGTTTACAATTTGCCTCACAGTGTGAAACATGGTCAACGTTAAGAATATACCAAGCAAATGCTATTTTTTAAACATTACTATAAGGGGTCCAATACCTTAACACAACACATTTGACATATACAGATACCATTCATGTGAACTGTCATGTAAGGCTGTGCGCAGCTTTTGTCTTCGATACCCAAGCAAGATTAGTTCAACTAATGGCTCTTCGGCGAATTCAGAGTACGGTGTGCAATGCACTTACATAGGAAGTTGAGGAAGAATGTTTTGTCATTTAGCTTGAATGCGTGCACTGCCTCTTCAACTTCTTTTTCGCATCTTGTTGTAGGGCTGTCATCGATAGAAACGATATCGATGTATCAATGATACTTTTTTGTCGATCGATTATCGATTCCCATTTTCAAAAATCGATATTTTACAGAGAGAAAAACTATCCAATTAAACAGTCAGACCTTAAAAAACAACTTAAGTTCACAAAGTTGTAAATTTGGATAAATGCAAAAAAGGAGTGAAGGAATGAAAGATGTTATTAATTTTTATTTATTTATCCCCCCGCCAAAGGCGAAGGGGATATTAGAAATGCTCTCCGTCCGTGCGTCCGTCCGTCTGCAACAATCTTTGTCCGGAGCATAACTCCAAAAGTACTGGAGGGATTTTCTTCAAACTTCATACACTGATAGAACACATTGGGAGGAAGTGCAGTGTGCAAGAACAATAACTCCACCTTGCCTAATTTTTGAGTTATTCCCCTTTATCATATTTTCTTAAAAAAATTTGTCCGAAGCATAACTCCAAAAGTACTGGAGGGATTTTCTTCAATCTTCATACACTGATAGAACACATTGGGAGGAAGTGCAGTGTGCAAGAACAATAACTCTACCTTGCCTATTTTTTGAGTTATTCCCCTTTATCATATTTTCTTAAAACAGTTTGTCCGGAGCATAACTCCAAAAGTACTGGAGGGATTTTCTTCAAACTTCATACACTGATAGAACACATTAGGAGGAAGTGCAGTGTGCAAGAACAATAACTCTACTTTGTCTATTTTTTGAGTTATTCCCCTTTATCATATTTTCTTAAAAAAATTGTCTTGAGCATAACTCCAAAAGTACTGGAGGGATTTTCTTCAATCTTCATACACTGATAGAACACATTGGGAGTAAGTGCAGTGTGCAAGAACAATAACTCTGCTTTGCCTATTTTTTGAGTTATTCCCCTTTATCATATTTTCTTAAAAAAATTTGTCCGGAGCATATCTTCTTCGTGCATGGAGGGATTTTGATATATCTTGGCACAAATGTTTACCAGCACGAGGCGGAGTGTCATGCGCAAGAACCAGGTCCCTAGGTCTAAGGTCAAGGTCATGGAGGGATTTTGATGTAACTTGGCACAATTATACACCATCATGAGATGAAGTGTCATGCGCAGTTCCCTTCTTTAGAATTACTTCCCTTTGTTGTTACTTTAAATAGCTTATATTGTAACTTTTTCATCACTAGTCGTAGGGAAAAATCGAGACTACTTTTCTGTAGTACAACATGCATGCTAAATCCAATTTTGAGGTGTATTTTGACCAATCTCTACCTGATAAAGATTTTTGTGTTGACTTGCAATTTTTTTTTTATTTTTTTTAAGATTAACTTCCCTTAGTTGTTACTATAAATAACTTATATTGTAACATTTTTATAATTGACCGTAGGGAAAAAACAAGACCACTTTTCTGTGGTACAACATAGATGTTACTCTTTAATTTTAGGTGTATTTTATTATATATAAGGTATCTCTACCTGGTAAGGAGTTTTTTTGTGGACTTAAAAAAAAACGAAAGACTTACAATGGTTACTAAACAACCACAAAATTAACATTCCATTTGCAAATACAGCTGTTAGAGTAAAGAAATTTGCTGCGACGGGCATATATTGTGACATTCTGCCACTCTTGTTCCCTGTTAGCTTTCCATTCCTTCTTTTTACAGTAGCCATATAGAAAAACATCATAGCTATACAGTTCATGAAAATTAATAAAATTTAGCAGTAAACTACCTCACTACTGACTTATTCTTTCTTCCACATCTTTAAAACCCCTGATGCGGACCACAACTAAACGGTTCTTCAAAGCTTTCCCCAAAATTAATACTTTCAGACACTAACTTGCCAGGAACTTTAGCCTTCAATTATAATATGCCCGGCGGGGCGATTAGCCATGTGTAACATGGCTCTTGTTTCTTTTATTTCAAAAATACAAATACAACACAGTCAAACAGAAATATGAAAAGTAGGCAATAAAACTAAAAATAGAATTTACAGGAAGGTATAATAGTATGCATATGAACAAATAGGTCATTAATCTAACTTAATAATCGATATATCAATGTATCGTCGATATTTGTCTTCTGATATATTGGTATCGTCGATATGCCTCAGACCCAATCAATGACAGCCCTATCTTGTTGACAGATTATTGTGCACAAGCTGTACTCTCGAGTGTTTTTTTAAACACAAAAGGAGAGATGCTTGTAACTTTTAAGTGTCGTAAGTAGATTGAATTAAAAGAAATCGTGGGAATGCTATGTTTAATATGATTGGATGGTAAGAAGATTTATCACCTTCCGTGTCGTCAGGGTCTGTTTCGGTACGTGTGTTTATTTAAGCGATTGCTACTAGTGTCAAAGGTCGGCATTAAATCTCCAGCATTGAGTGACCTCACGCAATGAATGTGCACTATTAAACATATGTAAAACCTAACCCTAACCTTTAGTCATCCAATAGGGGCGATTTAATGTTACGACAGCTTATAAAACGTTTACACCGAATTAGAGGCCAAATAATTGTGTAATGGTACCCACATCCTTAAAAAGGGGTCCATACATGAAAGCAAACTTGCATCACCTCCCTGTGCTCTAGGGTACCTCTAAAACCTCCCCTACGGCCTGCAGCCCATGGCAGACGGATTGTTTATAGGAGGAAAGAGTGACCACGCCCTCTGGAAGCTAAGTTTCTAATAAATCTGATCAATTTGAACAGTCTTTGCAAAGGGTCAACGAAACACTTATGTGATTTTTTTGGGCCAACAGTTTCTGACAAAAAGATCATTTAAGGTTTCTGCTATATACTCATTGGGAAACTGGCGACCATTTTTGTTTATAAATGGGGATAATTTCAACAGTTATGATAGAGGATAACCCAAATACATTTCTGTGAACCTAGAGCGAAATTATGCCAGCAGTGTCTGACTATATTTTTAGAATTATCCACTAGATACAAAAAGGAAAATGTTATTACGCCCCTCATGGCAGAGGGTCATCAAAGAAAGTATTTTAAAATTAGACCAATGGCTTAGGAGGAGATGTTGTTTAAAGATGTTTTTATAGCTCTGGTGCCCTTTTTATACGCCTGTTTTGAAAAAAAAGGTCTGCTTTTTACGTAAAGGCGGATCGGCGGTTGAAATCTAACTATACCAAAGTTATACAAAGTGCGCATCTGTATAACATCTAAATCTAGTTCAATGAACAGTCAGTACGGACCAGAATCATCGCCTAAATTGACAGTTCCAATCAATAGCTAGATTATTTTATCTCAGAACTAAAGCAAACTTATACAAAGTGTGTATCTCAATAAAATTGAGGCTAAGCTGGATAACAAGCCAATTGGCACTAGTATCTCAAGAGTTATGACCGTTGAATTGGTCAGAATAGCCACAGTTGACTTTGTCAGCTTGATAACTAGAATGGTTTTCTGTCATGTCAATCATACTTATATAATGGATGTAATACTATAAGATCTAGATCTAGGTAAGTAACCAGCCAGTTTGAACCAGTAATTTCAGAGCAATAAAACAAATTTTAAGGGATTAACTGTGTAATTTAGGTTTGATTTTTTGCTTATATTCGCGAATATTACTACTCGCGAATTTAAAATATACGTAAATATTAATATGCATAATGTCCTAATAAAGCTTCGCGAGTTCTTAACACCGCAAATGAAGCTGCTAACTACTAAATCACTAAACAGGGCTTACACTGATTTAATGATATCCGTAAATAAACTAATGAGTTCTATATCCGATATCATAAAATAGTAAAATGCCACCCATACTATTTGTTAGATTTTATGATACCATATCCTCAGTCGAACCTCCCTCAGTAAAGGTTTAGCTGTCCATTGATACTACAAAATGGAGACAGGAAACACAGAATAACGATTTCTTATAAGGCTGTTGATTCAGAAATACTTTGGGATTTGTAATATATTCCCCCATATCACTTGAGTGGCTGACTTAACGTCCGGGGTCACTAACAAACTGTTCAAATGGTCTTTCATTCATACTTAGGTTAAAACGTGTACTTGGTCATAAGCTAAGAGTCTTTTAAATAAAGACCTTTTGTATTGTATATAAGTAGTTTTACCAAATATCTTCTACATGTAGAAGAGTGCTTAGGCAAAACATAACTTTGTTTCAGATGTTTACGCAGGATAGGTCTCTCAAGGTTGGAATTCCATTAAGGATTGATCATAAAATAAAACTGGTTTTAAGATATCAATAAATTACAGATATCTATACATCATTTTGTGATATCTTTAAGGCATGGTATATGTCGACTTGCCCAAATAAAAACCGAAAAACTATATAAAGAGTTCTCACCTTTCTTCCTTTCTTCGTGCCCTTTCATAATAGCGTCGTGTTTTCGTTTACTATATTACGTTTTGATGGGTATATATGTAGCATTCTGCCGAAGTATGCATGCTCATATCGTATGTCAACAAAATGTTGCGGTTTCTTCTTGCATACGATATGAAGACAACCTGATTGAGTTGTTTTCAACCTTTAGCTAAGCAGTCTCTAAATGCCTGCTAGAATTCCAAAAGAGCTAGAAAGATGTTTTTGTTTGGTGTAATTCCACATATATGTTCGATGTAACTAGATAGGCGACTTTGTTTGTCTGATTTCCACACCGCATGACAGGCGTCTTCGAGCGAGGTAAGGAGTAATGTAGCGAGGTAATGTGAAGTAGTGAAAAGTCAAAATTTCTAAACTATACGCCATTGAACAAAACACTTGTTTACCGCTCTACTCATGTTAAATATACAGGTTGTATAAAAAAACTTTAAAGAGTAAGATGTAATGTGCAAAACACGTCAGTCTAAAATGACGCCATGATTGAAATCAACTTCTAAAATCTTGCCTAGGATCATGAACATCTATCAGGCTGGTTATACAGTCGGTACATGCAAAGTGGATAAAGGTTAAAATGGCAAATAAAGCGTTAGATTTTAATAAATGTTTTAGTTCTTAACAAAATTTTAAAAAAAATCTGATTATGAGATGTATACAGAAAGTCTAATGATAAACTCTGTTTCGGAACTTATTGGACCCTTTCGTATATATGGTGGAATTCTATTCTACATATAGTCAGTCGGAGCTTAAAGTATTCCACATTTCTGAAAAATATGGTTGCTGATATCTGCCAGTTCGTTCTGGCGTATTGGCTCATTTGAAGAGAAGACAAACTAGCGCGCCAACACGACAAGTACGTTTTTTTGTCGTGGTGGCGTATTGGCGCCCTTCAAACGCGCTAACATGCCAAAAACGACAATTTAGTGAGCCGATAAGACGAAAACATTATGTAGAACTCCATACAACCTCTGAAGAATGGCAATGTGCGACTGTGTTAAAGAGGTATCAAAGTTTATGGTAGAACCAAACGTGCTCGGCCTTTAATATGTTGGTGTAGATATCGTCTTTCGATATATACTCATCGTCAATTAAAAAAAAAACGCCAGTATATGAGCCATGCCATGGGAAAACCAACATAGTGGCTTTGCGACCAGCATGGATCCAGACCAGCCTGCGCATCCGCGCAGTCTGGTCAGGCTCCATGCTGTTCGCTAACAGTTTCTCCAATTCCAATAGGCTTTAAAAGCGAACAGCATGGAGCCTGACCAGACTGCGCGGATGCGCAGGCTGGTCTGGATCCATGCTGGTCGCAAACCCACTATGTTGGTTTTCTCATGGCACGGCTCAATTATACTTTATTTTTTCCTACAAAGTGACTGAAACAAGTTCCACTGTTTTTAATTTGTAGACAATCGAAATATTTTTTAATCGAACAACTGAAGCCTTACCCGCATTCATATTCACGAATATTTCCTAGATTGTTTTATTTGAATACAATAGCTGAAGATTAACTTAATCATTATGATTAAGTGTATCATTTATTACACGAGAAATCCCATAATATTAAAGGACACTGAATATCAGACACATTAATTTGCTGAAATGTGAACGCAAATTATTTGGTAATATTTTTGTTTTGAATATGACAATAGTAAGCGCGAAACCGTAATATATCAAAGTTGCGTTTTTAATGACGTGAAGTATATATGTATCTCATATTTATTGTAACGGTGTAAATCAGTTCAATACGAATATGTAGTAAGTACTGGCTGATACAGTTGGTACAGGAGCCTTTATACTTTTTAAAAGGCATACGTGTAAGTGAAATAACAACATATTACTGACATTGATACTGAAGCCAAGCAGAGGAGAACGTAACGTTCAAAATGTTAATTTTATCTATTTATTTTGGATTGCTTGCTTTCAATGTTCGTATAACAAATCAATCTGGATTCATGAGGAAAACTGTGGAAAGAAGTATATTTTGTAAACATGAAGAGTTTGATTTTAAGATTGATACAGGATGTTTTCGGTCCGTCACATCTCTTTGTTGTAACCACGTACCAAGGATTTTACCGATTAACGTGACCAGCTTTTACCTGGAAAATATTGACACGTTGTCATGGAACAAGTTTTGGAATACAGCTTTTAATGGAGAAAATTGGAACAATTTGAAAGTCTTACACTTAGACAACTGCATTCATATACCAGATAGTGCAATGAGAAAACTTGAAAGTTTGGAGGAATTACATATTTCTTCTGAAATTTTTTGGTCTTTTGGCAAGGATGCATTTGTTGGACTTGACAATCTAAAAGTTCTGAGTTTATCTGGAGGTAATCAAAACGTGGCAGTAAGTTTTACCCGTGCAATAGCAAGTAAACGAACATTGACTAACCTGGAAACGCTTTCTGTAAAAGACATGATTTTACTTAAGCGAGTAAGAAAAACTCTCAAAGTCTTAATTAATAAACCTTCAAAATCATTTAATATGAATTTTATAACAACAGATGAGTTAAACTTTATACAATTTCTATTATTTCCCAAGTGTCATAAATGTCCTGATAATATAAACATATCTTATTCAAATTTCAACAATGAAAATGTTGGTACCGCAGTAAATTACATTCACCAGCAAGAGTCGTTCGAACCCGTACATACTCAAAGTGGTTTTTCATTGAGTTCTCATTATTCACAATTTTATCAACTTAACTTTCAAGAAAAGATTAAATCCAGAAGGATTAAGGATTTGAAAGTATTTGATGCTAGTTATATTTCTTCACCTATGATAAAACGATATGTTCAATATGTAAACGAATTAAAGAACAAAACTATTACACTTCCATTAGAGATCGTTACACTTGTATCAAGGGCAGAAACAGTTAATATATCAGGCATTTACCGACGTTATACCGGTATAAATACGATCAAACTGAAACGTCTCTCTGTGAACATAATCCAGTATTTTACACGACAAAGCCCAACTAGAGAGCTTATTGTCAAAGACAATCACTTACAGTACCTTGATGTTACATTTCCTTGTACTAATGAATCAAAGCTAGAAAGACTTGATTTATCTTCAAATGTTATCGAATTCATTCAACCGAATATGTGTTCTTGTTGTAGCAGACTTCTAGAGATCAATCTCTCAAGCAATAATTTATTCAAAATGGCCAACAGGAAGTATTCTTTATTTGGACAGATTATTTCTTCATATCGAAATCTCAAGAGCGTGCAGTTGTCTTTGAACAAACTGACAGAAATTCCGACAGAAATGTTTCAAGAAAACATACACTTAGAACAAATTGACTTATCAAATAACTTCTTAACAAAGATCTCATTTAATCTCGGACATTTACCGTATCTCAAAACCCTAAACCTCAGAAACAATAGAATTTCAATGCTTGATCGCACGTCCTTTACTAACCTCCAGGTCATAAATAAGTCAAGTTTTTGGTCAAGTAAAAGTGTTGGAATTCTGAACATGAATGGCAACCCAACCATGTGTTCAGAATGTAAACTCTTGCCGTTCTTAAAATGGCTAGCAACAACGCCTCTCATTGATCGCAATGGAAATAAGATGCTCTGCAAAAATCATGAAGGCATTTATATAAGTCCTGATAAAGAAGCTGTAGAGCAACTGCAAGAAGAGTGTGATAAGCCGCAATGGATCCAACATGTCATAATATTGTCCTCTGTGATACCTACAGCAACCACTGCAGTAATTGTTATTTCTATTTGCACATTGCTGAGATATCGACGACACAGACTTAGAATGAGGAACATTGAAGAAAAGATCAAACTCATTCAGTTGAATCAGCTGGACACAAGATTTGTAGTATTTCTTTCATACAGTAGTGAAGACACAGACTTTCTGAACAAATGGGTGTACAATCCACTCAAGATTCACTTACAAGAAAAATTACAAACAGAACGAGACATTATTTGTCTCGGTGACAGACATTTCAAACTAGGTAAGCCTATAAATGATGAAATGGTCCGAAGTCTTCAACAATCAGCTGTTGTGCTTCTACTTATGACACATAATTTCTGTAGGAGTGAATTTTGTCGGATGGAGTTTGATCATGCACTCTTTATGAAAAAACCATTTGTTATAATGGTAAAAGGTGAAGTAGATATAAATGAAATGGTACCCAGCATGCAGGAAAAGTTTAAACGAAACACACGGTTAATTTGGGAAAAGGATGGGGACATTTTTTTAATGAAAACCTCGTGGGATAATGTGAGTTCCTCAATTTTAGAACTCATTTAGTAGAGTGGAAAAAAACTAAGTCCCTTTGAGTTGGTATCTCATGCAAAGGACGATTTTTGAAAAAAAAGATAGGTAGCAAATAGTGAAAAAAGTTTGAAAGTATAGTTGATTTTAGGGTATAGAGGATAGGTTGATAATTTTGCGTTTAGACATAGATTACTGTATAAATTTCCATCTCATTCTCTTGCTTGCAGACAGACAAACTGACATACATGTCAAATGTTTGCTTGTTGTATTATTTTTCGCATGCCAGCCTACAAAATCAAAACTACCCTGTACTAAATAAGTGTGTTTGTAATAAACATCAGTGAATGAAAAGTATTTGATAAAAATTTAAATTGCGGAATGTTTTTGAAAAGAGTACACATTTCTTTCATTCTAATATATAATAAAAAAACTTGGGTAGTATATTTGGATTTGGTTTGAATAATCAATAACTGAAAAATGACCAAAACTATCCTGTACACACCAAATGAGTGCCTATGCAAACAACGCTAAGGAGAGAAGAAACTCAAGAATTTTATTTAAGAGCTGAATGTTTTGAAAATAATACGTTTTCCTTGTGAAATATAGGGGAAAAAACACTATGATTACTTTCTTTGAACTTCAATGCAGAAAAACTTTCCGAACTATCCGCTATGCTCTAAGCACTATTGGGAAGTTCTGCACATACATGTAGGTCGATAATTATTATATGAAATCGAATAAAGTGTGAGTGAGCCGGGTTTTACGGCGAATCGACACAAAATGGTCATATATCGCCGAGGAAATCGAATAAAAGGCAAGTTAATGCTAGTATGACTTGCGAAAAAATTCTTATTCATCATTAAGTAGAAGACAGAAACTTAAACTGTATGATGTTTAAGGGCCACACTTTAGGTTTTCAAATATTTGAAATATAGTCCGAATAAGACAGTATGCAAGATTTCTTTTTATGCCTCTTTGTCGAAAATGCTAATATTCAGTGAATTTTCATATGACTTTGTAGAAAATTGTTAAATTCGTTGAAATTCATGTGAATATTCGTTGAAATTCATGTAACTTTGTTGAAAATGGTAATACTGATTGAAATTCATGTGACTTTGTAGAAAAGTGTACGTTATGTTCATTGAAATTCATGTTCCTGTAATACTGATACGGTAATACTGATTGAAATACATGTGACTTTGTTGAAAATGGTAATACTGATTGAAATTCATGTGACTTTGTAGAAAAGTGTACGTTATGTTCATTGAAATTCATGTTCCTTTGTTGAAAATGGTAATACTGATTGAAATTTATGTGACTTTGTTGAAAATGGTAATACTGATTGAAATTCATGTGACTCTGTAGAAAATGGTAATACTGATTGAAATACATGTGACTCTGTAGAAAATGGTAATACTGATTGAAATACATGTGACTCTGTAGAAAATGGTAATACTGATTGAAATACATGTGACTCTGTTGAAAATGGTAATACTGATTGAAATACATGTGACTTTGTTGAAAATGGTAATACTGATTGAAATTCATGTGACTTTGTTGAAAATGGTAATACTGATTGAAATACATGTGACTTTGTTGAAAATGGTAATACTGATTGAAATTCATGTGACTCTGTAGAAAATGGTAATATTTAATGACTTGCATGCAACGTTGTTGAAACTAGCAATGTTTTGAGAATTGTATTCAACTTTGTTGAAAATTGTAATATTCAATGAATTTTATGCAACTTTGTTGAAAGTGATAATATTCTGTCAATTTTATGGTGAAGATCATTTGCACACTACCATACAAATGCCTTGCAATAAGCTTAAAAGTTAGTTATTTTGTTTGTCGCTAAAGCAGTAATGTTTTATAACACATACATGTACATATTATTTTGCCTGATCATTGAATGAAGTGATGCATTTGTTGCTATTTTCAAAAGTTGATCTGTTTAAATAAAGTATATCAGAATAAATTGTTATTCTCTAATTATAAAAGTATAATAACAACAAAATATTTAAGCTTTGGGCCTTATGGTTTCAGAAAAGAAACTTTTAAATAGTTGTCCCCTCTATAACCCTGACCCCGGGGCGCAGTCAGTTTTTATCCCAGAGTCATGATTTGAACAAACTTGATATATTTGAGCACTAGACAATATCAGATACAAAATATCTAAGGTCTGGGCCTTATGGTTCTGGACACATTTTTTTTAAAGATTTTTCCATATATTATTAAGTCAATGTAAAATAAAGGACCCCCTCCCCCTGGACATAGCATGTATTGACCCCAGGGTCATGATTTGAACAATCTTGGTAGAGAACCACTAGAGCATGCCACATACTAAATATCTAAGGTCTGGGTCTTACAGTTTAAGACAAGAATTTGAATTTATTAAAAGGTTTTTCAATATTCAAGTTTATTTAAACCATGTGCCCCACGGACGGGGCCAGTTTTAACCCCTGGGGATAATTTGAATAATCTTGGTGCAGGGCTTCTACACGGTGCTACATACCAAATATCAAAGCCCTAGGTCATGCGGTTTTGTACAAGAGGACTTTCCAGTTTTTCCCTATAGAAGTTTATATGAAACATGAGATCACTAGGGCGTGGCCATATTTGACCCTAGGGCGGTAATTTGAATAATTATGATAGAGGACCAGTAGATGATACTACATACAAAATATCAAAGTCCTAGGTCATGTGGTTTTGAACAAGAAGATTTCAAAGTGATTTCCCTATATAAGTTTATATATAAACCATGTGACCCCAGGTCGGGGCCATATTTGACCCTAGTGATATAATTTGAAGAATTCTCGTAGAGGTCCACTACATGATGCTACATACCCAATATCAAAACCCTAGTCCCTGTCGTTTTGAACAAAATGATTTTCATTTTTTTCCGTATAGAAGTCTATATTAACCATGTGACCCAAAGGGTCGGGTCATATTTGACCCTTGGGGGATAATTTGAAAAATCTTAATAGAGGCCGACTAGATTATGCTACATATTAAATATTAAAGCCCTACGCCGTGGTGTTGTACAAGAAGATTTTCAAAGTTTTTCCCTATATACTCTATATAAACCATGTGACCTCCAGGGCGGGCCATATTTAACCCTAGGGGGACAATTTGAAAAAGAAAATTGGTAGACAACCACAAGATGAAACTGCAAATACCAAATATCAAAGCTATAGGATCTGTGGTTTTGGACAAGAAGATTTTTCATGTTTTTCCTTTCGGTTGCCTTGGCAACCAGAGTTATGTAGGGAATTCAATTCTTTGAACAGTTTTTAAAGAACACTATCAAAGAAACATCCCTGTCAAGTTTCATCAAACTTGGCCAGTTTGTTAAGGAGGAGATGTTGTTTAAAGGAAAGTGTGGACGATGGACGGACGGACACCGGACGTTGAGCGATCACAATAGCTCACCCCGAGCACTTTGTGCTCAGAAGAGCTAAAAAAAATGGGCGGCTTTTTTTTTGGATGATTTTTGTCAACCTGTCTGATGCTAAAATATCTTCGAAGGGTATATATTTCCCGTCCTTTTTTCAACCTATTTGATGGGAAAAAAGCATTTGTATTTAGTTTTACCATTAAAAACAAAACAGAACTAGACAAACACGTTTCAGATGGTGTCGATGAATTATTATGTCATGATTAGATTTAAAGTCAGCCACTTTTTGTTAGTATTTTTGCATATATTATAATCTCTGCCAAAAGTGTGCATTGTTTGATTAACTCGTCCTTTAAAATGAAACTCGTCGTCCAACATTTTTACAAATAGAACATTTTCTATTCGTACGAGTCTAATCCATCTTTCTGGCTCTATTTCTAAGCTATGCGACGATGGGAATCATACCCTATTAATGAAAAACAATCTTTATATTTGTTCAACATTATTGTTAGACAAAGCACTGTTTGAATAATTTTTTCTATTTTTGTAAGTTCTGAATATATTTATCATGCAAACTTATGTTTATCTACCTTTAAAACGTACCAGATTCACCAGCAGAAGTCATAGTCATTTATTTCGAAAAATAAAAGATACCCCCCTTTAACCAGACTGATATCATGTGGCTGGAACAGGCAAATTGATTAATTCCTTCCTTTAAAGGCCAAGGGAAAGAAATAACACAAGCATTTAATGAAAACGATACTGTGTTACTTCCCTTACCTAGATTTAAAAATATTAAGTAGCATTTTATTAAAGCACTATCTTACTTCAAACAAAATCAAGAACGAAAAGCATATGAATAGCGATACTTTATTTGAATATTTTTTTTTTCGCGTGAAAAATACAAATCTCTGTTGCCATCACGCAAAAACTCTTTTTTGAAACTATTTTCAATACATACTAGTCAAAAGTATCAAATATTGTCAAAATGTAAATAAAATACTCTAATCGCATAAACAAGATTCAAATTCGAAAACAAATCACTTTTTTTTTTTTTTTATTTCTGACCAATAAGAACGGCCTAAACCTTATTCCCAGATATACGGTCATCTTATTCCTTGTAAGTTCCCTTATTTTTTCCCGGCCGCATGCCGGTATTGATTTCATCTTTACTTCCTGTTTATATCTGGGGTGAGGTCATTTAACAGCTAATTAAAACTGTACATTTTGATTGGTGTGAGTAGTATAAGAAATGATGGTGCGAGCCCGATTTTGACCCAACTTAATTTTAACCTTTGACCTAAACCGACCGATGCTGACCAATTTCAACAAATTTAAAACAAATTTTAACAAATTATTGTTAAAACCTATAGTAAAATATGATTAAACACTTCCACCAAATATTTGACAAAATCCTGCCAAGTGGCAGCAATGTGGCAGTCGCTGCCAACTTGACAAACTTTTGGCAGAACGTTGGCAAACACAAATTCAACCAATCAAAAGTCTGCCATTTTTCTGCCAAGTGGCAGCAATGTGACAATGTCTGCCAACTTGACAAACTTTTGGCAAACTTTTGGCAGATTATTTTTATTGATAAAATGTAACATATTTGATCTTATTTTCAATTAGTAAGTATATTATTAGGGTACACATAGTAATTAAATGAAGTTTTAAATAATTTTTAATTAAGCTTTTAATTCAAAAGTTTGCTTATATCGGCACGTCCATCCGGTATAGATTCATCCGATATGTAGAATCTAATGTAACTATCCTTCATAAGTGAAAATGTTATTTCTGTAGATGTTGAATCGTCATAAGGATGAATGTCAAACATTGTCCCTTGTGTTAAATAAATTTTAATTTTTTTCTTATACATAGATATTAACTGATCAGTGTCAAAGTCCTCAGCTGCCTCAGCTGCTATATTTATTATATTACTGCTAAATTTACCAAAAAATAGATCATCAATACCATCCCGAAACCTATCATTCCACCACCTAAATATAAAATGTGATATTGGGCTTTTAATCGGTTTATCTGGTCCACCTATGGGCCTGGCCCCCGTTAATAAAATCTTAATATCTATTATATAAGTTCCGGTTTTTCTGGCTATAAACACACCCTTCAAAGTCACATCTAGTACATCTATTTTATATTCTTGGTTTGTGTTTATAAAATCTTTATAATCTACGATAATTCCAGGTCTTAATTGAAATATATTTAAATAGCCCAGACCGCCCAGATCTTCATATGTTGAATATATCCAAGCACCATGACGGTTAAAATACTTTTTCATTTTTACGTAATCATAAAAACTTTTATTATAGTATTCAAAGAGAAACGCTTCATGTCTCACTTCCTCTACCCTTTTTTCTATTTTCCTGTCTTTCTTTTTAAGTTTAAGAATTATTTCAGCTAAATCATCAACTCGTTTTGTTGTAGCAACTTCAGAAGCAGATAAATTGTCAACAACACCTTTTGTTCTAGCTAATTGTGTTTCTTGTTTTAAGAAAACATTTTTTACTTTTGTAATTTCTTCAGCATTAGTGGTAATTTCTTCGACATTAGCGGTTATTGCTTTAGTATTAGCAGTAATTACTTGGGTATTAGCAGTGATTGATTCTCCTTGTTTATCTGATATTTTAACTACAGAGTCCAAATCATTTATTATTTTTTTAATTTGATCATTAATTATCTTAATTGCTTCAGTATTAGCAGTAATTAACTCTCCTTGTTTAGCTGATATTTCAACTACAGAGTCCAGATCATTTATTATTTTTTTAATTTTATTATTAAATTCATTAATATCTTCTTGTAATTTTTTTTGTAATATTACTTAATTCTGCATATTTTAAATTGTGACGGTTGTCAACAATACTAATCCAATTTCGAATTTGTTTTTTAAAGTCATCTATTTTAGAATTAATTTCTTTTTAAGGTTATCTAATGCTGTATCATGATCATCACCTCTTTGTGAAGCTGCCTTTTCCAATTCAGATTTATATTCTGCAAATTTATTTGAAAATGTATCGAGTAAATCTTGATTCCCTTTTGCCATTTCAGTATTTAGTTTATTTATTTCTGTTCTGATTTCTAACTGATACATATTTTGTAACTTTTTCTCAGCTTCAATAATCTTGTCTTTTAGTTCTTCATGTTTAATCATACTATCTTTTAATTCTTGAATTTGGGTGAATAAAATGTTTAAATTAACTCGAAATACTTCTTTTATGTTGTCATCTGTCAAATCAGATTTCTCTTCAAGTTCTTTAATAGAATCAACCATAGCTTTCATTTCTTCTTCAATTTTACCTTGTAATTGATTAATTAATAATGAATTCTTTTTAAAATCTTTTGTTAATTCTTCAATATTCTTTACTTCTACTTCTAGTGTTTGTTTTATACTTTTGACATCTTCAAGTTTATAGTCATCTATTACACTTTGAATTTTTTTATACACAAACCGTCTTGAAACTGCATCGTTGGGTTTATCTGGATTTCCTAGGTTGATTATTTCATTACCTCCCATATCCAATGCTCTGTTCATTGTGTTATCAAGTTCCTTATTTCTGTGAAGATACGATTCCGTTTCCTTTTTAAGCTTTTTGAATTGCTTTTTAGTAGCATAATCACTTAAATCAATATCAAATTTAACTTTACTTATACTGTCAGGTTCACTTATTTGTTTTACATCATTAAAAACTCCCATTATATAATTATTATATATTACCAGTAAAGTTTTTTTCTTAAAAACTTCCTTGGTTTGTCAATATATAAGAAATCATATTTTTGATTTGTTGCATTAGCAAAAGTATCACGATCTATATTTTGTTCATCGCAAATCCTATTATTTTCCATTTTACCTGGACTTTCAAATAAAATATAATGTGAACAGTTAATTCGAATATCTTTTGGTGTTTTATAGTAAGACTGACTTAAATAAATAACACAACAGTTTTTGTGACGTCCTTGAATAAAGTATTTTGTTATTTCATTTTGAACTTTTTTATCTTCACATACAAAATCATCAAATATTACTACTTTTTGTTTTTCTGATTCAAGATTTTCACAAGGTTCAATTTGGTTGGGATCAGCTGAATATTCAAGTATTTCATTTGGATCTACTTTAATTTTTTTTGCAATTTGGTTTAAGTTGTTAATTATATCCTGATATTTAGATTGTTCTAGGTTTTTAGCATATAAGTATAATTTATCATAATATATAAGAGGTTTTCGAAGTATATGCATTAATGTATTTGTTTTTCCAGATCCAGAAGATCCACATATTAACATTCTAAAACATGAATCTGGCATAAAAGGATAAAATTGTTTAAAGTTATTGGATTTATCATTTTTTGTATCATAATTTGGAATTTCCATTTATATAATATTACATTATTTTACAATATCTTACATTATCTTACATTATTTTACAATATTTTACATTATCTTACATTATTATATAAATGCAATCAAAACTTAATGAAATGATAATAAGAAAAAAATTAGTTGGGCAAAAGATGAGAAATCTTAGAGAAGAAATAATGAGAGAAAAAATAAGAAAAGCTACAAATCGGGATATGTACACTGAAATTTATAAACCAATTACTGAAAAAATAGAAAGTCAAAAAGAACAATTATCAAGTCAGTTAAAAGCATTACCTGGAATAAAACAACAATTAGCGTTACTTCCAAAAAGTTTTGCTGATAAGATACATGAAATAGAAAATCTAAAAATGGTGACAGAGTTATTGGAAAAACAACCACCTCCGGGACTACAACAACCATTACAACCATTACCGCTGGAAGATACTATGGGTTTGGAAGAACTATTCCGAGAACCAATACGATTATTACCGCCGGAAGATACTATGGGTTTGGATGATGAAGATGATGAGTTTGAAGACATTAAAGAATTAGGAGCAAGACCGAAAGAAAAAAAAATACATACAGTAGATTTAGATGCTTTTATAGATAATGATGTTTTAGAAGAATATGAATATTACAAACCGTCTGAAATGTTTGACTTTTTTACTGCAGATGAATCTAATCCAGATAAAATAAGTAAAGCCACTCTTGAAGCTACAATAGATAAGGTTACTGAAGATATTAAAAAATTAAATGGTTCAATAACTGGCAAATGAAATTCAAAAGATCCAAATAAACAAAAAGAAGTAAAAGAATTAAAACATGATCAAGATCAACTCATAAAGTACAAAAAACGGTTAAATCATATTCTTGGTACGGATCCTATATATAAAAAAGGAAAAGGAATAAAACATCATAACCCATATAAAGTTTTACCAAATGGGCAATATGGTAATTTAATTATTAACTTAAATAAACTTTATAGTCAAAACAAATTAATTGCTAAGGATAAAATAACTGGAAAGGAAGTAATTAACACTAAAGTAGATGATGATTTAATTGATTTAATTAATAAAAGATATAACAATAAGAAAAAGCATTCAAATCATTCAATAAAAATATTTAAAGAATTAACAGAAAAGTCAGGATTACCTATCAATAAAAGATCTATGAAATTTAAAAAAGTAATTAGGGGACAAGGTTATGACGTTTGTCCATGTAATCCGAAAGAATTGGTTAATGACTTGGAGTTAATTTGTGGTTCAATTAATGCTGGAAATAATAATGAAGAACTAAAAAATGAAGGTATTAGAATAATTGATGAACTATTAAAAATGAAAACATTGTTACCAGAACAACATGAAATGTTTTATAAAAATTATTTTTCTTGAATTTAGTTTTTAATTAAAGTTTTAAAACTTTAGTTTTTAATTATATATAAATGGAACAAAAAATAGTATTAAGTTCTGAAACAGTTAAAGATAATAAAAATACTCCGAGTGATTTTACAATCAGATTTAGTCGTTCTTTAATTTTAGATAAAAATAAAACTTATGTTGTTGGTTTGGATAGTATTAACACTATGACCTATTCTTGGCATAATATTAGTGATGAATATGACAATAAAAGAATTCGTTATCATAATGGTAAGGATTGGAAAGATATTATATTTACAAATGGTTCTTACAGTTACACAGATATTAATAATTATATTAGGGAAACATTAATAAGTAATGAATTTGAATTTGATAAATCAGAAATTGCTCCAATAAGTTTGGAATTTGATTTAAGAAGTTTTAAGATTTTGATTTCAATTACAGATAATTTTAAGTTGGATTTGAAAATATCAAATTATCATACATTGCTTGGATTTGAGAAAAAAAAATTAGACAAAACTGAATGGGGAACTAAAACACCAAATATAACTAACTCTGTGGATACAATTTACATTCATTGTGATCTTATTGATAATTCACTTGTTGATGGTAATTTCAGTGATATTATTTATGCTTTAAGTACTGCAGATTTAACAAGAGCTTATCCATTTACAAAAGAACCACAAAGAGTTGGATATTCTGAAATTAATAAATATATTATAAATTCAATTAGAATATATATTACAGATGTATTTGGTAGAATAATTAATTTTAATGAGGTTGAAACAAGTTTCACACTTATTTTAAAAGAAATTAATTAAAACTAAAGTTTTAAAACTTTTATTAAAATTTAGTTTTATATAATGTACAAGAAAGTTTATGACAAAAATAAAGGAATATTTATTTATGTTGATGCTCACACAGGAGAAGAAATCATACATGGAATACCTGTGGTCTCCGAGGACGCGGTCCTTGGAACAGGTATCTTTGACACTTTAACGAAATTGCTTTCAAGTTCAGCCGCATCTTCAATTAGCACAGCTGGAAAAAAAGCTTTGGAAACAGCAGGAAAAGCAGCACTTGAAAGTGGAACAAAAAAGGTTGGAACAGAAGTTGGAAATTTAGCTGCAGCTAAAATTGTTGAAAAACTTAAAAAGAAACCTGCTCCAGCAGTCGGTAATTTAATTGCCAAGGAATTACAAGAAAAGAATAATAATAAAAATAATAATAAAAATAATAATAAAAATAATAATGATAATGAGGAGGATATTCATATGAGAATAAATAGAATATTGTCAGGATCTGGGACTTTAGCTCGTGCTGGAACTTCAGCTCAACAAAAACGTATTAACAGATTAATTTATAAAAAATAAAGTTTTAACTTTAATAAAAAATAAAATAATATATAATATATACATGTTTAGAACAAAAGAATATTGTGAAAGATATGAATTAACTCCTATTCAATTAGATACAGCTTTAATATCTGTCCTGGGAAATAATGTTAAACAACAAAAAAACGGATATCACTTTACAATTAATGATAGAAGTTCATATTTTGATTGGTTTAATGCTTATTTTGAAGTAAGTTTTAAAGTAAATAAACTTGCTAATGGTAATAATTATGGTGCTGGTGGAGATGATAATCAAATTGCTTTAATTAATAATGCAGCTTCATTAATTGATCAGTTAGTGGTTAAACAAAATGGAAAAATTGTTTATGATTGTAATAATTTATACAAAGTAATAAATGTAAAGAGTTTGGTTGAACTATCTGAGGATTATGCAAAATCAACTGGAACAAATGAGTTTATTTATTTAGATACTACTGCTGTTGCTGAAAGTAGGAATGACCAAGCCGGATATAATAGTGGTTTCGCTATTAGAAAGAAATTAATCCAAGGTGGTGCTGAGGTAAACACTAAAATTCCATTAAATAATTATTCATTTTTTCAGGGTTTAGAAACTAATATTTTACCTCCAAGTCAAATTCAAATAACACTACAGCTGACAGATGATGATGAATTAATTTTTAGAGCTAATGCTGTTGATGCTGGTAGAGTAATTGTAACAAAATTAATTCTATGGGTTCCACGTTTGATTTTTAATGAATTTGGGTTTGATCTAATTACTACTGAAAGATTTAAAAAAGCAAGATGGTCATACCTTAGGGAAATGGTGACACAATCAACTGATACACAACAAACTAATATAACCTTTAGAATAACGGCTGGTGTAATAAAACCACAACATGTATTTGTTTATTTACAACGACCTGATAAAAGTAATTCACAAGAACATAACCCGCATTTATTAGATACATTTAAAGTTAATGCAGCAAATGAAAATTGCATTTTGAGTTCTTGTCGTCTTGAAGTTGGTAATGGTGTTTTTTATCCAGAAACAGAATATACAAGTATATCAAGAATATATGATGATGTAATTAATTATTATTATAAACAAAATAATAAGACTACTGGAAGTCTTTTAAATAGATCAAATTTTTATGAATATTTTGGATTTATTCATTTTAACTTGGAATATAAAAAGGAAGTAACTACAGATGATCCTAAGCATATTACATTAACAGCTAAATTAAATATTCCACCAGCAGCTAATATTCGTGTTTACGCAATTGTATTGTATGAAGAAACAGTTGAAATAAATACAATTGCGTAAACACGAATATTAGCTGCTGGTGGAATATTTAATTTAGCTGTTAATGTAATATGCTTAGGATCATCTGTAGTTACTTCCTTTTTATATTCCAAGTTAAAATGAATAAATCCAAAATATTCATAAAAATTTGATCTATTTAAAAGACTTCCAGTAGTCTTATTATTTTGTTTATAATAATAATTAATTACATCATCATATATTCTTGATATACTTGTATATTCTGTTTCTGGATAAAAAACACCATTACCAACTTCAAGACGACAAGAACTCAAAATGCAATTTTCATTTGCTGCATTAACTTTAAATGTATCTAATAAATGCGGGTTATGTTCTTGTGAATTACTTTTATCAGGTCGTTGTAAATAAACAAATACATGTTGTGGTTTTATTACACCAGCCGTTATTCTAAAGGTTATATTAGTTTGTTGTGTATCAGTTGATTGTGTCACCATTTCCCTAAGGTATGACCATCTTGCTTTTTTAAATCTTTCAGTAGTAATTAGATCAAACCCAAATTCATTAAAAATCAAACGTGGAACCCATAGAATTAATTTTGTTACAATTACTCTACCAGCATCAACAGCATTAGCTCTAAAAATTAATTCATCATCATCTGTCAGCTGTAGTGTTATTTGAATTTGACTTGGAGGTAAAATATTAGTTTCTAAACCCTGAAAAAATGAATAATTATTCAATGGAATTTTAGTGTTTACCTCAGCACCACCTTGGATTAATTTCTTTCTAATAGCGAAACCACTATTATATCCGGCTTGGTCATTCCTACTTTCAGCAACAGCAGTAGTATCTAAATAAATAAACTCATTTGTTCCAGTTGATTCTGCATAATCCTCAGATAGTTCAACCAAACTCTTTACATTTATTACTTTGTATAAATTATTACAATCATAAACAATTTTTCCATTTTGTTTAACCACTAACTGATCAATTAATGAAGCTGCATTATTAATTAAAGCAATTTGATTATCATCTCCACCAGCACCATAATTATTACCATTAGCAAGTTTATTTACTTTAAAACTAACTTCAAAATAAGCATTAAACCAATCAAAATATGAACTTCTATCATTAATTGTAAAGTGATATCCGTTTTTTTGTTGTTTAACATTATTTCCCAAGACAGATATTAAAGCTGTATCTAATTGAATAGGAGTTAATTCATATCTTTCACAATATTCTTTTGTTCTAAACATGTATATATTATATATTATTTTATTTTTTATTAAAGTTAAAACTTTATTTTTTATAAATTAATCTGTTAATACGTTTTTGTTGAGCTGAAGTTCCAGCACGAGCTAAAGTCCCAGATCCTGACAATATTCTATTTATTCTCATATGAATATCCTCCTCATTATCATTATTATTTTTATTATTATTTTTATTATTATTTTTATTATTATTCTTTTCTTGTAATTCCTTGGCAATTAAATTACCGACTGCTGGAGCAGGTTTCTTTTTAAGTTTTTCAACAATTTTAGCTGCAGCTAAATTTCCAACTTCTGTTCCAACCTTTTTTGTTCCACTTTCAAGTGCTGCTTTTCCTGCTGTTTCCAAAGCTTTTTTTCCAGCTGTGCTAATTCAAGATGCGGCTGAACTTGAAAGCAATTTCGTTAAAGTGTCAAAGATACCTGTTCCAAGGACCGCGTCCTCGGAGACCACAGGTATTCCATGTATGATTTCTTCTCCTGTGTGAGCATCAACATAAATAAATATTCCTTTATTTTTGTCATAAACTTTCTTGTACATTATATAAAACTAAATTTTAATAAAAGTTTTAAAACTTTAGTTTTAATTAATTTCTTTTAAAATAAGTGTGAAACTTGTTTCAACCTCATTAAAATTAATTATTCTACCAAATACATCTGTAATATATATTCTAATTGAATTTATAATATATTTATTAATTTCAGAATATCCAACTCTTTGTGGTTCTTTTGTAAATGGATAAGCTCTTGTTAAATCTGCAGTACTTAAAGCATAAATAATATCACTGAAATTACCATCAACAAGTGAATTATCAATAAGATCACAATGAATGTAAATTGTATCCACAGAGTTAGTTATATTTGGTGTTTTAGTTCCCCATTCAGTTTTGTCTAATTTTTTTTTCTCAAATCCAAGCAATGTATGAAAATTTGATATTTCCAAATCCAACTTAAAATTATCTGTAATTGAAATCAAAATCTTAAAACTACTTAAATCAAATTCCAAACTTATTGGAGCAATTTCTGATTTATCAAATTCAAAATCATCATTACTTATTAATGTTTCCCTAATATAATTATTAATATCTGTGTAACTGTAAGAACCATTTGTAAATATAATATCTTTCCAATCCTTACCATTATGATAACGAATTCTTTTATTGTCATATTCATCACTAATATTATGCCAAGAATAGGTCATAGTGTTAATACTATCCAAACCAACAACATAAGTTTTATTTTTATCTAAAATTAAAGAACGACTAAATCTGATTGTAAAATCACTCGGAGTATTTTTATTATCTTTAACTGTTTCAGAACTTAATACTATTTTTTGTTCCATTTATATATAATTAAAAACTAAAGTTTTAAAACTTTAATTAAAAACTAAATTAATTCAAGAAAAATAATTTTTATAAAACATTTCATGTTGTTCTGGTAACAATGTTTTCATTTTTAATAGTTCATCAATTATTCTAATACCTTCATTTTTTAGTTCTTCATTATTATTTCCAGCATTAATAGAACCACAAATTAACTCCAAGTCATTAACCAATTCTTTCGGATTACATGGACAAACGTCATAACCTTGTCCCCTAATTACTTTTTTAAATTTCATAGATCTTTTATTGAGAGGTAATCCTGACTTTTCTGTTAATTCTTTAAATATTTTTATTGAATGATTTGAATGCTTTTTCTTATTGTTATATCTTTTATTAATTAAATCAATTAAATCATCATCTACTTTAGTGTTAATTACTTCCTTTCCAGTTATTTTATCCTTAGCAATTAATTTGTTTTGACTATAAAGTTTATTTAAGTTAATAATTAAATTACCATATTGCCCATTTGGTAAAACTTTATATGGGTTATGATGTTTTATTCCTTTTCCTTTTTTATATATAGGATCCGTACCAAGAATATGATTTAACCGTTTTTTGTACTTTATGAGTTGATCTTGATCATGTTTTAATTCTTTTACTTCTTTTTGTTTATTTGGATCTTTTGAATTTCATTTGCCAGTTATTGAACCATTTAATTTTTTAATATCTTCAGTAACCTTATCTATTGTAGCTTCAAGAGTGGCTTTACTTATTTTATCTGGATTAGATTCATCTGCAGTAAAAAAGTCAAACATTTCAGACGGTTTGTAATATTCATATTCTTCTAAAACATCATTATCTATAAAAGCATCTAAATCTACTGTATGTATTTTTTTTTCTTTCGGTCTTGCTCCTAATTCTTTAATGTCTTCAAACTCATCATCTTCATCATCCAAACCCATAGTATCTTCCGGCGGTAATAATCGTATTGGTTCTTGGAATGGCTGTGGTAATGGTTGTAATGGTTGTTGTAGTCCCGGAGGTGGTTGTTTTTCCAATAACTCTGTCACCATTTTTAGATTTTCTATTTCATGTATCTTATCAGCAAAACTTTTTGGAAGTAACGCTAATTGTTGTTTTATTCCAGGTAATGCTTTTAACTGACTTGATAATTGTTCTTTTTGACTTTCTATTTTTTCAGTAATTGGTTTATAAATTTCAGTGTACATATCCCGATTTGTAGCTTTTCTTATTTTTTCTCTCATTATTTCTTCTCTAAGATTTCTCATCTTTTGCCCAACTAATTTTTTTCTTATTATCATTTCATTAAGTTTTGATTGCATTTATATAATAATGTAAGATAATGTAAAATAATGTAAAATAATGTAAGATAATGTAAGATATTGTAAAATAATGTAATATTATATAAATGGAAATTCCAAATTATGATACAAAAAATGATAAATCCAATAACTTTAAACAATTTTATCCTTTTATGCCAGATTCATGTTTTAGAATGTTAATATGTGGATCTTCTGGATCTGGAAAAACAAATACATTAATGCATATACTTCGAAAACCTCTTATATATTATGATAAATTATACTTATATGCTAAAAACCTAGAACAATCTAAATATCAGGATTTAATTAACAACTTAAACCAAATTGCAAAAAAATTAAAGTAGATCCAAATGAAATACTTGAATATTCAGCTGATCCCAACCAAATTGAACCTTGTGAAAATCTTGAATCAGAAAAACAAAAAGTAGTAATATTTGATGATTTTGTATGTGAAGATAAAAAAGTTCAAAATGAAATAACAAAATACTTTATTCAAGGACGTCACAAAAACTGTTGTGTTATTTATTTAAGTCAGTCTTACTATAAAACACCAAAAGATATTCGAATTAACTGTTCACATTATATTTTATTTGAAAGTCCAGGTAAAATGGAAAATAATAGGATTTGCGATGAACAAAATATAGATCGTGATACTTTTGCTAATGCAACAAATCAAAAATATGATTTCTTATATATTGACAAACCAAGGAAGTTTTTAAGAAAAAACTTTACTGGTAATATATAATAATTATATAATGGGAGTTTTTAATGATGTAAAGCAAATAAGTGAACCTGACAGTATAAGTAAAGTTAAATTTGATATTGATTTAAGTGATTATGCTACTAAAAAGCAATTCAAAAAGCTTAAAAAGGAAACGGAATCGTATCTTCACAGAAATAAGGAACTTGATAACACAATGAACAGAGCATTGGATATGGGAGGTAATGAAATAATCAACCTAGGAAATCCAGATAAACCCAACGATGCAGTTTCAAGACGGTTTGTGTATAAAAAAATTCAAAGTGTAATAGATGACTATAAACTTGAAGATGTCAAAAGTATAAAACAAACACTAGAAGTAGAAGTAAAGAATATTGAAGAATTAACAAAAGATTTTAAAAAGAATTCATTATTAATTAATCAATTACAAGGTAAAATTGAAGAAGAAATGAAAGCTATGGTTGATTCTATTAAAGAACTTGAACAGAAATGATTTGACAGATGACAACATAAAAGAAGTATTTCGAGTTAATTTAAACATTTTATTCACCCAAATTCAAGAATTAAAAGATAGTATGATTAAACATGAAGAACTAAAAGACAAGATTATTGAAGCTGAGAAAAAGTTACAAAATATGTATCAGTTAGAAATCAGAACAGAAATAAATAACTAAATACTGAAATGGCAAAAGGGAATCAAGATTTACTCGATACATTTTCAAATAATTTGCAGAATATAAATCTGAATTGGAAAAGGCAGCTTCACAAAGAGGTGATGATCATGATACAGCATTAGATAACCTTAAAAAAGAAATTAATTCTAAAATAGATGACTTTAAAAAACAAATTCGAAATTGGATTAGTATTGTTGACAACCGTCACAATTTAAAATATGCAGAATTAAGTAATATTACAAAAAAAATTACAAGAAGATATTAATGAATTTAATAATAAAATTAAAAAAATAATAAATGATCTGGACTCTGTAGTTGAAATATCAGCTAAACAAGGAGAGTTAATTACTGCTAATACTGAAGCAATTAAGATAATTAATGATCAAATTAAAAAAATAATAAATGATTTGGACTCTGTAGTTAAAATATCAGATAAACAAGGAGAATCAATCACTGCTAATACCCAAGTAATTACTGCTAATACTAAAGCAATAACCGCTAATGTCGAAGAACTTACCACTAATGCTGAAGAAATTACAAAAGTAAAAAATGTTTTCTTAAAACAAGAAACACAATTAGCTAGAACAAAAGGTGTTGTTGACAATTTATCTGCTTCTGAAGTTGCTACAACATAACGAGTTGATGATTTAGCTGAAATAATTCTTAAACTTAAAAAGAAAGACAGGAAAATAGAAAAAAGGGTAGAGGAAGTGAGACATGAAGCGTTTCTCTTTGAATACTATAATAAAAGTTTTTATGATTACGTAAAAATGAAAAAGTATTTTAACCGTCATGGTGCTTGGATATATTCAACATATGAAGATCTGGGCGGTCTGGGCTATTTAAATATATTTCAATTAAGACCTGGAATTATCGTAGATTATAAAGATTTTATAAACACAAACCAAGAATATAATAGATGTACTAGATGTGACTTTGAAGGGTGTGTTTATAGCCAGAAAAACCGGAACTTATATAATAGATATTAAGATTTTATTAACGGGGGCCAGGCCCATAGGTGGACCAGATAAACCGATTAAAAGCCCAATATCACATTTTATATTTAGGTGGTGGAATGATAGGTTTCGGATGGTATTGATGATCTATTTTTTGGTAAATTTAGCAGTAATATAATAAATATAGCAGCTGAGGCAGCTGAGGACTTTGACACTGATCAGTTAATATCTATGTATAAGAAAAAAATTAAAATTTATTTAACACAAGGGACAATGTTTGACATTCATCCTTATGACGATTCAACATCTACAGAAATAACATTTTCACTTATGAAGGATAGTTACATTAGATTCTACATATCGGATGAATCTATACCGGATGGACGTGCCGATATAAGCAAACTTTTGAATTAAAAGCTTAATTAAAAATTATTTAAAACTTCATTTAATTACTATGTGTACCCTAATAATATACTTACTAATTGAAAATAAGATCAAATATGTTACATTTTATCAATAAAAATAATCTGCCAAAAGTTTGCCAAAAGTTTGTCAAGTTGGCAGACATTGTCACATTGCTGCCACTTGGCAGAAAAATGGCAGACTTTTGATTGGTTGAATTTGTGTTTGCCAACGTTCTGCCAAAAGTTTGTCAAGTTGGCAGCGACTGCCACATTGCTGCCACTTGGCAGGATTTTGGCAAATATTTGGTGGAAGTGTTTAATCATATTTTACTATAGGTTTTAACAATAATTTGTTAAAATTTGTTTTAAATTTGTTGAAATTGGTCAGCATCGGTCGGTTTAGGTCAAAGGTTAAAATTAAGTTGGGTCAAAATCGGGCTCGCACCATCATTTCTTATACTACTGGTGTGTGAAAAATTCCACAGGTTTCTGAATAGAATAGATTATATGGGATGTGCAGGTGCTCTGAGCTTTATCTTGAGACAGTATAATCCGCTGCAAGGCCCCTGTGGAAATAGCTTGTAAAACCCGAATCCTCTGCGGCAGAGTTCGAACGATTTACAGTCAACACCTCTCATAGTCAACTCCTCCCCCAGTCAACTCGTCCCCATTTTTGGTCATTTCGTATCACTTGACGATTTCAAAAATGGTCATTTCGGCAACCCCCCGCCTACACACACTTTTCGGTCCTGTGTTCTGTAACATAATTATTATGTTCTACATTTTGTTTTGCTTTATAAATACCCGACTGAATGTAAAAATGCAGAGGGCATCACATTTCGTAGCTTAAAGTGTGCATTGACTAATGCGGTCGTGTATCTTTTTTAAAGATACATCATGTTTTTTTAACAACTACGTATAATTCTATAAAAATACGTATGCTTTGTCTAAAGAAATAGCCTTTGAATTATTCCGCGTTTCAATAACTGCTTGATCCTGAGAAGCACTATGTATGGTACAATATTCTGTGGCCAAATCTGATCGTGTTTGAATAATTATAAGAGTTATCAGCCAAATGAACACATAAAACAATTATACTAAGAAACTGATACATATGCGCTGCAGTCGCACCCATTATTTTCATTTGATTCGGTATATAAGGTTAGAAGTTCCTTGAAATTACTATCAAAAAAGAAATATGTATTTCACCGTAGAATTTCTACATTTTGTTAACTTGTCCTAATCGCTGAACCGATTTGGTAGCGGGTCCCCTCAAACTGTAGTTCACTTTCTCAATAAATATATATTTTCATGCCAGTTGTGCGACAAAAATCTTAAATCTTTGCCTCACGATATTACTAAGTACACAATATTAAAGTAGTATCAGCTCAACGGTTTAAAGTCTTATATACCCAAGTCACACATACGGCGCGGATAGCTACGTCTAGCCACGGATAGAAACGTAGTAATCCGTACCTGAGTCGTACCTCAAAGTAGTAACCCGTAACTCCGTACCAACACTTGGTCAAAACGTATTCAAGACTTATCTCAAACTTGCAAGTTTCTCCAACTTTTGAACATGCACAAAAGGTTGAGCGATCCGTAGCCATTTGAGCGTGAATTTAGTCCAACTTGGTTCAAACTTATTCATCCGTAGTTAAACGAACTAAAACGTAGTTATCCGTACTGAAATGTACGTTGCCGTATTGATCCGTAGCTGAACGTAGTTATCCGAAGTTGACCGTACTTAAGCGTAGTTCAACGTAGTTCACCGCAGACCCGTCCACGCGCTAGGCAAGTTGCCAGGCGCAGTAAAACGAAGTTCAACGTACTTATTTCCGTCCTGTATTTTTTTCTTCCCAGTTTCTCACCATTTTCCCGTCCTAAGACGTACTGTTCTCCGTACTTATCCGTGTCCGTCTCCCACACACCAATCCCATCCGCACCGTACCTCAACGCACGGACATATCCGTATTTGACTGTAGCTTTAGTAATATGGGAAATCTGTGATTTTAGTTTTCGTCAAACCATTGTCAGTAAAGTATAAATGTGTATTACAAATGTGAACAACAATTCTAGTGGGTTTGCTGCCAAACTGGATTAATTGTAAGGTCAAGATAATACTCTCAAATAGTTGAAATTTTACAAGGCGTTGTAGTATTATAAAGCTATGATGCTCAATTGAAAAGATATCTGTGCATTAAGAATGTGAAGCTGTCAACTCGCTTCAGCTGTAAGGGCAAGATAAAGGGGTGTCAAATGGGACAAAAAGTAAAAAGTAGAAAATTTACGTAATAAAAGCTACAGTGTTGATATTAATTAGAAATATATGGCGTGGGAAGAACTTCCTCCGCTTGTACAGTCCGCGTCCTAATCAGAGCGGTTTAAATTGTTTCTGTTGAAACAGATACGATCCATATACGGTTCAACGTAAATGCGAACCGCACCCGATATTGTAAGTCATAGTAATATGGGAAAAATGTGATTTTAGTTTTCGTCATACCATTGTCGTGAAAGTACAACTGTGTATTAAAAATGTGAACTGCAATATTAGTGGGTTTGCAGCCAGTTAGTTCAATGATAAGGTCAAGATAATGCTCTAACTGCGCGTTTCCGATCTTCGGCCATTTCAAAAAGTACTATGGATGTTACGAGCAATGACCATACGATATCGCAGGATTCCCAACTGAAAGAGAGTTGGTGCGCCGCTTATTGCCAAATGCAAAATGTAAAACAATTTATTGCCAAATGCTAAGCGCATAACGTTGTCTCGACTTAAGTGAAATGCGCCAGAATTTCGTTTATAATAAATTCAACATGTTTCCGATTTAACGCAGGTTTAATATTTGTGTAACGTTTTTCTCTGCAAAATTTCAAACATGCATATTCACGTCAATTTTAGATGAACGTCTTATTAACGCCTGTCAGACTGCTTTTGTAAATCGTTCTTTTTAGTCAACAAGTGTCGTGTTGCTTACTCTGCGTAATATTGTAATATTTTAAATGTTTTATTTTTCTTTGAAATAGCATCCGCGCAGTCTGGTTAGGATCCATACTATTCGCTAACGGTTTCTCTAATGATGGTTTGAAAGCGAACAGTATGGATCCTGAACAGACTGCGAGGATGCGCAGGCTGGTCTGAATCCATGCTGGTTGCCAATGCACTATGTTGGTTTTCTCATGGTGCGGCTCAATATCATATTTGATGGGCTTCTTATGTTTAGAAAAAAATCTAAATGGAGTATGTTTTCAATGAATAAGTTCTTGCGTGTCAATACATACACGTATTTGGGCTTGGGCATCTGGAACAAGCAAACTCTTGGTCCGAAATTTTGGCCGAAAACAGCTGTTTTTCCTGAAAAAATAAATGAATAGTTTAGGAGTGTCCTTTCACCGCCACTTTCGATGGTTATATCGAAAAGTTATTTTGTGTTTGGGCATCCAGGACTATCGTAGCATCAGTTGCAAGCAAAAGGTCTGGGTCTGACATAATTGCCAAAAACAGTTGTTTTTATCTGACCCATATCGTAGAGAAAATTGACGCTTTGTGAGTTTCCTGTTACCGTCACTTTCAATATCGAAAAGTTATTGTTTTTGCTTGGGTATCTAGGACAGTCCTAGCATCAATCTGTAGCAAATAATCTGGCAAAAAAAATCGTTTTTTTTTTCTGGCCTCCCCTACCCCCTTGTGGAGGAACTTGACGATTTGGGAGTGTCCTGTTCCCGTTACTTTCAATGGTTATATCGAAACGTTATTTCGGGCTTAGGTTTCAACTGGAAGCAAAAAAAATCTGGGTCCAATGTTTTCCAAAACAACAGCTGTTTTTACTGCCCCCTATCCTCTTACCCACCCCCGCCCCTTCACTGTGACCCGAAGAGCAAATTGACGATTTGAGAGTGTTCTGTTCTCCTATCCCCCCTCCCCCACTTGAAGAGCAAATTTTGGAGTGTTCTGTTCCCGTCTTTGTGCTGGGGCATGTAGGGCCATCCTAGAATAAATTTTTTTCTGACCCACCTCGTAGAGCAAATCGACGATTTTGGAGTGTCCTAGCTATTCCCGCGTGTGTCACTTCCTATTGTTATATGATAAAGTTAATTTGTGCCATTCACTTTCCTCATTTTCTATTGGTAGGCTATAATGTTCGAATTGATGAAAGGTGTTTTCAAATTCACAAGTAACATCCAGCTTTCAAACATTAAATATTCATTCTTTCAGTCTTTGTAAAATGTTAAGCTGCGCGCTGCTACAAGTGATTATTATTCAACAAGACTAGTTCAACAATAGACAGTTTCTGTCAGCTAATCAATCGATGACAAATGTGTTTTTGATGATCTTACTGAATAACTAAACATTTGCCGTCGAGTATATAGACCATTACAATGAAAGGTTAATGTATACTACTCGCCAGAATAGAAATTCCCTCATTACTTTAGTGCCTGTTCCATAATTTTTTATTAACCTACGTAAATCATGCCTTGCTCAGTATGACTGATATCTTTAATTAAGGTACATCTGCACGTTTGATAAACCGGAAGTAATGACGTAACGTCATTCATCCGGATAGCGTATAAGAAAGCTTGGACTCGGCATACGGAAACGAAAATGGTTTTATTTGTAACCTGTGAGTAAATATATTAAACAGCAACGTAACTGTCGTTTTATAGATAAATTTTGATATCAATACCTTTGACACGTTAGATAATTCCAAATAATGTCTTAAAATTAGCTTGTTATATGCAGATCTCTTTAATCATGGGCAAATATCTCCAAAACAAAATCTATTCCCGCAAATGTCATCAAAATTAGGATTTTCCCACAAAGGCCCATTATGAAAATTTTGAAAGGTCAAAATGTTTTGAAATCAGTCTAGCAAACAATCAAGCACACGACCCTATTCTTATACGTATGTGAAATGTATCATCTGTACTGTAATTTACCTTGCTAAATTTCTATAATGAGCTTGTCCATCTTTCAATTTGGACAGTACATGTACCATTAACTGTTAAAAGGGGTGCTTACCAAGAAGATACGGACTGAATAGCGAACAGTGCAGATCATGATCACACTGCGATGACATGATTTACATTGGCCGTAAAGGCACAATCAATCGTGTCCTGCATTGTAAGGCATACTGTACGGTTTAAGTGTTTGTGTACTATATCTATAATTCATAAGCGCTACATAAGCAGTTATCATTCTAAAATTAGAGTTGTTTGATATAGTGTTCGCTATAGCACCGTTGATAATTAATGTTTTCTACGCCATGTGAAAAATTGCGTATTCTCAAACGCTTTGTGACTTTTTTCATGCTTGAATCATGGATAAAATTGTATTGTACGGTGTATTGTTGTAGTGGTGGCTATCTTTAATGATTTATACTGCCAACTTGTATCCCCCCAACCCCCTCCCCGAGTAATAAAGTTAATTTATTTCTCTTGATTTATATTACATTTATAAAGTCACTGTATTGTCATAAACAAGTTGACATTCACAGTTGGAGCATACGTATAGCTTCTTAGATCTATAAATATATATAGCTTCTCTGATCCATATACATGTAAGTTAAAAAAATAATCATTGAAGAACCAGTTTCAGTGGCTATATACTAGTATTATCAATTAATGGTTTAATACATACAAAAAAATAACAACAAAAAAACTGGCATTGTACATTTGTTTGCTGTAATTTTTCGAAGAATTTCTCAAATTCTTTAAGACAGGCAAGCTGTTTGTTTACCTACATATATTATACCATGTGAAATATGAGTAGGATGAGAAGTTTTCTAAAATGAAATATATGTGTTAAAATGTTGATATAAAAATAAATTCGTAACTATGACTTCTAAAACGTTGCTAAATTATATATGTATGTTATTATTATTGTATGTTTGTTTTTGTTATGAAATGTCTTGTCATTCATGTTCTAAAAGTCATTATTGTTATTGTATATTTTGTTATTCTTATTGTATCTTTGATATTGTTATTCAATGTCGTGTCATTCATATTCTAAGTCTTACCATTGTTATTCTATATGTCGTTATTCTTATTGCATGTTCGATATTCTTATGGTAAACGTCATTATTGTTATTCTATATTTCGTTATTCTTATTGTATCTTTGATATTGTTATTCAATGACGTGCCATTCATATTCTAAGTATTACCATTGTTATTGTATATCACGGTGGGGAAACCAAAAATGCAACGTCATCAAAACCCAGCGCAAATGAGCTGACCACACACAAATTTACGTCGATTCAGGTAAGAAAAGTCTTGTAACTTTTTTATTACTGCAGCTTTCGCCTCGAGATAAAGAGCACCGTACCCGGCCTGGAGTATACTATTCTGCGGTAGTGTTCCATATTGTACGTATAGCTTGGTTTTTGCTTGAAAACGCGAACAGTTAGCAAAGAGGGTATGAGCTGAGTATTTTCGTGAAATGAGGACAGATTTGACGCTCATTTAATATCTGTGACTAGCATAATAGCCAATCATTGTTTTATTTTGCTATTTTTAAGGATATCTGACGATATTTTGTTCAAAACAAACAACATTATTAAAATGAGAACATCCACACTGACGACTTTGTTGGAGAACATCCACACTATTATCATGCACTATTTAGAAAAATCTAAGACAAAACCGTTTTTGTTTTAAAATCTGACATGTAAAAAAGTAAAGTAAAAGTGATAAGTTTCACTGCATTCAATCTGCGCGTCATTCGTTATTTTGTTTCGGATGACAGTATTTATTTCTTTTTATGACATAAATTTAATAATGTCAATTTGAAAATATTGTTGCAATCCATATAGGGCGTTTGATCTATATAAATATTCAGTAGAATAGATTCTACATGAATAAGATCGTGTTATATATAATATAATATATAATATAAAAATGGAAAAGAAAACATAAATCTTTTTTCAACCATTTTATACGCCCGTTTGGAAAACGGGACGTATTATGGGAATGCCCCTGGCGGGCAGATGGGCGCGCGGGCGGCGTCCACAGACTTTGTCCGGAACATATCTTCTACATGCATGGAGGGTTTATGATGAAACTTGGCACAATTGTTCACCACCATGAGACGGAGTGTCATGCGCAAGATCCAGGTCCCTAGGTCTAAGGTCAAGGTCACACTTGGAGGTCGAAGGTCAAATTCATAAATGACTTTGTCCGGAGCATATCTTCTTCATGCATGGAGAGATTTTGATGAAAGTTGGCACAATGGTTCATCATCATAAGACAGAGTATCATGTGCAAGAACGAGGTCCCCAGGTCTAAGGTCAAGGTCACACTTAGAGGTCAAAGGATACAAGAAAGAAAACTTTGTCCGGAGCATATCTTCTTCATGCATTGAGGGATTTTGATATAACTTGGCATAAATGTTTACCACCACAAAGTGGAGTGTCAAGCGCAAGAACCAGGTACCTAGGTCTAAGGTCAAGGTCACACTTAGAGGTCTAAGGATTCAAGAATGAAAACCTTGTCCGGAGCATTTCTTCTTCATGCATAGAGGGATTTTGATATAACTTGGCACAAATGTTCACCACCACGAGACGGAGTGTCATGCGCAAGAACCAGGTCCCTTGGTCTAAGGTCAAGGTCACACTTAGAGGCCAAAGGTCAGATACAAGAATGACTTTGTCCGGAGAATTTCTTCTTCATGCATGGAGGGATTTTGTTGTTACTTGGCACAATTACACACCATCATGAGACGAAGTGTCATATGTTTCACTTCTTTAGAATTACTTCCCATTGTTGTTACTATAAATAGCTTATATTGTAACTTTTTCATTACTAGTCGTAGGGAAAAATCGAGACCACTTTTCTGTAGTACAACATGCACGCTACATCCAATTTTGAGGTGTATTTTGACCAATCTCTACCTGGTAAAGATTTTTGTGTGGACTTACAATTTTTTTTTGTTTTTTTTTTTTTTGGATTTTTTTAACATTAACTTCCCTTAGTTGTTGCTATAAATAACTTATATTGTAACTTTCTTATAACTGACCGTAGGGAAGAAATAAGACCACTTTTCTTTGGTACAACATAGATGTTACTTTCCAATTTTAGGTGTATTTTAAGGCATCTCTACCTGGTAAGGAGGTTTTTGTGGACTAAAAACAAAAGACTTACAATGATTACTAAACAACCACAAAATTAAAATTCCATTTGCAAATACAGGTGCTAGAGTAAAGAAATTTGCTGTGACGGGCGTATATTGTGACATTCTGGCACTCTTGTTAGTGTTTGGAATTATTTTTCTCCGCTGTCATTGTAGTATTTTTGGAATTATGGGGAAATTAATTTTGGTAAATCAACATTTACTTCCAATCGTTTATTAACCCGGTAAGTCACATACTGTACGCGGAGCTTAAATATGTAAACAAAAAATAATTTTAAACACTTAACAGGTTAGCCAATAATTAGAAAAATAAAACTTCTCCTCCCATTTAAATTATTTTGGCACCAATTACATATGCGAGATAACTAAGTATATGTAAATTTCTTTTGCCAAACCACAAATCTATACTTAAACACCCTTACAATTTTCCGGGCTGAACTACTATTAACGAACAATACGGCTCAAACTCTATAAAACAGTTTGAAATTATTAAGATCTGCTAATGTGAATAGGTGTCCGCAACTAGTAAATTTATTAATACAGTTGTATAAACAGTATTTAGTGTTTGAAATTATTTTTTGTCCAATAGCATTGCAGTACATTTCAAATTATGGGAAATTTATTTTAATAAATCAGCATTTGATTGAAGTGCGATATTAGGGGCTAAGCTTCAGCCGGAAAATCTGCTCTGCGAGAACACTTAGACGTCACAGCGGAGAGAGAAAATCAAGGATGTGAGGAGTGTGGAAAGGTGTATAAATACTGACGAAATTTTAAGGCGTAACATTCCCGTATGATGCTTATGGTAGTTCTACAAGTTTTTTCTTCACTGATTTTAAACTGGATTAAACTCCGAATTATAGAATAAACTTGCAACTTTTGGCAAATGTAAATCGATAGTGTCATGTGCTTTTTCTGCTCTCTGGTATGCCGCGGCCAAGGATCGAACCCACGACATCGCGCACCCGAAGCGGACGCTCTACCACTAGGCTATAGACGTTGCCTTTATTTTAAGAGATCAGCGCATTTCAAGCTGACTTAAAGACACTGTTTAGAACTATTTAATGTTTGAACAATTTTAATATCATGTTTTATCTTTAGAAATGTTATATTGTTGTCATGGGATTGTCATTCAATAAATAAAGTTCGGTTCCGTATGCAGAACCCAGGCTTTAGTCTAAGTAATGATAATACATTGTATGCCTTTCTGCCGGTTTATCAAATGTGCATAATCACCTTAAGTGATAATGCCCTTTTATGTATAAGGTTGGATTGTATTTGATATTTGAAGGAGACTTCCATTTGCTGAAATAAGATTTAAAATATCTTACAGTTATAATATTTAGTTAAAGTACTAACTATCCGTGTTTTATGCACTTTGGGATGGATATAGTTATGAACAAAATAACAATACAATAATTATTCCAATCCTTTATTTGCTTTTAAACTTTGTGTGCAGGACTTTTATGCGAATTTGTCTTGTTATCTTAAAATAATATTTTTCCTAAGATGCAATCAATCTGAACACAGTGTCCTTATGCCACACTATACACAAAGATTAATGGTCTATTCTAACTGGTCTACAGCCTCGCGGTAAATGGTTTGAACTGCTGATTGTATGTATAAACAACATTTGTTGTTGAACAAGGTAGCTTGACTGCCTAAGAAACAGCTTTTAGGAAGCAAAACTGCAATAATGGTAATGAAGAGTGTGGATGTTCTCCAACAAAGTCGTCAGTGTGGACGTTCTCATTTCAATAATGTTGTTTTTTTGCATAAAATATCGTCAGATATCCTTGTAAATTGCAAAATAAAACAATGGTTGACTATTATGCTAGTCACTGATATTAAATGAGCGTCAAATCTGTCCTCATTTCACGAAAATACGGTCAAAACTCACTTTCTTAGACAAAAGTGTGGTACAGCTCATACCCTCTTTGCCAACTGTTCGCGTTTTCAAGCAAAAACCAAGCTATACATACAATATGGAACACTACCGCAGAATAGTATACTCCAGGCCGAGTACGGTGCTCTTTATCTCGAGGCGAAAGCTGCAGTAATAAAAAAGTTACAAGACTTTTCTTACCTGAATCGACGTAAATTTGTGTGTGGTCAGCTCATTTGCGCTGCTTTTTTATGACGTTGCATTCTTGGTTTCCCCACCGTGTATATGTCGTTATTCTTATTGTATGTTCGATATTCTTATGGTAAAAGTCATCATTGTTGTTCAATGTCTGAAGATTCTATTTACAAAACGTGTCATTCTTTTTCTATGTTATGTGATTGTACTTGTATAGCGTCGCTGTGCTATTTATATCGCGGGAAATCGCACATACAATAAGAATATCAAGCTCACAAAAACAATAATGAATATACTTTTACAATAAGAATATCGAACATACAATAAGAATAACGAAGTAAAGTTCAGCTAATAAGAACAGGCAAAATGGTGGTCTCAATAATGAATTGGTCTTATTAGCGGACCGTTTTTTGCTCTATATTTTACACTTTGGTTCTTTAAAATTTCCAATTTGTGCATGATTTTGAAATACTAAAAGTGGTCCTATTAGTGGAACTTTACTGTACTTAAAAGTATGGTGGCTGATATTTGCCATTTCGTTATGTCGTTATGTCTCTGTAACTTTATGGCGCCCCGCCAAACATCGCCCTGCCGAACGTTGCCCAATTAAACGCCGCCTCGCTGAACGTCGCCCCAACAAACATCGCGCCGCCGAACGGTGCCCCGCTGAACGTCATCCCGCTGAATGTCGTCCAGCCGAACGTCACCCCGCCAAATGTCTTTTCGCCTTCTGAAATGAGATGATAGTATTAATCAAATTTGTGATAAAAGGTTGTAAGATTTTAATAGTTATCTATTTATAAAATATATTTATAAGTCCCTAAATGAAGTGTTTGCAAACGAAATTGCTTACCCTTGGGCCCCCGCATCCCCACGGAATAAGCAGTTCATGCTCTAGCTTGGGGTTCATGCTGTTTGCGCATGCTCTACCTTGATGAGGTCAATAAGGACTATTGGGACGATGTTTTCTCCCTTGGTACGTTCCTGAAAGTTTGCGAGTCCTCCAGAAAGTGCCACAGACCGTTCTTAATGAGTTGAAATGATACAGAGGCTACTGGGACTGTGTTATCTCCCTTGGTACCGGTTCCTGGAGGACTGCGAGTGTTCCTGAAAGTATCGCAGACCATTATGAATGATTTAAAAAGAAACAGGAACTACTTGGTTAGTATTATCTTTCTTGGCACCAGTTCCTGAAACTCTGCAAGTACTCCTGAAAGTGTCACAGACCGTTCTTAATGGGCTGGAATGATACAGAGGCTACTGGGGCGGTGTTATCTCCCTTGGCACCGGTTCCTGGAGGTTTGCGAGTATTCCTGAAAATACCACAGACCGTTTAAAATGATTGAAAAAGAAACAAGGACTATTTGGAGCTACCCGATTTGGCGAAGGAGGCCCTCCTCTGATCCGGAAAACATGCTGCCAAGGAAGAAAGCATCGTCCCAATAGTCCTTGTTGACCTCATCCTGAAGCTTAAACAAGCTAGAGCATGCGTACACAGCATGAACCCCAAGCTAGAGCATGAACATGACATAGTGCGAGCACAGGGCAATATTTACTACTATTGACTTTAAGATATGGATCTGGTGTTTGCTCGCGACAACCCATCTCACTGAGGCAGGCATAAAGTATTTTCCCAATGTATGAAGAAGCTATGATTTGGACAAGAATTAGACGGACGGTCTTTCGAACAAGCATTTGCGCACACAAATAACCCTGTATCTCTCAATATTTACTGGGGAAAAAATCTTGCAACCTTAAAGTTACACATCGATTAAATGATGAATGCACAGTTGAATTGAAAGTCGAGGGATGTGGCTGTGGTGGGGAGAATGGGTGGAGGAGTGGTGGTATGTGAGCAATTTCCTTTTGTCTTCATTAGGAACTGAGAAATATGTATATCAATTAAAATCTTAATGCTTATTGTCTCAAACTTGATTGATATTACTACATTGTAGTATCATGCCATTCCGGAAGGCGAACAGACGACGTTCGGCGGGGCGACGTTCGCCGGGGCGTCATTCGGCAGGGGACGTTTGTTGGGGCGACATTCGGCCGGGCGACGTTTGTCGGGGCGATGTTCTGCGGGGCGACGTTTGTCCGGGCGATATTTGGCCGGGCAACGTTCGGCGGGGCGCCATAACGACGTTTGTCGTTTTATCGCTACGACAGAACGAAATAACGAAATGGCACAAATCAGCCACCATATAAAAAGACGCACTATTACACATGTATATAATGTATATATGTTTTCTCTCATTCTTTTGCCAAGGGTGTCTCTAAAGGTTTCAGTATTGCGTTGGTTATCAGAGTTACATGGCCAAATGATACATTTGAGATATCTGTGTGGTTCTAGATTATCGAGTTATTGATATTTTGAATTATTGAGCCGCAGCAATTCTTTTCAAAAGTATCCAAAATAGACTGGTTATTAATCATCTTTTGCAAGAACCGTATAAATGGCATTCAATTTCATCCGTTCATTGAATATTTTATACAGCCAGGTAGAATTACAAAAGCTACATTTTTTTCAGAAATGAATATGTTCAACGACAATGGTAAACCAAATATGACTTGCGTCTGCATTACAATATATATGCAAATGTTACAGTGGATTATTGGAATATTTAAATCAAAGCACTGAAAGTACTGGAGGATCGATTGTCTTTGAACAACACAGATTGTACAAGATTTTGACGATTAGCATTTATCATTTATCAATTAACATGAGCTATTTGACATTGACGGAATCGGTTACCTAGCCACTGCCTTCTCCGCATGTAAAATACGATTGTTTAATACATACTCCTAGTCAATTATTTCTCGAAACATATTTATTAGCCTCTGATCTGTTATCCGTAAGCTATACTCTGTGTACATATGAATTAAAATACTGAGTAACTTAAGACAGAGCCCTTTGCAATATTTTGCGTGACCGATAAAACCATAACCCGCCATCAGTATTAGCCCGTAATTGCATTCATGAATACTTTTGACCGTTTAACTGAACCTGATGCTTTTAAGCATTTAGAAACAAATTATTGTTTGATTTACTAGTACGTAATATATTTTTCAAAAAATAAAACAACATTTCTATACAAATTTCCAAAATGAAGGTCTGTAAAGCCAGCGGAAGATGTAGTCCCTGAAATAATTTCTGTTCCGTTTAGAAAACATTTCAGCACTTTATAAAAGTGTTATCTAATCCAGTCCATATCTAACCATCCTTGGGCCAATATCTCTTTTTTATAGGATAGATATCGTAATATGATGTCAGACCATTATAGTTTTGCTCACTGGTTTTAAGCCGGACCGATATCATGTCTAGGTCCGATATCGATCAGGTATCAAACCGTCTATCCGTCACTGGGGATACTCCGTCTTTTATGCAGTTCACTGTTATTGACAAAAAACTCATCAACGTTGAAATCGGCATGCCAAACAGCTTACATTTATAACATTATTTTATCTAAGTTGCATTTCTTACGACATCTGGCCAATACTTGACCTTTGTTGTTTTTGATGTGTTTAACATATATGAATGGTTAGGTACTGACTGAGGGGATTTTTAATCATATCTTACACACATAACACTATGCCTAATCGTTAGGGAAAAATGGTGTGGGTCATATGTTTATATCGGGCAGACATAGCGCCTACCCGCCAATATTCCGACTGCTGTCAATCCAATATAGGCATGCAAACTGAGTGACACATCTATGAATTAGGCGCGGAGAATAATCAATAGTAAAGTGTAACAATACTTATATGCTGTTCGAAGTGAACCTTTGATTTAAAAGTAACGTGTAATGTTCCTAGCGCCGTCATTTCATTACTGAATCAACATTTTGATGGAATACATATACATTTATATGTAAACGCTAACTGACGGAATGAATAATTAAGAAAAACCAAAAGAAAACATCTATAAAATCGAACAAATATTTCTCATTCACAATATTTACAACTCACAACTTTCCCGTGTCTCGCTATGCTATGCTAATATAATCGTTAATGTATTAGCCAGAATCCAAAATAGTCGTAAATATATTAGCCAATAGTTCTATTTATATCTTCGGCGTTTGTCCGTTGACCTAGTTTTCGCGCATTAATATATTACTGCAGTCAGAACAAAAAACAAGAGAAATGTATATTATACTGACTGAAAAATACGTTAAAATTGACGTTCGACAGCTGAAAATACCGTCGTGGCAAAATAATTATATTTTGATGGTTAAATAAATGTATGGCACGGAACTATTTGTTTGTACCTACGGCACTACTTTTGTTCGGTCTGCAGTAAGGAAATTTCTACATTGTTAACTTTGGATCGATTGTGAGACCCAAAAATAATAGGAATACATTGTAGTCCCGTTCTAAGGACCCATCCTCAGAGCCATGTTTGGAAACCGGGGTATCTATTTGCGGACATGTAAAATTGTTCAGTAAGCAAATGTGGTAATGTTAATTATATTACAAACGACCATAGGCAGTCATTTAGTGAGTTGCCTAATTATAAAACTAAAAAAAACTGGGGGAGAAAATACCAAGATCCCTATTTGGGGATAGAACCGCGGACCACGTGATGCGTAGGCGGACTCTCTAACCACGTCGCTAAAGGGTTAACCCAACGGCAAGGCAAGGAAATAACCATAAACCTTCTATCATAACACTTGTCCCCTTTTACTTTTCCAGAACTGACCAGCTCTCCAGAATGAACCTCAATGTTCACCACATGAGTTCGTCAAACACTTTTGACACCATTAAAGTAAACCTTGGGGAGAAAATACCCATTCGGGGATCGAACCCCGGACCTGGTAATCCGTAGTCAGATACTCTAAATGAAAAAGTCGCTTAAGGTTTAACCAAATAGTAAGGCTGCGTGAAATGGTCTTTAAACCTACTATAATTAAAACTTCCCGAGGAGCAGAGAGGGCACCCGGGATCTTTCTTCATCTTAAAAAAAATGGAATGTCGCCTTATGGCCTAACTTTTTTGCTGTCACTAAAACCCCGAAAAAAGTGAACAAAATACTTTCTCCGAATTTCACGTAATTAGTTCAGCTTCAGGCAAATAGAAAATAGAATATTTCGAAAATAGAAATGATTTTTGAAAAAAAACACCCTGACTTGTGCTACATATTACTCTGCGAATGACAGTCCGTCTGAAGATAGGATAAACAGGGCCGTTAATGAATGTATAGGTTAGTCAGACCTGTTAGCTAAGACCACCGAGATTGATCGTTCTTTCCAAGACTTTTTCGTTCACGTTTAAAATAAGTTTGAATGATTGTTTTATAATTAATATACTGTTTTTTTTTTAATTCCTCAGAACCAATAAGATGTAGGTAGACACGACACGCCCATCAACAAATCGGAATAACGTTAACACACATCTTAATTAACCCGCTTCAAGGCCAAGCACATGCAGCGTGATAAGTGTTTAAAAAAATTAAAAACACGGAGAAATAGCGGTGCCCACTTTAAACGGAATTTAATATAAATGTCTGATGTTTTCTATTTTCTATTTTCGAAAATATCCCAGTTTTCCGCAAAGATAAGTTTACAATCAATATGAAAATAACCCAGTAAAACTAGATTTCGTCGCTTTAACTTGTATTTATAACACCGTGTATGTATGACAGCAACATCCGCATTTACATATATTTTGATACCGGACACTGTCAACATTTTGCATTTGTAGATATTTTGATACGCCCGGGGACACAGTCAACATCCTGCATTTGCATATATTTTGATACGGGACACAGTCAACATTTTGCATTTGCATATATTTTGATACGGGACACTGTCAACATCCTGCATTTGCATATATTTTGATACGGGACACTGTCAACATTTTGCATTTGCAAATATTTTGATACGGGACACTGTCAACATTTTGCTTTTGCATGTATTTTGATACGGGACACTGTCAGCATTTTGCATTGCATATATTTGATACGGGACACTGTCAACATTTTGTATTTGCATATATTTTGATACGGACACTGTCAACATTTTGCATTTGCTGATATTTTGATATGGGACACTGTCAACATTTTGTATTTGCATATATTTTGATACAGGACACTGTCAACATTTTGCATTTGCTGATATTTTGATACGGGACACTGTCAACATTTTGCATTTGCACATATTTTGATACAGGACACTGTCAACATTTTGTATTTGCATATATTTTGATCATGACGGAACACTGTCAACTTTACATAAATTATATTTTGATACCGGACACAAACAACATCTTGCAAGTTCATATGTAAACATATAGTTTGATACTTGACACAAAAAAAAAAAAACTTTCAGGGTCATTTGCATTTATATTGATACCGGACACAGTCAACATCTTGCAGGGTCACTTATATATATTTCGATACCAGAAACAAACAACAACTTTCAGGGTCATTTACATATATTGTGATACCGGACACAATCAACATCTTGCAGGGTCACTTATATATACATATATTTCGATACCAGAAACAAACAACTACTTGCAGGGTTATTCACATATACTTTGATACCGGACACAATCAAATCCTTGGGGTCATTATATAAAATTTTTCGATACCAAAAACAAAAACAAATTTCGGGTCTTTTTATTTTTTTTGTGTCGGAACAATCAAATTTGCGGTCCTTTTTACAATATTTCGTCCCAAAAACAAAAATTTTCTTGCGGGTTATTCAAAAATACTTTGATACCGGACACAATCAACATCCTGTAGTGTCAATTACATATATTGTGATACCGGATACAATTATCGCCTTGAAGGGTAATTTATATTTATTTTGATACAGGGTACAAACAACATCCTGCAGAGTCATTTACATGTAATTTGATACCGGGTTTTTGGTTCTTTGTACATTCTCAGTGAGGCTTATCATAATGTGAGTATATTGGAATATTGAAGAAAACTGGAGAAAAAAACAACAATACAATGAGAAAATTGTTACCGAATAGAGTAACAGGAAGCAAACATTTTGTCGTGTTTTGGCCTAACACACTGTTGCCATCTACATGTATTGGTTTTTCCCCAACCAATCAGAGTTATTGATACTTTGGAGCTCAGAATAAAACCCAGTCTTCTTGGTCAGGCAATTAACTTCTCAAAGGCATTTTTTCCTCTGTTTGAATTTTATTTATTTTTGTGGAAAATTACTTTATAAGAAAAAGCGTATGACTTAAAATGTCCGAAGAAAGGAACTAAAAGCTCATTTCTTTTAGAAATGTTAAAAATGAGTATTTTTCAAGGCTTTATACTTACAGTTTTCGTGTCATTTACGACCGCGAGGCAACATAGATATTCAAAGGTTGACTCACAAAGTGTTAGGTACTCCGATATTACTGGACAATACTTTAAATTAACACTTCGAGGATTCCGTGTCTTGCCTTATGTGACGGAAAGGACGGTTGTTTATCTGTCAACCATAACTTGGGTACGGACATTTGCGAGCTTTCCGCCCATATTCCGAGGGTCCTTACACCTCCGTCAGTGACTGAACCCAACTGGAGGGTATATTACCATGGTTTGTAGATTTTCTTAACTTACATATAGTGTACATTTTTTTCTTGCATTACCGTCTGATCAAGTAGTAAGAATTTTACTAATCTTCACCCTACCTTTACTCTATTCTACTCAGTAGGCAGAGCCCAAGGCTTCAAACAAGGAGGCCGCAGGGTTGACTCCCGGCGGATCGACTGAAGACAAAATGTCTAATGCCATTCGCCTGCTGTGAAATGTTGGAAAGAATTAGTCACTTGCGGTGAATAGGTTATTTAGGAATTCTGGTTATATAGACTGACCAATATACTATGATTCTGGTTATATGAACTAACAGCTGTACTATGATTCTGGTTATATGAACTTACCGCTGTTCTATGATACTGTTTATACGAACTGACCACTGTCCTACGATACTGGTTATATGAACTGACCACTGTACTATGATAGGTATTTTTGAAAGTGATGGTGCTATACAGTAGTGGTGGAGCTGTGGCGTATGATTTGCCTTTTACTGTTTTATAGCGGGAACGAATTAACACTTTCATATTGTTTTAGATCTTAACAAAATGAACACATTTTCTTTCTCTCTTAAGTCATAAATTTTCTATCCAAAAAAGTAAAACAGAAAAGATTAAACGGTATATATTTTAGAAAGAATAGTGCCCACCAAATTATTACATTTCCTATAGCATACACGCAACATTATCAAGAGTATTTTTTCGACTGCGACTTAAAATCAGAAGTGACAGAAGTTCGTGTTTTTTTACGTTTTCTCTTTTCAAATGTTTCAAAGTGTTTGTGTGTGTTCGGGTTAAGCGTCTTTTTCAACATCAAATATTCCAAGAACAGTTTCTAACACTTCTGAACCAGATTCGTCCTCACATTTCTCTTTGTTGCACCACGGAAATGTCGACAGCTCCTTTCCATATCACCACTTTTTGGTGGTGGCGCTAGGGTTTAGTAGCCGTGTATTTCGATACTGTCAAATGAACTGACCGCTGCACTAGGCCTACGTGACTGGCCGTTGTTTTATTATACTGGTTATGGTTGGAGACCACCAATTGTTTTCCCATAGACTTCGATTGTAACATTCCGGAGTGTGCGGCCTTAAATCAATCAAAACATATATATCTAATTACGTTTTATTCAAGAACTATCTTTGTTCAGCCATAGTGACAAACGGAAAACATATGAATAGTTATACTTTATTTGAATGATTAAAAATTATGACACCTTCTTTATATCATTGGCATGGTGGGAAAAAACCGTTCATGAAACAAATGCAGCAAATATTATAAAATGTATAATAACATTGAACATTACCATATTCCCAGGTATACGATTACTGTATTCCACAAGACCTTTTTTTTAGTTTGTGGTCTCTTATATGAACTGATTGCTGCACTATAATATTTGTTATAATACCTGACCGCTGTACTTTTAAACTGGTCAAAATCGAAGGTAAACCTCACAAAATACTCACACAAACTCGCCCAATGTAATTGTTATTCCATTTTGTGTTTTCATCGTTTTCTTTTTGATAAAAGATATTAAAATTTTGGTCATGACGCTACCCCAGACATCCTTCAATTTTCAAACTGTATCAAACAGTTCTATATTTATTGTAAAAAATATTTTTATAGGGATATAGATTCAGCAATTGTAAACCGCAAAATGTTTAAAATTTGCTATTTTGTATAACTGCCGTCGGGTTTTTATTTAGTGTAGATGATATCTTGATTAGCATAACAGCAACTTACTATGTGGAAAAAATGCATACCCAGGAAAAAGTTTGTATTTGAAAATTTCATGGCACAAAAGTTATTATACGGACTTCCTAAAACATAATTTGGCCTGTATAATAACATCTTTCCTCAAAATCCTCGATAGATGGATAGAACTTGTTCTTGTCATGTTATTCATCATTTAAAATTGAACTGATTGTTTTATACACTAGTAGGGATAAACCTCGATAGACGCTGTAATTGATAAAAATATTAATTTTTCAAATAGTAATGGGTGTACGTATTCTTCTTTGACTCACATCTTCCATAATTCAATGGTAACCAGTACTCTGTTCTTTTTGTCTACAGACCGTTTCATTCGTGCCGTTGGTGCATGGCAAAATTCAACATTCGTAGATATATACGCAACTATATCTAGTTTAACAGCCGATTTTGCTATCGATGGTAACTACGAAAATAGCCATCTGGAAACAGGTCTACCTTGCGCTCATGCTGCGACTGGCTATTCCTATTGGGCTATGGAGTTCGAACGTATTGCAGAAGTTTCTTACATCATCATCTACTTCAGAGATATTAATAGTAAGTGATTTAAGGAAGTGTACTCGTAATGACAATCGTCTATTTACGTGTTCTCCGTATACGATTTCGGCATTCTCCGGATTAAACGGATTTTACGGAAAGTCACGAGCGCGTTGAGCTATATTTACGTCCGAAGAATGCTGAATTACCTATCTACAATACGTAATCTCACGGAAATTGCCGAGTGTCATAACGAGTTTTCTACCTTAAACCAAAAAATACCCAGATTATACTTACGTAAAACTGTAGAGACTTTGATTCTATACAAAATGATACCATTAAAGTTTGGTATTGACGTGCTGCAATTATGGATAACGTTATTATCTACTTTTATTATATGACTATAAATTCTGTCAAAACTCGCAAGTAAATATGAACATGCAGAAAAAAATTCCGTATTGTACCTTTTCTATTGTATGTTGCAGGACTACTTTCATTTATTATGCATGACCTGACACAGTTATTTAAATAGCGCACATAAAAACTTCACTCATTTCTATTCTAACATCGATAAACATTGAAAATTTCATTCGATAACAAAACAACAAACAAAAAGATGGAGGTATATAATAAAAAGGTCATTATAACAGTAGCTAGGTCTGGGATATTGTATCCGGTTCTTGTAGATTTTGAAAGGTTGGATCACACTCGGCGCTTGCGCGCCTGATGAGATCCGATCTTGCAAAATCCACTCGAGTCGAATACAGCATCCCAGATCGAGCTATTATTATTATAACCCTATTATAGACGAAAGAAAAACTGTAAAAAGATTGAATAATTATGTTACTGATTGTAAATTTTGGAAATTACATCGTTGCTAGATTTTTGACATTTTGCAGAACGCCATAGTAAACAAAACATACAGCATTCCGTAGTTATATGACTCTTTCTGTCTTTAACAACATAGATCAAAATGGGATACTCATAAAATTTAATTACAGGTCCATAAACTATGTAAATTATATAGAAAAGCTCTGTGCTCTGAAGGAGAAATGCGGACGTACTTTCATGTTCATAAAAATATTATTTTTTTTTTTTAATTTAATATCTTTTCATATTTATAGAAGTTGCTTCCAATTTACTAATTTACTTCTAATGTTCATCTAGAGGCCAGTCTGTTAAAATTTGTTTATTCATGGTTTTTTTCTAATTTCTCTTAGATCACAGAAACACCAACTTGCGTTTGTTGATTTCCTGAATAAGACATGATTCCGACGACAACGTCGGCACAGACTGCGCTACCTACGTCGGACCGCCAGAATCGCCTGCTCTACCGGTAACAGTCAAGTGCGTTCAGTCTGCGATTGGAAAGTTCCTGAAGATAATAGACTTGACTGAAGAGTCACTGACCCTTTGTGAAGTTGAAGTTTATTCCATTTAAGTGTTATGAATCAGATTAACATTTTGAAAACTATACATAAAATACCTAAAGCTGCCGCTTTCTATAGATAATTAACACGCCAGGCTTTAAACTTCACCAAAACATTTAAAAGACTCCATTTGTGCTTCTTTTCTGAAATTTATTAAAGATAGCCAATACCGATCTTTCAGAAAACATGTTTTATCTTTAGATATTTTCTTCAAAAGTATAAAATCGTTATCAAATGTATGTAACTTTACTAAATATATAAACTAGTTGTGTATGTATAGCTAGGGTCATAACTATATATCATAATGTAACAGTCGTTCGTTAAAAAAAAACTTCTAGTTTGTAATCATGGTAGTACATAATTATATTGTGTTTAGCTACACATGTATTAAGTGTGAACTATTTTAAACTTAATACACAATACTGGATAATGTTACGTTTTCATTAACTGTATAAAGTAATTATTCATACTTTCAAATATGAAATTTGGTTCTAAGATACCTTACCGAACATTAACATATGACTATTGTTTGTCTCGAGTTCCTTTCTGGGTATCTGCAGAATCCCCCGGTCTCTCGATTTTGCAGATGTTACAACACGAAACACCAAGCGTTCCCTCTACAAATATTAATTCCAGTGAAATTAAAAATAGTGTATGCTTTTAAATTAATGTTGCTTTCTGTCACATTGCAGTTGTAGCCAATTAAAAACGGCGAATTTCACGGATTTATTTCGTAATTTTTTAGTTTTACATCCAATTCTAGAAATATGTACGCGTAAATGTCACTCTGCCACATAACAAGACTTAACATTTAAAAAGTTATCGCTGTGTAAAAGTGATTTATGAAATGTTATTTGCTGCTTCATTTATCTCTTAAGAACTTAGCAGAACTCAGACGCTTAACCTTTACCCTGCTAAATTTCTAGAATGGATTGGTCCATCATTCAATTTGGACAGTACCACTTCTTATTCAAAGGGATGTTCACTGAAAATTTATTGACTGAATAGCGAACAGTGCAGACCATGATCAGGCTGATCTTGGTCTGCACTGGTCGCAAAGGCAAAACCACTTGCCGCCAGCAGGCTAAAGGTTAATATTTTGGAAAAACAGAGGTTTTTAAGACTTTAAATAACAAACAAAAGCGTTCTTCGTTTATCAAAAAAAAAAAAAAAAATCATTGAACATTTTACATGTATGTACACAGTCTAAACAATTCACAATATGAGAGTTCAGTGTTATATTATTATACATGTATTGTATGAAATCCTGTTCTTATCAAATATTTTGAGTGAATAAAATGTATTTTTCTGCTTTTGTGCATTTTGGTGTTTGAAATTTCTTTATACATTTCTTGGACATTCACTACATTCAAATGTTAATGTTTTATCCTACCTTCATGCGGAGTAAAGGGCAAGACCAAGCAGTTTAATAGATTATGCTTTGTGATTGAATTTTGTCGGACCTCTTTTTTTACTTTTTTTTTCAAAACATCACCGTTTTGTTTTTTAATAACAGCTACAAAAGACATATTTTTGCAACGATTTCAAGAAACGAGTCTATTTATCATGTTTGTTGTACCGTCACGTATGTATTTGCAGTTACCACAACGGAATCACACATTGAAGCGGAAGTTTACTCCTCCACGGCAATTGTGCAGGATTTTAGCTTTCTGCTCTTGAGATATACATGATCTAAGACTACAGTTATTTTTCCTTTATGTTCTATACAGACGTTGTACAATATTGCAATTTTGCCAGCATTCCTAACCCCACAGAAATGGCTGCAATAAGCAGAACTTTTCAAGAGAAACAATTCCAGCCACAATAAACATGGTGTTTACCGGCTCTTTTTTGCACAACCTTGAACCAAAGCACATGCGTATGAAGAATAGTCTCATAATGGCTGTAAACAGGCAAAACTGGCCCTATAGAAATTCATGTGATGCATAATCTGACATTCTCATTCTGTCAAATTGTACATGTACTTACTATTTCATATCTCCTTTATAAAATTATATACTTTATTCCAAGTCTTTCCTCAGTGCGTCAAAACAGAGGAACTATTTCCAGCGTAACCACTTCCTTATTGTGGTCAATCAAGGGCAAATAACTGTGATTTTGTGCCATATGCACACTTGATGTATATAGGAAAATGGCGCGAAAACAAGGCAGTCGCGTAATTGTGAATTCATATAGTTCTCAGGGCTTCGTTTGCTCTGTAGTACATTCCCCTTACTTTCATTGCTGAAATCACACGACAGATCTATGTTTGGCATTAGGTAGCGTTTTCGTCATGCAATAATTATATTGCAGGAATTGCCATGGAAACTTTGGTCATACACCACCACTTGGGGTCTCATTTTTGAGCTGATTTTACAGTTTGTTTGTTTAATTGAAAACATGTTTCTTGCAACACACGTGACCCCCATTTTTCCGGCACCAACGATATTCTTTAAGAAAATATTAGTTGCACAGGTTTAAAATGGGTCCTGGTGTGTGCTGCAGCCATTGGAAGTTTCTCAATTTAACATAGAATATGTCCAACTATGTAGTGTGTTTATGCCTTGAATCAAGGAATATTAATGCTTGAAATGACTATTATTGAATTCAGATAGTCGAGGAAGCGTATATCAGTTTTCTGACTCGAACGGCATTACGGCCAGTACAAATTTAACCCTGACCTTGCTTGATCAGAATAGTCTCTCTACATAAACTTTTTATAAGCCTTGTCTACGAAAAAATAAAAGTCTCCGCTACAGCCTCGACCTTTACATTTTTTGATTCGCCTAATAAATCTAAATTCATAAGACAGTAACCTAATAATATCTATATTAAAGAATCAGCATAAACATGTTCTTGCTTGAAGTACAATTCTAAAAGGAAACACAATTTGGTCGAATATTGTTTCAGTTACAGTCGAAAGCAAATCATAAGTAAATTTTCTGCCAACAATGATCTGTAAGTCTTCTCGTATTTGAATACCATCATCGAAAACAACGGCAACTTCTCACCGTCCCTCATCTTTGCAAATCATGGAGTATGTAGCCCTCACTGTTTCATAAAATACCCTTTTCGGACGAACGATGCTGATGTGCAAGTTCGATCTTAACTCTTACCCTGCTAACTTTCTATAATGAACTTGTCCATCTTTCAATATGGAAAGTACCATTAACTGTTAAAAGGGGTGATTACCAAAAATATGCTGACTAAATGGCGAACAGTGCAGATTATGATCAGACTGCACGGATGTGCAGCCTGATCGTGATCTACACGGGTCGCGAAGGCAGAATCAATCGTGTCCGGCATGATAATGGTTAAGAAATGAGAAAGGATCTGTGTGAACAAATATACAACAATCCATCCGTACCGTTTCCCGTTTATATGTTTGTGAAATGAAACAATTCTTATATGACATGTTGAAGCAATGGTATATCGAATTACCAACATGTAAAAACTATGGAAACAGCATATTAATTAAGCTAAAAGTAAATTATAGACTGAGAATAAAACAAAAGGACAACAAAATATGAATTTCAGATCACATCATGCTTAAACGCAATTTACGCACGAAGAAAATCACATGTAACAGTTCACAATACGGTAACCAAAATTGTTCGTTCAGCTATTGTCAATAGGCTTTTCTGTTGAATAATTCATTATGCATAGTATAGCATAACACAAACGTTTGACTATTCAATTTCAATAGACTGCGCGGACGGAAGCAAGCATTTCCGCTTACAGTCAACGAACAGGCTCAATCAAACCGAGCCTGTAACATTTTCATTTTTTGCCGTGATTGGCTATTTTGGAGTTTCCGTCGCAAGTCTGTTGATAAATTCAAAGATATGTATGTTGACAGCGTAATAATATATAATGCAATTTTATACTGTGCGCCTAGTTAATTGATTAAATATTTTAATTTGCAATGAAAATTTGACAATTGCAAAGAGTCGATTATAAACTGTACTCAATCTTTTTTTCACTTTTTCGATCGATTATGTTGGGTTTTTACAGATAATGACACTTTATAATTTATTCCGGCCCATCTCGACAGGCTGGAATTGTGATAGGATTCTGTTTAAAAATTACGAAAAAAGACCGAAGCTTTCCGACCCCATGAAGTATTTTTACCTTGCTTTCTGGGCGAGAAATTGCCTCGAAGGGTGGCATTGACATTTGACCCAGTGGGTCTGCGAGATGCATATGATATCATTATTGGGAACATTTTTGCAAAGATGCATCCTTGAGGGATGACACAGTTATGGGGCGAATACAAAACAGACACTGTTATCATTATACCCCATTATACCTCCAAACGTGATCTTGAACTTTTGAGCTAGGGGCTTGACGTTTTATAGGGGGAACGTTTGTGTCAAGTAATATAAAAAAATCCTTGATTTGTGGTTGAGTTATGAAGCGGACAGGGAAGAAACCTGTTGACATTTGGCCTCAAAATGTGCCCTGAACCTTTCAGTTAGTGGCCTTGGTGTTGCGCATGAAAGATCATCTCATTATGGAAAACCTTTGTATATTATAATCCCATGATGGATGGAGTTATTGGCCGGACACTGTTAATATTATGTTAACATCTGACATCAAAGGTTGACCTTGACTTTTAAGATAGGGCTCTAGAAGTTGCACACGGCACATCATCGGGATTATTTGCGCGAAGTAGTTCTAAAATTCAATAATAGGCGTAACATACTTTAAAGGAAAAATTCATGTTGACATTTGACCTCCAAGTGATACTTTGAGCTAGGGATCTAGGTGTTGTGCATGACACATCATCTCATTATGAGGAACATACTTGTCAATATTAAATTAAGTAATATTAAAATCCGTTTATGGATAGTTGAATTACAAACCGGACAGTAGAGAGAAAAAAACTCTCCAAATGAGTCCTTGACCTTTAAGTTAGAAGTCTGAGTTTTGCGCATGACACGACGTCTCATTTGGGTGATTCTAAAAAAAAATGCAGAAAAATGTGACAGTGCTCAATTTTCAGATCTCCTTTATTTACACTTTTCCAATTTTTTTATGGATAGACATAACCGTTTCAGAAAAAGCAGTCCCTGATGTGATAGGGTCAATCGATTTTTATAAATAAATAAATAAATATTGTTAGTCTCCTTTCATTTTTTGTAGACAGAATGGTGTTTTCTTAACTAATGACATGTTGTTTAGATTTATATAACATTTCAATTTTTAGCCTCTGACTGATGAGAGACAAAAATAAGTATGAATATGAATGAAATTTTTGTGTCTGTATTGTCAAATCTTGACAAATTTACTTTTTCCAGGATTGTTTTTCTCCTGTCAGTCTTTGCTGCACCTCTTGAAGTTTTCCTGTGAACATTTTAAAGCATCTAAAACTTTTTCCAAATTACATTGTAAATTTCTTTCAGATATTGTAAGGGATTCAAGCATTAAAAACAAGTACCATTCTGACAAATATTGTCACGCTTGTGACAATTACACTGTTTAAATTCAAACAAGAAAAGGCAATGTTTTTCTTATATTTTTTCCAACTGGGTAGAAACACTGCAATAAACATTTGAAAAAATAACAAAGACACAAGTATTTGAGAAAGAATTTGCACTATCTGCCAGGCAGAAAGTACTTCCAAGTATATCATATTTGCAGTATAAGCCTATGGTTATACCACAAAAATAATGAGAAACTACCCCTTTGAATGGATATTATTTTACTACTTTGTCACTATCTACAGCAAAAACGTACTATGTGGGGTAGAATTAACCCTTAGCCTGCTGGCGGCAAGTGATTCTGCCTTTGCGACCAGTGCAGACCAAGATCAGCCTGCACATCCGTGCAGTCTGATCATGGTCTGCACTGTTCGCTATTCAGTCAGTAAATTTTTAGTAAACATCCCTTCAAATGATAAATGGTACTGCCCAAATTGGAAGATGGACCATTCCATTATAGAAATTTAGCATGGTAAGGGTTAATTAATATCTTCATTATAAAGCAATATGGCTATTGTCACGATTGTGACATAAAACAGACCTTTAAATAGCAGCTTCAATATTACATTTAAATTGTCAAGATTCTTTTTTGAAGTAGTAGTAAGAAATATATGGTTTTCTTAAATTTTTACCATGAAACTGTCACAGAAAACAAGCCTTTGAGTATTATAAAAGAAAGAAAAACAACAGTATACTAGCAAAGACAAGTTTTCACTTGTAATACTTCTGCCGGTTTAACTTTTTTTGAATGGTTCAAATAAATCATTATTTCTTAACTAGACATGTTTGAAAACTATGTGGAAAAGACCTTTCTTTTACAACTGGTCTAAGTCATCTATAAATTGAAGGAGAATCTGACTGATTTTGCAAAATGTCACGCAAAAAAAAAATTGTCACATTTTGGCTACTTTTTTAGTCATATTTTCAAAATGAATTGAGGGATACATTTGAAATTTTGACTATTTGTTCAGGATACAGAGGGCAATAACTCGGTGTACATCCTTGATTAAAATAGCAAGAATAGGAGAACTGAGCAAAGACAAAAGAAAATACTGCATTTTTTTGGAATCACCCATAATTGAAAACATTTGCACTAAGTAATATTAATATTCCTTGATAGATGACAGTTATGTATCGGACACTAAAGTGTGGACAGAAAGAGTGATAGGATGACAGATATAAAGCGCTATATAATCCTTGAAAACTGATTTCAACCAGACGGGGACTAATGATGAGGTACAATGTATTTTTAAGTTGGTTTTTACTATTGAATATGAGACGCTGTCGTTAAAACTATGGAGCGTAACCTCACATGCAACAATATAAACAATATAGCATGCCTTATTAAATAAATAATGCTCTTGCGTGCGCCTCGATATGTTTTGCGTATGACAGTATTTCCTGAAGCAGTCTAGACTGTTGTCTGCAAGGGCTTCCAGACGAGAGCAATATCGCCGTTGTTGTTATATGCAGTTTGAATTTTTAGGGTTAGAATTATTCAAATAAAGCTAATATTTTGTGAATTAGTTAACATATTGGTACTAATACTTTTATATGACAAACTTAGCATTCAGTCTAAAATAGACAGGATTTACATTTGTAATACACGCATTTATTTGAAGAAATTAGCTAAAAATCTGTAATTATTTTCAAAATGTTACAGACTTGTGTTTTGCGCGAATATTTGATGGTCGTATTTGTTTCGTCTATAATGGCAAAGTCACATAAATATTCCGTGGTTCAGTCGTCAAGTGTTAGGTACGCTAATGTCACTAAATCTTACCCAAACACTAACAAGCTACCATGCCTCGCATTATGCGATTTAATGGATGGGTGTTCGTCTGTCAACCATAACTCGGATACGCACGAGTGTGAGCTTACCAGTCATTTTCCAAGTATTCTGGCTCCCGAGCCAACAACCGATTCAAACTGGAGGATATATTACAATGGTTTGTAGATTTTCTTCTCCATCCTATTTCCATGAAAATTAAATGACTAAATGGAAGGGTATAATAAAGTTTGCTTTATACTGACTGTGACGAAAGTAATGCTTTGTCTGGCTTCTTGCATTACTTTCTATACGCATCAGTTACGGTAATGATTATGATTATAGAAAGAATTGTTTTAGAGGGCGAAGCATTCATCATTTTCTAAAAATCTTTTCTGTTTTGTTTTGTTTAATTTTTGTGTTCAGCCTTAGACAGTTTCTATGTAGTGCGAGTACCGTAAATCAAGCAGAGCAACTGCCACTACACAACATCGTTTAAAATAATATAATCCTGAAATATTGCTAAATCAATTGCTCACCACTGTCAGTTTTAATTTAATGCACAAGTGTGTTCAGTTGAAAGATTTTGTAGATATCTAAATATATAATCTTAAAGTATACATATAAATTCATATTCGTTGGATTGGAATCATCGCTGAATCTGGCGTTCAATATTGGCATTGGGTAAAAAAAAAAAAAAAAATTCTAAAGTTAACGTAATACGAGTCGTACTTTTTAATATGTACGTAACAATTTATCAGGGTATATTATTTTTGGAAAGAAGCAGTGGCGTATGGCCGTTTTTGGAATAGTAACATCTTGATAAATTAAAATCAAAACAAAGCATAATTATTCGATAAGGCGATTAAAATCTGCAAACGTTTTTTAAAATGACGTTTAAGAGCATATAAATAAGGGTTTAACGGAAAAAAATAAGAAGAAAAGACGCATTAGCAAATTTTATCATTTTCTTGCTGCAGAGTATTACGAAATTAGATCTCTCTCTCTCTCTCTCTCCCTCTTATTTGATCTGGTACAATTTATCACCATTCGACCAAGTGTCACAGTATTTAATTTTTATTTCGACCATTTGACTCATTAGAGGCCTCGACGAACTGTCGCAGTAGGCCTAATGTCATAATCAGCAAACTGTCGTATTCGACCAAATGTCTTTCGACGAGTTGTCGTGCACCGACAATTTAGACAGGAAGTTAGCCATTTTGATCAAGCAAACTGTAATTTTTACCACTTTTGGTCGAATTTTATTGTTGTATATTTGTTTTCGAATAGGATGCCCAGATGAGAAAGAATGAATTATGAACTCACCGTAAAACGTTGTACCTCAAACTGTGCATACAGAGTATTCAGTTTGATTGTATTTTGTTAACCTATTGTTCGTTGTCATAATCAATTATAAAATCTAAATGTTTGTACATCTTGTAAATAGACTTGTGTCTGTTATAACAAAACTTCTGACTGTCTTAACCTATGCAACCTGCAAGAGGCGTGTAGTTTTACACACTCCTTTTTCATATTTCATCATACAAGTATGAAAAGCTCAAGTGTATCTCTAAAAGAAATGTAAAATGAAAATCTGTTTTCTGTATCAAATTGCATTCTTTCTCCTAACAAAAATCTTACTTTCTCTGGACTGAGGCAAGTGACACCCTTTTCGTTTTCGCCTATCAAAAACCTTTATGTCATACGTTGTTTGTGTATAATACAATTTGTTATGCATGTATAACATAATGAGTTGAATCATTTAATATCACTGTAAACCCACATGTTTTTGTTTAGAGTAATGGGGAAATTTATTTTATGGGTTATATGACACCCTTTTCGTGTCTTGTAAGAAAGGGAGCCCGCCCGCTTAGCTCAGTAGGTAAGAGCGTTGGTCTACGGATCTCGGGGTCGCGAGTTCGATCCTCGGGCGGGGCATATGTTCTCCGTGACTATCTGATAAACGACATTGTGTCTGAAATCATTAGTCCTCCACCTCTGATTCATGTGGGGAAGTTGGCAGTTACTTGCGGAGAACAGGTTTGTACTGGTACAGAATCCAGGAATACTGGTTAGGTTAACTGCCCGCCGTTACATGACTGAAATACTGTTGAAAAACGGCGTTAAACCCAAAACAAACAAACAAACAAACTTGTAAGAAAGGTCTGCCATTGAAAGATACTACTTGCAAACCAGAAGGTAGTAAATATGATTTTTTGTAGACCTAATTCTGTGACACTGAAGTATATAGAAAAACGTAAGTAATCTGTTTATGAAATTAATTTGCTCCAAGTTTTTAGTACAGTTCGTGTCAAGCATCCCCCGCTTTTTCATTAAAGTTACAGCATTTTTCACATACAAGGGTGACATGTATGGATAATACCATTTTACAACCATGACAAATTGAATACAGACAGGGATGATGTTTTAAGATCAGAAAAACTATTGAAATTTCGTAATCCTGGTTTCGCTTAGATTTTCATGATCAGATTAAACGTGTAAAAAGTGAACATAAATGTTTGATTTTATATGTTATAGCTCTTTAAATCCTTGATAGAATATCAGAATTTTATCATTTATAAAGTCTGTTATTAGTTTATATATTTTTGGGGCAGCCGTGTTGTCATGACCTTAAATGACCTATGCTACGTTATAGATTAGATTAAAATCTCACTTAAAGCGCACATATACGCGCGAATTAGCTATTATGTGCACATATAATAACAAATACGTGCACACATAATAATTTATACGTGTGCAGCTACTAAGTCATACGCGCGAACATTGTAGGGATAACGCATGTTTTTTCGCGTTATAACATCTTCAGAATCCCTCGGGATTCTGAAAATGTAATAACTCGAAAAGAATAATTCTAGCATAAATCGCGTAAAAAACAAGTAAATAAATACATTGTTCCTCTACGTCATTCAATTTCCATGAAATGCGCAGTAAAGTCTACATTGCTTTTTCACGTTGACGTCATTTCCTTTTGACTTATCCGTTTTGGGATCGTAATAGGTTTACGCTTTGCCACGGAACGCGCATATATAAAAAGGTGCTATAGCAGCACGTGAGCGTGAGATTCTCTCTGTTAACACACGTTTTCTCTCCTGTCAAAACACCCCAAAAGTGACAGTAACAGCAGATTTATGCTAGAATATATTTTTAAATACGTACGCTCAAAGTTATTGCTACGCTACGTGCGTACACAATAGTAAAGAAAACACATATGTCAGTTCTGTACAAACATATTTTATACTGTTGTATATACATGTAATAAATAATACATACACCCGTTGTATCTGATACGTACGCACTTAGCAATACACAAACATCGATGTAGACTGGCATCAGTCGTTAGAGTCATTAAATGTAAAGCACTTGGCCATAAAATCCTCTCTGATACCACTTTCTCATAAAATTTACAATATATCTAGCCTCTGTCTCTGTTGAGATAACCTGTACGAAAAAAGGACCTGTTTTACAGCTGTAAAACGTCTGTAAAAGACCTGTATTTTGAAATTACAACTGTAAAAGACCTGTAAGTGGAAGACTGATCAGAAATACAGTTAACATTTTCAGGTGTAAAATATGAAGGTCTCAATTTACAGCTGTAAAAATTTTACTGTTGAAAGTTACAGCTGTAAAATGGTCATGTGGCTCAAAATTACAGCTGTAACATTTTTGGAGGGAAACATGGTTATTGTCAGCCATCTTTAATGCATTCTGGCGGGATATAACTGAAATTCACACAGACATCACATCTTGTAAAATTTTGGAATTTAAAGCGGTATAGGGTAAGTACAGATGTTTAATTATCTATTATAGTTGTAAAAGGACATGTATAAGTACATACATTAACTATTTACTCTATACTGGAAGCCGATAAGTTTAAAAGAAATAATTACAAGATTGTCATATGTTTTCATGACTGACAAAGGAAGTTTTATAAACAAGATCTGCATATGTTCTACCTTGTATCCTACTCTTGAATTTTGCTGTTGCCAGCTATACTGTAATCATACCACATATACTTTACGTACTAGATCATTTATTTTGCCATTTTCATAGTAATTGCTACCTTATCTAGAGAATTGCAATTCATCCTAAAACTTTTTGCACCTCTACTTTCGTCCCTTAAAATAATGCCCTCTTTTTCAATACCTATAATATCTCTACAGCTGTAACTTTTGGGCATTTTTACAGCTGTAACTTTTTTTCATTTTTACAGCTGTAACTTTTTTTACAGTTGTAGCTCATTTGCATATTTCGAACTGTTTTACAGTCGTTTGACAGCTGTAAATTGAAATCTACAGCTGTAAAATCAATATTGTTATATAAAATTTACAGGTGTAAATTTGAAATAAGCATGACTGTTATTTTGAACAAAAATACAGGTCTTTTACAGCTGTAAAATTTCGTACAGGAAGCCACAGTAAAAGGGAGCCACAGAAAAGTTGATATATATTTAAAAAAAAAAAAAAAGGGAAATGTTTAATCTCTACAGACTGTGTAAGTCTAACATCGATGTTATTTTCAGAAAGTTTCATTTTTCTTCAAATGTGATCCGACATTAACACTTTGTTAAGTGATACGTATAAGGATTTCAGGAAGGTGTAAATAGGCCTTCGTGGCAAAATGGTTAAAGTGGTGGCTATGGACACATTCCACTTACCATCGTGTGTTCGTACCCCGAATTGCACAATTCTTTCATGTGAGGAAGCCGTTACGAAATGGTTCCGCCGAGATTCCCGTCCATGACGTAAACAATTAACAAGGACACCTTGAAATTTCCTCCACAACTAAAAGCTTGAAAATCGCCGCATGGCCTGAAATTGTATCGACATGACTTTTAACCCAATACTCAAATATCAAAAAGAGATTTCAGATAATTTTATTTTTAAGGGTCTTTTTTTGTGAATTTCATAACCGCGCTAATGGCTTTGTCTTTACAGATCGTTTCATTCATGGTGTTGACGCATGGCAAGATTCAACGTACTATTTCCTCTCGGCAAACCTCGCTATTGATGGTAACTACAAAAGTTATATTGAGGAAGATAACTCTGGGCACTGTGCCCATACCGTGGAAAACTCCTCCTGGACTATGGAATTGGAGCGCGTTGCAGATGTGTCTTACGTCAGAATATACTTCAGGAATCAAATGGCAAATAGTACGTGACACATTGAGTGAATATGCGTGCGGGCGTGTGTGTGTGTATGTGTGTGTGTGTGTGTGTGTGTTAAGTAATAGTTATAGTATGTGTGAGAGTGTGTTACCAGGATATATCAGAGCTAGGGGTACATCGAGGGTATTTTTCTCTGCACATATCGTCGAGGCCGGTAGGCCGAGACAGATATGTGAAGAGAAAAATAACGAGATGTACCCCTAGCTCTGATATATCCTGGTAACACACGAGCATTACATATTATAACTGTTTTATCGCATAGTTTATCATTAAAATTTATATATTATTTTCATTTAAATTTGTTTATTATTATTTTTACTATTTTGATTCCCTTTCTGCGCCTCGCTGACTGAAACACTAAAACTTCTGTTTTAGAAAATGTGTTCTCCAGATAAAAGTACCCAACAAATTTCTGCATTGGTTTTAAATCTTTGCATTTCATTGGCCAGACATATTGTAAAACTTGTTGTTTTGTTTGTAAAAAAAATCAAAGAAAAAGAAACATTTGAGAAATCTCAGAATTTCATATATTTCATGTATTTCTGAATTTGGCAATAACTATCAAGTTTTTGAAATATTCTAGTTTATTTATTCTTTTACTTTATAAATGTAGGTGTTTGTGACAATTCTTTCTCTGTGAACTGTAAATTGGAGCTAAAATCATCTTTTCTTTGAAAGGAAAAAATTATACTCCCTTGATAGGACCTCAATAGAGAAAAAGTGTTCCGATATATATCGGAACAGTTTTACTGTGCTGATATATATCGGAACACTTTTTTTCTTATGAAACTCCATAGAGATTTCCGTGTTGATATATATCGCAACAGTTTTGTAAGATATCAGCACAGTTTTGTAGTAATAATGTGTGTTACTATGTATAACATGCTGCAAAGATCAAAGGAAAATTGCCTCACTATGCGATAATCAAATAATATAGGCTTGCCTTTAGCAGTATTATATGTTTTGTTGCATGTCATCTATATGCTATATAAATACTTATATCGCTTTTGTTCCGACTTAGTGTATCTTCTGACATATATAAGCGTTACGATAAAGTATCGGTTTTGGTACTTGCATATACTCATGTATGCTTAGTCACGAAATTACTGAATGCTCTGCAAGTTTTGACATGTTTTTTCAGGTTTCTATAAACTATTCCATCTCTTTTCATATGTCCAGAATGATGCAACGTGTAATGGTATAGGTCGTCCGTCTGTCCGTCCGTTTGTTAGTAATTAATTTTCCGCTAAAAACTGATATTCATAAAACATAGGTCACCTTGGGGAGGATGTCACCTAATTAGTACGGATCATCAAAGCTACTGAAGCATATAAGGTGTCTTTGATGTGACTTACTGACTAATGCCATTCGGTCATCAATGCCATAATTAAGCTAGTACACGCTCGGACTAACATATCACGTAGAGGAGCTGTATTGTAAAACAAAAATAAACATATCACACGAAATCTAAAGTTTAAATAAAATCTATAGGAATATCTTTTAGAACTTCGATGGACATTACCTTTTAAAATGATGTTCATACTGGAATAAAATCTAAATTCGTAAGTTCTGGATCCAATCAAGGACTTAAATTACAACTAGAACTTATTTACTTAAGGAAAATACCTTGCATATCTCTCATATTTATATCCTGGATAATATTTATATTCTTAATATAATAGAAAATGTACCTTGCCAGAAATCATAAACCTTCAACTAATAGAATAACTGTAATAAACTTAGATTCCGCAAAAATATAGATTATGGTTTAACATCAGAGAAAGAATGCGAGTGTAGAACACCCCTCCCCGCTATCCTCCCCAAACTCTGTTAAAATTGATCACCGCGGTCACCCAACCCCCTTTATATTGTTAAATAAAAGAAAAATTGAAAATTAAAGAATCAGCAGAAAAAACAACCATTTTAAAATGATAATTATCAGTTTGAATACGGAATGAATTGATTCTCATTTGGGTAAAATTAGATACAAAATCAAAGGAGGGATTGTGATCGCATGTTGGACTTTATAAGTGTGTGAGTGTAGGCGGAGGGAAACATCAATTCGATTAAATCTGTAATCTTTTACTTCCATTGCCAAAGATCGCGCTAAGTGTAAATTCATCTATATACACAACTGAAATGTACTACACATTAGACAATATAGTAATTCAAGACTTTGGTTTATTATGTATGTTCACGAGATATAGTCACACTGGATAACCGGCTATCCTGACGCCCGCTGGAAATGTAACCCAGCTAGAAATGTAACCCAGCTGTAAATCGGTAGGTAAAGTTTTTCCATTTATTTCTATTAAAATGAAGCCAATTCTTGCAAATCAACTTGACAGTTTTGTCAAGGAATGACCATGGCTTACATTTACAATTTCTGGGCCAAATACGATCGTTATGTTTTGAGATATTCGCTAACAATTTCTTCAGTTTGAAAAAAATCGAGCAAAAATCCAAAGTTTTGCGCAAATTGTTTTGTGTATGAACAACATGTGAAAACTTTTATTATCTGGTTTAACAGATGTATCCTTTCGGAACACCTGTGTAAAGTTTCCGGGTTCTACGCTATTCCTGAAAAAGTATATTAGCCGTTAAATAGACATGAACGAGAAAAAAAGACTGTCGAAAACGGCCGCTAGTGCTGTCGTTGAACTCGGATGTTAACATTTATAGACTATCCGTTAACTCCGATGATTTTGAATACTTCTGTATGTAAAAAGTATTACTGGCAGTGATTTGACGGAAACGTAATTATTTTTTAAAATGGCACTTTCATTTCAAGAGGCTTTAGGACTATATTCCTTCACACCCGGGCTGAATTTTAACCAAGTTCACGCGTTCTTGTCATTTTTCCGCCATGCGAAAGCCAACCATATATTTTTTGCAGTTACACCGAAGCAATGAATATAGTACATATTGCCATTTTGCCAGCTTTTGATGGTGGAGGAAAACCACTACATGTGCCACCGGACTACTACAGGAAGTAATTTCACCTCGGGTTTTGCAAGTGCAAATTATTGCTTCTGGTCGTCAGTACTTTGAATTTCGTTCGAAGAATTCAGTATCTTTAATGAATCTCAAATGCCCGTTCTTGTTTTGAAAAGTGTTCTTAGTGCGGTGCTTGATAGGTGTATAATCTTATTTGCTCATACATAATTATTTAATTGCTCCAAATGTAAATCTGCCATTTTGTTTTATTCATAAATACCTTTTCAACAAATACCAGTTTATTCATGGTCTAAAACTGCAAGTTGTTGATGTATAGAGGCAAACGATGGAAAACGATTGTTTCAAATCTAAATAAACAGAACTTTGCAAAATGTCACATGACTGTTAATCAGTTATTTTTTAACATGGCAGCCACATGTAGCTTTAATTAACATATAACAGGGTAGATCGGAACTCTTCTTTGCTTGTTTACGATCTTACACAGATATCAAATAAAACCGCATGAAAATAAAAGTTCTACTATACGACACAATATATTTGAAATTTTGTCTATGCATGTAGGAATTGCAGCCTGACACAAAATACTTATTTATAGCTCTATGTTAAAGATTTTTTTGTTATACTGACATTGGAGGTGGTCATTAATGAATGGGCCTCACTAATACTTGTATCATCGGTAACACACGTTTGAAGTTTTAAAATAAATACTTAAAAATCAGTCCATGCATGTAGAATCAGAGCCCGGACAAGACACTGCGGGCGGACGGACGGACGGACGAAAGGAACAAAGCAACTTCTAGACTCTAAACCAAAAGGACAATGATAATGAAATCAACCATAATTACTAGACATGGCAATAAGGTCATACATAAGTGTATACAAACTGTTTACTGACTGCAAGTATACACATTTTACACAAATGAAAGATGAATGTAATCGCAAAAATACAGACAGACTATACATAAAGAAGAGACACAACGGGGCATATCACATGTCTACAAGACAGTTTTTTTTACTTTTATACAGCTGTATTCTCGATAGCCGACAGCTGACTTCAACGACTGCCTATTTCAAATACAGCGGCCGTTTTCGACAGTCTTTTTTTCTCGACCATGCCTATTTAACGGCTAATATACTTTTTCAAGAATAACCTAGAACCCGGAAACTTCACACAGGTGTTCCGAAAGGACACATCTGTTAAACAAGATGATAAACGTTTTCACATGTTGTTCATCAACAAAACAATTTGCGCAAAACTTTGGATTTTTGCTCGATTTTTCAAACTGAAGAAATTGTTAGCGAATATCTCAAAACATAACGATCGTTTTTGGCCAAGAAACTGTAAATGTAAGCCATGGTCGTTCCTTGACAAAACTGTCAAGTTGATTTGCAAGAATTGGCTTCGTTTTAATAGAAATAAATGAAAAACTTTACCTACCGATTTACAGCTGGGTTACATTTCCAGCTGGGTTACATTTCCAGCGGGCGTCAGGATAGCCGGTTATCCAGTGTGATAGTGAAATTTGCAAAACCCCTCACAACCTTTAGTACTGGCATATTAAGCAAAACTTTATTTAAAGAACGCAATCTCCGATGACCACGAACTATAACAACACTGTGTCTTAATACTGGAGATTGTACAGCAGCCACACGGCACTTAAAGATTGCTGTTGTGATAGTTCATAATCTCTAACACAGTCCTTTGGAAGCATTGAGAGCAACGAAGCAAAATTATAATACTTGGTTTGAACCTGGAAAAGAAAGCAATTATAGTAAACTGGTTTGTTTGTTCTCATGTTTGTACAATTTAGATTTCAGAAACACCAATATTCGTTTGCTGATATCTGAAACAAAAGAGGATTCCGACAACGACATCGGTACAGACTGTGCTACCTACGTCGGACCTCCGGAATCGCCTGCTCTACCAGTAAAAGTCATGTGCACTCAACCTGTAACAGGAAAATTCCTGAAGCTCATACGTGCAGGAACATTGACCCTTTGCGAAGTTGAGGTTTATTCTGTTTAGTATGTTATCATTATACTACTGAAGTGGAAGTTTGTTCTTATCAGCATGAAATCACTCTACTTAAGTTGAGGTTTATTTTGTTCAATTTGTAATTATTATACTACTTAAGTGGGGGTTTATTCTCTATGTATGTAATCATATTTCAAAAGTTGAGGACTACTCTGTTCAATAAGGAATCATTGTACTAATCATTATGCTACAGAAGTGGAGGTTTATTCTGTTAAATATGATACTATAATACTTACGATTTATACTGTTAAGTATGATACCACACTACATACGTTAAGGTTTATTCTGTTCAATATGTAATCGTAACACTACTGAAGTGGAGGTACGTTCAGTTCAGCATATTATCATTACTCTATTATAGTTGAGGTTTATGCTGATAATAATGTTATCATTATACTACTGAATTTTGGTTTATTATGTCATGTATGTTATCTTTATACTACTGAAATGGAAATTTATTCTGTTCAATATGTAATAATTAAACTATTGAAGTTGAGGTTAATTCCGTTAAGCATGTTATCATAACACTATTGAAGTTGAGGTATTCACTGAAAATTATGTTATCATTACATTACTGAATTTTAGATTTATTCTATCAGGTAGGTATGTTATCATTATACTACAGAAACGGGCTTTTTTTCTTTTAAGCGTGTAATCATATTTCTAAAATTGAGGTTTATTCTGTTAAGAATGATACTATACTACTTCAGGTTCATTCTATTCAATATGTAGGTATACTTCTGAAGTTGAGGATGACTTCTATTCAGTAAAGCATACTTTCATTCATTATGATACTGAAGTCTAAGTTTTTTTTCTTAAGTATTTTATCATTATACTACACGCAGTGTAAATGTTATTCCGCTTAGTATGTTATCAATACACTACTGAAGCTGAATTTATTCTGTTAAGTGTGTTATCAGTATGCTGACTTTATTCTGTTAAGTGTGTTATTATTATGCTACTGAACCCGCCTCGGTAGTCTAGAGGTAGAGCGCCTTTCGAGTGTGGGTTCGATCCATGACCGCGTCATACCAAAGACGTTAGAAATGGTACTAGCAGCTTCCTCAGTTGGCGCTCAGCATTAAGAGGATAGTACTAGGACTGGTCAGCCCGGTGTCAGTATAATGTGACTGGGTGGGGTATCATGTCACGTGTCTACGGCGTGATATTCCAGTGAGGCAGCACTATAACGTTGGGCATTGTGCTCACTGCAATAAGTAGACACCGTCGTTTATATGACCGAAAAAGTGTTGAAAAAGACGTTAAACTCAGAGTTATTAGTTCACTTTATTCTTATAAGTGTATTATCGCTTCACATCTGAAGCTGTCTTTATTCTCTTAAGTGTTATGATTTCACTCTTGAAGCTTACTTTATTCTCTGAAGTGTGTTATCATTTGAAGCTGACTTTATTTTCTTCAGTGTGTTATTGCTATACTACTAAAGAGGACTTTATTTTGTTAAGTGTGTTAATTTCAAGTGTGTTATCACTATACTACTGAAGCTATTTTTATTCTGTTCTGTGTTATTGTTATACTACTGATTCTGATTTTATTCTCTTCAGCACGTTATCTTAATAATACTGAAGCTGACTTTATTCTGTTAAGTGTATTTATAATTAGTACACTACTGAAGCTGACTTTATTCTGTTAAGTATCGGAATTGCAGAATTTCTCGCAATTGTTTTGTAAGTAAGAAAACTGTAAAGTAATTAAAATACTACTCTTTGTGAAATAAGATACAAATACATATCTCTTTAAAGAAGTAAGATTTAAAAGTTAAGTGTGTTATCTGTACAAAACTGAGCTGACTTCATTCTGTTAAGTGGGTATCTGTACACAACTGAAATTGACTTTATTCTGTTAAATGTGTTATCTGACCTGTACACAACTAAAATTGATATGACTTTATTCTGTTAAGTGTGGTATCAGTACACTACTAAAACTGATCTTATTCTGTTCAGCGCGTTATCTTGATAATACTGAAGCTGACTTTATTCTGTCAAGTATCGGAATTAAAGAACTTCTCGCAATTGTTTTGTTAGTAAGAAAACTGTAAAGTAATTGAAATACTACTCTTTGTGAAATAAGATACAAGTACATTTCTCTTCAAAGAAGTAAGATTTAAAAGTATGGTAAGTAAAATGTATTTGGTATTTCTGAGAGGTGCAAGGCCCGGGGTGATGAAGAATATTGAATTTTGTGTTTTTAAAAGATCTAGCAGTAGAGATCATTGACAATAAATTGTTATTTACATAGAAATATTTGAAAACGAGAAGCAGTACATTGTTTCATTTGAATGAAAAAATCGATTAATAAAAGAAATAAGTAGTACATGTATTCACTAATGGAATCATTACAGCCTCATCTTTGATTCATAATACATATATGTATTATTTGCCCTGAAGAGTAAATAAATGAAACTTGTATGCAAAGGTGTAATGCTCAAATGTAGGAAATTAGTCGCTAGAAATGCGATCATGTAGTAAAAAAATAGAGGAATTTGTTCTTTGAGTCTGAGAGATTTAGTGCTCAAATATAGAGAATTAGTCGCTAGAAATGCGATTCTAATAAAATGAATTTAGGGGATTTTTTTCTTTGAGTCAGTCTGATTTAGTTACTATGTTGCCTAAATGATCGGGATGGATGTACAAGAATAATAAGTGTGATAAACTTTGAATATGTAAGGCTGTCCGCTTTCAAAGCACATTGTAATTAGAGAAACCGTTAGCGAACAGCATGGATCCTGACCAGACTGCTGGTCGCAAATGCACTATGTTGGTTTTCTCATGGTGCGGCTCAACTAACGAAACGGCCCAATAATTGTAATTGGAAAAAAAAGATGGAACCGTGATTAACATTTGGTCATGTCTGTATTTTAAATGTGTTTGAAGAAATATATAAGGTAAAGATACTAATTAAATTTGTATTGCAAACATGTAGAGGTAGGTAAACATGTAACATGATATGTATCTCACTTGGTTATCAATAGGCAGTATCTTTGAATATAGATGCATAAGTAAAGTATTCGAAAAAATAGTGGCATTATATCACAACTGAAAAACAAACCGTTGGTAAAGTATTTAAGATAATAGTTTGGTAGTTCACTTCTGAATAACACATTGATCAACATTATCTTTCATTTCAATCAAACATTAGATAACATCTGAGGATCTTCATTCTAGTTTAGTTCATCTTGTAAATAAACCGGTGCGTTTGTTCAAAACTGCTGAATTTCTTAATCTATGCAGCGTGTGGTGTTACACATGTAACACAAACTAGTTATTGAAATGACTGTAAAATAGAACTTTTGACAAGAAAATGTTTTGAATTATATGGTGAACACGAAGAATTGATACTTTTTCGCAAACTATTTCAAATTTTACTTATTGAGAGTTATTGTGTTATGTGTTCTTTCTTTTATCTTAGTGGGCATGTATCAGCTTTCAATGAAGTTACATCAACATCAAAACAACAGAAATATATATACATATATAAGCTCCAGCAGTTATATTTGGTATCAACCTATCAGTTTATAAGCACTTTACGTTAAAGCCCGAAGTCGTCACCGCAGTGTATACGAGTGCTTGACAACAATACACCGAGTCTATTATATCACGTTTTGAAAATAAACATTGGCGGTCTTCTCAAAATAAAGAAATGCAATTATTTTGCACACAAATCTCTTTCTGCTAATGTGCCAACATGGAAGATAAGGAAAATTATGAGTTATATTGGTAATAAATCTATGAATTTTTCTCCATATAAGAGAATTAACATGAACTTTTAAAAGGCAATTTTCCTTCATGTTATCCGTTTTTATGTACTGTAATGTTAGGCCTAAAATGTCTTTGTTTCCGGTAAATTGCTTAAAAATATTAGGGTAGGTAGGTCGGGATTTTTTTTTATTAAGTGAGACTGTTCAAAAAATATTTTTGTGTCAAAAATGAATACAAATAAGGGGGTTATGCCTTTAAAACATCAGTAAGTTTATTTCTAACATCACTGATCATGTTTAAAACATAAAAGTGCCGTTTTTTTTTGTTAAAAAGTTGAAAAAATATTCTCCAAGGCCATAAAAACATTTAATGTTGGGCCAAAAATTTAGGGTAGGTCGTATTACCGGAAATAAACAATTTTTTACGCCTTATTGTAAATAAATTATGTGTGTGTACGTTTCCTCAAAAATGAATTCTTTTGCTCCATATTTTTTGTTGAATGCTTAAGTGCTCTATATTATGTTTTTTAGAGTGTTATGTACGTAAATCTAATTTCAGTAAATAAATAAATAAAACGTTGTGCCACTGTTTTTTGTCAGTATTCCTCCTTAATGATACTGAATCCGTCATGCCAACAGGTAATGACAATATTACTTTGATCAAATTGTGTTTTCATATGGAAGCGTTTGTTTAACAAAATGAATAAATATTTCAGGAAGAACAGTTACTGTAGTGTGTCTGAAATGTACCACATCGAGTGGTAATAATATAATTACTGTCCTGATGTGTAGTATACCATTATTTGTCTTTCTTGACATATAGTATACCATTTTTGTCTTTCCTGATGTGTAGTATACCATTATTTGTCTTTCTTGGCATAAGACATACCATTTTTGTCTTTCCGGACGTGTTGTATACCATTATTTGTCTGTCTTGACAAAGTATACCATTTTCGTCTTTCTGGACGTGTTGTATACCATTATTTGTCTTTCTTGACATAAAGTATACCATTTTTGTCTTTCCTGGTGTGTTGTATACCATTATTTGTCTGTCTTGACATCTAGTATACCATTATTGTCCTTTTTGAAATATAGTATACCAATAATGATTTTCCTGACATAAAGTATACCATTATTTGTCTTTCTTGTCGTGTAATATACAATGTACTAGTATTAGCTAACGTCCATATTCTCGGCAGTTTCGTAATAAAATAATACATTAAATACATTTTAATTGATTCAGTAGATTTTCTGACAGAAACTTTTCATTGTAGTCTTTTTGAATAATTCATACCTATAATCCGTATCTGTAACAATGCGCAACTGAACTTTTACAATGATCGATCATTCCAACCAAAAGTTACATAGTTACATGGTACACAAAATGAATATTTAATGTTTATAAGCCGGATGTCGCTAGCAATTTTGAAAGCAGATGTTTTTGAATGAAACATTATACTGAACGATATGAGATGCCCTGAAAGAGAAACGTGATTCATGTCATCAAAACAACTGTTCCTAGGAGATTAATTGCTATGCAGAATTCATGACCTCAGTCTTATACATGTATTTAAACATTTCAGATAACTAGCCAGTTGAACTTATATTAATATGAACGCATTTATTCAGTAAACCAGTAAGCGTGCACGATAATATCTACATGTTACATACAAGTAGAAAATAAAATGTTCACATTAAGGTACCGGAAAATTGGTACACCTGCATCAAATAACCTGATCTGCATGACTGTCAAAGTCTTCTATTTGGAAATATTGTCTAAAACACTATTAGTCAGCGCAATAATTTTTATGCTACCGCACCAAATTTAGGATAATCCGCTAGCATGACCGCTAGTACTATGTCCGTATTCAAAGGAGAAGATTTTTTTTTTACCAAGTATTGTTTTGTTGTTGTTTTGTTTTCCGTTAAGAGTGTTTAAAATCCTGTGAAGGAAATGTTAGTTACTTCATGGGGATATTTCTTTTTAAAAATTATCGAGTCATTCCTTTTGAAACAGCCAGCCAGTTTAACTTTTGAAATAAAAAGTTGAAATCCACAGGTCGCCCAACACGACATAAACGAAAATATTGCAGGCTCGGTTTGATTGAGTCTGTTCATGGACGGTAGTGGAAGTGCGAGCTACCTTCCACGCCCTCTGGCCCCGGGTTGACCAGAACTCAACATTTACACATGTTATAAGTACCAGAATGTAATTTAGAGATCCGCAGATTTTTCATACGGCGGTGCACATGGGACCTTCGATGAAGCACAGAGTGCAATTCCATGAAAAGGGGCATATGGTCCCCAGATAAAATAATGGAAGTGCCCTAAACGAGAAAACAATGGGCAGAACTAAACAAACTGGAATTTAGGGAGGGGATCTGTGATTATGGAGCCTACATATCACAGAAACTACCAAAAGACAAAATTAAAATGCAGGCACTATATCCAAGGGATGATTAAACAATACCAAACGCTTTTAAAGGGGAGTATTGGAACCACACAGGCCGAAATATTCAAGGTGAAAAATTAAACAGTACACTAACACAACATAAATGTCGTACTGAACGATCTGAGACATCAGACTTGTGTCTTGTACACATACACCGTACTTCCCAATTCTTTCCGCAGTCTTAATATTGATAAACAATGAACAGACATATAATTACCTGTTTGTGTGTCTGTTCTGTATTTTGTTTGATGAGTTCATACCAACTTCTTCAATATTTACTGAGAGACATTTCGAAAAATGAATGATAAAATGTATATGCTTTGGTGCGATTGTTTAAGTTACGTCCATTTGGTCTAGTAATGAATGATAAACAATTATAAAATTACGACAACGGAAAATAATAGAAAAATGGTTCCTAGAGCGACTTAAACGTTATCAAAAATCAATTCGTTGACGATTTCAGTCGGTTTAAGCAATTATAGGATTGGGTTATCCACTTTTCGAATTCTAACTGATTTCCAGAACTAACACCGTTGGCTGGTGCTTATGCCTTACCCCCTAGAGACGAAAACACTTGCATAAGAAGCATATACATAAATTGTATTTCCATTGTAAACGCCATAAAGGATAAATTAAGTACAGAGGAAGCTGTTACAACATAAAATATAGCTTGATGGATACGATGATTAAGAGAAGGACAGAATGTATCCAGTCTGGGGGCATATATTATTAAAACCCATTTTAGGCTTCTGAACGTCACATCACAGTAGTGACTTGACCTTTGTTATTAGGATTTGGTGAAGAGGATAATCATAAAAGTTTTCTAGTACACCTGTTTATGTCTTTACACCAATAAAGTCGTCTGCGTCTTGCTTCTTAATCCCAATTCTAACACGACTAGCAAATAACCTACATACATGTAGAGCAAAATCTATCTCGGGTTATTCTGCAATAAACCACTCGCGTGCAATGACGTCATCCGATCCAGGTGCGTAGCGCGGTCGTAAAATGTAGTTACTATTTTTTCTAACATTGCTGATACTAGAATGTCGTGTTAGAATCGAAATAACAAGTTCCCAAGTGTGATTTATCGTAGAATAACCTGAGTTTTTCGTCCTTATGCGAAACAATATATCATTCAGGCCTACGGCCTTCGTGATATATTCTTACGCAGAAGAACTCAAAACACGGGTTATTCTACGATAAACCACGTTTGGGAACTTATTATTTCTTAAATAAAACATTAAACGTAACAAAACCCACTTCGTGAACATTCTTAGCATTTTACTTCTGCCCCAAGGTTATTTTTGAATGAGGTGAGCAAAATTCAAAACAGTCCCACCGGACTCGACCTTAATTTTTCAATGTTGGAGTTAGAATTCTGTCCTTCTACTTGAGGCAACCTAGAAAAAATTAATTCAGTTTTATTTTGTGTTTTATAATTGTTTACCAATAGTTTGACGTTTCTTTTATCAAAATTTATCGTATAATGAATCCTCTGCAAACGTTTTGGACAGTGGCCATCACTTTGAAATTTATCTCTACTTGAGCTTGAGGAAATATCATTAATCATATAAAATTGATAAAAACGGCACGATAAAAGTTGTTTAAATTTTGCAAACAAGTCTCTCACTGGATACAGTATATTGCTGTAACATTGTTTTGAACATTTGAAATATTCACCATTAGGCGTAAAAATTGTTTGTTTCCGGTAACCCGACATACCCTAAATTTTTGGCCCGGCCCTAAATGGTCAGTGATGTTAGAAATAAACTTACTGATGCTCTAAAGGCAAAATTCTAACACGACCAGCAAATAACCTATATACATGTAGAGCAAAATCTATCTCGGGTTATTCTGCAATATACCACTCGCGTGCAATGACGTCATCCGATCCAGGTGCATAGCACGGTCGTAAAATGTAGTTACCACTTTTTTCTAACACTTTTGATACTAGTATGTCGTGTTAGAATCGAAATAATAAGTTCCCTAGTGTGATTTATCGTAGAATAACCCGAGTTTTTCGTTCTTATGCGAAACAATATATCACTCAGGCCTACGGCCTTCGTGATATATTCTTACGCATAAGAACTCAAAACTCGGGTTATTCTACGATAAACCACGTTTGGGAACTTATTATTTCTTAAATAATTTCCGAAAAGTCTAACTTAAAAAAGAATGTTTTCGACCTACCTATCCTAATTTTTTGAGCATTTTAATGGAAACAAAGATTTTTTTAGGCCTTAGTATTTGATTTAGCTTAATGCCCTGGTACCTATGGAAGGGCATTAGAGCCAGCTGTATGCTATTTATAAACTCGAAATGTCGAGTTGCCAACTCGAAATTTCGATTTAATATATCGTAATTTCTAAGTTGTAATTTCGAGTTACTAAGTCGAAATTTTGGGTTATTAAGTCGAAATTTCGAGTTACGTATCTCGAAATTTCGGATTACTAACTGCAATAGTTTCCGTTGACCTATAGGCCCTGGCCAAGATTAGGTACCTGGTGTATCCATCAGGTAGCCCTACAGTGTCATATGATTAAGATGACCTGGCAGTGTTTGCTCATAAAAGTATCACTATTTAAACCATGTTTAAGTCTGGAAGGTTTTCGACCTAGTTTGAGCCTATATGGCAAGGAAATATAGACCCTACATAAACGTGTAGTAATGAGTCTGACCAAGATTTGGTACCTGGATAGATCTAGATTTTGAGGAGAGGTTACAGGTGACCGGGAAGTAGGGAAGTATCAAACTTGTTTCATTATTTTGACCATATCTGAAAGGTATTCAAACTAGTTCGAGCCCCTACCACCTGAACATACTATACATGTAAATGAAATACAGTTTGAAACCTCGAGTAGCTCTAGAGGCTATGGTGTTGGTCATTCATTGATGTATGGGAGTATATCTTTAAGTCTCTACATGTTGGGTACAATATATGGATGTGTAGATAGATGATACAACTTCGAAGAGTCAAAAGTCGTCCATTGCATTTTTGGCCTTTGGCAGACGGACACACTTTCGGATAAAAAGTCAGGATACGAAGTCGAAACGTGTTATTTAACTCGAAATTTGAACTTGTTAGCTGGAAATTTCGAGTTACTAACTTAAATTCGAATTAATTAGCTCGACATTTCGAGATAGTATCTCAACATTTCGAGTTAAATATCTCGAATTTTCGAGTGAGTAACCCGAAATTTCGAGTAAGTATCTCGAAATTTCGAGTTAATAAATAAAACGCACATGGCACAAATGCTCTTTCGTAGGTACCTGTGCTAAGATCCACACAACTTTCGCGAACAATTAAATTATTTTTAAATTATAAAATAAAAAACTGAAGGTAATCCATCGACAAATAAAAACGCTATTGTATTTCAAACTCCTACGCATCGGCATATATCCAGCGCCGTATTGTAAGCCAGAGAGCCAACCCACAGCGCGTCATGACAACGTGTAAACAATAACTTCTTGTTATAAATTTACGTATCATTAATATGTTCGGGAACAATAAACTGACATAAAAATGAAAATATATGATAATTATGTTCGGTTATTTCTAGATATAGCATAAAAACAAACAAAAATATTTTATGACACATAAAACTAGACTATTGATCGTACGGCTCTCCAGGACGTTATTTCATATATTTATATTATTTTAATACTGTACTGGCAATTTTATGTTCGCCGGATTGTTTACACAGTTAAATAATTGTGTTTGAAATTAAATTTCAATTCTAGAATTCATTCTACCTCAAAGTCATTAAAGTTCCATGAAATGCGTGGAGTTGTTATTTTCACGTTGACGTCATTTCCATTTAAATTATCCTTTTTTGGGCCGTAATACGTTTACGCTTTGCCACGGAACGGGCATATATAAAAAGGTTCCCTTGTTAAAACATCCCCAAAAAGTGACAATAACAGCAGTTTTATTGAATACAAGACGCTGTCGTTAAAACCATGGAGCGTATAACCTCACATGGAAAAATATAGCATGCATTAAATAAATAATGCTCTTGCTTGCGCCTAAATGTATATCGCGAATGATAGCATTTCCTGAAGCAGTCTAGAATATTGCATAGCAAGTGCTTCGAGACGAGAGCAATATCGCCGTTGTTGTTATACATATAAGCCTTGTGTAATTTGAATTTTAAGGGTTAGAACTATTCTAATAACGGTAATATTTTGTGAATTAGTTAACATATTGGTAGTGACAAACTTTGAAAATAGCATTAAACATAAAATAGACAGGATTTACATTTGTAATACACGCATTTATTTGAAGAAATTAGCAAAACATCTGTAATTATTTTCAAAATGTTACAGATTTGTGTTTTGCGCGAATATTTGATGGTCGTATTTGTTTCGTCTATAATGGCAAAGTCACATAAATATTCCGTGGTCCAGTCGTCAAGTGTTAGGTACGCTAATGTCACTAAATCTTACCCAAACACTAACAAGCTACCATGTCTCGCATTATGCGATTTAATGGATGGGTGTTCGTCTGTCAACCATAACTCGGATACGCACGAGTGTGAGCTTACCAGTCATGTTCCAAGTATTCTGGCTCCTGAGCCAGCAACGGCTTCAAACTGGAGGGTATATTACAATGGTTAGTACATTTTCTTATCCGTCCTATTTCCATGAAAATCAAATAACTAAATGGAAGGGTGTCATAAAGTTGGCTTTATACTGACTGTGACGAAAGTAATGTTTTGTCTGGCTTCTTGCCTTACTTACTACACGCATCAGATACGTTAATGATTAAGCATAATTGAAAGATTTTGTTGATATCTAAATATATTATATTTAAGTATATATTTCAATTCATTCATGTATCGGAATCATCACTGAATCAATATTGACATTGGTAAGGGAAAAAAATCTAAATTTAAGTTAACGTTGCACTGGTTTCAAAATATTAGTCGTATTTTTTATGCAAGAAAAATTTGTCAGAGTATATTATTTTTGGAAAGAAGCTGTGGCGTATGACCGTTTTTGGAACAGCAACAGCTTGATAAATTAAAATCAAAACAAAGCATAATTATTGGATAAGGCGATTAAAATCTGCAAACATTTTTTTTAAATGACGTTTAAGATCATAATAAGGGCTTAGCAAATATAATTTAAGACGCATTAGCAAATTTTATCATTTTCTTGCTGCAGAATATTATGAAATTAGATACTTTTTATCAGGAGAAGCATAAAAGTATATTCTCACTAATAAGCTAATTATAAGAACAAAAAAATAGAATACCACATCCGAATAGGAATTATACATGATCTTTTGAATCAGAACACACACACATATCGAATTCTTACTAATTATTCATAGTCTGTATGTCGACCAAAAAACCCAAAGCTGGAGTATGCACAAAATATTTTTACATGAAAAGGTTCTAAAACATGTACCTTCATAGAAACCGGATGATGCAATATTTTGTCATCATTGAACATTTTGAATTATCAAAATGGCCGCCAAAAATGCAAAGATGACATATCTCCTAAATTACAGGAGATAAGAACAGGATTGCGATGTCAATATAACATTTATTGCTAGAGGTAACAAGATAAAATTCAAATGTAAAATTTAGAGAAGAAATTCGGTTTAAAAATCCGAAATGGCGGTCCAAATGGCCGCCAAAAACAAAAATCCCTATATACTGCATTACACACTCTGAATGTGCGGGACTTTCTGACGGTATATGGGTACTTCTTATAATTAGAAATGTTTTCAACTCTTTAGATATTTCTCCAGTAATTTTATGACAAAAAAAGTGGTTAAATGGCAAGGAAAGCCTGAAAATAAGTTAAATTTAATATGAAAGCCATCCTCGAGCCTTTCATACCTCTGAAAGAATTTTTAAAATCGGAATACTATTGAAAAAGATATATATTTGAAATAAAGAAAATGACTGATCATGGAGGCAGCCATTTTAGTGTTTATGACGTCATTTATACACTGTTCAATTCTTTATCTAGCAAAAACTCTTTTACATAGACTAATTAAACATGTTTCTTGGGTGTAAGATGTAAAACACTGTAATCCTTTTTACTATAGCTTGAAAAAGTAGAGAAATCATTTTACAGAAATAAGTACATACAGTTCAAAATAATTATGTTCAAATATGTTTCAAGAAATTTAAGAAATCCGCCATTTTGTTTTTGTTGCCATGGAAACAAAATGACAGCCATTTTGATGAAATATTTAAATGCTGAAAACTTTCTCATTTTTAACCCGATTTTGAATTTTTTTCCACTTCTTTAAATGAAATAAGAAACCCTAGCAGACGGAATAAACAGAAGAACAACATTGCCTTTCTCTTTAAGATGGATATTCTTATTCAAAAGCATATGACTTTGAACATAAAATGCAAATAAGAAGTTGGTATGAATTGCTATCAATTTTCTGTCCTGTCAAAACACCCCAAAAGTGACAGTAACAGCAGATTTATGCTAGAATATATTTTTTTAAAAGTACGCTCAAAGTTATTGCTACGCTACGTGCGTACGCAATAGTAAAGAAAACACATATGTCAGTTCTGTACAAACATATTTTATATTGTTGTTTATACATGTAATAAATAATACATACACCCGTAGTATCTTATACGTACGCACTTAGCAATACACAAACATCGATGTTATTTTCAGATAGTTTCATTTTTCTTCAAATGTGATCCGACATTAACACTTTGTTAAGTGATACTATAAGGACTTCAGAAAGGTGTAAATAGGCCTTCCTGGCCAAATGGTTAAAGTGGTGGCTATGATCACTTTCCACTTACCATCGTGTGTTCGTACCCCGAATTACACAATTCTTTCATATGAGGAAGCCGTTACGAAATGGTTCCGCCGAGATTCCCGTCCATGACGTAAACAATTAACAAGGACACCTTGAAATTCCCTCCACAACTAAAAGCTTGAAAATCGCCGCATGGCCTGAAATGTATCGACTGACTTTAACCCAACACTCTAATATCAAAAGAGATTTCAGATATTATTTTTAAGGGTCTTTTGTGATTCATAACCGCGCTAATGGCTTTGTCTTTACAGATCGTTTCATTCATGGTGTTGACGCATGGCAAGCTTCAACGTACTATTTCCTCTCGTCAAACCTCGCTATTGATGGTAACTACAAAAATTATATTGAGGAAGATATCTCTGGGCACTGTGCCCATACCAACGGGGGAAGCTCCTCCTGGACTATGGAATTGGAGCGCGTTGCAGATGTGTCTTACGTCAGAATATACTTCAGGAATCAAATGGCAAATAGTACGTAACAATTTGAGTGAATATGCGTGCGTGCGTGTGTGCGTGCATGTGTGTGTATTAATCAAATAATATAGGCTTGTCTTTAGCAGTGTTATATGTTTTGTTGCATGTCATCTATATGCTATATAAATATTTATATCGCTTTTGATCTGACTTATTGTATCTTCTCACATAAGCGTTACGATAAAGTATCGGTTTTGGTACTTGCATATACTCATGTATGCTTATACACGAAATACTGAATGCTCTGCAAGTTTTGACATGTTTTTTCAGGTTTCTATAAACTATTCTATCTCTTTTTATATGTCCAGAATGATGCAACGTGTAATGGTACAAGTCGTCCGTCTGTCCGTCCGTTTGTTAGCAATTAATTTTCCGCTAAAAAACAGATATTCATAAAACATAGATCACCTTGGTGAGGATGTCACCTAATTAGTACAGATCATCAAAGCTACTGAAGCATATAAGGTGTCCTTGATGTGACATACTGACTAATGCCATTCGGTCATCAATGCCATAATTAAGCTAGTACGCGCTCGGACTAACATATCACGTAGACGAGCTGTATTGTAAAACAAAAATAAACATATCACACGAAATCTAAAATTTTAAATGAAATCTATAGGAATATCTTTTTGAACTTTGATGGATATTACCTTTTAAAATGATGTTCATATTGAAATAAATATCAAAATTCGTAAGATCTGGATCCAACCAAGGACTTAAATTACAACTAGAACTTATTTACTTAAGGAAAATACCTTGATATCTCTCATCTTATATACCCTGGATAACAGTTATATTCTTAATATAATCGAAAATGTACCGTGCCAGAAATCAGTAACCTTCAACTAATAGAATATTTAAAATAAACTTGAATTCCGCAAAAATATAGATCATTGTCTGACATCAGATAAAGCATGCGAGTGTAGAACACCCCTCCCCGCTACCCTCCCCAGCTCTGTTAAAATTGACCGCCGCGGTCACTCCATCCCCTTTATATTGTTAAATAAAAGAAAAATTGAAATTTAAAGAATCAACAGAAAAAAACCCAAAAGAATCTTAGAAAGATAATTATCAATTTGAATACGGAATGAATTGATCCCCATTTGGGTATAACTGGATACAAAATCAAAGGAGGGATTGTGATCGCATGTTGGACTTTATAAGAGTGTGGGTGGGGGTGAAGGCGGAGAGAAGCATCAGTTCGATTAAATCTGTAACCTTTTACTTCCGTTGCCAAGGATTGCGCTAAGTGTACATTGATCTACACATTGGACAAAATAGTTATTCCAGACTTTGTTTTATTATGTATGTTCACGAGATATAGTGAAATTTGCAAAACCCCTCACAACCTTTAGTACTGGCATATTAAGCAAAAATTTATTTAAAGAAGGCAATCTCTGATGACGACGAACTATAACAACACTGTGTCTTAATACTGGAGATTGTTCAGCAGCCACACGGCACTTAAAGATTGCTGTTGTGATAGTTCATAATCTCTAACACGGTCCTTTGGAAGCATTGAGAGAAAAGAAAGCAATTATAGTAAACTGGTTTGTTTGTTCTCATATTTGTACAATTTAGATTTCAGAAACACCAATATTCGTTTGCTGATATCTGAAACAAAAGAGGATTCCGACAACAACATCGGTACAGACTGTGCTAACTACGTCGGACCTCCGGAATCGCCTGCTCTACCAGTAAAAGTCACGTGCACTCAACCTGTAACAGGAAAATTCCTGAAGCTCATACGTGCAGGAACACTGACCCTTTGCGAAGTTGAGGTTTATTCTGTTTAGTATGTTATCATTATACTACTGAAATGGAAGTTTGTTCTTATCAGCATGAAATCACTCTACTTAAGTTGATGTTTATTTTGTTTAATTTGTAATTATTATACTACTTAAGTGGGGGTTTATTCTCTATGTATGTAATCATATTTCAAAAGTTGAGGACTACTCTGTTCAATAAGGAATCATTATACTAATCATTATGCTACAGAAGTGGAGGTTTATTCTGTTAAATATGATACTATAATACTTAAGATTTATACTGTTAAGTATGATACCACACTACATACGTTAAGGTTTATTCTGTTCAATATGTAATCGTAACACTACTGAAGTGGAGGTACGTTCAGTTCAGCATATTATCATTACTCTATTATAGTTGAGGTTTATGCTGATAATAATGTTATCATTATACTACTGAATTTTGGTATATTCTGTCATGTATGTTATCTTTATACTACTGAAATGGAAATTTATTCTGTTCATTATGTAATAATTAAACTATTGAAGTTGAGGTTAATTCCGTTAAGCATGTTATCATAACACTATTGAAGTTGAGGTATTCACTGAAAATTATGTTATCATTACATTACTGAATTTTAGATTTATTCTATCAGGTAGGTATGTTATCATTATACTACAGAAGCGGGTTTTTTTTTTCTTTTAAGCGTGTAATCATATTTCTAAAATTGAGGTTTATTCTGTTAAGAATGATACTGTACTACTTCAGGTTCATTCTATTCAATATGTAGGTTATACTTCTGAAGTTGAGGATGACTTCTATTCAGTAAAGCATATTTTCATTCATACTGAAGTTTAAGTTTTTTCTGTTAGGTAATTTATCATTATACTACCCGCAGTGTAAATGTTATTCTTTAGTATGTAGTGAATTTATTCTGTTAAGTGTGTTATCAGTATGCTGACTTTATTCTGTTAAGTGTGTAATTATGTCATTATGTGTCATTGTGCTACTGAACCCGCCTCGGTAGTCTAGAGGTAGAGCGCCTTTCGAGTGCGGGAGGTAGTGGGTTCTATCCATGACCGTGTCATACCAAAGACGTTAGAAATGGTACTAGCAGCTTCCTCAGTTGGCGCTCAGCATTAAGAGGATAGTACTAGGACTGGTCAGCCCGGTGTCAGTATAATGTGACTGGGTGGGGTATCATGTCACGTGTCTACGGCGTGATATTCCAGTGAGGCAGCACTATAACGTTGGGCATTGTGCTCACTGCAATAAGTAGACACCGTCGTTTATATGACCGAAAAATTGTTGAAAAAGACGTTAAACTCGAGTTATCAGTTCACTTTATTCTTATAAGTGTATTATCGCTTCACATCTGAAGCTGTCTTTATTCTCTTAAGTGTTATGATTTCACTCTTGAAGCTTACTTTATTCTCTGAAGTGTGTTATCATTTGAAGATGACTTTATTTTCTTCAGTGTGTTATTGCTATACTACTAAAGAGGACTTTATTTTGTTAAGTGTGTTAATTTCAAGTGTGTTATCACTATACTACTGAAGCTATTTTTATTCTGTTCTGTGTTATTGTTATACTACTGATTCTGATTTTATTCTCTTCAGCACGTTATCTTAACAATACTGAAGCTGACTTTATTCTGTTAAGTGTATTTATAATTAGTACACTACTGAAGCTGACTTTATTCTGTTAAGTATCGGAATTAAAGAATTTCTCGCAATTGTTTTGTAAGTAAGAAAACTGTAAAGTAATTAAAAATACTACTTTTTGTGAAATAATATACAATTACATTTCTCTTCAAAGAAGTAAGATTTGAAAGTTAAGTGTGTTATCTGTACACAACTGAGCTGACTTCATTCTGTTAAGTATGTTATCTGTACACAACTGAGCTGACTTTATTCTGTTAAGTATGTTATCTGTACACAACTGAAATTGACTTTATTCTGTTAAATGTGTTATCTGTACACAACTAAGATTGACTTTAGTCTGTTAAGTGTGGTATCAGTACACTACTAAAACTGATCTTATTCTGTTCAGCGCGTTATCTTAATAATACTGAAGTTGACTTTATTCTGTTAAGTATCGGAATTACAGAATTTCTCGGAATTGTTTCGAAAGTAAGAAAACTGTAAAGTAATTAAAATACTACTCTTTGTGAAATAAGATACAAGTACATTTCTCTTCAAAGAAGTAAGATTTAAAAGTATGGTAAGTAAAATATATTTAGTATTTCTGAGAGGTGCAAGGCTCTGGGTGATGAAGAATATTGAATTTTGTGTTTTTAAAAGATCTAGCAGTAGAGATAATTGACAATAAATTGTTATTTACATAGAAATATTTGAAAACGAGAAGCAGTACATTGTTTCATTTGAATGAAAAAATTGATTGATAAAAGAAACAAGTAGTACATGTATTCACTAATGGAATCATTATAGCCTCATCTTTGATTCATAATACACATATAGATATGTATTATTTGCCCTGAGGAGTAAATAAATGAAACTTGTATGCAAAGGTGGAATGCTCAAATATAGGAAATTAGTCGCTAGAAATGCGATCATTGTAGTAAAAAAATAGAGGAATTTATTCTTTGAGTCTGAGAGATTTAGTGCTCAAATATAGAGAATTAGTCGCTAGAAATGCTATTCAAGTAAAATGAATTTAGGGGATTTTGTTCTTTGAGTCAGTTTGATTTAGTTACTTGCCTATTAAATGATTGGGGATGGATGTACAAGAATAATAAGTGTGATAAACTCTGAATATATAAGGCATTTTTTCTTAAAAGCGGGGTGCTTTAAAGTTCATAAGACCTTATTTCTTTTCGGGAAATGTGAAATGATGAGTAACTATATATAGAAATTGATTTTATGAGCTTTAGTTTTCATGGCAGGGCATATATGAAATTTGAATATAGATTCTAGTTAGGTATAATATTCCGAATAGTTATCAGAGGTTTGCAGAGATTCTGAAAAGTCCTAACAAATTAAAGGCGATACAACAATTAACAGTAGATGATGTATGCTTACGCATGTTTTAAGCCATCAGAATAAAAATGGTGAAGAAAATTAAATGAAAGCTTATATGAATACAACACGGATTGATAACATTGAACCAGGAAGTACAAACGTCATTAAAACGTTAAACGAAATATTTTATGATTAATTTCTTGGATAAAAATATAATGCTGGATTGTGTTCATATCTTTAAAGGATTATTCTATAGGCGTGATTCCTTTTATAAGACGTGCATTTTCATTCTTATAGACGTGTTCCCATTTTATAGAAGTGTCTTTTTATCTTATAGAAGTGTAACCTTTGATAGATGTGTTTTAATTTCTAGAAGTGAATTCATCATTTAGATTTGAATCCTCAGTTTTGTGTGTTTGAGTTTTATAACTGAGTCGCACCATGAGAAAACCAATATAGTGAATTTGCGACCAGCATGGATCCAGATCCGCGCAGTCTGGTCAGGATCTATGCTGTTCGCTTTCAAAGCCTATTGTAATTAGAGAAACCGTTAGCGAACAGCATAGATCCTGACCAGACTGCCGGTCGCAAATGCACTATGTTGGTTTTCTCATGGTGCGGCTCAACTAACGAAGCGGCCCAATGACTATAATTGGAAATAAAAGATGGAACTGTGATTAACATTTGGTCATGTCTGTATTTTAAATGTGTTTGAAGAAATATATAAGGTAAAGATACTAATTAAATTTGTATTGCAAACATGTAGAGGTAGGTAAACATGTAACAGGATATGTATCTCACTTGGTTATCGATAGGCAGATCAGGCAGTATCTTTGAATATAGGTGCATAAGTAAAGTATTCGAGAAAATAGTGGAATTATATCACAACTGAAAAACAAACCGTTGGTAAAGTATTTAATATAATAGTTTGGTAGTTCACTTCTGAATAACACATTGATCAACATTATCTTGCCTTTCAATCTAACATTAGATAACATCTGAGGATCTTCATTCTAGTATAGTTCATCTTGTAAATAAACCTGTGCGTTTGTTCAAAACTGCTGAATTTCTTAATCTATGCAGCCTGTGGTGTTACACATGTAACACAAACTAGTTATTGAAATGTCTGTAAAATAGAACTTTTAACAAGAAAATGTTTTTAATTATGAACACGAAGTATTGATACTTTTCCGCAAACTATTTCAAATTTTACTTATTGAGAGTTATTGTGTTATGTGTTGTTTCTTTTATCTTAGTGGGCATGTATCAACTTTAAATGAAGTTACATCAACATCAAAACAACAGAAATATATATACATATATACATATTTAAGCTCCAGCAGTTATATTTAGTGTCAACGTATCAGTTTATATACACTTTACGTTAAAGACCGATGGATAAGAGTGCTTGACAACATTGGCGGTCTTCTGACAATAACTAACATGAACTTTTCAAGTCATGTTATCTTTTTTATATAATCTCATTGTAAATAAATGACGTTTGTTTATCATTTACCAATACTTTTCCTCAAAAATGATATCTTTTGTTCCATATGTCTTCTTTAAAAGCTTAAGTGCTCTATAGTAAGTGTTTTGTGTGTTATGTACGTAAATCTATTGTCAGTAAATAAATAAGTAAAACATTGTGTCACGTTATTTTTTGTCAGTACTCCTCCTTCATGGTACTGAATCCGTCATGCCAACAGGTAATGACAATATTACTTTGATCAAATAGAGTTTTCATATGGAAGCGTTTGTTAAACAAAATTAATTAAGATTTCTGGAAGAACAGTTACTGTAGTGTGTCTGAGATGTACCACATCGAGCGGTAATAGCATTATTTGTAGTATACCAGTTTTGTCTTTCCTAACGTGTAGTATATCATTTTTTTGTCTTTCCTAACGTGTAGTACACCATTTTTGTCTTTCCTAACGTGTAGTATACCATTTTTGTCTTTCTTGACGACGGACGTGTAATATACTATTATATTCTCGACAATTTCGTAATTAATTAAATAAAACATAAAATACATTTTAATTGATTCAATAGACTTTTCATTGTAGTCTTAATGAATAATTCATACCGATAATCCATGCGCAAATGAACTCTTATTATGATCGAAGTTACATAGTTGTACGGTACACAAAATGAATACTTAATGTTTGAAAGCCGGGTGTCGCTTGCTTTGAAAGCACATGTTTTCGAATGAAACTTTATACTGAACGATATGAGACGCCATGAAAGAGAAACGTGATTCGTGTTATGAAATACGAAACGACTGTTCCTAGGAGATTGCTATGTAGAATTTATACATGTATTTAAGCATTTCAGATAACGAGCCACTTGAACTTAAATTAGTATGAACGCATTTATTGTGTAAACCAGTAAGCATGCATGATAATATCTACATGTTACATTCAAGTAGAAAATAAAATGTACACATTAAGATACACCTGCACCAAATAAAACTTGTCTGGGTGACTGTCAATGTCTTCTAAACGATTATTTCTGTTTGGAAATATTGTCTGAAACACTTTTAGTCAGCGCAATACATTTTATGCTACCGCACGAAATTTAGGATAATCCGCTAGCATGTTCGCTAGCATGACCGCTAGTACTATGTCCCTATTCAAAGGAGAAGATTTTTTTTACCAAGTATTGTTTTGTTGTTGTTTTGTTTTCCGTTAAGAGTGTTTAAAATCCTGTGAAGGAAATGTTAGTTACTTAATGGGGATATTTCTATTTAAAAATTATCGAGTCATTCCTTTTGAAACGGCCAGCCAGTTTAACTTTTGAGACTTATGTCTTGTACACACACACCATACTTCCCAATCCTTTCCGCAGTCTTAGTATTGATAAACAATGAACATATAATTACGTTGTTTTTTGTTTTTTTTTGTCTGATCTGTTTTGTTTGATGAGTTAATACCAACTACTTCAATATTTACTGAGAAACATTTCGAAGAAAAGAATGATAAAATGAGCCGTGCCATGAGAAAACCAATATAGTGGGTTTGCGACCAGCATGGATCCACCCCAGCCTGCGCATCCGCGCAGTCTGGTCAGGATCCATGCTGTTCGCTAACAGTTCCTCCAATTCCAATAGGCTTTAAAGGCGACCAGCATGGATCCTGACCAGACTGCGCGGATGTACAGGCTGGTCTGGATCCATGCTGGTCGCAAAGTCACTATGTTGGTTTTTTGATGGCGCGGCTCAAATGTATATGCCTTTGTGCGGTAGTTTACCTTACGTCCATTTGATCTAGTAATTAATGGGTGATAAACATTAGAGCATATGCCTTATTCCCTAGAGACGAACACAATCCCCTGGTACATAACTTTATTATGCTTATTAACGTACGTTTCTATTTGGTTCTATATCCGTGTCCAATCACTTTCGAGGAGCGTCAGTCTGCTGTTTTATTATAGGTCTCGATTGCTTAAAATGTTATGACAGTTATATCTCTAAATAATTCACTTGGAAAACTTTCTAAAACATGTTTTGAATTAAACATAAAGATTGTGTCACAATTATAAAGCATATTGTTCATACCGGTTAAAAATCAACATAAATTTACACATAGTTGTTCGGTTCCATTGAGCCGTTTCAATGAGATCCAATTCTTTTGCATATTTCATTTGACATTTAGATAAATGTTTGTCACTTGGAAACTAGATAACAGGTTTGGATATGTGTGCTATATATGGAGCCATTTCCACCGGGAATATTTATTACAGTTGCACCAAACAGAAAAGAATATCTAATAAGTTTGCAAGTATCAATCGACGGTGGTCAAATTGCATGTGAATAAAGAAGCACTTGGAACTGTTTTGCTCTAACCCTTTTGATGGAGTTTTTGAACAATGTAGATTAAATTCTGTTGTATATTTCATGAAATGTATCAACATACGATAGTTTATATTTAGTTTACAGCCACACATGTTTGTACAAAACAATACCAGTCCGGGTAGGTGTAATATTATTTTTTTCTTTGAAAGGGGAATCAAAATCCTGTTTACGTAACCGCAGAAAGACATATGTATTTAAAGTTCCATAAGGCTTGAAAATTTCTATGTTAAAAACAGACAAAGCAGCTGTCAATATAAATTTTGTGCATTCTTAGATAGTTAAAAAATTTCGATATTGCACATGAAGGTTTACTGTTAGAACTATAAGGGAGGAAATCAAAACATCAGATTGAGTAATACTTTCTACTGTGTTAACCCATATTCAAACCCTGGACACTTATATAAGGAAACAATTAGCGAAAATAAGCTTTAAAAAATAAATGTATTTCATGTTTACAACAAAAATGTGGCAGCCATATTATAATCAAATTTATTATGAGCCATTAAATGATCTCAACAAGACCCTGTTTTGTTTTTAAAAAACTGGAAACACTATTGTGTTTTGTGCAATTCAAAATTATTGTTGTAACTTCTCACACAGGAGTATGCACGAGAATTTCGAAATTTCTGCATTGTACTGTTTTTATTATTACAATATGTTATATCTACATATACTTTAATGTAATGTAAAATGTTGTATTCGAGAAAAATGTGACAAATTAGATAACTTAAAGTTTTTGTGCATTTGAAGACTAACCATTTATATAAAATGTTGTAAATTAGCTCAGACATCAATTTACTTACACTTATTATCAAATATTCGTCATAGAATTAAGATTCATAGTAATAGAAATAGTATCGTGTCCCCAAAACGATATACTGTCATTTAGCTCACCGCTCGTCTGATCTCACAAGTTAGTTCGCTGACTTTGAAAGACAGATCCCAGCCAAGTAAGGGGATGTGTTTTCTGTGTTTTGTTCTAAAATTAGGGAGCAAAGTAACGGGAAATATGAAAGATTTATTTGCTCAACTATGCACAAACCAACAAGTACAGGACAAGGTCCTGGAGGTTGTGTAAGAATGTGTTCAGACAAATAATAATGAAAATACATTGTTGTTTTTGATGAGGCTATGCTCCACTTAGGTTGAATATATAGGTCAAAGTGCATTTGAATAAAGAGGCACTTGGAATTGTTTCGCCCTAACCCTTTGGATGGCGTTTTAGAACAATGTATATTAAATTCTGTTGTATATTTCATAAAGTGTATAACATACGATAGTGAATGTTAAGTTTACAGTTTCACATGTTGTTACAAGACAATTTCAGTACGGGTAGGTGTAATATTATTCTTTTTTCTCTTAGAAAGCCGAAACCAAATCCTGTTTACGTAACCGCAGAAAGACATATGCACTTAAAGTTCCATATGGCTTAAAAATTCTATGTTAAAAACGGATAAAGCTGTCAATATAAATTTTGTGCATTCTTAGATAGTTAAAAAAATTCGATATTGCACAAGAAGGTTTACTGTTAGAACTATAAAGGGAGGTAATCAAAACAATGGATTGAATAATACTTTCTACTGTGTTAATCTCATATTCAAACCTTGGAAACTTATATGAGGAAACAATTGATAACTTAAAGTGTTTGTGCAATTGAAGACAAACCATTTGTATAAAATGTTATAAATAAGCTCAGTCATCAATTTACTTACACATGTTATCAAATATTCGTCATAGAATTAAGATTCATAGTAATAGAAATAGTATCGTGTCCCAAAAACGTTATACTGTCATTTAGCTCACCGCTCGTCTGATCTCACAAGTTAGTTAGATGACTTTGAAAGACAGATCCCAGCCAAGTAAGGGGATGTGTTTTCTGTGTTTTGTTCTAGAATTAAGGAGCAAAGTAACAGGAAATATGCAAGATTTATTTGCTCAACTATGCACAAACCAACAAGTACAGGACAAGGTCCTGGAGGCTGTGTAAGAATGTGTTCAGACAAATAATAATGAAAATACATTGTTGTTTTTGATGAGGATATATGCTCCACTTAGGTTAAATATATAGGCATAAGCAGATGTAATACATCATAATTTTTTGTCTGTTTGTTTTGGGTTCAGTGCCGTTTTTCAACAGTATTCAGTTATAACCTGTTCTCTGCAAGTAACTGCCAAATTCGACACTTGAATCAGAATGATTTTAGACACAATGTCTTTGATCAATAGTCATGGACAACATACGCCTCGCAAGGGGATTGAACGGACGACCCAACGCTCCGTAGATCTGCGCTCTCCTGAGCTAAGCGGGCGAATATAAGAAATATCGACAATGATCGTAAGAAGCCGATGATGTAACAGCAAGAGTAATTGCTTTTGCTGCAGTATTGTGTAAAGGCAATGCAAAGCAAACTGTTAAGTCTGTTTAAATAATGTCTTAATAAGATAGTGTCAACAAGTGAGCTTAAGCAAACTTTTAATTCTATATATATATATATATATATATATATATATATATATATATATGGCTTTAACAAGATAGTGTCAACAAATTAGCTGAAGCAAACTCTAAATTCTGTATATACAAGGTTTTAATAAAATAGTGTCAACAAATGGGCTAAATAAAGCTCTAAATCTGTAATTAAATATTGTGAACGAGTGGGCTAAAGCAAACTCTAAAATTTGTATATATAAGGTTTTAATAAAATAGTGTCAACATATGAGCTAAAACGAACTCTAAATTCTGTGTATACAAGGTTTTAACTAAAAAGTATCAGCAAACAAGCTGAAGCAATCTATATATAATGTTTTAACAAGAAAGTGTCACCCAATGAGCTAAAGCAAACTCTTTATTCTCTGTATATAAGGTTTGAACAAAATAGTATCAATAAATGAGCTTAAGCATACACTAAATTCTATATCAAACAAGTGTCAACAAATGAGCTTAAGCAAACTTTTAAGTCCGTATATATAAGGTTTAGATAAAAAAGTGTTAAAAATGAGCTAATAACAATCTCTTCAATCCGTATATATCATATTAAGTTTTACCAAACATGTGTCAATAAATGAGCTAAAGCAAACTCTTCTATCCGTATATATAAGGTTTAAACAAACACGTGTCAACAAATGAGCTAAAACAAACTCTTCAATCCGTATATACGAGGGGTGTTCAATAAATACCCGGAAAAGTGCTCTCATTTCTTTATTTCTGGTCTCATTTTGCTAAAAATTTAAAATATGACGGATATGAACATACTGAATGCAAATACCTAAATTACAGATTTCAGAACATGCACAATATTTATTTGTCGTCTCCTAGGCAACGCCATCACCTCAAAAGCGACCCAACGTCATTATGATGCTGTCATATCACACTCAATTAATCAATACAACTCGTGACTACCATTGATTCAATGTTTATCACCATTAAATGCATTTTACACCTTCCTAAGAATAAGTAAATACTGTTCATATGATGTTCCTGACGTATTGAAGAAATTGGACACTGAACTGATGCCCTATCAAGGAGCTATTTAATTTATTAAATGTGACTGAGCGTTATTTTTCATGTCTGTAACATAAATCGTCAGAAATATTCTCCTGACCACTTTTAAACGTCACGTCCCACTAATAAAATTTTGTTTTCTTCAGGGCATTGTCCCTTAAACCTTTTTCAGCATAGCATTTGTCTCTTTCCTTGATTTTGGATTCAGAACACAAAATGTTATCTCACATCTCCGTTCAACACTGATTTTCAAGCGACGACCAACTCAATATGCCTGCCAAATATTTTAATGATGTCACATTTATAATTTGACGTTATTGGCGTAACGCTTACTTTTCATACCAATATTCACCCAATTTAAAAAAAGGTAGCTTGAAAAATAGGTAAGTGGCAAGTAATGTTTTAGCGCATGTAAAATAGAAAAAGAGACAAAATTGGGCCGGATGACGTCACATGACGTTGCCATGGGGACTCGCATTTACTTATTATTTATCCAAAGACAATCTAATTTTGACATATCAACTCAGTATTCCCTAGTCTACATTTTGTAGCATTTTCATTTATTTTTGTTGATACCTGAAGAATTGAGAGCACTTTTCCGGGTATTTATTGAACGCCCCTCGTATAAGGTTTTACAAAACATTTGTCAACAAACGAGCTAGAACAAACTCTTAATTCTGTATATACAAGGTTTGAACAAAATAGGGTCAACAAATAAGCTAAAGCAAACTCTAAATCTGTAACAAAATGTTGTCAACAAATAAGCTAAAGCAAACTCAAATTGCTATACAGATAAGGTTTTAACAATCTTATAAATGGACAAAAAATTAGTTTAGTCTGTTGGATATTGGATGTCTCATCAATAAATCGTGTATAGCGATATATCTAAATACAATACAAATTGGCTAAACTTTACGCTAGAAACATCAATTTCATGACTCCCGAGAAATGGGCTCCAAAATTTCCGTACACATTCAAATGGTAAATCCGGAAGAGACGACTACAAGAAGCGCTCTATGAAATAAAATTGATATCAGAAACTGGACCAATACACCGTAAATAAACTTTGCTGTCAGTTTTTAAATTTTGCACAATGATTAATTGCTGTACCGGGTCTCTGTTCAAACATTTGTTTTAGTGATATCATTGAGCAAATATGTATATTAGTAAAGACAAATTCCCAAAATAAAGTACATACATTAATACATAAGACAATACAGGAAGGGATAAAAATGGTAGACAAGTCTTATAGAATTCTCCCTCGCAGACAAAATAAAACTGTAGGGTATATCGAGCGTCAAGGACGTAGTCTTACAATATGAATCGTTATTAATCTGAAAATTGGAAAGGGGAAGAGAAAAATCGAGTAGTAATTATAAAAAGCTGTATGTGTAGAATTGTAGAAAGATAGAATAAGTCGAAGATAGAAATGGAAATGAGACTGTCTCATGGTTACTTAAAGAATCCCTTATATTCGGATATTTACGGTATACATACATGAATAATAAAAAAGTCATGTTATCGTGATCATATCAAAGTCTTTATCGAAGTTTCACAGGTTATCAAGAAGATCGTTTTGACAATCATTTCTTTGCACTGCGGTTGAAAAACACTGCAAAATATGGAGGATATTTGCTTTTTTTTCAGTGTGATATGGATATTTATCTTTACCGATATTAAGGGAGACAGTTCAATATTTTCACGAAGGCGGAACCTTAGTGAAAAAATATTCGAATTGTCTCCCCTATTTGTGAAGATACATTCCGATATCACACTGAAAACAAAGAAATTTTCTTATTATTTTATGCTGATTTGTGAAGATCAATGAATTTTCTGCTTATTACATGCTTACATAATAAAAAAACACCTACACTTCATGACAAAATTCGGATTTATTTAGGCTACCTTTTTACATATAATGCATTAGCTAAATAACCATGGGCACTTATAAATTGTGATATCGAATATATTTACATCATATAATGATAATTAAATTGTGCACAAGATATAATGTTAATGTTTGACTATATCAAAATCTAATCACATATAAAATTATAATGGTCAATTGTCATCTTATAAATTAAATATATAATTTATTTTAGGTCGATTGTGAAGCATGTTCTACACTTTATATTAATCACTCTCGACACCTCCCATCGCCACGAGGGTATGAGGGTAACCCTTATAATGTCATATCTACATAATAAAATAACTCATCTCTAATTGTTAATGTACAAAAGATAACATAGTAATTATAAAAATACATAGCATATAATAATTAAAGCATAACCTATAATGAGAAAAACACATATAATTATACAATATATAATGACACATCTACAATAACATCAACTATCTACAAACAGTATACAACATACTAAGGCGTATAATTATGGTGTAAGCTGAGTCTCCGGTTTTGTATGTTTATTTATCAATGAACTAGCATCAGTTGTATGTGTAATATGGGGTCCGGGTGAGTTCAGATTTAGCTGAAGTATTTATTTTGATATTAGTGAATGATGTTGCCCTTGTTACAGACATAATTTTAGGACTACAGAAACTATGAAATGTTGTACACCATTACTGTATAGAATGCATCTTTTTGTAAATGTCAATAAGAAAAAATGTACAATGTAGTTCTTTTTACAATGGTGACTAGCCAGTTGTCAAAGCATTACACTCGTAATGAAACACTTAACTCTTCTAATATGTGTCGGTTTAAATTTCGTATGTCGTCTGACATTGTTTAAAATCATAATGCATTGATCTAAAAGCTAAAAGTGTTACTGTTTCAATTTTGAAAAGTTTGAAATATGTACTAGTATTTCATATGGCACAAAATATGTATTTCAAAATATCTGATACTAAAGTTGTATTTGTATAACTTTATGGGTCTGAATTATAAAGAAAGTACTAAAAGAGTACGTGTATATACGTATAACGACATTTAAATGCTCAGCTTATTAAATAAAACATGTAATAGAGTTATCATTAGCTCGAAGAAGATGTATTTATTACTGAATTAAGATTATAAAAATGCCAGATAGCAGATACGTAAAAAAGAATGTTACAATATGTTATTAAATTCAGATTGTCTTGGATATAGAAATCTGGTCAGTCTTATTAAACGTAACTTGCACTATAACAGATTTGGATATAGGATGTTCAGCAAGTAACTAATCAAAATGTTTTTTTTCATTCCGCATACATATTTACAGCGTTTAAAAGACTAGCATCTGCAAAGACGGAGCACAAAATGAAAAGAAATTAAAAAAATAACATATTACAATATTTCAAAATAATCTTGTGACTGAAGCTTATGTAGATGCTATATTGTTAAATTTAGATCAAGTCTCGTTTAAGATCGTCATCCCACTGTTAAAAGAAATATAAGAGTCTCTAGAGATGAAAAGGTAAGTTTTATATCTTAATGTCCTGTAAAGTTGGAATGGTATTAGAAATTTTAACAATGTACTACTTACTATGCATTTAAAATAAAGGCTCAGTATTTTGAGGGTAGATTATAATTTTAGCGAACTTTTTAGCCTAATGGAGAATTATATCGTCTTAGTACATATTACATTTATTAATGTAATATTGTGTGTATAGTTCGGTGGCCTTCATACTTGTTGGAATAAACAGAAACTTAATAGAATAATAAATGTACATATTAACATAACAATGAATGTACGTCATATAAAAATTAATGTACAATGATAAAAGCACATTATACAATAAAAGCACACACTATGTTGGCACATGACAAATCTACATAATTTTCTTAATTATAAACACATCGTATAATGATAATTCTAGCTAATACGTGTATAATGACAAATCTACATAGTACAATAGTAAATCTACACCATGCAATAAAAGGTGCACAGCTTGTAAAGGTAACACTACATAGTATAATGAAGAAATCGCATAATAAATAGAAAAATGTACGACATATATGTACAACTTAAAAACTCAGAAGATGTCAAACTCGTAAAAATATCGCATGTTATACCGAAAAAGCTTTTCAAATATGAGGTAACTTACTGTATATACCATAGTGAATACATGTAGATTTTATTATTATAATTATAAAACTATTTAAAAAATAATAAACTCTATCTTTGTTTTGTTGGGAATTTGTTTATAAAATTGAATATCTAGGTCGTGTTAGAATGTAATGCCACATCATCCAAACGGATTTGCCATCTGTCAACCTTGTCATTTCGTTTTTTCGGAAAAGATGGGCGGAGCGATGGTGCAGATCTTGTTTGAATCTATTCTTGTATGAAATTACGTTAAAGTTCAATTTCAAACCCTTCTTACATCTGCCCTCCACCGTCAATTTTAGCTTGACTTATTGCGTTCAAGATATAAGAAATGTATCTGTTTGTGTTTCCGGTATATAGATTTCATCACAAGTATATATTATCAATACTATTCTATGTGAAAATTCATTAAATGAAATACTTTTATGATAGAAACTTTTTTTGAAAAATGTATTTTGGTTATATTTTGAGGTGATTTTTAATCTTGGTGGCCATATGAATCACATATATTATCGGCAAATGTGTAGGCATGGCTGTTGCATGATAAAATACAGCTTTGTGTTATTTAAAATAAAAATAACTAATTTAATCACACCAAGATATAAGTTTGTACAATGTGTTTGCCATCTGGACGGCCATATTGAATATTTGGTACAACGTTGCTTAACACTTTTGTTTCTAGTTCTTAAGATAAGCTTCAAAAAGTGTAGCTTGCATCCTAAACATGTGTTTATCCTAACTACATGTATACATCTACCCACACCATTATTTAAGCTGTTTACGTTATATTACTGCAAAGTATTACTATAGTCTGCGATAGATATGTTAGTTTTAGTATCTTATTTCAAATTCATAACCAATTATATGACGTTGCTAATATTTGCCACATTGGTCTAATTACCTTCTGGATTTAATAAATTAACTTTATATCAAAAATGAAACACAGAAAACAGCTCCTACTTTCCATACAATATCTTCGGGACAATAAGCACATTTTTTCTTTTGTGTCATTTGTAAAAACCTTTAAATTACATTAAAATTTTACTTTTACTTGTGAGCATAACCTTTATTCCAGGTTCAGCAGGTTACCAAGTTAGGTCAATATTTTACAAGAATTGCGAATATCACCAAATCATAGATAGAACGAGTTGTTTTGTATGACTCGGTTTGATTGACTCTATTGATGAGATTGGATTTCTGTTTAAAAGGGGATAACTTTTGAGAATAACTCATCCCAGGCTGATCACTACCAGATCAAACGTAAGCCTTTTGGATCTTTAGTGCCAGTTCAGCTCTCCTAGACGAAAATTTAGTATTACTTATCATATGGCCGAAAACGGTCATAGGCCAATATTACAATAATATTTAAAAAAAAATGATTATTGCATTATACATTAAGACTTCAAGGCATTAATCAAATCAAAGTCATCAAACAAAATGTTTACTGGATACAATTGAACCGATATAGCAAAAGATAAAACAATGTTTCAGTTTGTTACCGTAACCTTGTACGGAAAGAATAACGTGAGCCGGACCCATTGTTGAAAAGAACACATTCTCAAACTATTCCGAGACCTTTGCTTAATGACTTTATTACTCTAACGACCTTTTTCTGTTCAACAAAAAATATCATTTGTCGTCAACTCAAATTGTTTATTGATGTTCTTTGAATTATGAGTTTGATAAATTGGATTTGAGTGAAATAGTATTACCGTGCTATATAATTAGAAAATGAGCTGCCATTTTCACGCACAAATGTCAACGAATGAGCAATTTTTCTGTCGGCATAGAACACCAGGAAAAGTGTAGAACACCAGGAAAGGTGTCTACAGCAAGTAACTTAAATTCAAGAAAAGTCACATCAGGTATCTTAACAGCAGCATTTGCCAAAAATAAACTTGGGGCAATCTGAACAATGTCGACTTAAAAGGCAAGACGGTACAAAAGTATAAACCAGCATTGTAAGAACACTGAATCCAAGTCCGATCCAGCCATAGATCTTAGGATCAAGTTCATAATAAATCATCACGACCAGTCCTGCAAAACCTATTCCTTGAAAGAAAGAAATTATAACGAACCTAATACATCCGAGACGCTTGTTGCGTTTATGGCAGCGTTTACAATACCATGCTTGTTTTTCGGTTAGTTTACAACAACTGCCATAGCAACATGGCATTTTCAAACGACAGTACGCCCCTCTTGTACAGCAAAAACAGAATAGTTTTTGCTTAAACGTTAAACACAACAATATCAAATAAATAATTAATAAAAATAAAAGGATACCACCGGCTATATATACATTCCTTATGAAATCATCCGTAGTTAGTATCAAAACCTTCAGTAAAAATCTGATAAGCTTTGGTATGCTGTAAAGAAGGCTTTCACCACAGTGTCGCAAACAGGTACAATATCTATAGACTTGAAAACTTTCTCGCTCATCTGTACAACAACTGTGACAAAAATGTTCGCAATTGTTAAACAATGTCCTATACTTCTCGTTGCTAGGTGCATTTTCAACTTGCTTGTTGGCTTGAGTTGATTCAGTTCCGTATGTCTGATAGTTATCAAAAGTAGCTTCGTTTAAATTTGAATCTTCTTTTGTTGGCTGAGTGTGTTGAGTATTTTCTTTTATCGATATTGTTGACAGGGTCGTTGACAAGGGTGTTTGACATGCGTCTTTTGTCATTGAGGTTGACAATGCCGTCGGCACGGATGGCTGGCAATTATGATATGTCTGTGAGGTTGACGATGCCGTCGACACGTATGGCTGGCAATCATCATCTGTTGGAGAGATTGGCAATGCCGTCGACATATATGGCTGGCAATCATCATCTGTCGGTGAGGTTGCCAATGCTGTCGACACGGATGGCTGGCAATCATCATTTGTCTGTGAGATTGACAATGCCGTGGACACGTATGGCTGGCAATCATCATTTGTCTGTGAGGTTGACAATGCCGTCGACACATATGGCTGGCAATCATCATCTGTCGGTGAGGTTGACAATGCCGTCGACATATATGGCTGGCAATCATCATCTGTCGGTGAGGTTGCCAATGCTGTCGACACGGATGGCTGGCAATCATCATTTGTTTGTGAGATTGACAATGCCGTGGACACGTATGGCTGGCAATCATCATTTGTCTGTGAGGTTGACAATGCCGTCGACACATATGGCTGGCAATCATCATCTGTCGGTGAGGTTGACAATGCCGTCGACACATATGGCTGGCAATCATCATCTGTCGGTGAGATTGGCAATGCCGTAGACACGGATGGCGGGCAATCATTATCCGCCGGTGAGGTTGGCAATGCCGTAGACACGGATGGCTGGCAAGTATCATTAGTCGGTGAGGTTGACAATTTCAATGGCACGGAGGGTTGCCTTGCGTCTTCAAATTTGGTGTTTGCGCTTCGGAGTATGTTTTCTTTGGTTTTAGCAACATTGTTTCCGTAAGATATCTTTTTTATATTGTCTCTTTGGACATTAAGTGCTATCTCTTCTTTTACTATTATACTTTTTGTTTTATCTTTGCCAGGAGGCATAACATGAAACACTTCAGCTATCGCTCCTCGACTGTCTTTTGTTTTCTGTTTCACTTCATTTACGATGGCATGATGTGTGTAAAGGTTCTTTACAATGCATCTAGATTTCCTTTTGGAAAAGTATTCACCTCTAATAGAAATATGGTCACCAGGCTCAATGTCATCAAATGTTTCGATCTCTACCGATGTGTGGCATTTTGAGCACGCTTCTCTTTCCACCAATTGCTGCAAAACAAAGAACCAGTTACTCTTTTGATGAAATGAGAATTTACTGACGTAAAAGTCATCGACACATGCGACAACGTATCGTACACAAATATAACATAGTCGATTTCGGTAAGTTTGCTTCTTCTTATCTAAAAGCGTCGAAGACATGAAAACGAGTATTTTCTAGGCACAAATCGTCCACCATACATTCTCAATACTTTTTTCAAACACTTTGCTAAACTGTTTCATGAACGAAAAGACTAGATTTGTGTGCATGAAATAATTGGAAGAAATTATTGAGGATATCTGTTGGAAGCTTCTTGTCGAGAAAAATGTCTTGTCTTCGATGCGTTTTATCGTAAGCAATCATCAGCAAAACGTGATTCGCATCTTCAAATTCTTCGCGTGGGTTCGGTACCTAAAAGCGGGTTGGTCACCCCGTATTAAGGAGACAGTGCAATATAATTTGGTGCTAGTGTAAGTATTTCGAATGTTTATCATAAAGGCTTGAATTAATGCCAAGTTGTCTCAACTACATAGTAAGAACAAGAGGGTCATAATGACTTTTGACCGCTTACCTGAGTTTCACAGCTGAAACAGGTACCATTTTCGGAGGAGTCATCTAAAAATAAAAATCTGCCAAACTAATTGTATTTATAGGTTTAACTTTGTCTTTTTTTTTATTTTTGTCTCATTTGAAAAAGCTGTCTTCAGAACAAAAATTAGCAAAAAAGATGACCATAAATAATATGCAATAATTATTAGATTCTTGTTTTGTTTTGACTGCGATATGATAAATCTTGCACTTGCAACTGGACTTATATTGAAGTATCTTTGAAGGCTATAAAGTAAAAAAAAATATGATGAAACTTCTGTATAGTAGTAGTTTTTTCGTGTCATTTAATTTATATTCTCTTTTTCAGTAAACAATACACTTTTAAATGATACTAAAATTATACGCTCTTATCAGGCATCAATCTTTGATATATGAGCCGTGCCATGAGAAAACCAACATAGTGGGTGTGCGACCAGCATGGACCCAGACCAGCCTGCGCATCCGCGCAGTCTGGTCAGGATCCATGCTTTTCGCTTTTAAAGCCCACTGCAATTAGAGAAACCATTAGCGAACAGCATGGATCCTGACCAGACTGCGCGGATGCGCAGGCTGGTCTGGATCCATGCTGGTCGCAAACCCACTATGTTGATTTTCTCATGGCACGGCTCATATATAAAACTTGCTAATTTGTGGATCTGACATCTTTTAGCTGCGATGGCCGTATTTTGCCAAGCCTGAATAATTTGAAACCTGTCTTATAGACATTGAAGGAACATGTTTGCTGCAAGAATTTAAATTTGGACAAGCGGTTTAGAAGATTTGTAGATTTTCCTTTCTTAGCTTTGGCAGAAATGCGAAAGTCTTCCAAACTTCTAAATAGGAGCCACTGAACACATATAGGTAAAAATGACAACGTTCTCTGACGGTCATATTTTTCAGCGTCGGAATAGGACAAATTTAAACAATTTTGATAGAAGACTTAAAAAAACTCCAACAAATTTCACAATAATTATGAGAATGATAATACCTACATACCGGACTTTGGTTTCTAGTAATGATATCCGAGCTGAAAAATCCATTTTAAAACCTATGGTGTAAGAGTGAATGAGTAAGATTTTACGGCGAATCGACACAAAAAGGATATATATCGCCGAAACCAAGTAAATTGTAAAGGATATCTAAAAACAGTTATGTAAAAACAATGTAGATCTATAAACATTTAAAGGGTTAAATAGTAAATTGTAAACATAAAATATCAGTGGCAAACAAATATTTTGCAAAACATGTGAATAGATATATATGAAGTTCAGATTTTGTGATAGATGCCTATCTGCTTTAAGAAGGACAAAATATTGCCGACCGGAACTTTTTCAAACAACTCTTTCAAAGATTGAATGTCATAGTATGTACTGTGCTGTGGAGCAAAGTCCACACAGTCGATTTAAATATATTTAATTATAATGCTGGTAAAAACGTGTAATGAAGTACATCTATGTAATACTTTTGTACACTTATTGTTATCTGTTACATAAAACAGCATAAAAATAAAAATAAAATAGCTTCATGCAATAGGGAAATCAATTTATGTTTTCTCCTTACTTACCAGGAAACGTATTACTAAATTAATTTGATTCCCGTTCTACAAACAAAATCACCCTTTTTTAGGCTCTTTTCCGTCGAAAGGCCAAGTGCATACGAGTATACATCGTGTCATTAAATCAAATATGCCAAGTTAAATTTTATTTTAAATTTTATTTCACTTTATCTAAATTTCTACGATTCAGAGTTTTTTAATGTCATAACAATTTTTTTTATTAAACTTTTATATTTCATTAATTTCAAAGTTTCTCGAGCAGGGAGCATAAATTCCCAATCGGGAAACATAGATATGTATATTTGCACTGAAATCCATACAGTCAGAATCATTACCCATTTTCCAGTCAGAAAATTCATAGTTCTTTATGTTTTCAGGTCATATGAAGCTTTAAATGATGCATATTCTTGGCAATCATCAAGCAGGGCAATGTTAAAAAGTATTTTATTCGTATTATCTGTGTAAGTACTATATTAAAGACATGCAATTCAATATACATCTATATAATGAGCTTCCCGATCGGGAAATTTTGAAATTAAGTAATTTCAAAGATAAATATAATTTTTTTAGGATATTCTTAGAAAATGAACGGTAGAAATTTAGACATATTTTTCAAGTATATAATTCATTTAATGACATAAAATAGGGTGATTTTTCTTCATGAACGTGCAGCAAGTAACTATGTTTAGGATCATGTTTCAAGGAAGTAGGGAAAACCCTAGTGACTGACTTCCCAAACGGAAAGTTTTCCTTACTGTCATAGTTTGTTATTGTTCCTTATGATATATATTTTCGATTCAAAATACGTTATTTTACGAAAAAAGAAAACGTAACGTGTCAATGGACATTTAAAACAAAATAGGAACTATTCCATTAAAATATATTGCATTTACAAGGTGAGATTTTTTTGGACACAGTCGTAAATGCAAGTCAGTGACTCGTTTATAATGCAAGTATTCCACATATTAACTGAAACTGAAAGATCTATGAATAACAAATACTGCTTAACAATCGAGCAATTACACGAAAGGAAACAACTTTCTTTGGGTTAATATATTCAAGTGGATTGTTCTTAGCCTGTCATAGGGTATACAGTAGTAAATAAAGTTTCCTTTTAAAAACGAAATGCTTGGCTGGTTTTGGCAACGTCTACATAACTGGACAAGTGGGGGTAGGGGTCACTACATAAGATTCTATGCAAAGCATGATTGTGATTTTCTACTGTTGTTCCCATCGGAACGCCAGTCTTAACTTTAGAGGCAAGGGTATTGAACAATTCTTGGCGTTTTGGGTTTTGAACTACTGGTGTCCAACCTCCATATAAAATTTTAAGACTCTAGCCCAAAGCGTTCTAGTTATTGGGCGGAAACCAATTTCCTTTACTAGGCCCCTGTGACTTCGACCCAGTGACCGCTAAAACAATAGAGGTTCTCTACTCATTGAGACCAATTATCCTATGAAGTTTGAAGACTATGGGTTAAATGGTCTATGAAAGTCTATGAACCATCCGACTGTCCAACTGATATTTGCAAAGCAATATACCCCCTCATCTTTGATGGGGGGCATAATAATAATACACAAAACTTGATGCCTTATGGTTTTGACGGTTTTCACCAGTAATTACAATACGAACACAGAAATATAAACACTGATATACAAAATGCGGTGGCATTGTGAAAACAAAATTGGTTTAATATACCTTGCAGAGCTACTTCCTTCACTTCTTTTAATAACACCCCTACAACAATAATCGAACCAGCCAAATAGTCCTGCCAAAAATTGACGGCAAAATGTCTTTTGAGACACCTTTTGGCAGGTTACATCCTTTCAGGGCGATGTTCTCTAACAAATTTCACAACAGCCCGTTAAATCTTTTTTAACAATTACTATAATGGATAAATGTAAACTCAATCATGAATAATGTAAACGTTGTCAGTTTATCGTACAGACTTACGTTTTATAGTTTTATTCATATTGATGTACACCCCCATTTTAATAATAGACAAACAAAAGAGCAACTGCAATCGGAAAACTTCCAATATTTCCGCATTGCGCAGCTTACGTCACAGGTCACTGAATTCGTAACATATTGATCTCGGTTTGCGGCAGCTTCCCTGCTTTTCGTATCATACTTACACACACTAAGTCTTGGGTACCAAAAAAAAAACCTCCAAAAACAATACATAGGCCAAAAATTCTATATGTTCTACATACAATTAGCAATTTCTGAGAGCTGTAACACATAGCCAGGCCCATTTAAAAAGAATTACTTGCCTTATGTTCTTACATGACCTATACACCACAAAAGAACTCAGGGGTCATGCATCTTCTAAGAGAAATTTTAAAGCTAAAATGTGCGTATGAACACATGTGTAATTAGGTTTGTTTAAATTTCTTTAGAAGCAAAATTTCTCCTCGAAAATGCTACCAAAATGTCACGTATAGGCCCACAATGAAATAAAAATCGGACCTGACTTAAATAAAACATGAAAATACCATGATTTTAACTGGGACCAAATGTGGGAGTCTTTCTTTCCGCCAATATCAGACTAGCCCGGAAGTTCTGCTTGATTATCTATTTAGTACTATTGTACCTAAATACATTTGCAAAGCTCAATTATAAAGAGAGGAAAGACATCCATGTGATTCGAAAGCTTCTGTTTATTTTTCTTTCTTTTAAAAAATCACAACAAAATTTGTCAAATACTCATTTATCTGGCACTTTTTAAAAACAAATGCGGAAGGCATGACTGACAAACAAATTCTAAAAATAACTGTCTAATATCATTCTAGAGGTAGATAATAATCTCATTCTAAAATTATACCTCTGATGTAGTTTTTAAATTTACTTTAAAAATGAAAAATTAGTTTTAGTACATACATGCCTTTCCGCGTTGAAAATATTTGACTTTTTCTTTGCCTTCTTTTCTTACTAGTAGGTTTTAATACTACCTAATTGTATTATGATTTAACGTCTAAAATTTCTTTTCAGCGAACCAGTGCATACATAAAAGCTTAAATCTCGTGTTTTGTTTGTAACAGAATCGCAAATGGCAGATAACTGATCACCATCTGGCATTTTTAAGCAGATTAATTTTATTTAAGGAAAATAATCTTATCTCTAGGTCAAGGTAACAAAATCAGATTGTGTTCATCTTTTTATAGTTTTACAATTTATTTTCAGATTGTTACAATTGTACAATTGATAATTTTTAACAATCTAAAAAGGCAAAAAAAAGAACATTTTTGCATGGTTTGTTTGGATTTGATGACAAACTTAACTTTAGATCTCAAACAGCAGGTGTGTAAAGATGTACAAGTGTGTGTATATGATAGTCAAACAGCAGTGTTATCAACAAGTCTGTCAAACAGTCTGTAACATTAGAAGAAATTGTGACTTTAGATGGCAGTTTTGTTAATGCCCCGATACTGGTATAAAAAGTGGGAACGTACACGAACTTTAAAAGGGGCTGTCACCTTCAAGGGTTTCTAATTACAGTAAAACGAGGCCAAAGGTTAAATGAATGCATTCACAAATAAACTATGTTGCTATAGACGGTCAACGCCTCTAAGTGTTTAACTGATAAAATAGATAGTAGTATTATTAAAAAATATGTCTTAAGAATAGACCTTAAGAATTTCAACTTGTAACAATGAACAATTTTCCTTTGATTTGTTATGTTTTATCCCGAATTTACCCAGTAAAAGGAGGTCTACATCCTAGCAAGTTTAACTTCAAAAAGTTCTTCGGCGTCTCTGGGCTCGTCCGACAGCAGACTTAAGTTTAGATGCTGGCGAGCTTGGCGAAGAAACCGAACGACATGTTGCAGTATTCCACTGATCATGTATGGAGATGGTACAGAAGATCAACGAAATCTTCAGAGACAGGTGTCGCATTTAGCCATTTGCCAGGATGCTGGAGGCTACTTTGAGGATAGCTAAAGCGAAAGATACTAGGGAAAGACTCTGTCAGTCAGAGTTGGGGGAGAGTCAGATTGATGGTAGCGGTAGACGGCAACGACAGGGTTGTGACAATGACACGGTAAAGCGAAGGAAAAAGAGAGGTTGACTTGAACAGAGGAGAGAGAGACAGAGGAGGAGAGAAGCTGAAGAGAAAAGGAGGAAGCTGGATGTTGGTGGGTGTGTGTGTGTGAAGAAGCTGCCGGATAGAAAGAGGAAGAGGAGGAGAGAAGTTGATGAAAACAGGAGGAAGCTGGGTTAAAGGTGTGTGTGTGGGTGGGGGGGAGGGAGGGGGGGGGGCGAGGTGAAGAAGCTAACGATGACAGAGAGAGGAAGAAGATGAGAGAAGCTGAAGAACAGTAGGAAGCTGGGGTGGAAGGGGATGAAGAGGACAGCTGATGAGGATAGACAAAGGCAGTTGAGGTGTGAGACAAATGAAGAGATAGTACGAAATAGGAGGAGTGGACCAATGAGAAGAGAGAACAATAGCAGGTGAAAGAGACAAGAGACAGACGAAGAGAGACAGAGAAGAATGATCCAGGAGAGGAATATACACAGGAGAAGAGAGGTGGAGCACGAGATATCAGGAAATGGGGGCAAAAGCAATGAGATGAAGTACCCGGCGAACATTTTGTAAGTTATCTTGTGTATAATTGTAACCAGAAAGAATGGCACGTAGCTTACTGATTTTTTTGGGAACTGTACTTTACAAGAATGTATCATTTCTAATTGGATTCTATAGTGGCACATCATATCTGCCGTAAGATAACCCGTTAAGGTTTGCGAACAGATTCGCGATATCTAAATAAATATTGAGAAAATTGTCTAGTTAATGTTTGCGAAATCTAATTCCAGTAAAAATAAATCTGTAAACACAAATAATAGTCGACAGAGTGTCCAGAACTGCCACCAGTTAAATTCTCTTTACTTCAAGCATTCGTTATTCTCGTAACTTATTGCATGGTTAATGTGAAAGCATTCGTGTCAGAAGCTGTTGAAAAATCGGAATATAATAACTTGTGACACGAGTTTTATCTAAGCAACTTGTTAACTGGCAAATCTAGATACGATTCGAGGTAAGACCATAGCTTAAAGTAGTCATAAAAACAAGCAGAAACCCGGGGAAAAGGTTAATTACAGAAATTGAAAATATGCAGATTTTGTCAGATTCAGATGAGACTTTATTGGAGGAAAAGAAAAAAGAATTACAAGAATTAAGAAAAAGAAAATTAGAAGGATCACTCATTCGTTCAAGAGCAAAATGGATTTTAGAAGGTGAAAAGCCTTCAAATTATTTTTGTAATCTTGAAAATAGAAATTTTGTATCAAAACATATGAATTCCCTGTATTCTAGTTCAGGCGCACTCTTACAGGATCAAAATGATATCTTATTAGAGACTAGGAACCATTACAAAAACTATACAGTTTAAAAATACAAGAGATGTAGACCTAAACGAACTGTTACGTAATTACCAAGTGAAAAAAATTGTCCGAAGTAGAACAAATTCAACTTGAGGGTCACATGACACAAGAGGAAATCCTTTATAGCTAGCCTTGAAGAATATGTCTAATAACTCATCCCCTGGTCTTTCTGGTTTCACAGCGACATTCTATAAAGTCTTTTGGATTGATATAAGTACATTTTTAGTAAGGTCAATGAACTACTCTTTTGAAAATGGAGAATTATCAATAACACAAAAGCAAGGAGTAATTACATGTATTCCAAAAGGTGATAAAGATAAATTATTGTTGAAAAACTGGAGACCTATTTCACTGTTAAATGTTGGATGCAAAATCGCTTCTGCTAGTATAGCAAATAGAATGAAAAAGGTTCTAGATACAGTGATAAATGAAAACCAAAGTGGCTTTTTGAAAGGGAGATTTATTGGCGATAACATTAGACTAATCTATGATGTAATGAGCTGTACACAAGAATAAAATATCCCAGGGATGCTACTCTTGGTTGATTTCGAAACAGCGTTTGATTCTGTATCATGGAAATTTATGTATAATGTACTAAGGTTTTTCAATTTCGGTGGTGATTTTCTAAAATGGATTCAGGTTTTTTACAAAAATATCCAGTCTTGTGTAACTGTAAATGGTCATCTATCTGAATGGTTCTATGTACATCGTGGCTGTCGCCAAGGAGATCCTCTGTCTCCTTATCTATTCATTCTCTGTGCTGAAATACTTTCTATTTTAATAAAACAAAATGAGAACATAAAAGGAGTTAAAATATATGATCAGGTTTTTTTACTGTCACAATATGCCGATGACACTACAGTTTGTTAGATGGTTCGGCAAAGTCACTGAGAAATACTGTAAACAGGTTAAAGTTCTATGCAGAAATCTCAGGTCTACATGTTAATGTAGATAAAACTAAAGCAGTCTGGATTGGTGTTTTAAGGAACAGTAATAACCGTATTTGTCCAGATTTACTGTTGCAGTGGGAAAGTACCTTTAAGGAGGTAGGTTACCTTTATATTTGTATGTGCGCATGTCCAACCGGAAGCTAACGTGACGATTTACGACGTCTAAACTAAATGTGTTTGTATATTCATTCTTCTGAAAACAAATCATAGACCTGTCTTCGATCTGACGCTTTATGGTTTAATAATGCAGAAATAATGAATAAATTGCCGCAGAAACGCTTCAAAACAGTGTTGCCTTAAAATGACGTCATTGACGTCATGACGTTACGTGTCAGTTACCGCGCAAAATTAATAGCTTTTATCTTGAAAGAAGGTAATTCTGTGCATTTTCTTTATTCAAACTATTTTCAAGTAACCATTATTTGCTGAAATATTTTTTATGAATCTTTTGCTCTGAATAATAATCAATATTTTGCTTCTTTTATCTAGTTATATTGAAATGTTATGCGGAATGTAAGAAAATGGATGATGGTAACCAATGTTATTTGGAATATAGTTGGGCGAGAGGTTCCTTGTTACGGCCATTTTCAAATAAAAAATCTAGCAGTTTGATTTGTAATACCTATTTTACAGGTTCCGTTGATAATTTGTTACTTATATACTAAAACTAAGATCTAAAATTGTTCAAATTTCAGTAGAAAATTGTGGTTTCTTGAATTGAAATGATGTTACCATGGAAACGAAGCCCGTGACCTATGTATCTAAATGTAAAATTCAAAAGCGTTGACACTAGTCTATTTAAGAAACACAGCTTCGGCTTTTTATTTTCATTTCAACAATATCCATGAGAATAAAAGTAGCATGCTGAACGATTTTTCCATGAAAAATGCCAGACGAGGGGTACTGCTGTAAGTATTTTAAGCTTAGAAATTTGTTTGAATAAATGCAGATAACACGAAAATATAACTTACGTTAGAAATAATATGTTTTAAAGCTACATCAACTAGAAAGATAACCTTATTCAATATTATTTTATAAGAAATTACGACAAAAAGTAAGATATAAGCCATTTTAAACATCTCTGTTGCCATGGTTACTTTAAACTTTAAGAAAAGTAGGGTACCATGTACAGTGCTTGGTATTTTGCTAATAATATTACCCAAATATTCCATGTTAGTCATTAACAGAATGGCACTGAAGCCGTCGAAAATCCCTATTTTTATACATAGTTGTTTAAAAATGAGAGAAAATGTGTTACCATGGAAACACGAGCCCCGCGACATATATATTTTAAGCTTATATAAGAAAGCTAACGTGCTTACTAGTAAAATTATAGATTATGCTGACTTCTACGGATATCAGTGAAACTAAAATACAATGAAAAGTGTTAAATATCCGTATTTTCCTTCTTCTTTCAATATGAAATACCTTTGGAGGGTCATGTTCTTCAAACCTGGATAAAAAATGAACTTGAAGGGACAGAGACAAACGAAACTGAGATTTTAGCAGTTAAAACTTCATATTACACGAAATACAAAAAGATGCTGTGGTTCAACTAATTTGAATTTACCCTTGTAACAAGGTAACCTACCTCCTTAAGTTGTTGGGAGTAAATTTTACAACAGCCTTAGAAGAGATTGTACAATTGAATTTTGGCCCAAAAATTGAAGAAATTAAAACTCTATTGACAATTTGGTCTAAAAGGATATTAACTCCTATTGGAAAAAATGTAGTTTTGAAAACATTAGCACTACCAAAAATTAATCATCTTTTTGCTAGTCTTCCTACCCCCTCACGTGATATAATAAAAGAAATAGAAAATATGTTCTTTAAGTTCTTGTGAAATAATAACCCAGATAAGGTTAAACGAGATACAGTAAAACAAGACTTTAAAGGGGGAGGCTTAAGAGTAATTGATGTTGAAAAGTTCATAATGGCCATGAAATGTTCATGGTTTAGAAGGTATTTGACCAGTAACTCCTCTTATTATGATTTAGTTAGTAGCATGTATTCATGGATTCATTCTATTGAAAAATATGGCACACATTTTTTACAAAAGAAATTTTCAGAAGTTAAAAATCTATTTTGGAAAGGTGTTTTCTCAGGAATACACCAATTGCTTTTTGTAAAGACCCAAGCAAATTGGGAAGATTTTCTTTCAGAACCCTTTTTTAATAGTCATAAATTTCATATAGGCAGAAAGCCTTTCTGTTTCAGAAATTTTATTTGTAAAGGTGTCTTTTTAGTAAATGACTTAGGTAAAGATGGAAATCTGCTATCATTTGATTTGTTTCAAGAAATATATGAAATAGAAGGAAACAATTTCTTGTTATATAATAATATTGTATTGGCAATCCGAGCTTACTTACAAACCTTGCATGTTTCACATAAGGCGAAGAAGGAAAACTTTCCATTACAACCCCTTTTGTCTAAAGTTATTCTTAAACAAAAACAGGGATGTAGGTTTATGTACGACTCACTTGTGGTAACAAAACACAAACCGATATCTCAGCAAAAATGGATAAATGAGATAAATATGGTTAACTTTGATTGGCAAAAGATGTATAGTCTACCTTTTAAAGTTACAACAGATCCAAAACAGATCCAAAACTACAGTGGTTACAGTACAGAATCAATCTCAGAATCTTAGGAACTAGTCATCTTTGTTTCAAAATGGGTATTGTACATGATAACCAATGCTCCTTGAGCTTCAGAAGCTATTTTACATCTGTTTTACGAATGTCCATTTATAACCACATTCTGGTTAAATGTTAGAAATTGGATTCAAAATAAGTGTTCATCAATTACATTAGGTGCAAACTGGACACATACTGATATTTTATTTGGTAACAGACTGTTTCCAGATGTACTTAACCTTGTCCTTATCTCATGTAAATCATATATTTATTCATGTAAAATGAAAAATGCTTTGCCAAACCTGGAAGGACTGAAAAAGTGTATTAAATACTTATTTAAAGTAAATAAATACAATGCAGTTAAAACTCTTAAGTTACAAAATTTCGAAAGTCAATGGAGACATTTCCTCCCGTTGATAGATTAGAAATTCTTTGAAAAGACATTACTGTGGTTACTATTATACCAGATTTATATAAATGCTCATTTTTTTCTACCTTTTATGCGCTTATATCAAACGGTTGAAAGTTAAAGCGCATCTATATTGTTTGTATCAGTTTAAAAATAGGTTGCCCACTCCCTCCAAATAAACATCCGGTCACACAAATAGAAGACTCACGCGCTAAACCCCCTTGCCTTTCTATTTTCTTTTCCTTTCTATTTTTTTTTTCTTGGTGTTTTTTTTTTCTCCTGGAGTACTCCTATTGTATTGTGTTCAAGATATTTCAGTATCAGCTAACAACTTTGTCTTACAAACTAGATTCTGTTACCTTTTGCTGTTTTTATTTCTCTCTCTTTAACTCGTGAATAGTTTTATTGTCTTAAACAAACTGAAGATACTGATATTCACTGTACTTTATAACCTGACCACTGGCAAAATATTTTTTCTTAATACATAAGTCTTAGAATGGGTTAAGTGAGTTAGAAAAGGCATGATTAAATTGTTATTAAGAATAAGAAATATTACTATAAGGATAATTTAAAATTTTAAAGAATAAAGTCTTATATTAATTTTTTAGATTTTTAACACAGCCCTACAAAGGGAAACAACTTAGTCAGAAAGTATGTGTCATTAATAACAGCTTTTATTTCCCTTCAGTTATCTTGTTCTGTCTAAAAGTAGGAATATCTATAATATTAAATGATATCTTTGCTGACAATAGAATATTCACGACTGTTGTTGTTGTTATTCACTGACTCTGTCACTATGTATTATGTGCAGTTACCTGTTTGTAATTTCAACATATCATGCTATTGATCTACTGAAAGATTCATGCTATATTATGTGAACATGTAAAAGGAGTTTCTCTGGAAATAAAATATAAATTACAAAAAAAATCTAGATACGATTCGTGTTGCTAGTTAGCTTAAAAGCGAATATGGCCAGAGTATTCCGATTATCTTACGACAGAAATGCTACTTGAATGCTGTTTGAATAAGTATTTTGTGTATGGTATATGATGTGTACCATAACTAGTGCATTGTTCGCTTAATATTATTTGAGCATTTAATACAATCTCCCTTTATTAAAAGAGAATACGACAGTTTGTACATTTTGCATAGTACAATAGTATGAATAGTTTGTGTAACTATATTTAGAGGTCATTTTAAGATTACTTCTTACAATGAAACCAAAATGAGGTTATTTTTTTTAAATACCACATATATGTACATTAATTAGAAAACTGTTGATGACACTGAAGTCTTACTTCCCCTACTCCATAAAACTGTTACCATTCATTGCACACACGTTTAGATAACATTTTTTCGGTCTCTTGATTACCATGTCTGAAGAATTGTCAAATCTTGACATCAACCGGCCTCTTTTTAATATAGTAAGTGATAAAATATTTCTGTTGCAAACGCATGTATCTGAGATTCGGTCAAAATATATGTACACTGATATGACTTTGACATTTGTGTTTTACTAATTTTGGTTTATATAATCAGACATCTTACAGCTTAGTAAATATTTCACAGCTGTCTTTCATATGATCATAGCTACCGCACCGTGCATTTTTGTTTTACCATAGATGGGTGTAGATTATATCATTTTGATTTATACCATTGTAAATTAACCACAAAAGTATTGTCATTTCACGAACCAGGCACGCCAGTAAAGAAATGTAAGAAGTCTCGGCACTGTACCTCACAAAACAAAATTTAAAACCCTCACTTTTTGCAATAAGCTAGATGTGTACAAACATTAAATACAATTTACGGTATTTAAAACAAGAGGGCCATGAAGGCCCTATATCGCTAACCAGAGTTTGTCTGGCTTACTGGTCTAGTTTTTTACCCCACATGAGCCAGTTTCAAATTTAACCTAAAGATCATCAAGACAAACATTCTGACCAAGTTTCATAAAGACTGAGTCACAACTATTGCCTTTAGTGTGTTCACAAACTTTTCAGTTGACTTGACCATGTGACCTAGTTTTTTACCCTACATGAGCCAGTTTCAATTTTAACCTAGAGATCATCAACACAAACATTCTGACCAAGTTTCATAAAGACTGAGTCACAACTGTTGCCTTTAGAGTGTTCACAAACTTTTCCGTTGACTTGACCAAGTTTCAAAAATATTGGGTCACAACTGTGACCTCTAGAGTGTTCACAAGCATTTCCTTTGATCTGGCCTACTGACAAAGTTTTTAACCCATCATAACCCAAATTCAAACTTGACTTCGAGAGCATCAAGGCATACATTCTGACAAAGTTTCATAAATATTGGATACCAACTGTGACCTCTAGAGTGTTCACAAGCTTTTCCTTTGATCTGGCCTACTGACCTAGTTTTTGACTCGACTTGACCCACATTCGAACTTGACTTTGACATTATCAAGATAAACATTCTGACCAAATTTCATAAAGATTGGATAACAACTGTGGCCTCTAAAGTGTTCACAAGTTTTTCGTTTGATCTGACCTACTGACAGCTTTCGACCCCCTATAACACAGATTTAAATTTGACCAGGAGATCATCAAGACGTACATTCTGACCAAAAATCATAAAGATTGGATCACAACTGTGATCTCTAGTGTTCACAAGCTTTTCCTTTGATTTGACTTTGTGACCTAGTTTTTGACCCCACATGACCCAGATTAAACTTGACCTATAGATTATCAAGACTAACATTCTGACTTATTCTCACGAGTTTCAATTTAAATTGTGGTCTCTAGAGTGTTGACAAGATTTTCATTTGATCTGTTCTAGTGACCTAGTTTTTGACCCAACATAACTCAAACTTGACCTAGAAATTATTAAGACAAACATTCTGACCCAGTTTCATAAAGAGTGAGTCACAATTGTGGCCTCTAAAGTGCTTACAAGCTTCTCCTTTGATTTGACCGGATGTCATAGTTATTAATCCCATATGACCCAGATTCGAACTTGACCTAGAAATCATCAAGACTAACATTCTAACCAAGTTTCATAAAGATTGGGTTACAAATATGGCATCTAGAATGTTCACAAGCTTTTCCTTTGATCTAACCTACTGACCTAGTTTTTGACTCCACATGACTCAGTTTCAAAACTGACCTAGAGATCATCAATACTAGCATTCTGACCAAGTTTCATAAAGACTGGGTCACAAATATGGCCTCTTGAGTATTCATAAGACAAATGTTGACGGACGACGGACGCCGACGGACGCCGGACAATGACCGGCCACAATAGCTCAGCTTGAGCACTTCGTGCTCTGCTGAACTAAAAATGATTAGTATAAGAAAGTTAAGAAACCGTATATATTCATTCTTTTCAAATACCTACAAATGGCAACTTTCATACTATCACAAGTTTTTATGTTATATAACTATAGTGTACATGCGTTTATCTCTGCAATCAAAATTGTTGACGATACGTATGCTTGTAAACGATTGTACCAAAGAAAGTCATTCAATGAAAAGAAAAACAATGTACAGTACTAAAAGCAATTGTAGCCTGGAAAATTCAAAGCTGGTCTCACCATGAATATAAAAAACAAGCACATGTATTCTCCGATGGTTTGCTCTAACTAATTTTTTCTCTTTACTTTAAAATGTAACAGTTCAAATTTTTCATCTGACCTAGATTTATACCCCACATGAGCCAGTTTTGAATTTAACGTAGAGATCATCAAGACAAACATCATGACCAAGTTTCATACAGATTGAGTCACAACTGTAGCCTTTAGAATGTTCACAGACTTTTCCTTTGATTTGCCATGTGACCTTGTTTTTGAGGCTAAATGACCCAGATTAAAATTTGACCTAGAGATCATCAAGACAAACATTCTGACCAAGTTTCATAAAGATTGAGTCACAACTGTGGCCTATAGAGTGTTCTGGCCTTCTTGCCTATTTTTTGACCCCGCTTGACCCAGTTTCGTACTTGACCTAAAGATTTTTAAGGCGAACATTCTGACCAAGTTTCATAAAGATTGGATCGCAAATTTGGCGTCTAGAGTGTTCATAAGCTTTTCGTTTGATCTGGCCTACTGACCTAATTTATAACCCCACATCACTCAAATTCAAACTTGCCCTAGAGATCACCAACACAAATATTCTGACCGAATTTAATAAAGATTGATTGAAAACATTGGCCTCTAGAGTGTTCACAAGCTTTTCCTTTGATCTGGCCTACTGAACTAGTTTTGAACCCAACAAAACCCAGATTCAAACTTAGCCAAGAAATCAAGATAAACACTCTGGCCAAATTTCATAAAGGTCGGGTTACAACTGTGGTCTCTAGAGTGTTCACAACCTTTTCCTCTGATTTGACTGGGTGACCTAGATTTTGACCCCACAAGACCTAGATTCGACCTTGACCTATAGATAATCAAGGCGAACATTTTGACCAACTCTAATGAGATTCAAACTTGAATTGTGGACTCTAGATTGTTGAAAATATATTCCTTTGATCTGGCCTATTGTCATAGTCTTTGACCTAATATGACCCAGTTTCAAACTTGACCAAGAGATCATCAAGACAAACATTCTGACCAAGTTTCATAAAGATTGGGTCACAAATGTGGTCTTTAGAGTGTTCACAAGTTTTTCTATTGATCTGGCTTACTGACCTAATTTTTGAAACAACATGACTTGGTTTCAACTTTATCCTGGAGATCATCAAGATGAACATTCTGACCAAGTTTCATAATGATTGGATCACAAATGTAGCCTCTGGAGTGTTAACAATCTTTTCCGTTGATCTGGTCTACTGACCTTCTTTTTGACCCCACATAGCCCAGTTTAAAACTTGACCTAAACATTATCAAGACAAAAATTCTGACCAAGTTTCATAAAGATTGAGTGATAAATGTGGCCTCTAGAGATTTCACAAGCTTTTCCTTTGATCTGGCCTACTGACCAAGTGTTTAACACACATAGTCATGTAGTTTAAAACTTGTCCTAAAGATCATCAAGACTAACATTCTGACCAAGTTTCATAAAGATTGGTCACAAATGTGGCCTCTAGATTGTTCACAAGCTTTCACTTTGATCTGGCCTACTGACCTAGTTTTCGAACCCGCATGACCCAGTTTAAACCTTGACCTAAGGCCACACCAAACTGATTACCTGTTCGTCGGATTTCCCGCACCAATTTGACGGGAAATGAAAAAACATATTTTAATTTTTTTTGACCGCCCGCACCTGGCATAATCTTTGCGCTTTTTCGAAATCAGTAGGAACGAAAAACAAAAAGAGGAAATTCCGAAGTTTAAACGCCCCCTTCTTGTAATTTATCGGAACATCGGAAGAACATGTTCTGTGACACAGCCACCGATTCGACTACGTAGTCTCCCTACCGCACAGAATCGAGACTTTCCCCGGTAGTATCAGTTTATTCGATTAAATTTTTGTAATATTCATCATTAAACAATCGGGCGTAACAAAAAAGCAGCCCCCTATGTCTTTTTGGTTTATGCTGAGATGACGAACGGCAAGTATTTCCAGCAACAGATGTTGAGATTTCCCCGAGCTGCAGTTTTACAGAGTTGTTTAGGGTTGCTGCGCTGTACAATAAGATGAATCCTTCCGCAGATACATTCGTATAAAACCCGCCAAGGGCATGTGTGTTTTTCAAACGCAGGTTTCTGTTTTTGACTTCTGTTGATTCTTTATTTGGTTTGAGTGATAAGAAAGATGATACATGACAATACATCAATTCTAGACATTTGCTTATATGTCACTCAAAAGTGTCAACATTTGTTTTTGTTTACTTTGTATAGTTTTGTATAGTCAAACCCTCAAAGTGCTTGATTTCCATTTGATTTCTGACAGTAAAACCCAGTCTGCTGACTTAGCACCGAATAGTACCACCTCAGATAACACTCTTCGAGTTCTTTGAGTGCTGTGTGATCTGCATTTGTAATAGATACATGCTGTCCAGCTCTACAAGGGTTAAGAGGTCTATCGTCACGAGCAGAGAAATTTTTATGTGATATGGGATAAATGAGACATTTCAGAATAATAATAGCGCTGATATATTTTTTACCTTTTATTGTATGTATCACACATTATACATTCAATACTCCAAAGACAATGCTGTCTGAATGTTACGTCACACACATTTTTTGCCGGCTTATGAATATTTGGTGTTAAACATTACACGAGCAATTATTTACTCCTTTTTTTTTGTTTTAATTTCATCGCTCTTCGCTCGCTTCAATAAATGATGATTTGAAAAAAATTTTTTTTTTCGCAGGCTCGCCCCAAGTATTTTTGAAAAAAATCCGAAAAACAAGACCTCAATTTGGTGTGGCCTAAAAATCATCAAGACTAACATTCTGACAAAGTTTCATAAAGACTGGGTCACAAATGTGGCCTCCATAGAGTGTTCACAAGCTTTTTCTTTGATCTGGCCTACTGACCTAGTTTTTTACCCCACGTGACCTAGTTTCAAACTTGACCTAAAGATCATCAAGGTAAACATTCTGACGAAGTTTAATAAAAATTGAGTCACAAATGTGGCCTATAGAGTATTCAAAACATTTTCCTTCGATCTGGGCTACTGACCTAGTTTTTGACCCCACATAATCTACTTTCAATCTTGACCTAAAAATTATCAAGACGAACATTCTTACCAAGTTTCATAAAGATTGGGTCACAAATGTGGCCTCTATAGAGTGTTCTAAAGCTTTTCCTCTGACCTAGCCTACTGACCTAATCTTTGACCCCAAATAACCTATTTTCAAACTTGACCTAGAAATTATCATGATAAACCTTCTTACCAAGTTTCATAAAGATTTGGTTACAACTATGGCCTATAGAGTGTTCACAAGCTTTTCTTTTGATCTGGCCTACTGACCTAGATTTTGACTCCACATTATACAGTTTCCAATCTGACCTAGAGATCATCAAGACTAACATTCTGTCCAAGTTTCATAAAGATTGGGTCACAAATGTCACAAATGTGGCCTCTAGAGTGTTCACAAGGCAAATGTTGACGCACAACGCACGACGCACGACGCACGACGGATGCTGGACAATGACCGGTCACAATAGCTCAACTTGAGCACTCTGTGCTCTGGTGAGCTAAAAAGTAAAAGTTGACTTAAAAATCCTCTTTTAATGCTTGATTTTTGAAACCGAAATTTTGAATTTTGAAATCGATTTTGATATGCAACTTACAAAACAAACTATGCTGACAACTCGGAGCCGATAGAGCAATAGACCAAGAAGTCAATATTTTGGAATTGACAATGCTTGACTTGCTTCTTTGTTTCAATGACAAAAAAGTCAAATCATAATAAACGGACGGCAAAAAAATCTTTCTTTAAAACTGCAGCTTGGTCATATTTTGAACAAGAGAACGCGAAAAAAATTTTCTAAACTATTTTCAAAAATAAGAAATTAGAAATTGAATCTGCGCTAACGTTGCCTTTGCAATTTTTTTTGTCAACTAGACAACGTTTTGTGGTAAACTACCGTTCTGTGCTCCCAGGACAATCATTTTGACTGGAAAAAATAGTGAAAAACAACTAATTCTCATGTTTTTCTATAATACACAATCTGACAGTAACTTGAGTGATGAAATATAGCAGTAATATTTACAGGTCACTCCCTTTAAAATACAACTTATACAGTGTTGGAATGATGTGTTTTTGTTCTAACCCATAACGTCGGCAAGTTTGTAATAATTATAACAGGTTATAAAAAAGCCACTAACCTGATCCATTTCCGCTCGAAACCTTTTAGCTTCTGTAGTGAAATATTGTTACGTAAAATCATTACCAGTTTTTGTTAAGGGAACGGCAAACAACTCCACTCGAGACATATCTTATTTCAGGGCTATATTGATAACACATTGATAAGAAACGAAGATCAACTTAATATGTAATAAATGTAAGAGGTTACAAAGTAATAACAAGAAGGCCATGATGAACCTATATCGATCACCAGAGTTGATCTAGCCTACTGACCGAGTTTTCAATCCCACATGAGTCAGTTTCAAACTTGACCTAGAGATCATCAAGACAAACAAATTGACCAATTTCTGACCAAGTTTCATAAAGGTACACGGCTAAGTCACAACTGTGGCCTCTAGAGTGTTGATAAGTTTTTCCTTTAATTTGAACGGGTGATTCAGTTTTTGACCCCACACGACCCAGATTAAAACTTGACCAAGAGGTCATTAAGACAAACATTCTGTCCTATTCTCATGAGTTTCAAACTTAAATTGTGGTCTCTGAAGGGTTAATATTTTACTTTGAACTGGCCTAGTGACCTAGTTTTTGACCCTACATAATTTAGTTCCAAACTTAACCTAGACATTATTAAGACAAACATATTCTAACCAAGTTTCATAAAGATTAGGTCAGAAGTGTGGCCTCTAGAGCGTTAACAAGCTTTCCCTTTAATTTGCCTGGGTGACCTAGTTTCAAACTCAAACGTGACCTGGAGATCTTCAAGACAAACACTAAAATTGTGGTCTCTAGAGTGATAACAAAATGTTCCTTTGATCTGGTCTAGTGCCTTGTTTGTGACCCCATATAACCCAGTGTCGAAACTGATCTAGAGATCATCAAGACAAACATTCTCACCAAGTTTCATAAAAATGTGTCAAAACTGAATCCTTCAGAGTGTTCACAACTTTCATAAAGATTAGGTCACAAGTGTGGCCTCTATAGCCTCTACTCGAGACATATCTTATTTCAGGGCTATATTGATAACACATTGATAAGAAACGAAGATCAACGTAATATGTTATAAATGTAAGAGGTTACAAAGAAATAACAAGAAGGCCGTGATGGCCCTATATCGATCACCTAGCCTACTGACCGAGTTTTCAATCCCACATGAGTCAGTTTCAAACTGTCTGGCATACTGCCTTAGTTTTTAATCCCTCATAACCCAGTTTCAAACATAACCTTGAAATCATCAAGGCAAACATTTTAACAAAGTTTCATAATCTTTTAATCTAGCCTACTGATTTAGTTTTTGAGCCCACATGATCCAGTTTCAAACTTGACCTAGAAATCATCAAGACAAACATTCTAACCAAGTTTCATAAATATTGGTCATAACAGTTGCCTCTAATGTTCACAAGGCAAATGTTGACGCACGACGAACGACGCACGCCGGATAATGACCGGTCACAATAGCTCACCCTGAGCACTTCGTGCTCTGATGAGCTAAAAAATAAATGGTAAGTACATGTGCAAATTCAATTCAGTTTGTATACTTATTGTTTCTCATCCCCCGTGCAAGCGAGTGTACCACGTTTTCTGGGTGTCTTATAATTATTTGCTATTAGTTTAACCTGTGAAAACATTACATCCTTTGTACATGTATATAGACTTTTATTTTGTCAGTTTCCAATCCGGCTCATTAAATTATAGAGATCGAATCTGTGTAGCAGAAATATGTCAAATTACAATTATAGTACAGCATATTATATAATGCAGACATTTTATTTCAGAAAGTAAAGTAAAGAAAAAATTATTTGGTGTCGATCACAATACAGTAAAACCTATGCATGTAACTGTACCTTTTGTTAGGGTATACTGAATCCTTGTTGTTTCTGTTGTTTCATCGTTTCTGTACAATTAACGGAAATTGGCCAACTGTAGTTAGATAACAATCTTATTCATTCCTATTTCTGCTTTGCTTGTAAGTATGAATAAACAAAATATATAGCGTGTTACATATAACCTAGTAATGTATATGTGGCAGCATTGTTTCAAGCTGTTGGTTAAAAGTCTGGTAGAATTCTTGTAACAGTTTCCTTGTCTTTGATAGCATCCGTTTACTGTTTCTGTTCCGTTCATTTGTATAATACCGGCTGCTGTAAGTGTCTTGTAGCTGTTTCGTTGATGGTACAGCTGTGGAAAATAGTCAACTTTTAGGTTGTAAAAAATATGTTTCGTTGGTTATATATCCATGAACGAAATATGCTGGGTATGATTTAACTACGCTAATATGTTTCAAATATACGGGCAGTCGGCTGACAAAGGACAGCACAGTATTCATAATAATTACATTTATTTTTGACGCCATGGGAGTGAAATAAAACCATTACATAATTCTGGTCTACACTTAGTCTAGTGTAATAATGATTTGACGTTGACGTCGGTTTAGCTATAGGAGACGTTGGTCGAATTGACTTGGGTCTATAATAAGTAAAGAAAGACGAATTTCTGATATTTCAGCAGGAAAAGCTTATACATTGTACAATGTGATAAAAAGGATATGACATTTGTGTCTTTCCATATCAAATTTATTAAACTCGTTGAATAAAATTAATGAAATGCTCGGAAAGTCTCGCATTTTATTATTTGATTCAACTCGTTTAATAAATTCAATATGAAAAAAAAAAACAAAAACAAAAACATCATTGTAATATCCGAAGTCTGTGTAACTTGGGAAAGAACACGTAGAATTAGTAAGTAACACTTGACTGAGCAATTGACCTCGTAACCTGTTGTCATTACAAGCTGGCCATTCAAACTCCGTGACCTTAGAAATAACCTCTGACGTTAAAATTATTCTTTCCTTTTTGAGCTGACTCTCTAGCTGAATACATATTACTAAACACAAGTATTGGAAAGTGGCGTTGTTGAAACATGCCAAATATCTTATTAGTGAAAAAGGTTAACATACATCGTTACCCTCGAATGCATGGTCAATATGTGAAAACAAACCCCATTGCGACCTTCACATAGTGCTCAACAAATACACGGATTGAACCAAGATGTCGCACTCACGAGATTTAGGACATATACTTCTAAATCATAGCCATGAATTACACGATCAATGAGCACAAAGTTTGTTTGTGCTCGGGAATATTTTGTCTTTTAATGTTTTGTAAAAACATATTCTTAATACGAACTGTTTTGTCATGTCATGATAAAAGTTCTCTAACAAGGCTAAATTTGGAAACAGAATGGCTATGCTTTTATTTTCTTTTCCCAAAATTAGCTAGAAATCTCAGTCCTTCATTTACATTATGGTTTTAAATCAAAATCTAATTAAAAGATATATCCTGGAAATATCGAGAATATATTCCTGGTATTTCGTGTTGTAAAAATCACATTTGACGGAGAAAAATAAGTAGTAAAAAACAAAGCTATTATTTTTTCATTTTCCTGTATAACATGGAACATATTTAAACTATTGGTTCATCAAATATTCATTTGGAATGGATACACGTCCAAAAACATCGCCATATTATACGGAGTAATGATAAATCACCTCATAAAATGACAGCGGTAAAACACTGAAAATATAAGTGAAAGGATAACTGTATACTAGTATAAAATAGATATATCCAAATATGAAAAAAAATAAAAAATTGTGTAACTACAAATGGGGAGAAAGTCTTTGACCACATTTTGCAATTAACAGAAGTTTCTTCAGTGGCTGCAACTCAGTTTGTTTTACCTTCCAAAACTTTCTAGCAGTTTCACTGGCTAAAATGTGGTCACTAATTTTTTGTGGAGGGTCAATACATTTTCATACCGTATTAGGTCAAGTGGTCGTTAAAACAAGGAAATTATTTCTATTGTTAATGCCAATCAGACATACATATTTATGGATGATCATTAACTAAATCAATAATTAATAATGTGGAAAATAACACTAGTAAAAACTTACTTAGGCCGAGAAATTTGAATATTTTCATAAGTATTTGCATTTTATTTGGACCCCGTGTGTCTTCGGATTTCACAACAAGTACATTATTTTGCGGAAATACTTTCAGCCAGTCAGAAAGGAAAATGTGATACATTCCGACGTTAAGGCGTACCTGAAAACCCAAAAAAGATATCAGCGTCTGTAAGCTGACCAGACTGATCATGTGTTTGTATGTAAGTGATAAAAAAAGGTTGAACAAAATAAGAATACAACTGTTTTCTCTTCTCTAAATGACCACAACGTCTACAACAGCGCTTTGTAAAATGTCTACCTCACATATTATTTTAGTATCATATATGCAAACTCTCAGAATGTAGTATTATCTTCGAGAGGATGTGAATTTGTTGATATTTACACATTCTATGTATTACCTGTCATATTCGAATATACCAGACATCACACATGCTCCCAGTATAAGAAGAAACTCTAAATGTGCGGTATCTCCAATCAACATCCTTATCTAAGTCATATACGTGTATGTATTACCTTACATGTCTGTCAAGTTATCATGCAAATCATATGTATAAGCTTTTGATCTACAGTGTTTATCTAAAATTTCTACAACAAGGTAGGTTGAGTATATGACTTACATTGTTTATTCGTATTCGCCGGTCATTTATGGCGTGTATATACAAGCTCGACGAGCACGTTTTTTTCCATGAAGCCTCCTAACCCATCTATCACGGTGTTTTGTTAAGTGTAAGTCTTACCTTATCTGTCTGCATGATCCAGGATACTCCTACTTGAAGTGAAATTACTGCAATGTAATCCACGGTGCTTTGGACTTGTGTGCCTGCATATTTCAGTCATTACATAGATATCACAAGCGGAAATATTTCAAACAGAAAGTGACTGAATCACCAATCCTGTCTACCACTGTGAAAAGTGGTGTTTTACCTTGGATGTATGTATGTATGTTCAATTCATAAACAGGAGGTGAAATTACCAATAGGACATTTTCTTAAATGCATGTATTACCTTCTATGTTTGTATGTCCCAATCACTTCTACTTTATAGTACAGATGCCAATTATCTGGCATATATTCGTACTGGCCCACATTAAGTCAAATTACCGATCCTGCATATCACACTTTTCGTGTATGTTTTATCTCAAAGTTCTGCAAGGTCCAGTAATAGCATATGTCATAAGCCAAAAAACTCTCTGAATGCAGTGCCTCCTACAGGAAGTAACATTAATAAACCTCTAACATTGTTATACCTTATATGTCTGTATGTTCCAGTCATCATACATGTCATAAACGCATGCTCTCAAAGTACGATGTCTCCGACAGGAAGTAAAATTACCGATCCTATCTACCACAGTGCTATGAAAATCTTCAGGACTGCACACATAGCCGACAGACGATGACATGTATAAATAGTCTGAATAAAGTCTGAAATACACGTACGTGTGTAAAAATCACATTTCTATCACAGTTAAAACAAATTTAATAAATGTGCAAGACGTCGTCGGTTTCAATCAATGGGGTAACGATTACACATCTTCCGTATTTTTTTTTCAGAAAAGACTCCACATAACTCGAAGTATGATACAAAGCTCAAACTTAGAAATAAGCGTGACAAGGTTTTATGTCTATACCCCGCCAAAGACATTCTCCCCTGCGAAGGGTTTATCATGGTATCTTTTAGTTATTTCGAACTCTGATGGGTGAGCATGGTCGAAGACAGTGACATTACTTTACGCTGTCCGTTTGTACGTCATTTTATTTCTGAACGATTGTTCGAAGGACGTTACCAATAACCCCGGTCCAAGGTCAAGGTCGCAACTGAAGATAAAACATTTCAGCCTTAGATTTCGTGTCAAATAGTTTCACTATTAACAGACAAGTCGTTCAATAACGGTGATTATTATTCAGCAGGCAATATCAATGGAAATTCAAAGGACAGATGCAATTACATGTTTGTCCTGACATTCTTTTCCTACCTTTAAAGCAATCCCATGAAACACCTTTCTTTTCAAGTGGTCCACCGAGAACAACACAAGTCTCTTACCTTTCAAACACTCCTCTAAAAACACCTCCTTTTATCTTTCAACTGGTCCACCCAGAGCACTACTTCTCTATTACCTTTCAAACAGTCCTCTCACAACACATTCTTCACCTTTCAAGTGGTCCATCAAGAAAACCACACCTCTCTTACTTTTCAAACAGTCCTCTCAAAATGCATTCCTTTCCTTCCAGTTGGTCCACCGAGAACACCACTTCTGTCTTACTTTCAAACTGTCCTTCTTCTTTTCAACTGGTTCAACCAAGAACATCACACCTCTCTCACATTTCAAACACTTCTCTAAAAACACCTTCCTTTCCTTTTAACAAGTCCACCTAGAACACCACATCTCTTTTACCTGTCGACTGGTCCACACGGAACACCACTTCTCCATTACCTTTCAAACAGTGCTTTCAAAACCTCTCCCTTACTTTTCAACTGGTTCACCTAAAACTCCAAATCTCTCTCAACTTTCAAGCAGTCATATGAAAACACCAAACTTTCCGTTAAACTAGTCCACCCATAACACCACACCTTTTACCTTTCAACCGGTCCAACCAGAACACAATCTTTCAAACAGTCCTCTCAAAAATCCTTCCTTTCCTTTCAAATTCTACACCGAGAACACCACACCCCTCTTACCTTTCAAATACTCTTCTCAAAACACCTTACTTTCCTTTCAATTGGTCAATTCAGAACACCACAACTCTCTTACCTTTCAAACAGTTATCTCAAAATACCTTCCTTTCCTTTCAACTCATCCACTGAGAACACCATACTTCTATCACCTATCAAGCAGTCCTTTCAAAACACATGTCTTTTTTTTCAACTGGTCCGCCAAGAACACTACACCTCTCTTACCTTTTAAGAAGTCCTCTCTAAAAACCTTCTTCCTTTCAACTGGTCCAATGAGAACACCACACCTGTCTTACCTTTTAAACAATCCCTTTCCTGTCAACTGGCCCACCGCAAATACCATACCTCTCTTACTTTTCAAACAATCCTCTCAAAACACATCCATTTCCTTTCAACTGGTTCACCGGGAACATCACAACACCTCTATTTCCTTTCAAACAGTCCTCTCAAAACACCTTCCTTACCATTCAACTGGTCCTACGAGAACACCACACATCTCTTCCTTTTCAAACAGTCCTCTCAAAATGCATCTATTTCCTTTCATCTGGTTCACCGGGAACATCACACCTATCTTTCCTTTCAAACAGTCCTCTCAAAACATCTTCCTTTCCTTTAACTGGTCCAATGAGAACACCCCAACTGTCTTACCTTTCGAACACACCTTTCAAAAAACCTTCGTTTCCTTTCAATTGGTCCACCGACAACGACAACATCATTCCTCTATTACCTTTCAAACAGTCCTCTCAAAACATATGTCTTTCAACTGGTCCATCGAGAACACAACACCTTTCTTACTTTTCAAACAATCCTCATAAAACACCTTCCTTATCTTTCAACATGTCCTTCCAGAACACTACACTTCTCTTACTTTTCGGACTGTCTTCTCAAAACACCTTCCATAACTTTCAGTTGGTCTTCTCAAAATACAACGCCTCCCTTACATTGCAACTGGTTCTCTCAAACACAACACCTCCATAATGTAAAACACCTCTCTTACCTTTAAAATGGTTCTCTCAGAACATAACAATTCCATACCTTTTAACTGGTTCTCTCTAAACACAACACCTGTCTTACCTTTCAACTGGTTCCCTCAAAAGAACAATTATTTTCATGTTTGGATTAATTCTATGAACATAATTTGCATTTGTAAGTGCAGGTTCTGTTTGTCTTTCGTTGCCCGGCAACAGTCTCCAGAACTTGTTGTCGAATATTGTGTCAAAAGAACCATCACCTAAATAGACAAAATCAAGACAATTCTGTATAACATACGGATGAAAGTAGCTTCTGAAATATTTAAGGTACGGGCACTTTGCTACATTTACGTCCGAAGAATGCCGAATAATCCGTATGTGATTTCGGCATTCTGTGGTTCTTACGGAAAATAAGGCATGTGCACTTTGCTACATTTACGTCCGAAAAATGCCGAATAATCCGTATGTGATTTCGGCATTCTGTGGTTCTTACGAAAAATAAGGCATGTGCACTTTGCTACATTTATTTCCGAAAAATGTCGAATTCTCCGTATGTGATTTCAGCATTCTCCGGTTCTTACGGAAATTAAAGCATGTGCAGTTTGCTACATTTACGTCCGAAGAATGCCGAATTCTCCGTATGTCATTTCGGCATTCTCCGGTTCTTACGGTAATTAAGACATGTGCACTTTGCTACATTTACCTCCGAAGAATGCCGAATTCTTCGTATGTCATTTCGGCATTCTCCTGTTCTTACGGAAATTAAGGCATATGCACTTTGCTACATTTTTGTCTGAAGAATGCCGAATTCTCCATATGTGATTTCGGCATTCTCCGGTTCTTACAGAATTTAAGGCATATGCACTTTGCTACATTTACGTCCGCAAAATGCCGAATTCTCCAAAAGTGATTTCGGCATTCTCCGGTTCTTACGGAAATTAAGGCTTGTGTATTTTGCTACATTTTCGCCCGAAGAATGACGAATTCTCCATATGTGATTTCGGCATTCTTCGGTTCTTAGGGAAATTAAGGCATGTGCAGTTTGCTACATTTTTGTCCGAAGAATGCCGAATTCTCCATATGTGATTTCGGCATTCTGCGTTTGGGTAGTTTCCATTTTAGCGGTCCTCACTGACTTTGACTATTTTAGGAGGGTACTGTTATGTTTAAATTCTTGTTAAAATAACATAGCTTTGGTAAGGAGCCAGTAACGCTAATGAAAAAAGCAGGGGTGTGGGGGCGGCAGCCGCAAAAGTAACGTGACGTCATGACGTTTTTCCGAGTGGGGACAGCTAAACTAGAAGTGTCCTCTGCGGTTCTTACGGAAATTAAGGCATGTGCACTTTGCTACATTTACGTCCGAAAAATGCCGAATAATCAATATGTGATTTCGTCATTTTGCGGTTCTTACGGAAATTAAGGCATGTGCACTTTGTTACATTTACGTCCGAAGAATGCGGAATTCTCCATATGTGATTCCGCATTCTGCAGTTACTACGGAAATTAAGGCATGTGCACTTTGCTACATTTACACCCGAAGAATGCCGAATTCTCCGTATGTCATTTCGGCATTCTCCGGTTCTTATGGAAATTAAGGCATGTGCACTTTGCTACATTTACATCCGAAGAATGCCGAATTCTCCGTATGTGATTTCGGCATTCTGCGGTTCTTACGGAAATTAAGGCGTGAGCACTTTGCTACATTTACATCCGAAGAATGCCGAATTCTCCATATGTGATTTTGGCATTCTGCGGACCTTACGGAAATTAAGGCTTGTGCAGTTTGCTACATTTAAGTAAGAAGAATGCCGAATTTTCTATACGTGATTTCGGCATTCTCCGGTTCTTACGGAAATTAAGGTATGTGTAGTTTGCAACATTTACGTCAAAAGAATGCCGAATTGCCTAGAACAAGTGTACGTAATCTAACTGAAGTTGCTACCGACCACTTAAAGAGAATACTACCTGTAATGCACTGGTGAAAGTCTGCTTTTTTCTCCGAAACACATCTTGTAATTTTCTCAGTGGAAGCTCTTAAACTATCTTGGTAAAAATTTACAGCCTTTTCAATTGAAACGAAATCTGTAAGATATAAATACATTATATTATTATTATATTCAGAGACATGCAGAAAGGTAAAGTAACGTTGCTTTGCTGGTTCACTTGAAGAAGTTTGTTCAAATCCTTGACCTTTACTTGCCGGAGATCCTGATTGACTTTCGGAAACCCTGTACTTAAAATAGCCTATATTAGACTAGATTTTTTTCTAGAAATAAGAGCCTGCGATATTTCATAGTCTTACTAGATCCTAAGTTAATCACTGAAACTCACGGCTAATTTTGAATGTAACTATTACACAGTCGTCGTTCCATAGTTTTTGTTATTGTATATCACTTTAAGTGCTGTAACCTGATTCGACGAAAACTGAACGAAATAGTTTCAACTAAATGAGCTACTGACCAAATAATTATTGACCCCTGAAATATGAATTATTGACCACTTTACTATCCTGTTGATCCAGATTTATCTTGGAAACGAGTCAATAGTTCATATTTTCCGTTACACTATCAGTAAGAAATGTAGATTTGATCATATGTTCGCATCTCAGAATTCAGATAAAACTGTTGGGACACCTGCACTTCACCGGTAAATACTCTCTCTATATTCTTAGGGGTGAGGAGGGGGGAGGGGAGGGTACCGTCGCACCCAGATTTTCTTTTAGTCTATTGAATAGATTATTGTTACAATTTATTTTTTAAGTATAAACGGAGGTCTAGTGGTGAAGGAGTCTGTCTCTGAAGGTCTCAGGTGAATGCCCCGCGGCGGTGACGTCAACACATTCTCATTTGTCACTAGTACTGTATTTTTTTCCAAGAAGCGGACCTAAAACCTTAAAGCTGGTTGAAATAAATTAGTTTATTAAACTATATGGGCATGCATTTCGCATTACCACGGACATTAATAATTGTAATTAAAGCTCAGAACGCTACTGTTTTATTTATATAATTATTTACACTGCAGTGCGTATTATACTTTTAAAATATACTCACCATACTGTTTCTTGTTAAAGAAGTTAATTTCCTTCATATGTAGCCAGGCCACTTCCGGATGTTGTATCAGCTTTGACCAGAGATCTGTCTTTCCGCACTTGGGAAAACCGGCAATCATAAAGTACGGAACACAGCGGAGTTGCACGATCCCTCGACTTCTGGTGTACCTTCCTACACTGGCATTCTTGAAAAGGCACGGGTTTTTGAAGTTTTTTAAATATATTGGGGTTTGCTGCAATGAGAGACACAGGGGATGTAGTTTGTGTAAGTGTCGTAAGTGTGGAACTTGCTTATTAGCAATAAAAACTATAATATTTTGAAACCTGGCAGATAATTCTAATACTTCATAATGAAATTATTCGAAACAATTAATCCTGGTATAGAATACCCTCATTTTCCCCTGCATGCACTTGTCAGTTATAGAGTGACCAATCTACGTAACGTACACACGGGAAAAATAGCTTGTTTCAGGTAACATTTTTGTTTATAATTTTCTTATTACTTGACCGATATTAATAAGATAAGAAGAACATTCGTCCAAATATTTCCAGTACTTTTCCCAAACACTTCTCCAAAACTTGATTGTATGACAGGTACTTTGTGCTGAGGAAAACCTTCAGTGCTTTTTTGGTTAAAATCCTTCAAGGAATAAAACAATTACAACCAAACATGTTACCTGAATGGAATGATTTTCCACGTGGGTACGTTACCTTGAAGTGGGGTTTGTTATCCTGAATTTAATGCAAGGGAAAGAAACCTGATCCCAAAAATATTCTTACGTAATCTCGGAAATCATGTTTTTCTTTAAAATTTGGATCATTGACGTGTCTACCAAATTCTTGCCCATACGACTGTAGCATCTTCTGCAATAGTGGTACCCTGTGACCATGTTGCAAATGAAAGTCTATGGCTTCAATTCTGCCTTCTTTGGGTTCTTTAAAACCTTGTGATCGTCTGCTTCTGCCAGCTTTCATTGCATAATTTCTGCTTCGATGAATACGTGCTTGGTTAACGCGTGCGAAAGAAGACTCATTTAAGTAATTTAAGTAATAGTTGTCGGCTATATGTCTTTTATGAGCAGTATGCTGTTCTTTCGCATCGAGGGTTATATAAATCCATAATGTATAACTGAATAAAAATATCCAACCACAGCACTTCAGAGCTTGTTTGATTGATGACGCCTGCATCAATCTCCTCATAAACTTACACACACAAGGAATCATTTTGAAAATTTCATCCACCTTTTTAGGTATAGTTAATAACAAGTGTATTTAATTATTTCTTAAAGTATTGTTTTAGCATTGTATTATCAAAAGAGTATTGATTACGCTAAAGTGTAAATATACAATGTTATGGCTGGTATTGTACGGATATTAAATTACAGTTCATAAAACAAGTAAATGTAATGTGTTTTCTTTTAACAAGCGAAAAGCGGACTGATTAACACTAATCAAATAATCTGATCATTAAAATACTTCATTAGATGCCGTAATGCTTTTGAGTCTAAAATGTGCAACTCATGCAGTTTGAGCAAAATTTAATATTTACAGAGCAAATATTATTATACGTACGTTGCATGCGGGGTACTGGGTGATTTCTTTATGCTTTCACAAGACTCATCCGTATAGGACTCAACGCAAATGAGGACCTCATATTACGATTGATTCGGGCTAGGTTTAGCTTTCACAAAAACTCATCCGTATACGACACAACGCAGGTAGGAACCGCATGCAAATCGCATTAAAAGCCTGTTCTAATCCCGGGCTACTATGACTCATGTGATTGTCCCACTCTAATATTGGAGATATATCTTTAAAATTAATATCGTGATCTAAAATTTGAGGGATTTCGCCGATTGTGTTAATTGGTTAGGGCAGGGTGACGGTATCAGTCTGAGTAAAAATATTATATTTATAAAGAAATTTGTAGGAAACGGCGTGCAAATCGCATTAAAAGCCAATTTTAATCCTGGGCTACTGTGACTACTGTGTTTGGCTCTCACAATTATTGAAGATATATCTTTAAAAGTAATATTGTGATCTACAATTTGAGGGATTTCACCGCCGATTCGGTTCATTGGTTAGGGCAGGGTGACGGTATCAATTTCAGTAAAATTTAATATTTACAGAGCAAATAGCAGGAAACCGCGTGCAAATCGCATTACAAGCCTGTTTTAATTCCGGGCTACTGTGACTCATGTGTTTGTCCCTCTCTATAATTGAAGATATATCTTTAAAATTAATACTGTGATCTAAAATTTGAGGGATTTCGCCGCCGATTCGGTTCACTGGTTAGGGCAGGGTGCCGGTATCAATTTGACAAAAAAAATCTTATATTTATAAAGAAATTTGTAGGAAACCGCGTGCAAATCGCATTAAAAGACAGTTTTAATCCCGGGCTACTGTGACTTATGTCTTTGGCTCTCACTATTATTGAAGATATGCCTTTAAAAGTAATATTGTGACCTACAATTTAAGGGATTTCACCGCCGATTCGGTTCATTGGTTAGGGCAGAGTACCGGTATCAATGAGTAAAATTTAATATTTACCGAGCAAATATAGTAAGAAACGGCCTGCAAATCGCATTACAAGCCTGTTTTAACCCCGGGCTACTGTGACTCATATGTTTGTCCATCTCCATAATTGAAGATATATCTTTGAAATTAATATTATGATCTAAAGGGGTTTCATCACCGATTCAGTTAATTGATAAGGACAGGGTGACGGTATCAATTTGAGTAAAATTGAATATTTACAGAGCAAATGTTATTATACGTACGTTTGCTGATTTGGTACTGGGTGATTTCTTTCAGCTTTCACCAAACCCACCCGTATAGGACTCAACGCAAATGAGTACCTCATATTACGATGTTACAAGCCTTAGTATTTCGGGCTAGGTTTAGCTTCCACAAAATTCATCCGTATACGACTCAACGCAGGTAGGAACCGCGTACAAATCGCATTACAAGCTTGTTTCAATCCCGGGCTACTGTGACACATGCGTTTGTCCCTCTCTAATATTGAAGATATATCTTTGAAATTTATATTGTGATCTACAATTTGAGGGATTTCACCGCCGATTCGGTTCATTGGTTAGGGCAGGGTGACGGTATCAATTTGAGCAAAACATTTTATATTTACAGAGCAAATAGTAGGAAACCGCGTGCAAATCGCATTACAAGCCTGTTTTAATCCCGGGCTACTGTGACACATGCGTTTGTCCCTCTCTAATATTGAAGAAGATATATCTTTGAAATTTATATTGTGATCTACAATTTGAGGGGTTTCACCGCCGATTCGGTTCATTGGTTAGGGCAGGGTGACGGTATCAATTTGAGCAAAACATTTTATATTTACAGAGCAAATAGTAAGAAACGGCGGGCAAATCGCATTGCAAGCCCGTTTTAACCCCGGGATACTGTGACTCATGTGTTTGTCCCCCTCTATTATTGAAGATATATCTTTAAAGTTAACATTGTGATCTAAAATTTGAGGGGTTTCATCACCGATTTAGAACATTGGTTAGGGCAGGGTGACGGCATAAATTTGAGTAAAATTTAATATTTACAGAGCAAATGTTATTATACGTACATTTGCTTATGAAAAATATATGGTACTGTGTGATTTCTTTCAGCTTTCACAAAACTCATTCGTATAGGACTCAACGCAAATGAGGACCTCATATTACGATGTTACAAGCCTTAGTAATTCGGGCTAGGTTTAGCTTTCACAAAACGCATCCGTATACGACTCAACGCAGGTAGAAACCGCGTGCAAATCGCATTACAAGCCTGTTTCAATCCCGGGCTACTGTGACTCATGTGTTTGTCCCTCTCTAATATTTAAGATATATCTTTGAAGTTAATATTGCGATCTACAATTTGAGGGGTTTCACCGCCGATTCGGTTCATTGGTTAGGGCAGGGTGACGGTATCAATTTGAGTAAAATTTAATATTTACAGAGCAAATGTTATTATACGTATGTTGCATGCATATGAAAATATATTGTGTGATTTCTTTCAGCTTTCACAAAACTCATCCATACGAGGGGTGTTTCATAAATAATGCAACTGTTACAAAATCTCGAAAACCACGTGCACTTCCACCACCAAACCCATATTTTACGCTCGAGCAATTATTCGTCTCCATTTTTCTCGAGATTTGGTTAATATATATAGATTTATAGATTTTATTTTATAAACACCAGTAGGTCATCGACCCATGTGGCAAACACATACATATATATATGGAACCAGGTACAAATATCGTAGTTTCGAAGTAGGTTACTTCATGCTACTACATATTAAAATGGTTGGAAAACGTTCAGAAAAGTGGCTACAAATTCGATCATACATTCAAGCCAGGAATAAAATTGGAATAAGTGCAAAAGTTATTTTTAATGAAATTTGTAATATATATGGACACTATGAAGTTTCATATAGTACAGTGACGAGATGGATATCTCGATTCAAATCGGGAAGGGAGCAGGTAGAAGACCTTCGACGTTCTGGACGGCCAAAGACAGCAATCATCAAGAAAAACGTCCAGTTAATTAAGGACTTATTACATCAGGATGCTCGCTTAACTGTGCGTGATTTAGCTCGTCGATCAGGAATATCATCGGCACGAGTTCATTTCATTCTTCGCAAAATCTTGCTCGTGAAAAAGAAATGTGCACGATGGATACCACACCTTCTGACAGCCGAACAAAAACAGGAGCGCGTTCGAAAGGCCAAGAAACTGCTTAAGTTATACCCTGAATTTGACAATAAACGTTTTTCAGAATTAATTACAGGTGATGAGACATGTGTTCACTTCTTTGAGCCCAAACGGAAGTGTTCAAACCGGGTATGGGCAACAAAACATGCCAAGAGGCCAGTTATTGCCAAACGTACGGCAACAGTGAAGAAGGTGTTGTACTGCATTTTCTTCTCAATACACGGACCTACTATACAAGTACCTGTTCCCAAGGGTAGGAGTGTAACTGCCAAATTCTACAAAACCGTTGTTCTTAAGGAACTGAACAGATACTTTAAAGTACGACGACCACAAAATGGTATGAAGTACATTTCACTTCTTCATGACAACGCATCCTCACATAAGGCTCAGATTGTAAAAGATTATTTGAGCAAAGAAAAGGTTCGAGTTTTGGAACATCCAGCCTACTCGCCAGACTTGGCACCATGTGACTATTTTTTGTTCCCAAAGCTGAAATCAATGCTCGCTGGGAGACGCTATGCTTTGCGGAAAGTCTATTGAAGACTATCAAAACTGCTTTCACAACTGGATAAAAAGACTAAATAATTATATGGCTATCATTTTGCTAGAAAAAATATTTATGGGCGAAAAACCGAAAGGGATACATATGTTGTGTATGGGCTATATATGTGGTGCAGCATTATTTTTTTTTAAAACTGCAGATCTTGAGCTAAGATGGTATCTGGATAAAGAAACGAACTGGAAATACTAGTACGTATATGTCACATCATTCCAAATATTATATACATTTATCACATCGCTGGAGTGTAATAAAGCCATTACATAAATATGATATACACTAGTGTAATAAAGTTTTGACGTTGTTTATAGTATAGGAGACGTTGGTCAAATTAACTTGTTTATATAGTAAAAGAAAGTAGATTTTGTTTGTTTCCACAGGAAAATCTAACACATGTGATAAAAGGAATATTACATTTTTGACTTTCCAAATAGAATTTGTTAAACTCGTTGAATAAAATTGATAAAATGCTCTGCTTTTTTTGTTGGATTTAACGTCGCACCGATACATGATAGGTCATATGGCGACTTTCCAACCTTAATGGTGGAGGAAGACCCACTTTATACAGCCTAGGCAGATTTAATTGTACACATACTAATGGCAGCCTCCATTTGAAACCGACTCCAAACTGGGAACAATTCTGGTACAATGCCGAATTACCATACGAAGACACAAGCAAATCTCTTGTGCAGATCTTTTTATTTTAAATCAACATAACGTATGACCCACCTGATGGTGAATATTTCAAATGTTCAAAACAATGTTACAGCACTATACTGTATCCAGTGAGAGACTTTTATGCAAAATTTAAATTACTTTCACTATGCCGTTTTAAAAAAAAATAAATTTTGTATAATTCATGATATTTCCTCAAGCTCAAGTAGAGACAAATTTCAAAGAGATGGCCACTGTCATAAATGTTTGCAGAGAATTCATTTTACCAATAATTTTGATAAAAGAAACATCAAACTATTGGTAAACAATTATAAAACACAAAATAAAACTGTGAATATCATTTTTCAAGGGTGCCTCAAGTACTAGGATTTAATGAGACAGGATTCTAACTCCAACATTGTAAAAATAAGGTCGAGTCCTGTGGGATTACTTTAAATTTTGCTCACTTCATTCAAAAATAATCTTGGAGCAGAAGTAAAACTTACCTACATTTCTTCCACAATATGTAATCTAAAGAGTAAAGGCAAAATAGAGAATTTTTACCGTACGTAACTCAGTATTTCTAAATATGTCTTACTCTATCCCCTTCTGTTTCAGAGGTAAATTCACTTTGAACAGCAAGAAATCAATCATCAAATGAAAAAAAATTCACTTTTGTACAATTATCAATGATAAGTCTTGAAAAAAAAGTAAAATCTTACTAGAAAAATGGAATAAACAGAATAAAAGGAAAACAAAGAGGGCCATGATGGCTCTATATATCGCTCACCAGAGTTGATCTGGCCTACTGACCTAGTTTTTGACCCCACATGACCCAGATTCAAACTGGACCTAGAGATCATCAAGACTAACATTCTGACCAAGTTTCATAAAGATTGGATCACAAACGTGGTCTTTACAGTGTTCAAAAGCTTTTCCTTTAATCTGACCTACTGACCTAGTTTTTGACCCCACATGACCCTGTTTCGAACTTGACCTAGAGATCATCAAGATTAACATTCTGACCAGGTTTCATGAAGATTGAGTCACAAATGTGGTCTCTAGTGTTCACAAGCTATTTCTTTGATCTAACCTACTGACATACTTTTTGACCCCACATGACCCAGTTTCAATCTTGACCTAGAGATCATCAATAATAACATTCTGACCAAGTTCCATAAAGATTGGATCACAAATGTGGTCTCTAGAGTGTTCACAATCATTTTCCTTTGATCTGACCTACTGATCTAGTTTTTGACCCCACATGACCCAGTTGCAAAACTGACCTAGAAATCATCAAGACTAACATTCTGACCAAGTTTCATACAGATTGGGTCACAAATGTGGTCTCTAGAGTGTTCACAAGCTTTTCCTTTGATCTGACCTACTGACCTAGTTTTTGACCCAATATGACCCAGTTTCGAACTTGACCTAGAACTCATCAAGACTACCATTCTGACCAAGTTTCATGAAGATTGGGTCAAAAATGTGGTCTCTAGAGTGCTCACAAGCTTTTCCTTTGATCTGACCTACTGACCTAGTTTTTGACCACACATGACCCAGTTTCGAACTTGACTTAGAAATCATCAAGACTAACATTCTGACCAAGTTTCATAAAGATTGGGTCAAAAATGTGGTCTCTAGATTTTCACAAGCTTTTCCTTTGATCTGACCTACTGACCTAGTTTTTGATTCAACATGACCCAGTTTCAAACTTGACCTAGAGATCATCAAGAATAACATTTTGACCAAGTTTCATAAAGATTGGGTCACAAATGTGGTCTCTAGTGTGTTCACAAGCTTTTCCTTTGATCTGACCTACTGACCTAGTTTTTGACCCAACATGATTCAGTTTTAAACTTCACCTAGAAATCATCAAGACAAACATTCTGACCAAGTTTCATAAAGATTGGGTCAAAAATGTGGTCTCTAGAGTGTTCACAAGCTTTTCCTTTGATCTGACCTACTGACCTAGTTTTTGACCCCACATGACCCTGTTTCGAACTTGAGTGACTTGACCTAGAGATCATCAAGACTAATATTCTGACCAAGTTTCATAAAGATTGGGTCACGAATGTGGCCTCTAGTGTTCACAAGGCAAATGTTGACAGACGACGCACGACGGACGACGCACGCCGATGGACGCTGGACAATGACCGGTCACAATAGCTCACCTTGAGCACTTTGTGCTCTGGATAGCTAAAAAATAGTTGGTCCAAATGGGGTTTGAACCTACGCCCCTAAAAAATATAAGTCAAAGTAGATTTATTGTAGGAATTGAATACTCTTCCAAAGGAGGTACACTATTACGTGGGTCATACCTAAACCCAATTATAGGTGATTTTGAAAAGAACTAAATTGAAAGATGCCAATTTAATCACAAAGTTTTCTAATATATCCCATCAGTCAATGAATTTTAAGCCTATATTATAAACAAGAGGGCCCTGACGGCCCTGTATTGCTCACCTGAAGAAAGTAGGTCAGTAGGTCACATTCATGGCCACTGAAGTCAGTTTTCAGATCGGTGTGCAAAACTTTAAATGCCATCCTAGTTTTTGACCCCACCTGACCCAAATTTAAATTTGACCTTAAGATCATCAAGGTTAACATTCTGACCAAGTTTCATTAAGATATGGTCATGAATGTGGCTTCTAGTGTGTTAACTAGCTTTTTCCTCTGATTTGACCTGGTGACCTAGTTTTTAAACCCACCTGACCCAGATTTAAACTTGACCTTAAGATCATCAAGATTAACATTCTGACCAAGTTTCATATGGTATGGACATAACTGTTGCCTCTAGAGTGTTAACTAGCTATTCCTTTGATTTGATCTGGTGACCTAGTTTTTGACCCTACCTGGCCCAGATTTGACCTTAACCTCAAGATAATCAAGTTAAACATTCTGACCAAGTTTCATTAAGATATATACATAAATGTGGCCTCTAGAGCCTTATCTTTGATTTGACCTGGTGACCTAGTTTCTGATTCTACTTGACCTAGATTTGAACTTGACTTAAATATCATTAAGATTAACATTCTGACCAAGTTTCAGGAAGATACATCATAAATGTGGCCTCTAGCCTGTTAACAAGCTTTTCCTTTGATCTGACCTGGTGACCTAGTTTTTGATCCTACATGACCCAGATTCGAACTTGACCTAAAGCTCATCAAGATTAACATTCTGGCAAAATTTCATGAATATATATCATAAATGTGGCCTCTAAAGTGTTAACAAGCTTTTCACGTTATTTGGCCTGGTGACCTAGTTTTTTATTCCAGATGACCTAATATTGAACTTGTCCAAGATTTTATTGAGAGTAACATTCTAACCAAGTTTTATTAAGATTGGGCCAAATTTGTGATCTCTAGAGTGTAAACAGTGAAATTGTTGATGACGACAACAGATGAATGGCGATGGACACAGGGTGATCACAAAAGCTCACCTTTGAGCACTTCATGCTCAGGTGAGCTAAAAGACTGAGGAACAGTCAAAATGTAATATGTTATTAAAACACTTATTTCATTTTTAAAGTAATTTGCCAAGTTAGCAACATTTCCAATTTAACATGCCATTTCTTTTTAAAGATGCCATCTCTTAATAAAATATCACTTCTTTTTCTTGTTCTTGATCTTTTTCTTTTTCTGCATATTCTTTTGAAACCTTTTAACATTTATCCCTTTGTATTCACTGTACATTCCAGTTTCACTATCTGTCGCTTTTCTCTTCATACTTCCAACATTTCTTTCAAAATCTCCTTTGCTATGGTCAGTCTCTTTAGAAGCTGCTTCACTTTTATTTCTTTCAACCTTATCTGTATCTGTTCCTAGGAGTGAAGGTTGTATTCCAAAGGTAACAGGATTTTTACGCACTCTTCTTTCATTCTTAACTCTTATACCTTTAACTGTTTCGATGGTTTTACATTGAGGTCCTTCATCAAAAGCTATAAAACTTTGTCCACTAAACGATTTAGATTTGTCTGTCTCAGATTTATAAATGTAGTACTTGGTTGCATCAACTACTGGGCGACACAAATGTTTGTTACATGTTTCATTACTTGTATCAGATTTAAACTGCTCAGTTTTGGCGTCAGCTTTAGGTTTGTCTTTGGACTGGTCAGGTTCTATGACTGGGACTTTTTGAATTAACAGTTTGTCTTCTGTCACTGAAGGATCAGTCACATGAGGTGCATTGGTTCTAATACTTTCAACAAGTTCTTTGAAGTCATTGGGTTCCTCCATTCTCTATAAAAGGCAGAAATCAAACATAAAGATCATGTTCAACATTTTTCTAACAGCAGAATAATAATAAACTTGCCATTCTCTGGTGATATCAGTTTAAGAGCCTGATGAATTTATCAAATGCCAAAATGTTTATCAAATATAGTGTGAAGAAAGCATCTTTAAGGATAAACAAGATCTCACCAGTTATTACGAGATTTAGTGAGATTTCACTCTATCGTCTTATTGGAGTTTCAGATCTGCTTTTATTTCATAGAACTTTAATCAAACTAGTCCCACTATGTGACTTGAACTAGGGGGGTCCTAAATAGGTAACAAGGCAGTCTGAAAAACAGCTATATCCCCCACCACTGTTATAGACAGTGAAAGGGTTGATGGTATTGGGCAGAAGCGTTGACGTTGTTAAGTATATTTTATAGTCCATGTATGACAAAATCAATGAATTTGAAAATCCTTCAGGAGGTTTACTAGATACAGAGTGGACATAAAATGGAAGGCTCAAACCTTTGACCTTGAGTTGTGACCTTGACCTTAAGTCGACATGGCTGACTCATGAGTTCTGCAAATTGTCTTGATGAGGTGATCATTTGACCAAAGTTTAATGAAAATCCTTCAAGGGGTTTAGGAGACACAGAACTCAAACTTTTGATCTTGAGTTGTCACCTTGACCTTGTATTGACATGGCTGACTCATGAGTCTGCACATCGTCTTAATGAGGTGGTCATTTGACCTAAGTTTCATGAAAATCCTTCAAAGGGTTTAGGTGATACAGAGCAGACACAAAATGGCAGGCTCAAACCTTTGACCTTGACTTAAGTCGAAATGGCTGGCTGACTCATTGAGTTCTGCACATCGTCTTGATTAGGTGATGATTTGACCCAGGTTTCATGAAAATCCATCACGGGGGTTTAGGAGATATAGAGCCGACAAAAAATGTTAAGGGCACAAAGGTGATCATTTTACCCAAGTTTTATGAAAATCCTTCAAGTGGTTAATGAGATACAGAGTGGTCACAAAATGGAAGGCTAAAACGTTTGACCTTAAGTTGTGACCTTGATCTTGAGCCAACATGGCTGACTCATGAGTTCTGCACATCGTCTTGATGATGTGATCATTTGACCCAAGTTTCATGTAAACCCTTCAAGGGGTTTAGGAGATACACAGCGGACACAAAATGGAAGGATCAAAACTTTGACCTCGAGTTGTGACCTTGTCCTTAAGCCAACATGACAGACTCATGAATTCTGCACATAGTCTTGATGAGGTGATTATTTGACCCAAGTTTGATGAAAATCCATCACAGGCTTTAGGGGATACAGAGAGGACACAAAATGTTAAGGACACTTAAAAATGGAGACCATTCCTAAAACCTCCCACCACTCATAGCACGGAATTAATAAGCATTTAACTGACTGTATTAGACATTTACGGATTAAGTCTACGTGGACTGTGGACACCTAAGGCGATAGATTTTTCAAGGGGACCGTCTCAACATAGTTTAATTATAGTATGCGCGATATGAAAAAGAGTTTATAACGGCAATAGGGTTTGAGTTATTATATCATCACTATGCGGTAGGTGATATAAATTTGGATGTGCCTGTTTTTAGCTCGACTTTTCGAAGAAAAAGTAGAGCTATTGCACTCGCTCCGGCGTCGGCTTCGGCGTCTCCGTTGGGTTAAAATTTTTGATAAAGTCAAATATCTCTCTGTTAATGTCAAAGCTATTGACTTGAAACTTAAAATACTTATTTACTATCAAAGTCTACACAAGGAAGAACAATCCCCATAACTCTGATTGAATTTTTACAGAATTATGCCCCTTTTTAATTTAGCATTTTTGGTTAAAGTTTTTGATAAAGGCAAATCTCTCTGTTACTATCGAAGCTATTGACTTGACACTTAAAATAGTTATTTACCATCAAAGGCTTCACCAGGAGAAACTATCCGCATAACTCTGATTTAATTTTGATAGAATTATGCCCCTTTTTAACTTAGAATTATTGGTTAAAGTTTGTGATAAAGTCAAATATCTCTGTTACTATCAAAACTATTGACTTGAAACTTAAAATACATATTTACTATCGAAGTCTACACGTGGAAAATCAATCCCCATAACTCTGATTTGAATTTTTACAGAATTATGCCCCTTTTTAATTAAGAATTTTCTGTTATTTTTTTTGATCAAGTCAAATATCTTTGTTACTATCAAAGCTATTGACTTGAATCTTAAAATACTAATTTACTATTTAAGTCTACACGCGTAGAAACAATCCCCATAACTCTGATTTGAATTTTGTTAGAATTATGTCCCTTTTTAACTTAGAATTTTTGGTTAAAGTTTTTGATAAAGGCAAATATCTCAATTACTATCGAAGCTATTGACTTGAAACTTAAAATAGTTATTTACCATCAAAGGCTTCACCAGGAGAAACTATCTGCATAACTCTGATTGAATTTTGATAGAATTATGCCCCTTTTTAACTTAGAATTTTTGGTTAAAGTTTTTGATAAAGTCAAATATCTCTGTTACTATCAAAGCTATTGACTTGAAACTTAAAATAGTTATTTACTATCGAAATCTACACCAAGAAAAGCAATCCCCATAACTCTGTTTGGATTTTGACAGAATTATGCCCCTTTTTAATTAAATGTACTAAATTGAACAAATATATATGTCATTACAGAATAACTGTAGAACATTCAATCGCAGAATTGAAGTGTTACAAGAGCGTAAGCTCTGTATGGAGGCACTCACGACAACGACTTTCAAGAACTGTACATGTCTGTGCGTTCCTTGTGTGTAGAAGAAAACATGTCGGATTGATTGTATAAACTGATAACTGTCAACAAGAAATGAATTTCATTTCATTCATGTTTATGCCATAATACAGTATAAATGGGAAGATTTTTTTATTTTGATTATTTTCCTATCTTCCGTTCATTTATCTAGTAAAAAAACTGTCCATCTCTTCGTCCATCCACTACTGACAAATTAAAACAATAAAGTTATACAAATACAACGTCTTTAACGTTAATACAGAAATAACAAGTGCTCCGCCAAGCGGGGCAATATACGCCCGAAGGATTATATCAGGGGATGGGAGCAAAATTAAAAGAACTTTATTGTTGAAGCCCAAACGAAAAGGACAACAAAGGGAAGTAATTCCCCGAAAAACTCTTAAGTCCACTAAAATCATTACCAGGTGCAGATATGTCAAATACACCTTAACTTTGCAGGTACCATCCATGTTGTACCACAGAAAAGTGGTATCGGTTTTTTCCCTACGACCAGTAATAAAAATGTTACAAAATAACCTATTTATAGTAACATAAAAGGGAAGTAATTCAATAAAAAAATATTATAAGTGAACAAAAAATGGATATGCCGAATAAAATTAAGAGCACCGCAATGCAAAGCAACATAAACACAAAACAAAGTCATGTGACCTTTGACCCCTAAGTGTGACCTTGACCTTGAAGCGAGCCATGCGCTCTGCACGTCGTCTCAATGTGGAAAACATTTGTGCCAAGTTTCTGTAAAATCCTTCAAGCAGTTCAACAGTTACACATCGCACTCGAAACAAAGTTATATGACCTTTGACCCCTTAGTGTGACATTGGCCTTGTATCTAGCCATCCAAAACATGCGCTCTGCACGACGACTCGATGTGGTGGACATTTGTGCAATGTTTCTTTAAAATCTCTCATACAGATCGAGAGTTACAGAGCGGACACGAAACAAAGTCATATGACCTTGACCCCTAAGCGTGACCTTGACCTTAAAGCAAGCCACCTGATACGTCCTCTTGATGTGGATAACATTTGTTTCAAGTTTGTTTTAAATCCTTCAAGGAGCGGAGTCGACACGAAATTGTTAACGGACAGACGGACAGACAGACAAACAGACAGACAGACAGCCAGATGAACACCTGTGGTATCCCAAAATACGTCCCTTCGGGCGTATAATAACAACAAAGGAATGGAGACGCAAGATATTACGTTTTCTACAGTTTTCACAATGTTTTACCTGCTGACCTACATTTTGATCCCAACTGACCCAGTTTAGATTTTTTCATGTTGGACGACGACGACGATGGAATACGGATACATTGCGATCAGACTAGCTCATCTTTTCAACTTTGTCGCAGATGCGCAACTTATGATATTGAAGAACATTTCAGGAAAGTGTTATGACGCTAGATCAAATACTTTTTGCGATATGTATAACAAAACATTTCTCTGGTGAACAGACGGACGGACAGACAAATCCAAATATTATCCTGTGCAGTGACATATGAAGCCAGACCTTACCATCATTATAGGAATTTTTTTCCTACCAAACATAAATAAAAATTATCATGTTGAGACGGTGCACTTGAAAAATCGATCGTCTTAGGTGTTCACAGTCCACGTAGACTTAATCCGTAAATGTCTAATAGACATTCAAGGCAGGACTAGGTTCAAACTGCTTTTCTGACATACATTATTACTTTACTAATATGTTCTTCCTTGTTGCATCTAAAGAAAATTTCTTTGCTTATTACACATTAAAACTAGTTAAAGCTACTTGCTTTCAGTAGTGGAGAGGGGGAAGAAATCTGAATACAGTGAAACCTGTATACAAAGATCACACTTAAAAGTGCCAGAATTTGGTCTTTAATAGAAGTGGTCTTTATTCACAAGCAAAAAAAAACACTTTAAAAAGTTCACAGGTTAGAAAACACTTTAGAAGTTCAAAAAGTTGAAAACACTTCAGAAGTTCACAAATTAGAAAACAGTTCAAAAGTTAATTTTTGCAACAGTACTGAAGCTATATTATACTGCACTGAGTTTGTTTTTCTAAATTTCTTATCGAAAGTACAAGCTTCTACTAGGAACTGATAACTTTCTACAAAAGACTATGGTAAAAACCTTAATAATTAGGGGGCATCACAGAGAGATTTGTTCCAGTCTTTGTCACTACTACAAATCCGTAGCTCTCCATTGTCCTTACCCAGCTTCTTGTTTTGTTTGGTTGAACTTACACCAACACAACTGTAAGTCATATGTCAACTTTCCAAGACTTGATTATGAAAGAAGACCCCCAAGTACTGGTAACCCCTCTGGGCATTATTTCAGGCATGAGCAGGCATCCGAGTAGAACCATTGGCCTTCCATAAGCCTGCTGCATGGCTTCCTCACAGAGAGAATTCTACACCCTGAGGAACGTTTTGAATCCATGGCGGTAAGGGGCAAGTGATTTGAAGTTGGTAACCCAAACTATTCTGCCGCCAAGCAAGAAAGGACTAAGAAAGGTGTGGCAGTTTTAGTTTGTACCTACCAGAACACCAAGCACAGCAGCTGAGGTCAGTCCTGGCCAGGACTTCTGTATACTGGACAACAGATCAGACACACAAATTGCCGGACATCCATGCTGACTGACCAGGTGTAGAAGGGCTTTTCGGAGTACTGCTGGCTGCATTTCACTCCATAACAAAACAGCGGACAATTTGTCTCTCTCTAGGTTCCTCATTACAGTCTGTGCACCAACTACAAACCAGGACCTAATAAACAGAAAGAAAATGGTTGGCATGAAAATACGTTTATAACCTTTAAGGTAAAGACTAGATATTGAGCTATACAAAAAAAATCCCATCTTTTTCACAATATTTTGGCTTTAAGTCCTCTTTAGGTGACATATGCTTAAAACTTAAATACTTTGAGGTGGTGGGGGTGGTTGTGGGGGTGGGGGTCGAAGAGTACAATATAAAATTTCACCTGAAGAAGGCTTAAAGAGCAATGGTGTCAAACTCAAACATTGTATAATTCACTAATCACAGCAAATAACTTTTGACTTTTAAAATACTCTACTTAATTGATCAGGCCAGCTATTAAACATGGCTAAGGCAATATACCAATAAACATTCTAAGTTGGGAACTGCGTAAGCTATCAAAAGGACAATTCAAGGGCCTTGAAGAATGAAGGGCCAAGAATGACTTGGAGTATCCATCTAATGGTAAGAAGAGTCTGAAATAATGTGCCCATAAACATTGTGACAAAGTTTAGTGAACACTGGATAAGAACTATGAAGGAGCAGACACTCAGTTTTTGCAATTTTGAGTAATTCAAGGGCCATAACTGCAGAAAAGTTTGCTGAATCCAAGTTAATGGACTTGGCTGAGATACGATGTCTATTGTGATAAAGTTTGGTGAACCTGAATAAGAACTACTCACGTTAAGAGATATGAACACCTCGTTTTTCACAAATTTAAGTAATTCAAGGCCCATGACTCAAGAACCACTGGGACATTCCAGCTGCTTATCGAACTTACCTTGGAAATTATTCCAACAAGAGCTGGTCGAACATGAAATGCCCCCCTTGATGCATTCAGTAAAGTGAAAGTAGGCCACTAGGTCAGATCAAGGTCAAATTTTATTTTGGAACAAAAACCTATGCATGTGGTCCAAATTTGAAGCCGGTACCTTCAAAAATGTGAAAGTAGGTCACTAGGTCAATAACAAGGTCAAAGTTTTTTTTGGTACACAAACCTATGCATGTGGTCCAAATTTGAAGGCTGTAGCTACAGAAATGTGAAAGTAGGTCACTAGGTCAAGATCGAGGTCAACTGAGGTCAAGGTTCATCTTGCCACTCAAAACTATACATGTGGTCCAAATTTGAATTATGTAAGTTATAGACATGAAGGTTCAAAGTTTTTCCCTTTGTAAGTCTATATGAACCATATGACCACTGGGGCGGGGCCATATTTGACCTTAGAGGGATAATTTGAACAAACTTGGTAGAGAACCACTAAATGATGCTACATTACAAAATATCAAAGCCATAGTCTTTGTGGTTTGGACAAGAAGATTTTCAAAGTTTTCCCCTATACAAGTCTATGTAAACCATGTGACCCCAAGGGCAGAGCTATATTTGACCCTAGGGGAATAATTTGAAAAATCTTAGTAGAGGACCACTAGATGATGTCATATACAAAATATCAAAGCCCTAGGCCCTGTGGTTTTGGACAAGAGGTTTTTCAAAGTTTTTTCCTATATAAGTCTATATAAACCATGTGACCCCCAGGGCGGGGCCATATTTGACCCCAGGGAAATAATCTTAACAATCTTGGTAGAGGACCATTAGATTTTGCTACATACCAAATATCAAAGCCCTAGGCCCTATGGTTTTGGACAAGAAGATCAGAAACCGTTCTAACTGTTCCTGGCCAATGTGACCTTGACCTTTGACCTAATGACCTCAAAATCAATAGGGGTCATCTGCTGGTCATAGCCAACCTAACTATCAATTTTCCTGACACTAGGCCCAAGCGTTCTAGAGTTATTGCCTGGAAACCATTTTACTGTTCCTGGTCACTGTGATCTTGACCTTTGACATACTGACCTCAAAATCAATAGGGGGTCATCTGCTGGTCATGACCAACCTCCCTATCAACTTTCGTGACCCTAGGCCTAAGTGTCTTGAGTTATCATCCGGAAACCGTTTTACTGTACAGGGTCACTGTGACCTTGACCTTTAACATACTGACCTCAAAATCAATAGGGGTCATCTGCTGGTCATAACCAACCTCCCTATCAATTTTCATGATCCTAGGCCCAAGTGTTCTTGAGTTATCATCCGGAAACCGTTTTACTATTCAGGATCACTGTGACCTTGACCTTTGACAAATAGACCTCAAAATCAATAGGGGTCATCTGCTGGTGATGACCAACCTCCCTATCAACTTTCATGATCCTAGCGTTCTTGAGTAATCATCCGGAAACGGATTGGTCTACATTCCGAATGACCGACAGACCGACCTACCGACCGACATCTGCAAAACAATATACCCCTCCTTCTTCGAAGGGGGGCATAATAAACATTGTGCCAAAGTTTGGTGAACATTGGATATACATTGTAGAGCAGACACCAACAATTTTCACATTTTTTACTAATGCAAGGGTCAAAACTCCAGAGCCTCTAGTAACAACCAGTTGGTTATAAAACTTGGTAGAGACTATATGCCAAATAACATTGTGACCAAGTTTGATGAACTTTAGACAAGAACTGCTCAAGTCAGAGAGCACACAACTTAAAGAAGATGCCGCTAGCTAGATGCCACAATGAGTCACATAATATGTCCCATTTCACAGGCATAAAAAAGGAGTGTTTTATCAATATATTTTATAAAGATTTGAAATCCTCTACAAGCGTTAATTTGTAGTCGTCATAAATGGTTTGTCAAATAGGCAACTCCTCCCTAATAATGGTTTACAAGACTGCATGATACAAAGGATGATGAAATTTCAAAGGTTTCTCTAGTTCTTTTGCTTGCATTGAGTATACATGTACACCAAAAACATGGAGTCTGTTGAAAGTCTCAACTGAATGTCTCAATAAAACTCAGTGGAAGGTCTCAGCTGAAAACACATACATGTGATAATTTAAATTGAAATCATTAGAGCATGTACTGGTCACATGGTTACTACAAATGTTAAGCATTAATGGCTCCCAATGTGACTGTCTACGTTTATGTTTAATTCTACTTGTTGGTAACCGGTAATTAAATTACTCAGCGTTTGATATAAAATGTTTTAGTAAAACAGAATGTTCTTCATGGTCCCTGACCTTTCCTCGCAGAATTTCCCTTTCAATTACAGATAATACAATGTCAAATACGCATGATTGATCCATTCAGTTAACTTACTCTCCACGGAGAGTGAAATTTAAGTAGGCAACTGAGGGTATTTGACGATGTAGGTTATGGTATCTTACTTAAATTGCTTTCTCAGACTTTCTTCCTCTTCAGACAAGCAGTCTTCTTTATCGCCTTCAGCTTTTTTCTTCCATTTTGGAGGCTTTTTGATTGTCCTCAAACATGACTTGTACTTAGCAAACACTCTGCAAGTTAAACAGAAATTAAAAATTATTAATCTACCCATTGTAGCTTCTGTCATCTGCACCTCTGCGAGGGTATATTTGGGTAGAGGAGGGCAACCAATGAGAGCCCTGGAAAATTCTGACTCTGACATATTTTTGACAGACTGAAACTGAGACCTTAGTCATTTTGGAAAATTTTAGCTTTCTTTGTTTGCAAAACAGTAAACTTTATTAGTTGTATCTGTAATAACTACTTAAGTGGTGGAAATGGACAACAAAATTAAAAGCTACTGCTTTGATCAAAGTGCCTTTTTTTGAAAACTCCTAGATTTTAAAGATGACAATATACAATTTTTACCCTCAAATAACAACCTATCCCCCCACCCTAACACCAAATTCTAAGGTTAGCCCTCACTCAGAGGAGCGAATACCCCCTGTAAAGGCAGATCTTTTCTTTTTAACTGACAAAATTCTTAGTAAATTTTCCTACTAAGAGCAAGAACCTCTCTACAACAAATACATTCTGATATTCCAGCGTTACTTTAGAAAGATAGCACTGTATTTATTCTAATTTAGTTATGCTCTTTCTTATGTAGAATGCTTGAAGCTTATCTAAATTTTTAAAGGAGTCCACTCCCTAGGAAAACTATGTGGAGTCGGGACCAGGTGGAGGTAGGGTTCAAACTGGTGACCTCCTTGCCAAGAAGATTAATTTCCAAAGAACAACATCCTGTATACAAGAGTTAATATGCTTATCAGTAGGCATGCCTCCAGACTTGCATCAATTTCTTCTACACTAAGATTAAATATGTTTGTTCACTACTTCAGAGTACTTTATGTAGTACATTTTGTACTTTATAGATAATTGAGCCGCTACATGAGAAAACCATCATAGTGGCTTTGCAACCAACATGGATCCAGACCAGCCTGTGCATGCACGCAGTATCGTCAGGATCCATGCTGTTCGCTTTCAAAGCCTATTGCAATTAGAGAAACCATTAGCGAACAGCATGGATCCTGGATCCATGCTGGTCGCAAACCCTGGCACTATGTTGGTTTTCTCATGGCATGGCTCATATATACTGTCTTATCAAAGGGCAATGGCATGCCTTTAATGGTTATAAGAATGACTAAACATATATTTGGACCAGGGTGTAGTTCAAGATCCAATACACAGACTAAGGAATGCTAGAAACCACACAAGTCACATCACTGCCTTTTAACTAGTTGTTTACTATATATACCTTACTGTAACCAGTACTGGGTAAATATAAATCATATGAAATACTGACATTTACAAACTTTTTAGCGTGACAACCTTGGGTCAAATGATGCCAAGACTAACAGAGACACACAATGTGGATTCTTGTATTTTCCAATGTTTGACACTGGATTGAAACATATGGCCCTAGCAGCATACAAACACCTAAAACGTAAAATGCTATGAAAACCTACCATAAGAAAATAAACTGTTTCTTAAGTTAACAAAAAAGATGAGATGTTTTTGTTTTTTTTATATAAAATATGTACAGAAATTATGAACAAATTTTAATATCTTACTTTTCTAAAACTTCAAGAACAGTTTTCTCCTTCTCACTGTCTACTACTGGCCTAAAATAGAAAAACACATTTCGATTTAAATAAAGTACTTTTATAAATGCCCCTAAATTATGAATTATTAGACAAATGTTAGATTTCAATTCAAATGATTGGACAAAAAAACGTAGTTGGTTTTTACTCGCTGGAACTCAAGATCATGAATCTATGCAGAGAGGCTTGACCCATATTCTATTCAAGAGGACCTAATGGGCCTAAGTCGCTCACCTGAAAAGGACCTTGATCATCTGACCTTGCTTCTGCTGGTGAACATTCTTTAAAAAGTTCATTAAAATGGAAGTTTTTTTCTATATTTTTACTATGATTGCCCAAAAATACATTATCATTATGCTGCCTTAATTCAAGACTGGCATATGTCCATTTTTGGCAAAACTGAGACTTCAGTGTCATAAAATATGATATTGACTCTATGACCTCTGTATGATGATGAATTTGTGTCCTTGTAGAACTAACATATACAGGTTAAATCTTAGTTCAACAAGACTGTAAGTTGAGCAAAGTCATTGACACTCACAGTGTTCTCATTCACGTAAATATGTACGTTTTTCAAAATGCAGTGGGAACACTGACTCAAATCTTTAAAATGTTGTTTCCAAAAACTATCATAAAGCTAGTTACAGAATTGTGGAAATGAGGCGACGATTAGTAAAAATTTCAAGACAAGAAGTTATTCACTTTTTTCCCATGTTTTAGCTCTGTTGTTCATGCACTAAATGGAACCAAACAGAATCATCTGAACAAGTTTGGGAGAGGACCTTACAATGACGCTATATACAGACCAAGTTTGATAAATATCCATCAAGTGGTTCATGTCAGGTTTTTCTGTTTTTAGCTCTCGAGGCCCCTAAAAGGGGCCAAGTGCAAATACACTTGGAGAGGACCTTATAATAACACATAAATGAAGACCAACTCAGAGTTTCATGAGAAGATATCATTTAAAGTTGCTTTTTTTTTCCATTTCCACATCTAGCGTCCTGTAAAAGAGCCACAACCCCAACTTGAACAAATCTGGGATAGGACCTTTCAGTGATGCTACAAATGAGATTTGATAAAGATCCGTCAAGGGGTTCGAATTCAAGAGAAGGTATTTCTATTTTTAACTCTGGTGGCCCCTACATGGGGCCAAGTGCCCTAATTTGAACAAAATTGGCAGGAGACTTTACACTGATGCAACAAACAAGGTCTGATGAAAATCCATCCAGTGCTTCATGAGAATAGATTGTTTAAAGATATTTCTATTTTTAGCTCTAGTCACCCCCTAAAAGGAGCAGAGTTACCCTGACTGAACAAAGCTAGTTGAGAACCTTATAATGATGCTATAAATCAAGTTTGATGGAGATAGCGGTTCATGAGGAAAGGTCATTTGAAAGGTATTTCTATTTTAAGTTCTAGTGACCCCTAATAAGGGTCAAGCATCTTCATTAGGACAAATTTGGGACAGAACTTTATAATAATGCTACAGATCAAGTTTGATGAAGATCCATCCATGAGTTCATGAGATGAACTTGTTTAAAGGTATTTCCATTTTTTAGTTCTAGTGGCCCCTAAAAGGAGCCAATCAGCCCTATTTGAACAAAACGATGAGAAGACCATATAATAATGCTATGTCAGACCCAGTGTGATTAGGATATAATATCCAAAAATAATATCCAAAATTACAAATTTTCTGGTGAATTAAACCTATATGTAATGTACATGATTAACGTTTACCATGTATATGACTAAACATAAGCCAATATGCGCAAGCGATAAAACCAGTAACTTTACATGGCTGTGTACAGTCCGTGTCTGATAACTTAGGAGTGACTATTTGGACGAGTCCAAGTCAGGAGGATAATCGATTAATATCGTTATCTAAGTACACAGTTTTATTTTATACTTCTATCTGGAACGCTTATTACGAAGTAGAAGATTAGTACCGGTCATAGAGCGTTAGCCTTACATGTGCGATTCTTTTATATTTCCATTGTCGCGTTGGTTCGAATCCCACCGTGATTTATACTTTTTTTTAAATCTTTGCTTTTTATCTCTGTTTTAATTAATTTTTTTTTTCAAAGACAATTGAAATTATTCAAAATGCAGTAATACAGCACTACAGTATACAATAACGAACTGAAATATGGAAAAATGATGATGCGTAAAATAACCTTCAGAGTAATTTGTACATTCTTATACTGAACGGTGTTTCTCTTTGCAAAAAGACGTGGACGCCTCGGACATGTTGACTACACTAATACTGGCAATATACCAGAGAGGAATTTAACCTGCACGAAATTTTCGAGTGTTTTCGTGACTATGCATTCATAATGCGATGTATTTACACAGAGCTGATTGCTGGTCCTCTTTAAACAGAAATTAATTCAATAATATGTCTATCTAAATATATTAATATATTCCAGGAGAAATGAATGATTATGGTGGTTACCCTGAAAGAGAAAAAAAAAAAAAAAAAAAAAAAAAAAACACCTCGATTCGAACCTATGGCCCACAAAATTCGATATTTCAAACACCAATGCTTAACCACTGAGCAACCGGGACTGACAGACTTGTTGCAATAAAATATGCCCAATATTATTGTTTATGTAAGCTGCTTTACCTATTTTGTTAGTTTTATAAGTCCAGGAAACATAAACGAAAGTGACGTCACTCCGAAGTTATCATACACGGACTGTACTGTGATTCATCCTCCATTATTTTGGTCCTTCAAAGTTTTGACATTTGCCTGTCACACTCACAATTTATATAAAACAATCCTGAACATCGAATTATTTTGACTAACATATGCATGTCCATCCAATTCAAATGATAATGTGGAGAAGTTGTGAATCGCTGAAAGTCCCTAAACCTTCGTCGACTGGATTTAAGGCGTATAGATTCTAGGTTATCACTCTTATATAAGATTCATGATGATCTGGTTGCTATCCCAATCATAGATTACCTTACCCCAATGACCCGATGTGTCCGCTATGGCCATTCCTTAAGTTATAGGTTAACTACCGCAACCACTGACTATTACAAGTTTTCTTATTTTCCGAGGACTGTGTACCATTGGAACCAACTTCCCCCAAGTGTCGGCCACCTCCCTACCCTAGAGCAGTTCAGTGCCGCAGTTTGCAGCCTTGAACGCTTCTCGCCCTAGTTATCCTGCAAACTCAAGTTTTAACCTTTTTATATCACCAAAGTTATTTTTTAGTTTCTTCCACTCTAAATTTTTATCACTATATTCTTTCTCTTCATGATTTTGACGCGCAAAATGTCTACGTTCCCGCAAGGGGTTTGACGTCTACGGAAGATAGATAGATAGAAGTCACTTGTGGAGAACAAGTCAGTTTTGTTACACAAACGGGTGGTTTTCAAAATAATGAAGCTTTTTCTTCTCTCACCTAACTTTAATTCAGTTCAGTTTTAGAATGTGTTTTGGGGTAATTTATATCCAAATCAATGTAGTCAATAAATTTGTGCAATTTCAGCTTAATGGCTCAAGCAGTTTTAAAGTTATATTAAATTATATAGCTAATTTTGTCCCCTGTGCACCCAAAAAAGTGTGACATTTTACATGAAGAATAATTTTCAACTGTGGTTTACTTTTTCAAACTAAGCTGTATTGTTACAGCACTGGCTTTTTTATGTAATTTAAACTCTGCACATGTAAAACAAAATACTTTTTTTCATTGACTACATCTTATTCTGACCAATATTTCACATCTTGCGATGGAACCCCCCTTCACAAAAAAAAATAGTGACAAAATACTAAATTTAAATGTTAAACACTACAATTTCATCACCCCATTACTTTTCTTACCGGTAAGTCCTAGTGCTTTTCTAAGACCTTTATCCTTTCAGCTGTGAAGACACAGTATGACTTTTTTGTTTAATAAATCAACTTTCTCAGAATCTTGATGAATATCTATACACCCAAAAATGTCCCCTGTGCACCTTTTTTAGTTGTTAAGTGTCAGATTTCTTTTATTCTTTAAATAAAATGGTTTTTTACTTTACTTTCCTTGAAAGGGAGTTACAGGATACAAAAGCAGCTTTCAACTTCACATATTAAGGACTGTTAAACATTAACAAAGCCAAAAGTGATGTCCCCTGTGCACCCTTTTTTTTGACATTCATCAATTATCATAGCATTACTGTAATATGTGGTGGCAGTTCTATATTCTTAGCAGTGTGTATGCAAAATTTAGGCATTACTTGATAATTTAGCATTATATAAGAAACCCTGGACAATTTAAAATTCACAATTTGCATTTTTTTCCACAGTTGTCAATTTTCAAGTTTAAAAGTGGAAACATCAATTTTATTGCTTTTAAAGCTCTTACGTTTACTTACATATGTAAATGTTCACTTGTGAATATTGTGTAGTTCAAAGAATTTTACTTACTATGAACATATTCTATGAACATATATTTTGCTACAATTTGTCCCCTGTGCACCTTCTTAGTAACATTATAAAGTATGTATGAATTTTACTATTCCATTTTACCATGCATGGCATTTTGTCATTTTTCTACTATGAATAAGCAGTGCATGTAAACTAAGTGATTTCAATGTGTTAGTTATGTTAAAGTCACTGATTTTTCATTTAAAGCATTACATGCTGTTGAATATTCATGATTTCGTTGTGAAAATTTTCAGCTTTGTAGTTATTTTGTGGAATAAACTAATTGTTTGATAGGACTTGTCTTAGATGATCACCATTAGTCTTTTTATGAACAGAAAACTTACAATTAATGAATATTACACTGATTTTCAGTATGTGTCCCCTGTGCATCTGTAAAATAACTCAATTTTGAGTTGACAATTTTAGAAATTAAAATTACTGGACATTCTTGAAATTTGGCATGTGGTTTATAAACATGCAAAATGCGAGAGAAAAATAGGTTTTATAAAAATATGTTAATTATTTTTCATTCAGCAACAACTTTTTTAAGTAAAATTTTATTTTCATGTCAGATTTGTGCAGAAAAGGTGATTTTAAAAACCAACGTCCACAAACATTTTATTAAAAAAGTTTCAGACCATACACATACACCTATTACTTATCAAATATATTGAAAAAATTACTGTTTTACATAATTCATTGTCATAAAACACTGCAACATTAATCACCTGTCTTAATCAGGCTGGGGGAGGTATTTAATTCAGCTAACTTAGCTATTTATAGCTAATATAGCTACAAATGGCTAAAAAGTGAACAAAAGAAATGTATATTTTTCTCACCCTTGCTCATATTTTTAACACAAGCATCCTGTCACTGTGTCCATCTATTCCACTCAATTTTCTGCACAGAACTGATCAATCAAGTACAACATTTACCGATGCAGTTATTGTTAATTCAGACATCCCAACTCTCCCGATCCGATCGGGTTTCTCCCGATTCTGGTTGTAAAACCCGATCACCCCGATCAGAAGTCTCAAACTCCCGATTAAAAAAACAACAACAAAACAACATAAACAACAATGAAAAAACAAAAATTATGAAATAATCCACTTCTTTGCGCCTATCTGATACTGTATGTATCACTACTGATCGAGTCTGTAAACAACACCTTTCGGATATTTTCGCACCTTATTCTACCCGTGCTGATTATTGTTTATTACACGATTCAACAAAGCCAGGTGTTGATTAATGTGTCACAATTGAAATTAAAATCCAGACATTAGATATCTAATTAAATTCAATCAAATTTAGATTAGAAATTATACTGGCTTTACCTTTTTCTGTAACTTTTTGAAATCGAAAGTAGATGGTCGCCGAGTCAACCTGCTAGGTTTTAAAACATTTCTCTTAAATTCATTTTGAGAAGAGGAAATGTCATGGTAAATTTTAATATCACTTACTATCAAATGCTGTTAAACTGTCTTTGCATCAAAACAATTTGTCAAACACATCCTTTTAACTGGAGATTTAGGCAAATCTACGAAAGTGTAACAATACCCGGACATTCAATTTTGGATAACAGGATTTTGATCAATAAAAGTATTTGAGCGAGGGGTTTTAAATACTGGTTGACAGGGATGAGAATCAAACAGTAAATTTTCTATTGCTTGAACTTTTATTCTTTTAGCTATATACATTTTGTTTTTACAGTTCTAACAGCTGCACTGTTTGTCATGTAAAATTCACCTGGGGAGTCTTCTTTCCAACAAAAAGAAATAAAAGTGCAGGTTTAATTCTCAGTGGTGTTTTGAATTAAGACATAGTGCTTAAAGTGCCATAACTATTTAATTTTGCACAGAAGGCTTCATGTATTATTGTTCCAAAATATAGACAAGTGAATGTTTTAAGACTAGTGATTTTATATGGGCAAATAAGTTTATATTATCATTAGATTTGTTAAAAGCTTCGTTATCATGAACATAATTACCGCGGTATAAAATCTCCCACTTGGACACCTCAATCTCCCACTTTGGAAAGCAAAAACTCCCACTTGGCATTCAGAAAAAGTTGGGATGTCTGTTAATTGCCTTGTTTAATTGGAGAATTAAGCCATACATGTGATCTCCCGCACGGGAGGGTCAAAATCCCGATTTTTTCACCTTGCCTTCCATCTCCCGACCAAAACCACAATTCTCCCGCTTTTCACAAAAAATAAAAATAAAAAAAATCAGTATTATGACTGGGTTGATAATTACCGAGGAGTGCCAAACATGTTTACACAGTAAATCAAAGTGTCACTGACTGTTGTGTATTATACATGTTTGAATGTTTGACACACAGGTAGCTGGAGGAAAGAGTTGTTTTCACTGGTGATTTTTTCTTTAGGTTCTGTGTCCGTGCGCTTAATTTATGTCGTTAAAAACTCCAGTTTTGAGACCCCAACTCCAGCTGAAAAATGGCAAATCTCCAGTTTTGGGATTCTGAACTTATCACATGTATGATTAAGCCCAGTTGTGTCAGTAACCACAACAGCCTGTATTAAACACCTAGAAAGACTTTAAGGCCAATGTAAATTGAATCAAAGTTTAACATCCCCTGAATGGTAGTTGTCTGCCTATTACTAGATCTATTTCCAAGTATTTTGATATTACATAAAATTTTGATAGTTTAGCTTATGTTACAAGTATGCACAATTTTGTTTAATTGCAATTAATGTCAGTTAGTTATTGTTGACACAAACACTGAACACAAAAACAACTTGTCTTAGCCTAACAACAGTGTGATGACCATGCAGTGTTTATATATGATATTAAGCTGGTAGGAGGAAATCATGTGTAACTGTATTATTGCATGGAATTTCCATGAAAAATGTGCAAGTTTAAATCTTCATTCAATTCTTTTCACCTCCCTTGGATTGATTACACATTATACATGCAAGCTATAAAACATGTTGTGTGATATCACAGATCTTTCACAAATGACAACTTTCGGCAATATCCGGTTATCTTCCCCTCTACGGAATGAACTATGTTATATCCACCTCAATCACCAACCACCACCCCTAAGAGTGTCTTAAACTTATAGATATTGAAATATGACTTTCAGAAAGGTTTCTAAATCAACGTTTTTTTTACCTCCCTTTATTATTTTTGCTCATTCCGTAAACAGAGGGGAAGATTCCCGGATATTGCCCAACTTTCTGAACATATTTTCATACATGTGTTAAGAGTGCTTAGGAAAGAAGAGTAGAAAATTAGAAAAATTGTGAAAAATTATGTTTGTTTTGTGTGCTTATCAGATGATTTACTTTGTGTGATGGAAGGATAAATTGAAATTATTTCTGAAAAAAACGCATCGGTAAATAATTTATTTTATTTCTCTGAAATGTTACAATTGCCAACTTCAGTTGATATGCAAGTAACTAATATGCACCTATTTACAGTTTAAGAGTAATTAATGAAAACGTGTAGTTCTTTTGTTTAATTTTTAGCCATATATAGCTATATTAGCTATAAAAAGCTAAATTAGCTGAATTTAATACCTTCCCACTTTTGCTTCATTATTTTGAAAACCACCTATAATTATACCAAAACACTTACATAGCTGTATGGCTAATAACAAAATCTGTTGTGACATACTTTATACGTGGTTGTAGTATTTTATAATAAATACCATTTCAGTTCTGTTGGGTCAGCAACCTTCGGCTTATTACTCATAATTTTCGTGCAAAACTGTCATAAACTACACAACGTGCTCAGATTGATGAAACGAAAGCGGAAACGGAAGTTCAATTTATATTGCAAGGGAACGAAAAAAGGACGACGAAAGATAAGGTGATGATTACTCATTAATTTCATGACGTAAAAGAATAATCTGGTAAAAAGAACAGTGTAATTTAGGTGCATGTATTATTTTTCAAGGCTTGTTAACATTTTCATATCATGACAGGGGCTAACATTTTCATTTGCGTTAATTTTATAGTGCAATAGTAAATGGATATAAGCAGAGCTCGGATAAATTAGATATTTGATGGCAGTGGCCTCTTGTAGAATTTCTAACTTGTCCTTTGCATATGTAGATGAGAATTGTTTTACCGAGGCAGGGTTTTCCCTCAGATTTTTTATTTGGGAGTCCATGCCAGGACCCACATGGCTGCTTATTTAAGGGTCCCTAATAATTTTTGGGGGTCTACAAATTACTGATCTTGAAAATGGACATTATTGCTATAAAAATTTACCCTAAAACCGAATGAACTTATATCTTTTTAATTATGCCCCCAAAGGGAGGCATATTAGTTTTCAACTGTCTGTCCGTTCGTTCGTTCGTCACAAAGTTAACTTTTTGCATGAAGGCACTTTACTGGCGAACCACTGCACCCAGGACCTTCAAACTTCACATGCTGATAGTACTTATTGAGTACACCACCCCTACTGACTTTGGGGTCACCAGGTCAAGGTCAAAGGGGCCAATGTTAACTTTTTGCATGAAGGCACTTTACTCGCAAACCACTGCATCCGGGACCTTCAAACTTCATATGCTGATAGTACTTATTGAGTACATGACCCCTACTGACTTTGGGGTCACCAGGTCAAAGGACAAGGTGCTGTGGGGGCATTTGTCACCATTAGTAACAGCTCTTGTTTAGGTAGCAGCTGATTCAATATTTCGGAATGGCATCTTTCAAAATGACATGAGCTTCTCAATTCAGACTGATAACAAAAGGTGTGATAGTCTTTTTGTTACGATCAAATAGCCAGTCATTACCGGCAATTAACGTGTCACCTCGTGTCAGTTATGTTGTTCACAGTTTGATCTCGGTTAAAGATAATACGCGATCCTTAATTAGTATAATTAATTTTGGTGATTTCTTAATATTTCTTTCATCAAAATACTTTTAAATTTATATGCAATTAAATTTGCTTGAAAGAAAAAAAAACCATTCGATCTTTTATGGAAGGTAATGGCAATCTTAGATTTTAGCGGTGACAGTTAGCACGAAGAGTAGTATCCCTTTACCAAAATGGCGAACATCGGTAACAAAACTTGTTTTGAAGTTGGAAAATTGTCTATACCTGTGTATAATGCGCACACATGATTCGAGGGTGATCCCGGGGGTCAAAAACTGCACATTATGGGTATCTGTACAAAGAAGGTTTCAGCATTGTTCAGTGCAGAGCAGTCGCGTGACCGATTTTGCGGGTCCAGTGGATGCACAGGCACTTAAATATGCGAGTTCAAAGCAGTAAAAGCGCGTCAGGGACGCAGAAATCTGCGTCCGGGAAAACCCTGACTGAGGGGTCTTGGTTCGGACATTTCATAGGAGATACTGTTTTACAGCAGAATCGTATTATACCTTTTATTCAGGGGTCTCGCGAGGGAGCAACTTGAGCAAAATAGACACTTTGAAGCTTCAAATTTAACTTCGCTCAAATCTTAGCTCAAAGCGAAATTCAAGTCGCCCAATTTTTTTTTTTTATCCGCACTCACTAATCTGTTGACAATTTGCTCCATGTCAAACTGAGTGTTAAATACACTATAGTCAAAATAATTGGAAGTGTCTACATGGTCTAGGGGTACGGATCTGCACCCCTAGAGTCAGATTCTAGAGGTACAGATCCGTACCTCTAGACAAGACTGTTAGGGGTTTTCTAGGGGTACGGACCTCCGTTTTTCTAGAGATAAAGGGTATTTATGTTTTTCACACATTTGGTAGCAGTTACGAAATAAAAGGGACGTTTTCACAAACAGTTTCTTTTACTTAATGTCAGTTGTTGATTATTAATCAGTTCCATACCAGTTATCATTATATCTTGTTAAATAACAAAATAAATAGGTGCATATTATTATTATGCCTAGTTTTTATGCTGAATTTCATATTTAATTTATTCAGTGGTTAGATTCACTCATAAATCTGTTATCAACAGTTTGTTTTACAACAAGCTAATCGGCACGGAACAGTGTATTCATTTGGAGTTCCACTGTTATTTAGGTTTTTAAAGAGAAGGTAAACAATCAGGTGAACACTCATCTGTAAATCATTTAGATTCAAGTTTTAAGTGAAAACTGATTAAGTCTTATTTGTTATTTCATTTTCAACAAAATTTAAGCTGTAACCAACCCTAAATCTCTAGAAAAAGGAGGTCCATGCCCCTAGAAAAGGTTTTGAAAGAAAAGGTAAACAATCTGGTGAATGCTGATATCTGTAAACCATTTAGATCAATGTTTTAATTAAGAGAGTACTGGTTAAGTTTTACTTGTTATTTCATTTTCAACAAAATTTAAGATGTAAATAACCCTAAATCTCTATAAAAAAAAAAGGAGGTCTGTACCCCTAGAAAACCTCTAATAGGCTTGTCTATTATGAGGTACGGATCTGTACCTCTAGACACTTCCTTTCAGAAAAATCAAAGTCAACAAAATGACTGATTTGAAGTTACAGCTGACCTTTATTTATGCATACCATAAGTAAATCAATTAATTTCAAGCTGCTATTTTGAATCTAAATATGATTTTGGCAGTTTTCAAACACTTGATCTGTAAATTTATAGATTGAAAAATCTGTAAATTTATAGATATTCTTTAAATTTACAGATAATCTGTAAATATACCACTTTCCTAGACCTGTTTAAAACTGCACATCCCTACAAAAAACAAGTAGATTCTATAAATGTCAATGCTTTAGGTATTTTTCAACTGTTTATTTAATATGTACCATGCACAGAATGCATGTATTGGATGTAAACTTAGACCTTCAGTATCCCCAAGCATTATGAGAATGAAAACAAACGAAAAAACTGAAAGAACTGTGATGTCAAAGGAAGAACAGTGATAGAGATGGCCATACAGTTAAAAATACAAACCATTCGATCAGTATATTTTACTTGAATTTTGTGAGTATATGCAAGCTTAAATTTGAACTTAGCCATGGGTCATAAACAGGCAGTTGATTAGTTGATAAGTAAGATGAGTAAAGGAGGCAATGATTTACTTCCCTTAGACTATATAAGTATTGGAGTAATTTGGCAAAAGTACGGAACACCAGACTAGACATTGAAGGGGAAAATGAAATAAAACAACCAAAACATTAAAGGATATACAGATACCGCAATTTTACCCTACGACATATCTCTCTATTGTTGCTTACGTGTATGAATTAAAGTTTCTCAAAATGAAAGGACATTGCATTATGCAAGTCCCTTTCCAATTCCTAAAGGCTGTCTAGATCCTTTTGTAATTGTCAGGTGTCACTTTCACAGTACTTGTAACATACTGTCATCAGCAATTTTTAGTGACATAGGACACCTTTAATTACCATTAAGAATAGGAGATTCTGTGCAAAATGTACTTCTATAAGATATAAATGTATATAAATACCTGCACGATCATAAAGGTGTAAGCTCCATTTCAATTTTTTTCAATGTTCAGATATATTGTGACGTCACACGTCACAACATTGTCATGTTGTGTGGGTAAGACGGGTATAATTTGGTTAAAACCATTGAAAATCATAAAATAAAAAGAAAATTTGTTTGTTTTACATGTAAGATCAAAATCTGTTCACTCGTAACACCATAATTTACATTTTCACTTGTGTCTACGCCACTTGTGAAATATTGCATATGGCAATCACTCAGTGAAATATATTTCCATCTTACATTGAAAGAAACTGATATTCTCAATTTAAACAAAGCTGAATATGTCGGTATGCTAACACAAGTACATATAGAAGATTAACACAAAATCATGAAAAAAAATTTAAAAAAAATAAACGAGAAAAAACCCCAAAACAAACAACAACAAAATCAAACATTGAATAGCAGCATATATAATTTGAAGATCATGGTTTTTTAAAAGCAACGTTGTATATCTGTTTACAGAATGGAGAAAGCTGTGAAGCTGTACAAGGAATTGATCAAGTATTCTGAGACTAGTAGTGCCGCTATCTGCAGAGGTAGCAATGCAGGGCCTGTTGTAGTGAACACTGTTCAAGCACAGAGAGACCTGGAGCGGGCAGAGAAAGTCAAGTTCTCCAAGACATATTGTGTGGATGTACAAGAAAATCAAAAGTTTAAAGTTGTGTATAGATCAAGTCCACAGGAATTGAATAATGAGTATGAACCTTCTGTCAGTGTTTTAGTTTTCAGGCTGCACTGTGGCCGTGATGACCAATTCTTCTTAGATGCTAACATTTTCCTAAAAAATAACACTTTTTTGACATTTCCCAGTTGAGATGTTTTATATTAAAGGGCCCAGCCCTATTCCCAAATTACCGGTAGTAGAAAAAAAGCCCGGACATTACTGTTTATCAGTGGCTTATATTGTATTTTACATACTATTAAAATAGAAAATCTCAGTTTAATTGATGGCCGTTACTGACTACTAATTTATCTGAGATCAATTTGAAGCAAGTGTTCAGCCAGTTTTTCAATGGTAGCACACATTTATACTGTGTTTATGTATACAGTGTGTACTATTTTGAAACTTCTGCATAGTATAGTTAATACACATATTTTAAAACTTGTAAAATTTATGTTTATATAAACTATATGAAGTAATTGTTCATGATTTTAAATATGAAATTTGGATCTAATATACCTTTAAGTGCCATTTAGGAAGAAATTCTACATAAAGAGGTTGTTTTTCTGAAAACTTTAAATTTACCAGGGATCAAATTTAGCACCTGAATAATTGCAGAATGCAAGTAGGTTTGAAACTTGAGATTCTTTTAAATTGTTGAGAGTGGAAAAAATGTTATAATAATGTACCAAGGCTTAAAGCTTTGGATAAGGTTGTAGATATTTTCATTGATTTATAATGTATCTGAAATTAGTCATACCACAAAAATATAATTTTTATAGATTGTGGAACAAGGAATCAAAATCAGGGAAGTATCGGGCAATTGTGCGGAAAGTTCTTGACAAGAAGAAGGAAGAAAAACAGTATTTAGAGGTAAAATGAAATCTGTTTATTTTTGTATTTTCATTGCTGGGTCAAAATTTTGCACATTTAAATTTTGAGTATGTTCTTGAGATTTAATATTCATGAATATTTATGCAAGGATTAATTTTTGCAAAGTGCAGGGCCTCGCGAATATAGCGAAAATTAAACCCTCACAAAAATTTCTGCTTTTACAGAACTTCCACAGATAAGGTTAGATTTTATTTTTCTAATTTCAAAAGTTACTGAGTACCCGCCCGCTTAGCTCAATAGGGAGAGCATCGGTCTACGGATCGCGGGGTCGTGAGTTTGATCCTTGGGCGGGGAAGTTGGCAGTTACTTGCCGAGAACAGGTTTGTACTGGTACAGAATCCAGGCACACTGGTTAGGTTAACTGCCTGCTGTACATGACTAAAATACTGTTGAAAAACTGCGTTAAACCCAAAACAAACAAACAAATTAAAAGTTACTGAAAGGTGCAGTAATTATATGTACTTTTATCTGCAGTCGAGTTGAAATAACTAATATATAATATACCTGTTCTAGCTTCTGTAACTGTTGGGGGGGGGGTGGGGGGTGTTTAATTGTGAATCAAATGTAGGATTGAAATCTACATTAGTATTAAATGAGTTTGTTGGTTTTGCCTTAAAATTGACAAAACATATTGAAATGCTGCTGCTGAGGCTACTTCTACTTATGCTTGTTATTGGTGATGATGATGAGATTTTGCTACAGTAAAAACGAGAAAACGGTAGATTGATAATGTTGATTTAATGGCCACATTATGATGATATATAAAATATCTGTCAAAGCTGTATTTAATTTATCAGATATGGAATGGCAGTACCAAGTTGGAGAATTTTGATGTTCTGGCCTCAGAGAAACATGGAAAGATATATGACAATGATGGTTTGTAAAACATTTTTTTCTGGAGAATTTTATGTATACATACTCTTTTGTGAAACTTGCTTTTAATCAAAATTAAGAAAACATTGATGCTGAAAATGGAAAGAAAATTGAAGAATTCATTAAAGCATGCCTAAGTCCTCATTTTAAGCTGCTATCTTGAAAATTCTTAAAATTGCCAGACGGGAGATGATTAGCACCTACAGTTGAACTTTGTTCTCTCGAACCTAATAGTACCAGCAAATAAATTCCAGTTATCTGTAGTTCAAGCCATAAAAAATATACATTAGGCCAAAAAAATTTAATGTTTAGTTTCTTAGGCCACTTCTTGCAAAATACAATGAGGCAGTGCGGATTTTTTTTTATTTCGATTTTCTTTTTTATTAACGACATTGCCCGTTTTATATGGAATCCAGTAATGTACATCCATTTCTAACACACTTAAAGACATTGTATCTTACGTAGATAATAATTTATCATGACAATACTTGTTCTGAAGGTTGCATTGTGCACTCAATATAATCTGAGAAAATTACTATATATATTAAACAAGAAATTGTTGAAGCATTGACACCAGATGAAATTGGCGACAGAAAAAACATGATCACAAAAGCTCACATTGTCACTGGGTGACTGTTGACCTATAACATATCATTTATCAAAAGAAACTCGAATTAAAGCACCATGAAAGTTTGTATATAATATGTTTGATGATGTTTTTCAATTTATGTTGATAGGAAAACTATGGTGGAATGTTGGCACATTAAACCAATGTCCGGCAGCCCATATAATAAACCCGGGTTGGTGGTGTAGGGGATACAGTCCTGGACTTGTAATCTCTAAAACCTCTGACTGAAACAGGGTCGTACGTTTGAGCCCTGCTACCAACTAGGATTCTTAAAATTTATGTGAGAAAGTACGCAGTTTCTTATGGACTTCAGGGTCTAGTACTGGTCTTTCCAAGGAGTGATGGTTAGGTGAACTGACAGCCTGATATAACTGAAATAATGCTGAAAATGGGTGTAAAACCGAACACAGAAACTGATCCGTATCAAAAAAGCACTTCTTTTATATAATTGTTCTCAGTGCAATAAAAAAGATATCAGCTCCGCGCAGTCTGGTCAGCATCCATGCTGTTCACTTTCAAAGCCTATTGCAATTAGAGAAACCATTAGCGAACAGCATGGATCCTGACCAGGATGCACGGGCTGGTCTAGATCCATGCTGGTCGCAAACGCATTATGTTGGTTTTCTCATGGCAAGGATCAAATGTTTCTAGTCATTTTCTCAATGAATTAAACTAAAACTTAGAAGATCACAATAAAAGTGGTCTTAGATTAGATCTGTTCTCAATACAAGAAGCATTGGTAAAACTAAGCAAAAAAATGTAACAACCTGATAATGATATTTTGGACTGCTTCACATGTAGCACTGAGTAGTCGCCATTGGTGTAAACAGTCCTATATGAAAATGTTCCAGGATATTTTGGGTGTCTGGAGTGGACGGCACAGGAAGACAGGTTGATGTATACTGCAGAGAAGAAATATAAGAAAGCTGTGTCGTATTTCGCGAAACCCAGTGAGGACAAAGAAACACAAGATAAAACAGAACCAGTAAGAGGGATAGGAATACTTTGAGAAATGAAAAACCTGTGAATATTTGTTTTGTTTTAAGTCAAATTGATATGGTGCAGATCTTATGGCAACTTTCTGGCATTTAGTTGTGAAAGAAGACTCCCTTCTGGGGTTGTTTCAGATACAGGCAGGCACCTGAGTAGAATTACTGACCTACAGTAAGCCGCCCTGATGTGTTCCTCACATGCAAGAATTTTGAACCCACTGCATTGAAGGGCAAGTGATTTGTGCCGCACCATGAAAAAATCAATATAGTGCTTTTGCGACCAGCATGGATTCAGACCAGCCTGGGCATCCGCGCAGTTTGGTCAGGATCCATACTGTTCGCTTTCAAAGCCTATTGCAATTAGAGAAACCATTAGGGAACAGCATGGATCCTGACCAGACTGTATGGATTTGTAGGCTGGTTTGGATCCATGCTGGTCGCAAATGCATTATGTTGGTTTTCTCATGGTGTGGCTCATTTGATGTTAGCTACCTTAACCACTCCACCACATACACCTGTTAGATATCTGAAGTAGATACAGATACGAATGGTTTGGTTGTATCTTCATTTTGTTGGGTTTTATGTGAAACCAACAAAGTTCAGGTGAGGAAGACCCCATGTAGCTCTGACATTATTCATGTCACAGGCAGGCCTCTAGGCCAACCACCCTTCTTCTGCAAACCAGGATGATGCCTTTCTAACCGAAAGAAATTTGGGCTTGAAAGTCATCTATCTGTCTTCTGTTCATCATATTTCTTGTACGTATCATAACTCCAAAACCATTTAAGGCATCAATTTCTAATGTAGTGTATAGATTGGTGGCAATGAGACAATGTACAGAGGGCAAGGACCAGTTTGATAGATCAAAGGTCAAGGTCACAAGCAGCACTTGGAGTTCAAATTTGGCCCTTAAATTTTGTGTCCAGAGCATTACTTAAATACTATTTAGGGTATTGACTTTAAACTTTGCATATTGGTAGGTGATCAAAAGATGATGTGCAAAGTGCATGAATTAGGTTTTTAGTTCAAAGGTCATGGTTTCATATGGAGCTCAAAGGTCAAATTTGTCCTTCATATTTTGTGTCAGGAGCAGGGCTTCGGAAATTTGCCGGTTTGTCGGTTTTGGACCGATTTTTGACTTTTCAGACCGATTCATGAAGTGAAAAAACGAAAAAAATCGGTCCCGTAAAAATGGAGACAAGTATAAATTTCGGTCTGATATCTCAATACACCATCTACTGCCAAGCAGGAAATTGTTGGTCACACCCTCAGATAATCAATAAACGTGTCGAACGGTGTGATTGTCACTTTGATAATCGGTCCGTAATTAGCACGTGACGCAATCAGTGCTCGCGCGGCACATTCTTTAATGTTTGCAGACAGCCGACTGCAATGTATTAAACATTTTTGACTGGTTTCCAAATATGTCTGACTGGATCCAAATTATTTCGACGGGGATCCACTTCTTTTATTTAGAATCCGACGGATGGTTTATTTCAAAAGGCTATGTTTGATCACGGTAAAAAACAAATGGTCACTGCATTTAATCTAAAAGAGCTATATAATTGTACATTATAGGTCTTTGATTTAATGAGACATCACACAGAAAACCGATCAAAATATTTTTTATAATTACTTGATTTGAAAAAATTACAAGATTCATTTGTTGGGGCTCCAGTTGAAACAAGTGCAGAAAATTGTCTTTGCAACCTGACTGTGCAAAAAAGAAAGAGAAAAAAAATGGACTGGCAAACACGAATGATAAAGAAAACCGGAGTGGCGCTGTTTATCAAATTGGTCTTTTAAAAAACGTTTCAAAATGAAATTTTGTTTACATCAGAAGAGAACATATAACTTTATAAAATGTAGTTGCTTTGAAGTACAACATAAGTGAAATGAAATATCCGTGGCCAGCACGCGTGACCTTTTGGTACTATACATGCGGGAAATTCGATCTCAGCGTTCATATAATGTACACATTCGGTCCGCGGCAGAGTATTCTTAAAATACTGAGTCTGTTAAGCAGAGAATATGTGTCGTGTAATTCACTTTGACGCATTGTATTTTATAGAATTCTGTCAAAGAATGAGGAAACATCACAAAGTATCTGCCGTGTATACGGTACCGGTCACGTGCGTTGGCTTTTAGACTAGTTACGCACACAGTGTCAATGCCTCGGTAATTTTATCCTTACAAGTATTTTCTCGGAAAAACATCGAAATTTAAACAAAGTAACGATCACACATAACACTGAATAACTGTCTTCATTGTATGGAAACACGCGGTGACCGATAACTCTGTTTTAATGCATGACATGCTTATTTCTTTACTCTATCACGTTTTACAAAATATGTAATATTGGGAATGCAGTGGGTGGGGTAGCGCCGATGTTCAGACCGATTGAGTTATCAAAATTTCCGGAGCCCTGGTCGGGAGCATAACTTAATAGCCATTCAAAGTATTGACTTCAATCTTGGCATATAGGTAGGTGGCAATGAGATGATAATGCAGAGTGCATGAACCATGTCTGTTGGTCAAAGGTCAAGGTTACAGCAAGGTCAAATCTGTTCATCATATTTTATGTCCAGAGCATAACTTGTGACCCTTCATTGTATTGACTTAAGACTTGGTGTATAGGTTGATTGCAATGAAATGATGTGCAGATCGCATGAGCTTGATTAGAAGATCAAAGATCAAGGTCACAAATTGAGTTCAATCAACACCCCCTGTCCCATTTCCTCCCAGGGGCCTCCATGTCCATGTGGTTAAGGTCGCTGAGATCAAATCACTTGCCCCTAATTGATATGGATTCAAGCCTTACTCTGGGTGTTGAATTCTTCAGGTTAGGAAGCCATACAGCTGGCTTACGGAAGGTCGGTGGTTCTACTCAGGTGCCTGCTTATAAAGAAATAATGCTTGAAGGGGCACATGAGGTCTTTCTCCACCATCAAGGCTGGAAAGTTGCTGTTTGACCTATAAATGTGTCAGTGCAATGTTAATCCCAACAAAATAAATAAATAAATACTTCCCTGATCTTGAACTTTGGCCATTGATATTCTTACAGAAATCTTTCTTTATGAAACTTCTTCAGGTATATATTTGTATTGTTCACAGGGAGAGGAATATGTATATAGAGAGGAATGGGGAGAAGGCCTTGTTGGTAAACATCAGTCTGTTTTGTGTATACTGACCATTGCCACAGGAGACATAGAAGTGGTTGACAGCACACCTGAAAATGTCTGTATAGGACAGGTAAACATCAGTCTGTATTGTGTATACTGACCATTGCCACAGGAGACATAGAAGTGGTTGACAGCACACCTGAAAATGTCTGTATAGGACAGGTAAACATCAGTCTGTATTGTGTATACTGACCATTGCCACAGATGACATAGAAGTGGTTAGGGGCCTCCGTGGCCGAGTGGTTAGAGTCGTTGACTTCAAACCATTTGCCCCTCATCGATGTGGGTTCAAAACCTCATTTGAGGCGTAGAATTCTTCACGTGAGGAAGCCATCCAGCTGGCTTACGGAAGGTCGGTGGTTCTACCCAGGTGCCCGCTCGTGATGAAATTATGTACGGAGGGGCACCTGGGGTCTTCCTCCACCATTAAAGCTGGAAAGTCGCCATATGACCTAAAATTGTGTCGGTGCGACGTTAAACCCAACAAAATAAAATAAATAAATAAACATAGAAGTGGTTGACAGCACACCTGAAAATGCCTGTATAGGACAGGTAAACATCAGTCTGTATTGTGTATACTGACCATTGCCACAGATGACATAGAAGTGGTTGACAGCACACCTGAAAATGTCTGTATAGGACAGGTAAACATCAGTCTGTATTGTGTATACTGACCATTGCCACAGATGACATAGAAGTGGTTGACAGCACACCTGAAAATGTCTGTATAGGACAGGTAAACAATCTGTATTGTGTATACTGACCATTGCCACAGGAGACATAGAAGTGGTTGACAGCACACCTGAAAATGTCTGTATAGGACAGGTAAACAATCTGTATTGTGTATACTGACCATTGCCACAGGAGACATAGAAGTGGTTGACAGCACACCTGAAAATGTCTGTATAGGACAGGTAAACATCAATCTGTTTTGTGTATACTGACCATTGCCACAGATCACATAGAAGTGGTTAACAGCACACCTGAAAATGTCTGTATAGGACAGGTAAACAATCTGTATTGTGTATACTGACCATTGCCACAGATGACATAGAAGTGGTTGACAGCACACCTGAAAATGTCTGTATAGGACAGGTAAACATCAATCTGTTTTGTGTATACTGACCATTGCCACAGATGACATAGAAGTGGTTGACAGCACACCTGAAAATGTCTGTATAGGACAGGTAAACATCAATCTGTATTGTGTATACTGACCATTGCCACAGGTGACATAGAAGTGGTTGACAGCACACCTGAAAATGTCTGTATAGGACAGGTAAACTTCAATCTGTATTGTGTATACTGACCATTGCCACAGGCAACATAGAAGTGGTTGACAGCACACCTGAAAATGTCTGTATAGGACAGGTAAACTTCAATATGTATTGTGTATACTGACTATTGCCACAGGCAACATAGAAGTGGTTGACAGCACACCTGAAAATGTCTGTATAGGACAGGTAAACTTCAATCTGTATTGTGTATACTGACTTTTGCCACAGGCAACATAGAAGTGGTTGACAGCACACCTGAAAATGTCTGTATAGGACAAGTAAACTTCAATCTGTATTGTGTATACTGACTATTGCCACAGGCAACACAGAAGTGGTTGACAGCACACCTGAAAATGTCTGTATAGGACAGGTAAACATCAATCTGTATTGTGTATACTGACCATTGCCACAGGCAACATAGAAGTAGTTGACAGCACACCTGAAAATGTCTGTATAGGACAAGCAATTATCAATCTGTATTGTGTATACTGACCATTGCCCCAGGCGACATAGAAGTGGTTGACAGCACACCTGAAAATGTCTGTATAGGACAGGTAAACATCAATCTTTATTGTGTATACTGACCATTGCCACAGGTGACATAGAAGTGGTTGACAGCACACCTGAAAATGTCTGTATAGGACAGGTAAACATCAGTCTGTAATGTTACTGGCATTGAAAGCAGATGCCTGTTTGTGAATTTTTTATCCCCCCGCCAAAGGCGAAGGGGATATTAGAAATGCTCTCCGTCCGTGCGTCCGTCCGTCCGTGCGTCTGTCCGACCGTGCGTCCGCAACGATCTTTGTCCGGAGCATAACTCCAAAAGTACTGGAGGGATTTTCGTCAAACTTCATACACTTATAGAACACATTGGGAGGAAGTGCAGTGTGCAAGAACAATAACTCTACCTTGCCTATTTTTTAGTTATTCCCCTTTATCATATTTTCTTAAAAAAATTTGTCCGGAGCATAACTCCAAAAGTACTGGAGGGATTTTCTTCAAACTTCATACACTGATAGAACACATTGAGAGGAAGTGCATTGTGCAAGAACAATAACTCTACCTTGCCTATTTTTTGAGTTATTCCCCTTTATCTTATTTTCTTAAAAGATTTTGTCCGGAGCATAACTCCAAAAGTGCTGGAGGGATTTTCTTCAAACTTCATACACTGATAGAACACATTGGGAGGAAGTGCAGTGTTCAAGAACAATAACTCTGCCTTGCCTTTTTTTGAGTTATTCCCCTTTATCATATTTTCTTAAGAAAATTTGTCCGGAGCTTATCTTTTTCATGCATGGAGGGATTTTGATATATCTTGGCACAAATGTTCACCCCTTTGAGGCGTAGTGTCAAGCGCAAGAACCAGCTCCCTAGGTCTAAGGTCAAGGTCACAGAGGTCAAAGGATACAAAAATGAAAACCTTGCCCGGAGCATTTCTTCGTCATGCATAGAGGGATTTTGATATAACTTGGCACAAATGTTCACCACCATGAGCTAGAGTGTCATGAGCAAGATCCAGGTCCCTAGGTCTAAGGTCAAGGTCACACTTAGAGGCCAAAGATCAGATACAAGAATGACTTTGTCCGAAGCATTTCTTCTTCATGCATGGAGGGATTTTGATGTAACTTGGCACAATTATACACCATCATGAGACGAAGTGTCATGCGCAGTTCCCTTCTTTAGAATTACTTCCCTTTGTTGTTACTTTAAATAGCTTTTACTGTAACTTTTTCATTACTAGTCATAGGGGAAAGTCGAGACCACTTTTCTGTAGTACAACATGCATGCTACATCCAATTTTGAGTTGTATTTTGACCAAACTCTAACCTGGTAAAGATTTTTGTGTGGACTTACAATTTTTTTTTTTTTTAAGATTAACTTCCCTCAGTTGTTACTATAAATAACTTATATTGTAACAGTTTTATAATTGACCATAGGGAAAAAACAAGACTACTTTTCTGTGGTACAACATAGATGTTACTTTCCAATTTTAAGATATCTCTACCTGGTAAGGAGGTTTCTTGAGGACTTAGAAAAACAAAAGACTTAAATGATTACTAAACAACCACAAAATTAAAATTCCATTTGCAAATACAGCTGCTAGAGTAAAGAAATTTGCTGTGACGGGCATATATTGTGACATTCTGGCACTCTTGTTCCCTGTTAGCTTTCCATTCCTTCTTTTTACAGTAGCCATATAGAAAAACATCATAGCTATACTGTTCATGAAAATTAATAAAATTTAGCAGTAAACCACCTCACTACTGACTTATTCTTTCTTCCACATCTTTAAAACCCCTGATGCGGACCACATCTAAACGGTTCTTCAAAGCTTTCCCCAAAATTAATACTTTCAGACACTAACTTGCCAGGAACTTTAGCCTTCAGTTATAATATACCCGGCGGGGGGATTGGCCATGTCTAACATGGCTCTTGTTATTTAATATTATGTAATATTTTTTATTTCTAATTTGATATATCAGTATGATTTTATAGTCAACATTTTAGTTTTGTCCTTTAGTGTGCATATTAATGGTTATAATGGTGTATTATTAGGCCAAGTGGTTACCAGAAGATTCAGGTGTTGTTTTCACTGGTTGGCAGCATGAACCTTACAGACTCGGATTGATATACTGTCCCATAAGAAAGTATGTTTGTTTTTATTCCATTAAACAGTCCTTTTTCTTCAAATTCCTTAAAATGAAGTGAATTTCTCTAATTTTATTTCTGTCCTGAAAGATTATTAGTTTTATTATATATCTACAAATTTTCTAGGGGCATCTAGTGGTTTAGGTTGTTGACTTCGAATCACTTGCCCCTCACCGATATTGGTTAGAGCCTCACTCGGGGCATTGAATTCTTCATGTGAGGAAGCCATCCAGCTGGCTTATGGAATAACCAGGTGCCTGCAGGTGATGAAATAATGCTCAGAGGGACACCTGGGGTCTTGATGTTCCATGTGTCAAAAGGTTTACCGTTTCGAACTTATAAATTTTCAGTCTTATTGATCTAAAATTAAGTCAGTTTTCGCTTATATAACACAAGAAATAGGAATATGTATATGATAAAGACTCATTTAAAGAGTACCTTGATCTGCAGTGATGCATTCAGCTTGAGTGGATTTTGCCAGGCTGGATCGCACTCAGTGCAAGCGCCTTGTGGGATACAGGCCTGGCAAAATCCACTGAAACTGAATAAAACGTTGCAAATCAAGATACTGTTATAATAATGCTATTACATTGCATAACATGCAAGTTCTGTAGAGCAAACACCACAGCGAAAATTGGAATGTGTTTATTGTACTGAGATTGTTTCTCTGTTTAGGTTGATTTACTAACTAATTTATTAAAAGATTTTTGTCTAATGAGAAAGAAAGTACCTGACTTTATAGCGAGATGTGCAATGATAACTTTACTTTCAAACTGTTGGATAACTAGTGATGTTGTCCTATCTGACAATACTATGGTTATATTACAGGAGCACAATCTTTCATCTGAATCTGGAGACTAAACAATGTGGTATGTATGTGAATTTAGATACTAGCTGGTACCTGTGAAATCATTATTATTCTAGGTGGCTGTTTTTGATATGAAAGATTTCCACTTTAGCAAGGTTAACCTAGTTAATGACTAGCCTGGAATGGATGGAACATTTTATGTACAGTCAAGCCCACAGCAGGTGTTATAGCTAGTTACAAAGCATCCAATCTAGGCCTATACTGCTTGAAACAAAAGAAGAAAAAAATCAAATAAATCAACTGCTTGGAACAAAACAAAAAAAAATTTAAATAAATCAACCGATATTGAACATTTAACTCTGATGTCAGCCATACGTGGATCACTAACATTATAATACAGTCCACTTAATCCGCTTTGTCACTGGCTCAATAACTTCTATGTTTGCATCAGCTTATGATAATAATTCCCAGTAAATCAGTTAAGCCTCTGCTTGTCTTTAAAGTTTGAAATATATATATTCTTGTCCACAACACTTAGTATTGAATGTGTTTTCTTAAAAATGTTGTTGCCTTTCCAGTCAGCTCTGTACTAATCGTATTAATTACAAAGACAACTATCATTGAGGTTGGGACTAAAACACCTCTACTTTATGATTTGACGGAAGGCCACATTTTTGAATTGTTGTCAGAATTATTTTGATATACAAACTGAATGCTGGTGGGACACTGTGGAATATTCACTTTATATAGAACTGAAACAAATGTTTAAAGGACTGAGAACTTGAACCTTTGAAGCAACAAAACAGTCAAATGTTTTCATTACTCAACAACTGCTCATTTCCAACTAACGTTTACCTCATAGTAGTACAGGATTTTTTCTTTGTACAAATTGTTAATATTTTGGATGGGGAACTCTGTTCAAATATGTTAAAACCGTTGAAAAGACAAACTATATTGTTTCTATGGTCGCGAGATATACAATTGACCTTGTCAAAATGGAACAGCACAAAAAGCAAAGGAAAAGTCAGTTTCAAAGGGTTTCTGGTTTGGAGGATTATTTTCATGAGGAGAAACCTCTTAATGACCAAGGTAATTGTTCACTCAAACTCAGATAATTCGAACATGGCCCTTTGCTCAAACTTATCGTCAGGTCATTGTCAGGTCCTTTGTAAAATCCCAATAAAATTTATAATTGTACAATGGCTCGAACTACTGAGAAATGGAATAGATTTTGCTGGTCCGGTTGAATTTGAATGAAGAAATTTTGACAGTATATGGTGTCCACTGACTCAGAGTCACTTTACATAAAGATATATATTTTTTGTGTTTTTCTACATTTATTGATAAGTTTTTCATTACCTGTGACAGGATTTTCTTGTTAATTACTTCCAATACATGTAACTCTTGATGACCGAAAAGGATAGTGTTCACGTTACAAAGATTTGCTTTTGGAACAGTACAGCATATAGGTGGTTGCCATTCAAGATGCTGAAGCTACATTTTTAGCTCATCTGATTTTTTGAAAAAAAATGATGAGTTATTGTCATCACTTGAGCGGTTGTCGGCGTCGGCGTCGGCGTCGGCGTCGGCGTCTGCGTCGGCGTTGCCTGGTTAAGTTTTATGTTTAGGTCAGCTTTTCTCCTAAACTATCAAAGCTATTGCTTTGAAACTTGGAAGACTTGTTCACCATCATAAGCTGACCCTGTATAGCAAGAAACATAACTCCATCTTGCTTTTTGCAAGATTTATGGCCCCTTTTGTACTTAGAAAATATCAGATTTCTTGGTTAAGTTTTATGTTTAGGTCAACTTTTCTCCTAAACTATCAAAGCTATTGCTTTGAAACTTGGAATACTTGTTCACCATCATAAGCAGACCCTGTACATCAAGAAACATAACTCCATCTTGCTTTTTGCAAGAATTATTGCCCCTTTTGGACTTAGAAAATCAGTTTTCTTGGTTAAGTTTTATGTTTAGGTCAGCTTTTATCCTAAACTATCAAAGCTATTGCTTTAAAACTTGCAACACTTGTTCACCATCATAAGCTGACCCTGTACAGCAAGAAACATAACTCCATCCTGCTTTTTGCAAGATTTATGGCCCCTTTTGGACTTAGAAAATATCAGATTTCTTGGTTAAGTTTTATGTTTAGGTCAACTTTTTCTCTTAAACTATCAAAGCTATTGCTTCGAAACTTGCAACACTTGTTCACCATCATAAGCTGACCCTGTACAGCAAGCAACATAACTCCATCCTGCTTTTTGCAATAATTATTGCCCCTTTTGGACTTAGAAAATCATTTTCTTGGTTGAGTATTATGTTTAAGGCAACTTTTCTCATAAACTATCAAAGCTATTGCTTTAAAACTTGCAACAGTTTTTCACAATCATAAGTGGACACTGTACATCAAGAAACATAACTCTATCCTGCTTTTTGCAAGAATGATGGCCCTTTTTAGACTTAGAAAATCATGGGTAGGACAATATTTCTATTATACAAAAAAAATCAGATGAGCGTCAGCACCCGCAAGGCGGTGCTCTTGTTTGCATTTACAAGCTTTTTTTGCATCGTTAAATATGGAATTAATACAGCATAATCTCACATAATGGCAAATTGCTGATCCAGTTAGAAAAGTGTAATTTGATCATTTAACCCGTAGCATGCTGACGGCAAGTGATTTAGCCTTTGCGACCAGTGCAGACCAAGGTCATGATCATGGTCTGCACCATTCGCTATTCAGTCAGTAAATTTTCAGTGAACACCCCTTTCAATGATAAGTGGTACTGCACAAATTTAATTATGGACCAGTCCATTTTTTATCCCCCCGCCAAAGGCGAAGGGGATATTAGAAATGCTCTCTGTGCGTGCGTGCGTGCGTGCGTGCGTCTGCAACAATCTTTGTCCGGAGCATAACTCCAAAAGTACTGGAGGGATTTTCTTCAAACTTCATACACTGATAGAACACATTGGGAGGAAGTGCAGTGTGCAAGAACAATAACTCTTCCTTGCCTATTTTTTGAGTTTTTCCCCTTTATCTTATTTTCTTAAAAAAAATTGTCTGGAGCATAACTCCAAAAGTACTGGAGGGATTTTCTTCAAACTTCATACACTGATAGAACACATTGGGAGGAAGTGCAGTGTGCAAGAACAATAACTCTACCTTGCCTATTTTTTGAGTTATTCCCCTTTATCTTATTTTCTTAAAAAAATTTGTCCAGAGCATAACTCCAAAAGTACTGAAGGGATTTTCTTCAAACTTCATACACTGATAGAACACATTGGGAGGAAGTGCAGTGTGCAAGAACAATAAGTCTACCTTGCCTATTTTTTGAGTTATTCCCCTTTATCATATTTTCTTAAAAAAAATTTGTCCGGAGCTTATCTTTTTCATGCATGGAGGGATTTTGATATATCTTGGCACAAATGTTCACCATCACGAGGCGGAGTGTCATGCGTAAGAACCAGGTCCCTAGATCTAAGGTCAAGGTCACACTTAGAGGTCAAAGGATACAAGAATGAAAACCTTGTCCGAAGCATTTCTTCTTCATGCATAGAGGGATTTTGATATAACTTGGCACAAATGTTCACCACCACGAGACAGAGTGTCATGCGCAAGATCCAGGTCCCTAGGTCTAAGGTCAAGGTCACACTTAGAGGCCAAAGGTCAGATACAAGAATGACTTTGTCTGAAGCATTTCTTCTTCATGCATGGAGGGATTTTGATGTAACTTGGCACAATTATACACCATCATGAGACGAAGTGTCATGCGCAGTTCCCTTCTTTAGAATTACTTCCCTTTGTTGTTACTTTAAATAGCTTTTATTGTAACTTTTTCATTACTAGTCGTAGGGAAAAATCAAGACCACTTTTCTGTAGTACAACATGCATGCTACATCCAATTTTGAGGTGTATTTTGACCAATCTCTACCTGGTAAAGATTTCTGTGTGGACTTTCAATTTTTTTTTTTTTTTTTTTTTTTTAATATTAACTTCCCTTAGTTGTTACTATAAATAACTTATATTGTAACATTTTTATAATTGACCATAGGGAAAAAACAAGACCACTTTTCTGTGGTACAACATGGATGTTACTTTCCAATTTTAGGTGTATTTTAAGATATCTCTACCTGGTAAGGAGTTTTTTTTGTGGACCTATAAAAGACAAAAGACTTACAATGATTACTAAACAACAACAAAATTAAAATTCCATTTGCAAATACAGCTGCTAGAGTAAAGAAATTTGCAGTGACGTATATTGTGACATTCTGGCACTCTTGTTCCCTGTTAGCTTTCCATTCCTTCTTTTTACAGTAGCCATATAGAAAAACTGTTCATGAAAATTAGTAAAATTTAGCAGTAAACTACCTCACCACTGACTTATTCTTTCTTCCACATCTTTAAAACCCCTGATGTGGACCACAACTAAACGGTTCTTCAAAGCTTTCCCCAAAATTAATACTTTCAGACACTAACTTGCCAGGAACTTTAGCCTTCAATTATAATATACCCGGCGGGGGGATTGGCCATGTCTAACATGGCTCTTGTAGAAATTTAGCAGGGTAACGGTTAATACAGTGTCCTGCTACAGTTGGTAGGAATAAAGGTAAAAAACAAAACTGCTGTAAAATCAGAGTTGAGGTCAGCTGGTTTAAAGAAATTTGGATACAAAATTTTGATTTCTTCATTTTTTGTGACTTTGACTTTTTGCAAAAATTTGAAAATATATATTTTGCTTCTCTTGAAAAGTTGAGTTTTTTTAGGCATGTCATCTTAAATTGAGACCATCCTTGTATTTTAACACCTTTGCAGAGAAAATGTCAGTGGAAGGATTATCATCAAGGTGTTCTAGGATATCACTTGATGGCAGCACAATGATATTCCTGCAGAACAATTCCGGTGGTCCACACAAACAGTGCTCCGCTCTCATCAAGGTACTTACCAACATATCTATATTGACAACTAATATTTCCTGATAAATAACCTGCCATTAAATATGTTTGCATCTTACAGTTGCTTTAACGTCCTCCCACGAAGCCTCTAGTGACTGCCGAATATCTCCTAACTTGGACAGTTTCGTTTACCTTCAAAGTGCAATTGGCGGACCACATATGCAGTGTTGTGAACTTCTTAAGGTAATAAGCAAAAGCCTAAAGTATTTCGGAAACACTAAAGATATCCAGAAAAAAACAAGAAAATTTGTGTGGTCTTGATACAGAAAAATTAAGCTGATATGAAATTTCAAATTTTCGGATAGCCCATACATTCTACTTTAACGAACTGATTAAATTTTGCTGCTACAGTTCTTGAATACTCTTGATAATTAACAAAAATCTTTACTGAGTACTGTGAAATCATTAATATTTGTTAGGGACTAATTTTTGTGGATTTCGTGGTTGAGTCAATCCATGAAATTTAATCCCAATGAACAAGAAAAATTCCCATTAATGTTATATTCAAAAGTTGAAATCCACGAATTCATATCCCCACGAAATTGACGTTTTGACCAAAACCATGAAATTTCATACCCATGAAATTAAATGATTTTACAGTAAACCGACATACACTGAACAACTTTCCTAACTCCACACTTGTTTTTTTGTTGTCATCTTTGCCGAATATTCACAAATTTTAATGAGCATTGCACACAATGAAAAATTATTATAATATTGTATTTCATTAAGAAGAAACCCAAACAGTTTATTAATGTTGAATATTTTACTCTATCAAACATACAAAATGTGTAAAAATGAAATCTGCAGTTGTTTCTTTGTAGATAAAAATTGAGTCCCTAATATAATGAAATTATCTGTCATCTGCAGAATTTTTGCATATTTTTTGGTACTGTTCTGATAACCTACTAATTTTCGCAGATAGAATCTTGTATCCCGGTAAAAGTGCCTTCTAGAACTTGATTAGTTCATGGTTTACCTTGCAATTGTTAAATCCTGCAGACAGCACTACTTGCCATATAGTGACCAGAACCAGGTTGCGCTGATTGCGTTAATTTGAGGGTCACATGATTTTAACTATCAAAGCTTAATGAATTTACTTCCAATGTTTGATTTTTTTAGCTCACCTGTCACAAAGTGACAAGGTGAGCTTTTGTGATCGCGCGGTGTCCGTCGTCCGTGCGTCTGTCCCTGCGTCCGTAAACTTTTCCTTGTGACATCTCTAGAGGTCACATTTTTCATGGGATCTTTATGAAAATGGGTCAGAATGTTCATCTTGGTAAATTCTAGGTCAAGTTCGAAATTGGGTCACGTGCCATCAAAAACTAGGTCAGTAGATCTAAAAATAGAAAAACCTTGTGACCTCTCTAGAGGCCATAATTTTCAGTGGATCTTCATGAAAATTGGTCAGAATGTTCACCTTGATAATATCTAGGTCAAGTTTGAAACTGGGTCAGGTGCCTTCAGAAACTAGGTCAGTAGGTCTAAAAATAGAAAAACCTTGTGACCTCTCTAGAGGCCATATATTTCACAAGATCTTCATGAAAATTGGTCAGAACGTTCATCTTGATGATATCTAGGTCAAGTTCGAAACTGGGTCATGTGCCTTCAAAAACTAGGTCAGTAGGTCAAATAATAAAAAAACCTTGTGGCCTCTCTAAAGGCCATATTTTACATGGGATCTGTATGAAAGTTGGTCTGAATTTTCATCTTTATGATATCTGGGTCAAGTTCAAATGGGTCACGTGCCGTCAAAAACTAGGTCAGTAGTATAAAAATAGAAAAACCTTGTGACCTTTCTAGAGGCCATATTTTCAAGGGATCTTCATGAAAATTGGTCAGAATGTTCACCTTGATGATATCTAGGTCAAGTTTGAAACTGGGTCATGTGCCTCAGAAACTAGGTCAGTTGGTCTAAAATAAAAAAAACCTTGCGACCTCTCTAAGGCCATATTTTTCATGAGATCTTATGAAAGTTGGTCTGAATGTTCATCTTGATGATATCTAGGTCAAGTTCGAAACTGGGTCACGTGCCGTTCAAAAACTAGGTCAGTAGGTCAAAAATAAAAAACCTTGTGACCTCTCTAAAGGCCATATTTTCATGAATCTTATGAAAATTGGTCAGAATGTTCACCTTATGATATCTAAGTCAAGTTCAAAAGTGGTCACATGCCTCAAAATCTAGGTCATTAGGTCTAAAAATAGAAAAACCTTGTGACCTTTCTAGAGGCAAATATTTCACAAGATCTTCATGAAAATTGGTCAGAATGTTCACCTTGATGATATCTAGGTCAAGTTCGAAACTGGGTCACGTGCCTTCAAAAACTAGGTCAGTTGTCAAATAATAAAAAACCTTTGGACCTCTCTAAAGGCCATATTTTTCATGGGATCTGTATGAAAGTTGGTCTTAATTTTCATCTTGATGATATCTAGGTCAAGTTCGAAACTGGGTCACGTGCGGTCAAAAACTAGGTCAGTAGTCTAAAAATAGAAAAACCTTGTGACCTTTCTAGAGGCCATATATTTCATAAATCTTCATGAAAATTGGTCAGAATGTTCACCTTGATGATATCAAAGGTCAAGTTCGAAATGGAGTCATGCCTCAAAATCTAGGTCATAGGTCAAAAATAGAGAAAACCTTGTGACCTCTCTAGAGGCCAATTTTCACAGGATCTTATGAAAGTTGGTCTGAATGTTCATCTTGATGATATCTAGGACAAGTTCGAAACTGGGTCACGTGCCGGTCAAAAACTAGGTCAGTAGGTCAAATATAGAAAAACCTTGTGACCTCTCTAAAGGCCATATATTTCATGGAATCTTATGAAAATTGGTCTTAATTTTTCACCTTGATGATATCTAGAGTCAAGTTCGAAACTGGATCATGTGCCTTCAAAAACTAGGTCATTAGGTCTAAAAATAGAAAAACCTTGTGACCTCTCTAGAGGCCATATATTTCACAAGATCTTCATGAAAATTGGTCAGAACGTTCATCTTGATGATATCTAGGTCAAGTTAGAAACTGGGTCATGTGCCGTCAAAAACTAGGTCAGTAGGTCAAATAATAGAGAAACCTTGTGACCTCTCCAAAGGCCATATTTTTCATGGGATCTGTATGAAAGTTGGTCTGAATGTTCATCTTGATGATATCTAGGTCAAGTTCGAAACTGGGTCACGTGCGGTCAAAAACTAGGTCAGTAGGTCTAAAAATAGAAAAACCTTGTGACCTCTCTAGAGGCCATATATTTCATGAAATATTCATGAAAATTGGTCAGAATGTTCACCTTGATGATATCTAAATCAAGTTCGAAAGTGGATCATGTGCCGTCAAAAACTAGGTCATTAGGTCTAAAAATAGAAAAACCTTGTGACCTCTCTAGAGGCCATATATTTCACAAGATCTTCATGAAAATTGGTCAGAACGTTCATCTTGATGATATCTAGGTCAAGTTAGAAACTGGGTCACGTGCCTTCAAAAACTAGGTCAGTAGGTCAAATAATAGAAAAACCTTGCGACCTCTCTAAAGGCCATATTTTTCAATGGATCTTCATGAAAGTTGGTCTGAATGTTCATCTTGATGATATCTAGGTCAAGTTCGAAACAGGGTCATGTGCCTTCAAAAACTAGGTCAGTAGGTCTAAAAATAGAAAAACCTTGTGACCTCTCTAGAGGCCATACTTGTGAATGGATCTCCATAGAAATTGGTCAGAATGTTCATCTTGATGATATCTAGGTCAAGTTCGAAAGTGGGTCACGTGCCATCAAAAAGTAGGTCAGTAGGTCAAATAATGAAAAAACGTTGTGACCTCTCTAGAGGCCATATTTTTCATAGGATCTGTATGAAAGTTGGTCTGAATGTTTATCTTGATGATATCTATGTCAAGTTTGAAACTGGGTCAACTGCGATCAAAAACTAGGTCAGTAGGTCTTGAAATAGAAAAACCTTGTGACCTCTCTAGAGACCATGCCCTTGAATGGATCTTCATGAAAATTGGTCAGAATGTTCACCTTGATGATATCTAGGTCAGGTTTGAAACTGGGTCACGTGCCTTAAAAAACTAGGTCAATAGGTCAAATAATAGAAAAACCTTGTGACCTCTCTAGAGACCATATTTTTCAATGGATCTTCATGAAAATTGGTCAGAATTTTTATCCTGATAATATCTAAGTCAAGTTCAAAACTGGGTCACATGAGCTCAAAAACTAGGTCACTATGTCAAATAATAGAAAAAACAACGTCATACTCAAAACTGGATCATGTGGGAAGAGGTGAGCGATTCAGGACCATCATGGTCCTCTTGTTTATTAAAGCCTTATCATGCTGGATGGGATTGATTCTGCCTTTGCAACCAGTGCAGATCATGATAAGCCTGCACATCTGTGCAGTCTGATCAAGATCTGCACTGTTTGCCATTCAGTCAATATCCTTTTGGTAAGCACTCATTTTAACAGTTAATGGTACTACTGTCAAATCATTTAATTTTGTGGGCATGAAAGTTTGAGGTTTTGGTAAAAACGGCAGTTTCGTGGGGATATGATTTCATGGATTTCAACTTTTGAACGTAAATTGAATGGGCATTTTACTTGTTCGTTTGGATTAAATTTTGTGGATTGACTCAACCACGGAATCCACGAAAATGAGACCCCCACGAATATTAATGATTTCACAGTGTATCAAAATTGAAAGATAGACAAGTTCATTATAAAAATTTAGCAGGGTAAGGATTAACTGCTATGATCATTTAATACTGCTGTCAATATTTGATAGGGATGGCAGCAGAAAACAAAGTGTGTGGTCAGATAGGTTTTAAAATATATTTGAACTGCGCTATAAGAAAACCAACATGTGCATTTGTGACCAGCATGGATCCAGACCAGCCTGGTCGCAAATGCGCTATGTTGGTTTTCTCATGGCACGGCTCATTTCTACTTTCTCACATTGCCAGCTTAATGTAGTGGACCTGTAATGGCAATCAGCATTTTTCAGTTAGATTATTACTTTAAATCACCAGATGTGATTTTGGCATACTCTGGATGTTATGAAAAAAGGATTTTCTGTTATGGCAGAAAGATGCCGAAATAGCATACAATGATACGTAATTGCACGGAAATCGTCGATTGTCTTTACCAGTTCACTACCTTAAATTTCAATCTCTTGCTTTATATATTTCATTTGCTAAAATGGTATATAATGCTCTTAGTACTCAGATTTGTTAATACATCATGTACAGATAGAATTTGATATCGTGTGATATTCTGCTTTTCAGTATGATTTGAAGAGTAAAATTTCAAGTACACTTGTGGAGAAAGTCAAATATGCAGCAGGTTTGATATTTTTTATTTTCATGGAGTGGCAAATCATTATTTATAATCTTTTGTTGTATGCTTAACTATAATAAAAATTAATCAGAACAAAAAAAGCTATTTACAATTACCATTACGGTGGCCTTTGATTTATCCGCTGCCCAGCTGGACCTCATGTGCCATAATCGTATTGACCCCAGGTAACTGGACTGTTGTTGCATTCTGATATTTATTTTGTGTAGCAATGTCATAATGGTTGGTGAAATAATGCTGAATCATTTTTAGATTGATTCTTCAATATTGATGGCATTGTGGATGAAAAAAGCAATGCAATTGATACTTTATAAGTTCGTGGAAGATATTAAGGGAAAGATTAAAATGAAAAAAGAAAGTAGATAATAAAATGGTCAAATAGATAAACCTAGCTTCTGGTGTAGATAAACCTAGCTTTGGGTGTAGATAAACCTAGCTTGGGTTGTAGATAAACCTAGCTTGGGGTGTAGATAAACCTCGCTTTGGGTGTAGATAAACCTAGCTTTGGGTGTAGATAAACCTTGCTTTGGGTGTAGATAAACCTAGCTTTGGGTGTAGATAAACCATGCTTGAGGTGTAGATAAACCTCGCTTGGGGTGTAGATAAACCTCATTTTGGTGTAGATAAACCTCACTTTGGGTGCAAATAAACCTAGCTTTGGGTGTAGATAAACCTCGCTTGAGGTGTAGATAAACCTTGCTTTGGGTGTAGATAAACCTAGCTTTGGGTGTAAATAAACCATGCTTGAGGTGTAGATAAACCTTGCTTGGGGTGTAGATAAACCTCATTTGGGTGTAGATAAACCTCGCTTTGGGTGCAAATAAACCTAGCTTTGGGTGTAGATAAACCATGCTTGAGGTGTAGATAAACCTCGCTTGGGGTGTAGATAAACCTCATTTGGGTGTAGATAAACCTCGCTTTGGGTGCAAATAAACCTAGCTTTGGGTGTAGATAAACGTAGCTTTGGGTGTAGATAAACCTCGCTTGAAGTGTAGAGAAACCTTGCTTTGGGTGTAGATAAACCTAGCTTTGGGTGTAGATAAACCATGCTTGTGGTGTAGATAAACCTCGCTTGGGGTGTAGATAAACCTCATTTGGGTGTAGATAAACCTAGCTTGGGGTGTAGATAAACCTCGCTTTGGGTGTAGATAAACGTAGCTTTGGGTGTAGATAAACCTCGCTTGAGGTGCAGAGAAACCTTGCTTTGAGTGTAGATAAACCTAGCTTTGGGTGTAGATAAACCATGCTTGAGGTGTAGATAAACCTCGCTTGGGGTGTAGATAAACCTCATTTGGGTGTGGATAAACCTCACTTGGGGTGTAGATAAACCTCATTTGGGTGTAGATAAACCTCGCTTTGGGTGCAAATAAAGCATGCTTGAGGTGTAGATAAACCTTGCTTGGGGTGTAGATAAACCTTGCTTGGGGTGTAGATAAACCTTGCTTGAGATAAACCATGCTTGTGGTGTAGATAAACCTCGATTGGGATGTAGATAAACCTAGCTTTGGGTGTAGATAAACCTTCTTTGGGTGTAGATAAACCTTGCTTTGGTGTAGATTAAACTCATTGTGTTGTAGATAAACCTCATTTGGGTGTAGATAAACTGGCATGGGGTGTAGATAAACTTTGCATGTAAGGAAGCCATTTATCCAGCTAGCTTACTAAATGTTGCTCGTGCTACTTAGGTGTGGCACATGCCTGCAATAATGCCCAGTGTGACACCTGGCCGCTTCTTTCACCATCAGAAAATAGAAAGTCACCATATGTCCTAAATTTGTGTAGGTGGTATGACTAAAACACAGTGAAACAAAACAAACTAGACAAATTTATTTACTTCGAAAGTTACCTAATCAGAAAGAAATATGCCATTGTGGTGAGGTGTTTGGGCTTCAGAGGAGCCATAAACGGAGCTGATATGGTACAGTGAAAAGATTTTAACCCCCAGATCTTCTGTGACTTGAAATTAAAGTACTTGTGATATGATTCAGACTTGATCACAGGTGCCTAAATTCTGTTCACTGTAAAATCATTTAATTTGCATTGGCAGGAAATTTCATGGTTTTGGTCAAAACATCAATTTCGTGGGGATATGAATTCGTGGATTTCAATTTTTGAACATAAAATGAATGGGAATTTTACTTGTTCGTTGGGATTAAATTTTGTGGATTGACTCAACCACGAAATCTATGAAAATTAGTCCCCCATGAATATTAATGATGTCACAGTATATTATCTCGAAAGTCTATATAAATATAGCAGATGACATGTAGTGTATGTGTAAAATAAAACAATAATTTTATGTTCTGTAAAGTCAGATATTTTCAAATTAGCTTTGTTTTCGCTGTATTTCCATAAGTGTCTTTCTTTATGACAGTGAATACAGGTACTTGTGCAAGTTCTGTCATTGTTATGAATAGTCCTGTTTATTTAACAAGTTGCCCAAGTAATACAGAATATTCTACAAGAGGAACCAGTTAAAACTTCAAATAAGAAAACTTACGGCCTGGCGAAAAAATCTGATGCTATAGAAGATTTTTGGGGTATTTGAATAGAATTTCCCTTCATTGTTTATTTGCAGGTGAGGACTTCCCTGGGGTGTATACTGTTGGGCTACCAGACACCTGCTGGAGTAGTGATAGTGTCAGGGTTGTGATCAACTCCATGTGGAGGTCCAGGGACGTTATTCTAGTCATCAACGCTAGTACAAAAACTGTTACCAGGCTACCAGCTTGTAAGTTTACAGTTTCTTAATTCTCCAAAATAATGTTGATGCTATACAGATAACAAATTTATTTGAAAGTTGTCGATTTGCCTCTTTTCGAAAGAATTAGACCGTCTGTGTCAGCCATCCTGGTTTCATTGGAAGGGAAGAGCGGAAATCTGAATTTAGCATTTAAACAGTAACTTGTTTCTAATTTTTTTTCAAAAAAAGCATATATTTTTGTGTGGGTTACTGTATAATTGGCAAATTCATTTTTTTGTATTTTAGCTCACCTGTCACGTAGTGACAGGGTGAGCTTTTGTGATCGCCCTTTGTCCGTCGTCCATCCACAATTTCTTGTCTGCACGATAGTGGTTTCATTTATGATTTTATTTTAACCAAACTTGCACATAACTTGTATACCATAAGATCTTGGTTCCTTTCTTGAACTGGCCAGATCCCATTATGGGTTCCAGAGTTATGGCCCCTGAAAGGGCCAAAATTAGCTATTTTGACCTTGTCTGCACAATAGCAGCTTTATTTATGATTTGATTTTTACCAAACTTGCACACAAATTGTCTCACCACAAGATCTTGCTTCCTTTCTTGAACTGGCCAGATCTCATTATGGGTTCCAGAGTTATGGCCTCTGAAAGGGCCAAAATAAGCTATTTTGACCTTGTCTGCACAATAGCAGCTTCATTTATGATTTGAATTTAATCAAACTTGCACAAAACTTGTGTCACCATAAGATCTCAGTTCCTTTCTTGAACTGGCCAGATCCCATGGTGGGTTTCAGAGTTATGGCCCCTGAAAGGGCCAAAATTAGCTATTTTGACCTTGTCTGCGCAGTAGCAGTTTCCTTTATGATTAATTTAATCAAACTTCCACACAACTTGTATCACCACAAGATCTTGATTCCTTTCTTGAACTGGCCAGATTCTATTACGCATTCCAGAGTTATGGCCCCTGATAGGGCAAGAATTAGCTATTTTGACTTTGTCTGCACAATAGCAGCTTCATTTATGATTTGAATTTAATCAGACTCGCACAAAAACTTGTGTCACCATAAGATCTTGGTTCTTTTCTTGAACTGGCCAGATCCCATAATGGGTTTCAGAGTTATGTCCCCTGAAAGGGCCAAAATCAGCTAGTTTGACCTTGTCTGTGCAAAAGCATCTTCATTTATGATTTGATTTTAACCAAACTTGCACACAACTTGTATCACCACAAGATCTTGATTCCTTTCTTGAACTGGCCAGATTCTTTTATGGGTTCCAGAGTTATGGCCCCTGAAAGGGCCAAAATTACCTATTTTGACCTTGTCTGCACAATAGCAGCTTCATTTATGATTTGATTTTAACCAAACTTGCACACAACTTGTATCACAATAAGATCTCGATTCCTTTTTATACGCCCTAGGAGACGTATTATGTTATCGCCTTGGTGTCCGTCTGTCTGTCTGTCTGTCTGTTGGTTAGCAATTTCCCTTCCGCTCTGTAACTCTTGAACCCCTTGAAGGATTTCAAAGAAACCTGACACAAATGTTCACCTCATCGAAACGATGTGCAGAGTGCATGTTTCGGATGGCTCACTTCAAGGTCAAGGTCACACTTAGGGGTCAAAGGTCATATGATTTTGTTTTGTGTGTATGTTGCTCTGCATTTGCGTTTTTATTTGGCAGATCCTTCTTTTGTTCACTTACAATAATTTTTTAATTACTTCCCTTTTATGTTACTATAAATAGCTTATTTAGTAACTTTCTTATTATTGGCCGTAGGGAAAAACCAAGACCACTTTCCTGTGGTACAACATGGATGGTACCTCCAATTTCTAGGTGTATTTTGACATATCTGTACCTTAAAGAAAATTTCAACTAGATTTTCTCATGATTCTTTTGATTGATCTTGATTATGATTTTTAGCTCACCTGAGCACAAAGTGCTCAAAGGTGAGCTTTAGTGATCACCCTGTGTCCGGCGTCGTCCGTCGTCCGTCCGTCCGTCGTCAACAATTTGACTGTTAACACTCTAGAGGTCACATTTTTGACCCAATCTTAATGAAATTTGGTCAGAATGTTGCCCTCAATAAAATCTTGGACGAGTTCGATATTGGGTCATCTGGGATCAAAAACTAGGTCATCAGGTCAAATCAAAGGAAAAGCTTGTTAACACTCTAGAGGTCACATTTTTGGCCCAATCTTAATGAAACTTGGTCAGAATGTTACCCTCAATAAAATCTTGGACGAGTTCGATATTGGGTCATCTGGGGTCAAAAACTAGGTCATCAGGTCAAATCAAAGGAAAAGCTTGTTAACACTCTAGAGGTCACAATTTTGGCCCAATCTTAATGAAACTTGGTCAGGATGTTACCCTCAATAAAATCTTGGACAAGTTCGATATTGGGTCATCTGGGGTCAAAAACTAGGTCACCAGGTCAAATCAAAGAAAAAAAGCTTGTTAACACTCTAGAGGTCACATTTTTGGCCCAATCTTAATGAAACTTAGTCAGAATGTTACCCTTAATAAAATCTTGGACGAGTTCGATATTTGGTTATCTGGGTTCATAAACTAGGTCACCAGGTCAAATCAAAGGAAAAGCTTGTTAACACTGTAGAAGCCGCATTTATGACTGTATCTTCATGAAACTGGTCAGATTGTTTTAAAATTGATGATCTTAAGGTCCAGTTTGAATCTGGGTCATGTAGGATAAAAAACTAGGTCACCAAGCCAAATCAAATGAAAAGCTAGTTTACACTGTAGAGGCACATTTATGACCATACTTTAATGAAACTTGGTCAAAATGTTAATCTTGATAATCTATAGCTCAAGTTCAAATCTGGGTTAGGTGGGGTCAAAAACTAGGTCACTAGGTCATATCAAAGGAAAAGCTTGTTAACACTCTAGAGGCCACATTTATGACTATATCTTCATGAAACTTAGTCAGAATGTTAAACTTGATGATCTTTAGGGCAATTATGAATCTGGGTCATGTGGGGTCAAAAACTAGGTCACCAGGTCAAATCAAAGGAAAAGCTAATTAACACTGTAGAGGCCACATTTATGACCATATCTTAATGAAACTTGGTCAGAATGTTAATCTTGATGATCTTTAGGTCAAGTTTAAATCTGGGTCAGATGGAGTCAAAAACTAGGTCACTATGTCATATCAAAGGAAAAGCTTGTTAACACTCTAGAGGCCACATTTATGACTATATCTTCATGAAACTTAGCCAGAATGTTAAACTTGATGGTCTTTAGGTCAAGTTCGAATCTGGGTCATGTCGGGTCAAAAACTAGGTCACGGGGGTCAAATAAAAGGAATAGCTAGTTAACACTTTAGAGGCCACATTTATGACCAGATCTTAATGAAACTTGGTCAGAATGTTAATCTTGATGATCTTTAGGTCAAGTTTAAATCTGGGTCAGGTGTGTTAAAAAACTAGGTCACTAGGTCAAATCAAAGGAAAAGCTTGTTAAGACTCTAGAGGCTTGTTAAGACTCTAGAGGCCAGATTTATGACTGTATCTTCATGAAACTTAATCAGAATGTTAATCTTTATGATCTTTAGGTCAGGTTTAAATCTGGGTCATGTGGGGGCAAAAACTAGGTCACCGGGTCAAATCAAAGGAAAAGCTAGTTAACACTTTAGAGGCTACATTTATGATCATATCTTAATGAAACTTGGTCAGAATGTTGATCTTGATGATCTTTAGGTCAATAGGTCAGGTGAGCGATACAGGGCCTTCATGGCCCTCTTGTTTATTATAAGTCCTATGTAAAAAGTAAAAACATTTTTCCGTGGTAACATGGGTCGGTAAGACACTTTTTTGTATTCACTTTTAGTGTATCTCTAATATTAGAGATTTAATATATTTACTAGTATTACTATACTAGTATTATACTAGTATTACTTATATGTGGAAGCCCAGGATGAAGTACTCCAAAGTATTTTTAAGATTCCTTATGGTTGCCATTCTTCTGTGACAAGACCGTATGGTGGGGGTATGAGTCACTCCTGTGACAGTTCTAGTTAAAGATCGAGAATTATCTTTAACCGAGATCAAACTGTGAACAACATAATTGACACGAGGTGACAAGTTAATTGCCGGTAATTACTGGCTATTTGATTGTGACAAAAAGACTATCACACCTTTTGTTATTGGTTTGAATTGAGAAGCTCATGTCATTTTGAAAGATACCATTCCGAAATATTGAATCAGCTGCTGTTTATTTATCCAAAATAGTGAATTAAAAAGGTAAAACAACAAATTAAACAATATTTTACTGGTTTTAATTTTCGAGAAAACAAAAATTGATAGTACCACGAGACCGATGCTGCTCTCCACCGCGGAAATAAGATTTATTACCTGTGTCGATGTAAACTCTACTTTCGTTTTCCATCCACCTCAAAATTGACCAAAAATGTTTTTTTCCCAGGATTTTGGGCCAAAATAGGAGGTGCGCATTATACACGGGTGCATATTATACATGGGTATCTACGGTAATGATTTCAAACACAATGTCGTTTATCAAATAGTCACGGAGAACATAAGCATTGTCTGAGTATTTGTTTTTATAAAATTTTAGTGACCGTTTTAAACTAGGGTATCTGGGGTTAAAAAAACTAGGCCATTAGGCTGAATCATAGAAAAACCTTGTTAACTCTTCAAAGGTCACATTTTTTACCTGATCAACATAGCACTTGGTCAGAATGTTTGTCTTTCTGAAGTGTAGGTCATTTTTGAAACTGGGATATCTTTGATTAAAATCTCTGTCACTAGGTCAACTAATAGGAAAAGCTTGCTCTGGTTTCTTCAGCACATAATAAGCATCCTTGCATGGAGCTTTCTTTGATTTGTTGGAATGGTTCTTCACAAAACTTATTTTGTAGTGGTCAAGATCAAATTGACCATGCAGTGACAGTAAGTAGGGGGACACAGGTTTTGTTTGGGATTTTGCTCTGCAAGACAGAGTTATGGCCCTTGACTTATTCAGAGCCCTCCACCGAACCAAACACGTGCAGTGCTGTGCACCAGTAAATTTTTTGTTACTCTTAGTTCCTTCTGTTTCTTGATGATGTTTCCAAGTATCCCTCCCCCTCAAGGTAAAATGAAAGTTTACTTAGTCTTGCATTGTCAAGAAGTAATATTGGACAATGCAGAGACAGCAGGTAGGGGCACCAGTGTCCAATTGACACACATGTTTTTATACCCCCACCAAACATGTTTGAGGGGGCTATATAGGAGTCAGTTTTGTCGCATCCCGTCCCGTCCCGTCATGTCGTGAAATCTATTATCTCAGTTACTACTAAATGGATTTGATTCAAACTTAAAATAGATGTATCACCTTATCACCCACATCATGTGACACAAGGTGCATAAGTCTGACACCAATTTTTCATGAATTATGTCCCCTTTTAATTAGAATTTAAGGTTAATTTTGATGCATTTTCACTATATCTCAGTTATTACTAAATGGATATGATTCAGACTTAAAATAGATGTTCCACCTTATCACCCCCATCTTGTGACACAATGTGCATAACTCTGACACCAACTTTCATGAATTATGCCCCCTTTTACTTAGAATTTAAGGTAAATTTTGATGTATTTTCACTATTTCTCAGTTATTACTAAATGGAATTGATTCAAACTTAAAATAGATGTTCCTCCTCATCACCCACATCATGTGACACAAGATGCATAACTCTGGCACCATATTTTTATGAATTATGCCCCCTTTTATTTAGAATATAAGGCTAATTTTGATGCATTTCACTTATTAAATATTCTGACTGGCTTAGAGCCAAAGGGAAGTTACCTTTTTTTTAACTTTTGTACTGAGTTACTTCCCCTTAAATTCCAAGAATTTGTCAATTTTTAGAAATTCTATTTTTAGATTTTCAATATTTTAGGTATTTTTCTAACATTTTTAGCTCACCTGTCACAGTGACAAGGTGAACTTTTGTGATCACCCTTCGTCCGTCGTCAGTCTGTCTGTGCGTCCGTCCGTCAACAATTTCTTGTCTGCACGATAGTGGTTTCATTTATGATTTTATTTTAACCAAACTTGCACACAACTTGTATCACCATAAGATCTCGGTTCCTTTCTTGAACTGGCCAGATCCCATTATGGGTTCCAGAGTTATGGCCCCTGAAAGGCCAACAATAGCAGCTTTATTTATGATTTGATTTTTACCAAACTGGCACATAACTTGTATCACCATAAGATCTTGGTTCCTTTCTTGAACTGGCCAGATTCCATTATGGGTTCCAGAGTTATGGCCCCTGAAAGGGCCAGAATTAGCTATTTTGACCTTGTCTGCACAATAGCAGCTTCATTTACGATTTGATTTTAACTAAACTTGCACACAACTTGTATCACCATAAGATCTTGATTCCTTTCTTGAACTGGCGAGATTCCATAATGGGTTCCAGAGTTATGGCCCCTGAAAAGGCCAGAATTAGCTATTTTGACCTTGTCTGCACAATAGCAGCTTCATTTATGATTCGATTTTAACCAGACTTGCACACAACTTGTATCACCACAAGATCTTGGTTCCTTTCTTGAACTGGCCAGATTTCTTCATGGGTTCCAGAGTTATGGCCCCTTAAATGTCCAAAATTGGCTATTTTGGCTTTTGCAGCCATATAGAGACTTCATTTATGGTTTTATTTGATACTAACTTCCAAAATAACTTCAACAACAATAATTCTTGGATTCCATGACAAATCAGATCCAAGCGTAGGTTCAGAGTTATTTTATATCTGATTACCTCCCCTGATTGTTATTGAAATGGATTTATATCAGTAAGTACTTATAGTACTTATTTGAAATTTCATTATTGTCATTAGTTGGACTGAGACAATCGGGGTAGATAACTATGGACTGATTTTATGTCAAATTACCTCCCTTTATTTCAAATTAAATTGGGTATATCTCCATAACTAATGAAGGTACTGATCTGAAATTTCATTTATGTCAACAGATTTATTTGGCAGATCCTTCTTTTGTTCACTTACAATAATTTTTTTTTTAATTACTTTCCTTTTATGTTACTGTAAATAGCTTATATTTTGTAACTTTTTTATTATTGGCCGTAGTGAAAAACCGAGACCACTTTTCTGTGGTACAACATGGATGGTACCTCCAATGTTTAGGTGTATTTTGACATATCTATACCTTGTAAGATTTTTTTTTCTTTTTGGTTAAATTTCTTCCCTTTGTTGTTACTGTCCTTTGGACTTAGATATTTTTTCTTAGGACCTTCTTGTCCTCAAGTGCAATGATAACAGGTGAGCGATATAGGGCCATCATGGCCCTCTTGTTTTACCTTCTTGTCCTTAAGTGCAATGATGACAGGTAAGCGATATAGGGCCATTATGGCCCTCTTGTATGTTTTTTTGTTGGATTTAACGTCGCACTGACACATGATAGGTCATATGGCGACTTTCCAGCTTAAATGGTGGAGGAAGACCCCAGGTGCCCCTCCGTGCATTATTTCATCACGAGCGGGCGCCTGGGTAGAACCACCAACCTTCCATAAGCCAGCTGGATGGCTTCCTCAGGCAAATTCATGGCACTCTATCTATACTGTTAGGAGTAATTGCATAAGCATGAAATTTAGAACTCGAGTAGATTCGGCTTCAGGTTCTAGTTTTAGATACTGTTGAATATATTGTCTTTATAAATGAGTTTCCAACCTGCATTTCCGATATCCATCCTCATTATTAGTCTTTAGCTTGTTGGCGGCAAGTGATTCTGCCTTTGCGACAAGTGTAGGCCAAGATCAGCCTGCACTTCTGTGCAGGCTGATCATGGTCTGCACTGTTCACTATTCAGTCTGTAAATTTTCTGTGAACACTCCTTCGAATAATAAATGGTATTGCCCAAATTTAATTATGGAACAGTCCATTTTAGAAATTCAGCAGGTTAAAGGTTAGTACTAATATTTCAGACAGTGACTGCTGTATGACTGCATTGTGTATAGACAGAGATATTATTGTAGCTGAATGTTCGTCACCAACACGACCAAATTTCCTGGTAAGATGATTTCTGAATTAGCATCACTATTTGAGCTGCACCATGAGAAAACCAACATAGTGCATTTGCGATCAGCATGGATCCTGACCAGCCTGCGCATCCGCGCAGTCTGGTCAGGATCCATGCTGTTCGCTTTCAAAGCCTACTGCAATTAGAGAAACTGTTAGCGAACAGCATGGATCCTGACCAGACTGTGCGGATGCGCAGGCAGGTCTGGATCCGTGCTGGTCGCAAATGCATTATGTTGGTTTTCTCACGGTGCGGCTCATTTGATTAACCTACTGTTTGATCTGCACTGTTTGCCATTCAGTCAGTATCTTTTTGGTAAGCACTCCTTTTAACAGTTAATGGTACAGTCCAAATTGGAAGATGGACAGGTTCGTTATAGAAATTTAGCAAGGTAAGGGTTTAATCAGTATGTTCAAATTAATTTAAATATATCATGCTAAGTTTGCTTGTAACTATAGCATTTTTGTTGTACTGCTTGGAATTTAGTGTTATCTTTGTATTGCATGTAAAGTTATCTTTGTATTGCTTGAAATATTGCATTATTTTCGTACTGCATGTAAATATAGCATTATCTTTGTATTGCATGTACCGGTATTATCTTTGTATTGCTTGAAGTATAGCATTATCTTTTGTCTTGCATATGAATAAAACATAATCTTTGTATGTAAATGTATCATTATTCTGATATTGCATGTAAATAAAGCATTATCTTTGTATGTAAATGTATCATTATTCTGATATTGCATGTAAATAAAGCATTATCTTTGTATGTAAATGTATCATTATTCTGATATTGCATGTAAATAAAGCATTATCTTTCTATGTAAATGTATCATTATGCTTACATTGAATTTAAATGTATCATGATTTGTAATTGTTAGGTTATTGGTTGTCTTCCTGCAGCAGGGAAGGAGTCTGAGATTAAGTGGATAACTCTTGATGATTCGCCAACACAGATAGAAAATATATCATGGAAGGTTATAGGTCACCAGCCAACTCCAGACAGGGTCAATAAAGATTATCGTAAGTGAAAGTATTTCTTGATAAATTAAGTGAATTGGACTGAAATTTTGCTGTTCATGTTGGGTTTAAGGTAGTTCTGCACGTTTGATTAGTGGGAAGTGATGGTATTATGTTATTAATCCGAAAAACGTAGAATAATGCCTTATGGTCATCATACTGGTAGCATAAATGTTGTCATGAATTTGTTATATACCATGTATTAATTGTTACACGGTAGGCTATTCTGTCTTTCTTAAAGTTAATTTTGACAATACATAGGCTTTGATATAAGATTTTTCAAAATAATAGCCTAAGATAAGAAATGTAAGAGTGCTTTTGATTTTTGGCAAAATGTGAAAATTCAAGCTCACAGATCAAACATTTTATTTTGCCATACCATTTAAAATATGTTAGTCTTCAGCTATGAAAATTTCCATTAAAATCTACAATGTGGAACTTCTTCTGTACTTGAAAATATCATCAAAAGTATGACTTTCCCATAGATGTCCATTGTGAAAATTGACTGGAGGACCAGTATTATTATATTAGTCTTGTTAGCTGAATTGCCTTCGGATACAATGATGCTTTGAAAAAATATGCATTTATAAAATACTACATTGAAGCACAAGATTTGTTTCAAATGTGCAGAACTACCTTAACACAGATTTTCTGTACAGTTTCAATTACTGTCAAACCTATGCTTAAGACCACATTGAAGGAAAGCCACAACTGAAACTTGCATATAAAGGGCACTATTTTCTCTACCCAGTTATGCATTAATAGTGTACATTTACCTGTATAGAGAGATCACCTGTCAACAAAACTACTTTTACTATTTCCCAAGGGCAGTCTAAACAGTCAGGTTTGACGGTACATGCTGTGGTCACTTAATCTAACAAGTGTTCCTCGATTCCTTACCAGTATTGACCTGTTCTACACAAGTTACTGACAACTTTCCCCACATGGATCAGATATGGAGTATATGTTACTGCCAACTTCTCCACATGGATCTGAGGTGGAGAAAAAAGTACTGACAAGTTTCCCACATGGGTAGAAGATAGAGGAAATGTTACTGACAACTTCTCCATATGGGTCTGAGATAGAGGACAAGTTACTGACAACTTCCCCACATGGATCAGAGGACAAGTTACTGACAACTTCCCCAAGTGGATCAGAGGTGGAGAACAAGTTACTGACAACTTCCCCACATGGATCAGAGGTGGAGTATTAGTTACTGACAACTTCCCCACATGGATCTGAGGACAAGTTACTGACAACTTCCCCACATTGATCAGAGGTTGAGGAAATGTTACTGACAATTTCCTTACATGGAACAGAGATGGAGGACAAGTTACTGACAACTTTTCCACATTGATCAGAGGTGGAGGACAAGTGACCTTAAGTGAACTGCCATTAGTAAATCATTATAGAGAACATACGCCTTTCTGGGGATTTGAACATACAAATTCCAGGTTGGAGGTCCTGACCAGTGCTTTAGCTTACTGGTAGGGCTAATTAAATGGATATTGACATCTGAAAAACCACTGAAAAATTATCCATTTTCTGATTGCTAATTGTTAAATCAAGCTGTATCTGTCTATCTTGCAGCAAATCTGACATACGAAAGTATTCTGGTTTCTCCAACAAATGTGGAGCCAGGTTCAGCAAAGAATCTACTCGTCTTTCCACATGGTAAGTTTTTTTTTTTTTTGCTTAAACAAGAAAATAAAGCTCTGATACCTTCAAACAGTCCTATTTTTAGATGAAATCACTGATTTCTAGTTCATTGTATTTTACCTGTATTAGGGGCTTCCAAGGGCAAGTGCTTGAGGTCATTGATTCTGAATCACATGCCCTTCACCTCTGTTGGTTTAAGCCTGGCTAATGTGTCATCATATGAGGATGCCATCCAGCTGGCTTGCAAAAGGTTGGTGGTTCTACTGGGTTGCCGGCCCTTGTCAGAAAAGAAAAACTTCTCAAAAGTGTACTTCAGGTCTTCCTCTTGCTTCAAAGGCCGGACAGTTTGAATTTGGTTCTTAACTGGACAAAACAAAACTTAGTAGGTTAGAGACAAATAAACCAGTAACTATAAATGGTAGTGATAATGCAAGAAATTATAAATGATAGAATAATTTTGCCAGTAGCAAATATTTTTTTCAAGCAGCAACTCGACCAATTTTTTCTATCTTCTTAATTCAGGTGGACCACATGCTGGTTTTACCTCAGCCTTCATGTTATATACCTCATTTCTATGCAAGCTTGGATATTCTAGTCTGATGGGTAAGTTATCCCCCTTTGACCAATGCCATTTTCATAAATGAGTTAGCCTTACAGGTACATATTATTCATTTTCCTTAAAGTGTGCTTAAAAGCATTGTTTTCCTAAACTTAAAAAAGTAATCGGCTTTAATAAGAGCTGTATATTTATTCATAGTTTCCATAAAATCTGTTGAAACTTTGCAAAAATATGACAGTAACAAATTTTTAGGATTTGGAAGTCTTAAGTAAGTTAAGACAAATCTTGTTTGCATAAAACGCTAAACTTTTACTGAAACAAGATTTTATTTTGTGTGTTACATAAATACAAGATGTCAGTTTGTTTGTTTGTTTTTTTGTCAAGTAAATTACCGAGGGTCATGCGGGTATGGTAATGACAGTATCTTCAGTTTACCAGGTAAATGTGGGAACCAGGATGTTAAAGATGTACAGGTGAGTCATGTTATAAGCAGCGTTTTAAAGTAAAATTTAGATATGATTTTGCATAAAAACCACACTGATATTTATGGAATTCCAAATACCAGATATAAATTTAAGACCATTTGTTTAATTATTGCACTTGTGTAAACTGCATGGGTCAATGATTTTAAATTCAGCATCATGTCAGGTTGTACACTGCATAAAAGTTTCATCGTATTCCCTGCTGCTTTAGAAAAAAAAAACAAGAAGTCTTAATAACTCATGTAAGCTAAAATCTCAGATTACTGATCAGGTATCTGTAAGAAATTACATGTATTATGTGTGGGAAATAATTTTACTCCATGAAATTGAGTTTATATAGACTACTACATGAATGACTTTTCATATTAAATTTATTAAAGGAGTTGAATAAAATAATAAATAAGAGACTGTACCAAGCATTTAATCAATTTTATTCAACCGAGGTAGAAGGGCACAAGTGTAGTTACTGTATTCTTTTCAGCACATGTTAGCTTTTCCAGCTGAAACGTCCAAATTTCTTCTTCTTTGCCTATGATATTCCAAGCCAGTTCAACCAATGTAGGTCAGCGTCAAAGCTTTATTACACTAGTGTAACACCAAAATTATGTGATGGCTTTATTTTACTCTCACAACATCAAGGAGCATTTTTGATCAATGCCTTGCAAAAATTGTGGCATAGAACTTTTATTTCAACTGAACTTCATGATATACCTGATTGCCATGAAGTAAACATATGCATGGCATCTTTTTTTATGGTCATTTAAAGCATTCCGGTGCTTAGGGTGCCTGTTTCTTTTGACAGAGAATTGTGGGGGTATTAATCACATTCAGTGATAGCTCTAGTTGATAAGGAGTTAAAACAGTTTCGTGCTCAACTTTCAATAATTATTAGAAATGTTTTGAAAATTTTCTTAGTTAACCATTTATTTTGTTGTTGTGTATCAATGTAGTATGATTTCAGAATGCAGCACTAGAGGTTATAGATAAAGAAGGTTACGACAAGGATCGAGTATTTGTGTCGGGTGGATCACATGGTGGTTTTCTAACCTGTCACCTGGTTGGACAGTTCCCTGTATGTAATGTTTTGCTCAATATCTTATGATTGTTTCAAGTTTCAGCATAAAGCATATACATAAGGGGAGCGTTGGTCTAGTGGTGAAGGTGTCAGTGGCTCAACCCTAGAGTTGTGGGTTCGAACCCCATTGGGTCACGACCACAACTTCTCTTATGACACCAGTACTGGTTTTTTTTAAGGAAGTGGACTCGAGAGTGGTTCCATTAAGCTGGATGCTTTCATCACAATTGAGCTAAACATATTAGTATAAACTAAAGCATTATACATTATGTACATTGTAAGATTAATTTTTTTTTTTTTTTAAAGTCTTCTTCCAGTTGAAAACAAAGGTTATGGGCATTATTAGATGCTTTTAGAACAAGTATTTATAGTGTAAGTTATGATAAGGGAAGACTGTTTTTAAATATTTGCAGTATTCAAGGAATATAAACATCAATTGTTTGGTCATTTTTAGCTCGACTATTCGAAGAATAGGGGAGCTTTCCTACTCGCCCCGGCGTCGGCGTGAGCGTGATAGTTAGTGTTAGCGTGAGCGTCACACAAATGTTCAAGTTGGCGTACCACCCCAAATATTTTCAAAGTCCATTGAGATATTGCTTTCATATTTTGCATACTTGTTTACCATCATGACCCCAGTCTGTAAAAAGGAGGAGGCAACTCTATCAAGCATTTTGACTGAATTATGGCCCCTTTTCGACTTAGAATAAATGTTAAAGTTTGCGTACCACCCCAAATATTTTCAAAGTCCATTGAGATATTACTTTCATATTTTGCATACTTATTGACCATCATGACCCCAGTCTGTAAAAAGGAGGAGGCAACTCTATCAAGCATTTTGACTGAATTATGGCCCCTTTTCGACTCTGAATAAATGTTAAAGTTTGCGTACCACCCCAAATATTTTCAAAGTCCATTGAGATATTACTTTCATATTTTGCATACTTGTTTACCATCATGACCCCAGTCTGTAAAAAGGAGGAGGCAACTCTATCAAGCATTTTGACTGAATTATGGCCCCTTTTCGACTTAGAATAAATGTTAAAGTTTGCATACCACCCCAAATATTTTCAAAGTCCATTGAGATAATGCTTTCATATTTTGCATACTTGTTAACCATCATGACCCCAGTCTGTAAAAAGAAGGAGGCAACTCTATCAAGCATTTTGACTGAATTATGGCCCCTTTTCGACTTAGAATATGCTTATTGTAATGTTAAAGTTTTTCTTATTGCTTATATTATACTATCAAGCACTGAGAATAGTCGAGCACGCTGTCCAAGCTATACCTTTTAGAATTGTGTTCACTTGTTTATTGTCATAATGTAAGTAAGTAGGCCAAGAATCATAACTCTTGTTTGCATTTTGTAAGAGAGGAGTTATGGCCCTTTTTGTACTGAATTTTTAATTCTCCATTTTTTTTTCAGGATTTTTATAAGGCAGCAGTTTGTAGAAATCCTGTGATAAATATTGCCAGTAAGTTATTTCGGATATAAGATTACTTATGATATAATTTCTGTGAATTTATAAAAATTGCAGCTATTTACAGTGCTTGTCTAAGACAGCCATTCTTTATGACTAGAACATTAATCTTGTAAATACGCCCCATTTAGTTATGGTACTGTAAATGTGCAAATCATTTACTACTGTACAATGCACATGTGTACACAATTTTTTTGTTTGTTTTCAGCAATGACTGGCAGCTCAGATATACCTGACTGGTATGTATTTTACAATTTACCATGTGACTGGTTTGTATTTTACAGTGTGACTGGTTTGTATTTTACTGTTTACAAGCTGACTGGTACATATTTTTCTGTCTGACTGGTTTGCATTTTACTATTTAAAATCTGACTGGTACGTATTTTACAGTCTGATTGGTTTGTTTACTATTTACAGTCTGACTGGTACGTATTTTACAGTCTGACTGGTTCGTATTTTACTATTTACAGTCTGACTGGTATGTATTTTACAGTCTGACTGGTTTGTATTTTACTGTTTACAATCTGACTGGTACGTATTTTACAGTCAGACTGGTTTTTATTAGCTCACCTGTCACAAAGTGACAAGGTGAGCTTTTGTGATCGCCTGGCGTCCGTCGTCCTTCCGTCTGTGCGTGCGTGCGTTCGTGCGTGCGTAAACTTTTGCTTGTGACCACTCTAGAGGTCACATTTTTCATGGGATCTTTATGAAAGTTAGTCAGAATGTTCACCTTGATGATATCTAGGTCAAGTTCGAAACTGGGTCACGTGCGGTCAAAAACTAGGTCAGTAGGTCTAAAAATAGAAAAACCTTGTGACCTCTCTAGAGGCCATATTTTTCATGAGATCTTCATGAAAATTGGTCAGAATGTTCACCTTGATGATATCTAGGTCAAGTTCGAAACTGGGTCACGTGGGGTCAAAAACTAGGTCAGTAGGTCTAAAAATAGAAAAACCTTGTGACCTCTCTAGAGGCCATATTTCTCAATGGATCTTCATGAAAATTAGTCAGAATGTTCACCTTGATGATATCTAGGTCAAGTTCGAAACTGGGTCACGTGCGGTCAAAAACTAGGTCAGTAGGTCTAAAAATAGAAAAACTTTGTGACCTCTCTAGAGGCCATATTTCTCAATGGATCTTCATGAAAATTGGTCAGAATGTTCCTCTTGATGATATCTAGGTCAAGTTTGAAACTGGGTCATGTGGGGTCAAAAACTAGGTCAGTAGGTCTAAAAATAGAAAAACCTTGTGACCTCTCTAGAGGCCATATTTCTCAATGGATCTTCATGAAAATTGGTCAGAATGTTCACCTTGATGATATCTAGGTCAGCTTCGAAACTGGGTCACGTGCAGTCAAAAACTAGGTCAGTAGGTCTAAAAATAGAAAAACCTTGTGACCTCTCTAGAGGCCATATTTCTCAATGGATCTTCATGAAAATTGGTGAGAATGTTCACCTTGATAATATCTAGGTTAGGTTTGAAACTGGGTTACGTGCGGTCAAAAACTAGGTCAGTAGGTCTAAAAATAGAAAAACCTTGTGACGTCTCTAGAGGCCATGTTTCTCAATGGATCTCCATGAAAATTGATCAGAATGTTTCTCTTTATGATATCTAGGCCAAGTTCGAATCTGGGTCACGTGCAGTCAAAAACTAGGTCAGTAGGTCTAAAAATAGAAAAACCTTGTGATCTCTCTAGAGGCCATATTTCTCAATGGATCTTCATGAAAATTAGTCAGAATGTTCACCTTGATCATATCTAGGTCAGATTCAGAAGTGGGTCACGTGCCTTCAAAAACTAGGTCATTAGGTCAAATAATAGAAAAACCTTGTGACCTCTCTAGAGGTCATATTTTTCAATGGATCTTCATGAAAATTGGTCAGAATTTTTTATCTTGATGATATCTAGGTCACATGTGCTCAAAAACTAGGTCACTATGTCAAATAATAGAAATAACGACGTCGTACTCAGTTCAACACTGGGTCATGTGGGGATAGGTGAGCGATTCAGGACCATCATGGTCCTCTTGTATTTACTTTTTACAACTCCTGCATTAGAGCCTGAAGTAATTTCTGTATGTCATTTACTGGCTGTTGGCATCCATACTCTGCCTACTTTAGTTCCTTTAAGATATTACATGTTTGGGCTAATTATATTTTTTAGCACAAACACAAAACCTTGAATTTTGAAAATGGGAGTTTTTGACTTAATTAAGTGTGTAGTATTTATGATTGAAATTTGATGAAATTTCACAGAATGTATTTGTGGAACAGAGGTAAATTAAATACAATATAGTTATCTAAACGAATTGAAGGGTTCATTTATGAAATATTTATGTTTTTTTGTGCCCCCCCATGAGTGGTGGGGGCATAGAGATTTGCTCTTGTCCGTGCGTCTGTCCGTCCGGAGTTCGTGACGCGCCTAGCTCAAGAAGTATTCGATATAGATTGATGAATCCTTGCATGTGTCTTTATCATGATATGAACTTGCGCACCTCCTATTTTTTCGTCTGGCACCACCCCCTATTTCCAGAGTTATGGCCCCTGAAATAGTCAAAAATGCACATTTTCACCTTGTGACACGCATAGCTCAAAAAGTATTTGATATAGATTCATGAAACCTTGCATGCGTCTTAATCATGATATAAACTTGCGCACCTCCTATTTTTCATCTGGGTCCCCTTCCTATTTATGGCCCCTGAAATAGTCAAAAATGCACATTTTCACCTTGTGACGTGCCTAGCTCAAAAAGTATTTAATATAAATTTATTAAACCTTGCATGAGTCTTTATCATGATATGAAATTGCGCACCTCGTATTTTTCATCTGGGTCTGCCCCCTATTTTCAGAGTTAGAGCCCCTGAAATAGCCAAAAATGCACATTTTCACCTTGTGACGCGCCTGACTCAAAAAGTATTACATACAAATTGATTAAACCTTGCATGAATCTTTATAATGATATGAACTTGTGCACCTTCAGTTTTAAATCTTCCTCCGCCCCCTATTTTCAGAGTTATGGCCCCTGAAATAGTCAAAAATGCACATTTTCACCTTGTGACCCACCTAGCTCAAAAAGTATTACATATAAATTGATTAAACCTTGCATGAGTCTTTATCATGATATGAACTTGCGAACCTCCTATTTTCTGTCTGCCTCCGCCCCCTATTTTCAGAGTTATGGCCCCTGAAATAGTCAAAAAATGAACATTTTCACCTAATTATGTGCATAGCTCAAAAAGTATTTGATGTAAATTCATGAAACCTTATTTGAGTCTTTATTATGATGTGACCTTGCGCACTTGGCATTTTTCTTGAGAATCTTAGCGCTTATTACAGAGTTACAGCCCTTGAAATAGCCAAACTAGTAGATTTTATGTTTGTGATGCTCATAGCTCAAAAAGTATATGGCCTAGAATAATGAATCCTTTTCATAAAATGTTTGTTGAGGCTATACCCCATTAAGACTACAAACATTTAAATTATTTCCCCTTATTTGTGACAATTGTACCAGTGGGGGCAAACCCTGTGTCCTACAGACACATTCTAGTGTAACTTACAATCTGCTTGGTTTATAATTAACAATCTGACTGGTTTGTTTTTTGCTTTGTTTGTATATTACAATCTGAATGAGTTAAATAGAGTTAAGTAGTGTAGACTTTTTCAGCAAACTTCATGTACCAACAGAATTTATTACAATTTTATTACATTATCACTTCAAACAATATTTTTGGCAGATTGATGGGATAATGAGTCTAAGATGTTAACCTTTTTAATGAGTCTCATGTTAACCTTTTTGTTCATTCATTTTTCTCAACAACTACTTATCCAAACTTCAAGAAACTTAGTCAGAATGATCCCCTATTACCCTAGTTGGTCCAAAGTGAGAATGGGGTCACTTGGTCAAAGGTCAAGGTCACAGGGACCTGAACATTGAAGATGGTTTCCGCTCAATATCTGGACAAGTTTTTCACCTAGGACCTTGAAACTTCATACGTATGTTGGTCTTGATGTGTACATGACCCCTATTGATTTTGGGGTCAAAGGTCAAGGTCACAGGGATATGATCATTGAAAATGATGTTTTTCTTACTTTGACTTTTTTACACCAATTTATTTCTTTAATTTCATTTTCTACCTGTCAATTTCTTTTTTTCTCCCTTTTTCCTTCAATAGTGTTTATTAATTTGGGGGTTATTTATTGTATGCCTTTATTAGAACTTTAACTCATTATCACCTAATTCGGAAAACCTGGCCAAAATGCCGTCAGGTGTTCCCTGCTTGTCAAAATACATACCGGTCAATTAACTAGAATATGAAATTCTGTTCCTTACAAAAAACTTAGAACTATCAAAATCATATTTGAAAAGAAATATCCAGGTTACAGTTTATACCACCATTAATTTTGTTATATTATTTAAAAAAAAATTTAACATTCAGGTGTAATGTAGAGGCTGGCCTTGACTTTGATTTCACAACAGTCCCAAGTGAGAAGTCGATGACTGCCATGTGGAAATGTTCACCATTACAATACGTTGATCAGGTATGTCTAAGAGCCACACCATGAGAATACCAACATAGTGCGTTTGCGACCAGCATGGATCCAGACCAGCCTGCGCATCTGCGCAGTCTGGTCAGGATCCATGCTGATCGTTTTCAAAGCCTATTGCAATTAGAGAATCCATTAGCGAACAGCATGGATCCTGACCAGACTGCGCAGATGCGTAGGCTGGTCTGGATCCATGCTGATCGCAAACGCATTATGTTGGTTTTCTCAAGACGTGGTTCTCTTCTTTTTATTGTTGTCTTATATTGACTGATTAAAAAAATGTTAAGGGGTTTATGCTGCTGACTTTGAATTACCTACAAGGTTTTACCAGACAAAGGATCCTGTGTCCATATACACATAAGTTTCACTTTGTACTGGAAATTCTATCGACTTGCATCCCCATGGACACAGCGTCTTGGTCTTTCATAAATGGGTTTTTACTACTTTCAAATTTTGCAGTAAATTTATATTGACAAATTTACGCACTGGGCTTTTATCAGATTATCTTTATCGGCTAACTTTAACATGTTTAATGTTTATAAGTGATTAAATGCTGTCTTTGGAACACTCGGAAGTTAACATTACATACTGAATGAGTTGTACTAAATGTCAAAGCAAAGTACTTTTTAGTGGGGTAAGCTTTTTTGGCAATACTGAATAGAAATTATCAGGATGATAAATTCTCAGGTCAGCACCAAAAGTTGAGGGTTGCTTCCAATCAATTTGGCATGAATGGTTACGATAAGAAAATGATTGCATGTTCTGTAACATTTGCTTTTCTGCAAAGAGTTCTGGAAGGCATTGATTTTCCTACATTGAATGTACACAAGCACTGAATGTACAATATAAACCTAGAATAAAGCTTACCCAAACAGTTAGTCGGTATATTATACACTTGATGCGTGCGTACGTCCAATAGGTATGAATAATTATTAATGTTTGTGAAAGAGTTGTAGCAAACAGTTCTTTGAAGGCTAAGGAAAATGCTTTGTAAATGTCAAACATACATCTTCCATGTGATTTCATAAAAAAAATGCAATTTAAGGTTTAGGAGTATATCACCAAAACACAGAAATATTTTATAAACGAATAACATCGTTACCAATATTTTACTTAACCATTACATGTTCTGCCGTACTGTCCCGTACTGAAAATATTCTGAAAAAGTTGTCCCCCTTTGAGAATGAATGCCATTTGTAAAGAAATAAAAATAAACAATTGCTGAAAACTATGTTCCACTTAATTATGTGAAATTTCAACACTCGCATGCGATTGCAAATGAATCAAAACTAACATGTGTAATAGTTCTTTGAAAATGGTGAATTTTTGAAGGCGTTTGACTGCCCGGAAGTGGGTCCCATTTAGGCAGTCTTTTTTTCGGAATTCAATGTTTATATTAGTATACTGACACTTGTTTTGTTGTTTTTGTAATGATAGCGTGTATATTACTTATATTACTCTACAAAACAAGTGTCAGTATACTGATATAAGCATTGAATTCCGAAAAAAGAACTGTTTAAACAGGCCCCACTTCCAGACAGTCAAGCGCTTTTAAAAACTCACCATTTTCAAGGAACTGTTACACATGTTTGTTTTGATGCATTTGTAATAGCGTGCGAGTGTTGAAATTTCACATAACTAGGTGGAACACAGTTTTCAGCGATTGTTTATTTTTATTTCTTTACAAATGGCATTCATTTTCAAAGGGGGACAACTTTTTCAGAATATTTTCAGTACGGGACAGTACGGCAGAACATGTAATGGTCAGGTAAAATATTGGTAACGATGTTGTTCGTTTATAAAATATTTCTGTGTTTTGGTGATATACTCCTAAACCTTAAGTAAGAAAAATAGCTCTACTGAGCTAAAAAACTGAGAACTAGATCTAAATCTGCCATTATGCGACTCTCATTTTTTTCATGCCATTTTTAGCTCACCTGTCACAAAGTGACAAGGTGAGCTTTTGTGATGGCGTGGCGTCCGTCGTCCGTCCGTGCGTGCGTGCGTGCGTTCGTGCGTAAACTTTAACTTGTGACCACTCTAGAGGTCACATTTTTCATGGGATCTTTATGAAAGTTGGTCAGAATGTTCATCTTGATGATATCTAGGTCAAGTTCGAAACTGGGTCACGTGCCGTCAAAAACTAGGTCAGTAGGTCTAAAAATAGAAAAACCTTGTGACCTCTCTAGAGGCCATATTTTTCATGAGATCTTCATGAAAATTGGTCAGAATGTTCACCTTGATGATATCTAGGTCAAGTTCGAAACTGGGTCACGTGCCATCAAAAACTAGGTCAGTAGGTCTAAAAATAGAAAAACCTTGTGACCTCTCTAGAGGCCATATTTCTCAATGGATCTTCATGAAAATTAGTCAGAATGTTCACCTTGATGATATCTAGGTCAAGTTCGAAACTGGGTCACATGCCGTCAAAAACTAGGTCATTAGGTCTAAAAATAGAAAAACCTTGTGACCTCTCTAGAGGCCATATTTCTCAATGGATCTTCATGAAAATTCGTCAGAATGTTCACCTTGATGACATCTAGGTCAAGGTCGAAATTGGGTCATGTGGGGTCAAAAACTAGGTCAGTAGGTCTAAAAATAGAAAAACCTTGTGATCTCTTTAGAGGCCATATTTCTCAATGGATCTTCATGAAAATTGGTCAGAATGTTCACCTTGATGATATCTAGGTCAAGTTCGAAACTGGGTCACGTGCGGTCAAAAATTAGGTCAGTAGGTCTAAAAATAGAAAAACCTTGTGACCTCTCTAGAGGCCATATTTCTCAATGGATCTTCATGAAAATTAGTTAGAATGTTCACCTTGATGATATCTAGGTCAGGTTTGAAACTGGGTTACGTGCGGTCAAAAACTAGGTCAGTAGGTCTAAAAATAGAAAAACCTTGTGACGTCTCTAGAGGCCATGTTTCTCAATGGATCTTCATGAAAATTTATCAGAATGTTCCTCTTGATGATATCTAGGCCAAGTTCGAAACTGGGTCACGTGCGGTCGAAAACTAGGTCAGTAGGTCGAAAAATAGAAAAACCTTGTGACCTCTCTAGAGGCCATATTTTTCATGAGATCTTCATGAAAATTGGTGAGAATGTTCACCTTGATGATATCTAGGTCAGATTCAGAAGTGGGTCATGTGCCTTCAAAAACTAGGTCATTAGGTCAAATAATAGTAAAACCTTGTGACCTCTCTGGAGGTCATATTTTTCAATAGATCTTCATGAAAATTGGTCAGAATTTTTTATCTTGATGATATCTAGGTCACATGTGCTCAAAAACTAGGTCACTATGTCAAATAATAGAAATAACGACGTCGTACTCAGTTCAACACTGGGTCATGTGGGGATAGGTGAGCGATTCAGGACCATCATGGTCCTCTTGTCCTATTTAGTGTCTGTATACCTGAGGAAGTTGCACTGTATAATTATGCATCTTGCTTTAATTTCATTTCATTGGATAACACTTTATGTCTTTGCTCTTAACGTAAGCACATGAATTGTACATCAGAATTCCCCTTATATGACATTGTGTTAAAATTTTTGTCCATATTGTACATATTGTGCTTAATCTGTTTTAATGAAAAACTGTTGCAATTATTTGTGTTGTTCGTTCTTAGATTGAAACCCCAGTGATGATAATGATTGGAACAGATGATAAACGGTGTCCACCAAAACAAAGTTATGAGCTCTACAAGGCTCTGAAAGCCAGGAATAAACCTGTAAGGTAGGTATAAACTTTGCTTTTCTACAGTCAAGACTGGGTTTTTTACAAGAAGTGGAGCTGAATTGTGAATTAAATGATGACTTCTCAATATAGAGGTCATAAGTTTGAAGTCCATTAGGATAATCTACTGTTAATATAATTATTTGATTTTTAGCTCACCTGAGCCAAAGGCTGTGACCACTCAATGTCCGTTGTGTGGCGTGCGGCCATCAGTGATTTCTAAAAAAAATCTTCTTAAAAACCACTGAGCAGAATTACACCAAACTTCAAAGGAATGATCCTTTTGTGGCCCCCTTTCAAAATTGCTCAAAGAATTGAATTCCATGCAGAACTCTGGTTGCCATGGCAACCGAAAGGAAAAACTTTAAAATCTTCTTGTCCAAAACCACAAGGCCTTGATACTTGGCATGTGACTTCATCTAATGGTCCTCTATGAAGATTTTTCAAATTGTGCCCCTGGGGTGAAAAGAGGCCCCACCCTGGGGGTCACAAGTTTTACATAGACTTATATAGGATAAAACTTTAAAAATCTTCTTGTATAAAACCACAAGACCTAGGCCTTTGATATTTGGTATGTAGCATTGCTTTAGGTCCTTTACCAAAATTGTTCAAATTATAACCCTGGGGTGAAAAGAGGCCCTACCTAGGGTGGTCTCAAGTTTTACATAGACTTATACAGGAAAAAACTTTAAAAATCTTTTCGTCTGAAACTGGAAGGCCTAGGCTTTTGATATTTGGTATGTTGCATTGCCTTGTGGTCCTCTACCAAAATTGTTCAAATTATGCCCCTGGGATGAATAGAGGCCCTGCTCTGAGGATCCCAAATTTAACTATAGGGGAAAAATACAAATCTTTTTGTCTTTAAGTTCAAGGCCTAGACCTTTGATATTTGGTATGTAGCATTCCCAAGTGGATCTCTGACAAGTTTGTTCAAATTATGCCCCTTCGGTGGAAAGAGGCCCTGCCGAATTGATTAGGGGTCACTTGACTGTGACCTTGACCTACTGACCTAATTTCTTATTTTTAGCTCATCAGAGCACAAAGTGCTCAAGGTGAGCTATTGTGACCTGTCCTTGTCCGGCGTCCATCGACGTGCGTCGTCCGTCAACATTTGCCTTGTCAACACTCTAGAGACCACATTTTTGAACAATCTTTATGAAACTTGGTCAGAATGTTTGTCTTGATGATCTCTAGGTCAAGTTCGAAACTGGGTCATGTGGGGTCAAAAACTAGGTCAGTAGGTCGGATCAAAGGAAAAGCTTGTGAACACTGTAGATACCACATTTTTGACCCAATATTTATGAAACTTGGTCAGAATGTTTGTCTTGATGATCTTAAGATAAAGTTTGAAACTGGGTCATGTAGGGTCAAAAACTAGGTCAGTAGGTCAGATCAATGGAAAAGCTTGTGAACACTCTAGAGACCACGTTTTTGACCCAATCTTTATGAAACTTGGTCAGAATGTTTGTCTTGATGATCTCTAGGTCAGTTTTGCAACTGGGTCATGTAGGGTCAAAAACTAGGTCAGTAGGTCAGATCAATGGAAAAGCTTGTGAACACTGTAGATACCACATTTTTGACACAAACTTTATGAAACCTGGTTAGAATGTTATTCTTGATGATCTCTAGGTCAAGTTCGAAACTGGGTCATGTGGGGTCAAAAACTAGGTCAGTAGGTCAGATCAATGGAAAAGCTTGTGTACTCTCTAGAGACCACATTTTTGACCCAATCTAAATGAAACTTGATCAGAATGTTTGTCTTGATGATCTCTAGGTCAAGTTCGAAACTGGGTCATGTGGGGTCAAAAACTAGGTCAGTAGGTCAGATCAATGGAAAAGCTTGTGAACACTCAAGAGACCACATTTTTAACCCAATCTTTATGAAACTTAGTCAGAATGTTAGTCTTGATGATCTCAAGGTCAGGTTCGAAACTGGTTCATGTGGGGTCAAAAACTAGGTCACCTGGTCAAATCAAAGGAAAAGCTTGTGAACACTTTAGAGGCCACATTTGTGACTCAATCTTTATGAAACTGGGTCAGAATGTTTGTCTTTATCATTTCTAGGTCAAGTATGAATCTGGGTCATGTGGGGTCAAAAACTAGGACACTAGGCCAGATCAAAGGAAATTCTTTTCAACACTCTAGAGACCACAATTTAAGTTTGAAACTCATGAGAATTAGTCAGAATGTTTGTTTTGATAATCTATAGGTCAAGTTCGAATCTGGGTCATATGGGGTCAAAAACTAGTTCACCAGTCAAATCAAAGGAAACGCTTGTGAACACTCTAGAGGCCACAGTTGTAACCAAATCTTTACAAAATTTAGTCAGAATGTTTGTCTGGATGATCTTTAGGTCAAGTTCAACTCTTGGTCATGTGGGGTCAAAAGCTAGGTCAGTAGGCCAGATCAACTCTGGTGAGCGATGTATAGGATCATCATGGCCCTCTTGTTTAAGATACAGCCTTGAAATTTGGAAGACATGTACAGTTTTGTACACTGATCTTGAAACTGATGTTCAGTGACCATGAATATGACCTACTGACCTTCTTTCTAATATTTTAGCATCAGGGTGCCATATGAAACATGTAGCTTGTATTACTCAGGTGAGCGATTCAGAGTCATCATGACCCTCTTGTTAAAAACTTTAGAGCCATTTAATATGCTTAAAGGTCTAAGAAAGCAGACATGAGAATACTTTGAATAAGCTTCAGGAAATTTCAGGAAGAAGGCTTGAGAATTATTTGAATGATTTTTAAGGGTTTAAGGAAGCAGACATAGGAATAATTTGAATAAGCTTCAGGAAGGCTTGAGAATGATTTGAATGATTTTTAATGTATAAGGAAGCAGATATAGGAATAATTTGAAGCTTCAGGAAGGCTTGAGAATGATTTGAAGGATTTTTAATGTATTTGGAAGCAGACATAGTTATAATTTAATAAGCTTCAGGAAGGCTTGAGAATGATTTGAATGATTTTTAATGTATAAGGAAGCAGACATAGGAATAATTTGAATAAGCTACAAGAAGGCTTGATAACGATTTTAATGCTTTTGATACACCCGAAGGGACGTACTATGTTATGACGCTGGTGTCCGTCTGTCCGAGCTCACATTTGCATACTTAGGTGGCTATAGGAACAATAGGTAACTGTACTTTTATTTTGATGTCATTCATTCCGTAAGGCTTTTATGTGGCTATTTTTCTCTTACGTGGCTAAAAGAACAATAGAGAGACAAAAGAGTAGCCATAAGTATCCATATGTAGGAACGTGCATCCGTCCATCCGTCTGTCCGTTAGCAAGTTCGTGTCCGCTCTGTAACTCTTGAACCCCTTGAAGGATTTCAAGGAAACTTGACACAAATGTTCACCACACCGAGACAATGTGCAGAGCGCATGTTTTGGATGTCTCGCTTCAAGGTCAAGGTCACACTTAGGAGTCAAAGGTCATATCAGTTTGTTTCGTGTCCGCTCTGTAACTCTTGAACCCCTTCAAGGATTTCAAAGAAACTTGACACAAATGTTCGCAACACTAAGATGACGTGCAGAGCGAATGTTCCGGATGACTTGCATCAAGGTCACACTTAGGGGTCAAAAGTCATATCAGTTTGTTTCGTGTCCACTCTGTAACTCTTGAACTGCTGGAAGGATTTGGCAGAAATGTTCAGCACATTGTAACAATGTGCAGAGCGCATGTTCCAGATGACTCGCTTCAAGGTCAAGGTCACACTTAAGGGTCAAAGGTCATATATGACTTTGCTTTGTGTATATTGCTCTGCATTGCAGTGCTCTTGTTTTATTTTAGCAGATCTCTTTTTTGTACTTACAATATTTTTTTTTTAATTACTTTCCTTTTATGTTACTATAATAGCTTATTTTGAAACTTTTTTATTATTGGCCGTAGGGAAAAAGCGAGACCACTTTTCTGTGGTACAACATGGATGGTACCTCCAATTTTTAGGTGTATTTTCACATACCTGAACCTGATAAGGATTTATTTGTAGACTTTGAATATTTTTTTTGTGGACTTAGATTTATTTTTTGAAGTTTTCCTTTTGTTGTTCCAGTCCTTTGGGGCTACAACAGTCAAGTTCTTAAAATTTTGCTCCCATCCTATGATGTAAGCCTTCGGGCGTAAATTGCCCCGCTTGGCAGCACTCTTGTTAACATATAAGAAAGCAGACATAGGAATAATATGAATAAGCTCCAGGAAGGCTTGAGAATGATTTGAATGATTTTTAAGGTTTAAGGAAGCAGACATAGGAATAATATGAATAAGCTTCAGGAAGGCTTGAGAATGATTTTAATGATTTTTAAGGAAGCAGACTTAGGAATACCTTGTTTCAGGAAACATACATTAGAGTGATTTGAATAAGCTTTAATGTTTAAGGACTTGAGAATGATTCGAGAATTATTGATACAGACTTCAAAGAATAAGTTAGAAAAGTTTTATGGGTTTAAAGAAGTAGTTTGGAATTTTATTTAAGGATCTTCACTATCTGATAATTTGATACTAATTAAATGTTTGTACCTAAGAGCACGAAGTGTCCATTAGTATCACTACCTGACTACCAAGGTTTTGCTGTAATTCTGTGATTCCAGCAGGTATGCAAATTTTGATTCCATACCTCATGTTTTTATTTTGATGTAAATGAGATGTGGAACCAACATTTGTAGTCCTGTTTGGCGCCATATAACCTATACTGTGTTGGTGCACCGTAAAACCCAAACGATTAAATAACCCACTACTAAACCAGGGAATGCGAGTTTGATAACCTTTTTCTCCAACAAAAAGTTCTAACATCGGGATAAGAGTCCCTTGTATCTGGCATGCTAAGGAACTGGGGAAGCTCCTGGAATTGGAATGTCTTCTATATCTTGCACTATTATCCCACTAAAATTTCTAGTAGTCTTCTGGAGGAGTCACCCATTTGGGTCATGGATGGTGATAGTAAAAAAGTTTAGAAACACGTATTTCTGCCTAGGTGTCAGAATGGCAAGGTAGGTAATCTGTGCAAGAAATGTTCAAAAGTCAAACAAGAGTTATGTCACATTAACACTCAAGGAAAATGCATTGGCTTTATGTTTACAATTAATGAAATAAAATTAACTTATAATATACCTTGTTCTGTGTTTCAGATATATTGCCTATCCAGACAATGGACACCCGATAGTGAAAGTGGACTCAGAAGCTGATGCCTGTATTAATATATATAAATGGTTTAGTGAACACCAACCTTAATGTCGCATCAATGTTACAAAATATATGCTGTAATATTGGTGGATGTAGTTTGAAATGTGCAGGACACCGAAACCTCATAAACAGAGACATACCTTTTTCCTGAAAATAAACAGATAAAACTCGTGTACTATAGATGGGTAGTAATAGCAATGGTTTTATTTTTTGTTGATATATATGGGTTACATGCCACTCACATATACAAAATATTTCTGAAAATTAATCTGAATCATGTCCTAAAATACATGTACAAACACTCATGTTTCGCGAATTCTTAACACTGGATCCAAGTTCATAAAGTTTACATGGAAATTACCCAAGCGCCAGTATTATTCATTTAAACAGCCTTTAAAAAGTCAGGGGTGTAACTGTTTCAAGTTATCGCAGTTCATAACCCATTTGAGTTATTGCTTATACTTTCATAACTTAATTGGTTTCAGTTATCATAAAATATTACAAAGCCCTCCTGTGCCAATTCCTAATTTTGAATGTGACTAATGCAATATTTGTCTGAATCCATGAACTTTATCTTTCCAGCTATGCAATAAATTTTTTTACGCAAAGCAGATAAAGGTTTACGCAAAAGTTTTAAAGCCATAAAACTCCTATCACCCATTATTCTTATCAGGTCATGGTCAGACTAAAAGAGAATTTGATTAACCACAGTTTGCTACTCATTTTCAAATTACAAATTTCACTTTAAAGGTCACTTTGTGAAAACAGCAAAAAGACTTTTTTTGAATAACTTACCTGAGTTAACTATATTTTATAACTAATACAGGTTATAAAATGCTTAAAAAAGTAACTGAAATAGGTTATATAACTTAAAACAGTTACACCCCTGACTGTTAAATGAATTTTGAAAAAGAAAATAATCAGGGGTTTTGTTAAGGGAAGGGAGATTACCTCCTGCTCAAGTGGTCTGAAGGCATGGCCGAGTTCTTAATGGAAGGCATCTTGGAATTATCCCTTGCTATGCAAGTTCCAGTTTTTGCTTAAATAACTAATTAAACCCCTTGATTATTAAAAATTGCTTACACAGAATACAATGATTCTATGTATGCAGAGCACAGTGAGTAATTATTATTGTATAGAAAAAAAAATTCTGGTTGTGATAACAAAATCAAATTTAATTCAAAACTTGAAAGTTCATTTCCAAATGAACTGAAATGTTAATCCAGGTTGTTAGTTTATCACCTTTGACCTTGTCATTTTCAATGATTGTGGGCCTTAATTGCTTACCACAGTTTTACCACTCTCTGTGGTGGCCTCTGACTCCGAATAAAATGATCAAATAATATGCTAATTAGATAATATTTTAAGCTACATTGTGTGAATCAATAAACAGTTCTGGTATATACAATTACTTAACATTTTTCTGTACAATATGGCAATATTTGGACAGCTACCCATTAAAAAAAACATTTTGAAAGCACTGATCAGTGAGTCCTAGATGATTTCAGGATGGGTACAAGAACAATTTGTATAAGAAATTATTACAGAAATATTTTGATTCTATTTTTGTTTTTCTCTAAATATACAGATTGACATGTTTACATATCTATTTAAGATGAAGGAAATGACTGATAATGAAAATATATTCAGATCAGGTATTCTGATCAGGTATTCATTGACGACGAATAATTTGATGTAATTTGTTCTTTAGTTAACATAGGATTTTGTACCAACGTTGCATCATTCAATATAGAACAAATTGTATCCATTGCTGCACAGATATGTTTTTCAAGGAAAAATCACTAATTGGAAAAGGAAAGTAGGTCTAGGATAACAAATTTGTGTTCATCCAGTGAGCTCGGTAGGGGAAACTAGATAGTCAGTCTCAGAGGTGTGGCTTTTGTCTTAAATAGTCATTTCCCTGGGGAAACCAGTTGTTTTTTGCAAGTATTTGACAGATGACATTATATTTTTTTTGTTTTTCTATTGTCATTTCTTCTGGGGAAGTTGCAATTTCTTGAACAAAGTATAAGAACTCTGGAATGTGTATTGATCCCCGATCATTATTAGTAAGACACTGCTCAAAAATGGCGATAAAAAGTAACACAAACAGAACATATGTCGCATTTTCTTTTGTATGCATTCCAAACAGAGGTACATTTAAAAGGCACTTTGGTGTAGTCTAGCATTTTATATATATTGTATATTGTTTAAGTGAAGAGACTTTCATATTAAATTGCATCAGAATGACTACGCTTTATTGTTACTTTTCCATGTGAGCCAAACCCAACCAGGTTTACATTGAATATCTAGCAGGATACACTAAAATCCCAGTCATTATTAAATTTTTAACTTGCCTGAGCAGAAAGTATAGTGATCACTAGCCATTCCTCGTTCATTCACATTTCATGTTCACCGCAGGGACTTATGATTTGCCCCATTTGTCTGCCAGCCACACTGGATCCTGTGAAAACTGAATACAAAAAAATTTACTTTTCCATGAGATTTGGGACACTACGTGCATTTATCAAATGAAACAATTGTCATTTACCACAAATTTTAGCGTTTCTGCTTAAGATTGACTCATTTTACGCTTGTCAGTGCATATACACAGTATCTGGTTATCAAAAGCTCTTTACCTCTATAGTAGTAAAATAGAATAGTAAATCTTGATTTTACTTAGTTTTATGAAAATACCTTATCACTAAATGGCAAATCCGGTGTTCTGGTGTACACATCCTCACAGTGGTACATGGATTGACAGGATTATGGAGAACATGCACATCTTTTTATTAGCTCACCTGAGCAAAAGGCTCATGGTGAGCTTTTGTGACCGCTCAATGTCTGTCGTGCGATGTGCGTCGTCCGTCCATCAACATTTTCTAAAAAAAATCTTCTTGAAAACCACTGGGCAGAATTAAACCAAACTTAACAGAAATGATCCTTGGGTGGCCCCCTTTCAAAATTGTTCAAAGAATTGAATTCCATGCAGAAAAGCTTTAAAAATCTTCTTGTCCAAAACTGCAAGGCGCAGAGCCTTGATATTTGGCATGTAACATCATCTAATGGTCCTCTAGTAAGGTTGTTCAAATTTTACCCCTGGGGTTTAAAGAGGCCCTGCCCTGGGGGTCACAAGTTTAACATAGACTTACATAGGAAATTTTTTTTTAAAATCTTCTTGTCTAAAACCACAAGACCTAGGCCTTTGATATTTGGTATGTAGCATTGCCTTATGGTCCTCTACCAAAATTATTCAAATTATAACCCTGGGGTGAAAAGAGGCCCTGCCCCGGGGGTCTCCAGTTTTACATAGACTTATATAGGAAAAAACTTTAAAAATCTTCTTGTCTGAAACTGCAGGTCCTAGGCTTTTGATATTTGGTATTTTGCATTGCCTTTTGGTCCTCTACCAAAGTTGTTCAAGTTATGCTCCTGGGGTGAAAAGAGGCCCTGCCCCGGGGGGTCTCAAGTTTTACATAGACTTGTATAGGAAAAAATTTCAAAAATCTTCTTGCCTGAAACTGCATGGCATAGGCTTTTGATATTTGGTATGTTGCATTGCCTAGTGTTTCTCTACCAAAATTGTTCAAACTTTTCCCCAGGGGTTTAAAGAGGCCCAGCCCTAGGGTTCTCAAATTTAACATAGACATATCTATAGGAGATAAAATCTTCTTGTCTGAAAGTTCAAAGCCTAGGCCTTTGATATTGGGTTTGTAGCATTGCCTAGTGGATCTCATACAAGATTGTTCAAATTATGCCCCTAGGGTGAAAAGAGGCCCCGCCCAGGGGGTTACTTGTTATATGATTCATATAGGAATAAATACTTCAAAAATTATCAAATCATATTTCTCAGTGTGCTTAATCATAATTACCTGATGACCCAAAGTGATTAGGGGTCCCTTGACTATGACCTTGACCTGCTGACCTTACTTTCTTGTTTTTTAAGATACAGCCATGGAATTTGGATGACATGTACAGTTTTTCACACCAATCTTAAAACTGACTCTCAGTGACCATGAATGTGATCTATGACCTTCTTTCTAACATTTTAGCATCAGTTTGCCATTTTAAACATGTGGCTCACATTACTCAGGTGAGTGATTCAGGGTCATCGTGACCCTCTTGTTTTGTTAAACCCCCGACGAAAGTCGGAGGGATATAGTTTTGGCATTGTCTGTCTGCCCGTCTGTCTGGAGCCATATCTAGGAAGTAGTTGGGAGGAATATTTAAATAAAACTTCATATATATGTTCACTACTATGAGTTTATATGGTCCATCAAGTTTCAGTCAGATTGCCCAATTAACACCAGAGTTATGGCCCTTAGAAGTTTCTAGTGTTAACTATATAGGGTACTATAAATATGGCAATTTCTGCATCATAACTTTTGATATATTTGACCTAGAACTATGAAACTTAAACAGAATTTAGATCACCATAATGTGGTTGTGCACACACAATTTCATTTGGATTTATTTTGTAACTTCAGAGTTATTGCCCTTTAATTGTATAAAAATCCACATATTTGTACTTAACAAACTTACCATTTGGTAGAATTTCATTAATTTTCTTTCATTCTTTTTAATGAACATTTATTATAAACATGTGAAGATGTGTACCCACATGTGGTCAACCCCTTACCTTCGTCATACCCCTCCCCCTCCCGAACCCCATCCCCCTCCCAAAAAAAAAACAAGAACAGTCATTCCTTATTTTAGATCTTTTTCAAACAAACTTCATATACATGACCCCCACTGTGAGGTTATGGGGCCCGTCAAGTTTCAGTCAGATTGCCCAAGTAACACCAAAGCTATGGCCCTTAGAAGTTTCTAGTGTTAACTATATAGGGTACTATAAATATGGCAATTTCTGCATCATAACTTTTGATACATTTGACCTTAAACTATGAAACTTAAACAGAATTTAGATCACCATAATGTGGTTGTGCACAAACAGTTTTGTTCGAATTTCTTTTGTAACTTCATAAGATATTGCCCTTTAATTGTATAAAAATCCACGTATTTGTACATAACAAACTTACCATATGGTAGAATTTCATTGAATTTATTTCATTCTTTTTCATGAACATTTATTATAAACATGTGAAGTTGCGCACCCACACCTGGTGACCAACTCCCCTTGTATTGGTTACACCTTCTCCCCCTCACACCCCCTCTCCACCAACCAAAAAAATAAATTCTTTTTTCATTTCTTATTTTAGATTTTTTTTCAAACCTTACATGAATATTTATCAACATGCAAGTTGTACCATTGTCCCTCCTCGCTCCTCCACCCAGTCATGCCCACCACCGATCAGGCATCCTCTGCCCCCCCCCCCCCCCCCCCCCCCCCCCCCCCCCCCCCCCCCCCCCCCCCCCCCAACACACACACACACACTTCACCCAATTTTTTTTCGTTTTTAGCTCATCTGATTTTTTGAAAAAAAATGATGAGTTATTGTCATCACTTGAGCGGTTGTCGGCGTCGGCGTCGGCGTCGGCGTTGCCTGGTTAAGTTTTATGTTTAGGTCAGCTTTTCTCCTAAACTATCAAAGCTATTGCTTTGAAACTTGGAATACTTGTTCACCATCATAAGCTGACCCTGTATAGCAAGAAACATAACTCCATCTTGCTTTTTGCAGATTTATGGCCCCTTTTGTATTAGAATATCAGATTTTCTTGTTAAGTTTATATGTTTTAGGTCATCATTTTCTCCAAACCAATTATGCAGAAGTCTAGTGTTAACTTGGAATAAATTGATTCTGCATCATACTGATATATTGACCCTGTAACTAAACAATAACACCATAACCCAATTCTTGGTTTTTTGCTAATAGAATTATTGCCCTTTAACTTATAAAAATCAGTATTCATTCCCTTTGGTAAGATTTTAATTTTTTGTCAGCTTTTAATCTAAACTATAAACTGTTGCATTTACCAACATTGCAACACTTACTTTCACCATCCATCACGAACCCTACACCCCAAAAAACATAACGTCCATCCTTTAGCTTTTTTGCATAGAATGTGATTATGGGCCCGTCTTTTAGTCAGATTCCCAGAAAATATCAGATTTCTTGTTAAGTTTTAGGGTTTATAGGTCAATTTTCTGCTATAACTTCAAACTTTTGCCTTAAACTTGCAACAAATTTAGATCACCATATAGTGGTGTTGCAACAAACAGTTTTCGACATTCTTTTGTTTCAGAATAATTATTGCCCTTTTGTACTAACAAATACATTGTATTTCATGAATTTGTTATTTTCGAACTTTTCTATAAACATGAGTCAAGCATTGTTAAAACTTCACAGTTTGTTCACCTTCATAATGGCACCCCTCTCCCCAACCAAAAAAATAATTCTATCATTTCTTTTTAGAATTTTTTTAAACTTAAAGAATAATCAACATGCAGTAGACATTGTCTTTCCTAATCACCACCAAATAATCATCTGACTCCCCAACACACCCCAATGTTTGCTTTGTTAATTTTCCATCAATATTTATAATCAACATGTGAAGTTTCGTTTCCTCACCCGTTCACCTCCCCCCCCCCCCCCCCACCCCCAACCCAACCCCTTCAAAAAAATAAATAAACATATATAAATATTTCCATTCCTTTCTTTTTTTTAAAAAAAGTTCAAACCTTCAACATGTTAAGATGTTACTGCACCAACCTTGCTCCAGCCATGTTCAAGATATCTTACTTGATTGTGTTTTCTTAAAGGACATATGTCATTTTAAGTTCAAATGTACACGTTAAACTGCAACACTAATTGGTGCCAAACCACTCGAAGACAATATATCGTTCCAGTTAAACTTCAAGCTCACATTTCAATTATATAATTTTAAAAGCTAAGCTTATTACAGTAAGCATATTCAATTAAAAATAAGTTCTTTAGTCAGGATCAAAGTATCATACATTTATTATGTACTCTTTTAACTAAACATGTTTTCTATAAAATTGATTTTGACTAGATCTGATGAAATTATTTGCTTCTTAAAAACATCCTTAACTTTTTGCCGGATATATTTTTTTGCCATTCCTCACCACAAACCCTTTCGGCAGGGGATACCAGTTTATCGAATTTGCTTGTTGCTATATGGATAAGTCTAGTTGCTATGGCAACAAATAGATTGAAAAAAGGAAAATCCCACTTTGTACTACAAGAGACTTTTCTCCGGGCAGGTTTATTCCCCGGAAAACTCGGAAATATTACGGCTAATTTCCGGAAATCATGTACATGGCCAGAAGTTTAATATTTGGTGTTATAATCAAAATATTTTGATATATGATCACTTTGAGCATCTAAGCTTTGGATAGAAGTGATTTTTTCAGAGTTACTGATATATTTAAAGTATAACCGACTGTCAAAATTAACCGTTTTTGCCGTGGACTTGTCATATTTGGAAAACCCTGAAATCATTTGCATGGCTATAAGTTTCAATCTAAATATTTTGATATATAATCATTTTTGAGCATCTACGCTTTGGGTAGAAGTAAATTATTGTGGAGATGTTGTTATATTTAAAGTATAATCGACTGTCAAAATTAAACGTTTTTTGTTGTTTTTTTTTGACGCGGAATTGTCATATTTGGAGAGACCGGAAATCATTTACATGGCTGTAAGTTTCTAATTTGTTGTTTTAATCTAAATATTCTGATATGATATATTTTCTGAACATCTATTCATGGGGTAAGTAGAAAAAAGTATGAAAATAACTCTACATTTAAAGAATAAACGTCTGTCAAATTAACCGTTTTTGGCCGTCAAAATCATCATAATGAAAAAAGTGGAAATCAAGTACTTGGCTATAAGTTTCTTACTTTCTTTTTAAGTCTAATTATTTCAACATATCATATTTTTCATGTCATTTTCAAGTATGCAAGCTTGAAATAGGATGAAAACCTTGTGTTAAGTTTTCCATGTATTACGTTCAAACGGCCGCCAAAATTTAGCATTTTTAACCGGCGAAATCGCCGCATTAAGAAAAGACGGAAATCAGAAACTTGGTAAAAAGTTTCCTATTTTTTATTTTCATTAACTATCTTCATGTCTAATTATTAAAAAGAATCACGCACTTATAATTATAAATTTAATTGCATAATAATCGACGTAAGAATTATTCCATTGACAATTAGATAAAGTCATATGCTTTAATGCTTATAAGCCAATCATGACATAAACATTGACACATTACTCTCAACACGTTAACTATATTTAATAATGATCAACGTTACACAAAATCGTATAAATTTATCTAATTCTTACAAGAAAAGCGTTCCACTGACATTGCTAAATTCGTTTTTAAAAATTTTCTGTGCTTTATTAATAAGTTTATCATTAAGTCAGCCACTTGGGTTTTCAATTAGTTCAAAATCACTTTGTGACAGTTCAGTCTTATATTCTAAATTAACACTTTGGTGTAGATTGAACGACATATTGTCTGATATTTGTAATTCATTTTCCTCAGTTAAAACTTCTTCGGCGATAGATGTTAAATTCAAATCAGCTTTTTCCGCACTACCGGGTATATGTAAATTGATTTTTTTACATGTAGGGCTGTTTAATTCCCGTATTTTTCTTTTTCTATTAGTATTTGGTGTTTTCATTATTGAAGCTGGTGATGAATTAACTGAAGAAGATATTTTTATTTCACTATTGTTTATCTCCCTGTTAGAATTAGGGGTTTTCGTTATCGAAGTTGGTGATGACGACATTTTTTTTGAGTCATATATATGGAATCGGGTGCCGGTTGTATTCAAAATCTGCCTTCATTGGTTTCTTTTGCCCCGTCTTCATACCAACTCTCGGTCGGCTATTTCGTTTCATTAATGACAAGTTTTTAACATTTGGATTATCTGAAATATTCCCTACATTAAGCGTCATTTTACAGCTAGTATGTGGTAGCACTGACCTGTGGATGGACAACTACAGGTTTCCCTGGGTGTTAATGTCACTAGTCGTTTCGAACCCTTAATGCCTTCGACACAGAAGATTTCATGGACGGAACCATTTTTATTTTGTCATTGTCTATAACGTATTGAGCTAGTGCTTTTTGACTTAAGTTTTTCTCTGCGCCTTTCCTTTCGTCATCATCCTTGTCATCAATTAATGTTGCGTTTTTATCAATTAATATGTTAGCTAGATCGTCGTTAACAATGTTTTGAGTTGATGCGGTATCATCTTGCTCCGTGGAAACGTCATCGTTTTCTACATTTTTTTTTTGTTTTAACGTTTGTCACACTGAAATGTTCCAGTGTTTCTTTTGCCCATTTTAATATTTCATCTGGTGTGCCTGATATTTGCGGAATAGCAATTTCACTTCTGTCTATTTTGGCATATTCACATTCTGTTTTCAATTTGAAATTACAGAAACCAGCGCGACTACACTGAATATCTGCGTAAACTGATTTTTGACACATAAGAAAGTTAAGACATATCAAGTCAACTGGAAGTTCTTTCCTGTGTTGTATAGACCTTACCGTGTTGTTCACAGACTGCTGGGTTTGAATTAATTCCAGAATAAGGGTTAAATATATTCATGTCTTCTAAAATCCATCGATCCGACTGTTCGTATATGGTAAGATGTGTGTTCTTGTCAGTATTTTCTAAAGTCCTGTGTCCACATTTGTTCCAGTTCACTTTTATTTTCGTTGTAGTCTGTATCTTACTTACATCTTAACAAAGTATAAACATGATTCAAATCTACAGATAGGTCATCCTTGCTTCCTTTCGTTTTATGGATCCATGTTTTAACATCAGTTTTTATGTGGTTCCAACAATGTACAATGGGAATTTCAGGAAGTGCGTTTTTATTGCAAGTCTTATTCCTGCTTCTCTGTCACATATAATATGATGTTTACTTTTGCTTAATACCCAAGTCACACATACGGATAGAAACGTAGTAATCTGTATCGATCCGTGCCTGAGCCGTACGGATTGATACGGATTACTACTTTATGGTACGGATCGATACGGATTACAACGTTTCTATCCGTTGCTAGACGTAGTTATTCCGGCGCGCCGTATGTGTGACTGGGGTATAAATTAGGAATATGCTCTTTCAATACATAGAAAAATCGTCCATGAAACTTTGCTTCTCGCTACTCATGCATCATAAATGCTTCTGGGATTATCTTGTTGCCTTCAAATAAAATGTGTTAGAGAAGATCTGTACTTTGTTTTTACTATTTTAGATGATGTTTCAAGGAAGGTCAAAATCGTCGCATTAGGAAATCCTAAAACAGTGTATTCGCAGGATACTAATATATCGCATAAAACATTGAAAACGTCCGAAAATAAAGGCAAAAATTAATGACATGCAAATATAATCAAAACGGTTAAACATTAATATGAAAACTTGATCAAACATGAATTTAAAAAGTATTTATTATCAAATACAACTTTACAGGTTGAAACGTCTTTACAATTCACCATGGCATATTTATTAAGGATCTTACACATGTCCTTTTGTTAAAATGATTCCATACCTCATGTTTTTTTTTCGATGTAAATGTGATGTGAAACCAAAACTTGTAGTCCTGTTTGTCGCCATATAACCTATACTGCGTTGGTGAGCCGTAAAACCCAAATAAATAAATAAATGAAAATTGCCATGAAGTACATCATTGAAGAAAAAAAAAACGTCAGTAAAAATATAAGTATTGTAAACTTTCCGAAAAGAAGGTCGCAACATCGTATATAATATCCTAAATATTGATAAAACACTTGATAATCTTATACTAGGTACAAACTTTACTCAAGAGAATGTAGACGAAATAGTCAATGATATATCATCCTTGTTTTTAAAAACATCTAGTGAAACTTTTGGATAAACAATGTAAATAAAAAATCATTCACCGGTATTTCTAATAAAAATTCTTGATCTCTATAAATTAAGAAAGAATAATGAAACAAAAGAAATTCTCAAACAAATTTACAAAAACACATTATTGAACCAATTTTATAATAAAGACACACGCTCAAGTATCAAGAAACTACGGGATGTTAAAAGTGAAACTACGGGATGTTAAAAGTGAAGACCCACGAAACTATTGGAAAATCTTAAATGGAAATCCAAAACAGAAAAGTAAAGCTGACGTAACAGATCTTTATGATTTCTTCACAAATGTAAACAATAGCGACGATGAAAATAGTAGTATTGATAATAATGATAATAATGATAATAATTATAATAATAATAATGTAGAATATGAAATAAATGAAGAAATAAATATTTTCATTACTGAAAATGAAATAATGATAGCAATAAAAACTTTAAAAAATAACAAAGCAAGTGGTTATGATAAAATAGTAAATGAACAAACAAAAGCATCTTTACCATTGATGAAAAATATATACGTTAAACTCTTCCACCCATTTATGAAACTGGTGTTATTCCAGAACTTGGGACAATAGATAAAGGCGACATAACTAAACCTGAAAATTATAGGCCTATAACATTGTTAAGCTGTCCAGGGAAAGTTTTTACCAGTATTTTAAATAAAAGAATAACTGACTATGTTGAATCTTATAACACTTTAATAACATACAAGTGGGTTTTAGAAAAGGTTTCTCAACAGAAGACAATTTATTCGTTTTACACCATATTATTCAATATTTAAAAAAATAACAAAAGTAAATTATTCTGCTCATTTATTGACTTAAAACAAGCGTTCGACACGGTCTGGAGAAATGGTTTACTGGAAAAAAGAAATACTAAAAATAACGGAAAGTGTCTCCAAGTAATCCGAAACATGTATAATGACATAAAATCCTGTGTTAAGAGTCAATTCATTTTTCTAACTTTTTCTCTTTTGATACAGGAGTTCGTCAAGGTGAAAATTTATCATCTTTGCTTTTTTCACTATTTCTAAACGATGTAAAAGACTTTTTCAAAAAAATAGTTATGTACAAGGAATAATGATTTAAAACGAACGAAACACAAATGAACTCTTTAATCTCAAACATTTTTTTTCATTTACTTTATGCTGATGATACAGTAATAATGGCAGAAACAGCGGATGATTCACAGGAGCTTTAAATACTTACGAACAACAGTTCAAAAACGAAAATTGTTGTTTTCGCCAAAGGCAGACAACCTATATATAATTTTGTTTTTAACAATGAATCCCTAGAGGTCGTGAACGAATATAAATATTTTGGTTTGCTTTTTAATAGAAGTGGCTCTTTTCTTAGTTGTAAAAAAACATATTTCAAACTAAGCAACTAGGGCAATGTATAGTCTTAGTAAAAATTCTAATCGTCTTAACCTTCCGATAGATTTACAAGTAGATCTTTTTAATAGAAATGTCAAACCTATTTTACCTTATGGAGATGAAATATGGGGTTTTGGTAAACTAGTTTTAATAGAGCGTGTACAATTAAAATTTTTAAAATATGTATTAAAATTAAAAAGGTCTACTCCTAATTATTTTGTTTATGGTGAAACGTGATGTATGCCATTGTCAGTAGATATGTTTTATTACCAATTCTTTAAGGTATTGACAGATAAATATTGTGCTGATAAGTGAAAAGTTTGGTACTCATGAGTCTTGAGTCAACAAACAGACTGAAACTCGGTATCTTATGAATAAATACCACTGATATACTGTGAAATCATTCTTATTTGTGGGGGAACAATTTTCGTAGATTTCATGGTTGTGTACTGGTTAGCGTCCTACAACCGCACACTTTTAACGCATTTTTCATGATAACTCGGGGAAATATATATATCTGATAATTGAAATTTCAGTACACTGAACCAGTAAATGCTTGGTTGTGTAAATCCTTTAAAAGAAATTTTCATTTTATATTACAACTGCTGAATTCATAAATGAATTCATTCCCCATAAAAAAAATATTCTGTTACTAATATTGCCGTGATACTGATCATTACGCTTGTTGGAAAAGGTATGGAGGCAGAAAGGAGACCGGTGGTAAAGGAATTTTGTTTGATTTTAGCACTGGACAAGTATCGCAAACAGTTCAAACATTTCTCTGTCGGAGTCATAAAAACTGCAGCTTTAAAACTTGTTTACAGTGCAACATGATTTAAAATTTATTTTGAAAAAAAAGACTAAAAAATACCACTTTGCCCATAGCCCACATTTTTTATTTTAATTAACCTTTAGCCTGCTGGCGGCAAGTGACTTTGCCTTTGTGACCAGTGCAGACCAAGATCAGGATGATCATGCACTGTTTGCTATTTTAGTCATTAAATTTTCTGTGAACATCCCTTTGAATGATAAGTGGTACTACCAAACTTGAATGATGGACCAGTCCATTTCAGACAATTAGCAGGGTTAAGGTTAAAAAATGCATATCTCCAAAACCATTACCTAAATATTGGTGCTGTTGGAAGAAAGTTTGTGTTACAGTAATGTATAAAATTATAATACGTATAAATTTTTGGCTACATTCTTAAAACTAGTAAATTGATGGTGTCAAGAGATTGTCTACCAGTAAGGTATATAATTCTGATATGTATATTTTTGGCTTCAGTCTTTTAAAACCTTTATACCAATATTGATACTGTCATCAAAAAAGTTGTCCCCTATTGTATATATAATTTCAAGTGTTTAATCAATATACATGTAATAATTTAGTAAGACCTTTTTTTATGCACCGCCTTTGTTTAAAATATTTACGGTTTTTATAAGGTCGTGTTACAATGCACCTCTGCCCAAAAAGCTTGTTCTACACATGTACAATTCTCAGTATAAAAAGATAACTTTAAAAGACATTGGTTTTGGGTTAGTATGTTATCAAGGATATATCTCTACCTAGTTGATCAAATTAATAACGCACCTTTGCCCAAAAAGCTTCTTATTTTACTATACATACAATTTAAGATGATACATGTGTTTTAATCACAGCATGAAAATACAGTTCAAACTCAATATCTTGAACTTCCTTGTCTCAAATTCCATCTATTTTGAAAAATAGATGGATAATACCTTGCATTATTGCTGCTAAACATATTTATTTACTTAATTATAGGTATCATTTATTTACATGTACATGTATTTTTAGCTTACCTGAGCCAAAGGCTCATGGTGAGCCTTTGTGACCGCTCAATGCCCGTCGTCAGTTGTCCGTCCGTCAACATTTTCTAAAAACATCTTCTTGAAAACCACTGGACAGAATTACACCAAATTTCACAGGAAAGATCCTTGGGTGGTCCCCTTTCAAGATTGTTCAAAAAAATTCAATTGCATGCAGAACTCTGGTTGCCATGGCAACCGAAAGTAAAAACTGTAAAAATCATATTAAAAACATCATCTTATGGTTCTCTATTAAGATTGTTCAAATTGTGCCCCTGGGGTGAAAAATGGCCCTGCCCAGGGGGTCACAAGTTTTACGTAGACATATAGTAAAAAAACTTTAAAAACCTTCTTGTCTAAAACCACATTACCTAGGCCTTTGATATTTTGTATTTAGCATTACCTTGTTGTCGTCTACCAAAATTGTTCAAATTATGCCCATGGGGTGAAAAGAGGCTCTGCCCCGGGGGATCTCATGTTTTACATAGACTTATATAGGAAAAAAAACTTTAAAAATCTTCTTGCCTGAAACTGCAAGGCCTAGGCTTTTGATATTAAGTATGTTACCTTTCCTAGTGTTTCTCTACTAAAATTGTTCAAATGATGTCCCTAGGGTGAAAAATGATCAGGTCATATTTCCAGGACTGTTTAATTATAATTACCTGATGACCCAAGCGATTAGGGATTACTTGACTGTGACCTTGACCTACTGACTTACGTTCTTGTTGTTTTTTTAAGATACAGCCTTGAAATTTGGATGACATGTACAGTTTTGCACACCAGTCTTAAAACTGACTTTCAATGACCATGCATGTGACCTACTGACCTACTTTCTAATATTTTAGCATCAGTTTGCCGTTTTAACCACGTGGCTCATATTACTCAGGTGAGCGATTCAGGGTCATCTTGACCCTCTTGTTTCATTATAACACGTTACAAGTAATACATTTGACGTCCGTCACATTTTTACTGTTATCTGTTTCCGTCTATTTTAGCATATTAAGTAACGTACTATGTATGACGTTATTTCCGTTGTTTATTATTATTGTTATTCACTGATGAAGGCATGTAGCTGAAACGTAACGTTGGAACTATAGTAAATTTTGAAACTGACAGCATGTTTGGTCTTTATTTACTTCATTACATCTATTTTGAAGACATTTTCAAGTCTCCTCCTGAAATTTGGTTATCTCGAAATAAAACACTCTATCCCTTGGAATTCGAGATACCGAGATTCAGTTGTATATATTTTATTTAATTGCCTCCTTATTATATATTTTATATACTTGGTTACTACATTTGCACTATTAAATAATGTAAAGTTAACTTTGTACTTCGAGTTCAAGATTTTAAGGCACAGCCTGAAAGAGCTATGGATGACTGAGTAACATTTGAAACATTTTAGCTCACCTGAGCCAAAGACTCATGGTGAACATTTGTGACCGCTCAATGTCCGACGTCCGACGTGCGTCGTCAGTCGTGCGTCGTCCGTCAACAATTTCTAAAAAATCTTCTTCTTGAAAACCACTGAGCAGAATTACACCAAACTTCATATAAATGATCCTTGTGTGGTTCACTTTCAAAAGTATTCAAAGAATTAAATTCCATGCAGAATTCTGGTTGCCATGGCAACCAAAAGGAAAAACTTAAAAAATCTTCTTGTCCAAAACCGCAAGGCCTAGAGCCTTGATATTTGGCTTGTGGCATCATCTAATGGTCCTCTATGAAAATTTTTCAAATAATGCCTCTGGGGTGAAAAAAAGGCCCGCTGCGGGGGTCCCAAGTTTTGCATAAACTTATATAGGAAAAAACTTCAAAACTCTTCTTGTCAAAAACCACAAGACCTAGGACTTTGATATTTGGTTTGTAGCATTGTCTTGTGGTCCTGTACCAAAGTTGTTCAAATTAATACCCTGGGGTGAAAAGAGCCCTGCCCCGGGGGTCTCAAGTTTTACATTGACATGTAGGATTTTTTTTAAAAACTCTTCTTGCTTGGAACTGCAAGGCATAGGCTTTCAGCATTTGGTATGTTGCCTTGCCTAGTGTTCCTCTACCAAAAATTTTCAAACTTATGCCCCTGGGATGAAAAGAGGCCCTGCGATTGGGGTCCAAAATTTAACATAGACTTATATAGAAAAAAATTAAAAATCTTCTTGACAATAATGTCCAAAAGCTCAAGGTCTAGGCCTTTGATATCTGGTGTGTAGCATTGCCTTCTGGATCTCTAATAAGATTGTTCAAGTTATACCCCTTGGATGGATAGAAGCCCTGCCTTGCGGTCACTTGTTATATGACTTATATAGGAAAAAATACTGTGACCTTGACCTACTGACCTACTTTCTTGTTTTTTTAAGATACAGTCTTGAAATTTGGGTGACATGTACAGTTTTGCAGCCCGATCTAAAAACTGACTTTCAGTGACCATGAATGTGATCTACTGACCTACTTTCTTTATATTTTAGCATCAGTTTGCCATTTGAAACAGGTGGCTCATTTTACTCAGGTGAGTGATTCAGGGTCATCATGACCCTCTTGTTACAAGAAGCGTAAGTGTTGCTGAATTGCTGTCAAATTTACTCTGTACTGAGCATTTATGGAATTGTGCAGCATTGAGTGTTACTTAAAGGCCCCTAATTTCTTTGATAAAATGTGCTGCACAAAATCATGATTTGATCATTGCCATGTTTCTCACTGCGGTGTAGTATTTTGCACAGACCAACAGCTAAGATAGTTTCACGCATCAGTTAAGTCTGATTCAAACAATTGATGTTAATTAGAAAAAAATGCTCTTTTCATTGCGTTTTTGTTAATTTTCTCAATTTCGTAGCTTTTACAGTATAGGTGACTCATTAATTAGGTTGCTCTTCTTACTATAAGACTCTTACACATGTTTGACTAATGTAACATCATTTTATCAGAATGTCATGTTAGGATAAAGCTTAGGGTTGCCATATCGAAATATTTTTCATATCGTATCAGAAATAAATGGCAACCCATTTTTATACACTTTTCTCTGAAAGTGCGGGGCGTATTATGTGAACACCTTTGGCGGCGGGCGGTCAGCGTCCAAAAGCATGTCCGTTCTCTAAGTCAAACAGTTTTCATCCAATCTTCACCAAATTTGCTGACAATGTTTGTGGGCATAATATCTCGGCCAAGTTTGATAACCAAGTCAAATTGCCCCAGGCTGTCTTGGATTATGGCCCTTGAATTACTTGAAATCTGCGAATTTAGCCTTGTCTGCTCTTTTAGTGGAATAGTTTTCATCCGATCTTCACCAAACTTGCTGATAATGTTTGTGTTGGCAAAATACCTCAGCCAAGTTTGATAACCAGCCAAACCGCCCCAGGCACTCTCGGATTATGGCCCTTGAATTACTCGAAAAACTGCGAATTTAGCCTTGTCCGTTCTCTACGTCGAACAGTTTTCATCCGATCTTCACCAAACTTGGTGACAATATTTGTGGGCATAATATCTCGAACAAGTTTTATAACCAGCAAAATCGCCTCAGGCATTCTTGGATTATGGCCCTTTAATTACTCGAAATTTGTTTTTATTATACGTAACTGAATATTTAGACGTATTTGTGACAGTCTTGTTTTAATTACATGTACCATAATAAAACAAGTAATAGTACTATATTTCCTAAAGATGAAGTGTCAAAGCAAAAATGTTGAAAAAGCTTGAAATTTTCAGATACCTTTACCCATGGGCAAGTATCTCCTAAATAAGCAAACAGACCTGTATACCAAAAGTATAATCCTGAAGTTTAAAAAAATCAGTAAAAAGTTGAAGAACTTTATATGAGCCACACCAGGAGAAAACCAACATTGTGCATTTGCGACCAGCATGGATCCAGACGAGCCTGCACATCTACACAGTCTGGTCAAGATCCATGCATGCCGTTTGCTTTCAAACCCTATTGCAGTTAGAGAAACTGTTAGCGAACAGCATGGATCCTGATCCACGCAGTCTGGTCTGGACCCATGCTGGTCGCAAATGCACAATATTGGTTTTCTTGTGGTGCGGCTCGTATACAGAGCAGGACAACCTTTAGTCATACCTAATACCGTATTGTCTTCAGAAAATTGAAATTCAAACCTGAATCTGTTATGATGTAATGATATAAAATATTGTAAATTTTGTTCTTTTTTCAGACGGGAAGGATTGCAAAGGGCATCTGCAACATTCGCACCATCATAGTTCATATTGAAGACATCGTAGTTCATATTGAAAGACAGTTCAGTTCATATTGAAGACAGCATAGTTCATCTTGGAAACAGCATCTAGTTCGTATTAACCCAGTCAGTTTAATTTAAATCTCAGATGGACAAAACAGAACTGCTTCCTGCTAAAAGTTCCAATGATGTCTTACCTTCATATTCACATAATATTCAACAACTAAAGTCTTAAGAGTTTAAAATCTGCTGTGAAAACTATTGAATGGCTTATTATAAACTGACCAGTTTCCAGTCAAAGTAGTCTACCTTGGATTTACCGGTATTTGTGTTATATACCACAGGTGGCAGTAACGTACCTAGGATACAGTATGGATCCATGAGCCATATGCACTTAAATTTACTACAATTATAATGTTTTCTTAGGGGAAAAATGACAAAAAGCCATTTTGAAAAAAATTTTGCTCATGTGACAATGAGCCATGAGAAAGGTGATCAAGAACAGTTTGACATGTGCATTGCTTCCAGGTCCGTACTTTTTTTTTCAAAACAATATTTCCTTAACAATGGTTGGCCGCCTTTTCGGCAAAAGATTAATCTTTCAGAAAAATCTTACTTCAAAACCCAGTTCCAAACCGTTAACGCATCACGAGCGAGCAACGGCATACGAACCGATAGTGATTTCTTCACCCGAATAAATCCCACACATTTTTCGCATCGAAGTCTCCCCCCTAAAACACATCAAGCTCACAATGCGAGTTTAAAATAACGTAATAACCGTTCATAACAGACTAAACACAAAATAACAAGACCGAAAACTAGGTTCAATCCTACTTTGTTACTTACAAATTCGCTATTTAACATTTTCGCTTTCGGAAATTACCTTCGCCTGCCATGATTACCGTTGACAAGACGGTGGTTGTAAAGAACGTTTTCATTGGCGGAGACAGTTTACGTATTTCAAACGTAGCGATAAAATCCAAAGAGTACCCGAATATAAACAAGCAGCGATGGCTCACGAGGATTATTTACCAAATTCAAATAAATAACAACTGGTAAGTTATTAAGTAGAATTGAACCTTATTTTTAGTCTTGTCAGTTTACATTTAGCCTATTCTGACTGCCTGCAGTGCTATTTTTAACTGACATGGTGTACTTGATTTGTTTTACGGGGGAGACTTCGGTGCGAAAAATGTGTGGGATTTATTCGGGTGGAGAAATCACTATCGTTTCGTATGCCGTTGCTCGCTCGTGAATAATTGATGCGTAAACGGTTTGGAACTGGGTTTTGAAGTAAGGTTTTTCTGAAAGATTAATCTTTTGCCGAAATGGCGGCCAGCCATTGATAAGGAAATATTGTTTTGAAAAAAAAATACGGACCTGGAAGCAATGCACATGTCAAACTGTTCTTGATCACCTTTCTCATGGCTCATTGTCACAGGAGCAAAATTTTTTTCAGAATGACTTTTTGTCATTTTTTTCCTAAGAAAACATGATAATTGTAGTAAATTTAAGGGCATATGGCTCATGGACCCATACTGTATCATAGGTACGTTACTGCCACCTGTGATATATACTTGACATATAAAATGAGGCGGGAGTTTATGACAGCGCGTTTATTTGTATAATATAATAGATATTTCATTTTCATCTTAATGATACTTGTCCTTTTTGTTATTAAAAAAATTCTGTATTTATATAATAAACATGTGATACTTATTTGAAATTCATAGTCTGCTTTTTGTGATGATATATTATGCTCCTTTTCCCTAAAATTTTCTTTTGTCATTTTTGATAGTTTAATTTGAAAAATAAAAATATATTTAACAGGTTTTTCTTTGATTTTAACAGGTGACCTAGTTTTTTACCACAAATGATCCAGATTTGAACTTGGGCTAAAGATCATCAAGGTCATCATTTTGACCAAGTTTCATGAGATATGGTCATAAACGAGGCCTCTAGTGTTATCAAGCTTTTCTTTTGATTTGACTGGATGACCTAGTTTTTGACCCCACATGACCAAGATTCAAACTTGACCTAGAGGTCATCAAGACAAACATTCTGACCAATTCTCATGAGTTTCAAACTTACACTGTGGACTCTAGAGTGTTAACAAGATTTTCTTTTGATCTGACCTAATGACCTAGTTTTTGACCCCACATGACCCTATTTCCACTTTGGCCTAGAGATCATTAAGACAAACATTATGACCAAGTTTCATAAAGTTTGAGTCACAAATGTGGCATCTAGAATGTTCACAGGATTTTCCTTTGATTTGACCGGGTGACCTAGTTTTTGACCCTACATCATCCAGATCTGAACTTGTTGTAGAGGTCACCAAGACAAATATTCTGACCAATTATCATGAGTTTGAAACTTAAATTATATGGTCTCTAGAATGTTAACAAGATTTTCCTTTAATCTTGCATACTGACCTAGTTTTTGACCCAACATGACCCAGTTTCAAATCAGACATAGAGATCATCAAAACAAACATTCTGACCAAGTTTCATAAAGATTGAATCACAACTGTGGCCTCTCGAGTGTTCACAAGCTTTTCCTTTGATTTAACTGAATGACCTAGTTTTTTCCCCACATGACCCAGATTAGAAGTTGAACTACATTTTTAAAGCAAACTTCAGATAGTTGCGCCACATGATATGATACAATGTCATGATGCATTACTTTTGCAGAAATTTTCCATGAATTTATTGTCTCTTTCATACTTATTTAATGTTTTGATACACTTTTCTATCTCTGTTATTTACTAAATACATTTGACATTGTCCATTATCTTCATCCACATAGGTGTAATTTAACACTCCAGTGACAGGTCCAGCTTCGTCAGATGTTCCCAGTTTTACTATCCAGCATCAAAATAGTTGAGCGCGCTGACAGCTCTTGTCCATATAAGCATGTTTCTCAGGAATTACTTGACCAAATGTTTTCAGATTCTACGTTCGTCTTTGGCATCATAAGATAACCTCACATGGCAAGTTTGATAAGTCTAGCTTACATTTTATAGCAAAAGGTTGCCCCTTTTCTACTAAGAACATTTTGCTAAAGCTTTTGTTTCCAAGCTGGTATTAGATGGGAGGGCTTCAAATAGTCGAGCACGCTCTTATCAGACAGCTCTTATTACATTTTCATTTCTCTAACTTTTCATTTCTGCTTAATGACTATAATATGAAATCATTAATAATCATGGAGAAAGAAGTTTTGTGGATTTCATGGTTGTATCATTCAACAAAATTAGATACTGTCAAACGAATAATACAATATATTTTATCTGCAAAAGTTGAAATCCGTGAATTCATATTTTCATGATATTTGCCAAAATTACAAAATCTTACAGTCACAAAATTATATGATTTTGAGGTGTATTTTTAGCCTAATGGTACTTTGCGGAACGGAACAGAACAAGTTAAGAGGACCCCACGGGGTATAATCAAAATGTAAAAAACAATGCTTTCAAACTTATCAGACCACCAACTCTGATAAAAAAATAACCTATTGCATTTGATTCATTGTCCTGGTTAGTCGCATGTTAGTCGTCAAATGAAGACTGTTCTTCTTTTCACTTATACAGTTTATTTGTAGCTGTATTATAATTGCACAACTCTCCTGCCTGAGATGCTTAACATATTTGTTCATGCATTGTTAAATGCTATAAATGCATGATGTATTACTTGATCATCCGGGTGTCCGTCCGTCTGTCATTATTCACGTTTTTATAACTATTCAAGGTACTGACTTTAAACTTGGCATATTAGTAGTTGGCAATGAGGCGATGTGTGGAGACCTTGAATCAGCTCTTCAGGTCAAAGATCAATTTCAGTTAAGTTGGTCTGCAGTTCGCAGTTCGCAGTTCGTAGTTCGCGTTTCGAACTGCAAACTGCAAACTGGTCTGCTGTTTAAAATTAAAATTTCAAGGTGCAGTCTGATCAGCACTGCCGTGCAAATTGTAGACAAGAATGCATTTCACAGTTGGTATGCAGTATGCAGTTCTCAGTTCACGTTTCTAAATGCAAACTGCAAACTGGTCTGCAATTCGCAGTTTACAATTCGTAGTTCATAATTCGAATTGCGAACTGCAAACTGGTCTGCAGTTTATGATTCAAACTTCAAAGTGCAGTCTGATCAACACCGCCCTGCGAACTGTGGACAAGAATGCATTTTACAATTCGAAGCCAAAAGCTTTGTAATCGAATTTCGAACTGAAGACCAGTTTGCAGTTCGCAACTGGAAACACGAACTGTGAACTGCGAGCTGCAGACCAGTTTGCAGTTCGCAATTCGAATTATGAACTACGAATTGCGAACTGAGAACTGCAGACCAGTTTGCAGTTCGCATTTGAAAACTGTCAAATGCATTCTTGTCCAAATTCGCAGGGCAGTGCTGATCAGACTGCACTTTGAAATTTAAATCGTAAACAGCAGACCAGCTTGTAGTTCGCAGTTCGAATTGTGAACTGCAAACCAGTCTGCAGTTTGTCATTCGATTCCAAACCATGACCGTCAATTGTGAAATGCATTCTAGTGTGAAATTCGAAGCGCAGTGCTGATCACACTGGGCTTTAAAATTTGAACCGTGAACTGCAGACCAGTTTACAGTTCGCAGTTGGATTCGTGAAATGCAAACTGGTCTGCAGTTTGAAATTTGATTACAAAGCTATGGGCTTCGAATTGTGAAATGCATTTTTGTCCACAGTTCGCAGGGCAGTGTTGATCAGACTGCACTTTGAAGTTTGAATCATAAACTGCAGACCAACTTGCAGTTCGCAGTTCGAATCGCGAACTGCAAACCAGTTTGCAGTTCACAGTTCGAATTATGAACGACGAATTGCGAACTGCGAACTGCAGACCAGTTTGCAATTCGCATCTGGAAACGTGAACTGAGAACTGCGAACTGCACACAAACTGTGAAATGCATTCTTGTCCGCGATTCGCAGGTCAGTGCTGATCACACTGCACTTTAAAATTTGAATTCTAAACTGCAGACCAGTTTGCACAGACCAGTTTGCAGTTTGCAATTCGAATCACGAACTGCAGACCAGTTTGCAGTTCGAAAGTGGAAACGCGAACTGTAGACCAACTGTGAAATGCGTTCTTGTCCAAATGCGCAAGGCATGCTGGTAGCTGCCTTAAATTGAATCATAACTCGACCACTTGCATTCGCAATCCGAATTGTGAACTGCAAACATCTGCAGTTTGTCATTCGATTCCAAGCCATGACCATCGAATTGTGAAATGCATTCCAGTCTGAAATTCGAAGCGCAGTGCTGATCATGCTGTGCTTTGAAATTTTAATCGTGAACTGCAGACCAGTTTACAGCTTGCAACCGGATTTACGAAATGCAAACTGATCAGCAGTTTAAATCGATTACAAAGCTATGGGCTTCGAATTGTGAAATGCTATCTTATCCACAGTTCGTAGGGCAGTGCTGATCAGAATGCACTTTGAAGTTTGAAATTATTAACTGGAGACCAGTTTGCAGTTCGCAGTTCGAATCGCGAACTGCAGACCAGTTTGCAGTTCGCAATTCGAATTATGAACTACGAATTGCAAACTGCGAACTGCAGACCAGTTTGCAGTTCGCATTTGGAAACGTGAACTGAGAACTGCAAACTGCAGACCAGCTGTAAAATGCATTCTTATCCAAATTCGTAAGTCAGTGCTGATCAGACTGCACTTTGAAATTTGATTCGTAAACTGCAGACCAGCTTGCAGTTCGCAGTTCGAATCGTGAACTGCAGACCAGTCTCCAGTTTGTCATTCGATTCCAAGCCATGACCATCGAATTGTGAAATGCATTCTAGTCTGAAATTCGAAGCGCAGTGCTTATCATACTGGGCTATAAAATTTGAATCGTGAACTGCAGACCAGTTTACAGTTCGCAGTTTGATTTGCAAAATGCAAACTGGTCTGCAGTTCGAAATTCGATTACAAAGCTATGGGGTTCGAATTGTAAAATGCATTCTTGTCCACAGTTCGCAGGGCGGTGTTGATCAGACTGCACTTTGAAGTTTGAATCATAAACTGCAGACCAGTTTGCAGTTCGCAATTCGAATTATGAACTACGAGTTGTAAACTGCGAATTGCAGACCAGTTTGCAGTTTGCATTTGGAAACATGAACTGAGAACTGCATACTGCAGATCAACTGTGAAATGCATTCTTGTCTACAATTTGCAGGGCAGTGCTGATCAGACTGCACCTTGAAATTTTAATTTTAAACAGCAGACCAGTTTGCAGTTTGCAATTCGAATAGCGAGGTGCAGACCAGTTTGCAGTTCGCAATTCGAATCGCGAACTGCAGACCAGTTTGCAGTTCACAACTGGAAACACGAACTGCAGACCAACTGTGAAATGCAATTTTGTCCACAATGCGCAAGACAGTGCTGATCAGACTGCACTTTGAAATTTGAATCGTAAACTGCAGACCAGTTTGCAGTTCGCAATTCGAAACGTGAACTGCGAACTGCGAACTGCAGACCAACTTAACTGAAATCAAAGATCAAGGTCACAAATTGAGCTAAAAGGTCAAAACTTTCCATCATACTTTGTGTCCAGAACATAACGAAATAACCATATAAGGTTTAAACTTCAAACTTAGCATGTAGGTATGTGGCGCTAAGACGACATGCAAAGCACATGAACCATGTCTATAGGTCAAAGCCACATATTGAGCTCAAAGGTAAAATTTGTCAGTCATATTTCCTGTAACTTACTTATCAATTTTTCAATGTATTGACTTCTGATGTAGGTAGGTGGCAATATGACATTGTACAGAGTGCATGAAGCAGGGTGGTAGGTGAAGGGTCAAGGTTACAGCAAGTTCAAATTTGCCCATCATTTTGTATCCAGCGCATAACTTGAAAAGTATTAAAAGTATTGACTTGAAGTTAGGAATATAGCCAGGTACAGACTGCAACAATTATATTACCCCCCCCCCCCCCCCCCCCCCCCCCACACCAACCCAACCCCCTCGCGCCACCCCCTAACAACAAAAAAGAAATATAGATTTTTTGTTTGTTTTTGTTTTCACTTCATTTCTTAATCTTTAGTATCCTGTCACCACCACTATACACACACTCCTTGCTCCCGCCCACCCTGCACCCACACACATTCCACTCCACAAAAAATCATTAAATTTTGTTTCCGTTCTCCTCTGATAAAACCACACTGGCCATAGCTTTCGCAGAAGCGGTGGTTACAACGCCGCGGCGGTGGAGAATTCGTCGTAGAAGCGTTGGAGAAATATGGCCGGCGTACTACATTACGGTAAGTTTTCTAATGAGATTTCCCATATTCATTCATGTTTGAATGGAAACAACAAGTGAGACAGGAGCCCACAAGTGTACTCTTCCAGCCACAAACACTTGTTCAGTGCAATTCTTTGTCGTTAATGTAAACACTTCTGTACAGTTTGACGAGGGACTGTCATTTTTGTAGAATTTTCATTAAAAAGGGTAAAATATTGTACAAAGAGACCCCTGAGCACGTTTGCATCAAATCGTAAGTATGACACTGACAAGCAAAAACTGTTTGTGAGCAATCGGTTAATCTTTATTGTAGGCATATAAAGTTATCGACCAAAAAGTGATTCCAACGCGGTGGCGGTACAATTGCAACGCATTGCGGTGGATCTTGTTTCTGTAATGTTCGTGATGGAATTTTAACATAACTAAATAACATTTTTCTCCAGATTTTGATTGGGGTAGATACATGAAATCACTTTGACATTAGACAGCAATAGAAACTGAATGTTTAAAAATAATATTCTATTGATTTGCACTTCCATTCTTTTGAATACATACGCGAAAAGTAAGCTTAATGTTTTGAATCATAATCTCCTGCCAAGAAATAACACCATGTTCTATCATACCAAATACGCTTCAACTATGATTGTTGATATGAACACGTGAAAGATTTCTTTAAAGTCATTTTCCCTGAATATATACAAATATCAACTGACAGTATCGATTGTCTATTTAAATGCTGACCACATGCGACTTTTACATCATATAACATACCGACTTGTCTAATGTACAATACAATTACTAATACGTAGAATACCATAACAAAACGCCATTGAGCAGCTGTGTTATATGCGTTATACATTTTACAAGTAGGCCGATGTATCTCTACTTCTACAATATCCTTTTCTTTTCACATGATTTCAAAATGTCAAGAAAAAAGTTTAGATGTTTTTGTTTCAACACTGAAAAATAAACGGAGAAACAGAGTACAGACAATTATATAATAAAATGCAAATATCCATTACATAACATCGCTCTGCTCCTTTTGTTGAAGACAGTAAAGTGGTACAATTGTTCTACCTTACACGAGATGAATAGTAGAGCGATGTTATTAAGGGGTATTTTGTCTTTTAATAAGGTAAAATAGAAATATAGTGAAAAAAAAAAGAATCCTCGCCTCAGAGGATTTTCTAAGAACTTCTTTATTCATAAAATAAAACATTGTCCACCATTTCTTATTCTCTTGAATCAATTTTTCTTTATTTTTTGACGGCCTATGAATCAGTTATTTCTTTCTAGTCTTCTTGGCACTAGGAGAAGGAGTAAAATGTCTCTTGTCCTATACTGTGTTGGTGCGCCGTAAAACCCAAATAAATAAATAAATTGATTGGCGAAGTGACAGTTTTTAGGTGAATCAAGTTATTGTCTATTATTTGTTACACGTATATCATTGCCTTCTGTTTGTCGTTTGTTAGTTGTTTGTACTCTGTTTCTCCGTTTATTTATTTTTCAATGTCGAAACATGTGCGTGAAATTAGCCAGAGCAGCCAGAGTAGCCAGAGTTCAGCCAGAGTTTAGCCAGAGTAGCCAGAGTTCAGACAGAGTTTAGCCAGAGTAGCCAGAGTTCAGCCAGAGAAGTCATAACTCTGGTTACTCTGGCTGGCCAGAGTAGCCAAAGTTCTGCCAGAGTAGCCAGAACTCTGGTTACTCTGGCTGGCCAGAGAAGCCAGAGTTCAGCCAGAGTAGCCAGAACTCTGTTTACTCTGACTGGTCAGAGTAGCCAGAGTTCAGCAAGAAAAGCCAGAGTTTCTAGGATATTAAAATGTTCTGGCTACTCTGGTCAGCCATAGTATCCAGAATAGCCCGTGTCACCTGGATTGTATTTGTTCTGGTTAGTCTGGCTGGCCAGAGTAGCCAGAGTTTCTAGGATTTTAAGAGTAGCTAGAGAAACCTGGTTCACAAAACATTTTCCGTCTTAGCTGAGTTTGATTATGAAACTTAATATGTCATTTCTATCTAAATAGCATGTTTAAACTGAATTTCAAGTTAATTACTAATTTCAAGTGGCTATTTAGAGTAGCCAGAGTAGTCAGAACTCTGGTTGGCCAGAGTAGCCAGAGTTCATTCACAGTAGCAAAAGTTTCTAGGATTTTAACGTGTTCTGACTACTCTGGTCAACCAGAGTATCCGGAGTAGCCCGAGTCACCAAGATTTCATTTGCTCTGGATACTTTAGCTGGCCAGAGTAGCCAGAGTTTCAAGGATTTTAACATGTTTTTGCTACTCTGGTCAGCCAGAGTAGCCAGAGTAACCAGGTCTCATGTTCACAAAAGTTTTTCAGTCTTAGCTGAATTTGATTATGAAATCTAATAATTGAGCCTTGACATGAAAAAAACAAACATAGTGGCTTTGCGACTCGCAGTCTTGTCAGGATCCATGCTGTTCGCTTTTAAAGCGTATTGGACTTGGAGAAACTGTTAGCGAACTGCATGGATCCTGACCAGCCTGCGCGGCGCAGGCTGGTCTGGATCTATTCTGGTCTCAAGCCCACTATGTTGGTTTTCTCATGGCGCGACTCATATGTCATTTCTATCTAAATACATGTTTAAAACTGAATTTCAAGTTAATAATTATTTTCAAGTGGCTGTTTAGAGTAGCCAGAGTAGCCAGAACAATGGTCACTATGGCTGGCCATAGTAGCCAGAGTTCAGCCAAAGTTTAGCCAGAGTAGCCAGATTTCTGGTTACTCTGGCTGGCAGGAATAGCAAGAGTTCAGCCAGAGTAGCCGAGTAACCAGGATTTCAATTGCTCTAGCTACTTTGGCTAGCCAAAACAGCAAGAATTTCCGAGATGTCCATTGGTTCTAGCTACCCTGGCTAGCCAGAATAGCCAGAGAAAATACTGTAATACCTATTGCAAAATGACCCTTTTGGTACTCTCAGGTTTGATTTTTTAGTGTTTTATATGTATCAAGTGATTCATGAAACGGACTTCAAAGAATTGTCTTATTTTTCAGACAGCAGCCTGAATAGCCAGACGTTCTAGGACTTTAATATGTTCTAGCTACTCTGGTCAGCCAGAGTAGTCAGAGTGACCATGATTTCTTTTGCTCTGGCTACTCTGGCTAGCCAGAACACCCAGAATTTCCGAGATGGCCATTGGTACTAGCTACCCTGCTAATCAGAAATAGCCGAAGAAAATACAGTAAAACTTGTTGCCAGAGTAGCCAGAGTAATTAGAACATTGGTTACTGTGGCTGACCAGGACAGCCTGTTTCATAATTTTCACATAGTCTGGTTACTCTGGCTGGCCAGAGTAACCAAGAATAACTAAAATGCGCACGGGTTCTGGTTACTCTGGCTGGCCAGAACAGCCAGGGAAAATACAGACAAACATACCACACTACCACAAGGTTTCCAAAGGGACTTTGCTGCACCCCAGCGCTAAATTCTGCCTCCCACGAAGGGTAGGTACGACGAAGCGACACCGATCCGTCTTGGATCTTCAGTATTTATACGGCTGTATGCCATACCACACTGGACTGTGATTTAGTGCAGTGCGACATGGCCGTCATGGTCTTTTGTTTTGAATTGACCCATTCTGGATCTTATTCATGGCATATTTTATCCCCAGTGTATTGTCTCATGTTCCTTCTGTTGAAAAAAAAAATGGCACCAAATCGAAAGTAAAAAACACAGGTACTCGAAACGGTTATGGGTGTAAAACCAGTAAATGCATTTTTTTCGCAAAGTGGCGTGTTACGTGGTTTTTAAAGAGCTGTCTTGGCCAAAAAACACGTGTACGGACCCAGTCACGTGAAATCCTTTAGTATGGCATCCGTGTGTGTCGGAGTTGGTGTCACACTTATATCTGGAATTTTCTTTGAACAGAGAACTATGGTGCCCAACTCTGGCTGTGTATTTCTCCCGTAATCGCGCATAGGAGTGAATCAGTCCCTACTATGCCAAATTTTAGGATAGGCGCAAATTGTATTGAGAAACTTCTGACCAACCTGAACCCCCATGAGGCCAACGGTCCTGACAAAATCAAGCCTATAATTCTTAAAACACTCTCTGTAGATCTATCCCCCATCCTTGAGGTCATATTACAGAAATCCCTGGAGGAAGGATCACTTCCATTCCAGTGGAAATCCGCATATGTTGTCCCCATTTTTAAAAAAGGTGATAGGTCAAATCCAGTAAATTACAGGCCAATTTAATTAGCATGTGTCCTTTGCAAAGTTCTTGAACACATTGTTTCCTCATATATTGTTAAGCAATTCACCATCCATGGTATTCTGTATGACCTACAGCACGCATTTAGGGATAAAAGATCATGTGTTACCCTGTTAGTTATTTTAGTAAATGATCTGGTCACTTCAGTATACAAAAAAAGTAGATCTTATACTATCATATTTTAGTAAGGCTTTTGACAAGGTTAGCCATGAGAAAGTTCTTCTAAAATTGCATGAATACGGAGTCAGAGGAAACACACTAAGATGGGTCAAAGGCTTCTTAGATAATAGGATCCAATCAGAATCTAAAGTTAACAATTACAAATTGTGAATTTTACTATGACTGCCATAACCCACAAGGTCCAAGTAAGAGATTCAGGACCTTATTCAGGACCATATGGGTCCTCTTGTTAATACTGATATCATAAACAATTGCAGTGAATTCCATATAACTTTAAATGTAAAAATAAAGAATATTTATTTAAAGGCTTCTGGTTTTGTATTCATTTAACTTCAGTGTTTGCCTTGAATTTGTACCAAATAAATTAACTTGAAGACATAATATAAAGAAATTGGAGAATAAATTTTTTTATACTTGTTGACAGCAATCAATTCCTGAAATATGCATTTTAAAGTTGTGGAAAGTTGACGAAATGTTGACATGTGAACACATATACTTAAAGCGGCTTAATAACGGTATTTCATCTAAACCCTTGGAAAAAAGGTAGGTACCTATGACATGCCAATCAAAACGCAAAATGTCATTCAAAATTGATTGTGGTCACCTTATGCCATCAGACCATCAACATTCCATGTTGTATTAACTCGGTATTACTCAGTATGAAACGATATTGACTGTGTTTGGATTAAACAGTTATAGGACAGCTAACTGATAAGTAAGACAATTCTTTGTAGTCCGTTTGATGAATCACTTGATACATGAAACACTAAAAAAAACCGAGGGTACAAAAAGGGTCATTTCGCAACATGTTAAAGCCCTAGAAACTCTGGCTACTCTAGCAGAAGTCCGTTTTATGAATCATTTGATACAGAAAACACAAAAAAATCAAAATAGTCAACAATCTTCTCAAACCTTTCCAATATAGCTTTCGTTCCAAACATAGCTGTGAGGCTCAACTATTATCCTTTACACAAGAAACATTTGACAATCTCCAATCTGGAAACTCCTTCTCTATAAAATCGTCAAAATTTGTGTCTACAGAATCTCTCTATCCCGGATTCAATCTTTCCTTAGTAACCGGCGTTCTTACTCTGTAGTAGCTGAAGGTTCACACTCTTTTACCAGTTCTATCAGGGGGTTCCTCAAGGTTCAGTGTTGGGTCCTTGTCTCTTCCATTGTTTTATCAATGACCTTCCTGACTCTGTTAAAGGTAAAATACACTTATTTGCTGATGATACTGTCATATACCTCAACATAGACTCGTTAATAGACTCTTACAAAGTTCAAGATGATTTGACAACATTAGAAGAATGGGAACGTAATTGGTTTTTGGAATTCAATCCTGATAAATGCGAAGTAATATGAATCTCAAAAAAAGAGAGAAAAAATATCATCTTTCCATATAAATTACTTAATCAAGAACTAAAAACTACAGAAAATGCTTAATATCTTGGGATTACTATTAGTTATGTCTTAACTTGGAAACACATATTGAAATTACATCTTCAAAAGCTAGTAACACTCTCAGATTTATAAAAAATATGTACAATGTAATAACAATAATATTAAAGAAACTGCCTAAAAACATACGTTCGCCCGCAATTAGAATACTGTAAGACCATATTGCATCCATTGCAGAAAAACTTAGTATATAAGATTATTATCATTATTATATTATTATCATCATCATCATCATCATCATCATTATTATTATTATTATTATTAATCCAGATTTGTTGAGTGCCCATTTAATATAAAATATACGTTCAAGGGCGCTTAACAATTAAACATGTGACATATCGCAGATATGTAGGAAAATCACAAAAACATGGCATATGCAATATTAAAACTGAAACTGACTGATTTGATTTATGGTTATTTGTACAACATTATTCGGCATGCATGTATTCTTCTATGTTCTAGTGTCGGCCATTTAAGTTTCAAGCATTGATGTTACGATGCTTTGGTATGAGTAGCCAGAACATGCTAAAATCCTAATAAAGTCTTGTTACTCTGGCTGATCTCTGCCTACTCAGGCCAGCCAGAGTAACCAGAGTTCTGGCTACTCTGGCTGAACTCTGCCTACTCTGGCTACTATAAATAGCCAATTGAAAAAAGTTATTAACTTGAAATTCAGTTTTAAGGTATTAGAGCACTGATAGTAATGTTTACAAAATGGCCTTTGCTTGGTATATTCTGAAAGGTAATCGTGTTTTGCACTATTTTGCAATTTTTAAACAACTTTTACCGTGTCGTTTTTTATAAATTTTGTATAACTTATGGTTTCTCCTTAAGCTTAAGTACAGACAAATTTCAATGTGATAGCCACTAATCAAAATGTTTGCAAAGAACTCATTTTACCATTAATTTTAATAAAAGAAACATCAAACTATTGGTAAACAATTATAAAACACAAAATAAAAATGTCGATATCATTTTTTTCTATGGTGCCTCAATTAAACGGATTTAATGAGACAGAATTCATACTTCAACATTGAAGAAATAAGGTCGAATGCTGTGTTTTTTATTTTGAATTTTACTTACTCCATTAAAAAATAACCTTAGGGCAGACGTAAAACCTACCTAAATTTCTTCCACAATATATAATCTAAGAGTGAAAGCAAAATAGAGAACTTTCACCGTGTGTAACTCAATATTTTTGAAAGATGTGTAACACTACCACTTCCGTTTAAGTAGTATTAGAATTACCGAAGCGAGCTCAATCTGACCCCCCTGACCTTTTGACCCTTGGTCCGGACTGACCAATGTCGGACAATTTAAAACCAAAAAATAAACAAGTTTTCATAGTACTATATGAAAACCTGTAGTAAAATATGATTAAACACTTCCACCAAATATTTGTCAAAATCCTACCACGGAAACATGGTCAGTTTAACCTCACTTAACCTCTTATCCCTATAAATTTTAACGACACCGGTGTCGTTTTCTTTAACAATTTTATCAATCAATATCGTTTGTGAAGCGACGAGTTTAAACAAATATTGGCTCAATGTAAAGCGACACCGGTGCCGCTTTATTGGATTTATTTTCATTCATAAAACCGATATGTTTACATTTGTAGTACAATTCGTTTAAACTTCCTTGTGATCGATTTACGTTTTACAGCTGATTTAATATAAGTGTCATAGGTAAATCAAGTGCATTTTTTAAAAATGATAATGTGGGAAACCACAAATTCAACCAATCAAAAGCCTGCCATTTTTCTGCCACGAAGGCAGCAAACTGTCATTTGCTTTTACTTTGGCCGAATCTTTGGCAGAACTTTGGCAAAACTTTGGCAGATTATTTTTATTAATAAAATGTAAAGTATTTGATCTTATTTTCAATTAGTAAGTATATTATCAGGGTACACATAGTAATTAAAACTTTAATTAAGCTTTTAATCCAAAAGTCTGTTTCTATCATAGGATACAGGTTCATCCGATATGTAGAATCTGATGTAACTATTTATCAAAAGCATAAATGTTACTTCTGTAGATGCCGAATCGTCATAAGGATGAATATCAAACATTGTTCCTTGTTTTAGATAAATTTTAATTTTTTTCTTATACATAGATATTAACTTATCAGTGTCAAAGTCCTCAGCTGCCTCAGCTGTTATATTTACATTATCAAATATATCAAAAAATAAAACATCATCCTGAGGCCTATAATTTCGCCACCTAAATATAAAATGTGATATTGGGCTTTTAGTCGGTTTATCCGGTTCACCTATAGGACTTGTATACTTTAATAAAATCTTAATATCTATTATATAAGTTCCGGTTTTTCTGACTATAAACACACCACTCAAAAGCATATCTAGTACATCTATTTTATATTTTTGGTCTATGAGTATGAAATCTTTATAATCTAAGATAATTCCAGGTCTTATTTCAAATATATTTAAATAGTTCAGATCGGCCATATTTTTATATGTTGAATATATCCAGGCACCACGACGGTCAAAATACTTTTTCATTTGTATGTAATCAAAAGGATGATTATAATAGTATTCAAAGAGAAACACTTCATGTCTCACTTCCTCTACCCTTTTTTCTATTTTCCTGTCTTTCTTTTTAAGTTTAAGAATTATTTCAGCTAAATCATCAAGTCGTTTTGTTGTGGCAACTTCAGAAGCAGATAGATTGTCAACAGTATTCTTTGTTCTAGCTAATTGTGTTTCTTGTTTTAAGAAAACATTTTTTACTTTTGTAATTTCTTGGGTATTAGTAGTAATTTCTTCAACATTAGCGGTTATTGCTTTAGTATTAGCAGTAATTACTTGAGTATTAGCAGTGATTGATTCTCCTTGTTTATCCGATATTTTAACTACAGAGTCTAAATCATTTATTATTTTTTTAATTTTATCATTAAATTCATCATTTATTTCATTAATATCTTTTTGTAATAAACCTTTAAGTTTACTTAACTCTTCGTACTTTATATTGTGATGTGCATCGACATTATTAATCATGTTTACAAGTTGTTTTCTCAAATTTTCTAGCTGATTATTAATTATGTTAATTGCTTCAGTATTAGCAGTAATTAACTCTCCTTGTTTATCTGATATTTTAACTACAAAGTCCAGTTCATTTTTATGTTCTTCAACTTTAGCATTAAATTCATTAATATCATCTTGTACTTTTTTTGTAATATTACTTAAGTCTGCATACTTTAAATTGTGACGGTTGTCAACAATACTAATCCAATTTCGAATTTGTTTTTTAAAGTCATCTATTTTAGAATTGAGCTCTTTTTTAAAGTTCTCTAATGCTGTGTCATGATCATCACCTCTTTGTGAAGCTGCCTTTTCCAAATCAGATTTATATTCTGCAAATTTATTTGAAAATAATTCTAATAAATCTTTATGCTTATTTTCAGTTTCAGTATTTAGTTTATTTATTTTCTGTTCTGATTTCTAACTGATACATATTTTGTAACTTTTTCTCAGCTTCAATAATCTTGTCTTTTAGTTCTTCATGTTTAATCATACTATCTTTTAATTCTTGAATTTGGGTGAATAAAATGTTTAAATTAACTCGAAATACTTCTTTTATGTTATCATCTGTCAAATCAGATTTCTCTTCAAGTTCTTTAATAGAATCAACCATAGCTTTCATTTCTTCTTCAATTTTACCTTGTAATTGATTAATTAATAATGAATTCTTTTTAAAATCTTTTGTTAATTCTTCAATATTCTTTACTTCTTCTTCTAATGTCTGTTTTATAGATTTGATGTCTTCAAGATTATAGTCATCTATTACACTTTGAACTTTTTTAAACATAAATCGTCTTGAAACTACATCGGTGGATTTATCTGGATTTCCTAGGTTGATTATTTTATTACCTCCCATATCTAATGCTCTGTTCATTGTGTTATCAAGTTCCTTATTTCTGTGAAGATATGATTCCATGTCCTTTCTAAGCTTTTTGTATTGTTTTTTTGTAGCATAATCACTTAAATCAATATCAAATTTAACTTTACTTATACTATCAGGTTCACTTATTTGTTCTATATTATTAAAAACTCCCATTATATAATTATTATATATTACCAGTAAAGTTTTTTCTTAAAAACTTCCTTGGTTTGTCAATATATAAGAAATCATATTTTTTTTGATTTGTTGCATTAGCAAAAGAATCACGATCTATATTTTGTTCATTACAAATCCTATCATTTTCCGTTTTACCTGGACTTTCAAATAAAATATAGTGTGAACAGTTAATTCGAATATCTTTTGGTGTTTTATAGTAAGACTGACTTAAATAAATAACACAACAGTTTTTGTGACGTCCTTGAATAAAGTATTTTGTTATTTCATTTTGAACTTTTTTATCTTCACATACAAAATCATCAAATATTACTACTTTTTGTTTTTCTGATTCAAGATTCTCACAAGGTTCAATTTGGTTGGGATCAGCTGAATATTCAAGTATTTCATTTGGATCTACTTTAATTTTTTTTGCAATTTGGTTTAAATTGTTAATTAAATCCTGATATTTATATTGTTCTAGGTTTTTAGCATATAAGTATAATTTATCATAATATATAAGAGGTTTTCGAAGTATATGCATTAATGTATTTGTTTTTCCAGATCCAGACGATCCACATATTAACATTCTAAAACATGAATCTGGCATAAAAGGATAAAATTGTTTAAAGTTATTGGATTTATCATTTTTTGTATCATAATTTGGAATTTCCATTTATATAATATTACATTATTTTACATTATTTTACAATATCTTACATTATTTTACATTATTTTACATTATTTTACATTATCTTATATTATTATATCAATGCAATCAAAACTTAATGAAATAAGAATAAGAAAAAAATTAGTCGGGCAAAAGATGAGAGCTCTTAGAGAAGAAATAATGAGAGAAAAAATAAGAAAAGCTACAAATCGGGATATGTATACTGAAATTTATAAGCCAATTACTGAAAAAATAGAAAGTCAAAAAGAACAATTATCAAGTCAATTAAAAGCATTACCTGGAATAAAACAACAATTAGCGATATTAGGTGATGAAATGAAAGACATACAAACATACCAGGGTGTACCACAGCTATTCCAAGAACCAGTACCAATTACAGAGTCTCCTGAAGATGAAGACCTGTTGAGGGAATTTGAAAAATGGGAGGAAAAAATACATGAAATAGATTTGAATGCTGGTTTGGATACTGATGTTTTAAAAGAATATGGATATTCCAAACCGTCTGAAATGTTTGACTTTTTTACTGCAGATGAATCTAATCCTAATAAAAATATATGAAGGGACACAGTCCAAAATACAATAGGTAATGTTACTACGAATATTGTGAAGCTAAACGGTCTGATAGCTAGCAAATCAAGATCAAAAGATCCATATAAACGAGAAATAACAAAAGAATTAAAACATAAACAAAACGAACTGGTAAAGTACAAAAAACGGTTGATAAATACTTTTAATTTAGCTCCTATATTTAGTGGACAAGGAATAAAACATCATAACCCATATAAAGTTTCACCAAATGGACAATATGGTAATTTAATTATTAACTTAAATAAACTTTATGGTCAAAACAAATTAATTGCTAAGGATAGAATAACTGGAAAAGAAGTAATTAACACTAAAGTAGATGATGATTTAATTGATTTGATTAATAAAAGATATAACAATAATAAAAAACATTCAATTCATTCAAGAAAAATATTTAAAGAATTAACAGAAAAATCAGGATTACCTATCAATAAAAGATCTATGAAATTTAAAAAAGTAATTAGGGGACAAGGTTATGACGTTTGTCCATGTAATCCAAAAGAATTGGTTGATGACTTGGAGTTAATTTGTGGTTCAATTGATGCTGGAAATAATAATGAAGGACTAAAAAATGAAGGTATTAGAATAATTGATGAACTATTAAAAATGAATTCACTATTACCAGAACAACATGAAATGTTTTATAAAAAATATTTTTCTTGAATTTAAACTTTTAGTTAAAGTTTTAAAACTTTAGTTTTTAATTATATATAAATGGAACAAAAAATAGTATTAAGTTCTGAAACAGTTAAAGATAATAAAAATACTCCGAATGATTTTACAATCAGATTTAGTCGTTCTTTAATTTTAGATAAAAATAAAATTTATGTTGTTGGTTTGGATAGTATTAACACTATGACCTATTCTTGGCATAATATTAGTGATGAATATGACAATAAAAGAATTCGTTATAATAATGGTAAGGATTGGAAAGATATCATATTTACAAATGGTTCTTACAGTTACACAGATATTAATAATTATATGAGGGAAACATTATTAAGTAATGGTGATTATGAATTTGATAAATCAGAAATTGCTCCAATAAGTTTGGAATTTGATTTAAGTAGTTTTAAGATTTTGATTTCAATTACAGATAATTTTAAGTTGGATTTGGAAATATCAAATTTTCATACATTGCTTGGATTTGAGAAAAAAAAATAGAAAATACTGAATGGGGAACTAAAACACCAAATATAACTAACTCTGTGGATACAATTTACATTCATTGTGATCTTATTGATAATTCACTTGTTGATGGTAATTTCAGTGATATTATCTATGCTTTAAGTACTGCAGATTTAACAAGAGCTTATCCTTTTACAAAAGAACCACAAAGAGTTGGATATTCTGAAATTAATAAATATATTATAAATTCAATTAGAATATATATTACAGATGTATTTGGTAGAATAATTAATTTTAATGAGGTTGAAACAAGTTTTACACTAATTTTAAAAGAAATTAATTAAAACTAAAGTTTTAAAACTTTTATTATGAAATTATAAATTTTAGTTTTATATAATGTACAAGAAAGTTTATGACAAAAATAAAGGAATATTTATTTATGTTGATGCTCACACAGGAGAAGAAAATATACAAGGCTCAGGTATCTTTGACACTTTAACGAAATTGTTTTCAAGCGGAGTTGCATCTTCAATTAGCACAGCTGGAAAAAAAGCTTTGGAAACAGCAGGAAAAGCAGCACTTGAAAGTGGAACAAAAAATGTTGGCACAGAAGTTGGAAATTTAGCTGCAGCTAAAATTGTTGAAAAACTTAAAAAGAAACCTGCTCCGGCAGTTGGTAATTTAATTGCTAAGGAATTACAAGAAAAGAATAATAGTAAAAATAGTAAGGAGGAGGAGGATATTCATATGAGAATAAATAGAATATTGTCAGGATCTGGGACTTTAGCTCGTGCTGGAACTTCAGCCCAACAAAAACGTATTAACAGATTAATTTATAAAAACTAAAGTTTTAACTTTAATAAAAATTAAAATAAAAAATAAAATAAAAACTAAAATAAAAAATAAAGTTTTAACTTTAATAAAAAAATAAAATAATATATAATATATACATGTTTAGAACAAAAGAATATTGCGAAAGATATGAATTAACTCCTATTCAATTAGATACAGCTTTAATATCTGTCCTGGGAAATAATGTTAAGCAACAAAAAAACGGATATCACTTTACAATTAATGATAGAAGCTCATATTTTGATTGGTTTAATGGTTATTTTGAAGTAAGTTTTAAAGTAAATAAGCTTGCTAATGGTAATGATTATGGTGGTGGAGATCAAATTGCTTTAATTAATAATGCAGCTTCATTAATTGATCAGTTAGTGGTTAAACAAAATGGAAAAATTGTTTATGACTGTAATAATTTATACAAAGTAATAAATGTAAAGAGTTTGGTTGAACTATCTGAAGATTATGCAAAATCAACTGGAACAAATGAATTTATTTATTTAGATACTACTGCTACTGCTGTTGTTGATGATAATTCGGGTTTTGCTTCTAGGAAGTTATTAATCCAAGATGGTGCTGAGGTAAATACTAAAATTCCATTAAATAATTATTCATTTTTTCAGGGTTTAGAAACTAATATTTTACCTCCAAGTCAAATTCAAATAACACTACAGCTGACAGATGATGATGAATTAATTTTTAGAGCTAATGCTGCTGATCCTGGTAGAGTAATTGTAACAAAATTAATTCTATGGGTTCCACGTTTGGTTTTTAATGAATTTGGGTTTGATCTAATTACTACTGAAAGATTTAAAAAAGCAAGATGGTCATACCTTCGGGAAATGATAACACAATCAACTGATACACGACAGACGAACATAACTTTTAGAATAACAGCTGGTGTAACAAAACCACAACATGTATTTGTTTATTTACAACGACCTGATAAAAGTAATGCACAAAGACAGAATCCACATTTATTAGATACATTTAAAGCTAATGCAGCAGATGATGATTGTACATTGGAATCTTGTCGTCTTGAAGTTGGTAATGGTGTTTTTTATCCAGAAACAGAATACACAAGTATATCAAGAATATATGATGATGTAATTAATTATTATTATAAACAAAATAACAAAACTACTGGAAGTCTTTTAAATAGATCAAATTTTCAAAAATTGTTTGGATTTATTCATTTTAACTTGGAATATAAAAAGGAAGTAACTACAGATGACCCTAAGCATATTACATTAACAGCTAAATTAAATGTTCGGCCGGCAGCACATGTCCGTGTTTACGCAATTGTATTGTATGAGGAAACAGTTGAAATAAATACTATTGGAAATGAACTTGTTATTGTTTAAATAAAATAAATATAAATTAAAATAGATATAAAGTATATAATGGCATCAAATTATATTGAATATAAAATTAACCTTACAGATGAACAAAAGAAAAATTTAGCACAAGCTTATAATAATAAAATTCCACATACTTTTAGATTAAAACATGAACAATTACGTGGAAACTTTCCTTTACTATTAACAAAAACACAAATTAATCAAATTAAAAAAGCTGTTGCAAATAAGAAGGGATTAGAAATTACAATTTCAAAAAAACAAATGTCCAGTCAAGGTCAAAATGGTGGATTTTTAGGAGCTTTAGCTGGTTTGTTAGGAAAAACAATTCTTCCAATGGCAGCAAAAATAGCTCCAAAAATATTAGCCCCTTTAGGCATTGGAGCCCTTTCTGGGCTGGCCAGTACTGGTGTCAGTAAAATACTTGGGAATGGTATGATTTCAGTAGCTAATGATAAGAGAAATATGATATCACCATATCTTACACCTAATCAAAGAAAGCAACTAGTAGGATCTGGAGTGATTAAATTAACACAAAAACAAAAACAAGACGGTGGGTTTTTAGGTATGTTGGCTGCTAGTCTAGGAATACCTTTGATTACATCTTTGTTGAGTGGAAAAGGACTACAGATTGATTCACAACGGAGACCTTACAGACGAATTCCTATAGTAAAAAAAAAATAAAATTTATAAACAAACCTATTTCTAACTTTGAAATTGAACAATGGGTAAAACAATTAAAAATTAAAAACTTTAGGGGTGTATTTAGTAGAAATAATTTATTAAAATTAAAAGAAAAGGACGAGTGTGGAATAATCAATTTAGATGACTCTGTTGGTCCTGGAACACATTGGGTTTGTTACTTAAATAATATATACTTTGATCCGTTTGGACTTCCTCCACCAAAAGAAGTAATTAAGTATATACCAAATGTAAAATACAACAATGTTCAATATCAAGACAAAACAAGTATGCTTTGTGGATATTATTGTTTATTTTTCATTAAAATGTTACAAGATAAAGTACCGTTGTATGATTTATTGTATAAAATACTAAAAATTCATAATCAAAGAGTAAATGAACAAACTATTATAAATTATTTTAACTAATAAGGACATTTATTTAACTGGAATAATTAATATAATGGGAATATTTAATAATATAAATGAAAAAGTAAATAAAATAGAAAAACAAATAGAAAGGCAATTAATAAGAAAACCTCCATTGTTTTTAACATGTTATACTCAAGATACTGATAGTGGATTATTTCAATGGAAAACTGTAAATGCTAGTCCTGGTTTAGTTCAAAATGATAATAATGTAAGAATTAATTTTAATTGCATCTTAATTATTCTTGTTGATGCAATTAAATTAGATAAAGGAGAATCTAAATTACAACTAAAAAATAAAGAAAATGTAATTCTTCAAAGTTATATTGTAAAAAATAACAGAAAAAATGAATCTATTTCTATTAATTATGCTAATAAATTTAAAGTAAATGATGTTATTTCTATTAATTCTTTAAACGTTAAGAATATTCAGTTAACAATTTATGGTTCTATAATTTAAGAGTTTTTTAATTTAAGAATAAGCTAATGTATCAATACCATTATCAAGAATATATCTTTTATCGTCATAACATGATAAAGATGTTTTATTTATAACATAACTGGAAAGATTGTGTTTATTAGAACGAATAACTTTAAAGGTGTGATTACTTTGGGTTGAATTAAACAAAGTATCTTTATAATTTTTATGAACTATTGTTTTCTTAACAACAAGTTTTTTAATTCCTTTACATTTTTTAATATTAACTTCGTTTTCTAATAAATATGAATACATTTTACTTCTTAATCCGACAAATTCAACAATGGGAATGCCGGCAGCTTCATCTTTAAATTTTCCAATTACTTTTTTATTATTATCGAAATAAAATTTTGAATTACTATCATAATCACTATTATCAAATAAATCTTTGTCCTTATAAAAATCCTCATATGCATCTTTAGTTTTTATTTCATAACATAATGAATCAGTGTCAGTAAACAATAATTTACAATTACCCTCGTACTTTTCCTTAATGTAATTATAATGAAAATCATACATTAAATATTTTGATAAATCTAGAATGCACATTCCAACATAACAAGGTCTGTTTAATAACAAACTTTCTTTTATTCTATGAATACCAAAAAGGTTAGAGTTAAACATCGTTGAACTAACAAATGAAGGTTTGGCTATGTATTTTAATTTTCAACATGAGTTAATTTAATATTAACCCTCTTGCGTAAATTCTCCATCGTCTTACCGAATACAGAATTGTTCATTAACTTAAAAAAGTCCTTTTCAAATGAATTTTTTGCTTTAGATCTTTTTTGAGTATTAAAATCAATATACTTTTTTAACCAAGGACTTTCGTCAAAAGTTAATATTTTATGTATTTTTGTTACTTTTAACCCTAATTGTGTATATAGTTCAAGATTTTTATAATGAACTACATAATTTTGTTTTTTCATTAAAGTTGGAACCAACTTCTTTACATTACTTTTTCCTATTTCAAATTCTGTTTTAATATTTTTACTATAATCAGAAAGCCATTGATCTGGTATTTTTATTTTTTCAGGAGCTAAAGGATAATCGTTGTGGGTTTTATGTAATTCTTTTGGATATTCAAGATCACATTCAACAATAAAGTTAGTTTTACCTTTTGTAATTAATTTCTTGAATTGTTTTTCGGATATAAATTTAAAGTTTCCAGAGGGCAAAGGTTGACACATAGCCCAACCGTAAAGGTTATTGGCGTCGAGGTACATAATGTATTTGCTTTCTTCTTTTGAGTTATAATCCTTCATATATTTATTGTTTGCTTTACTGTATCTGTTTGAAATATAACTTATTCCTCCTCTCAGTCCCTTTTCAATAAAAAGATACATATCAATATCAGTTATTAAATCTAACTTAATTCCAGTCATTTTTAACATTGCATCCCAAGCTAAACCAGGACTACTAAAATAATGACAAGGATCTAATTTGTAGTACTCCAAACATAGTTTTCTAAAATTTTCGAATACATCAGCTAAAAGTAATACGTCAGTTTTTAAATATAGATCATGATATTCTCCCATTGTTTTAATTTTAAATTTTTTCCAGATATTTTTGCATGTTCGTATTCATTATCAGAAATATTAGTTTCATTTAAAATTGGATAAAACTCTTCTTTAGAAGGTAATTTTGTTTCTTTGAACTTTTTAAACGAATCCATGTAATCATATGGATAAACACCTTTTGTTTTTAATAAATTAATGCTTTCACAATCAAATTCTTGAGATAAGTATTTAAATTCTGGAATATTTTTTACTAAGTTATCCAATGATTGAGACATAAATTGAAATGAATCAATAAAGACCAAGTCAGAAATCATAATGCCATATATCTTTCCATATTGTTAGGAATAACATTAATTCTTTTTTAAAATTTCCCTATTTGTTGCATAATAAAATGACCGTCATAACCTCTTAAATTATGAAAAATAACAGAATTTTATGTGTTAGTTTAAAATTAATATTACATTCTGAGTGAGCACTTCCTCTGAATTTTCCTGTTATATGACAATGATCACGTACTGGCACTTCACCTTCTATATATTCTTTTTCACAGATATGACAAAACTTTTGTTTTTTAAATTCACTTTCATCTTTTTTAGACATTCTCAAATCTTTGTTAAAATGTTCTTTAAATATTTCTTTACAATATTCCTCTTCCTCAAGCATTTTTTCAATAAACTTATAAACTGCATTAGGGCCTCTATAAATCTGGGTTGGTTTAGTATTTTTATCGTCATAACAACAAACAACTTTTATAGCCGTAACCACAATCTATATGATTTTGATATGGTTCAGTAAATGAAGATTCAGTTGATGGTAAAGCAGGTAAAACTTTTTTAGGTTATTGATTCAAAATCAGCATAAATTACAAAAGGTATGCTAAACCTTTATGATAATTTTTAAATTGTACTTTACTTCCCTCTTTTGGCATTTTTACACCTTGGGTACCATTAATAGCTAAACAATTTGGAATATGTTCATTTAATATTCTTTCTTGAGTAAAATGTTGTAAGCAACTTTTACAAAAATGTTTTCTATGTTGGTCTTTGGTTTTGTTAGTCATTAATCTATTAAAGTCTTTTATCCAAACATAATGTTGGACTACAGTTCTTGAGGGTTTACAATCATCATCAGTTATTTTATCGTTTATTTTATCATTTATTTTATCATTAGTAATTAGCAACATGTCACAGTGTTCTTCGTATTGATATTTTGATATGTACAATGGATAAATTCCCGTAGGTTCTTCATAACCAAATATATTAAATGATATTTCATTTAAAACTTCAATTTTAGGTATTTGATTTAATGTAACAGGAAATTTAATTCCAGTATAATCAAGATCGTTTATATGTTTTTTATAATTTGAAACTCTTTCAGAATTTTTTGTTACAGGAAATTTATAAGCTAAATGACACCATCTAAAACATTCGTTATCATCATTCTTTATATTTATTAATCCTTTCATTGAATTTTGTAATGGTTTTGGTAATTCTAAATAACTTGAAGCAGCCAATGGACTATACTTATATCTATTTATATAATGAGCATCAACTGACTCTATTCTCCAGCCACTTCCTTCAGAAATCCAATTACCAATTCTATTTATTATTTCATCAAAAGCTTGATGTAAAGTTCTTTTTATTTCGTTTGTGTTAATAATTTCTAAAGCTTTGATTGAAAATAAGCTGATTTATATATTGTATCAGTTTTATCCATTTTTGCAAAAGTTATTTTTAAAACAACGTTTAATTTTATACCTTTTAAAGTTTTAAGTTCAGATTTAAGTATTTCATAACAGTCGTTTATAGTTAAATATAATTGATTTTTTGGATCTTGTCTATATGTAATTTTAATTTCAAATTTCTTATAATATTGTTTTGTAGATCTCTCGATTTCCATCTATATATTATATTTAGAAAAAAAATCACTAAGGAAAAAAGGATTAAAAAAATAATAAAAAAAATAATAAAATAAATAAAGTTTAAGATGAATTAAAATATTTAAATTTATATCTTTTTCCGCTGGTTTTTGATATTCCACTTTTAACTTGGTTTTTTCCTTTGCAGCACATTGTTATTAACCCTGAATTAATATTAAGGTCTTTGGATGCTGCATAAGTGCTTTTATATGTTTTTTCTTCATTAGTGTCACAATCGGTTGCAATAACTTTTTTAGGATTGTTTCGAATATTATTTGGTCTGGGACAATCACATAATCTTTCAGCATTTTCTTCTTCAGTTAATAGACAACCACAGTCCCATTCAAATAAATTATTTTTAAAAGATAAGGATCTATAACATTTTGTAATTTATCAATGACATGATTTTTATATTCATCGCTAACTATTTGATTAAGTTTTGATTTAATAACATTTCTTCTTTTAAGAACTTTTTTATATGAATTTTTGTCTGGATTCATTATTTCTCCTAAAGTGCTAGATAATTTTGGTATAATCATTCTATCTACCTTTCTATTAACCATCTATATAATATACTTATAGAAAAAAATCTCTAAAAACGCACCTAATGAAATTATATTGATTTGAGAAATTTGTTTATATTATCTATATCTTTTGAATAAGATTTTAAAGTCATTTTTTCTAAATTGTTATCAACTGTTAAAATTTTAATACCTTCTTGAAACATTTTGTTTAACCATTCTTCGTGTAATTTGTGTAGTTTTTCTAAATAATCTAAACCAACTTTGTTTTCTTCCGTTCTGTTTCTTTTTTGAAGTCTTTTAAAACATATTTCTGGGTCGGTTTTAACATAAACAAATCCATCAATTGGGTTTTTTTCCATATGGTTTTATAATATGATCAGTTAAGAAAAGATTGTATACTGCCCACTCGGGGTCATTTATAACACCATTGTCGTGATGTTGTTTTGTAAAAACGTTACTGTTAGTTAAATAACAACGTTCAAGGACAGAAACACCATCAAACTGTTTAGCAGAAGATAACATTTTTATATGACTGTTTAAAGTTGTTAGCTGAAAAGGAAATAAATATTTGGAAGGTTCTTGAGCAGCAAGTTCAAAAAGATTATATGAATTATAACTTGCGAAGCTGGAACCTTCGGTTGCATGTGGATCCATAACATTTTGCCATTCGTGAATTGGTTCTGGAATTATATTAAAATTAGGATTATATTCTTTAATAATATCTAAAAACGTACTTTTTCCTGATGCAATATTACCTTCAACTGATATAATTTTAGCGAGTAAGATATGGAACAAAAAATGGCAAAGATGTTCCCGTTTGTGAAGAAAGCACCAAATTTTGCATGAAATTACTTTAAGGTATCCCAAATCCTACAAGAGGAGGAGACACGCTATATCTGCCCTGGAACCTCCTTTTAAATCAGTTTATAAAAGGGAGGTAAAAATGTCTTGAAAAAAATATTTTTTTACTTTTGAATTGAAATTTATCTATAAAGTAATGTTTCATATGATCTAAACATGGATAACATATCACTAGCATAGACAAACAACCATTTGGTATTGACAAATATACAAAGTTTACTACAGAATACTCTTATTTTTCAAGATACATACTAAAAAGGGAGGTAATCAGATTTTACTGTATGTTTAATTTCAAAACTGCGAGTGAAAAGATGTTTCTTACGAAGAAAGAATGAAAGTTTGTATTTAAGTATTATAAAGTATACTGGATCAGGAATGGACTACACATACGATTTGTTGGCTTGAATAGACCAGAACATGAGGCCCCAAAGGGGAACTACCTTTTTTTATTTCTATTAAATATATCTAGAACAATTTCAAAAATGTTTATTCATTACCTTAACCAATTATAACCCTTGAAACAAAATTTATTCAATTAGATTTTATAAGCATTCAATACACATGACTCAGGAAAAACAATACGAGGTCCTTCAAGGGAAAATTGTTAAAAGTCATATTTTAAGGCAAATTATTATTTCATTTGTTAAAATATCATATTACTGAACTTAACATAAGTAAAGAAACACAATTCATGGATCTTATATATAAAATATCAAAAGTAAAACTATTCATATGTTTAGGTCCACGAGGTAACCTATATATCTGGATTTATTAGGGCAATAGATTTATCTAAAAAAGAGAGGCCTTTCAATGGACCATTTTTTATGTTACATAACAGTATATGAAATAATCATGTTTTCAAATTAAATGACTCATCCAAAAACCCATAAAATAAAAGAAACTTATATTTACACCCATTCAATAGATATCTAAGAATTCTAATAGGCTTTCCAGTTCTTCTCTAATACATTTGTTTGACAAATTTATATTTTCATGAATGTGTTATTGCACTGGCATTTGATGGTTCTATGAAGTGTACATAGTAATGAAAGTGAAGTGTCATTACTGGTCAATCCAGATTCAACAGAATTAAGCAATGCAAGGGTCACATTTATGGTATACAGAAACTAGATAGAAAACTGGCGCGGAAAAAAAATATAATGGTAATCGCAAAATGGCGCATGCAAAAAGTCCTCCTACATTGCTCTGTAGAGCTTTTTCCTTCCTTTTTTATATTTTTGCTGAATTACATAATAGATCTATCCTTGACATATAGGAAGCATTTTCGCAATAATTTATGATAGCATGACAGATTTATTATGGAAATGTAGGTCATACAATTTGGAGTATCATTTTTAGATGATATTGTAGTTTGTTTGTTTGATCGAAGTACATGAGCCCCAATTTTCTTTTGATGTTATTTTTCCAGCACTGACAATATTCTTTAAGAAAATGTAAAAATATAAGCTACAGACATTTAAAACGGTCCTGCTCTGTGCTGTAGCCATTTGAAATTTGTCAACCTTATCTAGAATATAGAAGGCCAGCTATTTAGTATGTTCATACCTTAATGTCTTTCCCCAAACATGGCTTCGTATATAAATATTAGAAATGTGAACATCAGGTAATTTAGATATTTTCATGCTGTCTATTTCCTTTTGGAACTAGAATGGTATCTGGCACCATTTACTGACTTACAGCTTGATACCTTTGTTTATAACATGATCATGTATTGTTCCAAAAGTTTGAAGTCACAACATGTGGTGCACTAGCTGGTATGCGTGCGACAAGGTACACATTTGTTTGCCACAGATGCATAAAAACAAAACCACAAGGGGAAAATTTTTACGAGCAACCAATACTGATACACACTGGTATTTTCTATAGTAAAACAGTTTGCTAGTTGTAAGCTGTAGCTTCATTTGACTGTTCCAAACAGTTCTAGTACATGCTGACTAATTCCGTAGCAAGCCGTCTTTTTGGCATAAAAACAAGGACAAAAATCCAACAGGAAAAGACACATCCAAGAACGTAGACTTAAAGCTAACATTCTTTATAATGCATTATCTTGTTGTGATACTGTCTCAATACGTTTGCAAGGCATAGGATATCTTTACTTATGGTTATGCCGTTTTTAAAGATTCAAGAAACGCACATGACATCTGGAAGGATAGGTTGTTCTATCATGCAAAGAAATATCAAAATGAAGCCAGAGAACATATTTTCTTAAGCAATTAGACGTAATGAAAGCAAACCCCTGAGAGATGTTCACGTATGCAGCAAATAACATTATATCAAGCAGGTTGTAGACAGGCATTTATAGCATGCATTGACATTGCTAATCCTGTCAACTGAAATGGTCAAGAGAACTGGTACTTAGCTTTAATTATGCAATATGCTTCATAATTAGCTGCTATAAGTTGGAGGAAACTCATCACTGTAACTACAAGAATACATACAAAGTCAGATATAAATGCATCAAGCCAATCCTGTGTACTTAGACATTTTGAAGGCATGTGTGCTAGAGAGTGAAATACTGGCAAATTACAGTTTTAGTTAAATATTGAAAGGGTTGTTACACTTAAAATTAAAAGCTGTTTGTTTAGGTATCCTGGTCGTAACTTTTCTTTCAACTTTTGTAAGTTTATCAGATACATATTATTACTATATGGGGTGATTGGAACCTAAGACAGAAAATACACTATTTCGTTATTTATCAGAAGGCTTAATATGCAAAATAACTGTAGCTCAGTACATTTTAAGGAGACATTGTTTATAAACTAATCGATTAATCTTTACCTTAAAAATTTACATCTAACTCTATTTGGTATGACTTTCTTTATTTCTGTATCATATTTTCATCTTAAACATATTTTGATATGTAACTATTTGCGTTCTTGTGGTGTCTGCAGGAAATCACTGCTCTTTGGAGTGTTCAGTGAGAGAGACCGTCTAGTGGTAAAAGTGTTCAGATCAATAGGAAGGTCGTTGGTTCAAACCGTATAAAGGTTAATCTATCATACAATACCAGTGCTATTTTTAAGAAAGCGGAATTTAGACTGATTCTAAAAATTGAAATCTTAATCAAATTCAAATAAACTAAAATCATTGAATATAGTATAAATTAGCAATAATAAATACAACAATACATTTAGCTCACATTCCATATTCTTTTGTTGTGAAGAAAGCATAAGGATGATCGTATTCTTTAGCTTGAAGTCATTAATTGTCTTGAAAAACATAGAAATTATGTTTTGTATAATACGTTTTACATGAATTTACATTAGTTATTGAATTTACAAGAAAAACACAAAATAACCCCTTCTTTAGCTGCTCTTTTGAATGCTTAATAATAATATTCATAGGGAAATTAAACTATCGGTACTCCATGTAAAGTATAAGTACTGTAAACTTAAGTTGATTATATGAATTACAGTATGTACCTATATGTGAACTTGTTTTATAAAATACCCTTAATGAACCTCAAAATGTAAAGAATGTTTAAATAATATTTTGATATAATTTTAAAAATACTAAAATAAGTTTTGTTTACAAGAGTGATAAATAATTCACACTAAAAAATAAAGTCATCCTGTAAATGAAATTTTTAAACGATTTTCCCCCTTTTAGGGCCTCATCTATGTCATTTGTCAGTGTCCTATATATTAAATGTGTATAAAATGTAACTAAATAAATATTATGTCAATAATAGTTACTTATCTAGGTTATAAATTAACCCTTTGGACATTGCTTACAAAAATATATGATTAAAACACATAGAATATAGGTCCCTTTTTGGGGCCTCATTTTAAGCTAATTGAGGTTAGCGAACAGCGTGTCTCCTCCTTTTTTTGGATTCAGCATACTTCAAAATAGTTACATACAAAGTTTGGTGCTTTCTTCACAAAAGGAAACATCTTTTTCCTATAACCTACTCACTATTTTTCTCATTTATATAAAATACTTATAGAAAAAATCTTTAATTAAAGTTAAAGTTAATACAGCTCTTCTTCTTTTTTACTTTTATATCCGTTAAGTTTAAATTCCTTCATGTGCATTTCAAGAGGTGTTGAATAATTTTTTTCTTTCTGCATTTCTAATAGTATTGTAAAAATATCCTGAATAACTTTATTTGGATCTTCTTTATTTACTTTTCCAATCCGTGCTTTTGTTATAAGTTGTTTTATTTTGTGATGGTGTGTTTTTAAAATAAATTTCTTATCGTCAAGTTTTAGTCTGTTAGTAAATATGGTAATTACTGATGGAACAGCACCAGCAACTGCTACAAATATAGGAATAGCTGGAACAAGTACTAATGCAGCTGAACAACCAAAAATACCTGCTGTAATATATAATCCAGTACTTACTCTTCCGCAAAACTTATAACTTTTTCTGTAAGCAGCAGCTAGTTTAGTTAAGTGAATAATTAATTGATCTATTGTTTCTATTCCATTATTATTAGAAATAAGATTTTTATTACTCATTTATATAATTAAACTTTTTATTTTCTAAATTAAATTTGTTCAAGATCGCTATACGGAACCCAACTATTAAATTTTTCGCTATAACCCTTCCATTTTACTAAAGCTTGTTTTTTCTTATAGTTTCGTCTAATAACTTTTTCTATTCTAAAAACTTCTTGTGTAGTAGGTAAAAGTTCTTGTTCATAAAATGAACCTTGAATTATTTCATCATTTAAATCTTTAATAGTGTATGTTCTGGGATTTGTATTATTAATTTTATAAATTATAAATATTTCCTCTGTCCAATTTGGTGTATATCCTTTTTCAAAATGTCTTTTAAGTTTGCTTAAGCGAACTCGATCACCAATTTTAAATTTTGCTTTGCTCTTTGGTATCTTTAAATCACCATATAAATTAAAGTAAACAGTACCTTTATTTAAGTTTTTACTAGCTTCGGTTGGTGTCATTTTTATACTAGAATGTTTTGTTTTGTTATATTTATCAACCATATCCTGCAAATTATCTAAATAAGTATAAGTATTATTTGCTGTAAAATATTTCCACATTATTCTTTTTAAACTTCTATTAAATCTTTCTATTACTACAGCCTTTCCTTCATTAAATGTATGATACATATTAATCTTATTTTTATTCAAAAATGATTCAAACTTTTTATTATAAAATTCTTTTCCTTCATCTACCCATAAATTTATTGGTAATCGTCCTTCTAAAATTATTTTTTCAAATGCTTCAGTAACAGATTCTCCAGTTTTATTCTTTAATGGAATAACCCAAGCATATTTACTAAATATATCAATAACGGTTAACAAGTATTTTACTCCTTTATTATATTTTGAAAAAGCTTGCATGTCAACTAAATCAGCTGACCAAGTATCATCAATATCATTAACTATCACTCTTCGTTTCCTAAATTTCCTTTTAATTGGTTTGTGTAATTCTTCTGCTAATTCATCGCTCCAATTTATTTTGGGGGTAGTAAAAGTTTGCTCTACCCCCTTTTCCCGTTTTTTGACTTTCGTTTTTGTCCCAACCCAAGTTTGTATTTCGTTTTGATAGCTGGTTTTACAACTAAATGTTTTGCAATCTTTTCTCCAAATGTTTTTGATTTAGTGTTATTTAAATTGGAAAGCATTTGCTTATCACATGTACTCTTTTTTACACCACTGTCATAGCAAAAGTCATGGTCCATACATACTGCATCCAGTTCGTTGACAGGAGGTCCGTTATCTAAAGGATTTCCTGGTCCACAATAGTTATATCCTGGAAGTGTTAAACCTTTTTTAGGTAATAAAGGTAACATTGCTTTATGAATATCTAAATTACCCCCTGTACTTTTAACAAACTTTGATTTCATCTTTCCACAAGATGAACAGGTAGCTTTTATCATTTTTCTCCCATTTTTTGTTATAACATAATGGGGGTTTATATTATCAGTAAATCTTCTTTCTTTCAAACAATATATTTTATTCTGTAAACTCATCTATATCATATGTATTTAAATTTAACTTTAAAAACTTTTAATTGGGTTTAAAACCTGTGGATTTTAAATTGGCCGACATTGGTCAGTCTGGACCGAGGGGTCAAAAGGTCAGGGGGGTCAGATTGAGCTCGCTTCGGTAATTCTAATACTACTCGTTTAAGTAGTAAATTCACTTTGAACACCAAGAAATCGCTTATAAGATTCATCTGTTTCCATTTTTGTACAAGAAAGCAATAATATTCACAATAAAGTCTTGAAAGAAGTAAAAACTTACTACAAAAATAGGGAAATAAGGGGAAAAAATTTGGTCCCAGTAGGGCTTGAACCTACGCCCCCCTAAGAATTGGTGTCAAAGTAGGTTTATGGCAGGAATTGAATACTCTTCAAAAAGGAGGTTCTCTATTAGTGATCTAATACCTTAAACATGCTATTTAGAAAGAAATAACATATTAAGTTTCAAGATCGAATTCTGCTAAGACTGTAAATGTTTTGCGAACACGGGACCTGGTTACTCTGGCTACTCTGGCTGACCAGAATAGCCAGAACATGTTAAAACCCTAGTAACTCTGGCTACTCTGGCCAGCCAGAGTAACCAAAGCTACTTCAATTAACCACTTGAAAATAGTTATTAACTTGAAATTCAGTTTTAAATATGCTATTTACATAGAAATGACATACTAGTATTAAGTTTCATAATCAAACTCAGCTAAGACTGAAAATATTTTGCGAACACGGGACCTGGCTACTCTGTCTACTCTGGCTGACCAGAGTAGCCAGAACATGTTAAAATCCTAGAAACTCTGGCTACTCTGGCTGAACTCTGGCTACTCTGTTACCAGAGCAAATGATATCCTGGTGTCTCGGGCTACTGTTGCTACTTTGGCTGACCAGAGGTACCAGAACAAGTTAAAAATCAAGAAACTTCAGCCTACTCTGGTTGAATTCTGGCGCTCTGGCAAGCAGAGTAACCAGAGTTCTGGATACTAGATGAACTCTGGCTACTCTTGCTGACTACTCTGGCTACTCTGGCTTGTACTCTGGCTGGCCACATCCACCTCTGACTGAACTCTGGCTAACCCGGCCAGCCAGAGTAATCCAGAGTTATGACTTCTCTGGCTGAACTCTGGCTACTCTGGCTGAACTCTGGCTATCTGGCCACCAGAGTAACCAGAGTTATGATTCTCTGGCTGAACTCTGGCTACTCTGCTGCCAGAGTAACCAGGGTTTCTGACTTCTCTGGCTAACTCTGCTAAACCTGGCTCTCTGCTGCTCTGGCTAATTTTCACGCACATTGTCGAAACAAACAATCAAAACATTTCTCTTGAAATTTTGAAAACCTGTGGTAAACCTAGAAAATTACATTGTAGAGGTAGAGATAAATCAGCCTATTTGTAAAAACTTTTAACTTGTATAACGCAGCTGCTCTATCGCATTTGTTATGGTTTCTTACGTATAATAATTGTAATGTACATTAGTCCAGTTGGTATGTTATAATTGCATGATCGTAAGAGGTCGACAACAGTCTTACCTTGGTTTTTGCTGTAAAACTCTGTTAATTCCAGACAGGTATCAAATTTGAATTCCATACCTTAATGTTTTTTATTTCGAATGTACATGAGATGTGAAACAAAATTCATATTCCTGTTTGGGGGCGGCCATTTACCTATACTGTGTTGGTGAGCCGTAAAACCCAAATAAATAGATAAATTCTGTAAAAGTCGCATGTGGTCAGCAATTAATCAAACAGTTGATATTGTCAGTTGATATTTTTTTTGGTATTTTAGGGAAACTGAAGTAACGAAATAAATTCATGCATTCAATATAAAACAATCATGATTGAAGTGCATTTGGTACAAAGAACATGGTGGTTATTTCTTGCAGAAGATTTATTGTTCAAAAACATTAAGCTTACTTTTCGTGTGTATTCACTAGAACGAAATCAAATAGAATGTTATTTCTAAACATTCAGTTTCTAGCTGTCTTATGTCAAAGACATTTCCTGGATATAACCCATTTAAACCCCCGGGAAAAGTGCTGTTTAGTTAAGTGAGACGTGCTCAGGGGTCGCTTTGTACAAGATTTTACCCTTTTTGATGGAAATTCTACAAAAACGGAAGTCCCTCGTCAAACTGTACAGAAGTGTTTACATTAACGACAAAGAATTGCGCTGAACAAGTGTTTGGTGCTCAAGGTTTACACATGTGGCTCCTGTCTCACTGATGTTTCCATTCAAAACGTGTATAAATATAGATAACTCATTAAAAACGTACCGTAATGTAGGCACCGGCCATATTTCACCAACGCTTCTTCTGCCATGAATTCTCCACCACCGCGACGTTGGAACCACCGCTTCTGCGAAAGCTATGGCCAGTGTGAAAACACTTCGCGCATATGTAACAGGGTCAGTTTTCTATTAAAACTTTAGATTTCAGAAGGGAGACAACTCCGTCAACCTTGTCCACCTTTGTATCTCTCTAACCAATCAAGAGTTATCTGTTTTACCGGCGGGTTGGTGTTTTTCAATTGACCCTGACCTCTTTGAAAATACTGTCATCAGCCATTTATCCTTTGTTGGAAGAATGTGTTTTTTACATGGTCAGAACAATGTATTTCCAATGGTTTGTATATGTCCTGTTTTGTGTATTGATTGATTAATTTTACATGAAGTAAAGTCTTTGTATTAAGGTTCACATTTGAGTATTTTGAAGTCACAGAGATTATAAAGAAGGTGATTTCAAGTGACTCTTGAATTTCTGCAGTACACATTTCTGTCTTTATTCCACTGCTAACATTTAACTTTGCAGTAATCAAGAAACATCAACTGGGTGGTGAAATGAGCCTTGTTTGAGAATTGTACATTACAGATCAGTCATCCCTTAGATGTCAGTTACAAGAATGTAATATGTGTTATGTGTAACTATATGTTGTATGTGTAACTGTATTTGTTTACAAGTAATCTATACGTTATTGACAAATATTTTTTGCCACTAGACGCCGTTGTTTGTTATTTCCAAATGCGAATGGTCCGGTACTTACGAGAGCATATGCATTGTGTATGGTGTATTGCTTTTACTATGATTGAACCATGTACTGAATATCTTTTAACTACGGGAATCCTGTTTCGTGCACTTAAATTCTCCCTCGCCAAAACGCGGCAACGCTAATTATCGCGTTGTCGCCTTGTCCGAAAAACAACTTACCTCGAGATTTAACAAATCCACGCGAGGTTAAGAGGCGACACTTATCGTCTTAATTGTCGCTTTTCTTATTTTCCTTAATTCTCGCATCGTGAAATTGAAAGCCAATATACATAGTTGCGAGAATTAGTAATCTCGCATGTCGCATTGTCGCCGCGGTGATAGGGATTATTTCTTACTACAGCACTGACCGTAGGTGAAAATTTCTGCTACAACAAGAACCGTAGACAAAGGAAACTACGAATCCGTTTAGTGTCCCATTGAATGCGACGAAATATTGACTAAACAATTTCTCATCCATCGTAAAATTTGCTAACTCCTTCGCAAATTTTGCTTAAAATATTAGCCGTACAATAGGAAAAAGTGCTATGAAAATATTTATTTGGTGAATATTGCAAATATAAACTTTTTTTATAGAAAATTAACACTTATCTGAAGTCTGTGTCAAAAGACAAAATTATACTGTTCCTCGTCTGTACGTATTTTAGGATATCACTTTATTTCCGTACTTTCCGTGCGAAAAAAGTCCGTGTTTTTCAATACACTTTTAACTTGCAGGACTAGATAATTCTGCCTTTACGTCAAGTGTAATCATGATCAGCCTGCATATCCGTGCAGTTTTGATCATGATCTGCACTGTTCGCCATTCAGTAAGTATCTTTTTGGATAGCACCCTTTTTAAACATTAATGGTACTGTCCAAATGAAGAGACCAATGTTCATTACATGAAATTTTGCCATGGGGTGTAATTGTGGAATAACGTTACAGAAGTAATATGCTGACAAGATGAGGCGACAACACAAGGAACATCATTAAATAGCAGGAAACGTCTGAGTTTAGAGTCTAGCGATACACGAGTCTACTTATTAGTGAGGTGCACTTTTCTTGTTGTAATTTGTAATTTATGACAAACACGGTTCCGCCCGCGGGACAGTCTAAACATGTACCATTGTTTCGAAATATGCATACTTCTTCAATAATTTAATATAGGGTTGGCCTTGTCAGAGGATCAGATCTCATAACATATGGCCATTTTTAATAAATAATGATACCAAAATGCATAAGGGCAAGCCAGATACCTAAGAAAACAGTCAAGTTTTTGGTTCCAAAATCCGTCGGCTAGTCAAGTCATAGGTTAAATTCGGTAATATTTCCTCAAAATATGAACTTTTTTATAGCAGTCAAGCAGGAACTATCTTCACTGAGTCCAACGACACCATTGGAGCAATGCTCACGGCTCCCCGGTTGGACCAGCTAGTCCTTGCCACACCCTACCGCTTAACCAGTTTGGTCGTTACGAAACCTTGTCCTGACTCTGATGGCATTACATGGATTGTAAGTAGCTTTAAATGTAAAAGCTTATATACCTACCAACATATCATAAAAGGTAAGGTAAGATACCAGGGCATTAAGAGTCTCGAACAGCGGTCAAAAATCTAACCTAGTGTCATTATAACCATACCAACCCTCCATGTACACCTCCCCTGACACATATGGCTCACCCAATACTTTAACAAGGTCTCAATCAATGATAAAACTGATTTCCGAAAAAAAAAATCGAACAATTCTTTTTAATTAAGTGTTACCTGTTATAATATTTTCGAAAAAAATATTTTTGTCTCCGATTTTTGTTGTTGTTCTTTTTTTCTTGCAAAAAACAGTTTTAAGCTATTGCATCGACTGAAACTGCATTCATAAATAAAATATTCTTACCCTAAACTAATATTCTGGAGTGAGGGGAGGGTAATTTTTTTGAGTTGGTTATTTAAAAAAACCTATGAAAAATGCGAAAAAAAATAAGTGGTGAATAAAATATATAATAGTGAGTGCTAGGCACAAAGCTTTAAAAACAAATGAGTTATGAATAAATTTGGACCCTCAAGAAGTGACCAGTGACCTGAGAATATATACAAAAATCATGGGGAAAAAAGTGTCAAATGTGTTGTTTTTATCTTTTTTAAGTCCAAGTGCTCAACATATCAATTATAATTACAAATATAATGTAGATAAATGTCGTAGCTACAAAATAAGAACATAACCACAAAATGAGTCACAGGAAATAAGTTAACAGCTTAGCAGCCTAGCTCCTAGCAGCGTGAAGTTGGCGTCTAGCAGCCTATCAATATTTTTGTAACTTATTGAAGTCATTGGCACGTCAGAATAGACTTAAATCAGACTGCACGATGTTTTATCGCACAGCGTTGCTCAACCTGTCATCGAATGAATCGCAATATCCGATTTTATGCAGTATAAACTTCAAATCGATAAAGAAAAAACTTTTAAAGCCTAGCGCTGAAGCAATTTGAATTACAGAACTTTAGTAAATCATAACAATAGAGCCACGCGAATCGCTTTCTTATAAATATGGTATTCCGTTATGGCCTCACCTTTGAATGTGTTGATCTGAAAATGCGATACTTGGTAGTACGATGTTGAAAACGCGAAATCACCAAACTTACTATTAAACAAAACCCGACAACACGATGTGATAACGCGATAATACGATACTTCGATGGGTGTATCGCTTTTCCACCATCTACTGTCGCTTTCACAGTTCCGTTATCGTAGTATAGCGGATACATCATCGTGTTGTCGCGTTTTTCGTTATCGAAGTCGGACTTTATCAGGAGAACGTTCCTTAGATGACGTCGCGTTGTTCGTCTGTGAACAAATGGCCGGGAAGCGCTTTTATGTTAAAAGCCACAAAATATTGCAATTTATAATATTTAATTTTATGCTAACTAATGAAATACTGTATTCTATCATTTAAATATTATTCAATATCTAACATCGCTCACACTGTGAAATTATGAAATCTAGATTTTCCCACTGGGAGAGATATAGCTCCGCCCCCTCCTACATTGTGTATGAATTTTAAATATTTCTTAAAAAACAGAGAAAATTCTAGTCGCATTTTTTGTTCGTTTAAAATATATTTCTCGTTTCAAATTATTTTACTTAAGAAAATACATACCGTTATGCAGTCAAATAATAAAACAAAATGGTATTTCTGTTTAACGCGCGCTGTTTCCCGCGCTGAGATTAAAACAGTTGCAAAATGCATTCCTCAACTTAATTGAGCATAAAATAAAACATCCAATTTGTTTGTTTTTCGTGAAAATGGAAGAATCTCACCCTCAAAGTGAGAAAAAATAAATTATTTTATTTTTTTTTTTCACATTTCACTCGCGCTACGCGATCGAGTGACAATATTTTGAAATTTTCTCACTTCTCATGAGATATATTCACATAGTCACTCCAAAATCCAACTAATATCTTCTATATCTGGGTCTACAAATGGAAAAAAAAATTTGGAAAAATATAATTAAATATAACGAAATGAAACTATTTTTTCGGTGTTCATACGAATGAACGGCAGAATAAGAACGGCAAATTAAACATGGATTTGCCGACCATTCTTCGACATTTCGCAGAACACCGAAAAAAAATGCATTTCCATATCTTAGTAATACAAGATGTAACGACAAAACAACAAATATGGAATTGCGTAAAAAGGAATCCAGGGCAATCACAGAACGCTAAATGCCTCACAAAGAATATCCCTGTGTACACCACAAAACTGAGCAGGCAAAAACAATACCGTGCCAAATAAAAGCGGAGATAATATTGTTTTTGCTCGACATATAAAAGAAATAATAATTGGATACTTGAAAGCATCTACTAAATTTTGAAAATCAATTCTGGATACAGCCAAAAAGACTCAATTAAGATGAAGAAGTGTAATGAGGCGGGGATTTTCAAAACAAGTTGCATCGTTGATACTACGTAAATAACCGCAAAAGTTGATCTTCTCACCCGAGTACAGTTATATTGAAAAGGTCAAATGCACACTTTTTACGCAAATGACGTCGAAACTAATAAATCTTACAAATTTAATTTTATTGTAAAATGTGCAAACAAAAATAGGGGGACACCGACATCGTTTATTACAGTATTGTCAAAAATTATCCTCTATCCCCCTTTTTTTTCTTGCATTTTTTCTGACATAAAAAAAATCATAAGAAAAACATTGAACAAATCAATGAAATACACTTTTATCAGAAATTTTTTAGCCCATAGCGCATAGATTGCACACCGAGTTTGGGGATCGTTAAGTTTGAGTCTGACCCCTTTCGATTAATAAAGTTGTAGCCATAAACTTAGCATGTGTTGTTCCATATCTGAACTCAACGGAAGTGAACGTTCTTCGTAATAAATTGTGAGGGAGCATGCATTGATTGGTCCCATAGATTAAAAAAAAAATACAACACTTACTGAAAAGGCATTTTTCAGCAAAATCACGAATAAAGTCCTTGACTACCGACTTTATTTGCGAGCTACGAGTCTCAAAAAAAAAAAATGAAAAAGTCTCAAATGGCGATATGGACGCGTTTGGCGTTGCACATTTTCCCGCTTTATTCTGACGTTACGCAAAACGTCTTATTACTAAAACGGCGAATGCATTTGCAAATAGATATTTAGCCATACCGCTTTACAAAATCTAATACTTTCTGAAACATACTTCCAATCATGTATATACAAATCATTACATATCTGAGGTTCTCTTTATCACGTGAATATATGTGAACATTTTCAAGTTACTTACTTAGAAGAATTGTAGGCTATTCCGCGGTAAATAGAAAGCCGTAATTTTATTCTCTCGCGGTAACTGATTTCTTTTGCATAGAGAATGTTACAATATGAAATGATTTCTTTTTATGTGCAGCGCCCCCCCCCCCCCCACTCCCCTCCATCCATTTTGTGTTTGGGTGGGCAATTAGTGTAGCCTAGCCCCACCCCGTCCGTCCTGTCCCGTCAGTCCGAATTAAGTGTCGGCATATCTTCTGAAAGTATTGACCAAGAGTCATCAAAACCTCCCAGGATTGTTAACAGCACTTCCATTTGAGTATATTATAATTTCGCCTCGGATGACATTCTGCCCTCGGTTAATATCAGCGCGGTCCACATGCCATGCAGCCACTGTCTCTGTCACGTGTCAAAAAGGTTGAAAATGCCTTTTGCTAGTCAAAATATGTCTTTCTCGGCAATGGGATTTTATCATTTGTAACCAAAGAGGAAAGGTTGTAAATGTTTTTTGATAGTCAAAAAAAGTCTTTCCGGGTAATGGGATTTAATATTGTAGACAAAAGAGAGGTAAAATAAAATGTTTTTAATTTGATCTCCCACAGTCAGGCCAGTGTTATGGCCCGTTGACGTAGTCGAAAAATACATAAAAGTTGTGTCACATGTATCTCATTAAGTGCTTCAAGATTTTTGTTGCATAATCTTAAAAATAGTATTCTGCATGTGAAGTTGTAACATATTCGGGATGAGCTACCGCCAAACTTGTAGTTGCTATTATTTATCTTTTGAAACTACTGCTATCTAAAACAAACTCAACAGATTAATAGAAAGAATTCATCATCCAGACAAAGTTTCGTTCTGAACATCGACAACTGGAAGTACCCGCTTTGGTTACTTGTTGAGATGTTGTCAGTATCATATGTTGAGCAAGTTAATACCGTAGGGAGACCTAACTTCGGAAACAATAACAGTTTAAATTGTCAGTATATAATTACTACCTACAATACAAACAAATACAAACATCAAATGTTTTCAATAATTGTTTCAATGTTTAATTAATACAATGCGCTAGATAACTTCTATGTTGTAAGTAATACAGCAATGTATAAAATATCTGAATTATAAATAAAATTTAGACAATCAGCTGTCTTCATAATATATATGAATTTTGAAATGCCTTTCAAAATTCTAAATGTACCCATTGTCATATAGAAAAGACTTGCACATACACAGCATAATAGTGCTTAACCACCAAGATTATCCAGCCGAGAATAAAAACAAAATGTCCGCGTATCACGCCCTCTCTCATCGCTCTTTCAACACTTTATAGAACGTATGTCGCGACGTGCGATGCGTAACGTTTGGCGTTCGCAGACTTCGCTGAATTACAACCTTCTTTACCCTAACCTCTAGTTATTTATGAAAAGGGTGATATTAAATCAAATACTAAAATTTGGTCAAAAGTAAGTAGATGATATAATTTAAAGAAAACACTGTACATAGGAAAAACTGGGACTAAAACTTAAAAAGAAGCAAAGCATTTAGTGCACTAGAAGGCACAACATTGAAAAACATTAAATTTACTAACAACTTTTACCATTTTTTATGTAAAAGACGTTTAATGTTGTTGTATATTCCCATTATTGTTTTTAAAAGCTTGATATTCTATTGTATGTGCGATTTCCCGCGATATAATTAAGCACAGCGACGCTAAACAAATACAATCAGCTAACATAAAATAAGATGCCACGTTTTTTAATTAGAAACGACAGATATTGAACATCAAGAATGACTTTTGTCAAAATGATATCGAACCCTACAATAAGAATAACCAAATATACAATAACAATGGTAATATTTAGAATATGAATGACACAACATTGAATAACAATAACAAAGGTACAATAATAATAACGAAATTCTTGAATACAAAAATGGCATTTACCAAGTCATAATCTCATCTGCGGCAACTTGTTGAACCGTAAGGTCCAGCGCCCATCTAAGCATTTGACCGAATTAATATGAACACTCAGTAGAAACTCCACCGATATTTAACAGTATGTGTATCTTTTTTTCAATCTCGAATAACGTGAAATATAATAGCTGGATATAGATGCAAATCTCTGTCCATTTCAAATTTTAGCTGAAACAAATTCCGAATGATATGAATAACTGAGTATAAGATATGATAATACAAGGTGCCCGATTCCAAACTTTTACGCAAAAAATTAGAATCCGGGTCTCCCGAAACGTGACCCTCAGAGTCTGTTTTAAAACAGCACTTAAAACAGCAACTAGAAAAACGTAAGAAATTTAGTATGAATAAACGGGAGGGTATGGATAACAATGAACTTTCACGTTTTCAACGTTAACTTCTAACTTCATTTTTCTTTGTATTGTATCATTTTAATCATATCCGATTGCATTTTGGTTCATATTATAAGATTCTTTCACTGGTCGCAGGTGCAGATGGAATATCCGGCTCGAGGACGTAAAGTGTTTCTGGCGATAACGAGGCTCTGCCGAGTTACCGCATAATCAGTTACCTAAGAGCCGGATAATTCCATCTTCACCTACCACCAGTGATTGAATCTTTTTCCCTGCATGCTACACTCACCAAACATAGTAAAAATAAATGCAAAACAGAATTTTATAGCCTTTTTTCTTATAGTAGCGTATTAACAAAGCGCTGAACTTTACGTCAATAAACAGGAGTACGTCCATGACGTTACAACACGAAAACAACGAATATTTCCGATTTATTTTAACATCTGCAGTTAAAACGTTATGTTTTTTCTGCAAAAAGGACATTTTTATGAATGAGAAATATGTTATAAGGAACAACGAAAACTATCAAGGTATATGATTTTTACGTAAACATTATTATTACTACACAAATATTCTGTACATCAATTAAAGATTTCTAAAGAAATATCACCATATTTTCCTTCACATTTTTTTTTATTCAGCGAATCTTTGAAATTTCAGTGTCAATGTTAAATGCTTGTTAAGATCATATTACACATGATCAGACAGAGAACTGCAATAAAACCCTGTAATATACCCTACTGCAAGGTTTCGGTCTCTTTCCACTGTTATTCTACAGACTATTATAAGTCTTTTCTCCGCACAAAATACAAAGGACCTACTTTTTTGGGTGTGTGAGTCAGAGAGGGTGCATTGTGACAGTTTGTGTTTGAGTGGCGGCGGTGACCTGGTGTGTTTAGTTTGTTTGTGTGGGGGGAGAGGGGACTAAAAATGTATATGTGAGGAGAGTGGTGTGGGTTGTTCACACAGCGCAAATCGTCTTAATTATACCTATCTAATCCGAAGTTAAAAGTTCAAAACCTAGAAATAGTTTTTTGCAGTTTGTGATCTGGAAACAAAATACAAGGTCAGCTTTTGCCATTTGAACTAAGTTTGTATACATTGAACTTTGACCTACCAATCATGTTCATGGGCTCTGTACATCATCTCATCGCCTCCTATTCATATGCCGATTTGTAGGCATTTTTTTGAACGGTTTTGAAGTTATGCTCTGGACACCGATATAAGAGATCTGACTCTTGGGCGGTAACTCGGGCAGCCTAGTTACTGCCCGAATGCGTAAGGTGCCCTCGGGACGGATATTTCTATCCGATAGTAAACACATGACAGATATTACAATATTCTGTGATATAGTCACACGATACAAATGTGTATTACATGTAATAATTGTTTATTCAAGATGATAACCTCAAAGATTGAACTTGAAATAATAATAGCTTACCCCGGTATCTTGAGATATACACCTATATACATAAAATGCAGAGACTCCATTTTAGTCTGAATTTAGCAATTATGTGCAATAAAAAGATACAAAGCTATTTCTTCTATCCACTTACAAATTTAATGTTTGGCAGTACTATAGATTTGAAAATGTCTTAACACTATTTTCTGAATTTCAACTACATGTAATCTAGGTAAATTTAGTTTTTACCTCTTTCACATCTAATCTACTCATTACAAAAGTGACTTTTCTTAACTTAGACTAAATTTATATTATGAAATATTAACTTTGTTTCGTATTTACTGCAATTGCATATGTTATAGAAAGCACTTTGTTCTAAATTTGCTAATTAAATTTAAACAAAGATAATGCAGTTTTCGAGTTTTTAACGATATTTGCCAATTTTTCAAAATACATAAGAAAGATGTGTTATAATATGGTGTCTAACCGAAAACAAATGTGTAACATTCAATTAAGGTCACAGCAATTGTTTACTCTGGGTTTAGTTTTTTTTCCCCATCATCTTCAGCCTTACCAATCAACATGATCCCAGATGTATCTAACTGAGAGTTAAAAGTTAAAAGGGACTTGATTGTGTAAAACTGAAAATAACAATAGCTAACATCTATAATATGATTTTCGAGTTCTGTTGTCATTGTCCATATATCAATGATAATACTATGATCATATATGCACAAAACTGCAATTTGGATATAAGGATGATAATGTAAATGGTACAGCGTCGTTCTGCTGGTACCTATAATGTCACAAACTACAACTTATATAAATATAGGAAAAGTTCAACCTGCATCATAATACAGTGTTATTTTCATAGATATATTTCTTACAAACATATATTTATTACCAAAATCGATCAAAAATCTATTCCACATGTGGTTTTCGAAAGTAACCGTTAACGATAACAGAATGCACAGCCAAAAGTATTATGGAGACTATTATAATTATCTCTTTTGGTGCAGTGAGTCTCCAGTTTATATGTGTTTAAATGTTTACACTGAACAGTGAAATAGGACATAACAGCTTAATTAAAAGGTACAGTAGCCATCGGTTTGGGGCAGACAAACTCGAGCTGAACTGTACAAAGTCTGAGGAGGGCTTTCCGGATTTAGATTGATCTTTCATAGAAAGAGTTTGAAGTACTAATGCGTAAATTTTGAAATTCCATTACTTTGGATACATGATTAAGGTTCAATTTGATTTTGTAAAATACAGTAAGAGGGATGATTAAATACAGCATTTATCAATTGGGAAACACTTATTCATGTTGCAGACATACCGAGTAACCATTTAAATTTTACTAGGTAGGGACGGACAAACGAAAAGTTAATTGTCTCCTTATTTTTTCCTTGACATTTCTCCTAATGATATGGATATCAATGCTTGCCGTAATCTGTAGTGTTATGATTTCGCAAACATCACAAAGCGGCATCGGTATTATTCAATTCTGTGTAATGCAATTCATGTCATTTGAATTGGTAACGTATATATATGTGTGTCTGTTACGGAATGTAACAACAGGTCAAAACATGATTACAGTTTAAACAAAGTTTCTTGATAACTAACATATTCAATTGCGCTTGTCTGTTCATATTTTTTCATTTTTAATTAAGAAGTGTTTTGTTTTGGTGGTGATTCTGTTGTACCTATCCGTTTGTACATATTAATTGTGTTCTTTTCTCTAACTAATTTATTTCAAGTGCTTGTTAATACAAGAAAAAGAATTGCAATACAACAGCACCTTTATCAATTACTAAGCAATCAACTGAATTACAATATGAAATTACCTGTCAGTAGTGTGATATGTTCTGACGTTTCTAAAAATAGGAAAATACCCAAGATCCTCCGAGCGAAAGTCTGCGATACTGGATACTGTGAATGCCCAATATAATGAACTGCATAAAGCAACAGAACTTTGAATAAAACCCCACGACTAAGATTTTCATTTTTTTGGCAAGGTAAATAGTATTGACATTTGACGATGGCGGCCATTTCTATTTCTTAAATAAAAAAGCTTTCCCCAAAGATGTCCATCCGTGATCTCATTTACTGAAGTCAAAAGAACAGAAAATGCCAAAAATACCTTGTATATACCCTAATCCAAGTTCAGATCAACTTCTACCGGACTATAGTGGGTTGTGATTATCGAAGATTAGCAGTGCAACAATGCACGTAACCCTCAACATACAAATTTAACCTCCCAATCCGACCAATTACTTCATTTCTTGCCTTAGTCGTCCATCACCACCGCCCGTACAAAACACCCCAACCCCAACCACCCGAGAGATAAAACAGGGGGGTCTCTGCACCCCCCTCCTACACCCCTCGACACACAATCCCGAAAAATGTTTCTTTAAATTTTACTTCTTCCTTCCTTCTTTAATCTAACGTATATCCCCTTTGCGGAGCTACGTATTTAATAACAAAACATATAAACAAATAACATACAGATATTATATGGTGGCTTATTTTCTGCCATTTCGTTCTGTGACGTAGGGTACGCAATAACATTTGAGACCGCGTTCCCGAGGTAATCTGATCCATGGTTATCATCATAAATTAACCACTTAGCATCAAAGCGGGGCTGTTTATTCACGAGCTGAAAGAGCTAGCCCGAATGACCTGCATATAAGCCAACTTTACGGTACGTGCAAGTTTTTCTACGCAGTGATGAATTGAGAACATTCGCCGGAAGTTAGCAAGGCGCATTTAGCGGCTTATGGAAGTAGTTTCTCTACAGTGAGGAGAAAACGTCATTCGACCGCTCCAAATTGAATATATCGCTGTTTATGGCACATTGATATGGTACAAACATAGTTCGCTAGACTTATTTTCTCTAAATGCTTGTCAAAACAATTTAACGAAAACGATATTTCAGGGAAACTGTTGACACTATATAGTAAAAAGTGAGTCCGCTGGTGGCCGTTACTTGCTATAACATTGTGTGTATAAATCTGTCGACGTGTAAACTCAGGTGATCGATCTAGAGACCATCATTTGTTTTCATAAAAATATATCTCGAACGTCTCGATATGGGCATCTAATCTCTGGTGCTCAAAATCGTATCTCAGAGTGCACATCTTATTTCGATCGCACGACAGTTTTATCTCGAGAGCACGACATCTTTCTCGTGCGCGCGAATCTTATCTCGTGCGCACGACATATTATAGTCGAGTGCTCGAAGATAACTTAATCTAAAAATGAGTCCTAAACATCCACCATAATAAAAAGACCATGTAAAGTATTTTTCAACTTTATACTAAGGGTTTCGTTTTTGTTCAGAACCCATCTTCTTCTACTAACGAGGTGGTTGCAAGACACGCGAATGTCCTATTACTGAACAGAACTCCGAGTATGGACCTTAAATAATTCGAAGTCTGTCGCCGCAAACCGCGTCGAGGCTCACCTGTAATATTCAGTCAATAACGTATGTATAGGTGTAGCACAATGAAAAGCAAACATGTAGTTTCCAGAACAGACGCTCCCTTTTTAAAAGTTTAACGATTAACGGTGGATGCGACAATTAACGGGGCCACACTTTATTCATGTCATATTTTTTATTAGAGGTATTCCTCAAATGCGATTTTCTAAAATCCCGATTGTGCAGCCAAGTAGGAATTATTTGAGCATATATATAAATTTAATACAACGCAATTTGCCTAACAAAATTCTGGAATGGAATGTCCTTGCCACTAACCTCCCACAACATTTTTGAACAGTCTCTGGAGGGAATCCATGGCGACTATAACTAAGCTTGCAAACAAGAAAACAAAGTAACCGACAACCATATTATCAGTGGTTGAAAATCAAATAGAATTCACACTATTCACCCTGTACCCGACCCCACCAAAACCAAAAAAAGAAAAACCCCGCCCATCCCCCCCCCCGCCCAGCCCCCCCCCCCCCCCCCCCCCACTCCAACCGTCTCTTCAGAAATTTACAACAATGCCTAAAAATAAGGTAAACACTTCATTGACTAAACAAAGGACAAGAAAGTACCGTGAAAAAAAGAAATTCATAACGTAAACTCTTTTAATTACATGATTTTTCCCTTGAATTATCGAAATAATAGTGTGAGATATATTATTTAATATTGACGTGGAAAAATATCCAAATGTAAAAAAACAAAACAAAAAAAAAAAACACTCAAGAATTTCTAATGTCCCCATTATCAATGGTTCACAAAGGCTAACCCTATACAGAATCTAAATAATTATGATTTGAATCATAGATAAACAGTTCGTGCAGCCTGATCAAAAATCCAGAAGATTTTTTCTATAACATCGCTGGGAAGCCCCAGGACTTAATCAGTGGACAAGAAAATGTATAGGCTACTAGCACCTAGACTGCTAGCTACTAACTTCAACGACGCGGCATGGGTGACAGGAATGAAAAATGGATGTCCGTAAAGGAAATATTCATAAAACGGGCCTAATTTGATTGATTTTCATCTGATAGAAGGCAAAAACACCCCTTTTCACATAAATGGTACTTAATATGTACTCTAAATACAGATCTACATTTTAAGGTAAGGTTTGAAGTGCAAGGATAACCCATTTTTTTTTTGGGGGGGGGGGGGGGGGGGGGGGGGGGGGGGGGGGGGGGGGGGGGGGGGTTTGGTTGAAATGTGTTAGAAGGCCACAGGAGATGAAAAAAAAAAGATGGAAATCAGCTACAGCAAAAAGCAATGAACATCATTTTTTAGACCTAACTGAAACAGTTTAGAACCCTGGTTCGAGCCTCTGTGTCATCACATATACTCTACTACATAGTGATCTGACTTGTGGGATCAGAGCTACTGTTCCAAAATCCAATTTGGAATACAGGATACCTATCTGAGTCTGACACTAATAATAAAATTATTAGGAATGGTGGAGTCAAAACAGCCGTATTTTTAACAATATTGGACGGTTTTTCAACCCTGTTGGATCCCTGTGACCCGTATAAAACAATATGTAATATCAGAAATAGGTAATGTCCGTTTATCGAAAATATCAAGTTTGATATTTGACATACCCTAAAGGTCATGGCAGGTCCTCTAAGGTCACCGGGTAGAGTGAAAACTTAGGAAATACGTCAATTGATCATGTATGTACGGTTTTAGACCCGTTTGAACCCCTGTTGACCATGACATAGTACAAATATTATACAGCACGTGTAGGTATAGTTTCCCTAAGACTGAGACCCAGTCTCAGGTACCTATGTAGCCCGAAGAATCAGGGCAGTTTAGAAGTCACCAAGCAGTGTTTCGAAACTTTGAAAATCTCTTATTTTGACCACGTCGGAAAGGTTTTCGATAAATCCCTGCTATCGATTGATGCCATGTACGAGAACCTCGGATAGCCGTTGTGGTTTGGGGTGATTCGAGCACTACCTCCTGAGTACCTACCTATACATATATGGATTATGTTGGTAGATGTCTAAAGCTTACTAAAAGTCAATATGATGCCATCAGAGCTCAGGACAGGTAATCAGAAAATTACCAAACTTGTTAATGCAGTAGGTCCAGACCAAGACCTAAGCTGGCCCGGCGGGGAGCCGAGAGAATTGTTCCAGTGGTGTTGTTGGACTTAGTGAAGATTGTATTTCGTTTTCAGGACTGCCTTGACTGCTGTGAAAACTTCATATTTTGAGAACATTACCGAACTTTGACCTATGACTTTGACCCCTAGCCGACCGGGTTCGAACCTGACTTGACCTGTTTCCTCGAGGTACTGGCTTGCTCTTTGCATTTATTAAAATCAGACATTAAGTTATAAAGATATAGTTTCTCTGACAAGGCCCACCCCTCTATTTAGTATATGAAGAAATATGCATATTTTCACCAAAAATGGTACACTTTTAGACGGTCCCCCGATGAAACCTTTGGCGGTAAAAAGCTATAAATTACATGTCTGTTTAGACCATGTTTAGATTTATTTTATAAAAGATATTCATTAAAATATCTTGTGCTTGGAACATTCTACAATTATTTGAAGTTAATGAAAAACACGAACTTTTTCCGTATGGAAAGTACAGAAATACAGCTTTTACCCTAAATTACGTACATACGGACGAACAGATGTTGTCTTTTTTGTCACAAACGTTCAGATATTATAATAGCGATAAGTCTCTGAAAATCTGATATGCTAGAAAATGTCGAAAACTTTATTTTATGTGAAATAAAGTACAGTCGGATTTAGTGATGTTCAGTCAGCAGAGACTGTCATTAGAAATTTCTTTCGGTGTATTGATAAATAATACCCAAGAAGAATTATATCGATCAATTTGTCCAGAAATATAATCCCAAGCGACAGTGCGACAATGCGACAATGCGGGGTTTTACTAATTCTCGCAACTATGTCTATTCGATTTCAATTTCACGATGCGAGGTTTAAAAAAGACAAGCGACAATTAAGACGATAATTGTCGCCCTCTTAACCTCGCGAGGATTGTTAAATCTCGCATGTAAGTATGTTTTCGGACAAGGCGAGGCGACAGGCGACAATTTAAGTGGCACGAACAGGATTCCGTATTTAACCTTTGCCTTAAGAATGTGTTGCTGTAATACTTTAGGAAACGGTTGAATAAATTGGATATAGAAGAGTTTGACCTAGTCATATTATCCTATATCATAACCATCCAATTACACAAGTGGACTTTATCGAACTCATAGACCCTTAGGGCCTCGGACTATTGTTATTAATATAGCGCGGAATACACCCCAGTAACAGGGTCAGTTTTCTATTAAAACTTTAGATTTCATAAAGGAGACAACTCCGTCAACCTTGTCCACCTTGTATCTCTACCCTATCAAGAGTTTGTCGTGGAGACATTAAATGAAGACAAAAGTGTTGTCCGTTTTACGTTGACTGTTTACTTCATAGACCGGAAGAACAACAAGTGACGTACAGGACGTCATAACAAAACAACAAAAGAGCGCGTTACTTAAACGTGACGCCAAGAATGGCGGGTCATTAAATATACAGGTTACTTAACGTGACACTCGGGGCCCGCAAAGCTTAAATTCAGACTAAATACATGAGTAAAGTAATTACATAGTAAATCTACTTTAAAGCAGTCTCAATAATAATAGTGTATCATATAAAATTTGAAAGTCTAGTACGATTAAATTTAGTAGTCAATTTTGTAATAAATCACAGTTTTGCTATAGATAATTACATCCGTTTGAATAAATGAAGTTACTAACATTATTTCACTGCAATCACTGGAAATGTCATTGAATAAGTAGTATATGTACATCGCTGAGTAATTTAAGTGTCCATATAATCACATGTCATGGCACGTGAAACGAATCACGTGTATAAAATTATTTCAACTCGAGTGGATACAGCTTGGCAATGGGTCGCATGGAAACACCTTGTCTGGATCTGATACGGGCTGCTCGGATAAGACCATCTCTACCAGTGACAACGTCCTCTATGACGCCAAGGGACCAGCGATTTCTCGGAAGGTTATTGTCATGTATTTGCACTACGTCTCCAACCGTAACAGTATCGCCATGATTGCCAGACATCTTATGAAACTGTCGCAAAGATGTGAGATATTCATGCTTCCATCTCGACCAAAAGTGTTCAATCGTTGCAGACTTAAACCTGTAAAGTTTGTCTGCAGAATTGTGGGAAATGTCGTCTGCTGTGGCTTCTTGATCGTCTGGGTAAACAGTAATTATGTTATCTACGTATAACCCTTGTTTGATACGTTCTGTTTCGTCACATTGATGTAATTCAAGGTGCTTCATAATGGTGGCGTTTAATATGAATGGCGAGCATGTTGCTCCAAATAGCACCGACTTGAACCGATATGCCTGAAGTGGACTGTCTGGATTGCTTGGATCTGATAGCCAAAAAAATCTTGTGACGTCACGGTTGTCTGGATGCAAACTGATGTTCAAAAACGCCTTCTCTATATCGGTGGAAACTGCAAATTTATGGTATCGGAAGCGTAGTAATATTGACGTCAAGTCGTTTAGCTGTGGTGGGGTATTCATCAGGCATTCTTGCATAAAAACTACTTTTTTCACTGGATCCGCCCATGTATTAACGGGAGAAAAATCGTGTGCAAACAAGGCAATTCACGTGCTGTTAATACCCGATTTTTATTTTTAAAATGCTTTGCCAGGGATATATGTATGTATTTTTACGCACACTGATATTTGGCATCTGCGTCTTGTTTCTTCCTTAACAACATCATCTTGTAGCATTATAAATACAATGTAATCCATAGTATGTTTAGCTGTATCTGTTTCCAACCCCAAACGTACTGCCCTCATCAATGTACGCCCTAGCTTCTCTTAGAGTTCACTCCCTTTACAAAGCGTCTGTTCAGTTATTGTAAATAACTGTGAATAAATAAGTATCGCGTGTAAATTGTGCTATTGTTCGTTTTTAGGTATTATATTTATGATTTTGGTAAGTATCAGTCGGTATGTTTTTATCTAATTTCTCGAAGAATTTATATAAACAGCTTGGAAACTTGACACTACGTTCGTACTTATCCGTACTCCAACTGCGTGTCCGTACTCAATATAACTCGAATGCAAAGTTATTATTCTTGAAATTGTGATCGAGTCCACCAAATTGTGAGATGATATGAACAAATTACTGGTAATTTTATGTTTGTAATAATGAGAGATAAAAAATCGCTTAAAAACCTTCAGGAGGTGCTTTTGATAGCGTTGTTTATTTCCGGGCCCTGGATACGGATATTTAAAACATGTTTACCGTTTCCAAGAACAACTGGAATGGTAAATAAAAAATGTACCGGAATCGTCAAGTCATCACGTATGAAAACAACACATAAATCGCCGTGAAATATATTTTTATGCAAGAATAGCGACAATACACGTTTCTTTTGTGTATTAACATCTGCAGAAGCCCTTGGGATATGTTTGTGACCTCGACCTTCGGTCTCGGTCACAAACAATCCCGCGGGCTTCTGCAGACGTTAATACACAAAAAAACGTGTATTATCCCTACAATCATTCAAACTTGGGAAATGTTGGGTTGACTTACAACTGCAGTCGTATACAATGCGTATGGGTGTGGTTGCTGACTCTTTTTTCACAGGGTGGTGGGGAATGTAATGTACTGTCGTACTTGGTCTAGATGGGTCATCTACTATCTTCTCTACAAATCCTCTCTGCTCCTGTTCATTAATAATCTCACTATACTTCTGCAGCAGTTCCGGTTCTTTTCTCAGTCTGTTGACTACACTCACTATTCTGCGCCGGCTTATCAGTTCATTACTGGGTAGAGATGGATGATCATCTTTCCAGGGTAATCTTGCGACGTACTGTCCGTTATCGTATGTAATGCATGTGTCTTGGTATTGTCTGGTATATTCGTCGCATCCTTGGTATTTAGTCTTCTGTTCCACTCCCATAGATTCTACTTCCCAAAACTTCTCTAAATTCAATTCCTCCTGCACGTGCAAAGTCATTATGTTCATCATGGACACAGGAAGTGGGGAGGGATGGTTTTCTGTATATAACGGTCCTGACAGAAGATATCCTATTCTCGACTGAATGGCTGTGGGTCCATTTCCTCTGATGATTTTATCTTGTACCACGGACCAGTAATGATCAGCGCCAATTAGCATTTCGATCTCAAAATCTGCATCTTCTGATATAGGATGAGCAAGTGTGATCCCCTTCAGGTATGTAAAGTCACTAACATGTTTCTGATAAGTTTTCAGAGGCACGGAAATTTCAGGCACTATAAGGACTTTTATCGGAATTTTGTGCTTTGGGGTTTGTAGATAGACTGTAGCTGTATTTAGATGTCGCATGCGTCATTCTCTGTCTCCGAACCCTGATAGACATAACGTTTCACTTCCGGTTGGCTGCAGCTGAATTTTCTGTGCTAGGGCTTCAGTAACAAAGGAACTCTGGGAACCTTCATCAAACAGGATGTTTGCGGTGGTGGAACTACAAGATGAAGTTACTATGGAAACTGCTGTCTTCAATAAAACGGGTCCAGAAGAAAATGTGTGCGCTGAATGGAGAACTGATGTGTTGGTTTTCTCCGCGTTGTGAGCTTCAGTAGATTTATCTGTTGGTTTGGCCGTTGATTCTCCTACACACAAACTTGTATGATGTCTGCGTGAACATATCTTGCATTTGAATTTGGATTTACACACATTAACTTTGTGACTTCCTAGGCAGTTAAAACACAGCTGCTTTTCCTTTACAATATTTAGTCTATGTTCGCGATCATTAACTTTTAAACAGTCTGTACTAGAGTGTTCTCCCTTACAATACACACATGTCTGTACTTTTGTATATTTCGCACTAGATTTTTCTTTATTCTTTTTCTCCGGTCTGCGGATATCAGATTTGGTCAGAAAGGATGCTGTCGCAAACACTTCTTGCGGGGTATTCAATGCATTTCCGGCGTCTAGAATATTCACTTCGTTCAATATACACCGCATTAAGTCATTTAAACACCAAGACTGTGTTCCGTGCGCACGTGTAATGTTCGTTCTCACTTCCGGTGATAACTTCTGAAGGATGACGGGAGTGAGGAGTGATCCGTATGTACTCTCGTTCTGGCCTAATGAATCAAGTCCCCTGATATAAGTCTCCGTGGTATCATAGAACTTTCTCAGACTGGTTACTGTATACACAGGGGCTGGAACTTCTAGCAATGCTTTCATATATGTTTGTATAATTTTATCTCTCTGTCCGTACCTTTCGTGTAACAGAGACACTGCTTTGTCATAGTTAATATTAGTTAAAGAAAAACCTGCTATAATCTGTACAGCTTCTCCTCTTAAGGACGACTTCAGATAATTGAATTTCTGTACACCACTCAGTGACGGGTTCGTGTGAATAGCTGACTCGTACGAATCCCAGAATGACTGCCAGTCAAGGATGTTTCCGTCGAATTTTGGCAAATCTAGCTTAGGTAGTCTGTGGTATATGGAACTGTGTGAGAGGGTAGAGGCAGGGTTAGTGTGAGACACATTCTCGTGAAGTTCGTGCACATGGTTCGTCTGGGACGATTCGCCGGAAACGGGCGCATGAAAGGTTGGGGAATTTACATTTAAGTTAGACAAAGTTACCTTTTTAAAACTTGATATTTTCTGTATCTTGGTCTGTAATGTGTAGATATACTCATCATGCTCTAGAATTTCCGTCTCGATCTGTTCACCGTCATCTTCTGAGATTGAATCAAGGATTTGTTCATGGATCTCGATGATCGTCTGCTGTTTCTGTCTCAATGCATTTTCGATCGTCTGCAGATCTTCGTAATCGACTGCTTCCTGTTGAATTGCCTCGAATTTGGATAGAAGTCGTGTAACTGCGCCTTTATGACCCTTCTGGATATATCGTAGTTTAGTTGCCATTGCTCACTTTTTTGCGTCACGGCACCAAAATGTCGTGGAGACATTAAATGAAGACAAAAGTGTTGTCCGTTTTACGTTGACTGTTTACTTCATAGACCGGAAGAACAACAAGTGACGTACAGGACGTCATAACAAAACAACAAAAGAGCGCGTTACTTAAACGTGACGCCAAGAATGGCGGGTCATTAAATATACAGGTTACTTAACGTGACAGAGTTATCTGTTTTACCGCGGTTTGGTGATTTTCAATTGACATGTGACCTCTTTGAAAATACTGGTCAGTCAGCCATTTTAGTCTTTGTTGGGAAGATGTGTTTTTACATGTGGTCAGAAAATGTATTTCCAATAGTTTGTATTTGTCCTGTTGTTGCTTATTGATTGATTTATAGTACAGGGAATTAAGTCTTTGTGTTAGGTTCACTTTGAGTTTAGTAACTTTAGAATTGTTGACTTAGGTATCGACAGACCTGAGACTTGTAAGACAAATGACGAGACGTCATTTATCGGGCCAGGGAAGTATGTAACATGGTCAGTTTTCTATTAAAACTTTAGATTTCATAAGGGAGACAACTCCGTCAACCTTGTCCACCTTGTATTTCTAACCTGTCAAGAGTTACCTGTTTTACCGCGGTTTGGTGGTTTTCAATTGACCCGTGACCTCTTTGAAAATACTGGTCAGTCAGCCATTTTAGTCTTTGTTGGGAAGATGTGTTTTTATCAGTGGTCAGAAAATGTATTTCCAATGGTTTGTATTTGTCCTGTATTCAGACACGCTGTCTTTCATCAGTCGTCATATAGAACATAAGGCCAACCCGGGAATTGCAATCTTGCGATCTGTAGATCTGCGTTCTCCCTATTGAGAGTTTCAACAGTTCAAAAAGAGTTAATTGTCATACATGGTTAAATCTGGATTGACTGACATACAGGATTCAGTAAGAGTGAAATGTTATACATGGTTCAATGTGGCTTGACTGACAATGAATTAGAAAAGGGTTGATTGCTATATATGGTTCAATCTGGCCTGGCTTGGCTGACATACTGGATTCAATAAGAGTTGATTGTTATACATGGTTTTACCCATCTAATGTTTTTATTTCGATGTGAATGAGATGTGAAACCAAAATGTGTAGTCCTGTTTGGCGCCATATAACCTATACTGTGGTGGTGCACCGTAAAACCCCAAAAAATAAATCAATCAATAAGTATTGACTAACATTATTAATTTAATGAGTTAATATTTTGTCATACAAGGTTCATTGTGGATTGACTGATATAGTGGAGTCAATACGAAATAATTGCCATACATGGTTCAATATGGCTTGACTGACATACTGCATTCAAAAAGAGGAGATTGTCATACATGGTTCAATCTTGCTTGACTTACATACTGAGTTCAATACAAGTTTTTTGTCATACAGGGTTCAGTGTGGATTGACAGACATAATGAATTCAATACGAGGTAATTGACATACATGGGGCAATGTGGATTGACTGACATACTGAATTCAAGAAGAGTAAATTGTCATACATAGTTCAGTCTTGCTTGACTAATATACTGTATTCAATATGAGTTGATTGACAAACATGGTTCAATGTGGATTGACAGACATGATGAACTCAATACGAATTAATTGTCACACACGATTCATCATGTTCAAAGTGGATTGACCGAAATACTGGATTCAATACGAGTTGATTATCAACATGGTTCAACCTGGCTTGACTGACATACTAGATTCCATAAAAGTTGATTGTCATACATGCCTCAATCTGGCTAGACGCACATACTGGATTCAATACAAGTTGATTTTCATACATGGTTTATTGTGAATTGACTGACATAATGAATTTAATAGGAGTTAATTGTTAAACATGCTTCATTATAGATTGTCTGACATACTGGATTCTATAAGAGATGAATGTCACACATGGTTCAATATGGATTGACTAACATAATTAATTCAATACGAGTTAATTATCATACAAAGTTCAATATGGATTGACTGACATACTGGATTCAATAAGAGATGATTGTCATACATGGTTAAATGTGGCTGATTGACGTAATGAATTCAATACGAGTTCATTGTCATACATCGTTCATTGTGGATTCACTGACGTACTGGATAAACTTCGAGTTAATTGTCAACATGGTTCATTCTGGTTAGACTGACATACTAGATTCAATAAGAGTTGAATGGTTCAATCTGGCTGGATGTATTCAATAAGGGTGGATTTTTATATATATTTTAGTTGTTCAATACGAGTTGATTGACATATAAAGTTCAATGTGGATGGACTGACAGAATGAATTAAATACGAGTTCATTGGCAAACATGGTTTAATGGGGCTTGACTGACATACTGGATTTTATAAGAGTTGATTCTCATACAAGGTTCAATCTTGCTTGACTGACATATCCGACTCAATAAGACTTTATTGTCATATATGATTAACTGTGGATTGACTGACATACTGGATTCAATATAAGTGTATTGTCATACATGGTTGAATGTGGATTGACTGACATACTGGATTCAATACGAGTTGATTGCCATACATGGTTCAATGAGGATTGACGAACATAATGAATACAATGAGTTAATTTTCTGTGATACATGGTTCATTGCGGAATGACCGACATAGTGGATTCCATACAAGTATATTGCCATACATGGTTCAATATGGCTTGACTGACACACTGAATTCAATAATAGAAGATTTTAATTCACGGTTTAATCTTGCTTGACTGAAATACTGAATTCAATACGAGCTGATTGTCATACATTGTTCGGGGCCTCCGTGGCCAAGTGGTTAAGGTCGCTGACTTCAAATCACTTGCCCCTCATCGATGTGGGTTCGAGCCTCACTCGGGGCGTTGAATTCTTCATGTGAGGAAGCCATCCAGCTGGCTTACGGAAGGTCGGTGGTTCTACCCAGGTGCCCGCTCGTGATGAAATAATGCACGGAGGGGCACCTGGGGTCTTCCTCCACCATTAAAGCTGGAAAGTCGCCATATGACCTATCATGTGTCGGTGCGACGTTAAATCGAACAAAATAAATGAATAAACATACATTGTTCGATGTGGATTGACAGATATTATGAATTCAGTACGAGTTAATTGCCAAACATGGTTCAATATAGCTTTACTTACATACTGGATTCAATAAAACTTGATTGTCATATATGGTTAAATGTGGATGATTGACATAATGAATTCAAAACGAGTTAATTTTCATACACGGTTCAATATTGCTTTACTGACATACTGAATTCAATACGAGTTGATTGTCAACATGGTTCAATCTGGCTTGAAGGACATACTGGGGTCAATAAGAGTTGATTGTCATACATGGTTAAATTTGGATTGGCTGACATTAATGCCATACATAGATGAATGTGTGTTGACTGACATACAGGATTCAGTACGAGTTAATTGTCATACATGGTTCAATCTGGCTTGACTGACATAATGAAGACCATATAAGTTAATTGTCATTCATTGTTCATTATGGATTGACATACATACATGTACTGAATTCTATAAGAGTTTTATGCCATACATAGTTGAATGTAGGTTGACTGACATAATGAATTCAATAAAAGTTAATTGTCATACATTGTTGAATATGGCTTGACTGACATACGGATTTCAATAAGAGTTGACTGTCATACATTGTTCAACGTGAATTGACTGACAATTTGGATTAAATAGGAGTTGATTGTCATACATGGTTCTTTGTGGATTGACTGACATAATGAATTAAATACAAGTTAATTGTCATACATGGTTCAATCTGGCTTGATTGACTCACTGTATTCAATAAGAGTAAAGTTTCATTCATGGTTCAATCTTGCTTTAGTGACATACTGAATTCAATACGAGCTGATTGTCATACATTGTTTAAAGTGGATTGACAGGTATGATGAATTCAAAACAAGTTAATTGCCGTACATGCTTCATTATCGCTTGACTGACATACTGAATTCAATACGAGTTAATTGCCATACATGGTTCAATCTGGCATGACGGACACACTGAATTCAATACTAGGAGATTTTTATACATGGTTCAATATGGATTGACAGACATAATGATTTAATACGAGTTAGTTGACGTACACGTTTTTATTTTGCTTTACTGACATTCTGAATTCAATGCAAGTTGCTTGTCAACATGGTTCAGTCTGTCTTGACGGACATACTGGAGTCAATATGAGTTAATTGTCAGACATTGTTCAGTATGGCTGTACTGACATTCTAAAGTCAATAAGAGTTGGTTGTCATACATTGTTCAACGTTGATTGCCTGACATACTGGATTGAATAGGAGTTGATTGTCATATATTTATACAATTTGGATTGACTGACATAATGAATTAAATACAAGTTAATTTTCACACATGGTTCAGTATGGCCTGACTGACATACTGGATTCAATAGGAGTTGATTGTCATACATGGTTAAATGTGAATTGACTGACATACTTGATTCAGTAAGAGTTAATAGTCATCCATGGTTCAATCTGGCTTGACTGAAATACTGAATTTAATCCGAGTTCATTGTCATTCATGGCTCATTGTGGAATGACTACATAATGAATTCAATACGAGTTTTGAAATTGTCATACGACATTTACTTTTGGTGAATTTACTGACATACTAGATTTGATACGAGTTGACTGTCAGCATAGTTCAATTTGGCTTGACTGACATACTAGATTAAATACGAACTGATTGTCCTACATGGTTCAGTCTGGCTGGACTGGCAATAATTTATTCAATAAGAGTTGATTTTAATACATGTTTCAGTTGTTCAATACAGTTGATTGTCATACAAGATTTAATGTGGATTGACTGACATAATGAATTCAATCAGATTGTCATAAATGGTTCAATCTGGCTTGACTGACATACTGGATTCACTGAGTTGATTGTCCTGCATGGTTAAATGTGGAATGACTGACATGCAGTATTCAGTAAGTGTTAAATGTCATACATGGTTCAATCAAGCTTGACTAAAATACTGTATTCAATACGAGTTCATTATCATACATAGTCCAATGTGGATTAACTACATAATGAATTCAATACGAGTTAATTGTCATACATCGTTCATTGTCGATTTACTGACATACTGGATATAATACGAGTTTATTTTCAATATGGTTCAGTCTGGCTTGACTGACATACTAGAAATGAAGTTAAAGAGTTATTTTTTTTGTGATACATGATTAATAGTGGATTGACTGACATACTGAATTTAATATGAGTTTATTGCCGTACATGGTTCAATATGGCTTGACTGACACACTGAATTGTATAAGAGTAGGTTTTCATTCATGGTTCAGTCTGGCTTGACTGACAGAATGAATTCAGTACGAGTAAATTGTTATGCATGGTTCATTGTGGATTGACTGACATACTGGATTGAATAAGAGTTGATTGTCATACATGGTTCAATATGGCTTGACTGGCATACTGAATTCAATAAGAGTTGATTGTCATAGATTGCTCAACGTGGATTGACTGACATATTGGATTGAATAGGAGTTGATTGTCATACATGGTTCAATGTAGATTGACTGACATACTGGATTCAATAAGAGTTGATTGTGATAGATGGTTAAATGTTGATTGACTGACATTCTGAATTCAATATCAGTTTATTGACATACATGTTTCAATCTGGCTTGACTGTTTGCCATACATGGTTTAATCTGGCTCGACTTACTTACTCGGGACTCACACTGGTCTTCATAAAATAATGGTCAACATTTGAACCTTGACTGACATGTGTTCAATCAAAGTAAATATTTGTCTCTTTCCTTTTTATTTATCTACAATAACATAATTTTTATTCAAAACAAATGGAAATCATTTTTAGCTCGACTATTCGAAGAATAGTCTAGCTATTCTACTCACCCTGGCGTCGGCGTCGGCGTCGGCGTCGGCGTCGGCGTCACACCTTGGTTAAGTTTTTGCATGCAAGTACATACAGCTATCATTTAAAGGCATATAGCTTTGAAACTTATTTATTCTTTTTCTAGGTCAATTACCAACCTCACTGGGTCAAGTTCCATAACTCTAACATGTATTTTGAGCAAATTATGCCCCCTTTTGGACTTAGAAAATTCTGGTTAAAGTTTTACATGCAAGTTACTATCTCCAAAACTAATGCAGATATTGAATTGAAACTTCACGTGTGTCTTCGGGGTTAAGTTATAAAACTAGTTGATAGCACCAAGTCCCATAACTCTGACCTTCATTTTGACCAAATTATGCCCCCTTTTGTACTTAGAAAATTTTGGTTAAAGTTTTGCGTGCAAGTACATACAGCTATTACTAAAAGGCATATAGATTTGAAACTTATTTTTTCTTTTTCTAGATCAATTACCTACCTCACTGGGTCAAGTCCCACAACTCTGACATGTATTTTGGCCAAATTTTGCCCCCTTTTGGACTTAGAAAATTCTGGTTAAAGTTTTGCGTGCAAGTACATACAGCTATTACTAAAAGGCATATTGATTTGAAACTTATTTTTTCTTTTTCTAGATCAATTACCTACCTCACTGGGCCAAGTCCCATAACTCTGACATGTATTTTGAGCAAATTATGCCCCCTTTTGGACTAAGAAAATCCTGGTTAAAGTTTTACATGCAAGTTACTATCTCCAAAACTAATGCAGATATTAAATTGAAAATTCACATGTGTCTTCGGGGTTATAAAGCTAGTTGATAGAATCAAGTCCCATAACTCTGACATGTATTTTGGGCAAATTATGCCCCCTTTTGGACTTACAAAATCCTGGTTAAAGTTTTGCGTGCAAGTACATACAGCTATTACCAAAAGGCATATAGCTTTGAAACTTATTTATTCTTTTTCTAGGTCAGTTACCAACCTCACTGGGTCAAGTTCCATAACTCTTAAGTTCTTAACATGTATTTTGAGCAAATTATGCCCCCTTTTGGACTTAGAAAATTCTGGTTAAAGTTTTACATGCAAGTTACTATCTCCAAAACTAATGCAGATATGGAATTGAAACTTAAAATGTTTCTTCGGGGTTATTAAACTAGTTGATAGCATCAAGTCCCATAACTCTGATATGCATTTTGGTCAAATTATGTCCCGTTTCGAACTTAAAACTCTTTTGATATTTAACATTTTGGGTAATAATTCCCTGCTTCTGTGACAATATTTCGAATAGTCGAGCTTGGCTGTCTTACGGACAGCTCTTGTTATTATTTAATGCTTTATTACTTAGAAAATGGAATGAAGAACTGATTTTTGTTTTTCTAAATTAAAAAGAATACATAGTAACAAAGATGTTTAGTCTAATGACAAAATGCCAAAAAATGTTTAAGTCCACTGAATATTAAACTCTTTCAAAATTTCCTGTTTTCGTCCTTCAAGGTTAACATCTTTCTCTGCTAATCTGTAAAGAAAATTGTTAGAACCCATTTCAAAAGTTATTTCTTTATTTATTTATGATAAACATACATGTTCATGATTTTAGGATTTCATATAACATTATGTTTCACTTGTATAATTTGCAATTTTAACACAAATCTAATATTAAAGTAAAAGTATGAAACAATGTTTTAAACAGTCTGTATGAATGTATACATGTACTGCATATGATTCTGTTGAGTCATATAGCTATTTTACCACCTTCAGAAACAACTGATGGGCCTGACAAAATCAAATAAAAGTTACCTATCAAAACCAATTAGCAAGGTTTAAACATTTCTAGGACTCAAACATAGGTTCCTTTTCACAGATATATAAATATTGAAGGTCACAGTCGGAATCCAACCATCTGTGGTAGTACACACGGCTAGAGTAGGCGTTTATGTAGTAGGATTCGAAGGCGACAACACAGTCGGAACTAGGCCTGTAGGCGCCGAAATAATATTCCGGACTAATGAAAGACAGTGGATCCCCTGATTTATGCCATACAAATTCGCCCTCATTCTTCCTATCGTTCAGTCCAATCCAAAAAAAGTCATCTTCAAAATTCAATCAGATAATAAACATAAAATATACAAAAATAAAATCGTAATGCTTATCATTATTGCAGTAATTATGAGAAAGCTGATATTTTACTTTTAAATCAATTTTAGGTATCACTGCACTCGACTGTTTTCATATTTTTCCATTACTACACTATGTTATTGTTTGTGCTCACTTTGCTTTTAATGAAAGGTCTACATTCTACAATTTACATAATAAAAGATGAAGGTGTTCACTGGAGATTCACAACTCCAACAGGTTACACTTATGGTAGAGAGTCATAATAACCTTAGCTCGAGCAATTTAAGCTCAGTTGGGCTAAAACCAGGGATTATTAAGCGAGGTAAACACAAAGTCATTTGTCAGAACCAATTTTGATAATTGTCAGTATTCAAAACCTAGACTTTTTATATTGTATATACATCTGCAGATGAAAGAAGTCTCAGTAAATGAGATACACTCTGCATGTCCCAAATGAACAGTATGAAACTTATTTATCTCCCCCCACATATACAAACAACCCTCCCTGAGTCATTTTAATACATTCCCAACCAAATGGCAGCTGTAGCAAATACTATTTAAAACAGCAATTAGTCTGTCTTACTTACACTCATCAGTTATCGTAATCAAAAAATCCAGTTCTGATTGACTCTGGATTTCTGTAAGATATGCACCGGTTTCATTGCAGGCAGCCTGTCAATATCAAAGTTATAAATTGGATAACTTTTGAAAATTTTATATTATTCATTTCATGATTTTAAGTAATTTTTTTTTCTTTGTAATTTTCTTATTCAGATAAAGTTTCATTTCATTGAAACTCTGAATACCATTCACATGGCCTGTAAACAATGACTCTCTCTCTCTCTTCAAGTGAGATGAAAAAAGAGAACAAATAATACCTCTAAAGTGGTGTTAATGATAACAGGAACTGCACAAAAAAACGATGTGTTGATGATGTAATTCTGTAACAAATTTAAACAGACAATATACTTCCATTAGAAATAACCACTTTTTAGTATACAGGTCGATTTGCAGAGTGAAAGTAGTTCTTTTAAAGACTTTTCAAGTTGGGAGGCAGGACCAGCTCAAACCAAAACTGGTTATGTTTCTATATACTTTGCATTAATTTACATAAAGAGAAAATTTGAAAGTTACCATTCCGATCTTTTTTAAAAGAATGTCTTTACTGTATGACATAAGTGATAATATATTTAAATTATATAATGATAGAAAAATAAAAATAAAACAGAATATAAAAAAAACATGCGACTGTTGAACAGTGAACCCACACCTTCAAAAAACAAATATAACAATGCTTGTACTTAATTTATATTACCACTACATCTTTGTGTTGCTAAATTGGTCATTATACCAAATAAATCATATATACAGATATGTAAACGTTACCTGACCTGGGAAGTGAATTATATTAAAAGTACAAAGGCACTGCTGTGTTCCAATTGAACTAAACACCTGATTGTTTAGTTTTGGTGTAGCATCTAAATAGCTTTTTGGGAGAAAATATCAAAATGATACATTTGCTCCAAAATTTTGTTGTTGGATTGTGTCAAAGTTTTCAGAACTTACACAATTTACTAATAGAACAAGTGTAAAAATATTTTTTTATGAATCAATCATTTGTATTAAATGAATCAAGACATTGACAACTTCATAAAAACATCACAAATTTTTGGAACAATTATTTATAGTTTAATAAGATTGAATTTTGTGCATTAAACTTGTTAAGAAGATTGTTAAATAGTTAAATATATATGTGAAAAATGATAACATACAACAGCAGATAGCCAATCTAAAGTCACGTCACTAAGATAATAACAGCTACCATTGAAAAAGAACCATCCTTCCTCTGGACATGCTGCTTCTGTCAATAAAGAAAGAAAAAACATAAAGATTTGCCACAGTAGACATAGTTTAACTGCTCTGGAAGCTGTAAATAAGGACAGATCCATCCTGTAAACCTGGTTCAGCTGCTTCTGTAAATATGGATACGCATCCCTGTAAATATGGTTCAGCTGCTTCTGTAAATATGGATATGCATGCCTGTAAACATGGTTCAGCTGCTTCTGTAAAATATGTATGACTATAAACCTGCATCAGCTGCCTCTGTAGATATGGAAATGTCTCCCTGTAAACATGTGATATATCCCAGTAAACCAGGTTCAGCTGCCTCTGTAAATATGGAGATTTAGCCCTATAAACATGGTACAGCTGCTTCTGAAAACATGGAGATGTATCCCTGAAAACATGGTTCAGCTGCTTCTGTAAATATAAATATGCATGACTAAACCCGGTTCAGCTGCCTTTGTAAATATGGAGATGTCTCCCTGTAAACCTGAGATGTATTCCTGTAAACCTGGTTCAGCTGCTTCTGTAAACATGGAGATAATTATATCACTGTAAACATGGTTCAGCCTCTACAGTAAATATGGAGATGTATCCTTGTAAACATGGTTCAGCTGCTTCTGTAAATATGGAGATGTATCCTTGTCAACAAGGTTCAGCTGTTTCTGTAAATATGGATATGCATGACTATAAACATAGTTCAGCTGCTTTTGTAAATATAGGTATGCATGCCTATAAACATGGTTCAGCTGCTTTTGTAAATATGGAGATATATCCCTGTAAACATGGTTCAGCTGCTTCATTAAACATGTGTTATAGAAATATGTTATTAATAGATTCTTCTGGAATAGTGATTTATGAATTTTTGTAAATTCCCAAGTATTTCTGTACTTCGTTATTACCTTGATTTTACACTTACAGCAAATTATTTGAGGAAAGAAACAAATCATCATGTTAGATGTAAATTTCAAGCGAATCTGTTTACTGTTTATGAAGACATTAGACGCAATTCTTACAATAATATCAAGTATCTAGACCTAGCAGCAATAAAATGTTATGGAAAAGTAGAAATACCTTCACAGTTTCTGCCTCTGAAACCATCATTACAACTGCATGTGTAATTGTCTGCACCCTCTACACATGTACCATTATTCTTACAAGGGTCTGTACTACACCCGTCTAATTCTGTATGACAATAATATGTTATTACATCATTCTTTCGGAAGAGAGATTTACAGTTTTTTATAAATTCCTAACTATTTCTGTAGTTTGTTATTTCCTTGAATACATGCAGCGTATTTAAAGGAGGAAAAAAAAACAAAATATCATGTTGGATGTAAATTTTAAGCCAATCTGTTCACTTTTACAAAGACATTAGACATAGCTCTTACAATCAAATCAAGTATCAAGATCCAGTCAGCAGGTTGTAACATAAAAGTACAAATACTTTCAAAGTCATTTCTACATGTTTATTTTAATGCTTTCATAAAAATATTTAGCAATGCTAAGAGCAGCAATGTAAAAATGGAGTTAACACTATGGGTATAGAACTACCCAATGAAGAAACTGCTACATCAAACTTGCTGTTTCAGAGAAGATTTTGAAAGTGAACATCATATACAAATGCAGAAAAATTTTAATTTACTGCTACTTAAAAATTTATCGAAAGTGACTATATTCTTTAATGGCAATAAATTTGGATGAATCATTATAATATGATAAAACTTGGTAAAGTGACACCAAAGGAACAAAGAGGCATTTTGTGAAATAACATCAAAATAAATTTCTAAAGGTCTTCACTATAAATATGTAGGGAAAATTGATCATGTTCTCTGTTATCTATTTTGAAATGAAAAGGAGCAATTTGAAGAAAAGTCTTGATAGAAAATCAGCAGAGGAACATTTGAGACAACAAAACTTCTTTTCGGACTAAATCTTCACTCACAATTTTTTTATCTACTTCCCTTTAGGTCACAAAGCAAGAAATATCAGTAGTTTGAGTCTGATGTACATTTATCTGAGTTTGAATCTGATAAACCTTTACCTTGGTTTGAGTTAGATGAACCAATACTTTGATTTGAGTTTGATGAACCTTTACCCGAGTTTGAGTCTGATGAACCTTTACATGAGTTTGAGTCTGATGAACCATTACCTTGGTTTGAGTCTGATGAACCTTTACCTGAGTTTGAGTCTGATGAACCTTTACCCGAGTTTGAATCTGATAAAACTTTACCTTGGTTTGAGTCTGATGAACCTTTCCCCGAGTTTGAGTCTGATGAACCTTTACCTGGGCTTGAGTCTGATGAACTTTTACCTGCGTTTGAGTCTGATGAACATTTACCTGGGTTTGAGTCTGATGAACCTTTACCTTAGTTTGAGTCTAATGAACCATTACCGTGGTTTGAGTCTGATAAACTTTTACCTGGGTTCGAGTCTGATGAACCTTTACCCGAGTTAGAGTCTGATGAACCTTTACCTGGGTTTGAGTCTGATTAACTTTTACCAGTGTTTGAGTCTGATGAACTTTTACCTGGGTTTGAGTCTGATGAACCGTTACCTGGGATTGAGTCTGATGAACCATTACCTGGGCTTGAGTCTGATGAACTTTTACCTGCGTTTGAGTCTGATGAACATTTACCTAGGTTTGAGTCTAATGAACCTTTACCTTAGTTTGAGTCTAATGAACCATTACCGTGGTTTGAGTCTGATAAACTTTTACCTGGGTTCGAGTCTGATGAACCTTTACCCGAGTTAGAGTCTGATGAACCTTTACCTGGGTTTGAGTCTGATTAACTTTTACCAGTGTTTGAGTCTGATGAACTTTTACCTGGGTTTGAGTCTGATGAACCGTTACCTGGGATTGAGTCTGATGAACCTTTACCTTGGTTTGAGTCTGATGAAACCTTTACCTGAGTTCGAGTCTGATGAACCTTTACCGGAGTCTGAGTCTGATGAACTTTTACCTCATTTTGAGTCTGATGGATCTTTACCTGAGTTTGAGTCTGATTAACTTTTACCAGTGTTTGAGTCTGATGAACTTTTACCGGAGTTTGAGTCTGATGAACTTTTACCCGAGTTTGAGTCTGATGAACCTTTACCTGGGTTTGAATCTGATGAAACCTTTACCTGAGTTCGAGTCTGATGAACCTTTACCGGAGTCTGAGTCTGATGAACCTTTGCCTGAGTCTGAGTCTGATGAATCTTTACCGGAGTTTGAGTCCGATGAAGTTTTACCTGCGTTTGAGTCTGATGAACATTTACCTGGGTTTAAGTCTGATGAATCATCGTCCGAGTCCGGGTTGCTTGATTCACTTCGCGGCTCAGGCTGACCCTGCACATGTCTGTGAAACATTTGCACATAAAAAGTGGTTTGAGCAAACTGCCATTTTCTACATAATTTAGTTTAACATAAAATTAAACTTTAATTCAGATTATTCCATGCAAAAATATTTTGGGAAACAGCAAGACTGACAGACCAACAGATGAACATAAAATAACAAGAAAACATCCACTTACATCCGAACCCTTATCATGCTGGACACGATTGATTCTGCCTTTACAACCAGTGTAGATCATAATCAGCCTGCAGATCCGTGCAGTCTGACCATGATCTGCACTGTTCGCCATTAAGTCAGTAATTTAGCAGGGTAAGGGTTAAGATGCAAATAGTAAATGATAACTGAAACAAGGTCATTTCACATAATAACAAAAAAAGTCTTGATAATTGAAATATTTGCCTCATTAAAATTAATATATTTTTCTCACTTTAACATGTTGTGTCTGGAACAGGAAATAATTATTTCTTTAAATTTTCTTAAATTTTATACACTTATTTGTTTGAAATAAGGAGCCAGAGTGAACAAAACTCAGTAGTCTGGCAACAAGGCTTGCAACAAGCAACAAAATCACATTCATCAAAGAGAATACACAAGTTGGTACTTACCTAGAAATTCTTCTTCCTTGTGGACACTGAAGTACAGCATAATATAAGACTTTTTAGCACGTTTGAATCGTGTAATAGATCAATGCATAATTCAAAATAATGTGTCTTAGCTAGTCTTAGTCAGTGGCGAAAGGCTGTTCTTCTTTACAGAAATACAGAAAATATTTCTGAGGTTTTGATATATTCTTGGAATTTAATAAGTCATTTATTTGAGTTCAAAAGACCATATGACAATGTAAGTACTTCATTCGCTAAGCATATTGTAGAAACATACCTCTGTATTTGAAGCACATCCAGGAATGGGCTTGGCATCTGCAGCAGTCTCAGGACCTGTGAAAATGGTTATAGCACATGCTAAGAATATAACCTGAAATATAAATAAAAACTTTAAAGAAGCAAATAGAACAAGCAAATTCATTTAATTGGTATTACCCACAATGTAGGATAAAGTTTTACCCTTAAAATGCATTGTCTGCAGAGATAAAGCATTGCATGCAGCTTAATTTTGGACATTATGAAAGCTACCGGTTATACCGAGTTTAGTTGCAATTTTTCATTGCTAACTAAATTATCGATCGAAAACCATTTCCTATATTTAGTAAGCATGACTTTGACACACGCTAACTAAACTACAATCAAAAACATTATTCCCTCTAAAAGCTTCCTATTTAGCTGGTTTGGTTTGCTTACCTCAATTCTAACTGAAATTATTATAGGGCAATGGCAATGGCAATCGGTAACACCAATGGATGCTCCCCAAAGCAAATATCAGAAATGTGTGTGTGTGTGTGTGTGTGTGTGTGTGTGTGCGCGCGCGCGCGCGCGCGTGTGTGTGTGTGTGCGGGGGGTGGGGGTGGGGGCCGGTTGGCAATTCAAAAAAAGGTCATATAGTTATGGTTCTTATTTATTGAAGTCAATCCTTTATTTGGTTTCTTCCAGGTTATTCTCCAGACAATCTTTTATACATAACTTGATAAGGGAGATAATAAAAATTGGGTGATCTAGAGTTATTGTTTACATGTACTGCACTCCCCCACAATGTGTTCTATACGAATAAGCATCTCTTATAGTTAAGGAGAGAATTGCTCTGGACAAACTTTTTAACATAAAGTTTTGTTATAAGGTGGTGATTATATTGTTTGAAATTTGAAAACAACAGGAATGACCACTTAAAAACAAAGATTTGTGTGGTTATGGAATGAACACAGTGGACTTATTTTGTCTTAGACCACACCCGAGGTATTAGTGAAGAAAATGCCTAATGTGAAAAGCGTTCATTAACAAATCTATATAAACTATACATGAAAAGAAGCACGAAGAAAACATATGAAAGCATAATGTCAGTTGTATGAAGGCAGATCCCTCCTACAGACAAAAGAAACTTGTACAAAAGAGATACCAAATGTATTATTTCAGGACTTTTCCTGTCATTTATTAACAGCTGTGTGCCTTTATACTTTTCTATCATTTGAAAAATGAACCTGTACTAGTCATGCAGAGCTGTCTGTCTCCAAATAATGTTGGGATTGGGGCGGCAGATATTCTAAACATTAGTTTATATACATTTTTTTATTTGACCAGTTTCTAATGACTACATGTTTATTGAATGCAAATTCAGTGTAGCATTAAGAAAAGTGCTGCGATCATCATATAACTCTGTAAGACTTGAAGTTTGATAAATCAATTTTCAATTAATGATAGTTGTTCATTCATTCTCTGATAACTGTTCATTTATCAAATTATATTTTATATTACACGTATATAAAACACAACTTACAGCACAATGTAATATCAGTTTCATGGTTGATTACAAAGTGAACAATCAGTCTGGCTTTAGGATATCTGTAAAAAGATGTATTGCTGAAAATAGAAAGCAATATACTGTTAAAAGCATTTTTCTTCATAAAGGTATATTGGAGGGAATCATGAACCGAAGAATTTTCGACATAAAAGTACTTCTTCCTGTATAATTCATGTATATATGAAAGTTTCACAATTTTGCTAACTCCTAAGTCATAGGTATGGATAATTGCTGAAAAATTGCTACAGAATACAATTATTGTATATTGGCTTTCTTAATTCATAAATGTAGTAATACAAGTAACAGCTGAAAAGTACTTAATACACATATGGAGAATACACAAACAAACATGGAAATTCCACGAAAAACAGGTTTTAAAACTGCATCAAGTCAAAAGGTTCTGTTTAAAAATAGGGTCATTATTACTTGTTACAAGTGTTTCCATGTATTTTCAGGAAAATCCAGATTGGACAAGTATCGTTCATTCAATTTGACAATTCAAACAACTGTCAGACAGAATAAAGATATCATAAAATAAATACAACAAGAGAAAACAAAGAGCTACGTTCAACAAACGCTTGATGCCCCCCTGTGGCATCCTTGTCAATAGATTTTGCACCTTAATGTTCAGGTAACTCTAAGTCCAAAATAAGGTCAAGGTCAAGGTCAAAGTGACAGGTGATGTCTGAAGATGAGGAATGGTCAAAGGTTACATCTGCATTAGTATAAGTCATTCTAGTAAGGGGTATTGGTGCTAGAGGAAACGGTCCCATCTAGTTAACCTTGTATGGCCGGAAGGACGAACAAACGGACGGATGGACAGACGGGACAATCACTATATGCCTCCCGCATCAGTAGATGCCGGGGGCATAAAAATCATTGAGGAAAGCATACACATTTTATTTTGCTGTTGGATTTAACGTCACACTAGCGGAAGCCCCTCCATGCATTACCGGTATTTCATCACAGGCCGGCTACTGACGAGAACCAACAACCTTCCATAAGCCAGCTGGATGGCTTTCCAACACGAGGAAGTCATCTAGCTGTCTTATGTGGTTAATTAAAGCCCTTCTGTCTTCATTAACACAGTTTGGGGCTAATGCCTTTCACAGTATGGTTCCAGTAAACAGGGTTCATTGTTTATTGCGATAATTCAGTCTACCTTAAAACTGTACCAGTAAATGAGAAGACGGAACAGTGTACATGTATCTATCTTATCATCAAACGTTTACTTAAATATTAAAATATTAAGTGAAAACTTTATAATATTATTTATTATATACCTATATAAATTCTGTAAATCATCGGCTTGTATTTCACAATTAAATATGAACAGACAGACAAAAATTCCGTATTGTACCTTTTAAATTCCGTATTGTACCTTCCGTATTGTATGCTGCCGGACTATTTTCATTAATATGCATGACCCGACACATTTCTATAAATAGCGCACATAAAAACTTTAAGAACAAAACAAGAATCTAAATGGTAAAGGTATATAATAAAAGGGTCATTATTACAGTAGCTAGATCTGGGACTTTGTATTCGGCTCTCGTGGATTTTGCAAGGTCGGATCACACTCAGCGCTTGCGCGCCTCGTGAGATCCGATCTGGCAAAATCCACTCGAGCCGAATACTGCATCCCAGATCAAGCTACTGTTATAATAACCCTATTATATTGGCACTTTTTGTTATTATCTAAAATAAAAAAAAAATGTTTTTTGTTCAAGTTTATTTGGAAATATTTTACAATTTTAACATGTTTTTTTTGGAAGAAAAGAATGTTTTTTCTTTGTTTTCTGTTGTTGTTTTTTTTTTGTGTGTTTTTTTTTTAATTATTCTAGCATAAAACTGCTGTTCTTGTCACTTTTCGGGGGTGTTTTAACAGGAGAGAAAACGTGTGTTAACAGAGAGATTCTCGCGCTCGCGTGCTGTTATAACACCTTTTTATATATGCGCGTTCTGTGGCAAAGCGTAAACGTCATTCGGTCCCAAAACGGATAATTCAAAACGAAATGACGTCAACGTAAAAAAAAACAACTCAGACATTCCCGCGCATTTCGTGGAAATTTAATGACGTTGAGTGACATTGTATTCATTTATCAGTTTTTACGCTTTTTATGCTAGAATAGCGTTAGCGCATGTTCATTTCGTGTTATAACATTTGCAGAATCCCTCGGGATTCTGCAGATGTTATAACACGAAAAAACATGCGTTATTCCTACATTCTAGTTCTATCTGGTTTAAATTAACAACTTTAATCTCCTAAAAAAGGATGCTTTTTTAAGTCTTGACATTATTCAGAGTGAATTTTAAATAAAATCTGGTTATGTTTGTTTGAGTTGTGCACAAATTCAAAATGGATTTTTAAAGAAAAAATGTGAGATCCACACGTCTAAATTTTTATTTTGACTGCTGTCTGAATATTTCACAGAACATTTGTCTCCGCTAGAAAACCTCACGTGCATTAAAAGCATGAAAAAAAGGTATGCAACCGATGATATTTTGTTGGTTTGTTTGCTTGTTTTCGGTTTAATGCCGTTTTTCAACAGTATATCAGTCATGTAATGGCAGACAGTGAACCTAACCAGTGTTCCTTGATTCTGTACCATTACAAACATGTTCTCCGCAATTAATGCCAACTCCCCCAATTGAATCGGAGGTGGAGGACGAATTATTTCAGACACTATTGTCTTTTATCAAATCGTTACCGAAAACATATGCCCCGCCTGGGGATCGAACTCACGGTCCCGCGATCCATAGACCAACGCTCTCCCTACTGAGCTGAGCGGGCGGGCAGACCTATAATGTTGAAGCTAACATTTGGCATATAATAGAACATGATAATTTGAATTTATCCCATTATATTAATATGTTATATTCCAATAACGGTGATTGCATTATTTTATTTTTTTTTTGTAATAAGTGTATATATATGATCACCCTCCATTGTATGACTTTTTTCATTATTATGAAACTGTCAAATGCTGTTTCTCAATAAAACAAAATTTTCCAGTTTTCACAAGACCTGTGGTTTATATAATAATAGCAACAATTATTATCATTATCAATATTATTGGTAATTATTATCATTTTACATTCACTGAAGAAAAATTGATTTTGTCACAAAATTTCATCCTCTGTCATCTTTTACAGAAAGAAAAGTGACTGTTAGCCATTATCACAAATTTTAAAGGCCAGGGCCTCAATGAAACAATGAAAGGCCTGTCTTTGCCAGATGAACAAAATGCTAAAATTAATTATGTACATTCCAAAAGCATTCTGTACAGGAAGAAATAAAAAAATATTTGGTACTTTTATACACATTTTTGATGTCATTTGATAACACATTTAAATTAATAGGTATATTGTAACAAGTTCAAGTCTGATAAAAATGAAAATTAAGGAATTTAGAGAGAGAGAGAGAGAGAGAGAGAGAGAGGGAGAGAGAGAGAGCAGCTTTTTTAAAGGAATTTCCTTTTATTTTTTATTTATTTTATTTTATTTTTTTTTTTGTTTTTTTCGTTTGAACTCTTTTTAAAGAAGACAAATGAAATTTTAGGAATTTACGGGCATACACTATGCCAAAGAATGCCCGCGCAGCATTATGTCGACTTTTTTTTTCAGGGGCATGCCCCTGTGCCTACACACTGTTTTTTGCAAGGCTGATATTATTTCATTTTTCATGGTGTCATTTTAATCAGGCATGCAAACTTATTTCATGTTAGATAATTATATCTTATTATATTAAACAGATTGTTACTGACTAAAAGGTATTTTGTCTCCAATTTCATAATTATTTATCTTTTGCCACTGAAATTATTTTCAAGTAAAATGTTACTTTGAATGCTACACAAGTTTAATCTTCATTGAAAACCAGTTTGACAACTTTAATATTAAAATATATAAACCAGCAGGTTTAATAAAAAGATAACATTTTCCTGAACCTTAACAGTGTTGAATTTCTGCAAAACAAAGAACAAAATTACTTTAGCCATTAATATGGAACGTTGAAGAAAGAAAACAAGAAATGAAAACTTACCTTTAAAAAGATATTGAAGACAGATATAATTTCTGTTGCTAGGAGACAATCCTAAAATATTTTAAGACACACCGTTTATCCTAAGTAAAATATAAATTTAAAGAAATTTATTAGAAGTATATATTCCTGAATTTACCAAAGCTAATACGAATTCTGCGTCAGGCTTCAATGGTAGCAAGCAGTGAAATGCTCCTTTGCATGTTCGTAATATTTGTTCAAATACAGACTTTCCCGTTAAAATTTGCATTAAACCTCGACAATTTGCATTAAACGTAGACAATAACATAACAAACAACAACACCTGGTGATGTCTCATGGTCACACACACTGTTATTGGACAAGGACAGACAACAACGCAGAATCTTTACAGTCACTATAGATTTGGTTTAAACAATATTTTATTAATCACAATTCATTTACAACATGTATATATATATCAAAAAAGCATACAGGATTGAGTAGGAAGCTGAAAGCTTATTTGAAACCCTCTCCTCAAATATTTACGTTTAGCATGTTAAATCACGGTAACTTATAAAGTGATTGATAATGTAAATTGCTTGCAGTTTATTCATCTACATTTGTTTTGTTCTTAATATAGGTTTTTAGGTTATAACCACGTTACGCGTATGAACGCAAAAACAAAATAGGAAATAATATAACATTAAATTTAAAGTCATAGGTTGTCAATATATTAATTGTTATAAAATGTGTATGTCTATGTGGCAAAGAAAAGAGGTAGGAGGCGAAAAGTAGGAAATTAGAGAAAAAATGAGTTGAATGGTCGCTTTAGAGACTAGCTTGGATTTGAACTTTGTCTGTATACCGTGTGTAAATATATATGGGTTAGTATGGCAGTGCATAGTAATTATGTTTCGAATCTCCTTGTTTTTTGTATGTACTTTTGTATGTGCGTGAATATTGAGCTGCTGTGTGTGTTTGTAATAGAGGTGTTACCATAGTGATATTGTTGAAGAGTTCAGTGCGTTCCATGATATATTTTGGACAAAGAAAGAAATAATGATAGGTGTCTTCCGCTTCACCGCATGAGCATAGAGGACTGTTGACAATATTTTTGGAAAAGAGGTGTTCGTTAAGAGAGCTGTAGTCCGAAGCCTACAGTGCAGTATTTGATATTTGCGATCTCCAATATAGTAATGACAAGGAGGTTTGTGTATATCAGCAAATAGTCTTCTTTTGAACGTTGACAAAGTTGGACAGTTTCGAATGTCTGTTGGTAATTGGTTCCAATCAGTTATAGTTGATGGAAGGAAAGAGTTAGCAAAAAGTTGAGTATTACATTGAAAGTTTCTGGTGTTGCTGGCATTTCTAAGATTGTATGCAGAGGCCTGTCCAACAGTGTGAGGAACTAGTGTAGAGAGATACTCCGGAGATAGAAGATTATACATTTTATAGAATAGAATGAGTTTGTGTTTTTGTCTTCTGGTTTTAAGAAGCTCGAATCCAGTGTCTGTGTAGAGATTTTCAAATGAGACTAGCTTTGTTGCACCGGTGATAATTCGACAGGCTTCTAACTGAATTTTCTCAAGTTCTGTCTCTTGTTGTTGGGTTATATTGCTCCACACAACGTCCGAATACTCCAGAAGTGGCCTTATGAATGATAGATAAATAGTTTCAAGTGCTTTTCTATCTAAAATGAATTTTAGGGATCTCATGACGTTTATTCGTTTCCAGGCCTTCTCTTTGATGTTTTCTATATGTTCGTGCCAGCTTCCATCGTTCGAAAATGTAACTCCAAGATGCTTATGGGAATCAACTTCGTTTATTTGGAAACCATTCATAGAGAGAGGAGGATGAATAGGTTTGTTATGTTTGCATGATATAAGAAGAGTCTCTGTTTTTCTTGGATTGAAATCGACCAACCAATCATTCGCCCAGTTTGTGATTTTCAGAAGATCAGAATTAAGAATATCCGCAGCTGCAGTTGGATTATCAACAATGATGTATAGACTTGTGTCGTCAGCAAACAGTTTGATAGTAGAGTTAATGTCCTTGACAATGTCGTTGATGAAAACGATGATGAGAAGAGGACCAAGAATAGAACCTTGAGGGACACCAGCAGAAATAGCAACTGTGTCGGAAGAGCCACCAGGAAGAACCACTTTCTGACTTTTATTTGATAGATAGCCTCGGAACCATTCCAGGAGACTTCCAGAAATTCCTGTAGACTCGAGCTTATGGAGAAGACCTCTATGCCAAACACGGTCAAAAGCTTTGGAGATATCGCAAAAGACTGCACGGACTTCTTTCCCTTCGTCTAGAGCTTGACAGAATGTATTGTATATGGATACTAATTGGTTTGTTGTTGAGTCATTAGGTACAAATCCAGACTGAAGAGAAGAAATTGTGTTATTCTGTAAGAAGAAATTGAATACCCGCTTATGAATAATTTTTTCTAGTGCCTTGCTAATTGTGCTAAGTAATGATATTGGTCTGTAATTTGAAACTAATTGAGGGTCATTCTTTTTGAAAACAGCGCTGACATGTGCTAGTTGAGTCGGCTAAAGGCTGAAAGCCTTTTGACGAGTCCTTGCTATCCAACGATTCTCTAAATGGACCAAATAACACAGTGAAGGGATGTAGTTCCATTAGATTTCTCAAACTTCAAAATGTTCACTGCATGAATGAAGTTAAGTTGTGTCAATTCCCTTTGCTATGACCAATATACGATGTAATCTGTCATATTTATGACTTGTAATTGTGCAATACTCGAATGTAACTCATTAAGCATAAATGTGCATTTTAAGAATTGCGCAGGCTTACAAAGCTTGGGTAACATCCAGCGAAAGACAAAAAAAACGTTCCACAGGGCTCCAGATAAGATGCGTATTAGCGTAAATTACGTATAGAAATAATGCAAATACGCATGTCTAATAATTTCTAAGCGTATAAAAACGTATATAAAATTACAGAAACGCACACAATGCTTTTTTAAAAACAAAATCTGAATCGTCTGGATGCGTTAGGTAACATAGCCGATCAGCCTTAATTCTCCCACATTGAACGTAAACACGCATCGTATGATTTCTATAAACTTTGCGTGGGTTGAATTTTGCAGTCAGTAAACGGATAAATTATCGGAAGAAGAAGCTCTTACTGGTTTGTTTAGTTACTACTGATATTAAAAATGATTTTAATTCTTATTTTTCGAGAAATAAACAAATCGGCGAAACATTAAATTGTATTTTCTTGTAGTTTTTGAAATCGAAAGTAGATCGTCTATGTTTGGCTGCTTTCACGAAACGAAACAACTTTTTTTATGAAAAGATTTAAATAAGAGGTAATTTAACCGTAAACTTCAATGTCAGATACTGCCAATTGCTGCTAAATGTCTTCGTATCATCACAATTTGTAAAACATATTGTTCAAACTGGAGAAAAGTGTAATCGTATCCGGATATAATATTTTGGGTAAATATCGAGCTGTGTTATGAAATTTTAAGAAAAAAACTAAAAACAAACTGAAACTGGTAGACTATACTGTCAGTACATCAATCATTAGCCGACTCAGGCCATTCAGGCGTTTGATTTCCATTGTGATGGAACTCTGCCGTTGCTTAGTGATTTGTTGAAAAGTTTGCAAAGTGGTTGTGACAGTTGGTGCGATAGTTCCTTTAGAATTCTATTATTTACATTGTCCGGTCCAGAAGCCTTTCCAATTGATAATGATTTTAATGTAGTAACTACTTCATCACTATAGATTTTATATGGAAAGCGAGTGAGTTGGGTTTTACAGCGAATCTACACAAAAAAGTCATATATCGCCCATCTTATAAAATATGTTTCTTTTTGTACAAACAACATTTGTGTTATTATACTGAGGACACTTTCTCCTTTTCTCGAGATTATATGTGAAATTGCACATTATTCACAAAAAAAAAAAAAACGAGCAAAATGGCATTTCAAAATTGGACATCAAAATTTCAAAAAGAACATGAAATTATAGCTAACAGTAAAAATCAAAACTGAGTCTGCGCCACAATACAATTTTTCACTTGATTTAACAATGTTTTAAATAAGAACCTAGAACTGTTTATATGTTGGAAGGCAAATTAAATTGGAAATGGGCAGGTCTTTTTGGCTGTTCTATTTAGATGTGGAAAAGATCCATAACCTGACATTTATTTTGGTTTTCTGGGAGTCATGGAAAGTAGTCACCACTTAGTTTTGTTTGTTTGTTTTGGGTTTAACACCGTTTTTCAACAGTATTTCAACCTAGTTTTGTAGCAAGCTACTGTTATATTATATAGACCTAAGCATTAAATGCTATCATACACATCTATACAGGTATAAACCATATTTGGACTTCTTGCCAATCATCCGAGACTGGCTAACATGGGTCATGGATACTTTGCAATAAGTCCCAACTATTGGGTCATGGATACTTTGCAATAAGTCCCAACGTGTTCTTTGATTTGCATGAAGTCCAAATGTTGCTTATACCTATCAAAACCCACAAAAAAACTTCTCAATTTTTCAAAAATGATTAAGAGGATTTAACTGCTTGTGTAAACTGGAATTAGTGATTTTATCAAAGTTCCCTCAGTGCTTGAAATAGTATCTGAAGGTGCAGCGGGATCTTCCTTCATATTGGATGTCAAAGAAGGAGCTCATTTGAATATTTACTGCTAGACTGACATCAGAGTCCTTTAAAATAAATATCTTTGCCATAAAATCCTCCCAAATTGCATTTTCTGAAAAAGAAATTACAATATCTCGTAATCTTATCTAAAAATCTGCTGAGATTAGCCGAAAGAGAAAAGGGTATTCATAGAAAATATCTGTGTTATTACGGAGAAACAAATAAGTTTTATTAAAAATTACTTGATCTCAATGGACTTTGTAAGTCTAAATTACTGTATGAAGTCATCACAACCATTATCAGTTTGTAAGTCTAAATTACTGGATGTCATCACAACCATAGTTTGTAAGTCTAAATTACTGCATGGAGTCATCACAACCATAGTTTGCAAGTCTAAATTACTGCATGAAGTCATCACAACCATAGTTTGTAAGTCTAAATTATTGCATGAAGTCATCACTACCATGGTTTGTAAGTCTAAATTACTGCATGAAGTCATCACTACCATAGTTTTACCATAAAATGAAACTTTATTTTCAAGATGAAATTAATATGGCGTAGATCTTCAAACTTCAAATAGACGGTCTACAGGAAATACCAGCTCCTGAATCACTGACTCCATTGTCTAAAACAGATAAAACCATCAGGGAAGACGGCATATATCCGAGTAAACATAAGGCAGCGAGTGAGTGTATGCTGTAAAACGAGTAAATGTTAACTTAACATTGGATACTCCTCAAAAGAATACTCAAGAGGTATCAAAACTACTAATTTTCCTATTTTGTAGCATTTAATGACCAGGGTATCATCAGTACTAGCTCTATCTTGTTCCAGTACCTGTATCTTGTACTGTCGTCACAACGACTGCATGCTTTGTTTTGTACTAAGAAGAATTTCTTAGTAGCTTTCTGCACGGGGGTAGGGATAGGGGAAAGTCCACAGTACCAATACAGACATTATTTTCCCTACAGGTTAGCAACCAGGATAGAACCACAGATATTCTTGCATGGCAACCAAGCGACTAGTGATACAACATCAGTGGCCTTAACCACTCGGCAACTGAGACCATTGCTCCTGGTTCAACCCATTGCAGCTTACTTTTCATCTTGTAAGATACATTTGTATATACAAAACTACATTTGATATTCAAATCAAGTTTATTGATCAAAGGTATGTCTACTTTATGATATTGACTTCTTATATAGATCAATATAATACACCATGAGTAATAACTATTAATCACATTACACAGCAACATTTTCATATATTCTGTTAGATTTATTGAAAGAACAAAAAGACTGACCCATTACTGTTACATAGAGTTAGATCCCTCAAATGGAAATGTGTAATTTATAACTTTAAAATTTATGAAATCTTGTAATCTCCCTTTAATACAGAAGTGTTAAAAAAGTGAGTTATTTATTTTAATTTCAATATAATTCCACATTCAATTTGTACATTTGCATTTTATATACATATTGGAATATTTCAACTACCTGAAGCAAAAAGCAAGTTTTGAAACAACTTGTAGCTTTGGAATTAATTAAGAAATAATATTTCCCAATCGTGGTTTATCGTAGAATAACCCGTGTTTTGTGTTCTTATGCGTAAGAATATATCACGAAGGCTGTAGGCCTGAGTAATATATTGTTTTGCATAAGAACGAAAAACTCGGGTTATTCTACAATAAATCACACTAGTTCAACTTGTTATTATATTAGTAAATCTTTCTAGAATCCATGTTGCAAATGAAAACTAGCTTGTTCCTTGCACCATGCAGTGGAAATAACTTCTCAGGCTTTTCAGATAGCTGTTAAATTATATCCCTTGCTTTGTTGAAACAAAGAATGACTCAATTAAATTGAAATAAAAACTGTTTGTTTGACAATATGATACCAACAATGTTGGATGGTCCCGAGTATCAAGCATGCTGGGAACTTAATGCATTCTTTTAAATTCAACAGCCATAAGCAATATTTTCAGTTTTAAGATCACTGTGACCTTAACCTTTGATATTCTGACATTAAAATAAATAGGTACATCTATTGACCACGGGCAGTCATCTTATGAAGTTTGGCCACTATAGCCCAATGCTCATGTCTGACTGAGCAAAACCCCTTTCAGTTGCAAGGTAAATTTAACATTTACCTTTGACCTTCTAACCTCCAAGATACTAGCAATCGAGATCATTATCTGACCAAGGCCAATTATACAATCACACAACTTGCTAATGATAACATGAACATAAACCCATATAATTTGGAAGCCTCTAGAATGATTAACAGATCTATGGCTTAATTGAGACTGTTCATGAAAAATAATAAAACACCCTTAATGTTCCAAAGCACTTACTCAAAAGGAAGTCTATCATAAAATCACACTGACAGGACTATGATCGCAAATGACTTGATACAACATCATGACCAAACACGGGGGACATTTTTGCGGCCGCTTAACAGATATAATAGCAGACTCGGTTTAACTGGCCTATTCATAAAACAACATGTGCACGATTATGAAAAGTGTAACGCTCCCTCTGGGCTTAAGCAGAACTCTCATTATCAAAGTACATTGAATCTAAAGAAATACAAATAACAAATGAATGAAGTAGATCTATTGCCATGCAATACAAAATCCCCTACTGGAAGACGACTAATTTTTTTCTGCTGCAGTTTAGATCATGAAGATGCTTTTGTAGAAAAGCACATGTCTCCCCCAGAGTACAGTAGTAATAGGCAAGAAGCCAAAAACGGAAAATCCCTGTATTTTGCTTTAGACACTCTAAATGTGCAGGTTTTCCTACCGTATATGGGTACTTCTAATAACAGAAATGTTTACAACACTTTAAATTTTTCTTCAATAATTTTATAACAAAGAGGTGGATAAAAAGGATGTTCTTATTCAAAAGCATTACAATTTGAACACAAAACATATATGAGAAAATGGTATGATTTATGATCAGTTTGCTACTAAATAACAGTAAGGATACACTCAAGGACTTTAAAACGCCTCATCAGTGCATTTGTAAAATTTGATTCAAGAAGACAATCGTATTCAAATGTATAACAGATTAAGTATAATGGTGCTAAACGAAGCGTGACTACTGTTCATTAAGTTCATATTCGGATAACTTTTATTCGGATATCTGTTCCCGTCGCTGAATAGGAATAGCAAATACCTGTTTGTCTTTATATTGTTAATAGATAAACAAAATGGCCATTTTGTCAAATAGTAAAAAGGTTTAATTGATTTTTGCATGCCAATGTAGGTGTTGTTGACCGATATAAGAGGTTGGGGATTGATTTTAAATGTTAGGAAATTTTGATGAATACGTTGCTAATGAGCTAGTTATTGACGCCAACATGTAATAACATTTAATTTTTAGCTCCACTATTCGGAGAATAGGGGGGCTATACTACTCGCTCCGGCGTCGGCGTGACCCTTCTTGGTTAAAGTTTTTCGGCAACCTTTGTTTTTCTGTCATATCTTTGTTACTATTGCCTATATCTTACTGTAACTTCACATAAACATTGTCCAGTATACAAACAATGTATGTGTATGGGCTGAGCCCATTATTCTCATGGTCAAGGTCACCAAGGTCTTATACTTAGATTATTTTTAAGGTTAAAGTTTTTCGGCAACCTTTGTTTTTCTGTCATATCTTTGTTACTATTGCTTATATCTTACTGTACCTTCACATAAACATTGTCCAGTATACAAACAATGTATGTGTATGGGCTGAGCCCATTATAGCCAAGGTCAAGGTCACCAAGCTGTTATACTTAGATTATTTTGAAGGTTAAAGTTTTTTGGCAACCTTTGTTTTTCTGTCATATCTTTGTTACTATTGCTTACTTACTGTAATTTCACATAAACATTGTCCAGTATACAAACAAAGTATGTGTATGGGCTGAGCCCATTATACCGCAAGGTCACCAAGCTGTTATACTTAGATTATTTTTAAGGTTAAAGTTTTTCGGCAACCTTTGTTTTTCAGTCATATCTTTGTTACTGTTGCTTATATCTTACTGTACCTTTACATAAACATTGTCCAGCATACAAACAAAGTATGTATAGGGACAGGGCCCATTATACCCAAGGTCAAGGTCACCATGGTCTTATACTTAGGTTATTTTTAAGGTTAAAGTTTTTTGGCAACCTTTGTATTTCTGTCATATCTTTGTTACTATTGCTTACTTACTGTAATTTCACATAAACATTGTCCAGTATACAAACAAAGTATGTGTATGGGCTGAGCCCATTATACCCAAGGTCAAGGTCACCAAGCTGTTATACTTATATTATTTTTAAGGTTAAAGTTTTTCGGCAACCTTTGTTTTTCAGTCATATCTTTGTTACTGTTGCTTATATCTTACTGTACCTTTACATAAACACTGTCTAGCATACAAACAATGAATGTATAGGGACAGGGCCCATTATACCCAAGGTCAAGGTCACCATGGTCTTATACTTAGGTTATTTTTAAGGTTAAAGTTTTTCGGCAACCTTTGTTTTTTCTGTCATATCTTTGTTACTTTTGCTTATATCATACTGTAAGTTCACATAAACATTGTCCAGCATACATACAAAGTATGTGTAGGGGCTGGGACCATTATACCCAAGGTCAAGGTCACCAAGGAGTTAAACTTTGAATTATTTTCATGTTAAATTTTTTTCGAAAGCTTCGTTTATAGACATATCTTTGGTACTTTAAAAGATTTAAAATACTTGAAATTAAAAGTATTTGTTTATAATCGTCTGCATGTGTGGCTACATACCCCATAACTCTAATTGTGTTTTTGACAGAATTATGCCCCTTTTATACTTAAACGTTTTTGCAATCTTCGCTTTCTGGATACTACTTTAATGCAATATAAGATAAAGACTTGAAACTTAAAATGTATCTTTATCATCATCATCTGCATATATGGTAACAATCCCCATAAATCTGGTTTGTATTTTTGACCGAATCATGCCCCTTTTATACTTAAATTATTTACAAACTTCGTTTTCTGGACATAACTTTGGTACTATATAAGATAATGACTTGAAACTCAAAATATGTCTTTATCATCATCATCTGCATGTGTTGTAATAATCCTAATAACTCAAATTTGTGTATTTGATGGAATTATGCCCCTTAGTGTATCGTCCTTTTAAAGTAGAGGTCTCTTATTCAGACATATATTCATTTTACTATCAAACCCCGAATAGTGGAGCGCGCTGTCTTACGGACAGCTGTTGTTATGCCCGCTGTTCATTTTGCATAAGGTGAGTTATAGAACAAGCTACACTTACATAGGCGGCAACGGTCACGCTTCAAGTATCACACAATATCGGATCAGATTATATGATTGATAACAGGCAAATACGAAAATACGTCAATACATCTTTCAAAAATGAAATAAATTTCATATTTGGATGAGCGTGGGTATATCAAGTGTCACCCCAAATTTACTGTATCAAATTAACTTATCCTTGTGTGTCTTAATATTAAAACACTATTTTTCAAATATGTTATATCCAGTTTGACTTTCCAAAAAGCTATTTGGCGATGGACATTGAACACTTCAGTTTTCGAAGTCGCCAGTACAAACCTCTTAGAGTTTGCATCATTGCTCAATCAAAAACTGGTGGCATCAAAAGTTGAAAGCTCTGGGTCCAAAGCACTCTTTCATATGCATGTCTGTATGGGACTCCTCCTTTGACATTCTCATAGAAAAAACTCTGATAAAGGTGAGAATGATTGTAGTCTGCGCATCTTTTGGATGTTTTTTTTTCCCATGTATGTTTGATACCTAAGCATTATAGTTGATATACTTTCAGCTCCTTTCTTACACTAACAGGCTGCAACAAAACAGCTTCTCCAAAAACTTGTTCATATCTGCATTGACGTATCCATGGTGCACCTTTGTCCAGACTGAACTGTAATTTGTCAGCTGTTTGGCAACAGCTGTCTTTCCAATGCCACTTAGCTTGGAGTTCTTTTTGCATCCAGACAGACATAGCATGAGCAGCTAATAACTAGGGTATAAAGGATGATTTTTTTTATGTACCTTACATGTAGCTTCAGTTTTCACTATCGTCCACTGAGCACCAATTCCTTCAATCACTATTCATATTCTGCACAAGCATCTTAAAGATATAAATGGAAGTTGTCACTAATAGAGTAGATTTAATGGCTAGCAAGGAGGACGTTGATGTCATTATTCCACAGCAGTTGGCGTGTGAGCAGAATTTGTGACAATGACTTGTGATGACACATTCAGATTTCTTTTGATGGTGCACTTATACGTTTCGTTGGTGCACTTTTATACATTAAAGGATTTGTCATGCTCTCTGCTGATGAAGTAAACTGTGTTCAGCAGACAATAACGGATATTGTAGCAACATTTAAGACTATAAGGATCTTATATGACTGCCTGTGTAAGACAGAGTTTTCCCAACTGGAATGAAAAACCGAGCACTACGTTATAATACGACGTCAAATTATGACGTCAATATGCTTACATGTTCTCCAGCCCGTCTTTCCCTGCGTGGTGGCAAAAAACTTTCAGTTATTACATTCCACCTCTTAGCAGCTCATACCCTGTCTAAATGCAATACTGTTGCCAAACTATGTGGCACTAGAAATGCAACGACTGTCAAACGGATGAAATGAGGATGCATTCTAAACAAACTTGGAGATGTGTATATAAAACAAGGTCTTTGGAGAAATTATCAGTTTTTTAAATTATCTGTTATGAAATGAAAGGGGCTAAAAGGTTGCCCGATACCAGAAATGATTTTGGACATGAAAAATGGGAAACAAAACTACTCAAATGATGTCTTAACAACAATCGATGCCATCTACATTGGAATCGTTTAATGAAAATGTTACAAACACACATACAGACATGTATATGATGGAGTGGTTTGGACCCAGGCCCTTCAAATTTTGATGCTATCACTTTTAGATAGAGCAAGGATCCAAGATGCTTGTACCGACAACAATCCTGATAGACAACCCCCAACCCCGGTCGCAGTTTTGTCCTAAAGTTCATCCTTTCTGGATCAGAACAACCATGTGCAACATATCACTGTCTTTCAGTGGATTACCTCGCCTCGTAAAATATTTTGTAACTGCCATTAAAACTATAGCTGTCAAAAGATTGTCGAAGGATAAAGATGAAATACTCAGTGATGCAGTTGATGATTCTAGAGATTCTGATGGAGAATACAAAAACTTGACAAATTTATACATGCCAATTGTTCAATAGCTCTTTGGAAAGTCAAACAGAATATATCATATAGATAATAGTGCATTTTTTGAACATACATAATACGAAAATAGAACAAGGATCAGTTAATTTTATGCAGTGACATTGTAATGACACTTGATATATTATTACTGGTATTTATAGCAAACTGATAGCAAATCAACTTAATTACTTTTTATATGCATTAAAAATATGTTCAAATTGTAATGCTTTTGAATAAGAATATCCATTTAATTCATGTTATAAAATTACTGAAGAAACATTTAAAGTGTTGAAAACATTTGTAACTATAAGAAATACCCATATACTGTCGAAAAAGTCTGCACATTCAGAATGTTTAATGCAGTATATAAGGATTTTCCCTTTTGGCGGCCATTTTGACCGCCATTTTGGATTTTTCAAATGAATTTCTTCTCTAAATTTTACAGTTGATGTTTATTTTGTTACCTCTAGCTATAAACATAATATTTACATTGCAATCCTGTCCTAATATCCGATAATTTAGGAAATATGTCATCTTGTGCATACTCCAACTTTGGGTTTTTTGGTAAGCATACTGACTATAAGCAATTACTTTCTTATTACTTACTTCAAAACGGAAAAGTGAGAAAGTCTTCTTGTCTGTATATCAATGGGTCAACTTAAATAGTAAAATAATACAGGATGTGATGCCAACAGAAACCAATGGCATTCAACTTACAGTAACAACAGTATTTCACTTCACTGTATCTCTGATATATCTGAATGTACTAGTATTTGACACCCATATCAACAACATCATCTCTGGCAAAGTCAGAATTTCTCACGACTTATTCACCGTTTTACTTCACTATCCAGCATCACCTGTAACAGATCGATATTAAAATCGGAATCACTTGCAACCAACATAGAAATTTACATAACATTCAGATTTCTTTTTTTAATTTCAATGTACTGGGTACAATATTGATAGAAAAATGGTATATGTTTAAATATAAATCATATGCTGAAATTGTAGCAAAACATGTTTTATGATCGAGACCTATGCTCGGGTCCTTTTGAAATGCTAAAAGATATTGACCAACAGTTGGCACGGGATGAGGAGGTGTTTGGGAAAGAGGATATGACCCCAAATGACTACCAAATAAAATTTAAATACTAGTACATGCTTTTTACTACTTTCCAGTAACAGCATTCAAAAATAGCAGCTAGTAAAGTGCAAATATTTGACCAAAATTGACACGTGACCATGCCATATAACGAGACATATTTAGTGAAGGTCTTTCAAGCGATTCATGAAAAGAAGTTGTTAAAAGTTTTTTGTATCTTAACTCTGGTTGCCTCTAAGTAATTTTTAGTATTTTTAGATTTGATCTAGTGACCTGGATTTTTTACTTCAAATGACCTAGTTTCAAACTTTACCAAGATTTAATGAAGATGTAGCAAAAATCGTCTAGCAGGCCTTATTTTACATCAATGTTATAGTCAGTACTCAGACAGAACCATTGGAACAAATTTGAGGACTGCTACAAACCAAGTTGAATGAAAATGCATCAAGAGCTTCGTAAGTTGGTTAAAGGGTTTCCCCCTTAAGGGGTTTTAAGCTCTTAATTTCCTCAAGACTGCGTGCAGTCAAATAAAATTGTTTCATATGATGTAGCCAGGGAGTGAACCTTGAACAGCCTGCTGCACTATTAAGTGAGCGCTCTTAACTGCTAGCTTACGGCGTTAATACATATGAAAATTTTAAGTTAGTAATCATGCCTTTCAACTTAGTAGGCAATTTGTTTTCAACATTTAGAGTGGTATTATATCTCTGAAAAACCGAATTTGCCAGAAATTTGGTTTCAGTGAGATTCATGTGCTGCCTGACCAAATTAGGGTTACAGCAACCTGAACGTACTCTGAAATCTTATCTTTTTCCTTGATGTTGGCTCAAGTGTGAATCAAACACCCAGCTGATGCTAACTAGACATTTGGGAATTAAGATCTATGTGGAGTGTAAACACCTAGGAAGATTGATTTTTCAAGGGGGGTCAACTCAACATAATTTGATTATATTCTGCGCGGTAGGAAAAACAGCCTTTAACGGCAATAAGGTTTGGGTTATTAAATCATCATTATGTAGTAGGTGATATAAATTTGGATTTGCCTTTTTTTTCATTTTTCTGTCAATCAGAGAAAAGTTGTGTTACACATAATCGCCAAAAGTATTAAACAATTGTAACGATCATGAAATTGTATAGGAATTTTATTAAACATTATGAGTTGCAGGACATTTTAGATCATCTAAGTGCTCAAGTTGCACTGTGTCCGTCGTCATCTGCCGTACGCAGTTTCACTGTTAACACTGTAGAGGTTAAACTTTTAGCCAAATCGCAATGAAACATAGGCATAATGGTATGAGGTAACAAATTCTCGACAAAGTTTGAAATCGAGTCATCTTGGCTTTAACACTAGGCAACTAGGTTTAGATTAAAGAAAAGCTTTGTAAATATTATTGATCCATTTTTTTATGCTCCCTGAAGTGGGGGTTGGTGGGGGGTGTATATAGTGGCCACTTTGCCCGTCCGTCCGTCCGTCCGTCACACCTCTTGTCCAGAGGATAACTCAAGAAGTATTGAAGGTACCATGTTGTTATTTAATGGTAGAGTTCATTGATAGGAAATGGATTGACAAGGAATCATAACTCTAGGTGGTCCCATTTTTCGGCGACGCCGTCTAAATTCGTTTTCGTTACCAATGCCACGTGACTTCAGTTTGCAAATCAAACTACTTGATAACGCATTAGAGATAATTTATCAAAATGGAAGATTTATGCAACACTCTGTCTGATTGGACGAGAGTGTCAATTTCTTTCACTCTGTTGATTGTGCTACGCTGAGTGAAATGTAGACAAAGCGTTTATCCTAAACGACGCTGTTCACAGTTTTAAAGCTAACTTTGGCTCAGTATATTTAGCAAGAATATTGATATATCTCAAAATGATAAGTAAGTTTAATAAATATGATAAAAACCTGTTCAATACCAACATTTATCAAATTAAGGAAAGAGCTGAATACGGTCTGCGTATCACATGAATAAGGGTGTGATAAGAGTCTTTTATGTAGAGAAGTGCTTTTTAGAAGATTTTCCTTGTTACAATTGTCAACTGTATATGAAAAGGTTTCTTGCTTTTGTGACTTATTCAGGTTGCATATTAAAATGACTACTTGTTTGCTTTGATATATTTGTTATAAATTATTTAACTGATTTATTATATATGAATATTTTTCTTTAGTATGGTATGCAAATATTGAACTCAGTTGAAATCTGTTTTATTATATATATGCTATATAATGACTGAATCTCGTTAAACTGAAATGAAGGTACGCTGCATACAGTTTATCTATGTGATATGATGGTCAAACTTTGCTTATGAAACAGAAATATTGAAATAATTACAAATGTATGTTTTGCTTGACCTTCACTTTTTTTATAGGTGTGACGTCATTGTCCAAAGATTCATGAATAGCGAATATGCTATTTGTTATAGCGGGATCAGTTGGCCTATTTTAGAAATAAATAAAAATAATAAATAAAAAAATCCTTTAATTGATTTTTTCTCATGCTCATATATTCTAATCAAACTTGATTTGTAGCATCTTTATTAGGCCCGCAGCCAACTTTGTTCAGCTGGGACATTTGACCCCTTTTAGGGGCTGCTAGAGCTAAAACTAGAATTGCCTTTATACAGCGTCTCATGAACAGCTTGGTGGATCTTAGTCATACTTGGTCTGGAGCATCATTATAAGGTCCTCTTCCAAATTTATTTATACAGGAACTTGGGCCCTATTAGGGACCACTATAGCTAAAAGTAGATATGCCTTTCTTCGCATTAACCACTAAAATGTAATGGAGTTTTATCAAACTCGATGTGTAACAATATCGTAAGGTATCCTGCTATTTTGTTACAAATGGGGATAGGGACCAATTTAGCTAAAATATAAACACGTTTAATGACCTCTTCTCATGAACCGCTTCATGAATCTTCATCAAACTACTGCTGTAATTATTCGTCTAAGGATAAACGAAACAAAATTGCAACCCTACGAAACCTTTGCGAAAAATTAAAAGAGAACCATTTAAATTGTTAAAGTGTGGTGTTTAGTTTTGCAATTTGAAAAATGTTAGATGAAAGATGAATGTTAGATGAAAAATTCATAAACTTCTTTCCTTATTACAATTCGCCGACCATCATTTTTAAAGATAGTTCTTGTTTAATTATCATCATTTTTTTGCAAACCTTGTCTGGGACATAAGTCGTATACTATGCAAGATATTAACTTGATACTTCACAAACTGATGGAAGACAGCGAAGAATGTACTGACAAGGAACCATAACTCTAGATGGTCACAGTTTTGAATTATCACCCTTTTTTGAAAATCTTGTCCGGGGCATAACTTGAAAGGTATTTTCATATTTTACGTATTTATAAAGGCCAATGAGAGGGAGTTCATGACAAGAAATTATAACTCTATGTGGTCCCACTTTTGAGTTATCTCCCTTTACGACACTTCTTGTCCGGAGAATAAACAAAAAGGTATTGAAGATACCAAATCGTAACTTTATACAATGATAGACCTCATTGAGAGGAAGTGTAGTGTCAAGGAACCATACCTCTAGTTGGTCCCATTTAATAATAATCTCTCTTTTCTTAAAGATTCTCTGGGGCGTAACTTGAATACTATACAAGATAGATTTCATACTTTACAAACTGATAGAAGTCAGTGAGAAAGAGTATAGTGACAAGGAACCATAAATCTAGGTGGTCCCATTTTTTAATTATCTCCCTTTTTTGAAAACTTCATACTTACATATTCAAAGAGACTGGTGAGTGTGGTACCCCAACTCTTGCTGACCACATTTCTTCTTACGTACTCTCCGTGACTGAAAAGCACTTTAAGCTACAGTAATTTCGGAGAGATCCATCGGTGTTGACGATCGCCTTGTTTCCTATATTGTTTTTTCTTTTGGATCTTTGATAGACCGGGGCAGAAACTTGACTATCTGGGATTAAAAATTGGGTCACGAGGTTATATATCATAGAGAGAAAGAAAAACACTGATAACATTCTACAGGAATTAGTTTCTACTTAATCTTTGGAAACCGGGTCAAATGTAGGTTAACTTTGGAATTGGGTCTAAAAGAAGATTACTAATCCAAACAAAGAAAAGCTAGAGACTGAATAGTTATAGTGTTAATAAAATATCGGTAAAGTCTGAAACTTGGTCATATGTGGTCAATAGGTAGGTAAGTAACCTTAAGCACAGAAAAAAAATCTTAACACTCTAGATGCCACATAAAAACAAGAGCACCGCAATACAAAGCAATATACACACGGAACAAAGTCATGTGACCTTTGACCCCTAAGTGTAATCTTGACCTTGAAGCGAGACATCAAAAATATGCGCTCTGCACGCCGTCTTGGTGTGGTGTACATTTGTGCAAAGTTTCTTTAAAATCCTTCAAACAGTTCAAGAGTTACAGAGCGGATACGAAACAAAGCTATATGACCTTGACCCCTAAGTGTGATCTTGACCTTAAAGCAAGCCATGCGAAACAGGCGTTCTGCACGTCGTCTTGAAAGGTGAGCAATTGTGTCAAGAGTGTTAAATCCTTCAAGAACAAGGCAGTCTGAAAGACAGCTAAATCCCCCGCCACTGCTATGGATAGTGAAAGGGTAAAACCTTTGATTTTAGCTGTGACCTTGAACTTGAACTGACACGGCTGACTCATGAATTCTGCACAACGTCTTGATGAGGTGATCATTTGACCAAAGTTTCATGAAAATCCTTCAAGGGGTTTAGGAGATACAGAGCTGAAACCTTTGACCTTCAGTTGTGATCTTGACCTTGAGTTGACATGGCTGACTCATGAGTTCTTGATGAGGTGATCATTTGACCCAAGTTTGATGAAAATCCTTCAAGGGGTTAAGGAGATACAGAGTGGACACCAAATGTAAGGCTCAAACCTTCGACCCTTAGTTGTGACCTTGACCTTGAGCTGGCATGGTTGACTCATAATTTCTGCACATCGTTCTGATGAGGTAATCATTTGACCAAAGTTTTATAAAATTACTTCAAGGGCTTTAGGAGATATAGAGCAGACACGAAATGGAAGGCTCAAACCTTTGACCTTCAGTTGTGACCTTGACCTTGAGCCGACATGGCTGACTCATAAGTTCTGCACATCGCCTTGATGAGGTGATCTTTTGACCAAAGTTTGATGAAAATCCTTCAAGGGGTTTAGGAGATACAGATCGGACACCAAATGGAAGGTGCAAACCTTTGACCCTAAGTTGTGACCTTGACCTTGAGCCGGCATGACTGACTCATGGGTTCTGCACATCGTCTTGATGAGGTGATCATTTGACCCAAGTTTTGTAAAATTCCTTCAAGGGGTTTAAGAGATATAGAGCGGACACAAAATGGAAGGCTCAAACCTTTGACCTTGACCTTGAGCTGGCATGGCTGACTCATGGGTTCTGCACATCGTCTTGATGAGGTGATCATTTGACCCAAGTTCTATAAAATTCCTTCAAGGGGTTTAGGAGATATAGAGCGGACACAAAATGGCAGGCTCAAACCTTTGACCTTGAGTTGTGACCTTGACCTGACAAGGCTGACTCAAGGGTTCTGCACATCGTCTTGATGAGGTGATCATTTGACCAAAGTTTCATGAAAATCCTTCAAGGGGTTTAGGAGATATGGACTGGACACGAATTTGTTACAGACGGAAGGACGCAGACCATTCCTATAATCCCTCCGCCACGGCGGGGGATTAATTACAGAGCGGACACGAAATTGCTAATGGACAGACGGCCAAATGGACACTGGGGGTATAACAAAATACGTCCCTTCAGGCATATAATAACAACAAAGGGATGGAGACGCAAGATATTATGTTTTCTGCAGTTTTGACAATGTTTCACCTGCTGACCTACAATTTGATCCCAGCTGACCCAGTTTAGATTTTTTTTTCAAATCGGACGACGATGACGGATTCATTTCGATCAGACTAGCTCATCTTTTCAACTTTGTCTCAGATGCGCAACTTATAAAATTAAATCATGTCGAGACTGTCCCCTTGAAAAATTGATGGTCTTAGGTGTCCACAGTCCATGTAGACTTAATTCGCAAATGTCTACAATTAACATTACCACATGTATAAAGACTGAATAATTGAGTCATTATTTAATGTACATAAAACAAACATTTGTTACATTTAATATCATTTTTATTATCATATAACAATGACAGTAACTGACCAGCAGTTATTGAGCATACATAAATAAATGAATGTGGCTAAAACTTGTTTTGCGGGCCCAAAGTAATTGTATTTTCAAGTTTTTCAATACCAGTTGGAATAAGTATTCTGGTCAATTCAGCTAGGTATAGACTTGTAAAAATAAATTTTATACCAATACTGGAAAATTTAAAATTCAACTTGTGCTTTGTTCACTGAAAAAAGAATAATTATCATGCACAGAGATTTTTGAAAAAATTAATATTGCACAGAGTGGTTGTGATTTCACTCTTCAGGTCACTAAGCATTTGAGGTGTCAAAACTCGTACAACTGCAAGTATTTCACATAACTAAAGCATACACATCTAAAAATACTTGTAAAACTAAAATCTGGCGCTTATAAGTATGTATTGGTCATTTACTTTTATGCGAAAGTGAATAAGTGCTGAAAAAAAAGCAATCTCTCTTATAACCGGGAAGAATCTACATCAGCTTCTTTGATTTTATCTGATTAAAAAGAGAACAAGAAGAGAACAAAAATTAAAGTTAGCGGGTAAGATTTTTGTGGTATTAGTCTAAAGCAAAAATGCTTATTTAACCGAGTGTGAAATGATTGTTTTTACTGCATTACCTATGAATGTAGATAATATTGATGGGCCTCAGGTAATAACAAGTTCAACCAAACAAAAATGAAGACAATATAAAGCATACATATAGCAATACATGATATGGAAATGATGCAGATCATCTTATATCGTTATCTTATATCGTTGTTATTTTATATCTTTGGAAAACTATCATTTTCATCATAAGTAAACATAAATAACAACAAGTTTTTCAACCTTCAGCCTGCTGGCGGCAAGTGATTTTGCCTTTGCGACCAGTGCAGACCAAGATCAGCCTGCACGTCTGTGCAGTCTGATCATGGTCTGCACTGTTCGCTATTCAGTCAGTAAATTTTCAGTGAACACCCCTTTGAATAATAAATGGTATTGCCCAAATTGAATGATGGACCAGTCCATTTTAGAAATTTAGCAGGGTAAGGGTTAAGAAATCAGTTGTATAATGTCATACAATATTGGACTAAATGTCACTGTAAAGTATAAAATCAGTACTATTCTTTAACCACTGGGTTCTGAAATTCTATCCATAGTCTTTTTTTTTTTTTACTTTTTTTTACTTTTGTTAAATATGGGGATGGGGGTATATTTTAAAAGATAATTAAGACTTGTTGTGACTTATTGATAGAATTTCAGACTCCTGTGCTTTGACTTTAAATACAGTATCATCATACGCACAGAATTTTCCCTGAACAAATTTTAAAGCAGCATGCCTCCATATTTAAAACATTTATATGTGGTAGTTATTGTAAATAAACAGTGAAAACGAAAGTAGTTTAGTAACCTTTTAGAAGCATTTAAGAGGAAAAAAAAAACACTTGTGAATTTATCTATTTGGGTTTTACAGTGCACCAACACAGTACTATGGCGCCAAACAGGACTATAAATTTTGAATCTCTAAAAACTGTTAAAATGTCTGTACCATGTTGGCCTATAAATTGAATAAAAAAAAAAAAAATGCTGTAATTACACCAAACTGTTAACTGATGTAATGTTATCTACAGTTCTTTACAAGAAAAAAGAAAAAAATTAAGTTTTAGTTAACAAGTAGACATGCTGCTCCAAGATCAAAAACTGTGTTTACATATATCAGAATTGCAAATGTTTACCCATAAAAAAAAACATGTATTATAATAAACAGACATGATATAAAATTGGTACATTGTACTTTAAAAGCAAATTAAATAAGACAACGGAATGTCCAGTAATCATTGAAAAAAGAAAGTTTGAGACTGAAATATATACATATATCTGTATACTGTACACTTCAAATGAAATGTCATAACAAATGAAATAAAATTTAAAAATCAATTTTGGAGTATTGCTAAAAGCTATGTGTAAATGATAAGGTGACAAAACATGTCAATCTTTTTCCATTTAAAATGATGGAAAAATGAATGTAATTGTTGAAAATACTCTTTACACAAACAACATTTAATTTAATTGTTTTATGGCACATAAGATAATTTCCAAACCGATATGGTTCAAAATAATTTTTTCTACCCGTTAAAAACATTAAGTTCCAACTGTCTGCCTCCTGAATTTATATCCGTTTGTTCGTTGGAGTATTAATTTGTGGATTATTTGGTTTATATGCCAGTCGGAAAGAAATCAGACTGGTTTCCAAAATCCAGGCCGGTGAGGGGTCTTGGAAGAAAACCTGCTCGTTTTGAATTAATCTCTGAAAGAAATTGGCAAGAAACTGGCAGAAACTGACCAAAATTAGACTCCCTACTGACTGGGATTATTTTCTTTAAACTCCTAGATACAAGTGGTATAATGATGAGTGCTTTTACAAGGGACTATAGTCAAACTGGCCTGAACAACTAAGTATAGATTGAACCACAAGCTGTTATATGGATCATACTATGGCTACTAGCATATGAAACTTTATGGAGTACAAAATCTGAGAGACACTAGTAAATACAGACATTTAGTTAATATTCTCCTGTTGATATCAATAAGCACTTTCCACCTTACCTAAATGCGACATGTCTATAAACTGCAGTATTATCCATAAGTGAAAGTGCTCTTTGTTTACAAATTAACATTTTGTACATTCCTCATGAATAAGCTTGAGTTACAATCTACATAAATAAGTACAAACAAAGTAAAACTAAAACAGTAACAAAGCCATTGCACATATAACATCATGTATTCAAAACTACAGAGCAAAAGATAAAAAAAAACAGACAACAATAGATAAACATAAATTAATTGAAAATAGTAATGTGACTACCTTGTCAAGAAAGGAAATACTACACATATATCATTAAATCATGTGATTAAAAAGTACATAAATACATTTAATTTAAAGCCTTTATTGGTACAGCTGAAATAAGTCTAAAAGTACTGTTTGAAAACGGAAACACGACTAAATTTGTCAATATTAGATAAATATAAAATGGAGTCTGTAAGTAGAAAAAACAACTTTTGACTTGCTTTCCAAAATGTTTAATATAATTTTATGTTAAAAATGGATAGCGATCGTTCAAAAAGATGTTATGCACAACTGTATTGTTTTAAAAGTGCTACTTTCAATGTTATAAAAATGAGCCTATAATAATGGGAGGTAATAAAGAATAATGGATTTAATAAAACTTTTCACTGTGTCAGTCAAATACTCTATAAACTTGTTACATTTTAGATAACTATTACAAAAAGAATAAAATGGAAATAAGGGAATATAAAATACATTTTATGTTCATTAACCTCCAAAGAATATATGTCGTATAATAAACAAAGGTATTTAAAATTTAAAAAAAAAATTACAAAAGTATAAATTAGCTCAAACACAGAAACTGACTAGAGAAAAAACAACACTTTTTTCTGTTACTTGCAATCAATGTTTTTTTGTTGGGTTTAAATTGCACAACACAATTATAGGTCATATGGTGACTCCAGCTTTTCATGATGGAAGAAGACCCCAGGCTCCATGCATTATTTCAGGCAGGCCTGGGCACCCAGGTAGAACCACCGACCTTCCTTAAACCAGCAGTGTTTCAAATGTTTCATTCCTTGTTTAGAAACACTGTTTTTCTACTATACAGGGAAATTGGTGCAAATTCATATGTCACTAAATTTGTACCAATGATCACTTTTAGAAAAAGTCATTTTCAAGAAGACTATCTTTCTACCAAATAAGCCTGAAGAAGTTATTTTGAACAATATAATTTTCATTAGCACCGATTTAAAAAAAGCTACAAAATTATAAATAATATCAATAACATATTCAATCTCAAATACAAATGAGATAATTTATACACTTAGTTGTGTAATTTGCATCATGCTTGTATTCACAAAAGTAATATCAAATCGTTTAAAGCTTGCCTTCATCTTTTCAATATCAAACGAAATAATGTACATGTACTTGATCTATCTACTTCTTTTGCCCAATTTCCATTTGATCTATGATAATATAATAAAAATATAGTTATTTAACATGTAAAGCTCTATGTTATAAAAAAGTAGTTATTTAACATGTAAATACAAAAGTACAGGCACATATACTATCCACAAATCTTAAAATTAATTAAGGAATAATTTATAACAAAAGAGTGCTTTAACACTATTATGCAGGATGGGTGGTTATACGTCGGGCGTAATAATTTCATGAGGGAGCAGCCCAATGAAATAATATTTACAGCCCAAGTGCATAAATAGTGTTAAAACATGGTTTTGGTATAAATTATTCCGATTCTAATATGCCCTTAATCTAAACAGAAGATAAAATATAGTAGCGCTCTTTCTTGGTTGCAACAAAAAATTAACGTCACCACACGTTAACGTGACGTCATTCTAGAATAAGTCTTAAGAGTGCTTTAACAGAGAAAAGCATATTAGAATACTTCTTATTGCATTTTGGCTCAAAAGATAAATGTCATAATGGAATGCTACTGTACTCCATGTACCTCACATGTTGAAAAAAATAGGACCTGAATATGTTTTACAACTCTTCATTAAAGTTTCTCTTCACATTTTTGGCATCTGTTTTCAACTTTTTCCATTTATTTGGATTTTTCTTAAAATAGCAAATACCTCCCACTACTAGTGCAAGTATGACTAAGGCTGATACTACAAGAGCAACGATTAAAACTGTATCGCTATGTGATTTTGCGACGTAAACACCTCCCGCCGTCGCCTTAAAACTGGCCACATCTCCATCAACTTCAGTATCGAGCTTTGTCCATGTACCAAAGTTACTTTCCGAAGAAGTTCTGTAAACGGCTACTCGATTGGCATCAGGATCTACTTTTAAAGTGACATCCATATGTTTACCGGGGTTCGCAATGCTTAACTGAGGATACAGCACCAAGAAATCACTTACATAGTCATCCCCGGCCTAGAGTAAAAATTATTAAAATTAATCAATAAATATTCATATATTACACACAAACAAATAACATTTAATCTTTTAATAAAGCAAATATTCCTTCTACTTTGGCAACCAAGCCGATTTCTTAGAATGTCAAGAAAGCCGATTATGTAGGATGTCAAGAAAGCCAATTTCGTAGAATGTCAAGAAAGCCGATTACGTAGAATGTCAAGAAAGCCGATTACGTAGGATGTCAAGGAGGGCACAAATAAGAAGCAATTCTGAGACAATGTACGCCTGTACGCTTCCCTGATTTTCTTGACCTTAATAAGTACATATATATGAACTGTTGAATTAGTCACAGCACAGTAAATCTTCAACATAGAAATACTCTTGTGGAACCTACTCAAAATTCTAACACAGCCAGCGAATAACCTACATACATACATGTAGAGCAAAATCTATCTTGGGTTATTCTGCAATAAACCACTGGCCTACGGCCTTCGTGATATATTCTTATACAAAAGAACTCAAAACACGGGTTATTCTACGATAAACCACACTTGGGAACTTATTATTTCTTAAGTCAAAGGGCGTTTTTTTTAAGCTAAGTGCAATAAGTAAGGCAAAACACTTGGCCAAGATCAGTAAGTAAATATATTTAGAAAATGTGAGCATTTCAGAACAAATTCCAGTTCATAATAGTTTTCAATCAATCTTCTTAAATCAAGATTTTCATACAATGAGTAAAAAGAAACAAATTTACCTTTAAAACTTTACCCGCAACTCTGACCTTTTCATGACCTTGACTTCTTGGCCACACCTCAAGCCTAATCATATGAAGGCCATCAAAAACACCTTGATTTACATGTACTGTCCCTGCACTGGAAATGATCAAAACAGGAATTATTAAAATTGTTGTTTTTAACAATTCAGTTACTTGACATAAAGGACCAAAATAGACATGGATAAGAAACTACCAATCTGTTTATCACGAAAGAGAAAATATTCTTCCAACTGAGAAGATAAGCAAGCACTTGCAATATTATGACTGCCTTAGTTGCCAGTACTGACACATGTTGAAATGAATGAGATAATGGATTACTGTCGATAAGAAAACGGAACTCCACAAGTATTTGCAAAATTTCTGGCAATTGCAAAAGACAGCACAACAGGGTAATTGTTATTTAGAATCTCCTATCAGTAAAACTGAGATCAATAGTTGCTAATCCAGTCTATCTGAGGTACAATAATAGACCCAAAACAACAACCCTCAGTTTCTTTATGATTACATGACATCATAAGGCCATAACCAAAATTAATTTTCTGTAAGAACCGGAGAGAGCCGAAACCGCAAACCGAAAATAACAGAAAATACTGACTGTCATTATGGGTCCACAACCTTAAGTCCTGGCTGAGAAGCAAAATGACATTTTTTGTTAACCTTTACCCTGCTTAATTTCTAAAATGAACTGGTCCATCATTTAATTTGGCCAGTACCATTTGTTTATTTAAAGGGGTATTCACTGAAAATTTACTGACTGAATAGCACTGGTCGCAAAGGCAGAGCAGGCTAAAGGTTAAAAGTAATTTTCCAGTACTGTAGAAAAAGATAGTCTGGGATCATTTCCAAGAGTGGCATAAGAAAAATCTCAAGAGGGTATCTTTGTCTTCTGTTTTAAACATATTACAAAAATCTGACAGAAGTTTCGTAAAACAATTTAAAAGACAAAATAAACAGAAAATTAATTTGTTTTACATGTAAGATCAAAATTGATTAATTTCCTCTCGTGAACACTAGATTTTACGCCACTTGTGAAAATAATGCATCTGGTGTACACTCCATGAAAGATAATCATAACAAGAGCTGTCAGTGGACAGCGTGCTCGACTATTCTCAGTGCTTGATAGTAAAATATAAGCAATGAGTAAAACTTTAACATTACAATAAGCATATTCTAAGTCGAAAAGGGGCCATAATTCAGTCAAAATGCTTGATAGAGTTGCCTCCTCCTTTTTTCAGACTGGGGTCATGATGGTAAGCAAGTATGCAAAATATGAAAGCAATATCTCAGTGGACTTTGAAAATATTTGGGATGGTACGCAAACTTTAACATTTATTCTAAGTCAAAAAGGGACCATAATTCAGTCAAAATGCTTGATAGAGTTGCCTCCTCCTTTTTACAGACTGGGGTCATGATGGTAAACAAGTATGCAAAATATGAAAGCAATATCTCAATGGACTTCAAAAATATTTGGGGTGGTACGCAAACTTTAACATTTATTCTAAGTCGAAGAGGGGCCATAATTCAGTCAAAATGCTTGACACAGTTGCCTCCTCCTTTTTACACACTGGGGTCATGATGCAAGTATGCAAAATATGAAAGCAATATCTCAATGGACTTTGAAAATATTTGGGGTTGTACGCAAACTTTAACATTTGTGTGACGCTCACGCCGATGCCGGGGCGAGTAGGATAGCTCCCCTATTCTTCGAATAGTCTAGCTAAAAACAAAATAACCATCCTCTATATATTAAGTCACTGACTGGATTAATAAGGCATCTTGGACTAACAGGAATGAGCAAAAACCTAGAAAACCAGTACATTTAGAAAACAAAAAGTAGTTACCCATTAGGTAAAGCTATATTTCCTCCAAAGAAGCCAAGGGCCGACTCTGTGAATGCCATATTGGTCACCATGATTCTTCCTTTCTGGTCCCTGTTCGTAAAGTCATTGTTTCTGGTGCTAACATAATGATAGGTCCCTAGCTGCGTCACTTTTCTCGGTCCAAGGTCAAAGTATGGTGATGCCTCATCTAAGTTGGGTCCAACATTTCCTGAAATGTATTTACAAGCAAGTCTATGAAATATTGGTCAACGAATGTGGCAATACAGTTTTACTTGTGCTACGAATTTCTGGATTTCATATACTTCATCCAAATGTGCACATTAACCCTTACCCTGCTAAATTTCCAAAATGAACTTGTCCATCTTTCAATTTGGACAGTACCATTAACTGTTGACAGGGCGTGCTTATTACAAAGATACTGACTGAATGGCAAACAGTGTAAATCATGATCAGACTGCACATATGTGCAGGCTGACCATGATGTACACTGGTCGCAAGGGCAGAATCAGTCATGTCTAGCATGATAAGGGGTAAATTTATAACAGACATAAATGAAAATTACTGCTTTCAGTGACTCCTTCTTTATTAATAAAAATTCAATACAAAAATATGTGTGACAATCCTTATTCTATCTTTAATGTAAAATTATAACAAAGACTCCTTCTACTCCTATTTCCAGACAAAGTTAGTATATCATACCTGGATCAAGGAAGGCAAGTTTTGTAAGATCCTGTATGTTGAGTCCTAGAAAATCTGACTCATTCAATCTCATTGGATAGTTGTTTCCGTAGTGACCATACGTAGGGGCAGGACCATACTGGACGCCATTTCCTTCTGGATAGTTCTGATCCCGCAGCAGAAGAACATTGTTTCTGTCTGACCCTTGCTTTCCCTGTCCGTCATTGTTGAGAGGGTTTGTGTCAGAACCAGTCCATCTGAAAATATTCAAATCATATTCTGCCAATATGCCACAGAAATTATCCATTCAATTGGAAATCTGCAAATTCATGTTTGACAAAATTCGTCCAAAAATTTTCAGCAGGATTAGCATATTTAAGGGGTGAGATCCAAAGATTTTAAACTAGTTTGTTTTGCATTTTTAGGAAGTCAGTCTTAACTCCAAATTTCAAATTTACTGATGTGTCTTTTGTATAATTTTATGTCCCTCTTCACTGTTTAAACTACATAGAAATTTAAATGTAAACATAACAAAGAAAGATATTCCACTGTCTGGCTATGTGTAAATACCCCTTACAGAATTGTTTTTGCCTTGACATTTATCTATCTTCCATTACAACTAAGGTGTTCTGTTACATATTTAAGGGGTAAAATCACAACATGTTAACATTCATGTACATAACTTTCAAGCAAGTCTTGTTCTCAGTAGGTAGAACACAAGACTATGAATGGAGAGTTCTCTTGTTCCATGTGTATGATCTCATTTATTCTCCACCTCTGATTTAAGTGGGTAAGTTGTCAGTTTCATGCATAGAACAGGTAAGCACTGGTACAGAATCTAAGAACATTGGTTAACTGATGCTGTTATGCAACTAAAATACTGTTCCCTGTCATACAGAACTTTCAGCTAAAGAAGGAACCTATAAAACATGATGGCAGACATGTCTGAGTCATACTTGTTATAAATGCTCAGACAATTTTTTTTTGATATGAAGAATAAATATCTTACTGGAAATGTACATATTCGCCAGGCCCCATTTCCAAGGTGTTTGGTACAAAGTCGTACTCGACGGCCGGGTACACCTGCACTATGTTACCTCGCTTTCCTCGAACATTCACATTATGCACGGTGACTCCCTTTAAGTTATTTGGTGTTTTCTTTATTGAAAACACATGTGACCTGTGACATGAAATAGAAAAAAAAGTGGTTTTGATATGACTTTTTCATCCAGAAAATCTGCATAAATGTGCCTCACCTTGCAAACCCAAAGACCTGAGCTTTCTAACCACCTAACATACAAACAAATCTACAGTCAGGCACATTATCAATTATTGGGAAAATTAATAAATTCCATCTATAAAAATGTTGTTCAAGTTCCAATAAACACCTTGATGTAAGGTATTTTCATATTGTACCACTTCTGTTATGGTAATTCTGTGCAGCTGGTAAACAGAAAATAACTGCGTAAAGTAATGTACTGGATAATGTAGAACAAAGCCTGGACACAGCATATGAAAGTGATAATTTTAAGAGTTAACGGCAACCCATGAGTAAATTTACTAAAATGGCAATGCTGCTTTCTACAGATAAATATTTATTTAAAATGTTGAAATGTTCAACACTTCAAAAATGTTTCCCCTAAATGAGCTTGAAATATGGCCGAATACCTTAAATATATCTTATCCTATATTTTCCTATCAGTCTAGCAAGAAATTATGCACACAGCTCTGTCTTCTGTTTATTTGTTAAATTTTATAAGTTTATACTTAAGTTTTAAAAAATCAGAGTTTAATGAAAGTCTGCATTGCAAACTTTTTTTATACTATTGTGTACTCTGTTACTCAAGAACTACACACGACATTTCTTTTCTTTTTAAAAGAGTTTATATTTCTTGTCTGGTACAGTGTTCCGGTGTTATTCAAAGTGAAAGAACCTAACTTCTCAATATTGTTGGCTATTAATTTCTAGCAAATTTGAAAAGAAACACAAACTAAGCTAAACCTCCATCGTCTGCTTTGAGTAAAACTAACTAAATCAGCAAAACATGTACCTGTCTTGGAATGTTCTTCCAAACTGTGATGTATCAATTGCAAGTCGGAAATTAAATGTGCCCTCCTCAAAAATCTTTACTTCCGGGTCACCTTTGAATACGTAGCCTCTATTTTCAGCATCTGTGTAATTATTGAAGCCGTATTTCTCTGATAAGTCCAGCTTTGTAGGATTGTTTATTTTCGCTGCATTCATCGATACATTCGTGTTCCAGCCATCATAATCATTGGTCGATATGTTGTACCTATAAATATCATATATATTACTATAACAATAATGTGACGAGTAGAATGCTCAAGATATCAAGGGTTTCGAATGACACAACTATGGAAAGTACCAGAAAAATGGATAGGGATCACAAGGATTGCCTGAGTGAGTTAGGGTGTTTGAACCACTGCTGTTCAAGTGAGCCGAGTTTCAGCAAATGGTTGGTTTAGTTGCATTTAACATAATAAAATGGTTTTTCTATGATTCTGAGAGGGCAATTTTTGCACACGGTACCAAAGTCACTCTTAATGTTAGGCTGGACAAATTCTTTTCATTCTGATAGAGATGAATTGGGAAATTACAAGTTAAGCCAGTGGAGAAAGACTATAGAATGATACTAGTCTTTCTGTACTTACAAGAACTTTCAAATTTTCCACCTTTTCACGTTGTAGCTGACAATCAGAAACGGAAACATTTCTCCAAAAAACATTAAAAAGATCTTACAGTAACTGCAGTAGCCTCCCTTGAACAATCATGTCAAGCTTTATTAACCTTTACCCTGCTAAATTTCTAAAATGGATTGGTCGGTCATTCAATTTTGGCAATACCATTTATCATTCAAAGGGGTGTTCACTGAAAATGTATTGACTGAATAGGGAACAGTGTAGACCATGATCAGCAGCCTGATCTTGGTCTGCACTGGTCACAAAGGCAGAATTATTTGCTGCTAGTCATGATTAGTAGGCTAAAGGTTACGTTTATTTTGAAAATTCCAATCTAGCCTGTTGAATATAGTAAATTTATTTACATTCATGTTGTTCAAATGCAGATAACTAACATAGAAAAGACAAGGAAAATAGCCACTTTCCACATGAATTGCACGTCATTCTTGGTACTTGGCCCTTAAATGCTCAAGTGAGCACTGTGACTCTATAATACTATGTCAAAAGACATACAATAAATAAACTGGATATGAAAATCACAAATCGCCTCCGGTACGGCGCCTGCATCTGCACTAACCAGCACCAGCGAGTACATAAGCAACACAAAGAAACATGCTGCACATATACAAACCAAACTTGCACTATCCATATGGTCAAGTCCTCTGAAGAGTTCACAACTACTGAATAAAATTAGTCCTCCACGGCTCACTCTCAGCCAAATCACACTGGATATGAAAATCATTTTACCTTATCCTTAGAACACATTTGTCTTCACTGATGTCAGGAAGCGTCCAGTTATATCTATTCGGGTTACCATCTAGACCATTACCAAGGTGATTGTCACGTGTGAACTGAGTTTCTCGACAAACAGGGGCAGGTAATCCATGGGCTGGGATCTCTTTCCATACACCTTTAATGCCTTTTTTATCATTTGCTGGATATCTGAAATTCTGAAATTAGATTTTCAGTTATATACCAATACATTCTTTTTGTAAATGAATTCGACATAAAAATTAATGTCTTTTAATGAACTGTAAGTACCCATACTGGACCTCAGTTTAAAAGTATCATCTTAAAGATGAGACTGTAATCTATATTGGCGCTACCGGGACTTGCTTGAACTAGTTACCTATGACTAGAGCAGACAAAACCTGCACTACTAGACCTTCACTGCCTTTATAATACTTGATGGGACAAGTAAAATTTAGGCCTAACTAAACTAAAGGAACCAGCATGGGAGCCATCTGGTCTAGTCGCGTAATGGCTGCCAGGTATTTGAACACTAATTTTTCACTTGGCATGGCAACAGAGGTCTAAATTGAGGCTAGTTTTTGTTTAAATTTCATTGTGGATGTATTGTTGACATTTTGGTAGGAAAAATGTGAGAACAGGTTGTATTTGGTGAAGTCAAGCTCAATTTTAGTATGAGTAGTACTTCCAGGTCACAGCAGTGTGATTTTGATGTCAGTTTACAGTAAGTAAATGTGACAAGAGAAATCTCTCTTACAAGATACATGACCCCTACTTTTCTCTTCATTTTATATCAGTTTTATCATAACTCTTTAAAATGAGGTAAGGATTTGTTCTCTGAAATGGGTCTAGCTATGTTTGGTAGCTCTTTGAAAAAGGTCAGTTTTATATAGAATATATAGGGGAAACTATTTAGGCTATTGTGACCTAAATGAAATAAGGGGATTTTCCATACAACACACTGAAAGTTACAGGTACATCATGTGTAATCATGAACTTAGTTGGTCATGGTGATATGCCATTACAGATTTAATTCTTATTTAGACAAGGTTTTGTTGGGTTTACTTGTTACCTCTTATTTTAGTTGCATTTCCAGCTAACTTTATATTTCAGAAAATAAAATGAGCTGCGCCATGAGAAAATCAACACAGTGGGTTTGCGACCAGCATGGATCCAGACCAGCTTGCGCATCCCCTATGTTGGTTTTCTCATGGCGCGGCTCAAATAAACAACAACTTCTTCACATAAGTCAGGGTTTGGGGACAAACAAGTTGTAATATTGTGGTAGAAATTATATTCCTATCCAAAGGAGTGACATTCTAGATGGGTAAAAAATGTAAAACAAGAGCTGTCACTATTGGTGCAAATGCCCCCAAAGCATGCCCAAGAATGCTACAGTTGTCTGCGCAAAAAAACCCCCAACAAACATCATTTTGTGACCTTGACCTTGACCCAAGAGACCCAGGTCATAAGCGTGACACACCCTCTCTATATAATATGGTTATCATTTGTGTCAAATTATTTTCAAATCCCTTGATAACTGGCAGAGTTTTTGACCAGACAAGAAACACCTTTGACTTCTAAGTGTGATCTTGACCTTGGAGCTAGGGTCTTGGGTCTTGAGCACAACATGTCATCTCAATATAGGGAACATTTATGCCAAGTAATTTTAAAATCCCTTCATCAATGACAGAGTTATGGACCGGACAAGAAACAGATCATGTTAACCATAAACCTCCAAGTGTGACCTTGCGCATGTCACATCATCTCATTGTGGGGAACATATATGCCAAGTAATTTCAAAATCCTTTCATCAATGGCAGAGTTATGGACCGGACACAAAACAGGACCCTGTTAACCTTTGACTTCTAAGTATGACCTTGACCTTGGAGCTAGGGGTCTGGGTCTTGCCCATGAAATGTCCTCACATTATGGTAAACATTTATGCCAAGTTATTTCAAAATTCCTTCATGGATGACAGAGTTACGGACCGGATACGAAACAGTACCTGTTAACTTTTGACCTCTACGTGTGACCTTGACCTTGGAGCTAGGGGTCTGGGTCTTGCGCATGACACATCATCTCATTATCATGAACATTTATTAAAAGTTACCATATAGCGGGTTATTTCTACGGGGGGGAATATTTCTGCGTTTCTGCGGTCTCTCGGTAAAATCACAAAAATATTTCCAGCAGAACATTCATCCAGCAAAAATTTAAAACGCAAAAAATCTGCATTATTTTCACCAACGTTGTGTCACGCTATGTTTCCTTAGGTAATCCGAAGTTCACAATGGCATAGTCTAATTATTGGAAATTACCGTCGCCATTGGACAATTACCGATAATGGTATAATTAGGTGTGATGGTCAATCAAAGTCCTAACTGTTAATCCCTCAGAAAACATTTTTCTTCTGTGAATGAAATAAACTGAGTGAATTTCACTTGTGTTATTAATCCCTTGTGAAGATCTTTCGAACTTTATTTTAGTAACCTTTATATAAGCAGTGTAACCGTTATGCCGATGTACCGTAGTTTGAAGTTGTTGTTTGTGCAATTGTTGTTAGACTTATATTTTTTCAATTCACATGCTATTATATCCTACAATGTATTCCTTAAATGCAAAGTTATTTTACAACAGTTACCAGTAATTTAGTTTATTGTTTTCATACGCTATCATTCTCACAACGCCCAATTATGCGAGGAATTACCTCCTCTTTGGCATAAAAATGCATAAATTTCTCTTCCTTTTATGTGAAAACGCAGAAATTAAACACGCAGAAATTTGTTTCTCATTTTTTGGGGCCAAAACGCTGAATACTTTGACCGCAGAAATAACCCACTATAAGGTATTTCAAAATCCCTTTATGGGTGGCAGAGTTACAGCCCGGACAAGAATTTACATGGACGGATGGACGAACAGTGCCATTTTAATCACGTTAATAAGAATAAAAATATACTGTTTCATGATAAGCCCCATTGAGTAGTGTACTTTTTACACCACTTGCATAACTGTGATATTACTATCACCAAACCCAGTCCTTGCTCAGTGTTTCCACTTCACTGCACTTCAACAGACCCAGGAGTCTGGATGCCAAGCTATACAAGGAACACTTACTGCCCTATGTCTGGGGACTTTCCCTAGAACACAATCAGGCACTCTGGCCTCACTGGCACCAGAACAGAAAGAAAATGCCTCTGTACATGTTATACCTTACCCCTAGGTATTCTATAAGAACCACGGTCATGAAGGGGAAAATTTACTAACCCGTTTCAATCGCGCATTTCATACTTAAAACACGCAGTTCGGTAAATGTGTACTATGAATATCAAACATGTGGGGATTTATCTTCCATTGTGTCCCAGTCACATTTCTTCAATACATCTTATCTTAGAAAAACAACACGTAGTTTATAGTTTTTTCAATGTTGCACAAAGAACTTGCTTGACCTTCTAGATTACTGAACCATTCTGATTGGCTGTTGTGAAAATGTATGTCAATCATCATTTAACTACACGTGTTCGCTAAAATGTGAAAATGCAGCATAAATGTGCAAAATGAATAAAATAAACAGAAAAGATGCAGACTAATGTACGATTTCAAATTTAAATATCATATGGTCATGAAGGGGAAAATTTACTGACCCGTTTCAATCGCGCATTTCATACTTAAAACACGCAGTTCGGTAAATGTGTACTATGGATATCAAACATGTGGGGATTTATCTTCCATTGTGTCCCAGTCACATTTCTTCAATACATCTTATCTTAGAAAAACAACACGTAGTTTATAGTTTTTTCAATGTTGCACAAAGAACTTGCTTGACCTTCTAGATTACTGAACCATTCTGATTGGCTGTTGTGAAAATGTATGTCAATCGTCATTTAACTACACGTGTTCGCTAAAATGTGAAAATGCAGAATAAATGTGCAAAATGAATAAAATAAACAGAAAAGATGCAGACTAATGTATGATTTCAAATTTAAATATCATATACAAGATGAATTTCATTCATCATTTCCAGGGTATAACATGTACAGAGGCATTTTCTTTCTGATCTGGCACCAGTGTCTGGCCTCAGTCTGTGGCTCCAATTGCAAGTCATTCAACAGTACACTTATGGCTTTATATACTGTCAGAAGTTGTTTACAACAATAAAACTGCTTAAAAAAAATATAATATACATCTCAAAAAAAAAAAGAACAGTGTAATATAGCACTGTTAAATACCACCTGTTTTCAAAAACAATACATGAAAATAGAAGTTTAAGTAAAAAAAATCAATCTGGAGCCAATTTTGTATTCTGAAATTACCTCCCTTTATATCTGACAAAAAATGTGGCACATAAAATATTAGTAAGATATTAGAAACAATGTTGTACACTAATTCAGGTAAACACTTACCCTGCTAAATTTCTAAAATGAACTTGTCCATCTTCCAATTTGGACAGTACCATGTTGAAAGTGGTACTTATCAAAAATATACTGGCTGAATAGCGAACAGTGCAGATCATGATCAGACTGCATGGATGTGCATGCAGTCTGAACATGATCTGAACTGGTCGCAAAGGCAAAACCAATCGTATCCAGCATGGAAAGGGTTAATGTCATGGGTTGCTACAGTACAGCTATTATGCTGCTACCTGTGCCAACATTTTTCAATGTATGTCAACAAATTTCTAGTATGGGTACAGGAATCTACAGGCAAAATGGCTGTAAGCTCAATAAATAAGAAGTCACATGTATATTTTCATATTATTGCAATAACAATGATGTAGCAGCCATGGCAAGTGCAATGATCCATTGTGTAATTCTATAATATCATTCTTATAGTGTTACAGATGACAGGTTAGTATAATACTGACCAACATAATGGAATAATGTATGGACCAAATAAGTGATAGAATGAGGAATTTGGTTTTGCTAAGAAATACACAGGACTTTAATTATCTCCCCTGAACAGTTCAGTCTTATATAAATAAGATGAACAACTGGCTGAATAAGTCTTCTGTTTTTTAGCAGTGTTATTTCATACAATGAATGGTATCAGACGCTAGTAAGACAACACAAATACCTTGTAGTATCATCATGAGAGACACTGTCAAGTAACAAAAAGTAATTTGGTGTCACTAGGACCATTTTCAACAAACTTTATGCAGTTTACAAAATGTCTGCACAATTCTTCAGCTTCAGATATTGCCACAACGATATATCTAAGTGACAATAACTGTAACATATCTTCATTAAAAGAGATAATTCAGAGGTATGTTAAAGCAAAGATGCAAATCTTGAAATCTCAAATATATGAGGCAGATATTTTACACTCATATAATGGTCCAATATATTATATGAAAACAAAAAATATACTAAGAAAACACTAAATAATAGTACGATAAGAAATCTTGAAAATTACCTCACAATCCTCTTTATTATTTGGAATACTTTTGACTTTTCCATCCATTTCCTCCAGTTTGACTGTTGGGAAGACGCACTGCCAGCGAGACTTTACGTTAGCACTCTCTGTCATGTAATACTTGCATCGCTCAATATCGTTAGTCAGAACAGCAATATCCTGTGTAAAAGAAATCGGATATATGTATCAAGCTTACTTTTGTGTATTATAAGCCAAGCTTTCTTTTTTTGGCTTTCTTTGAAATCATTTAATTTCATAGATATAAATTTTGTGATTTTTGTCAGCTATTTCATGGTGATACAAATTTGTGGATCTCAACTTTTGCATGTAAAACAAATTGAAACTTTATTTGTTCATTGCTATTTAACTTCCTGGATTGTATCAACATTGAAATCTCCATAATTTTGTCCCCGATTAATATTAATGACTTCACCGCTGAAACAAAATCAAGGTAGTAAAATAAATGTAACCGTATGACAAAGAGGCAACTATTTCTCATATTTATGTAGGAAGACTGTATCAAACAATCATAGACAGGCTGACAATAATACTCATAGATTTAAACCAAATTCGGTGAATATAAGTGGTAAGTAGAAATGTCATACCACTGCACTATTTCAGTCATGTGATCAACTCCTAATGGATACTGATTTTTAAATATTTGCCCTCTAGTAAACACTAGCTGTTAGCAACTGTTTTCGCAGGTAAGAGGCTCGAAACAAAAATGTAAAGCGAGTTCTTCTACTTTATCTATGTTGTGGTTTTATTTAAAAGATAAATAACACAGCTCTATAGTTCTCTTTACTATATCTCTAGATATAAAGGGCTTTGTTATGTAAATGCATTTACACCCTTTTTTAAAATTTTAACTTTCAAGCTGTCACCTTGGCAACATTTAACTGATCAAATCATTTAACTACAGACTGTTCTGTTCAACTGATTTAGGAAAGGGGCTGTGGCCTTTAGAATTGGAGGAAATGCATCATAGAACATGTTAATTGGGAATTGTTAAAAGTCACATTTTTTATTAAAATTTTACATTTAAGAAAAAATTTATATAATGGTCATAAAAGCATTAAATAAGCACACTGTCTTGTGTTTCAAATATTCAAGGTTTCATAAGTCTTGGTTGGAAAAGTAAATCTTTCTTTTTCTTTTTAACTTTAGGAATTTTAACTCTGAAATTTGTAAAAGACATACTTTTTGCTGTTGGGATTGGGGCCCAATTTCGGCCCCAAAATAGCCTGAAAATAACCGCCACTGAACTATAACTTTCTACAACATCAAACTGAGAATTTTTTTTTTTTTTGTACTGAACCTCTGAACTTTGCAAGTTACCACAGCAACCTACCTTCCAAGGAGACGGATGCCAGTATGGGTAATAATCTCTCTCTTCCGTGCACTCGTAACCATAGCGATTGTTCTTCCCATTGTTCTCCTGTCGTGTTGAAACTGCTGTCTCTCTGTTACCCATATTCTGTAATCATACTTTGTATATTTCATGTTGCTTTTACTAAATTCAGAGTTACTTTTACATTGAAATCTAAAATTACTCTTTTCAATGAAGAAAATATTTGATTTACTTAATTTTTATACTTAAAAGGATAAGCTACTGTAATAACAGCGTAATAAACACTTTCAGCAGGCTCTATCTAAATATTTTCCTGCAATGTTTTATTGCTGTGCACAAAAACACACCTCTGTGTGTCTCAGAATAGCTATGCCTCTGCCTAACATCAAATTTATATAAAAAGGTATTCTGCAATCATGTACTTTGAATTGTATACAACATTCTGACTAACTTAAAGTATCCAATAAAAAAAAAATAGATCCAAATTTTGTCAACATACAGTTTAAAACTTTGAAAATGTCAAACCAGCACTATAATACAATATTTGCCATGGAATTTAATGAGCTCTTGGTTAGAATATCTATACGACTCAATCTTTTCTTTTACCTGATCAGCTGTAAACAGTCCCTTATTACGCTGTCTCAATCTACACTGCCTATAATAATCGTAGTCCTCATGCATTCCATATTTTTTATCTGTGTTACAGTTGTTGTTGGCACAATTTGTCTTTTGTAATGGAATGGTACTGAAATACACAAATAACTATCACTAAACATTAATTCTTTGTTTTGGGTTTAGTGCAGTTTTTCAACATTATTTCAGTAATATGATGGTGGGCACTTAACCTTAGGATTACCAGTGCTCCTGGATTCTATACCTTGTCCAGTATTATCCTGTTCTACACAAGTAACTGCTAACTTCTCCACATGAAATTAGATGAAAAGGACGGATAATTTCTGACACAAAGTCTTTTATCAAATTGCCATTGAGAAAATATGCATCATCCGGAGTTTGGAAATCACTATCCTACGATCCAAAGATCTATGATACCCCTATTGAAGTAAGCAGGCAGGCCACCATTAATCCTTTCATCACCAAGAAATGGAAAAATTTTAATAAAAAATGCAACAATGGAAATAGAAGCATCTGGCTCAAGCACAAACCAATCCCTTGGGATTCTGCAGATATTATGACACATAAAAACATGTATTATCCAAACACCACTTTAAGTTTGTAAAGAATACCACGACATGAAAGAACTGAAGGCTATAAGTTCTTCTCTGCATTTTTTTTTTTTTTTTTTGGTTGAATATCATTTTCTGACTCTATCTGTGACAGCCATCCAATAATCCTATCAAAGTTTCTTGAAATCTTATCAGTATAAACTTTTCTCCATGCAAGAAAATGACATTTTTCCTAAACGTAACTAAAGCAGTGACATGATGAAGGAAAAACAAAATTATTCTGAAAGTGTTTATAAAACCTTACTCTGTGCTTGTTCCATCTCGAAGATCTTTCCCACACATGTACTGTATGATCAGCTCACAGTGGTTGTTCTTATCACTGCAGGAATGCTGGTTTGTCCTAAACAAATACAGAAATTCTATAATAAACTCTCTTTAAGAAGAATATACTATAAACTCATTTAATTTCGTGGCCATGACATTTCCTGATTTCAGCCAAAACGGCTATTTCAAGAGGATATAAATTCATGGATTTGGATGTCGATGAAAAAATGAATGGAAATACTATCTGAACATTGGGATTCGATATTTGATGGATTGATTCAAATATGACATCCTTGAAATTTAGTCCCCATAATGCTTTCACAGTACACAAAATTATAGACACGATCTTTTTGGAAATATTCAGAAATTAAAATGAATATTAATCATTATGAACTGACTTACGGCTGAGGTTGCAGAAAAACAACACATCAGAAAAGACAAAAATCAATGTTCATGCTTTTTTACCTGTTAACAATGATTTCCACTCACTTTATCTTTTTTCAGTGTCATATGTACATTCTATCACAAACTTGATGGAAATAAACATGCTGAACAATTTCCCCAAAACTTTGCGGGAGCCCCTTTAAATTCAAAGTTCCCTTCTCTATCATATTTTATTCATTCGAGAAAGTAGAATAGTGAAGAATTTGGTATGATTATTTCACCATGAAATAAATTTATTCTAAAAAAACAAAACAACAAAACCTTAAAAGAAAAAACTTTGTGCTGTTTATTCAACAAATATTCTTCAATTTCATAAGATACATAATATGACAAAAATACTTTAACAAGAATTTGAATGAGTATAAAGTTTCTTTATTTGTTGAGTTTCGTTTGAAATTATGACAAAAAAATGTTGAGTTAGTTGTAATACGTTATACATAATACAAAAGTAAATTAGTAATGCATAAAATTATTCTTTCATTCATCTTACATTAGGTGTAAACAAGAGCTGTCATTATTGGTGACAAATGCCCCTGAAGTAGGCCCAAGAATGCCACAGTTGTATTCACAAAAAATCACATATCATTTTGTGACCTTGACCTAAGAGGTCTCGGTCATAAGTGTGACACATCTTCTCAATATGGTTAACATTTGTGTCAAATTATTTTCAAATCCTTTGATAAATGGCAGAGTTATGGACCAGACAAGAAACATCTTTGACTTCTAATTGTGACCTTGACCTTGGAGCTAGGGGTCTGTGTATTGTACATGACACCTCATCTCATTATAGGGAACATTTATGCCAAGTAATTTCAAAATCTCTTCATCAATGGCAGAGTTATGGACCTGACACGAAACAGACCATGTTAACCTTTGACCTCTAAGTGTGACCTTGACCTTGGAGCTAGGGGTCTGGGTCTTGTGTATGACACTTCGTCTTATTATGGTAAACATTATGCCAAGTTATTTCAAAATCCCTTTATGGATGGAAGAGTTACAGCCCGGACAAGAATTAACTGGATGCACAGACGGACGCATGCACAGACGGACGGACAGTGCGATTTCAATATGCCCACCTTTGGGGGCATAAAAAAAAATTATTTGTTTCCAGTATCCCAACCTACCCTAAATTTTTGGCCTGACTCTAATGTTTTTATGGCCTTGGAGAATTGTTGTTTTTTTTTCAACTTTTAACAAAAAGTTGCAAAACTGCACTATTTATGCTTTAAACATGGTCAGTGATGTTAGAAATCAACTTACTGATGCTCTAAAGGCATAATCTTGTTATCTGTATTCATTTTGACACAAAAATAATTTCCAGAAAGTCTCACTTAATAAAGATACCCCCCACCCCTAACAAAAAAAATTTTCCAACCAACCTACCCTAATTTTTTTGAGGATGTTACCAGAAACAAATTTTTTTTAGGCCTTTTGATAGTTCATAAAACTTACATTTACATAATTTCAGTTTGGATTTAAATAACATTATGAATTAATTTGTTAAGATTCCTAGTACATTAAAAAAATTTCATGATTTATTAAAAGTACTAAATCAATATTCAAGTGACTGGATTTATAGCTAAACCAGTGTCAATGCAACATGCATGTTTTGGCCAGTCTAGTTCACTTAAAGGGGCATGGCTCAAGCTTTTTGATAAGGAATATGCATATTTAATTACAGTGTAACTTCCGCACACCTTCGGGACCAGACGAAAAGTCCTGTTTCTTTTTTTAAAAGATTCCGGTATTTGGAAGTACAGAGTGTTTTGGACAAATACAACTGCATACTATAAGTCATTCTCTGTGATTTCACGCATGTTCTGATTTGTAAAGGATTTTAATTTTATCCTGTAGGGACAGTTCAGTTTTCGATGTTTCTTCATTGTTTTAGTCATTTTAATTTGGGAAATGATGAAGCTTTTGTAAACAATGTGATTTAGAAAGGTTTCAGCTTGTTTTTTACATACCTACACCAAGCTTTGCAGTTTGAAAAACTGTCTTTCAATTACGAAATCAAACCTTTGTCTGAAGTTAAATCTTCACGCTGGCTAATAAATTTCTTAACTAAATGCTTAAATTGCTTTTAATGATACCCCAATTAGAACTAAAAGTCCATAAAGATGTTTGATGTAAACATCAAAGTTGAAACCGCTGATCATTTCTTTAATGAACGATCATTATCAAATTATCAAGATCTTCGGCCGTGTTTGATCCTTTCATTGACAGGTTGTGATTCTAATGTGTGCCAAAATAATCGGTCACCGCTATAAGTGGCAAACTATGGAATCACAGATCTATGAAATCTTCCAATTATGTAATAATTTTCACTTCATTCCAATTAGAATCGATAACCATTTTAAAAACTGTAATTGTTCCATTTCTCTTCATCTTCTTATAATTTTAATGTTTTTAATCAACAAAATCAACGACGTCAGCCTTGGTCAAATCAAGTTGGGGTATACATTCTCAAAATATATTAACATTACTGATACTTATTTAGAACTGTTGGTATTTGAGTTTCCACAGAATTTTCTATCTTAAGGTTTGAAAAAACAAACTTTGTTGTGATGCACCAGTACATCTCAAGACATGCCCCTTTAAAGTTGTCATTTTTACTTTTTGTTATAGTTTAATGCTACTGAACACTTTAGATGGTGTGTCAACTTGACATTGAATAATGAGATGCAAATTAATATTGAAAATTCATAACCATCAAATCATAATGGTAAAATAGCTCAAAGTAATTTTCCTTCTAGCTTACAGCATTAATTCATAGAGCCATTCTATAAAATTTGAATAATTTTCTTTTTAAACCCGAGTGTTTTCCCTAAAATTTTGTAAAGGCATGTTGCAGTGAGTCATTTTGTTGATGTATAAATTATAATATATCAATGGCAAAATATTTTAAAGTCTGAGAATTTTTGTAATCTGTAGCAAATGAGTGGTAAGTATTGTATTGTAATCAAAATCTAATTAATGCATGTTGCAAAAACATTTTCAGCAAGATGCTCTCTTGAATAAGACATACTAGACTAGTACATTGTATTTAAGGCCATGTAAAAATATATTATATCATAATGTTATGTTCAAACAGATACAAACCAGGGGCCTCCGTGGCCGAGTGGTTAAGGTCGCTGACTTCAAATCACTTGCCCCTCATCGATGTGGGTTTGAGCCTTATTCGAGGCGTTGAATTCTTCATGTGAGGAAACCATCCAGCTGGCTTACGGAAGGTTGATGGAATGGTGGTTCTACCTAGATGCATACTTGTGATGAAATAATGCACATAGGGGCACCTGGGGTCTTCCTCCACCATCAAAGCTGGAAAGTCGCCATATGACCTATAATTATTGTGTCCATGTGATGTTACACCCAACAAAATTGAAAAAAAAAATATACAAACCATTCAATTTGAAGCTTGGAACCAGCATAGTAATACATGGGCTGGGGACCAACATTGTAACCACCTCTGTTATTGTTCTGGGAATCAAACAGTCTGTAAATAGAGAAAAATAATATTATTATCCAAGGGGATGGGGATTTCCTCTGCAGCCTTGGTTACTATCCAAATAACAACAACAAATAAAGTTCTATTAACGTTGAGTAACTCTAGTAGTTTGCTCAGCCCTTTGCAACTCCAAATGATCAAACTCCCTGCAGCAATTACCTCCCCTTACAGTACATAAATATATTATAATTACTATGATGAATGCAAGGGAAGATAACCGTTTTGAGGAGCTTGCCAAATGATAAGTGTTTTAATGTAATCAGATTTTCCGCTAAAACCCAGTCATTATATTTAATACTATTAATACACAATTGAAATATGGATGCATGCCCCTTTAATTTAAACACTGCTCAATGTAGTCAGTATTTTCTTGCCATGGTTTCATTGTCACTTGTTTAAATACTTTTTACAGTGATACAAAAACCAAAAAATCTTCATCTCAAGTGTGTTAAACATTTATAAATCTGTCATAATTTGATGGATGCATTTTGTAATTACAACAATACCAACCCAGTATAGGTTATAATTAAGCTGGCATATATTTAGCAATTACATTTTCAATTACATGTACTGAAAAGGTAAATGTAACTTTGTGTACTGAGTTTACAGATTTGTTTTAATCAGTTTGATAATAACATTATCAACAAAAACACATAAAAATTTATAAACAGCCATGTTTAATTCTTTGTGCTTTATTCACATACCATTTTTAACATTACATTTACCATACAAGAAAATACAGCTTTTTGTAAAAAATGTCCAAATTTTTTTTTTGGGTAAGACCTTGGGATGTGGCCATTAAAAATGTTAAAGAAGCAGCAAAACTCTGAAATATTCATGGATATCTAAAGAAACTTCTTCCATGAAAATACTATCACAGCCTTGACAGGACTGGTACTTAAAATATTCTTGTTTTTAACAATTATTTTACTGGAATATTTAGCTAGAAAATTTTATCAACAAAACAGAGACAATGCATGGACATACTATTTAAGCCAGGCTGCACATCTTCCTTGACATTTGGATTGACAGATTGTAATGTAGATATATAGGCACCATCCTATATATAATTATATTATATCTGAGTAGATAGACTTGTAACAGACATCGAAGCTTTTTCATGTTTATACTGGACAAAACTTGATCTGGATAAAATTACTATCAATTATTCCAGTTAATACAATGTATTTGCCTAAATATTCAACTGTACAGTAAATGATCTAACTCACCTATTAGCATTTTTCCTATTACGTGTATTTTCATTTAGCCTGTTGTTGGATCCCCTGAAAAATATGGAAAAGAAGTTTCAATGAAACACTGATACACACTGGGAATACTGACAAGTCAACGTTCATGGAGGCTTTTTCACAACAGTACAACTAAGGTATTTCACTTGATGCAACAATGATAATCTTATGATTATAATCAAAACATAAAGGATTACATAAATTTTATTAAAACATTATCATTTATATCACGATTATGCTGGCTCCACGTCCTTCTGCTTTGCTAAGAAATGATAAACAACAGATTGTAACTGGCCACAAAGTATCAAGTCACTTTGCAGGTATTTATCTAACCTTTAGCCTGCATTCTCACAATTTTTTGGGGGAATTTAAGGTTTAGGCAAAGCCTCTTGTGTCCCATGTCTCTTGGTGGTTGTTTCAATTGTCTGTGTACCTACAATCCTTTAAGGCAATTCATTCCATGCATTCAATATTTTGATGGGGAAATTTTTTTTTGCTGAAGAAGTACTTTCTTAGGTGATGGTTTATACTGAGCTCGACCGAATGTCCTGTAGCCCTAAGGTAGCTGAAATATCAGATAACTTTCAGATCACCTCTAAATTTAAATGCCTTTCTTTCAGACTGTACACATTCAACTGATCAAAACGCTCTTCATAATTTAAATCCACCAACTCAAGCACTAATCTTGATGCATATTTCTGTGCTCTTTCAAGACATTCAATATCTTTCACATAGTAGGGAGTCCATGATTTGATCAATAAATTATTTATTTGTTGTTATTGTTATAATTCTTAACATCATTTTGCCTCGTCTATTTGCTTGTTGGATTCAGAAATTTAAATCATTCTGCATGATTTATATGGCCTGACCAGACTGTAACTTGGCTATTTATGTTTCGAAAGAAAGTGTAAACAATCAAATGAACACTGATATCTCAACAGTTACTTAGACATGTTAGAGTGAACTATTTAGTTTCAAGTCTATTAAGGTGAATATTGCTGAAATCTTATTAGATATTTCATTTAATGCAACAAAAAAATACTTGATAATCTTTAGGCTGTCACCAGTAAATAACCAACATATCTGGTAAACATGGTAAAGGAGGTTTGTACCCCTAGACAATCCCTTACAGGCCATACATGTAGGTGCACAGCATGTGGACATGACTGAAACTACTACCCCCTCCCCCTCTACAACCACCCACATGGCCCCCCCCCACCAAAAAAAAACCCTTATGCACATTAAATGTATTCTAAAATCTAATAAACATGATAAACATCATCAAAACATCATAACTATTTACAAAAGTCAATTTTATTCTCTGTGTTTTTTTAGAGTATAAAATATTTGCTGATCCATAACGATATATAATTATTGACTTTTGGGAAGTTTTGTCAATAGTTACGATGCTTTGATGATGTTTGATAGACTTTAGAATACATTTAATATGTGCATAAGCTTATGTAGAGGGGGAGGAGTTAGTATATTATTTAGTTTCAGTCATGGCCATGCATGCACTGTGCATCTGTGTTACTAGTCGAACTAATCTGACGTGAACAGTTCGTTTTATATTGTGACGGTCAAACTGCGGTGGCTGCAAAAGTTAGAAATTAAAAAAGCAGCCACTCAGCGACAGTAAGCTTGTCTACTGTACGTGTTACAGGCTTTTGATCCGAACTTATAGATCGAAACGGATCTGTACCCATTATAGACACTTCCTTTGATCTATGTTCTTTTACATTTAAAAACTTTATAATATATATATATGTCTTTGCTCTGGTGCCTTTTGTGACAAATTATCCAATAGATCAAATGTACAAACTACAAAGTCTGAAAAATTTACCTTGGATTATCGAAGTAAATATCTGCACTGACAATAGTTAGCGTGACAAGAAGAAATATCGCTTTTCCCATTTTCTGTCTTCTTATAAAAGTAATGGCATAAACAAAATAAATATTATGTGCTCTCAACAAATCCCTGTATACTTATCAAAAACACATATATCCGAATATAGGTACAGTTAATATTTCCTTGTCACTTTCTTCAAGTACTTCAGACGTCTATGATTTTGTAACTTGCTTCCATAATACCATATATGGAAAGCATTTAAGCATCAATAACTGTCAAACCAATCACATACTACAACAGATTGACCAGAACGGCGCTGACACCGATCACAGTTACTTGAGGAGGCAGTAAACAGTTTTGAGCTGTTAGTGTCGAATTGGCCGGGGTGAAATTTACAAATAAGAGGCAATTTACGGAATGAAGTGCATATTTGAACTTCTAAATAATAATAATTGCTAGAATTGAAGTTTCAGCGGCTAGAATTGAGTTTCACTTATTTAAAAAAAATCAGTTGAGTAGCCTTGATCTTGATAGTATGACGTAATGACTTGCAGGAGCGTATACATGCTTCCTCTGAGCTAGCTTAAAGTGGGGTTGTCATTTTAGCAGGGGCCTCAGGAAAACTGGAACAGTGAAAAAACGGTACGGATGGCACATATATTTGAGCTTATTTTCAGATTTTACAGTGTTACTGGAGTATGGAACAGTGTAGCAATTGGGGCTATCGTTTTCAGGGAATTTTCTGCAGCGATTTAAAAATCGGCAAATTTAGCTTTTTTCGTCACCAGTTTCCGCGACCGGGAGAGCACAAAATTCAGGTCTTGTAAACAGAAAACTAGATATTAGAGATGTATTGTAGATGGTTTGTAACGATAGACATACAGTGGTGTTAATGTTGCAATATCTTTATTTCAGGTGTGTGGTTACAGACTTTTGTGTGAGGTTTTGAAAGTTAGGTAGGCGACTCTAAGCCGAGAAGCTCAGAAAACTGTTTACTGCCTCCTGAGTCATCTTTCTAGTTGTTTACTAATTGGCGGTGAAGCGGTTTTATACATCCGATAAAACGTAGACCTCGTTTTACTCTTTTATTTAAATCATTATATTTCTTTAATAACGCTTCAACAAAGAAAACATAGATACTTCAGAGTAACTAAACGTTATTTTAACTTTCTGTACTGAATAAATGTTGGACTTAAGAACTCTTTAAAAAGTAGTATGTTGTTACCTGGCGGATGAGCATCATAGAGAGCAGTAAAGTGAAAGTAAAGTGACGGGTGGAATACGGTAGGAACATACAGAATAACTAAATTTATACACAAAAGAGACCGTCAGGCAGAATTTTCTGTATACCAGTAACAAGTTGGTAAGTAATTAATTTAATGAAAAACCTTATGATAATTTTCATTTGTTGATTTGTACTGTAGATCTATGTGTTTTTCGTATAACCAAATGCAAATATCCAGACATTAGACGACGACATTTAACTGCAAATATTTACCAACAAGCTATATCCCCGTCTTACTAGCGGTTCATTATAGGCTTTTGTCACCCATATTTTTTCATCAAGTTATCCTCACAGAGAAAGCAATAATATATATTACATTGTAATTGTAAACTTGTGCAGGGTGTATATGTTTTCTAGTTTAAGTCTATTGGCTTTTATTGAGAAATATGCATGAATTCTGCAACATAAATATTACTCGACTTTAGGAGAACAATGTTAGATCTGCTACTTTAAGATAGGCTTTAAGAACCAATATATTTCGCAAAGCAGAGCTATAATTAATCTTTTTATTACATACCTATATGTACATGTACACTGTCATATATTTATATTAGAAATTATGCAATAGTCAGAATGAAATTAACTATATTGATGCAAATACAAATCTAAGACAATGAAGCCTATTAAAACTTTTATCACACACCCTGATATGAAATCAGACATCCAGGCAGTGGAAAAGTATTGATGTTTCTGAAGTGTCATGCAGTTCCAATGTTACAATTAACTTAACGAAGATTACAAATGAGTCTTTAATAATTTGTTATATGTCTTGCTGCCTTAAATCAAAATTATCTGATCATCAAACATGGTCAGGCATGTCTATATTTTTAATGTTTCAGCCTCCATGCAGATAACTATTATTTTAAACATGTATAATATTGTATACATATTATAAATCTGGAGTTTTGTCTTGTTCTGATTATAAATGAAGTGTACTATAGACTATAACTACCAACTTTATTAATGAAATTGTCTTTTTTGCTCCTGATCACTGATACAGTTCTGTATGATTTTTCACTACACAGGTGTAAATAGACTACTTTTCTTTTCAAATTATATATCTAACTTAGACTTAGTATAGATTTTTTTAGCTTACCTGAACTTATTACAGCGTGAGCTGTTAGTATAGGCGGATGCCCAGTCCATTGTCTATTGTCATTCATCATCATTTTTAATTAAACAATTTTACATCTTTTCTTAAACTGCTGGTTTGAATGGGGTGCTAGGCCCCTTTAATGGGCCTCTAGAGCTAAAAATAAAAATAAATTCTTTCAGGACTTTTTTTCCTTTTTAAAATCAGCCCCTTCACAATCCAAAATTGCACTTTTTTACAAAGTGGCAGGAAAAAAATCACAATTCATGCAGATTCCACCAGTGCATGGGCTTTAAATGTTGTTTACATTCTGGTATTAACTTGATATTGAACGTACTTCATGAATTTATCCAATTTGTGACTATTTTTAATCAAATCAAGTTTGTTCTATTGTTCACAAAATGACCAGGCCCAGTCACAGTTTTGGCTAAAAAAGCCCTGTCTTTAAACAACTTCTATTCATCAACTGCTTGATGGGTTTTCATCAGACTAATTGGTCTGCATGACTACCTGGCATATCATTATAAGCTAAGGTCCTACATAATGTAGTGGAAAATAGAAAAAACCTTTATCAACTTCTCATGAAGTGCTTGATAGATCTTCAGGTAACTTGGCCTGTAGCATCATTGTAATTATTCTTCTTGGCCCCTAAATTCTAGGGGCCAAAATTTTAAAAATAGCAAAATCTTTAAACAAAATAATTATTTATGATGAAATTAACTTCTTATCATGAAGTTTGTTCTACTATAATGGTAAAATATGCATTTTTGGGATGTCACAGCAAAATATAGAAAAAGAAATCCTTTTAATAACGTAATTTTGATGAATTATTTAAAGGATGTTCGTAAAACTTGATCAGAAGCAAACTCAGATTGTCAAGGTCCTCCTCAGGTGAGCGAGTAAGGTCCATTTGTGCCTCTTGTTTTAAATTTAATTGATGTAGGATTGATTATTGTTTTTTACCAGCTTCCCCATCATGAACAAAATCAGTATTCCAGTCAGACATAAATTTCACAAGATTTAATATAGAATTTCTCTAAATTCTTTTGTTTCATTTTAAATGTGAGATAATAATATTTCAAACAGTGCTGAAACTGATAAAAAAGATCGATACTTTATGTAAATGTTTTACACCTAAGTGGGAAATACTTGTGATGAAATTTTGATTGTTTAAAACAAATAAAAAGAATAATAACAGTCAAACTGAATGAGTAAGGCTAGTGCTTTAAAGAAAAACAAGAGATCACAGAGTGATCTTGGCACCCACCAATGTGTCATTTTTGTGTGTTCCAAATTTCAAGACTTACTGACTAGCTCAAGGTCAAATTTCATTTCCGTACACAACACTGTGCATGTGGTCTAAATTCGAAAGCTGTAACTTGAGAAATGTGAAAGTAGGTCACTAGATCAATTTCAAGGACAAAGTTCTTTGTATACAAAACTATGCATGTGCATCAATTTTGAAGACTGTAGTTCGAGAAATTTGAAAGTAGGTCACTAGGTCAATCTTAAGGTCAAAGTTTATTTCGGTACACAAAACTATGCAAGTGGTCCAAATTTGAAGGCTGTAGCTTGAGAAATGAGAAAGTAGGTCACTAGGTCAAAATCAAGGTCAAATTTCACTTCACAACACAAATCTATGCATGTATTCCAAATTTGAAGCCTGTTCCTTCAAAAATGTGAACGTAGGTCACTAGGTCAATATCAAGGTCAAAGTTTGTTTCGGTACACAATCCTATTCATGTGGTCTAAATTTGAAGCCTATAGCTACAGAAATCTGAAAGTAGGTCACTAGGTCAATCTTAAGGTCAAAGTTCATTTCGGTACACAAAACTATGCAAGTGGTCCAAATTTGAAGGCTGTAGCTTGAGAAATGTGAAAGTAGGTCACTAGGTCAAAATCAAGGTCAAATTTTATTTCGGAATACATAACTATGCATGTGGTCCAAATTTGAAGCCTGTACCTTCAAAAATGTGAAAGTAGGTCACTAGGTCAATGTAAAGGTCAAAGTTTGTTTCGGTACACAAAACCATGCATGTGGTCCAAATTTGAAGGCTGTAGCTTGAGAAATGTGAAAGTAGGTCTCTAGGTCAAAATCAAGGTCAAATTTTATTTCGGAATACAGAACTATGCATGTGGTCCAAATTTGAAGCCTGTACCTTCAAAAATGTGAAAGTAGGTCACTAGGTTGATGTAAAGGTCAAAGTTTGTTTCGGTACAATTACCATGCAGGTGGTCCAAATTTGAAGGCTGTAGCTTGAGAAATGTGAAAGTAGGTCACTGGGTCAAAATCAAGGTCAAATTTCATTTCGGAACAGGAAATTATGCATGTGGTCCAAATTTGAAGCATGTACCTTCAAAAATGTGAAAGTAGGTCACTAGGTCAATGTCAAGGTCAAAGTTTATTTCAGTGCACAAAACTATGCATGTGGTCCAAATTTGAAGGTTGTAGCTACAGAAATGTGAAAGTAGGTCACTAGGTCAAAATCAAGGTCAACTCATGTCAAGGTTCATCTTGCCACTCAAAACCATACATGTGGTCCAAATCTGAATGTTGTAGGTTATTGACTAGAAGTTTTTATAAGCTTTTCCCTATATAAGTCTATATGAACCATGTGACCCCCAGGGCGGGGCCATATTTGACCCTAGGGGGATAATTTTAACAAACTTGGTAGAGAACCACTAGACGATGCTACATTACAAATATCAAAGCCCTAGCTTTGTGGTTTGGACAAGAAGATTTTCAAAGTTTTTCCCTATATAAGTCTATGTAAACCATGTGACCCCCGGGGCGGGGCCATATTTGACCCTAGGGGGATAATTTGAACAATCTTAGTTGAAGACCACTAGATGATGTCACATACAAAATATCAAAGCCCTAGGCCCTGTGGTTTTGGACAAGAGGTTTTTCAAAGTTTTTCCCTATATAAGTCTATATAAACCATGTGACCCCCGGGGCAGGGCCATATTACACCCCAGGGAAATAATTTGAATCATATTGGTAGAGGACCACTAGATGATGCTTCATACCAAATATCAAAGCCCTAGGCTCTGTGGTTTGGGGCAAGAAGATTTTCAAAGTTTTTCCCTATATAAATCTATGTAAATTATAGAAATAAACAAAGGGCCATAACTTACTAAAAATTTGTTGAACCGGTCTGATTTTCAGGGGGACACAACTAGGGTACCAATATATCATTCTGACAAAGTTTGGTCAAAATCCCCCTGGTAGTTTCTGAGGAGATGCGATAACGAGAAATTGTTAACGGAAGGACGGACGGAATGACGGACGGACGGACGGACGGACGGAAGGACGACGGACCACGGACGCAGAGTGATTTGAATAGCCCACCATCTGATGATGGTGGGCTAAAAAAACACAACCCCACCCCCCACCCCGGCCAAATATTATATTATGTTACCCTCAGGGGAAAAAACTGCTCAATTTTACGGTCTTTTTGCAGTGAAACAGCAGTTTTTCAGAAAAAACTGCCAGTTATCAAAACTGTTTCCAGCATGAAATGACTAGTAAAAAGCAGTTTTTTAGAAACTGCATATAACTGGAGGATTGAAAAAATAAAAAATGGTGATGGCCAGTTTTCAGTAGTGATTTTGAAGTTTTTGTAAATGTTTTCACAAAAAGCAGTTTTACGGGCAGTTAAATGCAGTTGTTTTCTTTGAAGAGCAGTATTTTTAGCATCTTTTATGAACAGCAGAAGTAAATAACTGCTAAATACTGCTTCCTGATGTCCCATAATGCAGTGTGAAAGATGGCTGCTCACAGTGAAAACTAAAGCATGTGAAAGGTAAAAATGGATTATAACATGCTCAAAAACAATGTTTAACACAAAATGATGCACAAATAGTTAAATAATTGATAACTGTTTTAATGGAGTTAACTAATAAGGCGGGAATAAAGTGTGAAACTCATGCACAGACTGATTGGATTTATAGTCATTTTGGCGCCATTATAATCTATACTGTGTTGGTGCGCCGTAAAACCCAAATAAATCAATAAATAAACTGGTGGAAACTGGTGAAAATGTGCAAATTCAAAGGATTTACAAGATTAAAGGACAAACCAGTTCATAACTTGTATAAATGAATCTGAGGTTTTGTATTTAAATAGAAAGTCAGCTCATTATACATTTTATGGCTGGTTAAATCATCACAGACAGTTTAATATTCAAAAGAAAGTATAGAATGAATAACTCCCCTTGGACAAGTTGATGCAAGTTCTTCTGCAGTTTTTAGCCCACCATCATCAGATGGTGGGCTATTCAAATCACTCTGCGTCCGTGGTCCATCGTCCTTCTGTCCGTCCGTCCTTCCGTCCGTTAACAATTTCTCGTTATCGCATCTCCTCAGAAACTACCTTGGGGATTTTGATCAAACTTTGTCAGAATGATGTATTGGTACCCTAGTTGTGTCCCCCTGAAAATCAGACTGGTTCAACAATTTTTTAGTAAGTTATGGCCCTTTGTTTATTTCTATAATTTACATAGATTTATATAGGGAAAAACTTTGAAAATCTTCTTGTCCAAAACCACAGAGCCTAGGGCTTTGATATTTGGTATGAAGCATCATCTAGTGGTCCTCTACCAAGGTGATTCAAAATATTTCCTTGGGGTCTAAAATGGCCCCGCCCCGGGGGTCACATGGTTTATATAGACTTATATAGGGAAAAACTTTGAAAAACCTCTTGTTCAAAACCAAAGGGCCTAGGGCTTTGATATTTTGTATATGACATCATCTAGTGGTCTTCTACTAAGATTGTTCAAATTATCCCCCTAGGGTCAAATATGGCTCCGCCCCGGGGGTCACATGGTTTACATAGACTTACATAGGGAAAAACGTTGAAAATCTTCTTGTCCAAACCACAAAGCCTAGGGCTTTGGCATTTGTAATGTAGCATCATCTAGTGGTTCTCTACCAAGTTTGTTCAAATTATCCCCCTAGGGTCAAATATGGCCCTGCCCTGGGGGGTCACATGGTTCATATAGACTTATATAGGGAAAAGATTTTAAAATCTTCTTGTCAATAACCTACAACATTCAAATTTGGACCACATGTATGGTTTTGAGTGGCAAGATGAACCTTGACATGAGTTGACCTTGATTTTGACCTAGTGACCTACTTTCACATTTCTGTAGCTACAGCCTTCAAATTTGGACCACTTGCATAGTTTTGTGCACTGAAAAAAACTTTGACCTTGACTTTGACCTAGTGACCTACTTTCACATTTTTGAAGGTACAGGCTTCAAATTTGGACCACATGCATAGTTTTGTGTTCTGAATTGGAATTTGACCTTGATTTTGACCTACTGACCTACTTTCACATTTCTCAAGCTACAGCCTTCAAATTTGGACCACATGCATAGTTTTGTGTACCGAAACAAACTTTGACCTTTACATTGACCTAGTGACCTACTTTCACATTTTTGAAGGTACAGGCTTCAAATTTGGAACACATGCATAGTTCTGTGTTCCGAAATAAAATTTGACCTTGATTTTGACCTAGAGACCTACTTTCACATTTCTCGAGCTACAGCCTTCAAATTTGGACCACATGCATAGTTTTGTGTACCGAAATGAACTTTGACCTTAAGATTGACCTAGTGACCTACTTTCACATTTCTGTAGCTACAGGCTTCAGATTTAGACCACATGCATAGGATTGTGTACCGAAACAAACTTTGACCTTGACATTGACCTAGTGACCTACTTCCACATTTTTGAAGGTACAGGCTTTAAATTTGGACCACATGCATAAATTTGTGTTCTGAAGTGTAATTTGACCTTGATTTTGACCTAGTGACCTACTTTCACATTTCGTCCTTGAAATTGATCTAGTGACCTACTTTCACATTTCTCAAGCTACAGCTTTCGAATTTGGACCACATGCAAAGTGTTGTGTACGGAAATGAAATATGACCTTGAGCTAGTCAGTAAGTCTTGAAATTTGGAACACTCAAAAATGGCACATTGGTGGGCGCCAAGATCACTCTGTGATCTCTTGTTTTGTGATGTCATTTAAATGGTTGAAGCAAGAATTGTAGTATTTTTGCAGTATTTTGTGATGACATTTAACTGCATAAAACTGATCCTACAGTTTTGTTGCAGTTTTTTGTGACATCATTATACTTCTTAGCTCATTTACATCTATCGACCAATTTAACTGCTTTTTCACTACATTTTCACTGCCTTATCACTGCTTTTCTATTAAATGTGTAAATGCAGGCATTTGAAGACAAATAACTGCTAAAAACTGCATTTTGAATGCCCTGAAATATAATGCTGAAAAACTGCAGTTTTACTGCCTTCCTTTTTCCTAAGGGTAACTATATAAAAGAGTTGCTTATTTATTTTCAGACATGAAGACAAAAGGAAGGCTTGCTGGCATAATACTGTGCCATCTTGTTACCATAGCAACATTTGTAGAGGGAGATCTTTATTTACACTCTCCAAGAGGATCTAACAACAGACTCAATGAAAAGTCGGCAAACAGAGCAAATGCCAACAGATTGTTTGATTCCCAGGTCAGAACTTTCAGCAGTGTATTGCTAACTCTCAATTGTTATAGTTTCATGTGAAAATCAAAATGGCTTATGTATACAAATTATAGGGGCCTCCATGGCTGAGTCAGGTTAAGGTCACTGACTTTGAACCATTTGCCCCTTACCAGTGTTGGTTCGAGACTCATTTGCAGCACTGAGTTAAATCTTAATGTGAGGAAGCCATCCAGCTATTGTCAATAAAGGGAAGAACTGTCATACAGTGAACAACCCATTTCAGATAGTGACAAAATAAGCGCTATTTTGGTGCACAACTTTTTAAGAATTAGTTTTTTTAAACAGAAGGTGTAGGGAATTAGAGATATAGTGACAGTTTCAGTTTAATTGCATTACACATTGCCTTTAGAAACTTCCTTTCTTTTTCTTGTCGTTCGCGACTACACAGTCAGATATAGCCTCGATGAAACTTGTGGTTTGCTGCAGGATCCTCAGTACCTCCATACAGTTTCTGGTGGATTGAGGTATCTATCGGCCAAGTCGCAGCTCGCTCCTGGTCATGCCTTTTACATCTCTGAAGTATATGCTCCGCAGTCTGATCTTCTTCACCTTCACCAAACTTTCAATTTCCGACAATTCTAAATGTTTAAAAAGACACTCTTTATCAGTTTAAGCAGAAGTTTCTTCAGATCAGGTGCAGGGATATTTGGTTTATTGTGTAACTGTCATTGGGTCGTATTTTCCCTCAAAATTTGACACAGAAGTTCCCAAAATTATTGTTCAAAAAATGGTCAAAAAAAAAAAATCAGTCATGCTGGATATAAGTTATAGCATTTAAATTTATACAGACATTTTAATATCAAAAAATAAAATGTAAGTCTTTTTCAAGAAACAGATGACTCATAAATTATAAATAAATATTATGATGGTTGATTAAAAAATTAATGTTTCCAGATGTTCACCAAAAATGAGAAAACACCATTGAAATTATGGATCTGAGTTTGAATGTGAAACTGCTGTCTAGGTAGGATGTAATCTCAAAGCCTCAACCTATACAAGGATTCCATCCAGCTTGATGGCTTGCACCTGTTATTTAAAATTATAATAGTGACATGAGGTTATATTATTTTACCATGACCATTACCATGATGATGATTTTATTTTTCTCAGTTTGTGATGAAGAATGATAATTGAGCCGCGCCATGAGAAAACCAACTTAGTTGGTTTGCGACCAGCATGGATCCAGACCAACCTGTGCATCTGCGCAGTCTGGTCAGGATCCATGCTGTTCGCTAACAGTTTCTCTAATTGCAATAGGCTTTGAAAGCGAACAGCATGGATCCTGACCAGACTGCGTGGATGCACAGGCTCGTCTGTATCCTTGCTGGTCGCAAACCCACTATGTTGGTTTTCTCGTGGCACGGCTCATATTATGTTTGTATATTGTAGAACAATAATAGAGGTGGTTACAATATTGGTGATTTGACAGATGTGCCAGCTGGGAACAATGCTGCTAAACAGTATAATATGGTAAGTGAAGTACGGCGGCTGATTTCTGCCATATTTTTCTGGCATTAGTGCCAACTTGCCATATCAAGAATTTGTGATTCTGTAGTTACAGCTGTCATTTTTGTGACCAGAATGATAAATATGCAAGCTGTCTTATGGAAGTGGTTCAACAATAACTGTGACTTTGGCACATCAATTTAACATGTCAATACTACAAAGTATTTGTCTGATTTAGACAGGGGAACAAAAAATTACAACTGTGAATTGAGTATGTTTGCAGCGCGGCTATATGCCACAACATCAAAATTTTGACTTGGCAGGCTAAGCACCTTGCCAGAACAACAAAATATCTCATTTAATTATCGTATTGATGCAGTAATTTGTACCATTTTGGTATGTTGACACTCTTCAAATGCTTCAAAACATTTAAACGAAAAAGCAGACGTCGTCCACCATAGTTTAAGACAAAAGAGTTTTTTTATTGTACATTCATGCTCATGAAAACATTACCAAACATCAGCAAAAGTCCTGAAAATTCAGTTTCATCCATAAATTTCCAGTCAAACACTAAATTAAGAATCAATATCTCATTGCCTTTATGAATTAATTGATTCAGCAACATAACTGTCCACAAAGTCCGCAATTTAGAGATTATCACTGCCTTATATTACCATTACATATGATGGAAAATAAATCAAAATTACAAAAACACTGATTCTCAGTAAAAATTGTAGATGTGTGCCCAGCGGCAGTTTACCTAAATGTTCATAGTCAGACCATTTTGTAAATCTCTTTAAATATATGAAAAATATATGAAAATTTAGGTTAAATTAAGATGTTACTGCTAAACCATTTATTTTGGTGAATAAAATGATTTTGATTAACTTTTAACCTGCTAAATTTCTAAAATGAACTGGTCCATCATTCAATTTGGACAGTACCACTTATTATTCAAAGGGATGTTCACTGAAAATTTACTGCTGTGCATACCATGATCAGCCAGCAAGGACATACTAGGCTAGGTCTTGATCTGCAAAGGTCACAGAGGCAAAATCATTTGCTGTCAGCAAGCTTTAAGGTTAAATTTCAGAAAATTGACCATTCCCATGAATAAAATAAGGCTCTTCGAAGTATATCAGTTAGTTCAGGTCTGAATTAAATTTAATGCCAGGTATCTATTACAGTTTAACTACGCATTTACTGAAATTTGAGCTTGTTATTTAAGAGAAAGATTTTTTATTATTAAATGTCATTTAGGTGGGATAAAGTACCGGTATTTCCCCAAATATTATATGAGCCGTGCCATGAGAAAACCAACATAGTGGGTGTGCGACCAGCATGGATCCAGACCAGCCTGCGCATCCGCGCAGTCTGGTCAGGATCCATGCTGTTCGCTTTTAAAGCCTACTGCAATTAGAGAAACCATTAGCGAACAGCATGGATCCTGACCAGACTGCGCGGATGCGCAGGCTGGTCTGGATCCATGCTGGTCGCAAACCCACTATGTTGATTTTCTCATGGCGCGGCTCATATGTATATATTATATTAAAGTGCTACGTGACATGAATGAAGGATAAGATTTCAAGCGTGAGTGGGAAATGAATGATACACAAAGATGAAATATATATTAAAAATAGATTATAAGTACAGAGATGACATCAATATTAATAACATAATTTGTAGTTATTAAAGCAATATTAGTCCCAAATAGAGTTTGAAAAAAAATTCAGACTTTTATATACACATGCTCAGCTTTTATACGAATTGATAAATTGTTCTTTTATATATATATACATGCTCAGCTTTTATACAAATTGATAATTAACATAATTGCGTAGGGAAATAATGCAAGCATGAAAATAGATTAATGTATTTAGAACCAGAATGACATATTTTGTTTTTATGGAATGGTTTTGCAATTTTAAAGTTCATCTGTTCGAACCATTCATTTTGTTGCCTCATTTCTTGAATATTTTATCTGTTTGCTTATCTGTACTCAGTTACTTTAGTTTTTTTTTTTTTAATTTAAGTTACACATGAATCTTTATTTTTAACCTTTAGCCTAATGGCGGGAAGTGATTCTGCCTTTGCGACCAGTGTAGACTTGAAGATCAGCCTGCATGTCCGTGGTCTACACAGTTCGCTATTCGGTTAGTAAATTTTCTATGAGCTTACCTTTGATTATTAAATGGTACTGCCCAAATTGAATGATAGACCAGTCCATTTTAGAAATTTAGCAGGGTAAACGCTTAGTGTCATCGGCACAGAATTTCATGTTTTTGGCCAAAGTAGCTTAGATATTTTGGGGATATGAGTTCATGGATTTCAAATTCAGAACATAAAATGGATGGGAATTTGGTTCTTTTGGATTTAATGTCATGAATTAACTCAACTGCAGAATCCAGGAAAAGTAGTCCTGCACAAATATTTAATGTTTATAATGTAATTAAAATATTTGACCAAGTGGAGGTTAATGAACTTTAAGTAAAAATATTTGTGATAAAATCTGATATGGCTCCATCAGTCCATCAGTTGTTATCATTTTATGTAAAGGTTGGTTAGTTACTTAGTATACTTAACTACTTAATAATCTTTGTTGCTGAGTTCATCCAGAAGGAAACAAACACTTAAATAATAGGGTACGATAATTACTGATAATCTGACACTTGACTTCCATTGTCTGTTTAATGAAACTTTTAGGTCAAGCATGTGTTATATGTACTTCAAATTTTATACTATCTCAGTAGTTGATTTTCCTCTGATATGGGGCAATTTTAGTTTCATTCAGATTACCGAATTAAACACCTTTAGCCTATTTTTCCACTGTTGGTTTTGGTTTTGAACCTGTGACCTCTGGACTGAGAGGCTGACTGACGTGACATGATCTACTAGACTGCCACTACTTTTTTTAAAAATGTTTTGTGTTGGTGTTTTTGTGAACAATTGAAATTGAGGTCAAATTTTGTAGTTTTCAATTTTGTTTAGTCATCTACACTAGTGACCATCATGTTCGTGACACTTGATCGTCATTGTGACGTTCTTCCTGAAACTAAAGTACTTTCTTGTGATAATTAATTGTAAATGATGTAGTCTCAATTTTCAGTTGAAAATATTGTACCCTTTAAGTGGATCACAAGAATCTTAATGTTTTACCAAACCCTTGCATGATAGGTTTAAGGTTACATTTATTTGTTTAGAAAGTGAAAGGATTTATTTTTAAAGTGCAAACAAAAAACTACTTCTGTCATCTAATAATGTACTAATTTACTGTTGGTTGCTTGTCTTACATTGCACTTTTGATATATATTTTGAGCCGTGCCATGAGAAGCCAACACAGTGCGTTTGCGACCATGCTGTTCACTAACAGTTTCTCTAATTGCAATAGGCTTTGAAAGTGAACAGCATGGATACTGACTTGACTGCGTGGATGCGCACACTGGTCTGTATCCATGCTGGTCGCAAACGCACTATGTTGGTTTTCTCAAGGTGTGGCTCATATTTTGAATTCCTGTCCAAACTTATGGAAAAGCATCACTCATAAATATATTATATTGCTTCATTTTGTCTACTAGATTCTAGAATTTAATCAGATTTTTTTTAGAGCCCATGCAATTGCTGTATAATATGGTTAAAATACCCCCTCTCTGTTGAGTGGCCAATACTCTCCAATATTTTATGGGTTAAAACCCCAGCTGGCTCACATCCAAACGGCAGTCAGTATGCTGAAAATACAGAGAATATTACTCCTTGACAGCTGATTTGGTGAGCCAAAAGCATTTTTGTAAATGAAAATAATGTTTGAATTACTTATTCACATGCGAAGCATTATGGATGTTGACAAACATTAACATTGCTTATACTCATGTAAATAGTTGTTTGTTTCTCAAAGTCTAGTCATATTACATCCTCTTTGCAGAAGAGGAGGTAATTTTTTTATTTGATACTTGTTGTCTATCGGTCCATCAGTAGACCATTTGGTTTCTGTTGAATAACCGGAGAATATTTTGACCTGCTAACTTCTAACTTCATAGGATGGTTGCATGTGGCCAGTAGATGACCCCTTTTGGTAAAATGGAATTAGCAGGTTAAAGGTCAAGGTCACATTGACCTTGATATTCTAATCGGGGTGGGGGTGGGTGTCAATAACTATAGAAAATTCGTTTCAATGATTTGTATCTTCATAGAATTATTGCCTGTGGCCAACAGATGACCCTCAGTGTTTTAGGGGTCAATGGGTCAAAAGTCAATTTCAGAGTTTCAGATCAATATCTAGAGCACTTGTATTTACAGCCCTCAGATTGCTTTTTATTTCAGTATATCAAGAGTCACGATCACAATGACCTTAAGATTGAAAATGGTGTCTGATCATTTGATCAATTACTGGAGAATGCTTGGATCAGTCATTTTACGTTACATGTTTGGATGATTCTGAAAATGAACAAGTGAGAAGCCCAAAGGTGTTTGTTTTCCTTCAATGGCTAAATTTTGTGTACCTGTTACAATAAATATTGAAAGGGATCCAGTGGTCCAGAAGTTATGGTGTTGTCAGCTCATTCCAGGGGTCATGGGTTCAAGCCTCACTGGGACCATAACTTTATGTAACCTTCTTATTTGACTACAATACTAGTTTTTCCTTGAGAGCCATGGTTCAAATAAGTTCAAAGCTCTCGTCACAAGCTAAAAAAAATGTTACTGTATAATACAATGAAATTATGCATGAAACCAAAATTTGATTGATTATTGAAACTGTGATTTAATGGCTGACTGCCCTATATGACAGATGTTGTACAGGATTAATTGAGTACAGAAAGATTTGTTGTGTTCTCAAGCTGTTACCATTACACAGCTATGGTTGTTACTAATTGTATGAAAAATTCGTCACAATTATTGTCCACTTACGTTTTGTCAGTACTTAAATGAGTTTTCATTAATCATGGCAAGATTTATTGAGACAAAAAAATTCTCCAACTGTCACAGAAGAAAATAATAATTATTCCAGTTGTTATTTACCCTCTTCTTCTGATTCATGTGTAGAAGTTGTCAGTTACAAGTGTGGATATGGAATGGATTGCTGTTAGTGACTCTCTGTTTTTTTTTATAGCTAAAATACATTTTGTATATTTTTCAAAATGGGTTTAATATAAATCTGTAGCAGACAAACATCGAATTCTGTCATCGTGGCTATTCAAGTGTTTTAAACTGAGATACTACACATTGAGCCAAAGTCCCTGTGCCTGTTCTGTTATATATTTCTTTGTAAAAGGGGAAGTAACTCCAGTAGGCTGTTTTTCTGTGCTAGCATTTTTATTTCCCTTTGCTCCAAATTAGATAAGTTCAGTCATAAAATGAAGCTTAAGTTTGATTACAAAATGGTTACACTATTTATTAAACATAACCATTCATTCAGGGAGCCAGGCTACCCAAATACCTGATCCAACTTGTTTAATTATTTTAAGTCAGGGTTTATGATGTTTAATCACAAGCTCCACACTGCTATGGGCTCCAATCATTGTTTGTTGTATAGAATTCTTCTCATATGAACATGCCATCCTGCTGGCTTATGGAAGGCCTACCTACACATATCTGAAAAATGCTCAGAGGAGCACCTGGTGGGGTCTAAATCCTCCATCATCACAAGCAGGGAACTCGCCATATTATGACCTATAATTGTGTCGATGTGACATTAAACCCAACAAAATTGCAGTAACCCCACCCACCCCCCAAAAAAAGATTATCTGTTTCCAAATATGGGATTTTATGATACTGATGCAAACAATCCTACATATAAAAAACAATTGTTCCCATCCCAAATATGATCAACCAGCCTGCTAGACTTCATTTACCAATCAACATACCAGTAATAGAGCTTTCATTTTGTCTTATTTGGTTCCTTTACCAGATGTATCCACAGTAGTTAACAGGCCTAGTAGTATGATGGTTGACTTTTGGATGATTAGGTATGCTGTAGATGACAGAATTGCAATGAGTATTAACTTACAACTATTGGGCCTTCTGTGGGGACACCTCTGGGAAAGTGTTTGTAACTTTAGAAATGTTTGTTACAAGCAATACAAGCCCATTGTTGAGAATACTGTAAAGAGAGACATGAGTTATTTTCAAGATATTTTCAAATGATTTTTTTTTCAGCATTATTTCCAAAGTGGACCATCTGCAAACAAAGCGACGGGTGAGGGGGGTACCCAGTTGGTGATGGAATGGACCAACCAACACGGATGTGGGGGTAACGAGGACACTGATCCTCAAAAACAAAACTGTAATATGGTGCTGCAGTTCATGTGTGAAGATGCCAAAGAAAATATACCAGGTATTTCTTTTCACATACATTTGTCACTGTGATCAACCTGTTGCACCAGTTTGCAGTCATAATTAACACAGATGTGTAGTAAAAGCTGATAGTAAGGATAATATATTTAACCCTTTCCATGCTAAATTTCTATAATGAACTTGTCCATCTTCCAATTTGGACAGTACCACTGACTGTTAAAGCGGGTGCTTACCAAAAAGAAATGACTGAATAGCGAACAGTGCAGATCATGATCAGACACGGATGTGCAGGCTGATCTTAATCTACACTGTTCGCAAAGGCAGAGCATGGTAAGGGTAAAGCTGCAGAATCAGCATGCATTTCTTAAATGAAATTATAATCATTTGGTATGCTTTTCATTTTTGAAATGGAAGTGGTTGAACTGATTGAATTAAATTACATAACTGAAACATTTCTATCAAAACTTGCAAGAATAAACAATTAAAACAACTATACTATGTTTGTAGCATTGAAGGAACAAATGAGAGATGGTACATCAACAAGTACAATGGAGTACACGAAACCTGCAAGTATGAAGGAGACAAAAGCACAAGTCAACACAAGGAAAAATGGGGCTCTCGACACGTCAAGAGGGCTGCAGGAATCATGGGAAATGTATGACGATTGCTACATGAGGGAACGGAACCTTGGTAATATTTGTATTTCCTTTCGTAATAATTGTACTGGCTAAATGTAGGTCATATTTTTGGCCACTGATTTTCAAGATTCACAGTGCATATACATGGATCCTCTGTTGATACATGGTAAGGTTGCTGACTTAAAATAACAGGCCCGTCACCCATGTGGGTTGGAGCATGGAATTTTTAATGCTAGGAAGCCATCAAGCTAGCTGATGGAAGGCAAGTGGTTCTACCCAGGTGCCAGCCTATGATGAAATAATTCTTGGAGGGACACCTGTAATCTTCCTCCACTATTAAAAGGTGGAAAGTTGTAGTATATGACATATAATTGAGTTATTTGACGATAAAAACATCAGAAAAAAAATACAAAGCTATGAAAAGTTTAGTATTGTTGAACTTACCTAAGGGGCCATCTGTATTAAGCAGCTACATTACTTACCTGAAGCAGCCAGTCTGTTAACTTCCAAAATATTATTTTTTATTGTAATTTCAACTCCTCTTAAGCAACCACTTGTGGATAATTGGATACTGTGAAAACATTTATATTTGTGGGGGACTAATTTTCGTGGATTTAGTGGTTGAGTCAATCAAAGAAATTTAATCCCTACGAACAAGTAAAATTCCCATTCATTTTATGTTCAAAAGTTGAAATCCACGACATATATTCCCACAAAATTGCCATTTTAACCAAAACCATGAAATTTCACACCAATGAAATTAAATGATTTTACAGTATTTATGAATTCTTATCCAAATAAAATACCTGTTTGGGTCAAAAATTCTTAAAATTTTATAATTACAAAATTAAATGATTTTGCAATATATGGTATCAATTTAGTATATGCCAATATCATTCTTTTCTTCAAGGACTGTTTACTGCTGATCAGAATGTGAAGAAGAATAAGTTTGGCTACAGTAGTGCTGCATTCACTAGGCAGAATCCAAATGGCAATCGACGTGGTTACGAGTGTCCGGAAGAAAGGGACTACTTTCCTTATTGGCATCCTACACAGTGGAAGGATATTGCAGTTCTAGCTGAAAATAGTTCCATGTGCAGGTACAGACTGCTTGGAACTTTTAATATTGATATGCTGTTATGTATTCATACATTTTCAAGTAAATGAACATTTTTATACTGTCATACAACCTTCTTTAAACCTTTACCGAGCTAAATTTCATAAATGGACTGGTCCATTATTCAATATGGTCCATCACCACTTATTATTTAAAGGGGTGTTCACTGAAAATTTTCTAACTGAACAGCAAACAGTGCAGACCAAGATAAGCATGCAAGGATGTGCAGCCTGATCTTGGTCTGCACTGGTCGCAAAGGCAGAATCTCTTGCCTCAAGCAGGCTAAAAGTTAGATTTTATCCAGAATAAATCCAGGTTGCTAAGGAAATTTTGAACACTTATATTAGGATTACTTAAATCAAAAATCAAAACTGAACTCAGGAATTTTTTAAAACCGTGATATGAGCCGTGCCATGAGAAAACCAACATAGTGGCTTTGCGACCAGCATGGATCCAGACCAGCCTGCGCATCCGCGCAGTCTGGTCAGGCTCCATGCTGTTCGCTTTTAAAGCCTATTGGAATTGGAGAAACTATTAGCGAACAGCATGGATCCTGACCAGACTGCACGGATGCGCAGGCTGGTCTGGATCCATGCTGGTCGCATACCCACTATGTTGGTTTTCCCATGGCAGGGCTCATATACTTTTGACTTGAAATATGATTTGTTTACAATTTTTTTACATGTTTCCAGTCACTACCAGGGAAAGAGTTTTAACATACAGCCTTACCACAGATGTGTGGAGTCTTGGTCCAAGGGCAACCCAAAACACTGGTCTAGATGGAACAATGAAAAACAGTGTACAGACAATGGTGGACAGTGGATTCTTTTTCATAACTACCTTGAGAAGGCCCCAGGTAGTACATGAGCTTGCAAAATTACAAAAAGGTCATGCTGATTGATTTTCATGAATGTTTTGTGATTATTAGTGAAAATCAAACAATCCCGAATAATACAATAGACAAATATATGATACTAAAATAGTATTAGTATTTTATAAAACCATTATAATTCAGAAAATTTCTTTTTTAGCTTATAACACTGAAGCAAAATGTACATCTGCTAGCAATGGTTACGTGAAATATATCTGGGCAGTGCCATATGATGCAGAAGATGTCACTAAGAAACAGTGTCTGGTTGCCTTGGAAACACCAGATTGTTATGAAGCTCCCTGGTCAAGGTTTGTTACATTATGTTTTAAAAGTCACATTTTTAACATTTGGTGAAACTATAAGGACAGCTCTATAGATAGATATTGGTTCCCAGATTCCAACTGAAATTTCTTTACACTGTATTTAGGAAATGCTTTGGTAGTATTAACTGGAAATCAACATTTATTATTATCTTTTAGATAAAGAAGATACCTGTATTAAACGCTACTATATAGGCAACACATTTATGTTCTAAACAGTCCCCTACAGTAATATATTTGAAAGAAAATAATTTAATATGACACTGAATTTTTCACAGATCAAACCATCTGGGTAATGGTCGAGGCAATGGACAACCCCTGACGTACACATGGACTCTTCCATATTTCCCATCAGGCCATGAGCATAAATGTGTCTTCAGAATGAGGTATAAACTATTGTATAAAGCTCTTCAAAAATGTAAATGATTATTAACCTACATAGACCATTGCATTTTTTTATAAAAAAAGGGATTCGTCACCAAATTTACTGAAGTCTGAATATCATGAATGAATCTGATTCAAATCAGTAATACAGATTTACAAGTTTTCACCCTATGGCAGATTGAATAGATAGATTTATATGTTTTACAAGATTTGTGCAGTAGAGAGAGATAGTTTATCTTCTTGTCTTAAAAACTAAAACCGTCCTTAAAGGAAGACAAGGCCCTGTATATTTTTGTCGTAAAAGATTCTACTGTACTCTGTTTGAATTAAGCTTTAGAATTGTGCAAGATTCAACTCAATAGCTCAAAAGCTGTCTCGAAGCCTCCATGGGTTAGTGGTTAATGTTGCTGACCTCAAACAGTTGCCCTCACGGAAGTGGGTTTGAGTCTCAATCTAGGTGTTCTTCATGCGAAAAAGCCATCCAGCTGGCTTATGTAAGGTCGATAGTTCTACCATGGTGCCCACACAAGAATGAATAATGCACATAGGGGCACCTAAGATCTTCCTCCACCATCAAAAGCTGGAAAGGTGCCATATGACGAATAATTGTGTTGGTTTGATGTTAAACCTGAGGGGGAAAAAAGCATTCTGGCCACAAGGTTATAAAACTGATTCTTACTGGTCGTATCAATAGTTTACAAGAAACAGCCAGTCTGGTGCTGTAGTTTGGAGACAAGAGTAAAACTCTAAACCCTGTTCTATTTATATGCCAAGATTCATTGTACACAACAGTAGTCACATTGCATAATGAAAAATTACTGTGGTCCTATGCACAAACAAGGTCTAACTCCTGGACTTGCAGAGTTACTGCCCTTAGAACTAGATATTACTGATTGATTTCAGATACAACATTTCTACAGATGACTATGACCCTTATAATACAAATGCCAGTCAAAATGAAAACAAACGCAAGAATATCGTATCACCTGTGCAAGATAACAAACAGGTAGATGTAGGAGGTCCTGCAAAACTACAGATGGCGCTAAACACTGACCAGACAGGGAGGATATTTCAGGTGCAGTGAATCATTTTATATCAACATTTTTTTCTGAAGATAAGAAACTAGAGAGGTTGTCAATGAGATTTCATATGTGTAAAGAAATGTAAAGTTTTTTTTTTATAAGCAATTTAAAAGCCAAAATCCAGACATATAAATTTTGTCTGAATTTATGAAAACATTTTTGAATGTCACAATACCTAAACGTTAACTAGTACTAACTGTGCAGTTAGTTTTTACTAGTTTTGAGCTGCTCAGTTGATATTCCATACTGTTTTAGAGGATGTTTACTTCTAAAATGTACAGACTAGTGTTATGGCACACTGGTAACAAACAACTTTACTTGTGTTACTTAATCCTCTACATCCACTGGTAGGCATAGGGCCTTCCCTAGTGTGTGTGGCAAAGTCTAAAGCTACTTGTGTCCCTTCTCACTACAATAACTTGATAGACCTTAACTCGGTTTCTAGTGTCCTTTACCAGGTCATGACTGGTTGACCGCAACTTCTACATCCATGTGGATTCCAGTCCAGAGCTTGACTGCTGAAAGTGTCCAAGCCATTAATGTTTGCTCCTTTTAACAGTAGTGAAGACGGGTTTCTTATTTCTTAAGTTCCTGATTGGAAATTTTATCTGACCAATGTATTTCATTCAGACGGTTGACCATTGCTGCCAAATAATGTTGATTTCGTGTCTTTTGTTTGTGTCTTACAGGACAGAACACACTTATTTAGACTCATGCCACGCCCAAAAGGCCTGGAGAATGAGCGAATATACAATCTAAATGTGCGTGGTAAGAGAGGTAACATCGTACAGGTGTACCCGGCAGTAGAATATGACTTCACACCAAACCATTTACATATATCACCCACAGATTTGGTACATATACAGTGGACAGGTTTGTATATTAATTTATTTTTTGTATACTTTAAAGTTCACTTTTTAGCTCACTCATAAACCTGCGGATGTGATTTCACAGCAATGTGCTTTGGGCAGTCCTCTACCAAATTCCTTCAAGCCATTTTGATTTGTTAGTGTAGGGCTACTTTTCTTTGGCAGTCATCTTTGTATTGCCATATGGAAGACTTGGAAAAATTTCTCCTCAGAAACTGCTGGACCAATTTCTAAATAATGGCATAGCAATATTTGTAGAGTGGCCCTCCATATTCCTTTAATTTGTTAAAAATGCGTGGCAGCCAGAGGCAGTGCTAACTTTTTGTTTAAGCTGGTATGAAAAACCTCAGTGTAACATGCTGCCTGATTTCAAAATTATTTTGCAGCAATGATATGACGATACTCTACCTAATTCATCTAGATTATTTTGAAATTAACTCAAATGATGCCTAGTTAACCCTCATCCAAAACTGAAATAAATAGTGGCTATTTTTTCATGACTCCAAATGGAGGCATATAGCAGCTGTATTGTAAGTGTGTGGAACAAAAGTAGATCTCCAGGGTCAAGGCCAAGGTCAAATCTTACCCCACAGGCAAGGGTACTCCATTTTGGAAGCATTTGTCACTTACTAGCAGTAGTTATATCTCTTGTAAATGATACATGTATTTCGATCTCAATTATTTGAGCCATGTCGTTAGAAAACCAACATAGTGCATTTACGACCAGCATGGATCCAGACCAGCCAGTGCATCCATGCAGTCTGGTCAGGATCCATGCTGTTTGCTTTGAAAGCCTATTGCAAATAGAGAAACTGTAAGCAAACAGCATGGATCCTGATCGTGCAGTCTGGTCTTGATCCATGCTGATCACAAATGCACTATGTTGGTTTTCTCATGGCGTGGCTCATTTAGCAGAGTTTAAAGAGACTCTTTGTATTACAGGTTCAAACACACACAACAATGGTAATCCAGCTGGTGATGGACAGGCAGGCAATGATGGTGAAGGCAAGGAGGGTGAGTGTGGGCGAAAATCAAGACCAGTTTGTTTTCTTTAAACAGAGTTTTAATCAGATTTTTTTGCCATTGTTGAGAGAACAAGAAGCATCTTTTCATTAACATACCCACTGTTTTAAAAAAAATTGTGCCACCTTTAAAAACATTTGATAGATTGTCTAAAGAATTAAGAATATTTTCTGTATGTTTGATTTGATGCAAAAGAATTTGTTTTAATAAAGACACATAAATATTTGTTTTCAGTTTAGAACATTACTGGCAACATACCTGAAAGGTGAGTATTACAGAAGGAAAAAGTTAAGTTTTTAATGCCTCAAGTTATCAGGAAATGTTTATAAGGATCTTTTCTTCATACATAAATTTCACAGGTTCTGACAGAAACAATATGGCTGAGATTGGTGACCTGAATGATAATTTTCCGTTACCATACGAGCAGACAACAATGTGGAAAAATGCTGATGTCATCTGGATGTATCATGGGAAAACGGACATCTCTTCAAAGGATCTGGCTCTTAACATTGCTTCTGCAGGGTATTATAGGTACGTTTTATTGTGGTAATTCCAACGTAATATTTTTTTAGACAGTGAATATTTAAGTCAAGTTAATATAGTAAATGTTCACAGTCTGGTAAAAAACTCTGACTGGCTAACTCTTCTTGACACCTAACCATCTAATATTAAACACAATATAATGTAGCAAGTAAATGTAAGTTATTTAATTGAGAGGCAATGCAAGACCCTGAATCTAGAGGTTGTGAGATCGATCCTGGTGCACCGCTCATGTTCTTTCTGACAATTGACAGAAGACTGTGTCTCATAGTCATTCATCCTCTACCTCTGATTGATGTGGAGAAGTGTAGAATAGGCAAGTACTGGTACAGAATCCAGGAACTCCAGTTTGGTCAATTTAAATCCAATAAACAGGTTAAATTTCCATTAATTTTATGTTCAAATGTCGAAATCCACAAATTCATAACCCTGCCTTTTGACCAAAACCAAACAATTTTATTTTACAGTAGTTTACCAGGCAGGTCAGTGTTTGTGTTTAATTGCTCAAATTTTCAAAGCAGGTTTTGTTTATTGAAAGTATTGATGGAAATCTTTTAGCAACTTGAAAAAGCACAGAGTGACATTGTTTTTGCATAACTTTCACATTAAAAGAAATAGCTGTGTTATAAAACAGTTATCTACCCTGAATGATAATATTGCAAGATAACAGTTGATAAATTATGGTCAGTACAAAACAGTTGACCAGTTTAAACAGCTGAGACCTGTCTAACCATGTATCATAGCTTGTTCCTTTTGTCATAGAAGTGTGAGAGATATCCAATTTTTAGCTCACCTGAGCACGAAGTGCTGAAAGGTGAGCTTTTGTGATAGCCCGGTGTCCGTCGTCCGTCGTCAACAATTTGACTGTTAACACTCTAGAGGTCACAGTTTTGGCCGAAACTTAATGAAACTTGGTCAGAATATTACTCTCAATAAATTCTTGGACAAGTTCGATATTGGGTCATCTGGGATCAAAAACTAGGTCACCAGGTCAAATCAAAGGAAAAGCTTGTTTACACTCTAGAGGTCACAATTTTGGCCCAATCTTAATGAAAGTTGGCCAGAATGTTACCCTGAATAAAATCTTGGGCGAATTCAGTATTGGGTCATCTGGGGTTAAAGACTAGGTCACCAGGTCAAATCAAAGGAAAAGCTTGTTAACACCCTAGAGGTCACAATTTTGGCCCAATCGTAATGAATGTTACCCTCAATAAAATCTTGGACAAGTTTAATATTTGGTCAGCTGGGGTCAAAAACTAGGTCACCAGGTCAAATAAAAGGAAAAGCTTGTTAACACTGTAGAGGCCAGATTTATGACTGTATCTTCATGAAACTTGGTCAGAATGTTAATCATGATGATCTTTAGGGCAAGATCAAATCTGGGTCAGGTTGGGTCAAAGACTAGGTCACTAGGTCAAATCAAAGGAAAAGCTTGTTAACACTCTATAGGCCACATTTATGACTTTATCTTCATGAAACTTGGTCAGAATGTTAATCTTAATGATCTCAAGGTCCAGTTTGAATCTGGGTCTTGAAGGATTAAAAACTAGGTCATCAGGTCAAATCAAAGGAAAAAGCTAGTTTACACTCTATAGGCCACATTTATGATCATATCGTAATGAACTTGGTCTGTATATTAATTTTGATTATCGATAGGTCATGTTCAAATCTGTGTCATGTGGGATTAAAAACTAGGTCACTAAGTCAGATCAAAGGAAAAGCTTGATAACACTCTAGAGGTCACAAGTTGGGCCCACTCTTAATGAAACTTGGTCAGAATGTTACCCTCAATAAAATCTTGGACAAGTTTGATGTTGGGTCAACCGGGGTCAAAAACTAGGTCACCAGGTCAAATCAAAGGAAAATTTGTTAACATTCTAGAGGCAAGATTTATAACTTTATCTTCATGAAACTTGGTCAGAATGTTAATCTTGATGATCTATATGTCGAGTTTAAATCTGGGTCAGGTGGGATTAAAAACTAGGTCAAATCAAAGGAAAAGCTTGTTAACACTCTAGAGGCCATATTTATGACTGTATCTTCACGAAACTTAGTCAGAATGTTAATCTTAATGATCTCAAGGTACAGTTTGAATGTGGGTCATGTAGGTTCAAAAACTAGGTCACCAGGTCAAATCAAAGGAAAAGCTAGTTTACACTGGAGAGGCCACATTTATGACCATATCTTAATGAAACTTGGTCTGTATGATAATCTTGATTATCTATAAGCCAGTTTCAAATCAGTGTCAGGTGGGGTCAAAAACTAGGTCACTAGGTCAAATCAAAGGAAAAGCTTGTTAACACTCTAGATGCCACATTTATGACTATATCCTCATGAAACTTAGTCAGAATGTTAATCTTGATGATCTTTAGGTCAAATTTGAATCTGGGTCATGTAGGGTCAAAAACTAGGTCACCGGGTCAAATCAAAGGAAAAGTTTTTTAACACTTTAGAGGCCACATTTATGAACATATCTTAATGAAACTTGGTCAGAATGTTTCTCTTGATGATCTTTAGGTCAATAGGTCAGGTGAGCGATACAGGGCCTTCATGGCCCTCTTGTTTAAGATTTTAACATATTTCAAATACTTAACTTTAAGATCTTTGATATACTATGAAACATGAATGGTTACTTTGGTAGACCAGTAAAGTCTCATAATAAATCACTTCTGAGTAAATTGCAAATAATTTTCATTAATTAAAAAATGGATTTTAACTTACTGAATTATACAACTTTGTCTGTCGCGAATGCATAATGTTAACATTGCCACCAGTTTATGTATACGTTTGATGTCAGATATCAGTGTCATGTTTTTGAGCTATTTATGTTGGGTTTATTAAAGGATCAAAATGTTAAGATGCTTAGTACTGTCTCTGACAGAAAATCCACTTTTGTATGCACATTGTCTACATGCACATATTGAAATCTCAACACGTGTATATGTTATTTTACAGATGTTTTAAGAAATCTTCTTGTCCGGAGACACAGCACAAGGACTTCATTGTGGAAACCAAGACAACACCACTTCAGAACCAGTTAAACAATGCCCCGGCTTCATACCAGGGAGCAGTCCTTAGATTCAAGAAGGGGATCTATTATTATATGAATACAAGAAATAATAATTTTACAAATAGGTCACAGAAAGGAACAATTCATGTTTCATGATTATTCACTTCTGATGTAATAAATAGTCATCAGTATGCTGTAATGATAATTATCTTATGATATTAAGAAATTGAACCGGTAATGGCACTCAGCAATTTTCGAGTGATTACATAATCCCTTTATCTTGCTTATGAGATATTCTTTGGCAGTGAATATAGCTCAGACAAGTTAGATTGAAAATTCCACAAAAATCAGATATGAAAAATGCCTACCGGAAATCAAAAGGAAATTTTCAGTTGTCAGTTCATGCCTACTACATTCTTAAAAAAACACAGTAAAGTCTTCCAGATTTAAGCCAAATATTTCAGAATTAAGAAAGTATTTTCATTTGATATAAAAAGTTAGAACAAAGTTATTCAGTGTGTTGTAGACAGTATTCATTTATAAGAAAAACTTTTTTGTAGTCTGTAACACGGGTAGAAAAGTGTTGTACCATGTTAGTCACTCAGTAAATCAGTAGCTTTGCTGTACTTCAAACCATAAACTATACATATAGATCAAGGTTGCTTATTTTTGATACTCTGCAGTTTTGTTTTAAAAACTTTGATATTGTGTTATTATCTTATCAGAGGCCATCACTGTGAAGGTAGCAGATAGTTTTTCGAACATCTGAAAATGTATTTTATATATATAGTTATTAGGGATGGCAACGAGTAGCATTTTTGGTATTTGAATATTTGGTCAACTTTCTGAACGAATATTTGTATATTTGGTTATCAACTGATCAGCAGATCAACTCAAAATCTTATGTGTTTATCATGCACTAATCAGCGACCTGCTTTAATTCTACTTTCATTTACACATAGAAAAAAATACGCTATTTTAACGATCAGATTACCTTATTGATTATGCATATTTGCGATTACTGGTGTATTTAATAGGTATAAAATTTAGTAATCGCCAAAGTAACGGCAGCATATTTGATCTGTTTTTAGCTCTTTAGCTCTTTAATGAAATGAACACTCTTAATTCAACAGATGTTTCATTAAAAATCAGAACAACCTTTTATGTAAAGTAAAATATGAACTTTTGTTGTGTGTTGACTTTAGCCTGCTGGCAGAAAATGATTCTGCCTTTGCAACCAGTGCAGATCAAGATAGCCTGCACATCCGTGCAGTCTTACAAAGCCAAATAAATATTGTAACTTGTAAGGAAGTATCTACATTCCTGTATGAACTAGAAGTGGACCATATGTAATGTATGTTATTGTTTACTCAGGGTAAAAAGTGCTTCTAAAATGTCTGTGCAGTTAATCAGTTTTTGCTCTGAGGCGGAAAATTATTATGAATTTGATAGGTAAATGATCTTGAAGTGTTACGCTTTTAACCTTCTTAACTTTATACTGGCATGTTTAGATTTTATTGCATATTTCTGAACAAATTACAGAGTGAAAAAAATAGCAAATATTTTTTACACTGGTACAGGAATATAAAATGGGTAATATCTGGTACAAACCATTGAAAAAAAACATCAATTTTTTTCAGATATTTTGAATAGCTGCCCTGCCATTTGTGATTGTTGTATTTGGTGTTCACTCAGTGAAAGATATTTCAGTCTTACACCGAAACAAAGAAAATATCCTCTATTTATTTCACAGTTATTGATATCAGCTTTAAGACTTAACAGTACATCTTCTGCAGACCAACACTGCAGGAAACACTGAAGTGTGTTTGTTGAACAGAGGTTGTTGCTCTGCAGAGGTTAATAGTTGAAGCTGCCATAGCAGCTACTTGTATTTAAGGAACCACCTGTCTTACACAGCCAGTCAGCTTCCTTCCCAAATTAACATTTTTTTACCTGCATTAAGCAGCCACTTGCCTGAAGCAGCCACATTGTGTAACCCCATAGACTGGTAGCTTAATACAGGTTTGACTACTTATAATGAAAATAGTTTAATGGGAAAGAAAATATGTGCCGTTTAAATAAGGTAGTTGCTCCTCAGAGGTGTTAGCAAGAGGATACATTGTATTCTAAAAAAAATACAGAATTTCATATCATTTTATGAGAAAGTACACTTCCTATGATGTGGTTAGTAGCCCAGCTTAGCTTAACAAATGTAAAGTTATTCTTTCTAACAGGAATTACTAAGTGGCATATCAATGTATTATCAGGAAATAGTTTGTAATTTGATAAATATGTATTATTTTGTTATTTTTCTTTTTCATTGCAATTATTTTTTTGCAATTTTTATTTTTAATGATTTAAAAGTGCCATATTAATGTTCAGAACTACTCAAATGCTCATTGCCTTTACATAAAATACAGATGGGTCATCCTATTTAAAAGGGCCGTATGCTTTAATTGTTTTTAGCTTGTCAGATAATGATTTCTTATGGTGACTCATATATATATTGTGGTGTTTCTTTATTTGGCATAATAAGATTTGATCAGTCAATGCAACAACAATATTTCCCAGATACCGGATGTTATAACATGCATATTTATACATTGTATTAATGTTTATTTATGATCAAAGTGTTTGTGCCTCTCAAATTTTTAGGCCCACAAAGGGAAATAACTTTTGCAGACATGCTTGTAAACTTTGATCAGAACTTGCCATGTTACATAAGGAATGCATGATTTTATGACTCTATTCATTTCAGATTTTAGTATAGCCATTTAACATTGGAAAATTACACAAACACGTAATAAATGTTTAATTGTGCATTCTCTGTTTGTGTGGTATGAGTTTTACAATGCTTATACTTAGATGTCTTGCCATTCTTTAAAGGTATTTGTTCACACTTTGGAAGAGAGTTTTTGATATCTACCTACCAGGTATTTTTAAAACTTTATTTTTGAATTAGATATGAAAATAATATATTATTATCTGGCAATTTGAGCTATTGCAAAATAAAAAGAAAACTGATATCAGATAATTTTAAAAACACATTTTGATTTAGTTTAACAATTTAGAATTATTTTGGATTCTTTTCTAATTTAAAAATATTATTTTCACATTTTAGCATTTTGCAGAACTGTTTGCAAAATGTTTCTACTCTGGAGCAGCTGCTAAAAGACAGTTTGTAATAGAATGCATGAGTACCTTAAGTTTTATCCTAAAATGGGAAACCAAAACCTTTACCCTAAAAAGTGTGAGTTTTATCTTAAAATGTGAATAAAAAGATAAATCCTAAAATGTGTGAATGAATAGTTTATGCTAAAAAGTGTGAACAAATTTCTTTGATCATAAGTTATGGATGTTTGTTTTTTGTTTATAATCTTTTTACTGTATATCTTCATATAAGGTTTCTGCTGGTTCAGAAATTATGCATTAATTATGTCTCTCACCACACAGTGGTGTGGGAGACATATCGATTTACTCCCCTGTGAGTCTGTCACAAATCTTGTCCGTACTCTAAGTCAAACATTTCTTATCCGATCTTCATCAAACTTGAACAAAATATGTTTGCCAGTAAGTCCTCAGCCAAGTTCGATAATTAGCCAAATCGGCCAAGGCACTTCGGAATTATGGCCCTTGAAACTTGGTTTTTGATAATCAAAGCACTGAAAATCTGATAGGGCAGTTGAGGTCTTGGTGCATGGTTGACTGTTATACTACTATTCAGATGATTAGGCAGTTGTGGGAGACATGCGCTTTTCTCAAAAGTAGCTCTAGTTAAATGTTGTCTCAGTCTTTTGTTTATGTGTCTGTTCTATATAATTGGGCCGATTTAGGCTTATGACTTTAAATGCTCATAATTTGTAAGTTATTGCGATATCTTAAATATAATAAAAGCTATTTACCAATGTCTGTTATTGTTTTGCTTTTAACAGTAGAAGTTGTTTTAATTTTTCACAGAAATGCACCTGCAAGTTTAATCAATAATTCCTTTACTAAATACAAGTATTTAGTATGGTCATAATTATGAAATCATTCCATTAATTAAAATTTTGTCATAAAAGATGCTAAGCAGTCAAATTTGTCATAAATTCATTTTAATCTGTACTAGAAGAGTTTTAAAAGATGAATGCAGAAAAAACAAAAACAAACCATTGGGGATAATTGTTTATTAAGCACAATAAATGAAAGCAATATTGGAAAAAGTAGGCAACATTCATAATTAACATTATTTTTTTTTTTCATACAAAATGCTCATTTTTTTATTTCTGTTTCATACACATTGGTGTTTAATCCTTCGGGTTCAATTAGCAATATCTTCTAATTTATACTGTGAATATAATTCAATGTCTTTTTACTTGTGATGCATGGCATTCGACCATCGTCTTGCCTATTCTTGTTATTTGGATTCTTTAATCTAATTCACTTGACATCGTTGTTAAGAAAGTTCAATCAACTTCACTCGATATCGGTTACCTGGAATTCTGACTAGTACGCGGGATTTTGTGCTATCAAATTTTACTCCCACAGAGGTTCAAAATCCACGCCACCTCTTGGCCCGATGCTCTCTAACCGACACCACTAAATTAAATCATTTTCATCTATGAAGACCAGAACATGGCGACTGTGTTGCTACATTCGTCTAACACGAGCTGTTCTGTTTCTCTTTTGCCATCTGTGAAAGAAAGAGGAAATTTAATGTAAATTTTGGTCTACCCCGTCAAATATACCGGTCATTAAGAGTGTCGACAAGACAAATACCAGTCTAATTGCAACATAAGCACGATGAGCTTTTAAAGCTACAGAGCAAATGTGTAAGAAAACTTTTGTAAAAAGATATCATAATCTACGTTTTTTTTTTGCTGGCAAATTGCCTGATTTTACAATGACAAAGATATCGCATATATTCAAAGATATCACATACAGATTCATTCTCAATGTCGTATCAACTACTTGTACGACCCCGCTAAAAACTTTTCAATATATAGTTGTCTAAGTGCCTGTTGCAATCGGGTACATTCTGTACTGCAATAGATTTAATATATTAAACTTCGGGCGCCGGTAAATGAAGAAATCCATAGTTTTATTTAACAGTAGTAGAATGAAAAGCTTGCCTTTCTCGGCCGTAGGAAAAGAGTCGTCCGTGGCTTCTGAATTTATGTTTCCTTTGTAGTTCCTTACAAGCTCCAACAATTCTTCTCTCCAGATGTCTATATTTACCAGCGGATGCATTTTGTTCCCAGTTAATTTCGTGAATCTGCTTCTGGTATACTGCACTCGTCTTGGCGATTGCTCACGTCTTGGCGACGGAGGATCTTCGTCATCGTTGTTAACTGTAGAAGAGCAAATTCCCATTTTCAGAAAATTCTGTGTTACTGTTTAGCTTTTTAACGTTGTTTCTAACGTTCTTTGGTGCTATGAGACAACGTCAGTGTTCACTGTAAATGTCGACGTCATCACCGAAGTCGACATAGCGTACACGTCATAATCGGTTACACTGAAATAGCATCGCCTTAGTGGACCATTGCTCTATATACCATTTTCAACATTTTGAGAAATTCGATTGCAAAGTTTAATAACATTTTATTTTACTCATTTCTGGGTGAAACCGATGAAAAATATTTTTTTCTGTGCATTTGTATTTTGTAAATACTGACTGAATTCGTTCCGCAGTTGTCCTTTGTTTGCCATCTTGATTTTAGTACCCTAGCTGGTATTGCTTTTACCCTAGTTGCTATTGTGTTACCTTTGCTTTTTTTATTTGCTTTTTTTTTCTGCCAGCTTAGTTCAACACCTTTGTTTCCATGTCCGAAGTGCTTTCTAAACTTATTCTTACTCAGCACTCTCATGGGTGCTATAGTTATATCATGTTCTCTTTGATATGTTTTAACCATAGTTACAACTGTTTAACTCGTCTTGCTTGTATTTTAACGAGCGAATGCTAGGATTTCAATACGTTTAATCATGCCCTTTATGTTGAAATACATTACTTTTTCTTATCCGTTGTACAGCTATTTAAGCCGGTTTTAAAAGCTCTTAAGAGCTTATGGTATATCGTTATTGCACCATCGACTTTGTAAATAAAATTTACTTGACTTGACTTGAGTTAAGGCAGAATGGGGGGTCTCAGTTTTGAGATTTTTTCACCTTACGAAGTGAGAACCACTCACGATATTACAAGTTTTAATGATATCGGGCCACTGTGACTTAAGTGTTTCTCACACACTTGCAGTATATAATTTATATAGCTTTTGAACTGCAATAAGATGTGCTCCTCTGCCGAATTCATTTAGTAGTTAGAGCAGGATGACGGTCTCAATTAAGAAAAAACTCTTGAAATTTAAAACCGGACAAATTGAGAACCGCGCACGATAGTACAGGTCTTGTTAATATCGGGCCACTGTGACACAAGTTTTTTCTCTCTCTCAATTGCAAAAAAATAGCTATGTATTTAGCTTGTAAATTACAATTAGACGTGCTGCTTTGCCGAATTCTTTCAGTATTTAGGGCTAGATGACAGCCTCAATTTGGGGGAAAACTGATGAAATTTGACACAGGACCAAGTGAGAACCGTAAGATATTAGGCCTACAGACCTTAGTAATATCGGACCACTATATTATACGTTTTTTCTACCCTGCCGAATTCGTTCCGCAGTTTAGGCAGAATGAGAGTGACAGTCTCAGTTTTGAGTGCTAGTTCCGCAGTAAAATATTGACGTTATATTGCTGGAATTTATTTTTGTAAAGTATGCATCAAATTTTAAACAAGTTACAAATGGTCTTTTAGCCAAGAACGACAACTCAGTATAATTGAAATGTGTGGACTTCAATGATGACGTCGGCTAGTTTTGGGTACAATCATGACGTTGTCACTTCAGAAAGATAACAGACGACATTATTTTGCTAAAATGAGCATTTGTTGTTGTTCTAGGAAGATGGGGAAGATCGAACGTCTCATAGAAGAGTACTATGCATCAAAATCAGCTTAGAAATACAAAGTTCATCAGCCAGTAAATGAACACCTCTGGACAGAAGAATTGTTAGAGATTGTAAGGAACTATGAAGAAATCATAAAATCCCTTGCTGTAGATGAATCTTACCCAACAACAGGAAAAGATGAACATTTGTTTCTACTTATAATATGATTTTCCTTTATTTTTTTCCCTTTAATTAAATTCTTTAAGAATGTCCTTTAACATTGTACCTTTTTCTATTTAGTTTAATCTATTTAGGACACCTCTAGGTTTGAGTGTGCAGGTTTTCAAGGAAACTTCCAGGATTTTTGGTGTCATATTAGGAATCGTGCCGTCTCCCTCCTCGATGCAGCCCGCAACATCGGGTTAGAATAGCTTAGCCGACATTTTAACTTCTAAACTAAAGCTTCCCATAGAAAGAAGCCAAAATGCCAAAATATCTGACAAGGAAAAACTAAAAACACATATTTTATAATAAATATTTGTTGAGATATTACATGCTTAGTTGACATGTAGGATTCGTCTAATTACCAAAAATATATAGGCCTATATTTGAAAAATGTATCGTTTGGCACTTGCATATATATATTTTTTTCTTTTCTTCTTATTTCACAGAAGACAATCAGAAAGCAGAACTACTCGTGCTTGATGAATGTAGCAACACGGTTGCTATGTACTGGTCTTCGTAGATGTAAGAACCGAGTGGTGTAGGATAGAACGTCGGGTTCCTGGCACGGATGTCGCAGGTTTCAGGCTACGAATCCGGCAATATTTAACTACGATAGTACTGTCCTAAAGTCCTGGAATATGTGATCGAGGTTTAGAACTTCCTAAAAGACGATGGCAAGGTTCCTAAGCCATAAGAATGGGCGAGGCGATGACTGCACCACAAAAAAATGAAGAGTCCTTATTTTAAAAGTGAAAGGTTTATCGAATGGACATGATATGATTGAGACACATTGTGTAAGAATGAAACACAACTATGAAAAACAATATAACTGAAATTCAAGAGAAGATTCTGAAATTTGTCCATGCAAATTGAAATGACAACAAACGCAATTAACTGCAACTGTCAATAAATATATAAACATCTAATGTTTTAATTTTAACGTATAACTTGACTCTTTGAACAGGGACAATAATGGTATACACTTATTGATGGCTTGCCGATGATTAGTTTTGACTATTGACCGGCAAGCCATTCAATAAGTATTTTATTACATGAAATCACAAATAAATTTTCTTAATTATTTCTCCAAGTCTTGACTCAGCAACATTTGGTGATTAAGTATGAATCAGCTACAGCATTATGGACTGGCGGTTTATATAGGGAGTCATGCAATAAAATTCCTTGTACCGAATCATCAAGACAAAATATTGTTGTTTTCGCTTCTGGGTTACACTATACCAATTCAGTTCCTTCTTTATTTCAAATAAACAATGAAACCGTATACCTCATTCGCAGTACTTTAGAGCATTTCAATGATATAAAAACCTAATATAGTCATTATTATAACATGTCTCCTTACCAAAAATATAAAAATATAGAGATGTTATATTACATATAAGAAAAAAATATGTTCTGAAAGTCATCGCCCTCTGAAAATGTTTGCATGAAAATTGCCGCTTAGCAGTACGCGTATGTAGACATTTTCTCAATTAATAAAACCAAAACCTAGAAATTCGCAATGAAAATCAACTTTTTTCCCCCAAACAAATTTTTTTTGTTTCCCCTGCAAATTTAAAAAGAACCCTTAATAAAACCTGCTCCGTTTTTAAATTTTGGGACATTTACCGCAGGGGCGTAGCTCAAAAAAGGGGCACTGCGGGCCCGGGGCCTTTAAATTTTATCCGAAAAAAAGTGAAAAAAAAAAAAAGCCAAATATGCAATAAAAATCAAAGGGTAAAGGGGTTGGGCCTTAGGGGGGAAATGAACCAGTCACTAACGGACGTAACCGGGGGGTTTTTGAACTGCCCTAGATTTTACAGCAAAGTAAGGGACGAAGCAGCGATGCTGCGAGTATGATGTAGGTCAGGGGGGGGGTCTCCATTCCCAAAAAAAGGGAATTTAGTAAATTTTTTAAAAAGGAAAGAGATGCGTTCTTTTGCAATTTTTCCGGTTTTAATCTATTTTGTTTGTCACTTTTTTTACTACATTTTAAGGAGGTAATCTTTTAAAAATCAAAGTTTAGAAAAACCGCTCATATTTAAAGGGGCAGGGATGTAAACTTTGTCAAAAAGCAAAAACTGCAATCGAGAAACCAGGATATTTTGAGGAATAAAAACCATTTTTGTATATTTTATTTACAAAAAAGAGTTCTAATTAACTTGCCCAAAAATTGTGTTTTCGCTCAAAGCACGGCGGAGGCTTAGAACTTTGAAAACAGAGTTCTTAAAATTGCCCCACAAATTTATATTTCCCTGTTTTCGTACTTTAGACATCAATATTAAAAAGAAGTTAGGGTTTAAATTTTTTCAAAAAAATTTGGTTACTGAAACACTGTGTATTCAAAGAATATTTTTTTGTACAACCCCAAACCCCTCACCCCAAAAGGGGGCCAAACACTAGGCAGTTTGGGAAAACTGCATCTAACTGCTACACATTTGGGGAAACCCATCGAAAAATTCAAAACCGTGTCCCAAAAGCTTCACTATGATTATTTTTTTTATTTATTTATTTTTCATTTAAAAAACCCCACAATGTCAAGAAAAAATAGGCAATGAAGGGAAACGTTCCCTACCTTTAAAAGGTATACTAGGTTTTTTTTTTTTTTTAATCGTAATTGAAATCTTCGTCGGGAATTTAAAAATGCTTTGCGTCGCTTTCCGCTTTTTTGGTAAGTTTTGAACCTCGCATTTTAAAAGGGTAAAAAAAAACCAAAAAGGGTGTTTTAAAATTTTATTTTTGTTGAAAATCGATTTGAAATCTTCGTCGGGTTTAATTTAATGCAGGGGGTCTGCATCAACTTTTTTTGGCAATTTTTGATTAAAATATCTTTTCAACAATTGCAAAAGTTTCAAGTTTTCTCACGGGAAATTTAAAAACTTTTTTTTTAGTCATTAAAATCTTTTTTGGCAAATGCAAATTTAAACTGTGAAAATTGCTAAAAGTATTTTCGCATTCAGATTTTGGATATAGTTTGTGATTTTTTTTGAAACCTTTAAAATAAACTCTTCGATATCACGAAAAGCAGTCACGTTTTTTTAAATCGAGAAAACGGAAAAAACTATCATTTTTAAATTCTCCCTCCCTCTGTTTAAATTGCTTTTTAATTGGCTTGAATAGCGTCGGGCGGTTAACCCCCCCTTTGTGAAAAACAGATTCCGACATCCCCCAAAATTGAGTATACCGATGTTTAATGGGCAAAGTGATTTTTTAGGTATGTTTGTAGGAAACGAGCGCTCGGTAGTTGGCCGTTGAAACTTCCCTGCACAACAGAATCTCGTTTTTTGATGAGAAACGAAACTAGGAGTTTGTTGCCAAATTTCCCCTGAAGGGTTGGTCTAAATCAAAAACACCAAAAATCCTTTTAAATTATACGGTACCGGTTGCTGAGATTTAGTGTAAATTTAAATATAAATCTTTTGGCAAAATTTTTTTGAAATTTAGCAGCAAATATTTTACTGTGTTTGCTATCATCATTAGGGTGTTTTTTTAAACCTGGGGCATATAGTACTTTTAAATACAGAAAAACCTTTTTATTTTATGTTTACCCCCCAACTTTTGTAGAAAACTGTTTTTTTTTTAAAAATTTTAAAAGTTTTTTAGCTTGTATCCCTTGTATTTTTTGTATTTTCCCAAAACCCTCGCACGAGGTTCTTTTTTTTTTCATTTTTCATTTGGGGAAAACCCCTCGGGTTGGCTTTCTGAAAAAAATTTATGGCTTTACCAGGTATCAGTTCATACATCGGGTTTGGGCCCTTTCCCGAAAAAAATTTACGGTTTTTACCCAAGGCTTTCAGTTAAGGCCTAAAGTTATGTCCCGAATGAGCCCACCCGGGGGTTTTCCCCCAACTTTAAACATTTTAAAAGCTTGACAGTTTTTTTTTGAGACATAAACACGTCCCTTGAAAAAAAATTACAGTTGATGATTTTTTTAACTAAACCTCTAAAAACTTTTAGATTTACCTACAAAAATTGTTTTCCTGGCATTAAAAATTTGTTTTATTTTCATTTTTTTGCTTGTTTTTTACTCAAGTTTTTTCATTTAACAACAGAATTTTTATTTTTCTTTTGAGACATTTTCCTTTGCAAAAATGTTTTTCTACATGTATAGAAAATTAAAACAAAGGGATCACAAATAACACATTTGAAATTTAAAATCATAGGGACATTTACGAATTCTTTTAAAATATACAAATTTAAAAAACAAATTCACAATATATATTCGACTTTCAAATGAAAAGTCCGTACCCCTATATGGGTTTGTTAAATTTTTACGCTATGGGATAACAAAATCCAGATGCCACGATCAAAATGAACTGAAAATGCAAAAAAGATAATTTATATATAAAAAGGGAAACGTATCATTTCCCCCGCTTTGTAAGCAAGGGTGAAATTTTGGGAAAAAAAAAATACAATTTCGTTCAAAAGGTTTTTGCCACCGGTTCCCACTGTTTTCCCTTTTTATTGTTCGTTTTTGTTTTTCGCTGCCCACTTGGGTCAATTTAAAATTGAACGCACAGGGTATAGGCTATCCCCCAGATACGCCCTAAACCAAAAAAGACATGTAATTAGAGCTTTATTTATTAGATTTTTCCCCATGATTAAAAAGAAAAAACAGATCCCGTATTTTTAATTATATTCTTGTCGTAACCCCCCGCCCCCCCCAATTTAAATCCCCCCAACAACTTTATTAGGGTTGGCAAATAGAAAAGTACTTGCCCCCGGAAAAAAAGGGTTTTGCGAAGGGTCATGATCAAATTACGGGGAGGGGATTCGAACCCGCAAACCCTCCGGGTTGGAGCCCCGCGGAAAACTTAAAAGGGTTTTTTTCAAGGGGGGGGGAAGGGGCCAAAGGCCCCTTTTTATTTAAAGGGGTGGGGGGGGGGGGGGAATAGTTTGGTATTTGAGCAAAGGGGAAAAAAAACCCCTGATGCAAAGTCAATTTTTGGGGGGAAAACGGGAAATGTTTTAAAAAAAAATTTAAACGAGGGGAAGGGGCCTAATAGGGGCCCCCTATTTTTTTGGGGGGGAAAAAAATCCGGGATTTAATTCTACCCCTACACCTGGGTCCCTTTCTCAAAAAAACCGTGAATCTAACCCTTTTTGAAAACATAAACTTTTCAAGTTTATTAAATTTTTGAAAGTTTTGTTTTTGATTAAAGAAGTTAGACGGGCTGTAAAATCGTTTCATAGTAAAAAAAGGGCATATCTTAAGGGTTCGTATAAAAGCTTTTTTTTTCATTTGAATAATTATTGAAATTGAAATCTTTTAATAAAAATGTTTACTACATTTTATGGGTGAATAAATATAATCAGAACTTGGGTTGTTTCGTAATTAAATCGGGATTTGTTTTGAAAGAGTGTTTTAAAATTTATTCCTCTTTTTATCCATCAAAAAAAATACGGGAAACAAAATTTTATCAGTCACACGTAGTGTTTATGGTTTGTATTTCTTTTATTAGCTTTTTACCCAAAATATAAACGGTTTTTTTTTCGGGGGAAGGGAAATTTTGGAATATCACATCGAGAACTGAAAAAAATAACTCGCGAAACCTGCTCATGAAAAAAAATTTAAATTTCCCTCAACTGTAAAATTGTTGATAAAATTCCTTACCCCACTCAAAACAAAAAAAATTTGTTTATTTTGTTTTGCTGAATGCAATAAAAGAAATAAAAAAAAACCTATATCACCACGTTTTATTTGATAGGGAACTGATAATATGATTTTTGGGTCGGTTTATTTAAAGGTATGATAACTTAGTCAAAAACTGAACTTTGATCGTTTTTTTTGGTTTTTTTAATTAAATTTAAAATTTCTCCGTTTTTGCATTGGTTTTTCCTCCAGAAGGGCTAAATGCAAAAAAGACACTTTTAAAGTTTTTCCCAAATTTTTTCGGGGGGGAGATCCCCCAATTTTCCCCCCACTACCAAAATCCTTCTTCGGCGCATGGGGCCTGCAATTTATAAAATGCCAACAAAGCCCCTGGTACCAGAAAACTTTTAAAGGGGGGGTTTTGTTTACCAAAAAGATTTGAATGGCGAACATTTGCAGTTTTGGATCAAAAATTCCCAAAAAGGCAGAATAAACCCGTGTTAGCATGAAAAGGGGTTTAAGTTAAAAAGTACCATTATATTATTCAAAATTAACTTAAAAAAATTTCAAAGTTTCTTTTTTAGTCTAATTTATCGCCAGAAACGTTTTTGTAGGGTATTTGCAAAAGTATGGGGGTTTTAATTGGGGAATTTAGGGATTTTGTATCCCCAACCCAAGTTTCAAAATTACAGGGTTTTCCTTTTAAATTTGCTTATAGTTTAAACTTTATAATTTTAGGCCCAAGGGTCCCCTAAAAAGCAGCTTTTTATTTTATTTTAAAAAAAAGACAACAAAAACCCTTTTTTCTTTTGTCTAGAAAAATTATGCAGAGAAGAATCATGGTTTAGCAAAAGGGAACAGACTCCAAAGTAGACATCTTTAAAAACAGGTAGACCGAACGTGCGGGTTAAAAAAAAATTGATTGATTTTATTAATATTATATATCATTCCATTGGAAAAATATATGAGATTTGATTTTAACAAAAAATATACAAAGTTTAAAACACATATTTAAATGGCGGAAAGGGGAAACAGTTATAAATTTTGGGCTAAATATCCCTTCAAAATAGCAAATGCGGCATTTTACAAAAGGCAAATAATTATACAAAACCATACTAACATTCTGCCATTTTTCATAAAAAACAACCCAACATTTTGCTTTTTAAAAGAAAATTTTGTTAAAAAAAAGGCAATGTTTTTAAAAGACCCAATTGTCTCGAGGGTCAGGGGGGGTTAACTTGGTTTTTTTTCAAAACTGTTGCGTGCGCCCATCCCAAGTTTGTTCTTTTCATTTTAAACATCTTTTTTTCCTGAGCTTTTTGCAAGTTGCGAGTAAAAGCAAAAAATTTTTTAAAGTGAACAATTGATTCTGTTTCCCGACGGTGCCCTCCCAAATCGTGCGACGTCCCTAGCAAAGTCACATTTCTGTCTGAAAAGGAAGGGACTTAGGGTTTGGGCCCCTGTAAAACCCATCTTTTAAACACAAAGCTTGATCCCAACGAAAACCCTTTTAGGTTTTATTTCTATTTAATTTTTTTTTTGAAATTGCTTTAAAGATGATAAATGGGAACAAAATCTTTTATTTTGTTGCCATGTCAACATAAAAACCCAAAAAATGGGGGAAAAAGTTCCAAGTGGGCTCCTACTTTAAACCTTAAAGTACAAAAATATTTTACTGAAATTTTGGTTTAAAAGGAATTTTTACCTTTTTACCTTCATTGTTACGGAGGGCCGGGGCCCAGATATGCCCTTTTTAAGCTACTCCAATCGGGTTTCCCTGCGGGCCCAAATGAAAGTTCCGTCTAAAACATTTAAAAGCACAACTAGAGACCACTTTTTACATTTACTAAAAAATTTTAATCCATGGCACTTTTTTTAGAAAAAAAGTAGGGAAATACACTTTTTTTTTGTGTGTTTTATTAAGAAACCCATTCAAAAAGCCCGGGGGGTTTGTTTGGACCGAAAAATTAACGCTGCAGAAGCCCGCGGGTTTGGTTTGGGGACCGAGACCGAATTTACATTAGAAAGCCATGCTGCCGAACTACCCCACAAGTTAGAGCTGGTGACGGCTCCATTGGACAAATATGAAGTTATACCCAAAAACTGGGGAACTGCAAAAATTTAAATTTCAAGCCTTAGTATTATTTTTCCCCCTATGTAAATAAAGGGTTTGCCCCTTTCCCAAAATTTTTTCATAGTAAGGGAAGGGAAAAAAAAGAAAATTTTTCCCTCGGGGAAAGTGAGAAACCCCATACGATATTAGAAAACTTTTTAAAAATTTTGGGGCCCCTGTATCTGAAATTTTTTTAAATCAACAGCCCAAAGAAACTGTAACGGTGTATCTAACTAATAAACTTTAAATTTCCCAAAGGTTTTATAGCCCAAATGCAGGGGGACTGTCAGTTTGGAAAAGAAAGAAGGTCTACCCGAGCAAAATGGAACTGCCAAAAAAGTTTTTACAAAAAAATAGTATTATCGGGTCACGTTTTACTACAGTGTTTTTTTCTTTTTTTCAATGGAAAAATAATTTGTATTTACTTGGGCAATGTGAGAACCGGTTTTAAAAATTTTCAATTTTTAGTAATATCGGTCCGCTGTGACTTAAATATCATTTGCTCAGTTGCAATGAACAAATATCTGTGTATTTAGCTTGCGAACTGCAATTAGCAGTGCTTCGCTTCCGAAAATTTTTTTCAGTAAGGGCCCGGATAGGGGAAAAAAATTAAATTTAAAACCTGACAAAACGAGAACCCCCACACGATATTTCAGGCCCTTTGTAATTTTCGGGAAAATTTGAAAAAAACTATGTATTAAGGTGTTTTAAATTTCAGAAGAGTAAGAGGGTGCTGCGCTGTTTGACTTCGTTCAGAGTAGGAAACGAAAGAGCGCAAATTTTGGAAAAAAGCGATGAAATTTTTCATTTGAATAAACTGGGGGAAAAGACTTGCCTTAGTAATATCGGGGATCTTTACTGAAGTGTTTTTTTGGTCAAAAATGATGAAAAAAAAAATTTTGTAGTCTTTAAAAAGGGAAAATTTTTTACAGGATAAAGAGAAACCCCATAAGATATTTCAAGCCTAAGTAATAATTTGGGTATCATGACAAAGACCCTTTTTTTTTTTTTGCTTATTTGCAAAAAGGAAAAAAAATGTGTTTTGTTTTTTTTTGCCTTTTTCGAATGTCAAAAAAGGGGGTTCTTCCACCGAGTCCGTTCAGTTTTTTATGGGAGGGTACGAAAAAAAATTTTTTTACAGCAACTGAAAATTTTTCACAGGAAAAAAGGGCTTCGTAAAATTTTGGGGAAAAATGACTAAAGGTGACTTGAAAAATTTTCCAATTCCCAAAGAAAAAAAGATTGTGGATTTAAACTTTTGTACACAATTACTAGTGCAGCGTCACAGATTTCGTTTTTAAAGTGACTTTTTAGGGCTGGGAAATTTACTGTTAGGGAGGGGAAAAAAACGGTCTCCCAAAAAGCAAAGCTTTAGAAAAGTTTTAGTATTAGGGGAGGGGGGGACGGGGCTTAAAGAAAATAACTGACATTTTTTCAAAAAAAAATTTGGTTTTCCCCCACACAATTACAAGCCCAAGATAATTTAGGGGGAAATTTGACTTTGTTTTTTTTTTTTATTTTCAAAATTAAAAAGAAAAATGTTTTTAATTTTGCTTGAGAACTACAGTTTGAGGGGTTCGTGCCCAATTCGAAACCCCCTTTTTTAGGGTAGGATGACGGGTTCAAAAATTTGACCCAAAAATTTAAAAATTTTTCACCGCAAAAAGTGAACCGTAAAACGGTTTTTAGATGCCTTTTATATTCGGGGAACTGTGGGTCTTATTTTTTTAGTGAATTGCAATGAAAAATGACTGTGTATTTTTTTGCCTTGGGGGATACTCAATTAAAAATGCACGGTAAAGATTTCGGGTTTAAAGTTGGGCAAGGAAACCAGACGAAAAAAGAAAGTTCATGTGAAATACAGCGGGGCATTTTTCTAATTTTTTTTTGTTTTATGATTTTTCCCAATGGAAACATCGCTTTTTGTGTAATTTTTTTCCCAAATTTTTTTAAAATTTCCCTATGAAATTTTCCCCCTTTTTAAATTTTTCCCGTATGTTTTGCTAGCAGATTCGTCGTTGCATTGTAATGTTCTGTTGATAGTTCTGGCCTGTCTGTGACATGTCTGTGAAACAGGCCTAGTTATAACTTGTATTCAATTAGGTCAAATTCGTTTACCTTTCAAAAATAATAGGTAAGGGAAAATTTTCGGGAAACCCCAGACACCAAAAAAAACAGCCCCAGGCAAAAGCATTTACATATAGGCCCAACAAAAAAAAGCTGTAAAGAAAAAAAAATTTTTTAGACGGGTTGCTTCAAACATCCAAAAGTTCATATTAAATTTAACAAAAAATTGAAAAAGGGGGGGAAAGGGAAATTTGGGAAGGGGGGGAAATGGGGTCGGGGGTTTGGGGGGGGAATCCGAAAAAGGGGGAAATTGAACAAGGACGAATATACAAGGGAATGCCCCGTTCTTTAAAAAAAAAAATTCGCACTACAAAGTAAACCCCAATAGCGCAACAATATGTACCAAAAAAAAACACACAACGCGATCAAAATGAATAACATAGAAAAAAAAGAACAAACAACCAAAATTTAAAAAAACAGTAGGGCCCCCGTTATAGACTCACAAGCTTAAAAAACGCACCCACAAAGTAGGGAAAAAAAAAAAACAAGGTCCCCCTCTTGGGATTCGGGTGCCAAAAAAAAAGAGGAGTAACGAAAAAATTACTAAAATTTAAAGGGGGGGATTGCAAAAGTACGTAAATGCAAGGGAAAGGGGAGGGGGAAAAAGGGGAGTGGGGGCGGGGGAAAAAAAAGCTTTCAACAAAGGAAAAAACATACGCAACCCACAATTTCAATACAAAAAAACAACCCCATTTAAAATAGGGGGAAACCCCTTGGGAAAGGGGGCAGTAACCCCAAAAAAAAGGAAATGGGGAAATTTTAAACGCTTTGGGCCCTTTCAACCCCGCACTTCCCTATTTTTAACAATTAAACAACCCCAAAGGGAAATAAAATCCCGCGAGAAAGGTTCTTTAAAATTAGTGCAAAAAAATAACAGATAAAAAAGCAAAAAAAAAAAATTAAACCAAAACAACTTGGTTTTGAAAATCAGAGCAAACCCGAACCCAATTTTAAGGGCACGACTAAGAAAAAATGAAACAAAAATCAAATCCCCCCGTCCTTGTATGAGAAGGAAAAAACGATCGCCCAAAAAAAAACGGGATGTAAAATTTAAAATGTGCTTTTTCCCCATGAGGTTGCCAGGGGGCGTTTTTCCCTTTTTCTTAGCGAGGGAAATTTAAAAGGTTTTCTCCGTCTTTTCTTATGTCTTGTTCCCTTTTAAAAAACACCCTTTTAAAATTTAAAAAGCTTTTTTGGGAGGTGAGCAGCAACAATTAAACCCAAAAGCACTTGGGAAAGACAATTTGGGCCTTTAGATTTTGACATATGGCCAAGTTCATGACATACTGTGGACTGTCTTTGTAAAGTGGATCTTATTAGATCTTGATTATCAATTCACATTTTTTGAAATTTTGAGAACGTTTTTTTCTCATAAAAACTGTTCTGGGCCCTTTTTTTTTCGCCTTTTGCCCGGGCCTATGTTCTTTCCAACGACACCTTTTACATTAAAATACACATTTGCATTCGTGGACAACGTCATGTGAAATACAGCAAATTATTGCCCGGGGACGTTTTTTATTAGAAGAGATTGGTGGTTTTTTTTATGGGATTACAATTTAACAAATAACGGTGTCTTTGGGTTGGGGAACCCCAGGGTTTGAAGTAAATTTGTTCCGGGAAATTTTTTTTCGCTAGTTTTTGGTTTTCAATTTGAAAAAAAAAAGAAATGAAAATTTTTTACCCGGGCCCAAAATGAGAAACCGCACACATTTCATAAGTTTTTTGCCCCTATTTGGCCACTGTTATGAAAGTGTTTCACACAATTGCAAGATAATAACTGTGTATTTAACTTTTTAAACTGCAAAAAAGAGGCACTGCGCCGAGAATTCGTTCAGAGTTAAGGCCCGAGAAAAAAAAATCTATCCCAAATGGACGAAAAATTTTACACCCAAAAAAGTGGAAAACCCCACATGATATTATAGGCCCTTTTAAGTATCGGGGCCAGTTGACTTTTGGCTTTTCCCCTCAAATTTAAAAAAAAAAAAAACGGGCTGTGTATTTTGCTTGTAAAATGTAATTAGAAGTCTTTGCTTTTGTAGTTAGCGCAGGATGCGGGATCAGGTAAAATAATGAAGTTTTTAAAAGCTGGAAAAAGTGAGAACCGACCGATATTTTTTTTTGTGATATGAGGGCCCCTGGCTGAAATGTTTTTTTTTCAAATTTAAATTTTAATTTAAAAAATTTGTGTTTTTAAGCTTGTGCACTGAAAAAACATTTTAGCCGATATTGTTTATTGTTAGGACAAAAAGGACGATCTGAATTTTGGGCAAAACGTAAAAAAGTTACCCCAAAAAAAGTTTAGAACCGTACCCGAATTACAAATCTTAATTATCGGCCTCTTTTGGGGAAAGTATTTTTTTTCGATTGCTGGATTCCCGCTTGTGGGCTGCAACTAAAAGGTGATGCACAGTCGCATTTTTTCATTGAGGGCGGAAAAACATCTCAATTTTTGGGCCCAAAAAATTTAAATTTCAACCACAAAAAAAGTGAGACCCGCACACGATTTTTACAAGCCATAGTAAAAATTTGGGCCTCTGGGGACAAAGTTTTTTAATCAATTAGAGGTGCTGCGCTCCAAATTGTTTAGTAAATTGGGTCAGGTGACGGTGCTGCCCCGCCTAATTTGTTCAGTAGTTTTGGGGCCGGGTGACGGTTTTACATTTTTTTAGAAATCTTTAAAAGGCAACTATGGACAAAGTAAGAAAATGCAGCCTAAAATAATATTGGAATAAAATACTAAGGTCTTTTTTCCCCTCAAATGGAAAAACAATTGCTGTTTTAATTTGCTTTTGGGGCTGCAAATATAGGTGACCCCGTAGCCGATTTCGTTCAAAAAGCCCCCGCAGGACGACCCGTCTCGTTTGGACAAAAAATTTTAAAATTTTACATTGTCAAATTGGGAAACCCCCCACGACATTTCAAAAGTAATACGGACCCTTGTGAACTAATGTTTTTTTTTTTCGCTCAAAAAAAAAAAAGGGTGTATTTAAACCCTATGGATCATGTTTAAAATTTTTTTTGAGGGCATATCCCCCAAAAACCCCAAAAGTTGGACCCCAAAATGTTTTTATTTTGGTAATAATTTGTTTCAGCCTACAGAATTTTTTGGGTTTTACATTTTCGAATGCACGTAATTTTGCTGACTAATTCACTTTTTCTTACCCATGGCATTTTTAAAATTGGGGTTTTTCGAGTTTTAAACGATTTTAGGTAAAAATGTTTAAAAAAATTATACCCTTTGTGCCGTTTTTATCAGTTTCTTTTCTTTTTTGCATTTTACATTTTTTAAAAACCGTCTAGCTTTAAAAATACTCCAAAAATTTTTTGAATGTAAGAAACGGGTGGCGGGCCCCTTCAAATTAACCTTTTTTTTTAAAAAATTTGGGTTTTTCCAAATTTGGTATTTCCAAACCCAAACTATTGAATCTATTTTTATTTTGAATAAGTTTACGACTTTTTTTTCAACCCGCGTTTGGGTAATCTTCAAAATGGCTTATTGACAAAGTTATACACAATGCTTTGAAAAAGGGGCGAAAGTTTAAAAAAGGCAATGAATAATTTTCCCATTCATGGACTCCGCCTTTTTGTTTCCCTTTTTCTTTTAATTTTATTTCTTCGCAAAACAAAAACCGAGGGCGCCCTTTATAAAATATCGTAATTTAAAAAGAAAAATATTTTTTAAAATCAAATATCAAAACATCCGGGGATAAACACAAATTAAAACTGAAATTTCCCAAAGGGTTTAAAAACATGTTTAACCCTTTACGTTCACTTTCAAAAAGTTTTTAAAACAAGGGCCCCTTATTTTGCTGGGGAAAAGGTCGTCTAAAAGGGGACTCCTTTTTAGGTTGCCTTTTCCCGACCCTATGGTAGCGTTAATTGGAGGTGTTTTAATCGGATTGTTTTATTTTTTGGTTATTTTAAAAGATTTAGAATTTGGAAAATTCCAAAGTCGCTTAAAAAGAAACAGGGATTAAAATTTTAAAAATATTTCCCCCCCCCCCCCCCAAATTTTACGAAAACAAAAATTTTTTAAAAATCTGTTTTGCGAAAGAAACTAAACCCAGAAAATCATTAAAATGAAAAAAGGCATTTGAAAGTTTTGAGCGGGGGCCCCCGTGACGGGGGTGGGTTTAAGGGCGTCGACAAACGAATCACTTGCCCCCGTCTATTTGGTTCGGAGCCTCACTCATTCCCTTTATGGAGGAGGGGCCCTACACTGGGTTACGGGAAGGGCGGTGGTTCTTTCCCAAATGGGCCCCCTCCCTGATGAAATAATACAGGGGGGCACCAGGGGTCTTTCCCCAAATCAAAACTGGAAAAATCGCCATATCCTTGATTTTGCCGGGAAAAGACGTTAAACCAAACAAATAAAATTTAAAAATAAATAATAAAGTTTGAGCAGCTTATATCAGAGAACGCATTCAGTCAAATATAATATTTATTATTTCTAAAGTAGGCGTTATTCGGTACATCAAAGCAAAATAAATATATTTCCCTGTGTTTTGAAAAACATTTTTGGGTTTAAAAATGCAAACAATTTTTTACACCATCATTTTTTTTTACATTTAAAAAACGACAGGGGAATTTTCTAAAAAAAAAAACATTTTTTCCCATTAACAAAGCAGCGATGAAAAAATTTTTTTGCTTTTTCCCGGGGGGATATAAAAATTAAAAAAACGTTAGGGGGAAAAAAAAAAACACAGGTTTGCCCAAATTTATAATATGGGACCTTCAATCTGGGGAGGCAATAAAGATATTTATCTATCTTTATCGAAAAAAATATAAGGATATAAACTAGAATATCATATTATTTATTATGTTAACATGCAAAAACATACTTTATTTTGTTTCCTCCAGTTGCTTACTCTACTTTAGTCTTGCGTGTAAAATTAATTAATTGATTGCGGTGTTTTGTTTTGTTAAGCAGGTACAAAGCATGTTACAAAATGAAACTGGTATTGAAAAAGCTAAAGTTATGTCAGCGTATCTTACAAATATATATATATATATATATATATATATATATATATATATATATACATTGTAGAAAAATATGGATATTTTAGTGGATTAAACTACTGAGTATCCCAGTATTAATATGGCTAATAGATATAGTTTGCCGATACTTAATAATATATGTATCCCTTTCATCATGTTCATGTATTTAAAGACAAAGAAAATCTCCTATATAAGTGACCCCCACCCCAAATACCAGACTTTTTAATCCCCAATATACAAGATCCTGTCTGGTCCAGTCTGATAAGGGTCCATAAAACCCCTGTAGACTTGACATGTAGCCTAATTATTGTCAGAGAATCATAAATTTTATTGCCTACAGGTAAATTAGTTATTTCCTGTGTTTTGCATTTTATTAATTGAAATGCTGTTGTTTTTTTAGTCTTTTTTCAGCATGTACACAAAATTTTAATTGTTAAGATGCTAATTTTGATTGCTCAGTCATGTGAGTAATGTCCTGGCCAATTAAATTATAACTCTTATAGCAAAGCAATACTCACTATAAAATAATTATTCAAAACTTAATAAGAGAAATTACAAGTTTGTTTATTCAATGATTATGATCTTTTTATCAAAAGTAACAAAATAAAAACGAAAAAAAAAAAAAAGATAATTGCTGGATTTTATTAGAAATTAAAGAAGCGTTCAGTTGCATTTTTGATAGATAGAGAAGGTATATAGACAGAAGGATGTTACCCAGCAAACACACAACGTTAAGACAACGTTGTGTTTTAGTTGTATGTTAGTTGTGTTATTTTACAACGTTGTGACAACGTTGTAACAACGTTGAGAACTATTCAAAGTAGTGATTTGAAATGTATAGGAGAAAGCCCTATGCAAGCAATGTGTGAATGTACTGAAAAGACCCTATAAAAAGACACACTGAGTTTTTATCTGAATCTTGTAAAATCTACAACGTTAGTACAACGTTGTGCAAACGTTGGGCTACAACGTTGTGTACGTAACAGTGCTGTAACGTTGTCACAACGTTGTTAAGTAACGTTGTCACAACGTTTTACTCAAGTTTGAATCACAACGTTGTTAAGGTAACGTTATATTAACGTTTTTACAATGTTGCCAATTTTCAGTGAAAGAGTAGTTATGAAATTATATTCAAAACTGACAGTTGCCTAGAAAAGCCTGCCTACTGGTGGAGCTACCGAGGTCGCCTGCTCAGCAGCTGTCAACTGCCTCATACACGAACTGCTTTGCTACTCCGTTATATACTAATTTTTTTCGCTCGATTGTGAAGAATAAAGCTTTGAGTCCGTATCCGGGAAAACCTTCGTTGGAATGGCGTTTAATGAGGACGTTAACTGTCATGACCCATTATCAGGGTTCAAACCCACGTCTCCGTGGTAAGCAGCCGGCACCTTGTCTCCAACACCACCACTCCCCTTCTGCCGCAAAACATTGCCAATTATATAGGTAATTTGTACAGCATATGCTGTATGCAGGTCTAGAATTTTCTCCTTTTTTTATAGATATTCTGTAAATATATGTACAATCCATATAAATCTGAAGTCCAGAAGATTTTTCAGTATAAATTTATATAGACTGGTTGTATGAGATCTGTTAAAATTACAATTTAAATCATAACTGCAAGTTAAAATGAAATTTTTCACTCATTACATTAGCATGTAGATCTAGATTAAAAACATAGAAATTATTTTATACAGATGGATCACTTTATTTTTTTCACATTTTCCAAAAATTCAAAGTTGTCAATATTGACAGAAAATCACACAAAGATACCTTCATATGCATTCTAAGTTTAACCCTGCAGTTTTGACTAAACTGTAATTCAGATATTGATACATGAATCAAATACACCAAATCTTTAATTAAATTTATTGACCGAAAGATGTTTAAATTTTCGGATAGAATTGAGCTTCTTCTAAAGAGCAGTTCAGCTCAAAGGAGAAATATACAGTACAAGTTCCCGAATATTACTGCGGAGTGTCAATTTTTAGAAGAATATGCCCCCGGCCCCCCACCCCACCCCCGCCCTATCATACATGGGACCTACGCTTAAGCAAATTAGAGATGTATTTATGAGGGTACATCAGAAATACTGATGACCTGAACTTCAAACTTCTGAAAAATAAGCTTGTTTCTTGAAATAAATTAGGTTATTTTAGTGTCAATATTTTGTTGTTGTTGTTGTTGTTGTTGTTGTAGTATTTCATTATGTAAAGCTGACTTCGTAGCGATAGGTTCGAATCTATATTTTGCATTTATAATTTCGTTTATTTTAATTTAAGTTGTCGAATATACTGTAATATCATTGAACTTAAATATTTTTTCGTAAATTTACTTAGAGTATCTCCTTCTTAAAAAGAAACGTTAATTCGGATATACTGAGACCTGAATATCTGCATGCGCGCCGATGTTTACAAAAGGAATGTCCAGTATTTTTGGTGTCTTTCGGTGATACTTTTACACATTAGAACAACTGAATAAAATCTCCTTTCAATTAACTATCGATATATCTGGTATTTTACGTAAGACTGAGGTAAGTACATATAAATTACTCTGATCTATCTTGATAATTCTTAAATTCATTTTGGCGCAAATTTAAGTTATCCCAAGATTTGGGCCAAGTCAAGATTTTGTTGCAGATCAAATAACCTACATATGTGTTCGTTAACAGCAACATGAAATTTATTCAGTAAAAACCCTAAAGTATAGTTTCTGTAAAGAAAAAAAAAAAGAATGCAAATTGCTGGCATGCTGCCCTACCCCACCGACTTCTGTTAAACAAGAAACTTTCCATATAATATTCAGCACTGGTAAAGGTAAGTTTTATTTACCGTCGCTTGGTGAAACAATTAACATAAGCTCTCTAGAGCTTTTCTGCGACCCTTAGTATTAAGAACAGTTAAAACCAATTATACCTCACCCCCTGCAATTTGCTGGTAACCATTTACAGCTGGGTCGACAGAGGCAATCGTGATAAAAGTGCCTTGCCCAAGGACACACCGCAGTGGGAGTAGCCAGGATTCGAACCAGGGGCCTTCACATACGTAGGAAAGCGTCTTAGCCCTTTCGACCAATGCGTCCGCAACTATTTAATTTCTGTTTCGAAGTTTTTCAGTGCTTTCACCGGATCTACTTTTCAGATTATATTTACAGCACAACAGCACAATGTTATTTTATCTACAGACAATAAAATAAATATTGATTTGATTTGTTAAGTGCTGTGTGGCGGCCATAAAAAAGTTGCCCCAACTTCGTTTCAGTGTTGATATATTTTCCGGTCCTTCGGGATCATTGATTTCAACTCATTTACTGATTTAGATTTGAAGATTGAATACTGCTTAAGCTGGTGATAGGGGGCGTTGGCAGTGTTGCATTATCCATAACTGCTCATGAACAGACTCAATCAAACTGAGTCTGCAGTTTTCCAGGGCCCACGCTGTCGTTCGCCACTCGAGCCATTTGGCGAATCTGCGATGAAAGTGGCGAAGAAAAATCGCGAGTGGCGAAAATGAAAAAAATCTTCGTAATTTGGACCGCCATTTTGTTTCAGACGTTCTAAATAGTAACCTCCGAGAAATTATGTTAAAAAACAGTCGACTGGTTCCGATAATTTTACCTTATAAAATAAACTTATTTCGGGATAGTACTACCCAGTCTGCGTTCACTTTACATATAACAATGTGTAATAAACATCTTGACACGCGAGAAGATGCAATTTGCAATCAGTTAGCAACCAATTATCGGGTTAAAATAATCTTTTTGTTTTGTTGTCATTACGGCAGATTAAATGATTGATGCCTTTAATTTCCACGGATCAAATAATTAATAAATAAATCGGCAAAATAATGAATGGTTTGATGAACTTTTTAACGTTGTCGCCACCGTCAGACAGTATCTTAGTCACAGGCACGGGTCCAGTGTATTTTTTGTTTAATATAAAAATCCTTTTTTTTCACACAAATATACTTTTTATATGTTAGTCAAATGAAAAAAAAAATGATGACAAAAAATCCGGTCACAATATCATACACGACACTGTGACCGGATTTTTGTCATTTTTTTTTCATTTGACTAACATATAGAAAGCATATTTGTGTGAAAAAAGGTTGTTTTTTATATTAAACAAAAAAAAAAAAAAAAAAAAAAAAATACACTGGAACCGTGTCTGTGATCTTAGTAAGTAATTAGTAAAGGTGTTTGCCATGTTTTCTGAATGTCTTTAAAAGTTAGGAATGGATTTAAAATGTAATCCTGTATCAGTTACCAACACAGAAGGTAATAGGTAAGGGTACATTTCTCGGAAACACAGCCCCCGGGCCATGCATTTACATAGTAGGCCCACAACAAAAAGAAGCTGTAATGGAAAAATTTTTCAGACAGGTTGCTTCAAACATCCAACAACATTTTAAAATACAAAACTTGCTTTAGAGGTATACCCACTTTCATTCAAAAGTCCTCCTTTATAGGTAGAATATCACCATTTGCTTATGGGAAGTAACAAAAATTTTCAACGCACCGTGGGAAGGGAAACCTCTCCAGCACCCTCCCTACCGTTCCCGAGAAAAAGGTGGCTCCAACTTTTTTCAGCCCAGTGTGGGCCCTGTTTTCACTGTTTGTTAAAATTGTTTTTTTCTCGGTGCTTCCAAGGGATCTACTTTTCAGATTATATTTATATTTTTAACTATTTAAGTATTAAATCAGAGCTTCAGATAAGCTGCGTACTTATGAAAATAAATTTTCAGAAAACCTGATTGAATTAATAAAATTAACACAAGGATGTGTCTAGCCGTCCGGGTGTCCGAATGCATAGTCTGAGATTTAGCCGATCTGAGATCCCTTTACCAGACGGCTAGCAAATCCTCAAGGATTTTCTAACCATCCGGTAATAGATTTCCTAATGAATAAGTAATGATACCAGTTATTTACTGAAAAAATATAGATGTCGATACTCGTCTGCAAACAAAACTTTGTGTGAATACATACTACAGATTTACTTTTAATCGTGCATGTAGATACGAAGACTTGCATGTCAGTACTAAGGTCATATTATAGACTCATTCTAGTGTGAAATCTAAGTCAGGTTTCTTTGTAAATCTTCAGGCCTTTTTACATGGAGAGGTGGCGAATACCTTAAATGGTATGATCCTCATGCCAAGTGGGACAGGAGAGGTCATACAAATGCATGTAAATACCGAAACTTGCATGTCAATTCTAGGTGCATCAAACATAGTAAACTAATTCAAGTCTGAAAGCTATCTCATGTTCCTTTGTCAATCCTCAGACCTGTTTACATGGAGAGGTGGCAGATACCTTAAATGGTTCGATCCTCATGCCAAGTAAGACAGGAGAGGTGGTACATATGCATGTAGATACCAAGACTTGCATAATGTAAATACCTAAGTACGTCATACATAGTAAAACCAATTCAAATCTGGAAGATATCTCGTTTCTTTGTCAATCCTCAAGCCTGTTTACATGGAGAGGTGGTGAATACCTTAATTGGTCCAATCCTCATGCCAAGTAGGACAGGAGAGGTGGTACAAATGCATGTAGATACCAATATTTGCATGTCACTACTTAGTATGTCATTGTAAACTAAATTCAAGTCTGAAAGCTACAGTAAAACCAATTCAAATCTGGAAGATATCTCGTGTTTCTTTGTCAATCCTCAGGCCTGTTTACATGGAGAGGTGGCAAATACCTTAATTGGTCCGATCCTCATGCCAAGTAGGACAGGAGAGGTGGTACAAATGCATGTAGATACCAACATTTGCATGTTACTACTTAGTATATCATAGTAAACTAATTCAAGTCTGAAAGCTATAGTAAAACCAATTCAAATCTGGAAGATATCTCATGTTTCTTTGTCAATCCTCAGACCTGTTTACATGGAGAGGTGGCGAATACCTTAATTGGTCCGATCCTCATGCCAAGTAGGACAGGAGAGGTGGTACAAATGCATGTAGATACCAAGATTTGCATGTCGCTACTTAGTATGTCATAGTTAACTAATTCAAGTCTGAAAGCTATTACATGTTTCTTTTGTCAATCCTCGGGCCTGTTTACATGGAGAGGTGGCGAATACAATGTACCGTAAATGGTATGATCCTTGTGCAAAGTAGGACTGAGAAGAGGTGGTACAAATGCATGTAGATACCAAGACTTGCATGATGTAAATACTTAAGTACTTCATACAATATAGTAAAACTAATTAATTTATTTAGGTTTTATGGCACACCAACACAGTATAGGTTAAAAATACCAATTTAATTCAAATCTGAAAGCTATCTCATGTTTCTTTGTCAATCCTCAGGCCTGTTTACATGGAGAGGTGGCAAATACCTTAAATGGTTCGATCCTCATGCCAAGTAGGACAGGAGAGGTGGTACAAATGCATGTAGATACCAAGATTTGCAGGATGTAAATACCTAAGTTTGTCATACGTCGTAAAAACCAACTCAAATCTGAAAGATATCTCGTGTTTCTTTGTCAATCCTCAGGCCTGTTTACATGGAGAGGTGGCAAATACCTTAAATGGTTCGATCCTCATGCCAAGTAGGACAGGAGAGGTGGTACAAATGCATGTAGATACCAAGACTTGCAGGATGTAAATACCTAAGTTTGTCATACGTCGTAAAAATCAATTCAAATCTGAAAGATATCTCGTGTTTCTTTGTCAATCCTCAGGCCTGTTTACATGGAGAGGTGGCGAATACCTTAAATGTTACGATCCTCATGCCAAGTAGGATAGATTAGGAGATGTGGTACAAATGCATGTAGATACCAAGACTTGCATGATGTAAATATTTAAGTATGTCATACATAGTAAAACCAATTCAAATCTGAAAGCTATCTCATGTTTCTTTGTCAATCTTCAGGCCTGTTGACACGGAGAGGTGGCGAATACCTTAATTGGTATGATCCTCATGTCAAGTGAGACATGAGAGATGATATAAATGCATGTAGATACCAAGCTTTGCATGATGTAAATTCTTAAGTATGTCATACCTAGAGATCTAGTATCATGGCTATATATGGGAGTCACATCAGTCTGTCCATCTACAGTTAGGTCTCCTAAACTGCTCTCTAAATTTTCAAATAATTTTACATGCACGTCACCATCATGAGCGCAAGGAAAATGTGCATTTACATGTAACTTTGACCTTCACCTTGACTTGAGATACTTTTTAAAGTCAGTGTCTTCAGAAAATAAGCAATTTAGGTGCCGTACGATATGAAGGTATTCATCACCTTCAGTGATAGCTCTGGTTATTTAAATTTTGAAGATTTAATGACTGAAATTGAATCATTTGATACCATTAATGGCATAAAAAGTTTATTCAATGAGTACTGTCTTGTTCTTATAATGCGATCTACTTTTGTCAATACGATTGCTGTAGAACTGATTGGACCTACATATTTACAACAGTTTAACTGTTTTGTTTCCTTTTTACAGTCCCAATATTATTGCAATTCGGTAGCAAAGATGTTGACACCACATGTCGTCTGATGATGAGTTTTACAGGATTGAATAAGGTTTGGTCATTGTATTCCCTGAAAGGAACAAAAGGAGAAAAGAAACTGGAAGACCTGCATGCCTATCCGCAGGCCAATGCTGGCTGCAGATCAATATTGAGTAAGTTCTGTATACTGTTACAGTGTGGAGTAAATTTGTTTTTAACATGTCCAGAGAAAGAGGATAGGTAGCTTGGTAATTAAAAAAAAACATGTTTAGAATATTGATAACATAAATCATCATCATTGACAGGTGTTTTTTTAGGACAATTCAGAAAAGAAAAAACTCAGCTGGGCCTCATGTTCTCAAACCATTTTTCAGTCTCATTTGTTGTTTTTATCTAAAACATCATAATCAATCGGGAATCCATTTAAATAGCTGTTTTAAATCGCATTTGTTGTTTCATTAATAGAATATAAGATTTAAATTAACATACATGTGAGCATGGCGCCTAATGTGGATGCCTTTTTTGTGATAACGGCAATTTGATTACAACTTTTACACCACTGTAATGATTTTTTTTTCAGATGCTCTTATGAAAACTCATAAGACAGTAACAAAAAAAGGAAGCTGAGGATGCTGTTTTTAAAACATGTTCCATTCAAAAATGGTGGATTGAAATTTAAGGTAGGCTTAGATTCTATTGCTTTTCTATTGTCCAGTGTTGATGCTTTTTGGATAAGTCAGAAAATTTACAACATTAAAACAGCACTTGCTTTGAAGGGCAAACTGACTTAGGTTACAGTTAAATGTATCTAAAGATCAGTGTAACTTGAGCTCTTGATAATCTTCAGCTTTACTTCTTTATTTTTGGTGTTGCACTAAAAAGGCCAGCATAATTTGATTCAGGTTTTACTGCAGGATTCAGGATGGTTGAACTGATATAAAATTAAAGAACCAAATCTTCATCCTTAAAGTTTGCTTAAAACATAAATTTAAGTTTCAGAAACAATTTAAACAATTAATGTGTCTTTGCTCCAGAATCATTCTATCATTGACATTGTTTTACACAAGTACTTAATATTAATGAATTATATTAAAACAAAAACATTCAATATTATTACAGAAAGGTGTGACGGGTGCGGCTACTGCAGGCAGGGAGGATTTGACAGTCAGCCAGAGGATTTGGAGATATACTGTAATGTCTTAAATGTGGACTTGCGTGTGATTTAAGTTTTCACAAGGGTTTTAGTGTGTGTGAAAGTATGTCAGTTTTCAAAATTGAGCTATGACAGTTTGCTCAAACTACATAACTCAAAGAACTTTGAAGCGGTCTTGTTGACGTCATGAGCTTTTGTTTAATACCAGTATTGGTGATATGGGCCCATGATTATATACTGTAGAAAGTGAACAAGTTCACTGCTCGATACAGATAATCATATGGCCTGATCTCTGAATGATATTTATGAACCAAAAGAAGGCATAAAATAAAAACATACTGTAGTGATTTAAATTATTGATATTGTTAAACTAGATATGGGCCTGTATTCATAAAGGATCTTAGTAAAAAAATTATCTATAACTTAATATTCTTCAATTAACTCAAAAACTTTTCACGCTCTTTAAATATTTCACAGCATGACTACAAACTTGTATATTATACCAAAGAAAAATAGATTGACAACTTGAAAGGAGGATAGAGCAAATCTCGCCAACATCACATGGCAACTGAATGAGATCTCGTTTTAGTAAGCATATTTGATCACAATTGATCGTCAGCAATGCTTTGAAATAAGAAAACTTGATCGTTTGTGTATAATGCTAATGGTACTTTTTTAATAATATTATCAGTATTTTCTACACAGGAAAGCAATGAATTTTTGATTGGAAGTCTGAGAAATCAACAGTTGTTGTAAAATGGGCTCGATTCGGTTTATTACACGCCAGTGTAACATTAAATACTGACCACGTTGAAAATTGACCCCATAGATCCTTTTCAACGTTGAGAATTGACCCCGTCAACATTTCAACATCAAATTTTGATCAAAGGGTCATTTTTCAACGTTGTGAATTGACCCCGTCAACATTTCAACATTAAATTTTGATCAAAAGATCCTTTTTCAGCATTGAGAAATGGCCCCACCAACATTTCAACATTAAATTTTGATCAATGGGGTCAATATCTAATGTTACACCGGCTGTACTGCCAGTTTAATACTTCAGTAAGCATCTGTTGATATGATCACGACTGATCAAATCGGCAAACACTTTGAAATAATATAACGTGAAATAATATAACACGCTAACACGAGCTGATGCAAGACTCTCCAGTTGCCATATTACTGTCAAATCGCCGAATAGTGGAGCGCGCTGCCTTACAGACAGCTCTTTTTGTTGAGACCCCTTAGAGAATTTCAAATTTGTTGTCGCAAATCTTCACTCTGATGTGTTGCACACAAGTCGCATCCATATAACCATGGTCAAGGTCACACTTTGGTCAAAGGTCAAAAGAGAGTTGATTCTAACGCATTCTTTGTTTATTCTTTTACTATTTTTTATCAGAAAATCAAATTATTGATCGTCTGCGTTACTTAAATTTTGTTTTTCTCAAAAACTGTCGAAGGTAACCATTTGAAACTTGGAAAACTTGTTCACTTTTACACATTTTATTCATTGCAATGCAGGTAACCCTGTGATTTGTTTTTACAGAGGTAATACCTCTTACTGCCTGTCAGTCTACAATTTCTCAATACAATGTAACAAGGTATTTTTCTTCTTTACAGTGGTGACCTCATTCTGCTGACTAGGTGACTTTCAATGATTTTTTGTTGAGCTATTGCACTTTTTCGACCTTAAATTTTCAGTTGTTTTTTTTTTTTTCAATCCAATTACCCAGTATCTTATCATAGGTATTGACATGATACTAGACATAATTTATTGTGATGACCCAATTTGTTAGACAAGATGAGGTAACTCTGTCAAGGATCATTTTCTAAGAATTATTGCCCTTTTTATACGCCCGTTTGAAAAATTGGACGTATTATGGGAACGCCCCTGGCGGGCCGGCAGGTGACATCCGGAGCATATCTTCTTCATGCATGGAGGGATTTTGATGAAACTTGGCACAGTTGCTCACCATCATGAGACGGAGTGTCTTGCGCAAGAACCAGGTCACTAGGGCTGTTCAGAGTATGTGCATCCGTGCGTGTGTCCGCAGTTGATTGTCCAGACTGTAACTTTGACATGCATGGAGTAATCTCATTTATATTTGGCATGAATGTTAACCTCAGTGAGACGGAGTCATGTGCAAACCACAGGTTCCTATCTCGAAGGTCAAGGTCACACTTAGAGGTCAAAGGTTAAATTCAATAATGACTTTATCCGGAGCATTTCTTCTTCATGCATGGATGAATTTTGATGAAGCTTGGCACAATTGTTCACCATCATGAGACGGAGTGTCATGCGCAAGAACCAGGTCCCTAGGTCTAAGGTCAAGGTCACAATTAGAGGTCAAAGGATACAAGAATGAAAACTTTGTTCAGAGCATTTCTTCTTCATGCATGGAGGGATTTTGATATTACTTGGCACAAATGTTAACCATCACGAGACAGTGTCATGCGCAAGAACCAGGTCCCTAGGTCTAAGGTCAAGGTCATACTTAGAGGCTAAAGTTCAGATACAAGAATAACATTGTCCGAAGCATTTCTTCTTCATGCATAGAGGGATTTTGATGTAACTTGGCACAATTGTACACCATCATGAGACGGAGTGTTATGCGCAGGTCCCTTATTTAGAATTACCTTCCTTTGTTGTTACTATAAATAGTTTAGGCCTAAAAAAAAATTCTTTGTTTCCGGTAACATGCTCAAAAAAATTAGGGTAGGTAGGTCGGAAAATATTTTTTTTTTTATTAAGGGAGACTTTTCGGAAATTATTTTTGTGTCAAAAAATGGATACAAATAAGGAGGTTATGCCTTTAGAGCATCAGTAAGTTGTTTTCTAACATCACTGGCCATGTTTTAAACATAAAAAGTGCAGTTTTTCAACTTTTTGTTAAAAAGTTGAAAAAAATATTCTCAAAGGCCATAAAAACATTTAGGGTCGGGCCAAAAATTTAGGGTAGGTAGGGATACCGGAAACAAACAGTTTTTTTTTACGCCTTATATTGCAACTTTTTCATTACTAGTCGTAGGGAAAAATGGAGATCACTTTTCTGTAGTGCAACATGCATGATACATCCAATTCTGAGATGTATTTTGACCTGTCTCTACCTGGTAAGATTTTTGTGTGGACTTGCAATTTTTTTTGGGGGGGGGGGATTTTTTTTTTAAAGATTAACTTCCCTTAGTTGTTACTATAAATAACTTACATTGTAACTTTTTTGTAATTGATCATATGGAAAAACCAAGACCACCTTTTTGTGGTACAGCATAGATGTTTTTTTCAATCAGTAACTTGAGAACCACTTTACCTAGAATGTTAAAACATAATAGGATGATTGCACATGCAGAGTTTATGACCCCTATTTATTTTGGGGGTCACTGGACCTGAACATGAGAAACAGTTTCCATTTCATAACTTAAGAACCAGTAAGTCCAGAATTTTGAAACTTAGTCGGATGATTGGACATGCCAAGTAGATGATCCCTTTTGCAGCCAACCATCATTGTCTCTTTGACTTTTACTCCTGACCCTATTGACTTCTTGCCTATACGACTATGCATTTGGGGAGACATGCATTTTCCTTCAAAATCATCTTCTAGTTCACCTTTGCCGATCTTGCAGCTAATGAAGTCTGTATTTACCTTGTTCCTGTGGGCATGTCATTGTATTAGATTTTGTTATCGTTTAACTACATAAGCTTTTTGTATTTAATTAAATTGAATTATCGTTATCGTTATTCTACATAATCTTTTTATAATTTTGGACTTGAATTATCATATATTGTTAAACTACATAAGTTTTTTGTATTTGATGGATTTAAATAATTGTTACGTATGCTTTAAACTATATTGTATTATCAAGGGGTGCGGTATTCCCATATACTGCTTAAGGGATTACTTTCGTTGTTTCTGAACTTTAACAAATATTTTAGTAAATTTTATAATTAGATCTTGAATTAAAATATGTAATTGAAATTTTGTTTTGCTTATTTATTTAAACATGAGCTGTCAAAAGTAGGTTGTATTTTGGTGGTTTCACAACGTTAACCAACAACGTTGTCACAACATTGATACGACTCCACATTTTTACGTTGTCACAACGTTGTATCTGACCGCAACACAACGTTATGCCACAACGTTGTCGCAACGTTGACACGACTCCACACTTTTACGTTGTCACAACGTTGTTTCTAACGTTGTCACAACGTACAGCACAACGTTATAACAACGTTGTCACAACGTTACTGTGCTTCCTGGGTATATATTAAAAATGCTTAATTCCTCTTGTGTTGTTTAAATAATGTTAACTTTCTTTTATGTATAATAAAATCCAGCAATAAAGATATATCATTGTTCAAAATACACAATAATTTATTACTTCTAAAAGCTATGTGCCTGAATGCATTTTTTATATTTTTGATAATAATAAACAGCAATAATGAGATGTAATTGTTAAAAAACTTACTTTATTAAAAATATGATAAAACACTATTGTATCTTATCACTTTGTTTATTTAGCCCTAATTCAATCAAGCTTTCTAAACTCGTTATAAAGGTGAGAACTGATTTCTTATAAAGGTGAGAAATATCACCTGCAATTTATTTACTGCACAGTAGCTATACAGTAGCTTATTATGATAAACAGAAGCAAGTCTACCAATGGTCCCGACTTGTGTATTGGCCCTTATCGCCAATACGCAGACCTTATCATCTCCATAGGCCACATACCAGGCATACCAGAATCAGTGTCTTTAATTAAACTGTCTTAATCATGTCATATGTACACTAACTAGGTAAAAATCTATATCTAAGGAGTCAACTGTAGGCTCCGCCTTCATGACTATTATTGAGCTTAACTACTTTTTGAATGTATGTATTGGTATATGATTGTGCAACTGTATAATCTTGTATGTTAGTGGAACTACATGCTGTAAATAAATATAAAAGGTACCTGTGTTCTGACCATAGACCCATGATAAAACATTCTATCTATGAAAGAAGTCTAAACTTCGTAAGTAAATATATGTATTCATGTATTCATGTCTCTATTCAAAAAGTCAAAACTATGTCATATGTACACTTTATATGTATATATTGATATATTGGTCTCTTTTTAAAATAGTCTAATCTATGTGATATGTACACCATGTAGGTAAATATGTTGGTAAATGCTGATGCATTGGTCTCTCTATTCGAAAAGTCTAAACTAAGTTATATGTACACTTTGAAGGTAAACATGTTAGTAAATATCGATATATTGGTCCCTCCATTCAAAAAGTCTGAAACTATATCAGTATGATTTTTGAATATGTGAACGAAGTAGAAAATTATTGATATTTCTATCTCTCTATCTAAACGTCTTACCCATGTCAGTATTTCCTAGTACAAATATCATGTAGATAAATATTAATTATATATATCGGCCCCTAAGTACGTCAGAATTTCCTGTAAATATGTTTTAGATAAATACTAATATATTGATCCCTCTATTTACCAAGTCTAAGCCATGCAAGTTTTTATATGAATTCCTTGAACATAAATTTTGATATACCTGACCACCATTTTTGATACCCTCTTTTTCCTATTCCGCAAACATTTCATTCTCAGAGGAAAGAAATAAAACTCCAGACAGTTAGGCACGTTTTAAGAAAATGATATGGATATACAATTAGCTCTCATAATAATAATATTATCAACGTAATATGTACAATATTTATGCGTGCTGTTTTTATCAACTTGGTGGGTCTGGATTCATCCAGCCTTATACCTCGGTGGTTACATCTTATTGCTACACACTTATTTGAATATCTTGACCACCAAGATAAGTGCAAAAAGCGTCAGGTGGGACATTCTTCTGTTCATTTTGGCATCACTTACAAGCTTTTTGCATGCAAAAACAAATAAGAAACAAATGTCATTGTCGGGAACGTATCGCATATACAATAGTAACAGTTGAAGGCCAGTAATTCAAATCCTTCTTTATTTCAAAATAGGGGGTAGAATAGTTCCTAGTGAAATGCAAGTCAGTTGTGGTCCGCACAATAAACCGCTACTTTCGGTTTCGATCTGCAATACTTGCCTTATAGGGTGTATAAATATGAAAACCAGCTCATTTCATGCAAAATGCATTCTAGCAGTGAAAAGTGTGATTAAAGTACTCGTTCTATATAAATTTGAGCAGAAAAGGAAAATTCGGATCTATTTACTTTGGACTTCTTTCGATTACACCAAAGAAGCATTTTTTCCGACCGAATTACTGGCCGTATTCCTAAAACACATATATAAGTAAAAAATATCGACCATCTTGACAGGGTAAAACATTAAAGATGTGCATGGGAACTTGTCTTGGTCAGAAACCCATTGCAGAAATATACTCTTTGAAGCTAATAGTATCATCCTAGTGCTAGTTCAACCGGTAAAATCAATTTATTGGTAAGTAACAGGACACACTTTTGAAAAGTCTTTCTTTACAATGATCAACTGACCCACTAGAAAATTAGTAATATTAAATGTGTAAATAATGTCTTTGTAGTAGACTATTCTTAGGCAGTATTGTTGTTTACAATCACAATCTGTTCGCCTCTAAATTCTGGATCGTTGTACAGCGGGCACTTTTAAAGAATGACTTAATCTAACCATTGTATAAAAAGTTTCTGCAAATAGGGAATCCTTCAGGAGGGCGTGGTTTTGTTTCTCCTTCGTCAATAACTATTCCCATACCATTCGTGTTGTGCAGGTCAATATGACAATGCAAAAACCACATTCCGGGATTATCCGACCGGAATCGGATCACTACGTAGCCTCCTGCAAATATATCCGTAGCTATTACACTAGGTCAACACTTCAAAGTTAATACCGCATTTGGGATTGTCCGACTGGAATCTGAAGGCTACGCAATGCCAGTAAACAATATTCTACTTATTTACTTTTAAGAAATTAGTTAAACAAGAAACCAAAGCCTATTTGTGCATATCGTCGGCATTTTCTAGTTCGATGATTTTCCGCGGAGTTATGGCCCTTGATTCGTCAAATGTTATGATGTTTTGGCCACGTCTCATATCATTGGGGAGATTTCAACCAAACCTTACCGGAGTGCCAAAAAAACAAAGAAAAATATCAAACAGGGAGTGCCACGCACCAAAAGCGCAGCCTCCTCAAAACGAACCCCCCAGCACGCAAACGCGTGCACCACACACACACACTCAAAGCTTACACATCAGGACAAAACGAACAACACACACACACACACACACACACACACACACCCAAAGCCAACACATAAGGACACGACGAACAATAAGCATACACACACGCGCGCACACAAAGTAAACCCACAAGGACAAAACGAACAAACAAAGGAACACAGTGGGGCACCGCCTTGGAACGGTCAGTGGCAAAAACACCACTGGGGAGCTTAAACCGGTTTATGGTGCGCACCCAACCTCACTCTTACCCCCACCATGTTCCAAAGACATTGGACAGTGTAAATAAAAGTAATCCCCTCCAGGTGAATCTCTTACACACGTAATGGAAACAAAAAGGCATGGCATGTAAAACACAAAAAATGCTCGTGTATAAATATATAAAAAGCAAACCTTAAGAACCAAAAACGTATGTACTCAATGCCTTTTCAGAAGACAGAGCAACAAGAGAAACACCCTTAAGGGCCCGACGAAACAGGCCAGAAGACAAATATCAAAACAGTTCAGTCCTGGTAGGATTTAAAAACTGCTCATCATAGAGTCCTCCCTCTCTTCCGTCAGACGCAATCAAAGAGGGAAGCGTAGTGTCCAACTGTAAACGGGTTGAACACTAAACATGCGGTATGTCTCAAAACAGTTGGGTCGTAACCTCTTTTAATAAAACGTTTGATAATCTTTTCAAATACATTTGGACAATTACCATGACCCAAGATCTTACGAAGTTTGTAAACCACATCCCCATAAAAAACGGGTTTAGAAACACCTTCTCACAGAAGTGTCTTTAAATTACTATTGAATTTTTAAACTAAATCAGAATTACGATAATAAAATTTAGTAAAATATTTACGCAATTTGTAATAACGGTAGCCTTGCTGAAGAAGTTTACTTGTAATACATTGATTACGTTCATTGAAATGCTTGACATGACTACACGCTCTGGCAAACCGAATTAATTGAGAAATATATACCCCATAAGATGTAGCCTGAGGTACATCCCCATCCAAATGGGGAAAATTTACAATACTAAAATTAAAATCATCCCTCTTGTCATACATTTTGGTATGTATAATATTGTCATAAATAGAGAGATGTAAATCTAAAAATGAAGCATCAGTATCCGAATTGTGAGTTTCAATTAACTGAAGCTCCCTAGGATAAATAGTACCCACCAAATGACCAAAAAACGGATTATCCATATGAAGAATATCATCCAGATAGCGTGATGCATTATTAAATGCAGTTATAATATCTGCTTGCGTATCTGGAGAAAGGCTCAACATAAAGTCTCTTTCATAACAATATAAAAACAAATCTGCGACAAGGGGTGCACAATTTGTTCCCATGGGAATACCAACAACTTGTCTAAAAACTGCATTCCCAAACCTGATGTAAATGTTGTTCAATAAAAAGGAAAGGGCTTTACAAACTTCGTCACAGGTCCACATAGTATAATGTTTAATAATATTGCTAGTAAAAAAAGCTTTATCAAAATTGCAAGCGATAAATGTAGCATTCTCTCTGGCAAAAGTCTTTTGAATTAGGGCAGTTAATTTGTCATTTATTAAGTTATTAGGTAAAGTGGTATACAAAGTAGAAAAATCGTATGTACTGACTGTAGATACCTTGTAATTATTAATTTTCAGCTTATCCAGGATTTCGCCAGAATTTTTAATCGACCAAAATAAGTGTTTACCAGAGTTTTCGTATACTTTATCGCAGTATCTTTCCACGTGGGCTTTCACAGCAGTTAGACATGTTGTTAATAGTTTTGAAATACATGTATTTGTAGTTGTACAAGAGCTTGAATTAGCGATAAAGCGAGCTTTATATGGTTGTTTATGCAATTTAGGAATCCAGTACATGGTCGGTAGTTTAATTTGTTGATCGTCTATACGAACTTTTAAATTAGAAACTTCAGTGATGTGATCAGTAACCAATTTGTTTTCAACAGAAGGACTCAATGTATAAGTTTTATATGCTATTTAGTTCGTTTTGTAAAACATTAATATAATGCAGGCGTCAAATGATGATAATATTGTTGGCCGCCTTGTCTGCTGGAACTAAGACATACTTAGAATGAAATTCTTGGATTTCCTTTTTCAAATGTCTTAAAGTAAACTTGGGTTTTGGTGGAAGCAGGTGTACATTAGTTTGATAAAATTTTATTCGAGAATCAACAATGTTAAAAATATTTCGTTTCCAAAACGTTAATGCATTTGGATCAGCGTTCTCACGACGACACCATTTAATACAGAAGGTTTCAATGGATTCTGCAATGTGACCACGACAAGAATTAAAATCAATAGTTGAAGAAATTCTATATTTAGGTCCTTTAAAAAATAAATTACGAATACGTTTGTCTTTAATAATATCAAAATTACCAGTGATGACATGACCTGCATCTGAATAGCAAAATTTTGAGTTTTTACATTCGCAGTAAGAAGGAGTATTTGTTTGAACATCTAAGTCGGAAACAATTTTATTTTAATTGAAAGTAACATTTCTTACAGGTGTTTTATATTTATAACAGATAATAGGAACTTCGGAGTTTCTGAAATATTTAGGCACAGAATCAATGACACGTTTATCCCGAAATATACTAGGTACATCGATGAAGTCAATACCTTTGTCCATGAAATATAATTTAAGAAAATGTCTCTCCAAGCCTAGCTATACATTTTCCGGTTCATTCTTTTTCAGCATTTTTCTTCGTTTATCTTATTTTATCTTGACAGCCCCACTGCTCTGAAACAACCAAGAGGAATTACACCAAACTTAATAAAAGTGATTGTTGCCAAGTCTACTTGCGCATATCATGGACATGTTCCAGTTTCAGCAGAGTTAATGGACCTTTATTCATCAACATTTATTATGTTTTAGCCACTTCTCTTATTTAATTCGGTGAATTTCCACCAAACCTTACATGAGTGATCAGTGTCAAGTTTAATTATGCATGTTATACGCATGCTCTGGTTCAGTGATTTCTAGGGCAGTGATGACCCTTTATTTCTCAAATTGAATGATATTTGGCAAATTCTCTTACACCATTGGGCAGATTTACACCAAACCCTACAAGAGGTATCAGTCCAAAGCTTAATCATACATATCATCAGTATGTTTTGGATCAGTAATTTTCAGCAGATTTATGGCACTTGGTTTGTCATATTTTACAGCGTTTACATTACTCGCTGCATAGAATTAGGCTTAATTTCACCAAATCTCACAAACGATTAGTGTGAAGTGTAGGTCTGCATGTTATTGTCATGTTCTGTCATGATTTTCAGCGGAGTCGTGACCCTTGATTTGTCAAATTTTTTCTACTTCTCCACTGGTTGGAATTTCACCAAACTTTACAGGCGTTACCATCACCAAGCCTTGAGATGTGTACATCGTTGGAACGTTATGCTTTAGCGGTTTTCCTTGGAGTTATATGGCCCTTAATTTGTGGCATCTTGCAATTTCTGCATGGTAAGTGGTGGGAGTCATACGTTTCTTCGCGAGAAACAATCGTCTCTAGTTTAATTTAGCTATACAATTTCATTTTTTCGAAAGAAAGAAACAACATAAAATCTTTTTAAATGGCATTGTTATATTAATTTACTGACGTATGAAGTTTGGGAAATAATTCTTATTAAGCAAATCCTATAACTCAAATATGTATTTAAGGTTAGTTGTCCTTAATGTCATTCGGCAATTTCCGCAAGATCATGTATTATGCGTATGCGAGTTCTGGATTTTCCGACTGGTTGCGTGTATGAACTACATAACCAGTTGGGGATTAAATCACGGGTCATCTGGAGAGGTTTTGAGATAAACATTCTAAACATGGAAATGTCGGTTTTAACATGCTTTGTTATAATTTCTGAATGTGAGATATACACTTATATATTTTCCCTTCAAATGATGACATTAAACCACCTGTGAACAAGTAAAGTACCTTTTAACATGAACGATGAGATAAAACCCGGAAGTTTAAGAAGCACTAGTTTTTATTTTTGTATTTAAAAATTTCTTTTTCGCTCATCTGCTGTATCTTAGAAAACTCGCATCTTATCAGATAAATTATCCGTAGCTGGCCGCTATTGTTTAGACACGAGTCCTGATAAAATATTTATTGACACTGAAGTCTCTGAAATATCAACATCAACGGTCTGTTTATTGAAAAAATAGTTCAAACCAAAATTTGTTTAAACGCCTATTTTACGTAAAACATATTCAGTGGCGTTTTACAAAAAAGATATGCATCTTGATTTAGCAGTCACATCACTGTTCCACAAAAATATTATTGTTCGTCTGGGTGATAGTCTTTTACATTGAAAAGTATATGAAGTATATGAATAAATTAACAGAAGCTCACATAAATTTGTACATCAAATTCTCAGACATACTGTTGAAATATCATTAAAAAATGTGACAAAATTGAACCGTATTGTAAAAAAGTTCTGGAACAATGTAGCACACTAAAATTCAAATATAAAAATCTGAATGTATCGATCGGTAATGAAAACAAGCCCATAGTGACAGACAATTTGCATACCTGTCGGAACGATAATAGTGTCTTTCTCTGGTGGTCGGCGATTTAAACCCGGAACATTGCCACCTGCCCAGCTGTCATTAGTCCAAGATGCAGAACTGCAGTAGCCAAATTTGTCTGTGCAGTTAATGTCATTAGAATTAGCGATCAGAATTCCTGTAGCTTGGTTGTACGTGCCAAAACCCATTTTCATGACATAAAACGAATGTCCGTGCAAGTGGACGGGATGTGACCAGCCCGAACCACTCCCTAAGTTAAGTAAAACAAACTGAACCAGTTTATTGGATTTCAATTTCTGAATATATGTGCATTTACATATTCCATTCATCTCACAGTCGTCATTGCATTCTGTGTTCAACTCTTTTTCCTGTGTGAGAAGTGAGACTGTTGGCGGGACGAACTCTCGTCCATTTACCGAACCTGGTGTATTTCCTGGAGGTCCTGGAAAGGCAAAGTTGAAAATGTACTCCTCAAGTACACGATTATCTAGAACGTCTTTGTAATTTTGATTTGGATCGGTGTTGTTGACTTCATTGAGTGTTATACATTCTCTGTTTTCATCAGGTGGGTAATATCCATAAGGGCAGTTGAATGTAGGGCACTTTGACGAAAGAGTGCACGTTTCCCGCCTGTTATTTGGAGGATTAGGAGAAGGAGTTGGACCTACGAAATCTTCGAACTCTAGTACCGCTTCGGCTGCATGGTACTTGGAGAAACCAAGACTCTCTGGTGTTTCTATTGTTTCAGCAATTATTAATAACTCTTTAGAAGGGACTTCACTCGCTGCTGGAGCTTGCCAGTAGAAGTCGTATCTTTCCCCTGGGTGTACTATTATTGACTGCACAGCTATCCTGTCAACATTGTATGCGTCCGATGTTCGCAGTGATAGTCGATGACCATATATATAAATCCTTATCGGGTAGAGCGTCATTGCACCAATTATTCTAAATCGGTAGAGTGATCCGGAACGAATTTTAAAACGTTCAAGAGGTGCACCATTATTTGTATTTTCCGTCTTCCAGAATCGTCCTTTTCCATTCACAAGGCCTGACTGAAACTCATAGCGGCTGAACTACCCCCTGTCTACAGAATAGGTTGTATTTATCTTTGCATATGTCTGAAAATCAAACTGTTCAGTTATCATTCTATTGTATGCTGTTTCGGCGTCCATAAGATGATTCCAGTCTTGAAGTGACATGATGATTTCATTGTCTTCAATGATTGGATTCTTTCTTGGACGTACAATTACAGGGCCGTAAAGTCCCATGCTTCTCTGGTCTGCTATATGTGCATGGTACATAGCTGTTCCTGGCGGATATGCATTGAATCTATGCACGAATGTTTGTCCAGTCAGTATAGGACACTGTGTAACAAATGCGACGCCATCCATCCATGGCGTGTCTCTTTGATGTAATCCATGAAAGTGAACAGTCACGCTATCTGTGTGTAGAGTGTTTATAATTGTAACATTTAATGTTTGACCTTCCCAGACCTCTATTCTTGGACCAGGAAATCTTCCATTATTGCAATGACTAGGCGCGAAGTTTGTCCATCGGCCGTGATAACTCGTGACACTTGCTCAGGAGTCAATGGAGCATTGTTGTTTTCTTTGCCTCGTAGCCTCAAAATGCCGTTGTCAGGATACACTAGTTGCTTTTCTTTCTCCAGTATCATGGTCAATTTATGCTCGATTACAAGCGTGCAAGAGCAGACCGTGTCCACAACTCTGCAGATACAATCGTCTTGTGTAGCTGTTGGCTGGACAGTTACCTCCTGTGCGTTGATACATGACATCAACCCGAAAAAGATCACGGCGACCTTCATCATTATCTAAAATTTCATTTAAAGATTATTACGATAATATATAGACGAGATATAGTCTTCATTTGTTCAGAACAAACGGACCTACTTTAGTTATAATCACTAAAAGTCATGATTATTTTGATTTATATGCAAGCTCAAAATATCTTTAACTAGCGAATACTAGATTTTACATGTTTCTGCGGGGCTACGCCTCTCGTGAAAAATGCATGCAACATCTGGTGTTTACTCATTGCTTATATGGTGTATTATATATATACTGTATCATACAAAACAAATGGCAGATTGCTTGTGTTTTTGACAAATTGATTAAATATGTTGTACAACTTGAAATGGGTGTTTGTTCAAAACCTGATATTATGTTTGATACTTTCTATTCAAAATATTAAAGTATGTTCGAAAATTTCTCATTGATTTTTTTTTATCGTAAAAGAGCTAGTTTCTCTTTCATTTCAAAGAATATATTTTTCCTCAGACATGTTTATTTCATATTACGAATACTTTATTATTTGCAGTGATGCGTTGAATCAGAAAATATGTTGTAAGCTAAATGATTTATTAGCATCTTAATGCGTAACAGAAAATGATGTGTTCGATCTCGAGATTCATTCGGAATAGAAAGTAACTCAATAGTAATTCTTAGTGAAAGGAGAAAAACATCAAAGACATTCATTGCCATCTATGTATTACTATGAACAACAAAAGCCTTGTAGTCGGTAAAAATTGATAAGTTAACACGATTTGACTGTACCTTCTGTCCATAATGACACGAGACTCCTGGGGCCAAAATAAAACTCGAGTCCCATTAAAATTTTATACTTAAAAAGATGAACAATAAATTCTTATAGTTTATGTAAATATAATATTAACAAGTTTATGGTTTAAACAGCACTATGCATTAGGTTTAAAATAGTACACATTGTATACATGTATAGATAATCACAGTATAAGTGTGTACTACCACTAAAACTGGCTGTGTTTAGCAATCAGTGCTGCATGACATTTAATCATGAATGTAGTTTTATATGCAAACTTAATTGATACATTTAAAGAGGATCTTAAACTTTTGAAGTAAATATGTAAAAATAAAGTACTTTGGTGAAAGCTGACCATTGGATGTCTTTAAGTTCACCCTAAACCTACTGTTTAAGTGGATATTTCCGTGCGTTAAAAAGTTAACGAATTTGGAATTCTGAACATTTGGCGTGCGGAAATATCAGCGAATTCTCGATTTCTAAGTTGCGTAGAAATAGCACGTCGTAAGAATCACTAATTTGTCTGGCGTAATAATTGCACTTTGGCTGACAGCATTATTATCCCTTACGTCGAGTCAATGCGGGAAAATCATTCGGATGAAAGCTATGGTAATTTATCCATTGTTCAAAATTCGTATAATTATTATTTCAATATACGTTCAAAAAATAATAAGTTAGTACATTGTAACAATACTATATTTTAAGGTATAAATATTACACATGATTGTAGTTGTAAGTTATTAGCGACGTTCCCATATCAAAGAACGTGCTACATATTTCTGAACTTATTGTTTGTCTTTTCTTTATAAAAAGGGTTACTTGCAAACATCCTAGTATTTATCAAGGAATGAAGTGTACACACGCAAACATGTAATTATCAAACTGAAAAAAGTCTCTTTAACAAAACTTATTGTAGTAAATCCTTTAGTGACATTTTGTAAATGCATTTATAAGATTCGGCGTGTTTTCTTGCCTACGGTAGTTTATAGAAATTAGTTTTGCAAGTTTTGTACCAACAGGTAGACATTTTAGCAAATTATGATAACCTTTACCTTTTCCAGGTGTTTCCATACCGCTCTAGCTATTTTCGACGTATTTAAGTCCTAAAGAAGTGATGCATCAATGCAATGAAGTCTCTAAAATACAGTGTCTAAAGATTTCTTTGAATGTATCAAGTAATTTACTTTTGCGTAAATCTATGGCAGTTCATTCCACAGTTTTGGACCGATAGTACAGAAACTTCTATCATTAAATATTTTGCAGTTGTTGTATAGAACAACATTACAACATTCGGAATTTTCTGACGATCTCAAACCTTCTCTACTAGGAACATACCCTGTGAGGAATTCTGTTGAAAACGTAGGTGCTCTGCCAATATGACAGCTATACACGAAAGAACGTGTTTTCAACTCAGTCCTTACTTTCACCGTCTACCAATATGAGTCATACAATGCTTGTTTGGAACTGTCAAATTTCCTCTTGTTAAGGCCAAGTTTTGCGCACACGTTTTGAATACGTTGCATCTTACACACATCACCGTTAGCAACACCCTACAATTTGACATTCCAGTAAATCCAGATGTGAAATAACTAGAGACAAAACTATAATTTCAGTGGATGCTTTTGTTATATATTTTCAGATGTTTTTAATTCATAGGTAATTTAACATGGCTGTACGACATTAACGACTTACATGATCTTTAAAGTTCAAGGTTTCGCCAAGAAATGCACCAAGATAGCTAATTGTGTTTTCACGTTTGATGTTATCACCAGCAATATTAATCGAATTTGTAAAACATTAGTTCAATTGAGGTCTGCTACCAAACATATTAAATTCATTTTTTGAAGTGTTCATTTTCAGTTTGTTTCTATCTATTTAGTCATTGATTATAACTGCGCACCGTTCGAGGTCTCTGACCGCTTGTGATTCTACAGTTGCAGATGTGTCACGAAAGCTTTTATTTGCTATATGATCATCAGCAAAACCGTTGACTGATATGGATTTAGGAATGACATCAAAAAGAGTTCCAGCATAGGTGAGATACAGCCACGGACCACGGCAACTGCCTTGGGGCACATTGCATGCAAGATGGCGGTCTGATGAATTTACACGTTTGTTAAATCTGTAAAGAACAGCTTCCTTAATACGTTTTGACAGAAATGATAAATTACTCACAGGACGATAGTTTGAAAGCTCTAGTTCAAGACCTGCTTTTTTAAGCAAAGGTCTAACAAATGCTTGTTTGTATTTCACAGGAAAAGAAACTTGATGTAATGAGAGTTTCACCAATTTAGAGATACTAGGGAGAAGTTCAGCTGCATGTTATTTCTACGTGTTGGCATAATAACTAGCTACGAAATCGTAGAATTCTCTTCACTTTATCATTCCATCTTGAGTTAATTCAGTAAATTTGTCTACATTTTGTACATCCCATACTGGAAGTTCAAAGTTTTGGTATTCATTTAGGAATTGACGTATTTTTGAAATTTTTGCCAGGAAAACTTCATTTTTCGGCCAGTAAGTTATTAGACTCTCCTTGAGGCTATAACCGCCTCAGTAGCCTAGTGGTAGAGCGTCCGCTTTGAGTGCGGGAGGTCGTGGGTTCGATCCACGGCCGCGTCATACCAAAGACGTAAAAAATGGTACTAGCAGCTTCCTCGCTTGGCGCTCAGCATTAAGAGGATAGTGCTAGGACTGGTCAGCCCGGTGTCAGTATAATGTGACTGGGTGGGGTATCATGCCACGTGTCTACGGCGTGATATTCCAGTGAGGCAGCACTATAAAGTTGGGCATTGTGCTCATTGCTACAAGTAGACACCGTCGTTTATATGACTGAAAAAACCCGAACACACACACACACACACACACACGCACGCACGCACGCACGCACGCACGCACGCACGCACGCACGCACGCACGCACGCACACACACACACACACAATGCCGTGTTGGCTGATATTTACGCTGGAGGAAATATTAGCGAATTTTGATTTTGCGGTGCATTTACCATATTCTGCGGAAACAGGTGAACAGCTTCCTACCTTGCTTTTATCCGTAGCTTCTTAAATGTTTACGCCAAAGTTCAACAACCTGCTTTATGCCATTTTTTTGTTCATTAAAACGACCGTTTGTTAAGGTTTTTCATCTCTAAACGTCCTTCAAAGTTTTCGGAGATTAAACTCCAAAACATGTATAACGTTAGGCTAGAAAGAGATTGTATACTATTTACTGTTGTTGTGTTTAATGACTAAAAGGGCGTTCATTAGATAAGAATTTTGACAAAAATATGAATTAACTCACGTTATGACATTCCATTTCTCCCATGTTTTCCACTGCTTACTTGAATTAGTCTCTCTATTCTACTTCAAGCGACTGATAATTGTAGATTTTATTTAATAAAAGTTTGTAACTTTGTCTTTGTTACAGATTTTGTTTAGCACGACACTTGACGAGGAAGTCTTCCTTGTAGCGACAAAAGGAGACTATTTCATCAAGATACTGCACAATCACTAATACAATAATAGCTAAATGCAGTTTTAGGTGTATTTTCTGTTTCTGTTTCATAGCCTTAGGTTTATTGCGGGACAAGAAGTGAAAATGAAAGTTTAATATTGATTTTCAGCAAAATCAGATAATTCCTGGTCATTCAAATGTTTTTCGTGTTACTAATTGATATACTGATATACGGTGTACATTCAATAATGTACTTTGTCCAGATCAGGTATTATAGAGAGGTTCACGGCATGCTCCATTGGAAAATTTTGAAATACGTAACTGCTGCAGCTGCATTCTGTATGAGGCTCGGTTTGGCAAAAAAAAAAAAAATATCAATTGATAAAAATAAAATAAACAATTTTGCAGTTTTTGACAAGCTAGAAAGTTTATTTTTTATTTTATACATGTGCTATAAATCATCACTCTGAATGCAGAACTACAATTGAGCACTGAGTACAACAAGAACTCCGCAAATATACGCCCGAAAATCTATCAGAGGAGGAGGAAGTAAAAAATCAAATCAAACCTGTTATAGCTCTAATATTACGTTAAAGAAATGTCAATAACTGACTTCATTTAGGAGTTTATGCATTCCTGCAATTTAAGGTGGGTCGATACCTTATTCGTCAAATATGGCATTCCCTCCGATTTTGATGAAACTTGGTCCAACTGTAGCACTATGGTTCTAAAATATTTTTCCGTCGTCTTGGCAACAATGCTTTATCAGTGATGACGTCAAGAACGTCACAACGAAGGGCGCCAAAATGTCGAAATACTGCCGTTTTGAGTCCTCTAAAATGCCTAATTATGATTTCAAATCAGCGAAACTTCACAATATGATACTTTATTTAATTTATATTAGGACTAGCGTGTTTGTAAGTGGTATCGCACCATATTACAACGGACATTTATCATTTGATAAAGCAAACCACGTTCCTTCTGATATAAAATTTTGACAAAAAATCGGCAAATATACGCGAAAATGACATCTTTAAAAATCTACAGGCCCATTAAAAGTCTGAATTTCGGCACAAGTGATCAATTTGCAAATGAAATGTCAAATAAAAAAGGGAACTTTACGTTTTCAGTTTTTCACAATATTGTGTTGAAGACAAACTGTCCTTCCGATTTTGGACGTACAACTCAACGTTTTGACGTTAGATGCCAAGTACGTAAAGCGCGCCATAGCAATTTGATATCTATACACGTGTTTGTTCTTCGTTCGACAAGGAGACCACATAATAAGCAAATATAACTAAGGGTAAATTAATTGTAAACTTTGATATCGTATCGTGCGTAGTTGATAAAAAAGTAAGTGAATGTTATAAGGACAGTTCCAGAATTAATTGTATGGGAGGGTCGAAAGCCAATTTTGGAAAGAAAAAAGAAGAAAAAAAATCACCACCCATACTTTTTTATTTTCCTCCAACCCCACTTCCCATGATTTTTGATTTTCCTCCACCCCACTACCTATAATTATGAATTTTCTACTAACCCCCACCACCTACAATTACTAAATGTACAAAAATCGAAACATGGAGAGAGTCTGTGGAATTTACCGTTTTCCCTTTCTACATCTCAAAAACGTCTAAGAGTCACCAAACTGCTTCATTCCGCTTTGAAAATTTGCCGTTAGAATGGAAAAATGTCTAAACCCCACCCATCTGATTTATTATAAGCTCACCTGTAAAACATGTTTGTTTACAGCTTCCAACCCAGCACTTCAAGAAATGAGTCACCAGAACAAGTGAAACAATCGTTATTACATACCTGTTAGTATTTAAACGTTAACATCCTTTCTTATTTTTGAAACCATGAATATAATATTAAATACTCGAATAAAAAAAATCATATTAAGAGCCTGTGACGGACGAACAGACACGATATAAATTCAAGCTCTGAAGCATGCATTTTTATTTGGTTGTAGAGCATTTTGTTAACAATAACATAAAAGCTTCAACACAATGTTGACGCAGAAATATAACACTAAAACGTAATTTTCTATAAGCATTCGGTCATTACCGAAGGAACATTATGGAAGGCACATGCTGTTTTCCCGCCAAAATACAAAGAAGAAACGTCTGCTTCCCTATCTGTCAAGAAGACCCGATATTTACGCATATTCAAGCCGAATTTCGTTTCCAGCTTGACGTTTACATCTTCCGAACAGTGTACGAAAATGTATATAGTGATCTAGCACAGTTTCTATTGAAATATGGTACATGTATCGGAAGAATCATATTGTGTAAACATACATGTATCATGCCTTCATGCCCTGACGCCGACAAGACTTGTGATTTATTTGAACAGTCATGATATATGGAAATTCAGTCATCCGTTTTTCAAATAATAGAGTCATAGGCGCAGTGGTTAGCAGGTTGGACTACAACGCCAGCGGTCCGGGTTCGATTCCCGGTCGCGGCTTATATCCCGACTAGTGTTTGTGCAGGGTGATATGCTTAAATTGGTACTGTTTCCAGCAGTATCGGCCTAGACTGGATGCTGGGGAGGTACATATGACACCTGCCGTGGGCTCGGCTGGAAATAAGTTGTTCCATCCATTCCGAGTGGGGACTTTCGTCGACTACCCACGTTAAACAAGAAACTTTAACTTTAACTTTTTTTAATGATTTCACGCAGTACATGTTTTAGTAATCTTCTTTTAAAGGCATTGACCTCTAGATCCTACGACAACAAAAAAGAAATAACATAGATATCAAAAACTATTGCTATAATTGTTAAGGTTTTAAAACTACTCTCTTGATTTGGTAGTTTAAGACAGATTAGAAACAAAAAATCGTGTTCTAATGGTCAAAACTTGACTGAACTCCAAGCGAAAATCTGGAGGCCAGTGCCTTTAAATGGCTAAACGTGAAAGTATCTTGTGATTTTTGTCTACATACTGTTTAACCTATAATGGAAATAATGTAAGACTGGTTATATTTAGGAAAAGGTGTGAAATATTTCGCATGTCACATTTTGGTTTTACTTCAGCGTAATGTAGGTTTTTTTTAATAAATTCTTTTTACGATGCTGGCTTTGTCATTAATACTTCTAACTGCAAAAATGCACTTATTTATGATAGATCTGTCTATTATTTACATTAATCTGGGGGCAAAATATGACTGGAAACTAACAGAAGATAAGTTCATATTGCAAATCAGATAAGCATGCAGGTATTTTAAAGAAACCGATGTTCGCGACTTTTTACAGTTTAACTTTGCAGTGATGCATAAGCGATTTAACTGAAAAATGTAGTTCAAATACATGTTAAGCCACGTATTAGAAGAGAAAACATTTGCGTAACTCTGTAGTAAATATAATTGTATGCAACATTAGTGACTTCACATAATTGTTAACGAGAATGACTGCTGGGAATATTATACTGTTGGTTTTCTTAGAGATTTACACATTTTGTTGTGGAAAAAAAAGTTTCCGAATCGGCTAGTGCTTCACAAATATATCAAAATACCTGAGGCAGATATGTCCTTAATATCGATGATGACGATATAACAATTCCGTCGGCATTGGATAATGAAATCGGTAGCATTGATCTATCAACATATGATTTTGTGTGGAATTGCACGATGAATCTGTACGCCTGTTTTAAGTAGTCGTGCGGCATGTAAAAAATTGACTAATATTAGGGAAAAGTGATTCACATGCAAGAAAAAAAAACTCAATTTACGCATGTTTTCGTTTCGGCCTGCTTCGATGTCATTTAGCTACATTCTATTTCTTTTTCCCCGGTTCAGTTTTTGGTGCGTATGCGAAACAGCCATTACTAAGATACTCATACGCGCAACGTGCCAGACAGAATACACGTGCGAATGAAGGGCGGGATTAAGGACACTGACTGCAAATTCAGCGGGAGTTTTATGGTGAAGTAACTCTTTAAACATTTTGCTTGCAATTTGTAAATGGTGTTTCAGACGCACGAGGTTAGGTGAAGCGAGTCAGAGACTCGACACACACTGAAAACGCCAATGAAACATTACTAAGGGCAAGATAAACATTGATGTTGTGGCTGAAACATATGCATTACTTTGGACGAGCTTTCAAGCCCCTTCCCCTGTTTAACGACAGAACATTTTGAAAACTTATGTCTGCGGAACCGATATCATTACAGTTTTTCATTTTTACTGCATAACTTATGTTTTTGAAAGTTCCTCTATAACTTATGTTTTTATAAACCAGTACTGTTTAACAATCGCGAAATCGCAACATTTTTAATAATTATCGAGAAATGAAACTGAAACTGAAAGTACTTTTTTCTGACTGCCCAGCTGCGTCCATTGCTTGTTTCTCCCCGCTTTGTACTTTGTATTTCTGTACATGACTGATTCTATACCCAGAGATGAAGGGATTCTTTTTTATAAAGCATCTTAGTAACACGGTTATTCCTTTTACATTGAATTATTAGGTAGAACATATTCGCAACATAAAGTGTAAGTATACAGCATTCAATCCATTCTATCCTTCTGTGAATTATTGTGTCATTAACTGTAGAAGGAGGATAAAGTGACAACAACGTTAAGTAACTTATAATGACAGTATTGTTTTGCAGTGTAATGAATTCTTGCATGTCTACACAATTAAAAGTATCCATTATCAACATTATAACATCAATAAAATCAAATAATAATGTTTGCTTTTATCTAGTTGAATCTTCTTTTATGGATAAAATAGATAAATTAAGTATAAAGAAAGCGACCGGCATTGATGGTATCTCACCAAAGTTACTTAAATTATCAAAGCACACTGTCTCAAGCCATATTGCCTCTATGGTAAATAAGTCTTTTGAAACATCAGTATTCCTAGAAAATTTAAAAATACCGAAAGTAACATCTTTACATAAGAAAAAGAGTACATTAGATAAGGGAAACTACCACCCTGTCTGTATATTACCTTTTGTCTCTAAAATATTTGAAAGAACAATAAATACACAATTAACCCATTTTTGACCAACAATACAATACACATCTGTCAGGATTTAGATCGGCTTACGGCTGTCAGACAACCCTACTTAGACTAATTGAGGATTGGGCATGAGATGAAAATAAATACATTTTTTTTTGTACATAGCGCCAGTTTTAACGGACCTTTCTAAAGCGTTCAATCGTTTGCCATACGACTTACTCTCTCTCTCAAGTTAAAAAAGTTATGGTTTATCTGAAATTCTTTGAAGTTGATTTTCAGCTACTGAAGTGAAAGAAAACAGTGTATCAAATTAGATCAATTCAAAAGTGACTTCAAAGAAATATATAAAGGGGCTCCTCAAGGCTCAATATTATGTACTTCTCTTTTTAAAAATTTTCTTAATCACATATTTCATTTTGTTCAAGATAGTCAATTATAGAACTATGCTGATGATAATACCTTATCCTTTGCAAATCATGACCAATCTAGCTAAAGTACCAGATTTTCCTTAATGGCGGCCGATTCAACTTAATCTTTCTGTTTTATAGGATTTCCAAATTTTCTATTCCACCAACCTTGTAAATTAATTTTATTTTAACCCATCTGACGACTTCTTTAAATGGCTTAACCTTTAAAATAGCGCTCATTGACGAAGTAATACACAATGCTTTTAAAAAAAATAAAAGCGAACGTTTAAAACCGAGCAAAGTATGAATTTCTGGGTGTGCCATAATTTCTTTCCGCCAAGTTTCCTTTTGGCTTTATTAATTTATTTTTTATTTCTTCACAAAGAAAAAACAACCACGAGGGCTCTGTCATGAAGATGTCATCATAAAAATTTTAATCCGTGATAATCACATGTCAAAAACTGAAATTCAAGGCTAAATATAGATTTTTTAAACTTCTACTTACACTTTTAAAATGTTGAAAGCAAACCTCTAGCGAAAAGGTCGTCTGAACGTAACCCTCTATTGGTTGGCTTCCGATTCTATGCGAAGCGTTAATAGGAGTTGATTTCAATCAGATTCTTTCTAAGGAAGCTTATTTCTAAGGAAACGCTCCACAATTAAGGTTAAAAAATGATTTGAAATTTAGTTCCGGTAGTCGCGATAAAAGAGCAGCATTCAAATTTAAGATAATTTCCCCCCTGATTTTACGGATACAAATTGTTAAACATAGGTTTTGCGAAAGTATCGCAAAGGCGTACGCTAGAGCCTCTGTATATGAGATGGGCGAAATTCTGGAAAAACTTCGTCCAAAGATCAAAAAGAATGACAAATACGGCATTTGAAAATTTGAGCAGCTTTTATCAGAGAATGCATTCAGTCAATTGTAGGATTTATAATTATAAAACTAGGCCTTATTCGGTACAGTAACATCAAAACCAGTATATACCACGAAATATAGTTAATGTAGTTTGTATATACATTTTATTTTAATAAGTCTTACTCATTTTATGTTTCAGTTTTATTATACGATTGTAGGATTTACAAAGGAAAACATATTTCCTATCAACAAAACAGGTAATAAAACAGTATCCCTGTTTTCCTAGCGGTGGTAAAATAAAAGTAGATAACTTTAGGTGGAAAAAACACAGGTCGCCCAAGTTGATGATGATTATCTTGTGATATCACTTTTTCTTACAAGTATGAAAAATGGGCCAGTCAAACGAATGCATTTGAGAAGACATATAATATAACAATTATAGCGTTTTTACGGACCTATAAAATGATATTGACCTCGGACTTCGTCCTCGGTCAATATCATTTTTACAGGCCCGTAAAAACACATATTGACCTCAACATAAGTCAATAACTGAATAATAAACTATGTCATATGTACACTTCGTAGGTAAATATGGGTTTCGTATTCGTTTCTCTATTCAAAAAGTCTAAACTATGTCATATGTACGCTTTGTATGTATATATTGGTCTCTCTATTTAAAAAGTGTTATCTATGTGATATGTACACAGGTAAATATGTTGGTAAATGTCGAAGTATCAGTCTCTCTACTCGAAAAGTAAACTACGTCTTATGTACACTTTGAAGGTAAACATGTTAGTAAATATCGATATATTGGTCCCAACATTCAAAAAGTCTAAACTAAGCTATATGTACATTTTGAAAGTAAAATGTTAGTAAATTTCGATATATTGGTCCCTCCATTCAGAAAGTCTAAACTAAGTTATATGTACACTTTGAAAGTAAACATGTTAGTAAATATCGATATATTGGTCCCTCCATTCAAAAAGTCTAAACTAAGTTATATGTACACTTTGAAAGTAAAATGTTAGTAAATATTGATATATTGGTCCCTCCATTCAAAAAGTCTGAACTAAGTTATATGTACACTTTGAAGGCAAACATGTTAGTAAATATTTATATATTGGTCCCTCCATTCAAAATGTCTAAACTAAGTTAAATTGTACACTTTGAAACTAAACATGTTAGCAAATATCGATATATTGGTCCATCTATTCAAAAAGTCTAAACTAAATGTTATGTACAATTTGAGAGTATACATGTTAGTAAATATCGATATATTGGTCCTTCCATTCAAAAAGTCTAAAACTATGTAAGTTTAAGACTTGAATACGTTCACTAAGTAGAAAATGATTGATATTTCTCTCCCTCTATCTAAACGTCTTATCCATTTCAGTATGTCCTAGTACATGTATCATGTAGATGAATATTAATATATATCGGTCTCTGTATCATAAAGTTCTAAATATGTCAGTATTTTATGTAAAAACGTTTTAGATAAATATTGGTATTGATCTTTTTTGAACTCTCTATTTAAAACAGTCTAAGCCATGCAAGTTTTTATATGAATTCATTCAAGATAAATTTTGATATACTCGTATCTGCCCCTTTTTAATATTTTTTTTCAGATTCCGCAAATCTTTAATTCACAGAGGTAAGAAATAAAGCGCCAGTCAGACGGTTAGGTACATTTTAAGAAAATGATATGGATATATAATTAGCTCATATAATAGTAAGAATATTAACGCCATGTATACAATATTTATCCGTGCCGTTTTCTGAGCTTGGCGGGTCTGGATTCATCCAACCTTGTAACGCGGTGGTTACATCGTTTCTGTGATTGCTCTATGTTAAGTTCACAGTTTCATAAATCTTTTATTTAAAATAAATGTTTCAATAGCTTTTGTTTATTACATTTTCAAAATACACACACTTATTTGGATATCTTTACCACCAGGATAAGTGCAAAAAGCGTCAGGCGGGACATTCTGCTGTTGATCGTGGCATCATTTACAGGTCCTTTGCCTGCAAAATCAAATAAGAGACAAATGTCATTGTCGGAAACGTATAACATAATATTTAAACTTGTTACAGGTTGAAGGCCAGGAATTTAAATCCGTCTTTGTTTCATATAAAAAAACAACAACTTTAGGTCGTGACCTTGACGTATCTTTTTAGAACACCACTTCTACACCTATTTGCCATGAAAGTTCTATCATAAATTAACGAAAACAATATAAATGAAAATAGGGGGTTGAATAGTTCCTAGTAAAATGCAAGTCAAAAATGGCGCATATTTGCTTTAGTCCGCACAATAAACCCCCACTTCCGGTTTCGATCTACAAAGCTTGCCTTATGGGATGTATAAATATGGAAACCGCCTCATTTCATGTACAATGCATTATAGCAGTGAAAAGTGTGATTAAAGTTTTCGTTCTATACGAATTTGAAAACAAAAAAGGGAAAATTAGGATCTATTTACTTTGGACTTCTTTCGACTACACCACAGAAGCACATTTTCGACCGAATTACTGACCGTTTTCCTGTAACACATATATAAGTGAAATATCGGCCATCTTGACAGGGTAAAACATTACAGATATGCATGGGAACTTGTCTTGGTCAGAACCCATAGCAGAAATATGATCTTTAATAAATGTCTAGAAGCTGTTAGTATTATCCAAGTGCTAGTTCAACCGGTATAATCAATTTATTGGTAGGTAATAGGGCAAACTTTTGAAATGTCTTTCTTTACAATGATAGAGTGACCCGCTGAAACCCGTTCCCTCCTAATCCTTTCATTTCTTACCTTTTTTTAACAGCGTATTTCAGAAAATGTTCATCTAGTAATATTGTTAATACAAAATGTGTAAATAATTTCTTTACAGTAGATCTATTCTTAATAGGCAGTATTGTTAACAATCTGTTCGCCTCTAAATTCTGGCGGGGCCTCCGTGGCCGAGTGGTTAGAGTCGTTGACTTCAAACCATTTGCCCCTCATCGATGTGGGTTCGAAACCTCATTTGGGGCGTAGAATTCTTCACGTGAGGAAGCCATCCAGCTGGCTTACGGAAGGTCGGTGGTTCTACCCAGGTGCCCGCTCGTGATGAAATAGTGCACGGAGGGGCACCTGGGGTCTTCCTCAATCATTAAAGCTGGAAAGTCGCCATATGACCTAAAATTGTGTCGGTGCGACGTTAAACCCAACAAAATGAAATCTAAATTCTGGATCTGCGCACACGGAGCACTTTTCTAGAAGACGTAATCTTACCATTGTATAAAAAGTTTCTACAAGTAGGGAATCCTGCAGGAGGGCTTGGTTTTGTTTCTCCTTCGTCAATAACCATTCCCATACCATTCGTGTTGTGCAGGTCAATATGACAATGTAAAAACCACATCCCGGGATTATCCGACCGGAATCGGATCACCACGTAACCTCCTGTAAACATATTCATAGTAATAACACTAGGTCAACACAGCAAGGTTAATACCGGATTTTGGATTGTCCGAGTGGAATCCGACGGCTACACAATACCAGTAAACAATATTCTACTTATTTATCCCCCCGCCAAAGGCGAAGGGGATATTAGAAATGCTCTCCGTCTGTGCGTGCGTGCGTCTGTCCGTCCGTCCGTCCGCAACGATCTTTGTCCGGAGCATAACTCCAAAAGTACTGGAGGGATTTTCTTCAAACTTCATACACTGATAGAACACATTATGAGGAAGTGCAATGTGTAAGAACAATAACTCTACCTTGCCTAGTTTTTGAGTTATTCTCCATTATCATATTTTCTTAAAAAAATTTGTCCGGAGCATATCTTCTTCATGCATGGAGGGATTTTGATATATCTTGGCACAAATGTTCACCACCACGAGGCGGAGTGTCATGCGCAAGAGCCAGGTCCCTAGGTCTAAGGTCAAGGTCACACTTAGAGGTCAAATGATACGAGAATGAAAACCTTGTTCGGAGCATTTCTTCTTCATGCATAGAGCGTTTTGATATAACTTGGCACAAATGTTCACCACCATGAGACGGAGTGTCCTGCGCAAGATCCATGTCCCTTGGTCTAAGGTCAAGGTCACACTTAGAGGCCAAAAGTCAGATACAAGAATGACTTTGTCCGAAGCATTTCTTCTTCATGCATGCAGGGATTTTGATGTAACTTTGCGCAATTATACACCATCATGAGATGAAGTGTCATGCGCAGTTCCCTTCTTTAGAATTACTTCCCTTTGTTGTTACTTTAAATAGCTTTTATTGTAATTTTTTCATTACTAGTCGTAGGGAAAAATCGAGACCACTTTTCTGTAGTATAACATGCATGCTACATCCAATTTTGAGGTGTATTTTGACCAATCTCTACCTGGTAAAGAGTTTTATGTGGACTTACAATTTTTTTTTTTTAGATTAGCTTTCCTTAGTTGTTACTATAAATAACCTATATTGTAACATTTTTATAATTGACCGTAGGGAAAAAACAAGACCACTTTTCTGTGGTACAACATAGATGTTACTTTCCAATTTTAGGTGTATTTTAAGGTATCTCTACTTGGTAAGGAGTTTTTTGTGGACTTAGAAAAACAAAAGACTTACAATGATTACTAAACAGCCACAAAATTAAAATTCCATTTGCAAATACAGCTGCTAGAGTAAAGAAATTTGCTGTGACGGGCGTATATTGTGACATTCTGGGACTCTTGTTCCCTGTTAGCTTTCCATTCCTTCTTTTACAGTAGCCATATAGAAAAACATCATAGCTATACTGTTCATGAAAATTAATAAAATTTAGCAGTAAACCACCTCACCTCTGACTTATTGTACCCCCCGACAACAAAGTTGTAAGGGTGTGGGTATACTGGTTTCAGGTTGTCTGTCTGTCTGTCCGTCCGTCTGTCTGTCTGTCCGTCCGTAGACACAATCTTGTGCGCACCATCTCTCCTCATCCCCTTGACACATTTTAACGAAACTTCACACAAGTTATCAGTAACAACAGTAGTTGTGCATGGGGCATGTTAGGTTCTTTCAGAAAAAAAACCTGCAGAGTTATGGGACTTTGTTTTTTGTTACTATACTATATACATAGACACAATCTTGTGCGCACCATCTCTCCTCATCCCCTTGACACAATTTAATGAAACTCCACACAAGCGATCAGTAACAACAGTAGTTGTGCATGGGGCATGTTAGGTTCTTTCAGAAAAAAAACTTGCAGAGTTATGGGACTTTGGACATTGTTTTTTGTTACTATACTATATACATAGACACAATCTTGTGCGCACCATCTCTCCTCATCCACTTCATACAATTTAATGAAACTTCACACAAATGATCAGTAACAACAGTAGTTGTGCATGGGGCATGTGAGGTTCTTTGAGAAAAAAAATTGCATAGTTATGGGACTTTGTTTTTTGTTACTATACTGTATACATAGACACAATCTTGTGCACACGATCTTTCCTCATCCACTTGACACAATTTAATGAATTAATGAAACTTCACACAAGTGATCAGTAACAACAGTAGTTGTGCATGGGGCATGTTAGGTTCTTTCAGAAAAAAATTTGCAGAGTTACGGGACTTTGTTTCTTGTTAACATACTATGTATATACAGTCTGCATATGCAGTCTTGTGCACACTTAATCTCCCAAACCCTTGCACAACAGTAGTTGTGCATGGAGCATGTTAGGTTCTTTGAGAAAAAAAATTGCATAGTTATGGGACTTTGTTTTTTGTTACTAAACTATATACATAGAAACAATCTTGTGCGCACCATCTCTCCTCATCCCCATGACACAATTTAACGAAACTTCACACAAGTGATCAGTAACAACTGTAGTTGTGCATGGGGCATGTTAGGTTCTTTCAACGACAAAAATTGCAGAATTATGGGACTTTGTTTCTTGTTAACATACTATGTATATACAGTCTGCATATGCAGTCTTGTGCACACTTAATCTTCCAAACCCTTGCACACAATTTAATGAAACTTCACACAAGTGATCAGTACCAACCCTAGTTGTGCATGGTGCATGTTACGTTCCTTTAGATGAATATTCTGCATAGTTATGGGACTTTGTTTTTTGTTACTCTAGTGTATAACATACAGTTTATATACATACAGTCCACATAATTATGCAATATTGTGTGCGTCAAATTCCAATGTACTGTGTCAGTGCATGTGGGGGTACATTCATCACCTTTAGTGATAGCTCTAGTTCTTTCTTCCACATCTTTAAAACCCCTGATGCGGACCACAACTAAACGGTTCTTCAAAGCTTTCCCCAAAATTAATACTTTCAGACACTAACTTGCCAGGAACTTTAGCCTTCAATTATAATATGCCCGACGGGGGGATTAGCCATGTCTAACATGGCTCTTGTTTACTTATAGGAAATTAGTTTATCAAGAAACCAAAATTATAGTAAAATATCAATGCACTGTTACCCTGCAAATCCTTATATATTTACCATAATTTTATGTATCAATTATAACTAATGCATTCATTTCTACTCTCAAGTTGATCACTAATTATCATGTCTTACTCGTGTAGTGGGCAAGCCGAAGTGATTAAGTTTCAGTCCATCTCCACAAGACTAAACATTGCCAAGCCTAGTTGTGCATATCGTCTGTATTTTCTAGTTCGATCACTTTCAGCGGAGTTATGGTCCTTGATTCGCGAAATTGTATGATATTTTGGCCATTTCTCTTATACCATTGGGCAGATTTCCACCAAACCATACAGGAATGATCAGTGCCAAGCCTAGTTATATATATTATCGACATGTTCCGGTTCATCTTTTTTTTCAGTGGAGTTATGGCTCATCATTTGTCTTGTGCCAAGCCTTTTTGCATATTATGGATATGACTTTCAGTAGAGTTATGGTCCTTTATTTATCAAAATTTATTATGTATTGGCCTTTTCTCTTTTGGTGAATTTCCACCAAACCTTACAGGAGTTATCTATGTCAAGTTTTATTATGCATATTATCCGCATGTTTTGGTTCAGTGATTTTTATGGGAATGTTGGCCCTTTATTTGTCAAATGTATATATATTTTAGCAACTCCTCTTACACCATGGGGGAAATATCTTCCAAACACTACAGGAAGATATGTCCAAAGCGTGTACATATCATTACCATTTCTCGGTTCAGTGATTTTCAGCAGAGTTATGGCCCTTGATTTGTAATATTCTGCAATGTTCACACTACTTGCTGCATAGAATTAGGCTGAAATTTACTATAACAACACTCTGATTAGTGTGAAGTGTAGTTGTGCATATCATCGTCATATTCTGATAAGATGATTTTCAGCGGAGTCGTGACCTTTGTCTTGTCAAATTCTTTATTCAGCGCTACTTCTCTTATACCACTGGTTGGAATTCCAAAAAACTTCATACATGCTAACACTGACAAGTCTAGTTGTGTATACCGTTGGACCGTTATGGTTCAGTTATTTCAGTGGAGTTACGGCCCTTAATATGTGGCATTTTAAAATTCTTGCCTGGTAAGTGGTGGGCAATTTCCGCAAGATTACGTATTCTCCATATGCGAGTTCGGGATTTTCCGACTGGCTGCGTGTATGAACTACATAACCAGTAGGGAAATGGCATCAGGAGACAATCATTTCCAGTCCATCTGGATGAACACTTTATACATGGAATTTGCAAGATCCTATGTCGGTTTTAGCATTTATTATATCGGAATGTGAGATAAACACATATTTGTTTTCCATTAAACCATGATATTTAACCCCCTATAAAAAGTTAAGTAGCTTTTTACATTTACATTGAAATAAAACCAGGAAGTTTAAAAAGCACTAGCTTTCATGTTTGTATTTTCATTTTCGCTAATGTTTTGTATCTTAGTGAACTCGCATCTTATCAGATGAATTATCCGTAGCTGGGCAATAGACACGAGTCCTGATAAAACATTAATTGACACTGAATAAGCATTTTTAACGTATCCACGACAACAGTATGTTTATTGGTAAAAATAATTCACACAAAAATTAGTATAAATGTAAATGTGCATTTTGATTAAACTGTTCGCAAAATGAATATTTTTGTTATTCTGTGTGATAGTATTTTATATTTGAAATATATGACTAAAGTAACAGTGGATCAAACAAATTTGTACATTAAAACCTCGTCTTTATTTTCGGTGAAAACTTGTTCAAATATCACGAGAGTTATTCAGAAATGTTGACATATTGAAAATGGATGTTAAAAAGTTCTGTTACAGTCTAACATACTAAAATTATTGAAATGAATGACTAATTTGTAACAAAAACAAGACGACATAGTGGCGGTCAAAATTTACATACCTGTTGGAACGATAATAGTGTCTTTCTGTGGTGGTCGGCGATTTAAACCCGGGACATTGCCGCCTGCCCAGCTGCCATTCGTCCAAGATGCAGAACTGCAGTAGCCAAATTTGTCTGTGCAGCTAATGTCATAAGAATTAGCGGTGATACTTCCTGTAGTTTGGTTGTACGTGCCGAAACCCATTTTCATGACATAAAATGAATGTCCATGCAAGTGGACGGGATGTGACCATCCCGAACCACTCCCTAAATTAAGTAAAACAAATTGAACCAGTTTATTGGATTTCAATTTCTGAATATACGTGCATTTACATATTCCATCTCTCTCACAGTCGTCATTGCACTCTGTGTTCAACTCATTTTCTTGTGTGAGAAGTGAAACTGTTGGCGGGACGAACTCTCGTCCATTTACCGAACCTGGTGTATTTCCTGGAGGTCCTGGAAAGGCAAAGTTGAAAAAGTACTCCTCATCTACACTATTACCTAGAACGTCTTTGTAATCTTGATTGGGATCAGTGTTGTTGACTTCATTGAATGTTATACAGCCTCTGTTTTCACCCGGTGGGTAATATTCATAAGGACAGTTGAATGTAGGACACTTCGACGAAGGAGTGCACGTTTCCCGTCTGCTATTTGGAGGATTCGGAGAAGGAGTTGGACCTACGAAATCTTCGAACTCTAGTACCGCTTCAGCTGCATGGTACTTGGCGAAACCAAGACTTTCTGATGTTTCTATTGTTTCAGCAATAAATAATAACTCTTTTGAAGTGACTTCACTCGCTGCTGGAGCTTGCCAGTAGAAGTCGTATCTTTCTCCCGGATGTACTACTATTGACTGTACAGCTATCCTGTCAACATTGTATGCGTCCGATGTTCGTAGTGTTAGCCGATGACCATATATATAAACCCTCATCGGGTAGAGCGTCATTGCACCAATTATTCTAAATCGGTAGAGTGATCCGGAACGGATTTTAAAACGTTCAAGAGGTGCGCCGTTATTTGTACTTTCCGTCATCCAGAATCGTCCTTTTCCATTTACAAGGCCTGACTGAAACTCATAGCGGCTGAACTGCCCCCTGTCTACAGAATAGGTTGTATTTATCTTTTCATATGTCTGAAAATCAAACTGTTCAGTTATCATTCTATTGTATGCTGTTTCGGGGTCCATAAGATGATTCCAGTCCTGAAGTGACATGATGATTTCATTGTCTTCAATAATTGGATTCTTTGTTGGGCGGACAATGACAGGTCCGTAAAGTCCCATGCTCCTCTGGTCTCCTATATGTGCATGGTACATAGCTGTTCCTGGCGGATATGCGTTGAATCTATGCACGAATGTCTGTCCAGGCAATATAGGACACTGCGTAACAAATGCGACTCCATCCATCCACGGCGCATTTCTCTGATGTAATCCATGAAAGTGAACGGTCACGCTATCTGTGTGGAGTTTGTTTATAATTGTAACATTTAACGTTTGACCTTCCCAGACCTCTATTCTTGGACCAGGAAATCTACCATTTATTGCAATGACTAGGCGCGAAGTTTGTCCATCGGCCGTCAGAACTTGTGACACTTGCTCAGGTGTCAATGGAGCATCGTTGTTTTCTTTGCCTCGTAGCCTCAAAATACCGTTGTCAGGATACACCAATTGTTTTTCTTTCTCCAGTATCATGGTCAGTTTATGCTCGATTTCAAGCGTGCAAGAGCAGACAGTGTCCTCAACTTTACAGATACAATCGTCTTGTGTAGCTATTGGCTGTACAGTCACCTCCTGTGCGTTGATACATGACATCAACCCGAAAAAGATCACGGCGACCTTCATCACCATCTAAAATTTCATTTAAAGATTATTACGATACTATAAAGACGAGATATAGTCTTCATTTGTTGAGAACAAACTGGCCTTCTTTAGTTATAATCACTAATAATCATGATTATTTTGATTTACATGCAAACTCAAAATATCTTTTAACTAGCGAATACTAGATTTTACGTTTCTGCGGGGCTACGCCTCTCGTGAAAAATACATGCAACATCTGGTGTTCACTCATTGTTTACACTGAAACAAGCAAACAAATATCTTTTGTTCATTGCCACTTTTGAAAACTGTATTTTATACAAAAACACATGGCTGAGCAGATTGCTTCTGTTTTTGCCAGACCAAAGAACTTGTGTTAGCATGTATGAAGTTTATTCTTTCTTTATACTGACATTGATATTTTTTCAGAAAACCATTTTCTCTCCAGTCTCATCTCAACACGTTAGAGTCAGAGGTAAGAGGTACTGAATACTTTTTTTCAGAAAGTGGTATCAGAGAGGATCGATTGAGTTTATGGCCAAATGCTTTATATTTAATGACTCTAACGACTGATGCCAGTCTATTGTTTCTATGTTGGAAGTTAGATTGTGTCACATATCATTGTTATTTGTTCTCCATATAACATTTACTAGATAGCGATTTGATTTATCACTACACAATGTATTCCGTACATAATTATTTTAATTCCTTGCCAAGAGAGTTTGTTTTCAATATTCTATTTGTATTATTTTCCACTGCTTTGTATTTTTATCACGTGTCGCAAATGAATGTTCAGTTAGAAGCTGCATTTCGTGTCAGCAAATAAATGGTATGTACACCCTTGATTTAAACGTTAATGATACGTCTTGTTTCATTTTCATTTCAAGGAACAATTTAACTATCATTTCGTGCCAACTACCCGTTTATCATAAACGATCTAGTTTCCAATTCATTTCAAAGAATATATTTTCTCCTCCAAGATTTTTATATCTTTTATGTTCGCAGCTGTTGTTGAATACTTTATTATTTACAACAAAAGCCTTGTTTTGTTTGTTTGTTTGTTTTGGGTTTAACGCCGTTTAGCTACAGTATTTCAGTTATGTAACTGTGTTTACACTGTGTAACCAGTGTTTTTGGATTCTGTACCAGTAGAAATCTGTTCTCCGTAAGTAACTTTCAACTTCCCCACATGAATCAGAGGTGGAGGACGAATTATTTCAGACACAATGTCTTTTATCAAATCGTCAGGGAGAACATACGCCTCGCCCAAGGCTCGAGCTCACGACCCCGAGATCCGTAGATCTGCGCTCTCCCTATTGAGCTAAGCGGGCGGTAGTCGGTAATAATTGTTGAATTAACACGATTTGGTTGGGCGTTCTGGCTATAATGACTCGGACAGTTCCGAGGCACGATGGCTTTAACTTGGGGCCAGTATAAAACTCGAGTCACAATATAAGAAGAAAGTACACTCTAGACATGTACCATACTACCTTATGTAGCAACTGAAACAGTGCGGTATTTGGTTGATTTTGAAAGTTTCTGGTGATTAAATGGAACAAGTAAATTTAACAATTCTGAAGCTGAAAAGATGTTTAATGTTAAGCTAGAAAGAGATTCAGTACTATTTAGTGTTCTTCTTGTATTTAATAGTTATATGGACGTCCATTATATCAGATTTATGATAAAAATATAAATTAACTCACGTTATGACATTTCATCCCTCTCATATTTTCAACTTCAGATATCACTGCTTACTTGAATTAGTCCTCTATTCTACTTCAAACAACTTCTATTGTAAATTATATTTGTCAAATTATCGGTAACTAATAACCAAATTTGTTACGTTTTTATCAGTAAGCACGACACTTGACAACGAAGTCTTTTATCGAGTTACTGCATAATCACTGATATAATAAAAGACTATATTTTGTATATAGCTAAATGCGACTTCTCAGGTGTACTTTTCGCATCATTGCATAGCCTTAGGTTTTATTGCGGGGCAAGAAGTGAAAATGAAAGTTAACCGATTTTCGGCGAAATTTAAAAAAAATGTTATTCATGTAACTACTGTTAAATTGATAAACTGAGTACATTCAATAATGTAGACTAATGTAGCTTGGCTAAACTCTAAGTGTACAATCAGGAAGTGTAGAGAGGTTCGCGGCATGCTCCATCGGAACATTTTGAAATTCGTTACTGCTGCAGATGCATTCTGTTTTAGGCTCGGTTGACAAAAAATATCAATTGATAAAAATAAATACTAGTAAACATTTTTGCAGTTTTTGACACAGAAAGATTTTTTTCTATACATGTGTTATAAATCACTTTTAGTGCAACTACAATTGTATACTGAGTACAAAAAGAAACCCGCAAAGCGGGACAATATACGCCCGAAAATCTATCGGAGGAGGAAGTAAAATTAAATATATTTTTGTGGTGTGGGAATGAATGGGGGTAGATTGATGGGGGCGAGGGGTGGTGGGGGAGAGGGATAGTTGTGCGGTAGAATATCAAGGCACTAGAAATTGAAAGGGATTTTTGTTGGGGTAGAGAGTTGGGAAGGGGTTAATGTTGACTGGGGGATGAGTAATATTCATCGTTGCCTTCCTCATATCACTTCATCACCACACACATTTATCCCAACTGTAAAGTCAATATCTTGAAGATTCTTTTTCCATTGTGCTCTGGACACAAAATATGAAGACAAAAATATAAGGTGTCGGCCGCTTAATCCAGGGGCCGTGGGTTCGAGTCACACTGGGATCACGACCATGACTTCTCATATGACACCAGTACTGGTTTTCCCAGGAAGCGGACTCGAGAGTGGTTCCAATAAGCTTAAAGCTTTCACAATCGAGCTAAAACAAATTAGTATAAACTAAATATGAAGACCAGATTTGAACTCAGTCTGAGACCATAATCTTTGACCAGCTAAACAAGTTCATAGGCTCTGCACATTGTCCCACTGATACCTACCTACAGTTAATACCTTGAATGGTTATAATGTTATGGCTTACGGACAGATTTGACCTAGATATAGCCTTGACCTTTGACAAAACCTGTTTTTTCCTAAACGAGCTTAAAATATATTTAACTGACAAACAGTGTTGACCAAAACAGATAACATTGACCAGTAGATCGATTGGTGGCAATGCCATAACACCAATTAATTGTCATAGAGCTTTGACTCCAGTTTTTAGCTTAAAGTGAAAAAAATCAAAGTTTGTTTATATTATGAAGACTAGAACATGAGTGTTAGCTTTTAAATTATTTGCAAAAAATCCTTATGAAGAAAGAAGCTCTGTGTCTGGGTTGAGAATCAAACTCAGGTTGCTTTGGCAGTAAAATGGTACCATCCTACCGTCATAATAAGCTCTTCATCTGGGAGGAAATCGTACTGAGCGACTGTTCATACAAGGCTTTATAATTAAGACAAGATTATTACCTTCAAGACCCGATGACAAATGCTTTTCAATTTGAAGTCTTATGATTTCCATAAAAATTATATTTCTTTCAGTAACTAAGTTTTAAAGCCGTCTCGGGAAATATAGCAGTACTTGCCTGGTATTTTTTTTACAAAATCTCTTTTTTCTTTGTCATCGTACAAGCCGGTGGTCACTGTCTCTAAGGTTTTAATTAATATTGTTTTGGTATTGTTTTAATTTCCTTTAAATGATAAGGTGTAATTTAAAGAAAAATACCAGCTAGTGTTCAGGAATTAAGATAAAAGACTTTTTTCTATTACATGAAAACGGTGGATTTGCTGTTTTTTGGTAAAATATTTACAGCAAAATCGATCTTCTTGCTTTTAGCTGCACACATCGTATATCAAGACATAGCACTGCCTAAAGCTCCCCTTATATAATGAGGTTATTATAACAGAAGCTTAATTCGGGTTGTTGTACTAGCAAAAGTGGATTTTTTCGTACCGGATCACAAGAGGCGCATAAGCACAGATTGTGATCCAGGCTGGCAAAATCCACGAGAGCCAAACCCAATATCCCAAATTAAACTATCGTTATAATGACCCTTTTATTATATACCTCAAGCTTTTTGTTAATTTATTTTAGCAAACGATGACTAAATATTCCTCTGAAAAGGATTTTTGACCCATATTTATAGAACTTGGTCAGCTCATGAATATTGTTTAATGAAAGCAGACAGGCAACATACGATACAGAAGGTACAGTATCCATTTTATTCTCCTTGTTCGTATTTACTGGTGACAGAGAAGCAATTTTGACAGAATTTATATAAGTATCTCTTTTAAAAAACACAAAATGTATAGAGATTATAATGTTTGACGTATGGAAAATCAAAATTAAAAAGGATGTGCAGACAGAAAAATTTGAATACATGTATTGCATAAATGAACGCATAATTCATTTGCAAATATTTCAACTTTAAATGATCAAAAGGCACCAGGCCCCGTTAGACTATGTTTTTAAATAAACAACATACCAGTCCTATCGCATAGATATTTAGTCTATGTCCTCTTAACTGAAGCTGCAATTCAATATGATCGCCCTTCTCAGCACCTATATACTATAACATATAACATTAAACTACCATAAAGGTATGACCCAAATGCTTTGGCTGTACTTCGCCAATAACTATGAACCTGGTCTGGAGCTGGAACTCTCCTATTGTCACAGTAGATTACCAAGCCATTTGTCCTTGTCTCAGCTTTCTGATGCTTAGCTTGTATTTGCTATGGTCTGTCTCTTAAAAGATTTACCTCCATGCGCTGACCTCAGACCTCGAAACTGTTTTTTTTACAAAAATCACTGTGGGGAATCACATGATCAAATAATCTCTAAACCAAATTTATATTTTGAAGAACATGAATAAATTTCCGGTCATGATAAGATATGAAATTTAACCATAACCTACCATATGACTAATGAAAATTGTTAAATTATCATGGAGTTCACAATAATGATATCCTGTAATTACAAACACTAAGGAAAATAAGAAGTATCAGTTTCTTGAAGTGTTCCAGATAACCAGAAGGTGATTGTGATTGAAATCTATGTAGTTTTAGGATACATGTATGTTGGTGTATGATAGGCTGTATCTTAGATTTGCAGCAAAAGATTCTTCAATATTATCCGACATTATTCATAAATTTATTTTGGTTTAGAGATTATTTTGATCATGTGATTCCCGCAGTGAAAACTGCAACTCTTCTTTAGTATCAGACGTCTTCTTTTACATTTTTTATCCGCTCTGACAATATAGCTGCAATAGCTCACTTATCAAGGTATTGGGATAAATTATGAGTTGAATCCTCGATGTGTTTCCATCACTCGCTTTCACCTTCATCCGTCGATATATTAATACCCTAGTAGAAGTGTGCTTTGAGTGATGCTATTTATACAACTTGTTTTTGATAGGTCCAACTTCAAGTAAAGTATTTTACAAGGAATAATATTGGTTCCCTTTTACTATTAAATTAATGTGTGACGCTGTGATCCACCGCTACATTTAACCAAATTCCTATATTAACAGTAATTAAACTATATTTATAGCGATGGTAGCTTGAACTGTGAGTCAAACACTATCTGTACATACACATGTGCTGTAGCGGTACGTTATCAATACATACCAAATATACAAATTATTCTGACAAATTTGACTAGTGTTGTCGCTCAATTCCAATGAAGCAAAATGACTGTGTATTTAGCCCGCAAACTGCAATTATAGGTGCTGCGCTCTAGATTTCGTTCAGCACACGCTGAAAATTTACCTCGAACAAAGTGAGAACCCCACACAATATTACATGCCTTAGTAATATCTGGCCTTTTTTACTGAAGTGTTTGTGTTGATGAAAGTTGTGATGAAACAATTAACTTTGCATTTAGCTTGTCAACTACAATTAGAGGTGCCGTGATGCCGACTTTGTACAGTAGTTAGGGCAGAATGACGGTCAAAATTTGTAAAAAACAATGAAAATTTAGACAAGTCGTAGTAATATTTGGCTACTGTGACCAAGATTTTTTCCGCTAATTTTCAATGACCAAATAACTGTATTTCGCTTGTGAACTGCAATGCCATGTTCTTCGCTGTCGCCTTAGTTCAGCAGTTATGGCAGATTGACGGATTTTATTTTGACAACAATCGAAATTTACACAAGACAAAGGGAGAACCACACACGATATTACAACCCATAGTAATGTCGGGAATCTGTGACTAAAATAATTTCCGCTTATAATAAGATAAAATAAATGTATAATAATAATATATGATAAATGTATTTAGCTTGTGTACTCAATAGCCAGTGCAGGCCTACCAATGTTCTTAAGAAGTTAGGGTAGGATGACGGTCTGAATTTGGACAAAGTGAGATCCGCTCACAATATTACAAGCCTTAGTAATATTGAGTCTGTGCGACTACAGTGTATTTTTCGCTCAATTGCAATGAACAAATTACTGTGCATTTAGCTTGTAAACTACAGTTAGAGAAGCTACGTTTCAGAATAAGTTCAGTCGTAACGGCAGGATGACGATCTTAATTTGAGTATATTTGAAATTTTACACCAGACAAAGTGAGAACCGCACACGATATTACAAGCCTGAGTAAAAATAGGTTTCTATGACTAAGTTGTTTTTCGCTTATTTGCAAATGAACAAACAAATGTGTGTTAAGCTTGTGAACTGCAGTTAGTTGTTATTCGCTGCAGAACTCGTTCATTAGCTAGGGCAGAATGACGGTAACAAATTAGACAAAAACTGAAATAGTGAGAAGCGCTCTTGTGACTGAAGTGTTTTTTTGCTCAATTTCAATTACTATAATATCTGTGTATTTAGGTAGTGAGCACTGTTGATGTTGTTTAGTAGTTAGGGAAGGAGGATGTACTGAATTTAGACAAAACTTAAACATTTTCCCTGAACAAAGTGAGAACAACACACGATATAACAAGCTTTAGTAAAATCGGGCCTCTGTGACGAAAGTATTTCCTTTTCAATTGCAATGAATAAATAACTGTGTATTTAACTGGTGAACTGCAATACTGCAATTCGAGGTGGTGCGCTGGCGCATTATTTCATTAATTAAGACAGGGTTAATATCTTACTTGGACAAATCTTGAAATCTTACTTAATATTACAAGCTTTAGTAATAACGTGCCACAGAGACTGTCGTGTTTTCGAATCAATCAACAAACTTATTGTCTATTTTGCAAGAGGTGCTGCGCTGCCGATTGTATTCATGTGCTAGGACAAGAGGATGGTATATATTTGGAGAATTCTTGAAAAATTTCCTTAGACAAAAGTGAGAGTCGCAAGTGTAAAGAACAAATAATTGTGTATTTAGTTTTTGTGATAGTTACTGCGCAGCCGAATGCTTTTAGTAGTTCGAGCAGGACGATGGTCTCAGCTTGGACAAAAATTGAAATTTTAGACTAAACAAATTGAGAACCGCACTCGATATTACAAACCTTACTAGTATCGCGCATCTGTGACTAAAGTGGATCAGGAAACATTTTATGTCCGATTACAAGTGTACATAATCAGACCCAATCATTATTTTTACAAGTACAGACGTCTACAGAAGTTTGTTGGCTGATCAGTTACCGAATGCACGTCATTTAGCCCACATAATTCATTCCGTTTGCCTTTACCATCTAAATTGATATGTCTCGAGTTTTACAACAATTTTAGATAAAAGTATACTTTGTAGAGTTTCATAAGCTTCTTCGTTATTTTGTGCAATATACATTTTGCAATCCAATCCAGCTACTAGTCGATCTTCCTGAATGCAAGATCTAATGGCGCCCATTTTAATGAATCTTTCTGTAATATCGCAAAGAAAAAACATGAGGGCAGAGCTAGGAAGTTGTCGTCATTATAAGTAGAAATCTGTGTCATAAACTGAAATCCCAGGCTAAATATAATCTTTTTAACTCCTATCTTCACTTTCAAAATGGTGAAAGAAAGGCCTTGAATAGCTAGCGAAATGGTCGCCTGAATGTGAGCTTTTATCTTCCGACCCTATGTGTAGCATCGAACGGTGTAGATATAAATCAGATTGTGTTACAATAGTCAGAAAATAAATAGCAGCATTCATATTTAGGAAAATCATCTTTTGACTCATTTTCCCCAGTTTTTTATGGCTCAAATGTTTTATACATCGATTTTGGGTTTTGCGGAAGTATTTTGCTAACGTATTCCAAGATCCTGGAGCATGAAAAAAATGACATTTGAAAATTTGAGCAGCCTATGTCAATGAACCCATTCACTCATTTACAAGATTTATTATTTTCATAAAACTAGACGTTATCCAGTACATCAAAACGAGTATTTACCAAGAAATATATTTCAAGTAGTATGTACAGACGTTTTGGTTAAATAATGAAAGCAATCAACACACTCATTCATTTTATTTTTCATACTGATGTACGAAAGGAGGATTTACAAAGGAAAACATGACTTCTATGAACAAAAAAGGTAAATAAAACAATATTTCTGTTTCCTGGCGGTGAGATAATCGAAAAGAAAATTTTAAGGTGGAAACCTCAGGTCGCCCAAGTTGGTCTTTATCTAAAAACTATTAGAATGAATATAAACTAGAATATCATATCATTTAAGAATTAATTTATTGCAAAATCTACTTTTTTTTTTAGATAAACGGCATATTAGAATCGAAATAATTTATAGCAAAACCTTGTTTTAACACTATTTATTGGCGGTTAATCGTCGGGCGTAATAATTTCACGAGGGCGCAGTGAAAGGGTTTTCTGATATAAGCTTCAATTAATACCGACGTTATCAGGGGGGTGGACGTATTTTGTATTTTGCTGCGTTTAGGCGAGAAAAGTGCTGGTTTCAGTTCAAAATGGCGTCATTTGTTTACTTTTTGACCTAATAGAGGACTCATTTGCCTTGGTAAGTGTGTAAATTATATATGTTCAAGCAGACATCTCGGTACAACAATCAAACATCGAAAGTGTCGTGTATACAACATAAAACAACAAAATGTTGCTTATACCAAAATAGTTTTGCAATATGGCGTTTTATAAGTAGCTAATAAAAATCTTAAATTACTGTAAATTTTTTGTTTATGTCCAAGTCAATAAACATCCCGTAAAGAGTTCGTTTTGTACAGAAATTACATTTTCATGAACGGCTACAATCTTTTCGTCACTATAAACTGGCACTTTACTTTCTATAACTTTTTAACAAACAAATATAAACATGTAAGACCAAACGCCGAGTAAAGATAAATTATACGGCCACCAACTGATATTGTTTGAAAATTCGAATATAAAAACACAATCACCACTGCAAAATGTGTCCTTTGTTAGGTCAAAAAGTAAACAAATGGTGCCATGTTGAACAGCAACCAGCATTTCCCTCACCTAAAAGCAGCAAAATACAAAATACCCCTTGGTAATATGCCCTTTATAATAGCGCTCTTTCTTAGTCGCAACAAAACATTGACGTCATCGCACGTTAATGTGACGTCATTCTAGCGTAGGAGTGTTTAAACACAGAATAGCAAATTAAAACTATTATTTTAACATACAAAAATATATTTTATTTTATTTCCTCCTGATGCTTAGTCTACTTCACTCTTGCGTGTAATATTATTTGTACTGTTAGTTTTTCGAGCATGTACAAAACATGTTAACGTGTACTTAAAAAACTAAAAAGCTAAAATTTTGCCAGTGTGTCTTTATATCAAATATACATTGTAGATTAATATTGGCATGTTGGTGGATTAAACTATTTCAGTATATCTAATAGTTAAGTATGGCTTGCAGACATTTAATGATATATGCGGTCTAACCATGTCATATGAACAGCTTCTAGGTAAATATTCATGTTGGTCAATGTTTTCAAAAATCTAAACTTTTTGATTTGAAAACTTTATATGTATAATATATATATTGATATATTGGTCTCGCTACACGAAAAGTCTAAACTGTATGGTGTGTACAATTTATACTTAAATATGTAGGTAAAAATCAATGAATATTGGTCCTTGTATTCGAAAAGTCTAAACTAAGTCATTTGTACACTTTGAATAAATATTTTGGCAAATATCGGTATACTGGTCCCTCCATTCAAAATATCTTAAATTGTCAGTATGATTTTTGAATATGTATACGAAGTAGAAAATTATTAATATTTCTATCCCTATATTTAAGCGCCCTATCCATGTCAGTATTTTCTTATTCATATACATGTAGATAATCAAGATAGATATACTCCTCTTTTTCAGCTTCTGCAATTTTTTCATTCACGGAGGAAAAGAAATAAAGCTCAGGACAGTTAGGTGCATTTTTAAGAATATCATAATACGGATAACTTAATAGCACGTATAATAATATTAACGTCATACACTAGTGTATATAATATCTCTGTGTGTTGTTTTCTGTACTCAACATATCTGGATTTATCCAACCTTATAACGCGGTGGTTACATCGTCTCTGTGATTGCTCCTTATTGAGTTAACAGTTTAATAAAACATTTTTTTAAATAAATGTTTCCATAGCTTTTGTATGTTACATATTCAAAACACGCACGCACGAACACACGCACCCCCACACGCACGCACGCACGCACGCACACACGCACTTATTTTGAAATCTTGACCACCAAGATTAGTGCAAAAAGCGTCAGGCTGGACATTCTGCTGTTGATCGTGGCATCATTTTCAGGTTCTTTGACTGCAACAACAAATTAGAGACAAATGTAATTGTTGCGAGTGTACTACATAATATATACAATAGTAACATATATATAAATAAAATGTCGGACATCTTGACAGGGTAAAACATTAAAGTTGTCCATGGGAACTAGTCAAGGTCAGTATCCACTGCAGAAAAGTGTACTCTTTAATAAATATCTAGAAGCTATTAGTATTATCGAAGTACTAAGCCAACTATTGACCTAATTTATTGGTTTTTAAAAGGACTGACTTTCAAAATGTATTTCCTTCACAGTGATCAACGGACCTACTAAAACCCGTTCCAATCTATCCTTTACTTACCTTTCTTAACATTGTAATACAGAAAATGTTCATTCAGTAATATTAGTAATATAGAACGTGAAATAATGTCTTTCCAGCAGATCTACTCTTTGGCAGTCTGTTTACGATATGTTCACCTTTAAAATTTAGATTGGCACACAGGGAGCACATTTTAAGAATTGTTATATCTTACCCTTGTATAAAAAGTTTCTGCAAGTAGGGAATCCTGCAGGAGGGCTTGGTTTTGTTTCTCCTTCGTCAATAACCATTCCCATACCATTAGTGTTGTGCAGGTCAATATGACAGTGTAAAAACCACATTCCGGGATTATCCGATCGGAATCGAATCACTACGTATCCTCCTGCAAACATATCTATTGTTATTACACTAGGTAAACACGGTAAGGTAAGTACTGCATTTGGAATTGTCCGAGTGGAATCCGACGGCTATGCAATAACAGTAAACAATATTCTACTTATTTAAATATAGTAAATTAGTTTATCAAGGAATCCAAAGTTAAGGAAAAATATCAGTTCACTGTTACCGTGCAAATTCTTACATAAATTATCCACAATATGTATCAATGCATTCATTTCTTCTCTCAAGTTGATCACTAATTAACATGTCTTCCTCGCTCGTGTAGTGGGGAAGACATATTGATTTAGTATCAGTCCGTCTTCACAAGACTAATCATTGCAAAGCCTAGTTGTGAATATCATCGGCATTTTCTAGTTTGATGATTTTCAGCGGAGTTATGGCCATTGATTCGTGAAACTGTGATGCTTTGGCAATAAATATTTGGACATACATGTATTTACGCCAAACCTTACAGGTTCAGTGATCTGTAGGGTCTTATGGCCCTTTATTTATTTTAAGTTTTATATATTTAAGCAACTCTTCATCACCATGTTTGGTTCAGTGATTTGCAGAGTTATGGCCCTTAATTTTTCATATTTTACAATGTTTACACTACTTGCTGCATAGAATTATGCTGAATTGCACCATAACACCATGATTAGTGTGAAGCGTAGTTGTGCATATTATCGTCATGTTCTAATTAAATGATTCTTTAGCGGAATTAATTATGACCCTTGATTTGTCAAAGTCTTTACTCAGTGCTGCTTTTCCTATACCACTGGTTTGAATTCGACTTAACTTGAAGGAGTTAACACCGCCAGGTCTAGTTGTGTATATCGTCGGACCGTTAAGGCTCGGTAATTTCAGTGGAGCTATGGCCCTAAATCTTATGACAATCTCAAATTGACAAATTCAAATGTAGAAATGAATGTACCATTTGTAATGGAAACAAGCCGTTAGTGGATGACAAAATTTGCATACCTGTAGGAACGATTATAGTGTCTTTCTCCGGTGGTCGACGATTTAAACCCGGAACATTGCCGCCTGCCCAGCTGGCATTCGTCCAAGATGCAGAGCTGCAGTATCCAAATTTGTCTGTACAGTTAATATCATTAGAATTAGCGATCAAATTTCCTGTAGCTTGGTTGTACGTACCGAAACCCATTTTCATGACATAAAATGAATGTCCGTGCAAGTGGACAGGATGTGACCAGCCCGAACCTATCCCTAAGTTCTAAATCTTCAGTTGTTTTCATGTCGTAAGTTAGATTGTGTCACATATCATTGTTCTTTCAACACGTCTTGAATGTTACTTTTACTAGATAGAGGTTGATGCATCTATTACGTACATGATTAGTTTTAGGTATCCGATCCACAAATAGAAATTTTGATGCCCAGTTACCACGTTTTTTTCTTTGGTATCATTTGAAAGAGCTGCGTCTCCTGAACAGGAATTAGTACATAAGAAAACATAAATAATATACAAGAATCAAACTTGGTTAAGTACTGGAAAGTTGCTCAGACTGGTTAGTAGACTATAAGTTATCCCTGCACCTAGGTAAAACAGAATACGATATATGCGTTCTCTTTGGCCCAAAGCGTACGCTAAGCAAGCTTGGGTCAGCATCTGTTAACTTCAATGGTCATATTATAAATAGTTCACCTAGGATTATCTATAGACAGTTTTTTTATCAGGTGACTCAGTTGTACTCAATATTATATCAAAGGTCAATGGAAACCTAAATTGTTATATAGACAAAATAGATGTCTGGATTTTAACACAAGGAAACTTTTATGTTCAGCACTTTTGCAATGACATTTTGATTATTCTTGTTCATCCTGGTATGAATGTCTGAACAAAGGTTTAAAACACAAATTACAGGTGATTCAAAACAAAATAATTTGATTCATCAAGGGTTACTCTCCTAGAGATTCTGTTACTTGGCAAGATTATGTTCACCTAAATATGTTAAATGTAGAAAATTGAGTGAAGCAAATATGACTTAACCATATGCAGAGAGTGCTTTATGGCACTTGTCATTCGTACTTAAATGATAATTTTGTTAAAAGTACTAGATCCAGACAAAAGAATTTTATGTTACCTAGTATTAATATCAACACTAGTAAACAGACACTTTGTTATACCGGATCTAAGATTGAATTTTCTTCCTGAAAACATTAAAAGTGTCAAGAATATTAAAACTTTCAAAATGTTAGTTAAGAAATTTTTTGATAAACAATTTCAGAAAGTAGAGCTGGTTAAGTTTACTACTGGTCTGTATGTAATATGTGTATCTGTGATAAATAAGTTTGACACTTGTAAAATTATAAAGTATTTATTTGATAAATTTTATGTAATGTGTAATGCATACTTTTAGTAATCACATGTTGTACCAAAGTCTGGTTAATTCTTATATTACACTTTCCCTCTCTTTCACCATTGGAAATAAGCCTTTAGCTAAATAGGTTATCCATCTTTAGGTCTTTAGCTTTCTATAAAGTATAACACCTGGTTTAGAATTTTCACTTTTATTAAAAGTATGCATTTTGTTCTAGTCTCAAATATAGATTTCTTTTATACTATATAAAGAAATTGCTTTTATATGCGGTGATACTATATTTCTTGCCTTGTGTTGTGTTTTATACTACTGATCTTAAATGTCAATAAATAAATATAAACATTACAGTCATGTTTTTGACTGCGAAATGATAAATCTTACACTGTAATAACTGGATTGTTGAAGTATCATTAAAGTCTATAAAGTGAAACAGATATGAATTACATAACATGTTCTGAATTTATATTTTCATTTTTAGTAGAAAATACACTTTCAAATGGTAGCAAGTTTACCAGGCATCAATATTTGATACAGTTTAATAGTACTGTTCTGTAGAACTTGCATATTTGTTTTCAATATTCTAAATATTCTATTTGTATTATTTACTATTGCTTTGTATTTTTGTCACGTATCGAAATGAACGTTTAGTTAAAGGCTGCATTTCATGCAAAAAAGCGCAAATAAGCCTTTAATAATATGTAATGTTTCGTTTTCATTTCGTCGAACAGCTTAATCAACTATCTGGGAATTATCATAAAGATCTAGTTTCTCTTTCATTTCAAGTAATATATTTTTCCTCAGATATGTTTATTTCATGTTCATAGCTTTATTATGTGCAGCGGTTGAAGCAGCAGATATGCAGTAAGCTCAACGATTTATTAAAATCATAAAGCGTAACTGAGAAAATGATTTTTGTGTTTGGTCTCGAGATTCTTTCTGAACGGAAGGTATTAATTCTAAGTAAAAGGAGAAAAACATCAGAGACATTCAATGCCATTTATGTAGTAATATTAACAACAAAAGCCTTGTAATTGGTAAAAAGTTTTTAATAATTCAGCAAGAGCCAGCAATATTTAAAAGCGGACAACGTTAGTTGTTTAGCAAGACTTTATTTAGAATAGCAAAGTTGTTTTCCACCGAATTCTATGATACGGTTAGAAAACCAGCGCTACTGTTGTGTACCTTTCCGCTAAGCGTGTTGTACTGAATCAATTAACGTTTTGAGCTACGTACATTAAATGTTAAATAGTTTCACTTTGTCTGCTACAAAAACTGCACAAGCTATTGTTTTAATAACCATTTTTTCTAACAAAAAGTTTATTCCTAGTATTCTATGATTTATTCTGTACTGGAACCACTGTAACTTTCGGCCCCTAGTGACAATAAATGGAAGTCTATATATAGATGTCCAATTAAAGTTAACATTCAGATTCAGTTCTTGACACCATTCTCTGTTGGAACATGGAACAGACATGGGGTAATCGATTAAAGTAATCATAATGATGAATAATCGATTAATATTTTTCATTAATCATCATTAATCATTAATCATATTTTTTTCTGATTAATGATTAATAATTTAATCGATTAATGAAGAAAATTAGGCTGTAATCATGATTATTTCATGATTATCATATGATTACTTGTTTATATATGAGGCTGATCATTACCTTATAATGTATAGCATTGTGGTCATACGTGTGTGGCATTTAACAAGTATGGTTAGAAGAATATACTTTCAGGATATTGACTGACAATTATCACCTAATTTAGGTGTACCCAATTTCATACATCTGCCTGGACTTTGCCTCAGGGCACAGTTTTAAATCACCATACAATAATTTGTATGGAGATTTAAAAGTTATAAGTTAATATGGGGAAAAGACACCCTATTTATTCAAGAAATATAAAAAAGACTGAATTTCATAATTGCTCTTAGCTTGTGACCATGATTTCGCTGCAAAAGATCCCCGCCAGACTGAGATTACAAAATTAATGCCCTTGTTCATTTCATCGCTGGAAATCTTATACCGCTCTCCACCGTAGAAAGTAGTGAGTTTAAAACGCTGCTCAAATCGCTTGAACCTAGGTACCAAGTTCCCTCTAGGAAGCATCTTTCTTCAACACTTTTATACGGTGTTCCGTTAGGGCCAGCGCTTGCTCCCTGTGAACGCGAAGCGCGAAGGTACGACGGTACGATGGCGAAGCGCGACAGTACGATAGTGACAACACGACACTGCGATGGCGAAGCGCGACAGTGCGATGGCGAAGCACGACGGTACGATGGTGACAGTATGTCGTACTGTCGCGCTTCGCCATCGTACTGTCGCGCTTCTCCATCGTAGTGTCGCGCTTCGCCATCGCACTGTCGCGCTTCACCATCGCACCGTCGCGCTTCACCATCGTAGTGTCACCATCGTTCTGTCGCGCTTCACCATCGTACTATTGCGCTTCGCCAATGCACTGTCGCGCTTCACCATCGTAGTGTCACCATCGTACTGTCGCGCTTCGCAATCGTACTGTCGCATTTCACTATCTTTTCTCTGTTTACTTAAGGGCCGACTTTAATTAAACTCTGTGTTGTATATTATTGTCAACTGTGTCCAATCAAATAATTGGAACGCTTTTCGGCACGAGTATTATTGAAATGAAAATCACCAGACCTGATGTTAACTCCCCGGCAGAGGGTCATGCAAATGAATATCATCTGGCATTATGATATTAAAAAAATATCATACCTTAATATTGTTTGAAATGTATTATTCCAAAATAGGCTCCGTTGGTCTACGGCTATTTTGCATTGTTTACTTGAGGGATAACAAAAACGAATATCACCCAACCGAGTGTTATTTATGAACAAAATAACATTGTATTCAAAATTAACCTCTCTGTGGAAAAATAAATGATAATGTATTTACATGTAATTAATTGTTTTGTGAGAAAATGTTGTTTAATCAGCTCATATATTTCAAGCTATGAAGCGTTAAAAGTATTTACCTGCCAGCTTCTTTTGTAAACGCCTTAGATTACAGATCACTTAAGAGGTCTATAACAATTACCAGACCTGTCCTACTTCTATTGTTTACACGAAAAATTTTATGACGAACAATCCCAAGTGCCTGTAGCGGGATTCGAACCCGGTCGCTCGTTTGCTAGTCAAATGCTCTAACAAAGAGTCGACACACTTACGCAGTTGTCAGAGACTAAATTTAAACGTACAGGTTATGCGAAAGCGACCGTAACAATGCAGTAGAAGCATGAGAAGTCCGTGCGTGTCATTTACGGTGACTCCGTAAATAACATTATCACTTCTTGTCCGTCTTGAAAATCCGTTTAAAGTAAAAAAAATCGACCAGTTTTACATGTCTTGAAATTTGATATAAACATGACTTTGCTGTAAAATTTTAACATTCAATTTTACACAGGTCTTAAAGGAGTTCATCACAATATTTTGTGCGCAGCTCAGCCACGCAGCAAGTGAATATCCACTGTAAAGTTCAGAATTCCGCCGAAAGTGCATAATTGTCGGATATGGGGCACTCGCGCAAAATATTCGGTATTTTACTGGAATATGGTCGTGCTCCATATTTTCCCTTTAAAAGTGATGGTGTTTTTTGGAGAGTAGTTGTAGGAAGTGCTTCGAATCGAATACATTGTGGACCAGCCAATTTGAAAGTAAACTTATTTCGTCCAGTAATGAATGCAGCCGACTCCAAGTCAATAAATTCCAGAAATCTAACGTAAGCTATATATCCTTCAAGTTCAAATTGTGACTTCCTTTAAAAATGTTGTTATACTTTTTGTGCCCCATCAGCATTTCACGTAATTAGACAGATTATGCCCCTGATAGTCAAATTGTACAATAAAAGGTCTAAACATTTGTGTCGCATGAACTCAAAATATAGCTCCATGAATCATGAAACACACGAGAATTAAATTCAGAATGCGAATTATGCACACGTTTGCCTTTTATTTGAGGTTATTCAACTCAATAAAAACAGATTTATCGGCCTTTTGATCTTAAGGTTTTTATTGAGAATTGCCCACGGCTATAAACAAGAACCAAAACAGTACCATGTGACTAGTCCTTTCGTTACTGTCGCTTCCCCATCGCACTGTCGTATTGGTCACCATCGTTACTGTCGCGCTTTGCCATCGTACCGTCGTGCCTTCGCGCTTCGTGTTAACAGGGAGCAGGCGCTGGCCCTAACGGAACACCGTACTTTTACGTGAGTAAATCAGCTGCAATTCAGGCTAAACCTGAAGTCAAAAAACTACAACTGTCAAGTGAGTACTTGACAAATTGATCTATGGTCAAATCGACCAAATGAAAGCGTATTTAGGAATTGGACATTTTATTTGGACCATCGACTCAAAGTTGACTGCTTAGATGAATATACTTTGTCACTGTTATTTATATATATACAATGTATATACATTTTGTATATGCATGTTTAGAGCTATGTGATTTATGTTTCATTCTGTGCTTTTCAAAAATAATCATTAATCATGATTACTTTGGGTTATTGATTAATAATTTAATCATTTAACAGAAATTGGTCTGGTAATCAATTAACAATCGATTATTAAAAAGTGTCTTAATAATCGATTAATAATTTTTGAAAAGTCGGTAAAATTGATAAGTTAACACGATTTGGTTGTGCCTTCTGGCCATAATCGCACAGACAGTTCCGTAATGACACAAGGGCTTTAACTTGGGATCAGTATAAAACTCGACTCACATTATAAACAGAAAGTACAGCCTTGACCTATAATATACTACCTTATGTAGCAACTAAAACACTGCTCTGTTTGGTTGATTTTGAAAGTTTGCGGTGATTAAACAGAACAAGTAAATTTAACAATTTTGAAGTCAAAACCATGTTTAATGTTAAGCTAGAAAGAGACACAATACTATTTCATCATTTTCTTGTGTTTATTCATTAGATCAGAATTATGACAAGAAATTGAATAAACTCACGTTATGACATTCCATTTCTCCCATGTATTACTGCTCCTCTATTCTACTTTAAGCAACTGAAATTGTAGATAATATTTATCAAAAAGTCGGTAACTTTGTCCTTGTAACAGATTTTGTTACCTTTTTATCAATTATCACGACACTTTTCATGGAAATCCTACTTGTAGCGATAAAAGGAGACTCATCGAGGTACTTTATTATCACTAATTTGATAAAGATTATATAGCTAAATGCGTTACTTGTATCTTACATTTACTTTCTGCATCAGTTGCATAGCTTTAGGTTTTAGTGCAGGACAAGACGTGGAAATGAAAACTTATTAATGTTCGGCAAATTATGAGAATTCCTGGTTATTTTCATGCTTTTTGTTACTACCTGATATACTGATATCCTGTGTACATCAATGATGTAGCTTGTCCAAACTCTTAGTGTAGAAGCATGCACTGTAGTGAGTAGAGGTTCGCGGCATAATCCATCGGAAAATTTTGAAATTCGTTTCTGCTGCAGCTTCATTCTATTTAAGCTCGGTTTGACAAAAATCAATTGATAAAAATGAAAAATGTTGCAGTTTTTACCATACATGTGATATAAATCAAACTGAATGTAGCATTGCAATTGAGTACTGAGTACAAGAGCGGGGCAAGTAACGCTTGTGAGGGGAGCGGTGGTCTAGTGGATAAGGTGTCGGCCGCTCAATCCCGGGGTCGTGGGTTCGAGCCCCACTGGGGTCACGACCATGACTTCTCATATGACACCAGTACTGTTTTTTCAGGAAGCGGACTCGAGAGTGGTTCCAATAAGCTTGAAGCTTTCATCACAATCGAGCTAAAACAAATTTGTATAAACTAAGTAACGCTCAAAAATCTATCAGAGGAGGAGGAAGTAAAATTAAAGATCTTTCTTTGTGGTGTGAGAGTAAATGGGGGGGTGGGGGGTTCGTTGTGCGGCAGCGATGGTGGAATATCAAGGCAAAAGAAGCTGAAAGGGATTTTTTCGTGGGAGGGTGTTGTGAAGGGGTTAATGTTGGGAGGGGACCTTTGACCAACTAAGCAAGTTCATACGCTCTGCACATCGTCTCATTGCCACATACCAAATGCGAAGTCGATACCTTGTCAATGAATGGCTATTAAGTTATGCTTCAGACACAAAATATGACGGTCAGATTTAACCTAGATATAACCTTGACCTTTGACATATCAATTAGTTTTTCCAAAACGGGCGTAAAAATATTTATATCTGACAACCCGGAAGGTCTAGATCAAAACAGTGTTGACCAAAAGCGATAACATTGAGCAATTAAACTAATTAATAATAATTAATAATGCAATTACATCCATTAATTGCTACAGGAATTTGACTCCAGATCTTAGCTTAAAATGATCTTTTTCAAAATTGAAGTTTGGTTATATTATGAAGACTAGAACATGAGTGTTCGTTTTGAGCCATTTACAAACATTTTAATCAAGGAAGAAACACTGTGTCTGGGTTGAGAATCAAACCCAGGTTGCTTTGGCAGTAAAATGGTACCATCCTACCATCATAAGCTCTTCATCTGGGAGGAAATTGTACTGAGCGACCGCTTATACAGTACCACCTCTCCAGAGCGGCCCTCACTTAAGCAAAACCTCTCCATAACAAAATCATCAAATTTTCTCTAAGCTGAAATATACTATCAAATTTACCTCACCAGAACAACAACCTCTACATAACAGTCAATATTTGTATCTCCCAAAGGGTGTTGCTCTACAGAGGTTGCACTGTACAAAGCTTTTTTAAGACAGTTTACCTTCAAACCCGATGACACATGCTTTTCAATTTTGAATGGAAAAATTAGTAATGACAACAAAGTCCAACAGCTTTCCATATTAATCATTATCTTTCAGTAACTAAGTTTCCAAGCCATCTTAAGAAATATAGCAGTACTTTCCTGGTAATTTAAAATATTCTTTTATTTCTTTGTTGTCGTACAGGCCGGAATTCACTCTCTCAGCTTTTAATTAATATTTTGTTGGGGTTGTTTTAAATCATCTTAAATGATAAATCTAGAATAAAGGAAATAATTACCAGCTAGTGCCATAATAGGAATTACACCTCGCGCATAACGTGCATTAATTACTCAAACTGTCCGTGTAATATGTACTCGCGCTTGAAAATAAACTGTGAAATGCGGACGTCCTCTTACCCAAGCCAGCCTGTTATTTCGGAAAACTTGTTGGCATGGTTTGCAAAACAGAACAGAAGAGAACAGGCTTGCATTTGGCCAACTATAGATTATGCACATAAGGTGTAGTATTACAAATACATTTTATCAACAATCAAAATTTCTGGGATATTCTTGCGAATTTCAGAAGCGTCATACAATTAGTTTTTAGTTGTTTCTTCGACAAGAACATTAAAGGATTAAATATGATCAAGGAAAGTAAATATAGAGCATGAAATGATTATATCCAGATTCTGTTGCGTTTAGATCACACATTTTACATAAACGATTTTCTATATCTAATCTACGTACCAACAAAAGTTTGTTTAAGGTTAATCAGGGCTGTAGATGTGATGATACAAAAACTGTATATCGTTCGCCAGCAAGTGCCTGAAAACAAACTACGCTCATGGAGTTCAGATCGACAGTTGCATTCGATACTAGCTGTGAATGAATTTTTGTTCAAATATAACAGAAATAGCAGGATAGTTGATGTGACCTTTGATCTAATGGCCCCCAAAATATTAGCACAGAATATTATATTTTCATAAAGTTAAAACGAAGAAGGCGCAAGTGTTCCTTAGATTTTAAGCCGAAACTGTCATTGAAGTTTGACCTACTGACATATCAAACAAAGCGGTTACCTATGCTGCAACTTCTCTGTAAATGCCTTCTTCATCTTTATTTATTGTGTATGTTACTGTTTATCTAAGTGGTTTGACGTTTTCGTACATCGATCAAAAATGTTGAACTGTAGGCCTCATTGAAGATTTGTAATATGTTTTAGAATTGTGATATGACCTTTTATTACAGGTTTTTCAGTGAATTATCGAAATATTGGAGTGAAATATATTTGGTATTTTAATAGTGAAAACTATCAAAAATGTTTTTTTTTCACGGGTAAGAAACTATGAAATGGGTGAATTTAGTCAAAATATGAGATAAAAAGAAAATTTGTTTTTCAAAATATCGTTTACTCATGAACATCATAATTATCTTACGTTTTCACTCTTGACTATATGCCACTCGTGTAAATATTGCATCTGGTTTTCGCTCGTGAAAGATATTTGAATCTTATACTGAAACAAATTATTATCCTATATATAATTATGTTACCTTCTTTAAAATGTCATTATTATTATTATTATTATTATTATTAATACCTGCTAACCACAGGCAATATCTCTATAAAATTTGAAGGCAGTAGGTTAAATGAATTTTAGTTATTGAGCGAAAATCATTTTCTGTCTCGAGGTCGCTGGAAACTGACCTGCCGGTCCTCAAAAGAATACCATCCTCTAGTATTTGATCGGAAACCAAATAGTTGACAGATAGCCAGACCAAAATGAACAAAGGTGTGGCGGGGCGGGGGTATACAAAGTGCGTCTTCTCAAGTCGCGGCATTTAAAATATCTAGAAAAAAATGTTCCAAAAGTGCTAGTTCCGCAGTAAAATATATGCACTATATGGCTTGAATTTATTTTTGTAGAAGTATGCATAAAATTATAAACAAGTGACCAAAGCATTCTGGTGAAGACCAAACAGCGAGTGGCTTAATAAATATGTTATTTAGTTAATTATTATTATATATCATTCCATTAGGATAATAATATGAGCAGTGATATTAACAAAACAATACACGAAGCTTAATGACAAATATTCTACATCTAGGCGGAGAAGGTAACAGTTATATAATTTTTGCTAAATATACAATTCAAATAGCACATGCGGCATATACACTGACGAGATATGAACAACATGTTTGTTGGGCTTTATTAGAATAACTAATAAAACAACACTCATAAATTGGGTATCAATTTAATCAGCGACTTACCAACATTGCATGTGAAAAATATAACTATGATTACATTCTCCATTATTACACAATGGGTAGCGAGTATCGATACGTGTATGTGTTGAACATTTTAAGGTGATGCTTTTTGTAGTAAAAAATATATTCAGGCATATGTTTGTTGCGTTTTCATATCTCGTTAGTGTATACATAGACAAATAATTATTTATAACCATACTACATTCTGCCATGTTTATGAAAATGTTAGCACATTGTTAAACTTGTTAAAGTAGATGTTTAAAAACGGCAGATATATTTAATTAAAGTTCTAATTGTCTCTGATTGGTCAGGTGTAACTTGGTTTGTTTGCGAACTGTTGCGTGCGTCATGCAAGTTGTTGTGTTCTTTTGCATTTTAAACAATTATTTTTTCTGAGCGTTTTGCAAGTTGCATGTAAAAGCAGAAAACGTTTACAAGTGAACAATGTGATCTGATGCCGGCGGTGTCATCCGTGACCACCGTGCGACATCGACAGCACGATGTCCCTAGCGATGTCACATTTCTGTCTGACATGGAAGGGACTTACGGTTTGCCCCTGTCAACCCATCATTTACACAAAGCTTGATCCAACGATAACCTTTTATGTATAATATTGATTTTCTTGAAACTTGAAATGCGTATAGATGATATTATACAATATTTTTATTTTGTTGCCATGGCAACAACTAATAAAAAATGAAGAAAAATGGCCAAGTGTAAAGTACAAGATATATTTCATGAAACTTGGTATATGAGATGTTAGCTTGTTACCTTGTTACCTTCATGTGTTGTATACGGAGCGCCTGGGTCAGATATGACCCTTAAGCTCCTCGAATCTGGTTTCTCTGTTACAATGCTGAAAATCTTAATCCATGGCACGTGTTTTAGAAGATATGAACGTTTCTGTTGCAGTTATTAAAAAATCAAAATCTATAACAAAGAATTGAGCCGCGCCATGTGAAAACCAACATAGTACGTTTGCGACCAGCATGAATCCAGACTAGCCTGCGCCTTCAGGATCCATGCTGTTCTCTAATGGTTTCTCTAATTGCAATAGGCTTTGAAAGCGAACAGCATGGATCCTGACAGGACTGCGCGGATGCGCAGGCTGGTCTGGATCCATGCTGGTCGCAAACGCACTATGTTGGTTTACTCATGGTGCGGCTCAATTGATCATGTGATAACTTATAAAGCATATTCTTTCCCGCAACTTAGTATATAGACAGGAGACAGTATGCTCTCCATTTGTCCGTTACTTAGTCTATCTGTATGTCCGCCAATTGGACATATACGTCGGATTGTTTCATAACTTTCAAAAGTACAAAACCTTCGACAAAGATATAAAATAAAATGGAGAATACGCACATTATTTTGTCACATTGCCGTGAACACTACTCATACAGTAGAGCGGTACTCACAGTTCCGTGAACATAACTCATAGAGCGGTACTCACAGTTCCGTGAACACTACTCATACAGTAGAGAGGTACTCAAAGGTATGTGAACACTACTCATAGAGCGGTACTTACAGTTCCGTGAACACTACTCATAGAGCGGTACTCACAGTTCCGTGAACACTACTCATAGAGCGGTACTTACAGTTCCGCGAACACTACTCATTGAGTGGTACTCACAGTTCAATAAACACTATTCATAGAGCAGTTCTCACGATGCCTTGAAAACTACTCATAGGGCGGTACTCACAGTTCTGTGAACACTATTTAGTCAGTGTTGCTGACGGTTCCGTGAACAATATTCATAGAGCGGTAGTTACAGTTCAATGAACATAACTCATAGACGGTAATCTCAGTTTCGTGAACACTACTCATAGAGCAGTTCTCACAGTCCAGTGAACACTACTCATAGAGTGGTACTCACAGTTCCATGAACATAACTCATAGACGGTTATCTCAGTTCCGTGAACACTACACATAGAGCGGTACTCACAGTTCCGTGAACATAACTCATATACGGTTATCTCAATTCCGTGTACACTACACATAAAGCGGTACTCACAGTTCCGTGAACACTACTCATAGAGCAGTACTCACAGTTCCGTGAACATAACTCATATACGGTTATCTCAATTCCGTGTACACTACACATAAAGCGGTACTCACAGTTCCGTGAACACTACTCATAGAGCAGTACTCACAGTGCCGTGAACAGTACATAGAGGGGTACTCACAGTTCCGTGAACATTACTCATAGAGTGGTACTCACAGTTCAATAAACACTAATCATAGAGCAGTTCTCACAGTGCCTTGAACACTACTCATAGAGCGGTACTCACAGTTCAGTGAACACTATTTAGTCAGTGTTGCTGACGGTTCCGTGAACACCACACATAGAGCGGTAGATACAGTTCCATCAACATAACTCATAGACGGTAATCTCAGTTCCGTGAACACTACTCATAGAGCAGTCCTCACAGTTCAGTGAACACTACTCATAGAGTGGTACTCACAGTTCCATGAACATAACTCATAGACGGTTATCTCAGTTCCGTGAACACTACACATAGAGCGGTACTCACAGTTCAGTGAATACTACTCAGTCATTATTGCTCACGGTTCCGTGAACACTACACATAGAGCGGTACTCACAGTTCAGTGAATACTACTCAGTCATTATTGCTCACGGTTCCGTGAACACTACTCATAGAGCGGTACTCACAGTTCCGTGAACAATACTCATAGAGCGGTTATCACAGTTCCGTGAACAATACTCATAGAGCAGTACTCACAGTTCAGTGATCTCTACCTAGTCAGTATTGCTCACGGTTCTGTGAACACTACTCATAGAGCAGTACTCACAGATCAGTGAACACTACTCAGTCAGTATTGCTCGCAGTTCCATGAACATAACTCATAGACGGTTATCTCAGTTCCGTGAACACTACTCATAGAGCGGTACTTACAGTTCCGTGAACACTACTCATAGAGCGGTTATCACAGTTCCGTGAACACTACTCATAGAGCAGTATTCACAGTTCCGTGAACACTACTCATAGAGCGGTACATACAGTTCAGTGAACACTTCTGAATCAGTATTGCTCACGGTTCCGTGATCACTACTCATAGAGCGGTACTCACAGTTCCGTGAACACTACACATAGAGCGGTAATCACAGTTCCGTGAACACTACTTAGTCAGTATTGCTCACGATTCCGTGAACACTACTCATAGAGCGGTACTTACATTTCCGTGAACACTACTCACAGAGCAGTACTCACAGCTCAGTGAACACTACTCAGTCAGTATTGCTCACGGTTCCGTGAACACTACTCATAGAGCGATAATTGTAGTTCCGTGAACACTATTTATAGAGCAGTACTCACAGTTCGGAATATAACTCATAGAGCAGTGTTTAGGTTCCGTGAACACTACTCATAGAGCTCAACTGCAAGGTAACAATAACTGTGTGTTTCTATGGGTTGCAATTAGAGATACTGCGCTTCCGAATTTGTTCAGTAGTAAGAGCAAGATAACGGTCTCAATTTTAAAAATAAATTGAAATTTCACACCGGACAGTGAGAGCCGCACACGATATAAGAAGTCTTAGAAATATCGGACCACTGTGCCCTTAGTTTCAATGAAAAATAACGTTGTATTTAGCCTGATTTGTACAATAAGAGGTGCCTCGCTGATAAATTCGCTTACTAGTAACGGCTGGATTTCGTTATCAATTCGGATAAAACTTGATATTATACCCCAGACAAAGTGAGAACCGCAAATGCTATTGCAGGCCTTATGAATACCGGCCTCTATGACCCAGGTGTTTTTCGCTAATTTTCAATGAAAAAAAGTATTGTATATTTAGCTTGTGATGTGCAATTAGAGACGCTACCCTGCCAAATTCATACAGCAGTTAGTACAGAATGAGGGTTTCAATTTTGAGTAAACTTGAAATTTTCCACCTGACAGAGTGAGAAACGCATACGACATCACACGTTTTAGCAAAATCAGCTATGACTTAGGTGTTTTACGCTTATTTGCTATGACAAATCTACTGTGTATTTAGCTTTTGAACTGAAATTAGAGGTGCTGCACTGCTGCATTCGTTCAATAATTAGGGCAGGATGACAGTTTAAATTTGGACATATTTTGAGATTTTATACCAGACAGAGTGAGAACTGCACACGATATTACAACCTTAGTAATATCAGGCCACTATGTTCACACAATCACAATGAACAAATATGTGTATTTAGTTTTTTGAACTGCAATTAGATGTACTCTTTCGCCTAATTTGTTAAGAAGTTAAAGCAGGGTGACGGTCTCAGTTTGGACAAAAATCCCCAGCCTCAAGTGGTTTTGGCTCAATTGCGAAGAACAAATAATTGTGTATTAAGCTTTAGAGCTGCATTTGAAGTAGTTTCGCTGCCGCATTCGTTCTTTTGTCAGGGCACGAACATAGTTTCAGTTTGGACAAAAATGATTTTTTTCACTGGACAATTTGAGAATCGCACACGATATTAGAAGCCTTGGCTATACTAATCCACTGTGACTAACGTGTTTTTCGCTAAACTGGAATTAACAAATAATTGCGTATTTAGCTCGTGACCTGCAATTAGAGATGCTGCTCTGTCGAATTCGTTCATTATTAGGGACAGGATGACGGTCTAAATGCGGTCAAAAATTGAAATTTTACACCAGAGAACCTCACATGATATTACAAGCCTTAATGATATTGGGCCACTGTGACTAAAACATTCGCTCAATTGCAATGTAAACGAAGTGTGTATTAAGCTTGTGAACTGCAATAAGAGGTGCTGGGCTGACAAATTCGTTCAGTAGTTACGACAGGATGACGGTCTCGCGTTGAAAAAAGAATGAAATTAGACACCGGACAGTGAGATCTGCATACGATGTAACATGCCTTAGTAATATCAGGCTGCCTTAAATAAAGTGTTTTTCTCTCAATTGCAATGTAAAAATAACTGTGTGTTTAGCTTGTGAAATGCAATTAGAGGTTCTGCGCTGGCGAATTGGTTCACTACTTAGGGCAGGATGACGGTATCAATTTGTACAAACTTGAAATTTTACCCCGGACAAATTGAGACCCGTCCAAGATATAGGCCTAAGTAATATCGAGAGACACTTGCTTTTTGCTCATTCGCAATGAACAAAAATATGTGTATTAAGCTTGTGAACTGCAATTAACAGTGTTTTGGTGCCGAATTCATTAAGCTGTAATGGCAGAATGACGGTCTAAATTTGGACAAAGCTGAGGGTTTACACCGGAGAAAGAGAGAACCGTACACGTTGTTACATGCCTTAGTTATATCGGGACACTATGGCTTAGGTGATTTTTCTCAATTGCAATGAAAAGATAACTGTATTTATAGGTTGTGAACTGCTATTTGAGGTACTGTGCTTCCGATTTTTTTAAGTAGTTAGGGCAGGATGACAGTCTAAATTTGGAAGAGTTGGGATTTTACTCCGGACAAAATGAGATTCACACACGACATTAAAAGCCTTAGTAATATCAAGCCACCGAGACTTAAGTGTTTTTTTTTTTGCTCAATTGCAATGAAAAATTGAATGTATATTCAGCATGGAAAGGCAATTAGAAGTGCTGCATAACCAAATTCGTTCAGATGTGAGGGCGGGATGAAGGATGACGCTGCAGAAGGTAAAACTGAGCACGATATTACAAGCATTAGAAATATTGGGTGACTGCCTAAAGTATTTTTTGCTGAATTGCTACGTAAAATTACGTGTGTATTAAGCTTGTGAACTGCAATTAGAGGTGCTGCATTACCGAATTCGTCTTGCAGTTAGGGCAGTATGTCTCAATTTTGAAAAAAAAAAACAACAATGTTCAACGCTCAACTGAATTGAACAAATAATTGTGTATTTAGTTAGAGGTGTAATGCTGGCGATTTTGCTCAGCAGTCAGGGAAAGATGACGGTCTGAGTTTAGACAAAAATTGAAAATTTACACCGGACAATGAGATCCGATATTACAAGTCTTGGAAATATCAGGCTACTGTGAGTACAGTGTTTTTGCTCAACTGCAATAAAAGAATAACTTTGTATTTAGAGGTACTTTGCTGCCGATTTCGTTCAGTAGTTAGGGCAGGATGACGGTCTCAGTTTGGACAAAAATTTGAAATTTTACCCCGGAGAAAGTGAGAACCTCAAACGATATTATAGTGTTCAGCCAATTTGACTTAGCTGTTTTCGCTAAATTGCAATGAATAAATAACTGTGTAGTAGACTGTGAACTGCAATTAGCGATGTAGCATTGCCGAATTGTTTCAGTAGTTTGGGCGGGAAAACAGTCTTAATTTAGAGAGAAAAAATACACAAAAGAAAGCGAGTAATATTGGGCCACTGTGACTAAAGTGTTTGTTTTTTCTCAATTCCAATGTATAAATAACTGTGTATTGAGATTGTGAACTGCAATTTACATTAGAGAGTCCTTGCTGCCGAACTCAATCACAAGTTAGGGCTGGATGACGGTCTACATTTGGACAAAATGTGAAATTGTACCCCGGACAAACTGAGAACTGCAAATGATATTACAAGCCTTAGTAATATCTTTCCACTGTAACTAAGGTGTGTCCTTCCAAATTTGTTCAGTAGTTAGGGCAGGAAAAATGAAATTTTGCATCGGGCAATGTGAGAACCGCACACGGTATTACAAGCCATAGTATTATCGGATAACTGTGACTACAGTGTTTTTGCTTCATTGCACTGGAAAAATAATTGTGTATTTACACCGGACAATGTGAGAACCGTACACGATATTTCAATTTTTAGTAATATTGGCCCACTGTGACTTAAATGTTTTTTGCTCAGTTGCAATGAGTAAATATCTGTGTATTTAGCTTGCGAACTGCAATTAGCAGTGCTTCGCTGCCGATTATTTTCTCATGTAAGGACAGGATGACGGTCTCAATATGGAAAAGAAGTTAAATTTACACCTGACAAAGCGAGAACCCACACGATATTACAGGCCTTAGTAATATCGGGAAAATTGACTAGTGGTTTCGCTCAATTGCAATGAAAAAATAACTATGTATTAAGCGTGTTAAGGTAGTTCTGCACGTTTGATAAACCGGAAGTGATGGCGTTACGTCATTTATCCGGAAAACGTAGAATAAAGCCTGGATTCGGCGTACGAATATGAAAATCATTTTATGAATTATTGGCAACCTGTAAGTAAATTTATTACAATGGCACTGTTACTATTTCTCTGAAATTAAAATATGATATTAAAACCCCTGACACGTTAAATAATTCAAAATAATGTCATAAAATTAGTTTGAAATGTGCAGTTCACTTTAATCATGGTCAAATATCTCAAAAATAAGCACACAGACCTATACATTTTATTTCACCACATGATAGGCCATATGTTTCTTTACGACTGTGAGAAGTTTCATTAAAATCTACATTGTAGGAAAATTTCTACTCTCAAAAATGTAACAAAAGTTGTGATTTTCCTATAGACTCCCATTATGAAAAATTGTGTGAGGTCCAAATTTTTCAAATCAGTCTAGCAAAAAATCAAGCACACGCCCCTATCATTTTTATTTGCTGAATTTTCTAAGTATATTCTGAAGTTTTGAAAAATCAGAGTTTAATCAAAATCTACATTGTAGAAAGAATTCGATCCGAACGTGCAGATCTACCTTAATTGCAGTAAGAGTAAGAGGTGCTGCGCTGTAGACTTCATTCAACAGTTAGGACAGGACGACGGTTGCAATTTGGACAAACGATGAAATTGGTCCTCGAGCAAAGTGGGAACAAGTCTTAGTAATATCGGATCTCTGTGACTGAAATGTTTTTCACTCAACTGCGATAAAGAAAAACAACTTTACATTTAGCTTGTCAGCTGTAGTTAGAGGTGCTGCGAGTGTCAGTATTAGGCGAGGATAGCGGTCTTAGTTTCTGGAAAAATTGAAATTTTATACAGAGAAAGTGAGAACCGCATATGATAGTTCAAGCCTTAGTAATATTGGGCTATCATGATTAAGGTTTTTTGTTGTTGCTAATTTGCAATGAAGAAAAACATGTGTATTTGGTTTATGATATCAATTAGAGATTCTTCGCCACCGCAGTAGTTCAGTGGTTATGATAGGATGACAAATTAATGCATGCAGAAAACGTACGTATAATGACATTTGCTCTGAAACTTTTAAATTTTACTCAAATTGATACCGTCACCATGCCCTAACCAGTGAACCGAATCGGCGGTGAATGCCCTCAAACTGTAGATCACAATATTGATGGTAAAGATATATCTTCAATAATAGAGAGGGACAAATACATAAATCACAGCTGGGGATTTACACAGGCTTGTAATGCAATTTGCTCGCCGTTTCTTACTATTTGCTCTGAAAATATTAAATCTTACTCAACTTGATACCGTCTTGTTGCCCTAACCAATGAACCGAATCGACGGTGAATCAAATTGTATGTACATCAGTATATTACTTTTAAAGATATATCTTCAATAATAGAGAGGAACAAACACATAAGTCACGGTAGCCCGGGATTAAAATAGGATTGTAATGCAATTTGCACGCGGTTTCCTACTATTTGCTCTGTAAATACTCAAATTGATACCGTCACCCTGCCCTAACCAATGAACCGAATCGGCAGTGAAACCCCTCAAATTGTAGATCACAATATCACTTTCAAAGATATATCTTCAATATTAGAGAGGGACAAACACATAAGTCACAGTAGCCCGGGATTAAAACAGGCTTGTAATGCGACTTGCACGCGGTTCCTACCTGCGTTGAGTCGTATACGGATGCGTTTTGCGAACGCTAAATCTAGCTTGAAGTACTAAGGCTTGTAACATCGTTATATGAGGTCCTCATTTGCGTTGAGTCCTATATATACGGATGAGTTTTGTGAAAGCTGAATGAAATCACCCAGTACCATATATTTTTCATATGTATGCAGTTAACGTACGTATAATAACATTTGCTCTGAAAATATTAAAATTTACTCAAATTGACACCGTCACCCTGTCCTAACATATGAACCGAATCGGCGGTGAAACCCCTCATATTGTAGATCACAATATTTTATATATCTTCAATAATAGAGAGGGACAAACAAATAAGTCACAGCTGCCCGGGATTCAAACAGTCCTGTAATGCGATATGCACGCCGTTTCTTACTACTTGCTCTGTGAATATTAAATTTTACTCATATTGATACCGTCACCCTACCCTAACATATGAACCGAATCGGCGGTAAAACCCCTCATATTGTAGATCACAATGTTGATTTTAAAGATATATCTTCAATAATAGAGAGGGACAAACACATAAGTCACAGTAGCCCGGGATTAAAACAGTCCTGTAATGCGATTTGCACGCGGTTTCCTACTATTTGCTCTGTAAAAATTGAATTTTTATTTAAATTTATACCGTCACCCTGCCCTAACCAATGAACCGAATCGGCAGTGAAACCCCTCAAACTGTAGATCACAATATTTAATTTCAAAGATATATCTTCAATATTAGAGAGGGACAAACATATAAGTCACAGTAGCCCGGGATTAAAACAGGTTTGTAATGCGATTTGCACGCGGTTCCTATCTGCATTGAGTCGTATACGGATGCGTTCTGCGAAAGCTAAATCTAGTCCGAATTACTAAGGCTTGTAACATCGTAATATGAGGTCCTCATCTGCATTGAGCCCTATACGGATGAGTTTTGTTTTTCGTATCCATGCAGTTAACGTACGTATAATGACATTTGCTTTGAAAATATTAAATTTTACTCAAATTGATACCGTCACCCTGCCTTAACCAATGAACCGAATCGGCAGTGTAACCCCTCAAATTATATATCACACTATTGATTTTAAAGATATATTTTCAATAATAGAGAGGGACAAACACATAAGTCACAGTAGCCCGGGATTAAAACAGGCTTGAAATGCGATCTGCACGCCGCTTCTTGCTATTTGCTCTGTAAATAATAAATTTTACTCAAATTGATACCGTCACTCTGTGAAACCCCTCAAATTGTAGATCACAGTATTAAAATTACAGATATGTCTTCAATATTAGAGAGGGACAAATACATAAGTCACAGTAGCCCGGGATTAAAACAGGTTTGTAATGTGATTTGCACGCGTTTCCTACCTGCCTTAAGTGGTATATGGATCACATATTTAGCTTGTGAACTAAATAGAGGAGGAACGCCTCAGAATAAGTTCAGTGGTTAGGGCAGGATGATGGTCTTAATTTTAAAATAACTGACATTTTACATCAGAGAAAAAATGAACGCACACGCCTTAGTAATATGAGCTACTTTGTTTTTCGCTTATTTGCAATTAAATTAACGAATAAATGTGTATTTAGCTTGAGAACTACAAGAAGAGGCCTTCGCTGTCGAATTCGATCTCTAGTTACGGTAGGATGACGGTTCAAGTAGGACAAAATTGAAATTTTACAAAAACCGCACACGGTATTAGAAACCTTTGATATATCGGGTAACTGTGACTCTAATGTTTTTACCTGAATTGCAATGAAAAATGACTGTATTTATTCCTCGTATACTCAATTACAAGTGCAGCGGTACCGATTTCGTTTAGAAGTTTGTGCAGGGAATCCAAAAGAAAAAAAAAATAAGTGCATGTGATAAAGCAGCTGACATTCTTCTAATTTTGATTTGTTTTATGATTTCCCCACGATGGTATCAATGCATATTGTGTAATTTTTCCAGTTTACAATACTTTGACCCAATGATTTGCAATTTTAATTTTCCTGTATGTTTTGCTTACAGAGTCGTCGTTGCATTCTGACCTTCCGTTGATAGTTCTGGCCTGTCTTTGACATTTCTGTGAAACAGGCCTAGTTATAACTTGTATTCAATTAGGTCAAATTCCTTTACTTATAAGAAGACAACGATCATCAATATACGGTCGTGGATGTAATTAATAAGTGATCTCTTCTCATGAGGTTTTCCTGTGCTTTTCCGTTTGCTTAGCGAGAAATTAAAGGTATGTCCGTCTATCCTATGTCTTGTTCTTTCAAATGACACCTTTAACATTAAAATGCATGTTGACACTTGTGAGCAGCATCATGCTAATCAAACGTACTGAAACGACAATGGTCCTTTAGAGTTGACATATGGCCATGTAAACTTATTGTATATCATTTGTCAAAAACATTACTTCTTCGATTTCCACATTTGCATCAGTGTCCCTCGTGTATTCAAACGTTCAATTAATAGTTACTGACAGACTGTGGACTGTCTTTATAAATCAGGGTCTAGTAGAGTTTGTTTTGCATAAAGACAATTCCGCCATCATTTAAAACATTACAATCATCAATTTACATCCATGATTATGAAAGCATTACACTCATAAGGTTGTCGTGACCTTTCTCTTTCGTTTAGCGACAATTCAAAGGTATCTCCGTTTAGCTTGTCCTATGTTTTTCCAATAACACCTTTTGCATTATAATACACATTTGCATTTGTGGGCAACATCATGTTAAATACAGCAAATTATTGCCCGGGTACATTTTACGTTTTCTATATAGAAGAGATTGGTGTTTTATATGCATTTGCATTCAACAAATAACGGTGTACTTTGGTTGTGAACTGCAGTTAGAAGTAATTAGCTTCCGAATTATTTCGCTAGTAAGGACATTATGTCGGTTTAAATTTGAACAAAAAAAAATGAAATTTTCCACCGGACAAAGTGAGAAACCGCACACAATAGCATAAGTTTTAGCAATATTGGGCCACTGTGACTAAAGTGTTTTCAGCTCAATTGCAATGATAAATTAACTGTGTATTTAACTTGTGAACTGCAAATAGAGGCACTGCGCCGCAGAATTCGTTAGTAGTTAAGGCCTGAGAAAGAAACTCTATCCCGGAATATGGACGAAAACTGTTACACCCAATAAAGTGAGAACCGCACACGATATTATAGGCCTTATAAGTATCGGACCACTGTGACTTATGCGCTTTTCACTCAATTGAAAAGAAAAAAAAAACGACTGTGTATTTAGCTTGTAAACTGTAATTAGAGGTGCTTCGCTTCCTATGACGTTCAGTAGTTAGCGCAGGATGACGGTATCAGTATGTAAATACATGAAGTTTTACGCTGGACAAAGTGAGAACCGCACACGATATTACATTTTTAGTGATATGGGGCCACTATGACTGAAGTGTTTTTCGCTCAATTAATTTCAATGAAAAAATATCTGTGTATTTAGCTTGTGCACTGCAATAACAAGTGTAGCCGATATTGTTTAGTAGTTAGGGCAGAAGGACGATCTGAATTTGGACAAAACGTAAAATTTTACCCCAAACAAAGTGAGAGCCGTACACGATATTAAAAGCCTTAGTAATATCTGGCCTCTGTGGTGAAAGTACTTTTTGCTCGATTGCTGTGTAGCTTGTGGGCTGCACCTAGATGTGCTGCACAGTCGCATTAGCTCAGTAGTGAGGACAGGAAGACGATCTCAATTTGGACAAAAATTGAAATTTTAACCACAAAAAGGTGAGAACCGCACACGATATTACAAGCCATAGTAACATCGGGCCTCTGTGACAGTAGTGTTTTTCAATCAATTAGAGGTGCTGCGCTGCCGAATTTGTTCAGTAGTTGGGTCAGGATGACGGTCTACATTTTTGAGAAATCTTGAAAACATACCATGGAAAAAGTAAGAACTGCAGCCTAAATAATATCAGAATAAGATTCATGACTAAGGTCTTTTTCGCTCTGGAATGAACAAATTAACTGTATATGTCGCTTTTGAGCTGCAAATATAGATGATACGCAGCCGATTTCGTTCAGTAGTTTTGGCAGGACGACGGCCTCAGTTTGGACAAATATTGAAATTTTACACCGGTCAAATTGGGAACCACACACGAGATTTCAATCCTAAGTAGGCCTAATATCGGACCATTGTAACTTACGTCTTTTTTCGCTAAATCGCAATGAAAAAATAACTGTATTTAACCCCTATGTATCATGTTAATTGTTTTGTTGATGTCATATCCACAAACCTCAATTGTTGGACCCTAAAAAGTTCTATTTATAGTAATGATTTGTGGCAAAGGTTTTGGATAAGATTTGTTATCTCTTATCTCATGCTCGGGGAGATCATTTTATGTTCCATTGCAAGTATGCATGATCATACTGAATCATCTTTTCACAGGTACAGTCGTCTACAGAAGCTTCTTGGCTGTACAGTTACCGAATGCACGTCATTTAGCCGACATAATTCACTGCGTTTACCTATGTCATCCAAATTGAGTCTCGAGTTTTATAACAATTTTAGGTAAAAATGTTATATACTTATACTTTATGCAGTTTCATCAACTTATTTCCTTTTGTGCAATATACATTTTGTAAACCAGTCTAGCTAAAGTACTCGTTCGTTCTGAATGTAAGATCTGATGGCGGCCCATTCAAATTAACCTTTCTAAATAATCGTACTTCCAAATTTGGTATTCCACCAATCTATTGAATCTATTTTTATTTGAACTAATTTGACGACTTCTTTCAACCTGCGTTTGGATTAATCTTCAAAATGGCGTTTATTGACGAAGTTATACAAAATGCTTTGAAAAAATGCGAAAGTTTAAAACTGAGCAATGAATAATTTTCGATGCATGGACTCCGCCTTATGTGTCTTTTTGCTTTATTATTTTATTTCTTCGCAAAACAAAACACGAGGGCGCAATCATGAAAATGTCGTCATAAGAATTACATAAGAATTCCAATATTTATTAAGATCACATATCAAAACACCCGTGATAATCAAAAACTGAAATCCCAGGATAAATACTTTTTTAACTTCTACTTTCACTTTCAAAATGTTGAAAGCAAGGCCCTGATTAGCTGGCGAAAAGGTCGTCTAAAGGTGACTCTTTATAGGTTGCCTCTTCAGATCCTATGTGTAGCGTTAATTGGAGGTGATTTTAATCGGATTGTTTTATGTTTAGGTTATTTGAAAATGATTTAAAATTAAGTTCCAGTGTTAACAAAGCAGCTGATGAAACAATGTTTCTGCTTTCCCGGCGGTGATATAATAAAATAGAAAACGTTAGGTGGAAAAAACCACAGGTCGCCCAAGTTATAATATGTACTCTTCAATCTGGGGAGGCAATAAATATATCTATCTATCTTTATCGAAAAAAAAAATATTAGGATATAAACTAGAATATCATATCATTTATTATGTTAACATGCAAAAACATACTTTATTTTGTTTCCTCCCGTTGCTTACTCTACTTTAGTCTTGCGTGTAAAATTAATTAATTGATTGCGATGTTTTGTTTTGTTAAGCAGGTACAAAGCATGTTACAAAATGTAACATGTATTTAAAAAGCTAAAGTTATGTCAGCGTATCTTACAAATATATATATACATTGTAGAAAAATATGGATATTTTAGTGGATTAAAAGTCTAAACTTCGTAAGTAAATATCAATGTATTCATGTATTCATGTCTCTATTCAAAAAGTCAAAACTATGTCATATGTACACTTTGTATGTATATATTGATATATTGGTCTCTATTTAAAAAGTCTAATCTATGTGATATGTACACCATGTAGGTAAATATGTTGGTAAATGTTGATGCATTGGTCTCTCTATTCGAAAAGTCTAAACTAAGTTATATGTACACTTTGAAGGTAAACATGTTAGTAAATATCGATATATTGGTCCCTCCATTCAAAAAGTCTAAACTAAGTTATATGTACACTTTGAAAGTAAACATGTTAGTAAATATCGATGTATTGGTCCCTACATTCAAAATGTCTGAAACTATATCAGTATGATTTTTGAATATGTAAACGAAGTAGAAAATGATTGATATTTCTATCTCTCTATCTAAACGTCTTATCCATGTCAGTATTTCCTAGTACAAATATCATGTACATGTAGATAAATATTAATTATATATATCGGTCCCTGAATCGCAAAGTTCTAAATATGTCAGTATTTCCTGTAAATATGTTTTAGATGAATACCAATATATATTGATACCTCTATTTACCAAGTCTAAACCATGCAAGTTTTTATATGAATTCTTTGAACATAAATTTTGATATACCTGACCACCATTTTTTGATACCCTCATTTTCCTATTCCGCAAACATTTCATTCACAGATGAAAGAAATAAAACTCCAGACAGTTAGGTACGTTTTAAAAAAAAGATATGGATATACAATTAGCTCACATAATAGTAATATTATCAACGTAATATATACAATATTTATGCGTGCTGTTTTTATCAACTTGGCGGGTCTGGATTCATTCAGCCTTATACCTCGGGGATTACATCTTATTGCTACACACTTATTTGAATATCTTGACCACCAAGATAAGTGCAAAAAGCGTCAGGTGGGACATTCTGCTGTTCATCTTGGCATCACTTACAGGTTTTTTGCCTGCAACAACAAATAAGAGACAAATGTCATTGTCGGGAATGTATCGCATAATATATACAATAGTAACAGTTGAAGGCCAGTAATTCAAATTCTTCTTTCTTTCATATAAAAAGAACAACTTCAAGTCGTCTTTACGTATCTTTATAGAACACCACTATTTCCTACACCTATTTTCCATGAAAGATATATCATGAATTAATGGAAAAATTGAAAAGAAAGTATGGGGTTGAATAGTTCCTAGTGAAATGCAAGACATTTGTGGTCCGCTTCCCTAAAAATGGCGCATATTTGCTTTTGTCCGCACAATAAACTGCTGCTATCGGTTTTGATCTGCAAAACTTGCCTTATGGGGTGTATAAATATGGAAACCAGCTCATTTCATGCAGAATGCATTCTAGGAGTGGAAAGTGTGTTAAAGTACTCGTTCTATAAGAATTTGAGCAAAAAAGTGAAAATTAGGATCTATTTACTTTGGACTTCTTTCGACTAACCACAGAAACATTTTTCGACAGAATTACTGACCGTACTCCTGAAACACATATATAAGTAAAAAAATATCGACCATCCTGACAGGGTAAAACATGACAGATGTGCATGGGAACTTGTCTTGGTCAGAAAGCCATTGCAGAAATGTACTCTTTGAAGCTAATAGTATCATCCTAGTGCTAGTTCAACCGGTAAAATCAATTTATTGGTAAGTCATAGGACACACTTTTGAAATGTCTTTCTTTACAATGATCAACTGACCCACTAGAATCCGTTCCCTCCTACCCTTTCCTTTGTTACGTTTCTTAACAGTGTACTGCAGAAAATGTTCATTTAGTAAAATTAGTAATATTAAATGTGTAAATAATGTCTTTCTAGTAGATACAGTCTTAGGCAGTATTGTTGTTTACAATCACAATCTTTTCGCCTCTAAATTCTGGATCGGTGTACAGCGGGCACTTTTAAAGAATGACTTAATCTTACCATTGTATAAAAAGTTTCTGCAAGTGGGGAATCCTTGAGGAGGGCGTGGTTTTGTTTCTCCTTCGTCAATAACCATTCCCATACCATTCGTGTTGTGCAGGTCAATATGACAATGCAAAAACCACATTCCGGGGTTATCCGACCGGAATCGGATCACTACGTATCCTCCTGCAAACATGTCCATAGTTATTACACTGGATAAACAGGGCAAGGTTAATACCGTAATTGGGATTGTCCGAGTTGAATCTGACGGCTACGCAATGCCAGTAAACAATATTCTACTTATTTACTTACAGGAAATTAGTTAAACCAAAGGAACCAAAGCCTATTTGTGCATATCGTCGGCATTTTCTAGTTCGATGATTTTCAGCGGAGTTATGGCCCTTGATTCGTCAAATGTTATGATGTTTTGGCCACTTCTCTTATATCAATGGGGAGATTTCAACCAAACCTTACAGGAGTGCCAAGCCTAGCTATACATTTTCCGGTTCATTCATTTTCAGCACTTTTCTTCGATTATCTTATTTTCTCTTGACTGGTCCACTGCTCTGATACAACCAGGAGGAATTACACCAAACTTAACAAAAGTGACCATTGCCAAGTCTACATGGGCATGTTCCAGTTTCAGCAGAGTTAATGGTCCTTTATTCATCAAAGTTTATTATGTTTTAGCCACTTCTCTTATATAAACCGGTGGATTTCCACCAAACCTTACATGAGTGATCAGTGTCAAGTTTAATTATGCATATTGTACGCATGCTCTGGTTCAGTAATTTCTAGGGCAGTGATGACCCTTTATTTGTCAAATTGAATGATATTTGGCAAATTCTCTTACACCATTGGGCAGATTTCCACCAAACCTTAAAAGAGGTATCAGTCCCAAGCTTAATCATACATATCATCAGTATGTTTTGGATCAGTAATTTTCAGCAGATTTATGGCGCTTGGTTTGTCCTATTTAGGCTTAATGTCACCAGACATTACAAATGATTAGTGTGAAGCGTAGGTTTGCATGTTATTGTTATGTTCTTTCATGTTCTGTCATGATTTTCAGTGGAGTCGTGACCCTTGATTTGTCAAATTCTTTAATCTGTGCTCCTACTTCCACAAAACTTCAAAGATGCTAACACTGCCAAGTTTAGTTATGTATATCGTCAGTATGCTATGGTTCAGTGATTTCAGTGGTGTAACGGCCCTTAATATGTGGTATTTTGCAATTTCTGCCTGGTATGTGGTGGGAGACATACGTTTTTGGGTGAAAACAATTTCTTGTTTAATTCAGCTTTGTAATTTCATTTTTCGAAAAAGCACAAAATTCTTTTAATAGCATTGTTTTATTAAATTACTGACATAGGAAGTTTGGGTTATTATTATTATTAAGTGCAAAACTTATCACTCAAATGTTCATTTAAGGTAATGAACCCTTACTGTCATTCGGTAATTTCCGTAAGATTATGTATTCTCCGTATGCGAGTTCGGGATTTTCCGACTGGTTGCGTGTATGAACTACATATTAACCAGTCGGGGAATGGCATCAGGAGACTGTCATTTTGGGTCCGTCTGGACGAACACTTTAAACATGGAATTTGCAAGATCCTATGTCGGTTTTAACATGTTTTATTATATCTGAATGTGAGATATACACTCATATCTTTTTCCTTTAAACGATGACATTTAAACACCTGTGAACAAGTTAAGTAGCTTTTTACATTAACATTGAAATAAAACCAGGAAGTTTAAAAAGCACTAGTTTTCATGTTTGTAGTTTCACTCATGTTCTGTATCTTAGTGAACTCGCATCTTATCAGATAAATTATCCGTAGCTGGGCAATAGACACGAGTCCTGATAAAACATTAATTGACACCGAAGAAGCATTTTTAAAGTATCCACGACAACGGTATGTTTATTGGTAAAAATAATTCACACAAAAATTAGTATAAATGTAAATGTGCATTTCGATTAAACTTTTCACAAAAAGAATAATTTTGTTATTCTGTGTGACAGTATTTTATATTTGAAGTAACAGTGGATCAAACAAATTTGTACATTAAAACCTCGTCTTTATTATCGATGAAAAATTGTTCAAATATCACGAGATTTATTCAGAAATGTGGACATATTGAAAATGTATGTTAAAAAGTACTGGTACAGTCTAGCATACTAAAATTATTGAAATGAATGACTAATTTGTAACAAAATCAAGATGACATAGTGGCGGTCAAAATTTACATACCTGTTGGAACGATAATAGTGTCTTTCTGTGGTGGTTGGCGATTTAAACCCGGGACATTGCCGCCTGCCCAGCTGCCATTCGTCCAAGATGCAGAACTGCAGTAGCCAAATTTGTCTGTGCAGCTAATGTCATTAGAATTAGCGGTGAGATTTCCTGTAGTTTGGTTGTACGTGCCGAAACCCATTTTCATGACATAAAATGAATGTCCATGCAAGTGGACGGGATGTGACCATCCCGAACCACTTCCTAAGTTAAGTAAAACAAATTGAACCAGTTTATTGGATTTCAATTTCTGAATATACGTGCATTTACATATTCCATCTCTCTCACAGTCGTCATTACATTGTGTGTTCAACTCATTTTCTTGTGTGAGAAGTGAGACTGTTGGTGGGACGAACTCTCGTCCATTTACCGAACCTGGTGTATTTCCTTGAGGTCCTGGAAAGGCAAAGTTGAAAAAGTACTCCTCATCTACACGATAACCTAGAACAACTTTGTAATCTTGATTTGGATCAGTGTTGTTGACTTCATTAAATGTTATACATTCTCTGTTTTCATCAGGTGGGTAATATTCGTAAGGACAGTTGAATGTAGGGCATTTCGATGAAGGAGTGCACGTTTCCCGTCTGCTATTTGGGGGATTAGGAGAAGGAGTTGGACCTGTGAAATCTTCGAACTCTAGAACCGCTTCGGCTGCATGGTACTTGGAGAATCCAAGACTCTCTGGTGTTTCTATTGTTTCAGCAATTAATAATAACTCTTTAGAAGTGACTTCACTCGCTGCTGGAGCTTGCCAGTAGAAGTCGTATCTTTCTCCTGGGTGTACTATTATTGACTGTACAGCTTCCCTGTCAACATTGTATGCGTCCGATGTTCTTAGTGTTAGCCGATGACCATATATATAAACCCTCATCGGGTAGAGCGTCATTGCACCAATTATTCTAACTCGGTAAAGTGAACCGGAACGAACTTTAAAACGTTCAAGAGGTGCGCCGTTATTTATACTTTCATTCATCCAGAATCGTCCTTTTCCATTTACAAGGCCTGACTGAAACTCATAGCGGCTGAACTGACCACCGTCTACAGAATAGGTTGTATTTATCTTCTCGTATGTCTGAAAATCAAACTGTTCAGTTATCATTCTATTGTATGCTGTTTCTGGGTCCATAAGATGATTCCAGTCCTGAAGTGATATGATGATTTCATTGTCTTCAATGATCGGATTTTTTGTCGGGCGAACAATGACAGGTCCGTAAAGCCCCATGCTTCTCTGGTCTCCTATATGTGCATGGTACATAGCTGTTCCGGGCGGATATGCATTGAATCTATGCACGAATGTTTGTCCAGGCAGTATAGGACACTGAGTAACAAATGCGACGCCATCCATCCATGGCGTATTTCTCTGATGTAATCCATGAAAGTGAACGGTCACGCTATCTGTGTGGAGTGTGTTTATAATTGTAACATTTAACGTTTGACCTTCCCAGACCTCTATTCTTGGCCCAGGAAATCTACCATTTATTGCAATGACTAGGCGCGAAGTTTGTCCATCGGCCGTCAGAACTCGTGACACTTGCTCAGGTGTCAATGGAGCATTGTTGTTTTCTTTGCCTCGTAGCCTCAAAATGCCGTTGTCAGGATACACCAATTGTTTTTCTTTCTCCAGTATCATGGTCAGTTTATGCTCGATTACAAGCGTGCAAGAGCAGACCGTGTCCTCAACTCTACAGATACAATCGTCTTTTGTAGCTATTGGCTGGACAGTTACCTCCTGTGCGTTGGTACATGACATCAACCCGAAAAAGATCACGGCGACCTTCATCACCATCTAAAATTTCATTTAAAGATTATTACGATACTATATAGACGAGATATAGTCTTCATTTGTTCAGAATAAACGGACCTACTTTAGTTATAATCACTAAAAATCATGATTATTTTGATTTACATGCAAGCTCAAAATATCTTTAACTAGCGAACACTGGATTTTATATGTTTCTGCGGGGCTACGTCTCTCGTGAAAAATACATGCAACATCTGGTGTTTACTCCTTGCTTACACTGAAACAAGCAAACAAATATCTTCTGTTTATTACTACTTTTGAAAACTGTATATCGTACAAAAACACATGGCAGAGCAGATTGCTTCTGATTTTGCCAGACCGAAGAACTTGTAATGGGTGTCTGTTCAAAATTTCATAACATGTTTGATACTTTCTATTTAAAATATGATAGCATGTTTGATTATTTCCCATAGGATTTCCTTTTTTGATATCTTTCCCAATTCTAGATATTTTGCTGATAATAGAATCAGGTTGACAAGTCTGTGTGCATTCGTACCAAATCTATAACTTCAGTTGTTTCTATGTCGTAAGTTAGATTGTGTCGCTTATCATTGTTTTTTGTTCTCCATATTACATTTACTAGATAGAGGTTTGATGTATCACTATACAATGTTTTGCGTACATAATTATTTTAATTCCTTGCCAAGAGAGTTTGTTTTCAATATTCTATTTGTATTATTTACTATTGCTTTGTATTTTAGTCACATATTGCAAATGAATGTTCAGTTAATAGCTTCATTTCGTGTCAGCAACTGACTGGTATGTACACCCGTGAATAAGCCGTTAATGATATGTCTTGTTTCGTTTTCATTTCAACGAACAATTTAGCTATCATTTCGTGTCAACTAACAGTTTATCACAAAAGATCTAGTTTCACATTCATTTCAAAGAATACATTTTCTCCTCCGAGATGTTTATATCTTTCATGTTCGTAGCTGTTGACGAATACTTTATTATTCACAACAAAAGTCTTGTTTTGTTTGTTTGTTTGTTTGTTTTGGGATTAACGCCGTTTATCAACAGTATTTCAGTTAAGCTACAATCACACTGCTCCGGATGGGCTTGCGGATGAGTTCCGGACAGCACCGGTAACGCATCCGTAGAACTCCTAACTCATTCGTAAGTCATCCGGTGTATCCGTTCAGAAATCGGGGGCAGCTGGTGGCAAGGGTGCAAAGTTTTGAACATGCTCAAAATTTTGCCACGGATTATATATCCGTAAGGAACCCGTAATAAATCCGTTACAGTTCTGAAAAGATCGTAACTGATCTTAAAAGATCATAACAGTCCGGAAGACAATCACTGTGGTGAAATAATACGAGCTATTACGGTTTTATTCCGGTTCTAATAAGATTAATTATGGTTCTGTTACGATTGATTTAGAGATGTATAACGTAAAAAAATTCGCCAAACCCATTTTTTTTCCTTACACATCCGGAGCAATCCGGGGAATCCGGAACTCATCCGCAAGCCCGACCGGCTTTATGTAACTGCGGGCAGTTTCCAGTGTTCCTGGATTCTGTACCAGTACAAACCTGTTCTCCGTAAGTAACTGCCATCTTCTCCACATGAATCAGAGGTGGAGGACGAATGATTTCAGACACAATATCTTTTATCAAATCGTCACGGAGAACATACACCTCGCCCAAGGCTCGAACTCACGACCCCGAGATCCGTAGATCTGCGATCTACCTATTGAGCTAAGCGGGCGGTAGCCGGTAAAAATTGATAAGTTAACACGATTTGGTTGGGCCATCTGGCTATAATGACTCAGACAGTTTCGAGGCACGATGGCTTTAACTTGAGGCCAGTATAAAACTCGAGTCACAGTATAGGTAGAAAGTACACTCTAGCATGTACCATACTACCTGTAGCAACTGAAACAGTGCCGTATTTGGTTGGTTTTAAAGGTTTTCGGTGATTAAATGGAAGAAGTAAATTTAACAATTCTGAAGCCAAAAAGATGTTTAATGTAATAAGCTAGAAAGAGATTCAATACTATTTAGTGTTCTTCTTGTATTTGATAATTATATGAACGTCCATTATATCACATTTATGATAAAAATATAAATTAACTCACGTTATGACATTTCATTCCTCTCATATTTTCAACTTTAGATATCACTGCTTACTTGAATTAGTCCTCTATTCTACTTCAAACAACTGATATCGTAGATTATATTTGTCCTTATAACCAATTTTGTTACGTTTTTATCAGTAAGCATGACACTTGACGAGGAAGTCTTTCATCGAGGTACTGCATAATCCAAGTTTAAAGTCAATATCTTGAACAGTTTTTTTCAGTTTTGCTCTGGACACAAAATATAAAGGCCAGATTTGAACTCAGTCTGAGACCGTGACCTTTGACCAACTAACCAAGTCCATAGGTTCTGTACAGTGTCCCATTACCACCTACTTACAGTTGATACCTTTAATGGTTATAATGTTATGGCTTACATACAAAATCTGATGGACAGATTTGACCTAAATATAACCTGACCTTTATGATAATATGACCTATTCATAACTGACAAACAGAGACCAAAAGAGATAACACTGGCAATAGATCGAATAGGTGGTAATGCAATTACACCCATTAATTGTTATAGAGCTTTGACTCCAGTTTTTAGCTTAAAATTACCTTTTTAAAAATTGAAGTTTGGTTATATTGTGAAGACTACAACATGAGTGTTAGTTTTTAAACTATTTACAGAAAACCTTAATCAAGAAAGAAGCACTGTGTCTGAGTCTGGAATCAAACCCGGGTTGCTCTGTCAGTAAAACGATACCATCCTACCATCATTAGCTCTACATCTGGGAGGAAATCGTACTGAGCGACCGTATATACAAAGCTTTATAATTAAGACAGTTTACCTTCAAGAACCGATGACAAATGTTTTTCAGTTTTGAATGGAAAACTAGTAATAGCATCAAATTCTCATGACTTTTATATAGATAATTATCTTTCAGTAACTAAGTTTCAAAGCCGTCTTATGAAATATAGCAGTACTTTTCTGGTATTTTTAAATATTATCTTTTTTTTCTTTGTTGTCGTACAATCTGGAGGTCACTCTTTCTAAGCTTTTAATTAATATTTTGTTGATGGTGTTTTAAATTCTCTTAAATGATTGGTATATCTTGATTAAAGTAAACAATTACCAGCTAGTGTTCAGAAAATAAAATATAATACTTCTTTGTATATATTAAAATGGCGGGTTAGCTGGCTTTTAATCAAATATTTTTAGCAAACTAAATCTTTTTGCATTTAGCTGCAAACATTGTATATCAAGACAGAGCATAACGTAAAGCTCGCCTAATATAATGAGGTTATTATAACAGAAGCTTGATTTGGGATATTGTATTGACTCCAACGGATTTTTCCGTGCCGGATCACACGTGGCGCATAAGCGCAGAGTGTGGTCCGGGCAGGCAAAATCACAGTATCCCAAATCAAGCTACCGTTATAATGGTATGACCCATTTATTTTATACCTCCAGTTTTATGTTTATTGTATTTTAGCAAACAATGGCTAAATATTTCTCTGAAAAGGATTTTTTTGTGTGCCCTGTTTACAGAACTTGGTCAGGACATGAATACTGATTAATGAAAGCAGTCCGGCAACATATAATACAAAAGGTACAATGCGGATTTTATTTACTTGTGAAATAGAAGCCGTACTTTTAACAGAAGTTATATAGGTATCTAACTAAACATTATATCCACTTTGTGCGTTGAATAATCCAGAACTAAAAAGGGCATGCGTAGTTTAATTGATTGTTTTAAACTTATGGTATGAAATAGAGATAAGGCTATTTCACTTTTATATGTAAGTTCAAAATATAGTGCGAATTCATTTGCTAACATATTTTCTTTCTTTCTTAAAATAATATCAAATGGAAACACTATTAAATATAAAAGAAATTTTGATGCATAGTATAACCATGATGGTTTTACTGCATATTATGAAAAAAAAGGTGGGACATTATTGCAAATGCATCAAAACGAATGTATGTAACAGTTCTTTGAAAATGGTGAGTTTTTGAAGGCACAGAACTGTCCGAAAGTGTGGCCCCTTAATGCAGTTCTTTTCTGGAATTCAATGTTTATATAAGTAAACTTACAATTGTTTTGTAAAGTAATATACATGTTTGATATTCTGTTGAATTTTCATGTGGAAGAACCTTTTCTATCAATGATTTCATGTTGTTGTTTTTTTCGTCAGAATGTAAGGCTAAGCGTTAAGCTTTCTGCACTTTCTTTAATGAAAACATTGCCCTCATATGCAGTATTTAAAGACACTCGCTTTTTATATTAATAGTCGACCGCAAATAGGTAATTCGTTTCATAACACTAAACGATTTTCTTCCAGCTGATACGGTCCTGTAAAAAGTTCTGCACTAATGGGCTTCCGTAGTTTTATCCCAGGTATTTTTTTAAAACGCTTCATTGCATTTGAATGGTGTGTCCAATAGCTTATGATATCCGTTGATTTCGTGCAAACTGCTTTTCAAATGACCGAGGTATTTCAAACTGAAATACATGCAGTCATATACACTGACCAATTTACTTGTCACCTTGTAAAATGGACGTAAAGACTGAAATTTATCAGTGTGGGGGAACACTTGACTTAAAATGATGCGCAACACTGATAAAATGGCCGCCACGGAGCCGAATTTGATAGAAAATGCGAAGTAAGTGACATTTATACGCAATCATTTTTTATAAGACATAGCGCAGGCTAAGAAGCACAAAAATCTCTTTCCAACGGTATATCGCCCTAAATTGTAGCTTTGCTAGTTTCTTAGATTACCTCGAGGTTTTGAGCGAGTCGAGAATTTTTTCCAAATAAAATCGTATGATTCCTTACACGTATAGTTAATAATTTATAAAAAAGAAAGATTTCTAGGTGATATTGATCAAGTTGTTGCTAATGTTTGTTTCTTTTATGCAAAAATGCTCATTGTTTGTCAAAATTTTTATACTAGGTCACAAAATAAGAGAAATATTAATGAAAATGAGACAATGATGCGTTGCACGTAATATTTTCTGATGAAAGATGGTGATGCTGAACACGAACGTATTTTTTTTATTAGTTTGAAAGGACATTTTTTTGCTTTTAAGTACAATTATCATTTCGAAAACGTTTGATAGGAAATTCCCAGTCTTCAATGAAATGTCTACACAAACGCGAAACTAGTGTGCAGTATTTGGAAACATCATTTCTTTGTTAGAAGTGACAATTTGATCCTTAAAGAGTAACAAAGGAGAGTTTGGTGACATGTGAATGGAACAGTTCTCAAGTCTGACCAGTGTGTATAAATTTCATTCCTTTGTTATAAAGTATTGAATGTGTTTAAGCCATAATTGCATTCATTTTATAAATTTAACTTTGAAATCTTATACTTTTCAATGCGCTACGACTTAAAAAGATTTTAACGTGCAAAGAATATATGCACAAGCTATTCAGTGGTGGCACTGCACGACATTCACTGAAATTTAGGTGGTGATTTGCACTTTTCTGTTATATAAATGTTTTTATGAGATGCCTCATCCCAACGATAGTTATTTTCCAATTTACATTTTAGCATAGACGATCTTTGACTGGAATGGGGAAGCTAAATTTACAGCAAGTCAGGAAAGAAGACACAGTAGAAAAGCACCATACAAAGGATGTGGATATACCTTTTGCAGTAAGGCTATCACAACTCGACAAAGGTACGTTTTCTTGCATCTTGCAAAGAATTGTAATAAGAGTCCCGTTGTTGTCTTTTAGAGGTAAAAACAAAAAAAACAAAAAAAAAACACACATATCAACTTTGATATAACAGAACAAGTAGGTCACATTGTAGAGATCTATATGATAAAGCATAAATAAAAACATTGTGTTAATTTATTTATTAAATAATTTTGTAGTATTTTTAGCATAACGGTAAGTGGTTTGTTTCTCCATGCCATAAGTTCTTAGTTAAAAAAATATGATGCAAACAAATTGTTTGAATATTTTTGGTACAGCGCCAATGACGAAGAAAAAAGATTTAAGAAGGCAAATACCAAAAGAAATTTACACTGCATACGGATTTACGCTGACGTGAACTTCGGCGTAGTTGTGATATTGATCATATAGAGCACAATAACAAGCAGTGTGTGTCTGCAGTTACTATTAAGGACTTGGGACAATACAGAGAAAAACATATAAACTTTAGTACATGATGTCAATTAACAGAGTAAAACGGTAAAAAATCCTAACTTCTGGATCATAATCCCCGGACCCCTTTTCAGACATGAAAACCATATCATATGTCCAGCCAAATTAAAAAAATAAAATAAAATCTGTATGAAGATCCTCCTTTGGAAGCATAGAATGCCACAAAGCAAAATAATAACTGACTCGGTTTGTTCAAATCTGTTCATGAGAAGTAATGGGAAGTGGCTACTGCGCAAAACCCTTTACGCACCTACTAAAGTGGAATTCTATTACAAAGATATTAAATGGACTCCATGAACAACACAATGCAAATACGAGGAGACTTTTTACGCCCGGCACATGGCACTTCAAGATTGCAGTTAAAATAGTTGATAAAGTCTGTAAGAAGATCCTCTGGAAGCATTAAATGCAACCAAACAAAATAGTAGCAGACTCGGTTGGACTGAAATTGTTCATGAGAGGTAATGTGCAACACTCCTCGCTCCCCCTCCCAGCACCAGCTTAAGCGGAATTCTATTACAGAGATATTGAAAGGACTAGAAAATAGAGCAACACTGAATAAAATCATAATTATACAGTTTCATACGTTTCAAACATTATAACAAATTATATTTATTATAATATAGAAAAAGTGGAAACTCCACACACTATAAACTCAATTCTGTATGCATTAAAAATATAAAATAAAAATGAAAAAAAAGACACATTCTGATGTGTTTTCTCTTATTTAAAATGATTTATAAGTTAAGAGTTACAGAGGTCAATCAAACTGTTATTAGTAACAATTCAGACAAAATGTGATTGATAAAATAACATAGAAAATACGATATTAATAATGAAATATAACATATCATCAGTATCGCAATCATGCAAATAGCTGTTCCCTCTTTATAAACATTTTTTTCTCATGATTTTTGCCTGTTTACATTATTTTTGTGTCGTAAATACTTGTTGTCTGCAAAAAAAAAACTGTTTGCGACAGTACAGTTTTACTTTTACATGTTATGATATGATATCATGTTTTTTTTTTCAAGTCATTGCTTTTCATACAGATACAATTTTATTCATGCTCTTTTATAGGCATACATAAACTAAATAGAAAAATGGCGCGAAAAAAATGGTAGTCGCATAATGGCGGATACAAACAGTCCTCAGCTTTTTGCTCTGTAGAGCTATTTTCCTTATTTTCTTTGCATTTTGTTTTGCTAAAATCACATGACAGATCTATGCTTGACATGCAGGTAGCATTTTCATAATGAAATAACAACATGACAAAATGTTTCATGGAAACTTAGATCATATATCACCAGTATAATTTGGGGTCTCATTTTTTAGCTGATTTTGCAGTTTGTGTGTTTGACTGAAATTATTTTTCTTGCATTAAACATAACCCCCACTTGTCTTTTGATTTATATTTAGCACTGACAATATATTCTTCAAGAAAATGTAGGTTACAGACATTTAAAATGGGTCCTGATGTGTGCTGCGGCCATTGGAAATAGGTCAATTTTATATAGAATAAAGAACAACAACTATTAAGGGTGTTATAACCTTTGAAATAAAACTTACACAACAATTTACCTTCGATTTTATTGTTATCCATGGTATTTTACAAAAACAAAATAAGTCACATCCTCACGTATTTAATTAAGTATTGAAAGTGACATGTCTTATGTTCTATTTCGTCATATAATAATAATATATAATATAAACATAAATCTAATTCGGTTGAGAAGGAGATAAATGATGTCTTTACTGTTAGGTAAAGTGAAACCGATACACACTAAAAGTAAGAAATTGCAAGTTAGTAATGAATCAAATTGTTGTTTCCAAAACACAAGACTACAAATTATAACAGTCCCTTCCTTCATGTTAGTAGCATTTTGTTTTCCTTTTTCATGCCCTTTTCAACCTTACACCTAAAGTCTTTTTTTGGACATGTTTCCAGTTGAAGCTTGGATCTTCTCTTTACTTCTTTGGCCGTGTAGTATCTAACATCCTTCATTATTACATGTGTGTGTCCTAAATGAAAAAAAGAGTAATAGAAATGTAAACCAGAAATAACATTTTTTACTGATTTTTCAAGTAAAAGTTTTTAGATTATTATCTTTATTATTATGATGATTATGTAAAAGAACAAATGGAAGATGATGATAATAACGGTATAGATAATGATGATTATCATAATTGCTACAGCTGTATACATTAGCGTTGTAATAAGTCTTGAAACTTGTCCTAAAACGGATTTGTCGGTGTATACTGTATACACTTGACGTGACTCAATATGAGTATACATTTAAACAGGTATACCTTCCAGCTTACTTTGTTTCGACATGTACTGCTTGATTTTGAACTAGAACTACTCCTACACAAATGGCACGTGGCGTCCTGTGTGTTCAGACAGTTTGTACGCTTTGGGCAACGGCCCTGTAAAATATACAAGCAGCAAATGAATATAAATTCATATAAAATGAATTTTTGAAAAAGCAGTCGTGTTAAGCATCATCTTCTTTAATCAGAAAATATTTACATGTGAGGCACCATTTTTTCATTTTCATGAGTATCTTTCATATTTGAAGACATAACGTCAAAATATTGATAAACGACATGTGTTTTGGCATAAAATAAACATACATCGGCAAAGGCTTGAACAATTCCTTCTTTAAATCTTTATTTTTGATAAATTATTAACTATACGTGTAAAGCAACGTAACATTTTACTTCGGAAAAGTTCTCAACTCGTTCAAAACCTTGGGGTATTCTAAGAAACTAGCAAAGCTATGAAGTTTGGAGATATACCGTCGGAAAGAGATTTTGTGCTGCTTTGCCTGTGCTATGTCTGATAAAAATTGTTAAGAATAAATGTCACTTACCTCGCATTTTCCGTGAAATTTGGCTCTGTGGCCGCCATTTTATCTGTGTTGAGCTTCATTTCAGGTCACATGTTCCCACACACTGTTTATAGCTATATTAAATAACGCATTAGGCTTGATATAGATTCAAAGCAGATATTTGATGAATTGTTTGGCATATATGGACCTCAGGACATTTCAATGTCCACAGTGTTTAGGTCGGTTAAAGCTTTTAAAGCTTGGAAACTATCTGTCGAAGATGATACCTGTTCTGGTAGGCCTAAAACCTCTGTTTTCAAGGCAAACATCGCTGCTGTAAAAGCTGTGGTCGAACAGGATGGCATATCAGAAGGCAGTGTGCAAACAATTCTGAAAAAAAAAGCGTTTGGACATGAGAAAGGTTTGCGCTAGGTGGGTACCTCATTTGCTCACTGAGGAGCAAAAGAAACAACGCCCTTAATGTGCCCGAGAACTTTTGAAAACATACAAAGGCTGTGATAGTCGGGTTATTTCTAACTTTCTAACAGGTGACGAAACCTTGGTGCACATGTTTGAGCCACAGAGATTTAGCTTCTGAAAAGGTGGAAGTTGTAAACCATCCGCCTTATTTACTTGACCTGAGTCCCTATGACTTTTTTTATTTCCAAGGCTTAAGAAAATGCTTTCTGGAAAGAAATATAAGTCCAGAAGTTCTCTTGGCAGCGCCATTTATCAGTGTCTCAAACAGATACCAAAAGAAGACTATTTATCTGCTTTTTGCGATAGGGTAAAAAGGTTACAGAAATGTATTTCGGTAAAATGGGAATACTTTGAAGGTTTGTAATAAAAATAATTTTGATTAAACATAGCACCTAAGAAAACTGAACCCAATGACAGAACTTTTTGCAGGACTCTCGTAGTCTTGCACATTGAACTAAGTTTCATTTTTGAGAATTACGTAGCCACATTATGCTGAGCTTCATCTAAAGTCATAAAGAGCGTAAACATCGGTAAGGTGGTTTGGAAACATTGCACACTTATTCATCAAAACTAGGCGCGTATGAAAGCCAAGAATCATAACCCTCACGTACAATTTTTTCAGGATTATATCCATATGTTTGTAGTAAGAGAATTGAAATTTCTCATTTATTTCTTTATGTTAAATAGTACTTTACTTGAATATTATCAAAGCGAAAGCTTTGCAACTTTTCAAATTTGTTAATCAGCATTAAGGGGTAAACTGGCCATAACTCTCGGATATTTTTGTCAGAGGTTTGGTTCTTTTAGGGCTCAGAAAATTGGCATTTCTTGGCTTATATCAGTATACTGACACTTGCTTTGTAGAGTAATATACACGCTCTCATTACAAAAGCTACAAAACAAGTGTCAGTACACTGATATAAACATTGCATTCCGAAAAAGGACTGCCTAAAGGGGCCCCACTTCCTGACAGTCAAACGCCTTTAAAAACTCACCATTTTCAAAGAACTGTAATACATGTTTGTTTGATGCATTTGCAATAGCATGCGAGTGTTGAAATTTCACATAACTAGGTGGAATACAGTTTTCAGCAATTGTTCATTTTTATTTCTTTACAAATGGCATTCATTTTCAAAGAGGGACAACTTTTTCAGAATATTTTAAGTACGGGACAATACGGCAGAACATGTTATGGTCAGGTAAAATATTGGTAACGATGTTGTTCGTTTATCAAAAATTTCTGTGTTTTGGTGATATACTCCTAAACCTTAAGTGTATATCTTCAACCTTCTAAAAAATTTCATTATTACGATCGCATCCCATCTTGAGACCATTGGAGTAAATTTATTTCCGTTTTTAGGGTATCTTTCCTCCGGTTCGTTGATGAGGTTTGAGGTCTGTATCATAAACATACGGTTTTGAAGCACTATACACCTTTCATTGTTTCATGAGTCACATTCATCTAAAGAATGTCCAGATTGACTTATGGTATTGTACAAAAATATTGAGATGCTTTGTATTATAACGGATCTGCAGCGGACTTTTGATGAACGAACTCCACATCAAACCCTTTCAAAAGTGTCTATACCTGGATATAAAATAAGTAACCATTTAGATATAGAGTAAACTGGGCTTTTTAAGGTAAATGAAAACCGATATTAAAAACGTCTTAGTTCTTTTTTTTTTCAAGTCAAATTTCTTACGCAGTAGACAGTTTATCACACTAATAAGATATTAACAATAATAAAAAACAATAATTACGTTTCGCGAAAACATGTGACAAATCCAATCAAACACTTAATTATCTAACTTATATTCTCTTATCTTATTTGTAGAAAAAGATGAGAAAAGTTGTATTTGCTATTTCAAAGCAATTTAGAATTGTTTTAATATTTCTTCCAGTGATCAGCCTGTATATCCTTTAAAGGTCCAACTTCATGTAAACATTTACATACGAGCAGAAACGCATTTCAATTTTGTCTTGAAGGAATATATAAACGAGAACATGGGAACCGACTAAGTGTTCCACTGAATAGGCAATTTTCCGTCAAATAATTTTAATTTCCAATCCGGAGAATCTATGTGAAATCGAACGAAATGTTCGAAGTAACAATAAATATTTTCATTCAAAACACGTTCTTTTAGATGAAGCCATCAACAGCTTATGTATAGCGATTCCCATAAATATTTTAATTTAATTGCGTGGTATTTGAGAGGTTATATATCCTCATATGAAAATTGTGCATTTCTCCCATTAGTTGATGATTAATCTATTAATTCAAAGTTTTCACTCTTGAATGTAATAAAACAATGTTAAAGAAAAAGAAAAAAAATACTGTAAATAGAAGGAAAGGAGTATGGTTATATAATTGCCATCTGGATATAAAATACAACTATCTATAACCGGTGAACTTCTTCATCATTAAAATGAAACCTCAGTGATAGAAATTTTGGTGAACAAAATATAGAGAGTTGTGTTGTAGCAGCCGGAATGGGAACAAGGCATTCATAATAACTTCTTAAAGGACCATCAATCCAAAAATATATATAATATGTATGGTGTTTGTTTTAAACTTTTTTACTTTCTATATGTTTCATTCTCTATTTGCTTTGTGAATAAACTTTTAAATGTTATTCTGAATTATTAATATTGTTCAAATAAGCGATTGTGGTCTGCGGAAAAGTGGACCAAAACGTAATTTCTATTTCATATTGTTTATTTATCAATTTATATTATTAACATGAAATATTGCCAAACTTCATTCGCTTGAACTCGACGTGACCGGAAAAATAAGTTGGAATTATTGGAAATTCAAGCCATTAAACAATATTAGTCCGAGCAAAAGATGGTGTTTGATTTATACGAGTTCGAGTGAACAAGCTTCGACTATAGTTTGAATAAAGAATTGTTTGAAGTGAACGTACATTCAACTTTTAACTTTCGAGTTCAGTTGACTAACTTATAGAATTGTCATTTATTCATACATAGCCCGCCCGCATAGCTCAGTAGGGAGAGCGTTTGTCTACGGATAGGAGGGTCGCGAGTTCGATCCTCGGGCGGGGCGTATGTTATCCGTGACGATTTGATAAAAGACATTGTGTCTGAAATCATTCGTCATCCACCTCTGATAATTCATGTGGGGAAGTTGGCAGTTACTTGCGGAGAACAGGTTTGTACTGGTACAGAATCCAGGAACACTGGTTAGGTTAACAGCCCGCCGTTACATGACTGAAATACTGTTGAAAAATGGTGTTAAACCGAAAACAAACAAACAAACTTATTCATACATAATCTTTGCGGACTGTATTTGTGTTGTTCAACGATTATTTACTTAGAATAATATATTAAAGCTGTATTAGAAAATTAGTTATCATTAGTTAAAAATTGAAACCAAATACAGACCGGATCATTTAATAAAAGTGTTAATGTTAGATGCATGTGTCATAGTTACAGTATTTTGAAATGTATCTTAGCACAAACAACTGTGAATCTTTATTCCCTTTTAAATGGAATATGTAAAATATGATAACAGCAAAATAGAACAAATTTCACTTGCAAAAATTACAAATGTGTATGAAATAATGTAAAATAACTTAGAAGTACATAAGAGAAAAAACGCTAAAACAAATAAGTATGTATACCATTTGGTGTAAGATATAAGTTATTTTACAAATAATCAAGGCCTTCGAGTGGTTTGTCGTCTAATTTATCACTGTTCAGAGTTCAGATGCACAGGAATTGATCGACGCCCTGGTGGTTCAGTTCCTGCGCATCTGAAATCTGCACTGTATAAATTAGACGATAGTCGACAAGAAGGCATTGGTTGTTTTCATTCTTACATGTTCACTGAAATATTTTGATGAAAATATGATGGGCTTCATTTACCCGATTAGTAATGAACTGGACGTCATCCGGCAATTTGACCGCGCATCAACCATTGTTTATCGCAGAATATACAGAGCTTGAATTATTCCTTGTTTAATTGGCAATAAAATCTAGCGATATTAGAATAATAAGTAAATCTATCAAACAATCATTCATAGACAGAACTGATAACATTCAATAAAATCTGTAAAAGATCCTTTTGAAGCAAAGAATGCAACCAAAAAGAATAATAGCAGACTCGGTATGATTGAGTCTGTTCATGAGGTAATGAAATGTGAAACACCTCTCACGCCCCCTAGCATCGGCTTATGCGGAACTCTATCACACATATGTTGAATGGACTCCATGTTGCCAAAGGACCAAGAAAATATAACAACACTGAATCCAAGTAAGGGGAGACTTTTTACAGCCGCCACACGGCACTTAAAGATTGCTGTTGTGATAGTTAATAAAATCTGTAAAAAGATCCTTTTGAAGCAAAAAATGCAACCAAAAAGAATAATAGCAGACTTGGTATGATTGAGTCTGTTCATGAGAGGTAATGAAATGTGCAACACCTCTCTCGCCCCCTAGCACCGGCTTAAGCGGAACTCTATTACACATATGTTGAGTGGACTCCATGATCCCAAAGGACCAGAAAATATAACAACACTGAAACAAGTTATTCAAAACAAGTTATGAATAAAGTAGATCCAAACAAAGAATTAGAACCTCAAACTAAATTAATATAATGTGAAAAGGAATAACACAAAAACCAGTAAACATTTGATAAATCAGAAGAATGAAGTACCATTACATTTGTACTAAACATGTGTAAATGTGGCAGCAATCTCTACATAGAAAGTCAGACAAATTATGAAAATATGTAACATGCTGTATAACTACGGAGAGAACAATCAAAAAGTAAATCATTAAACATTTAGTCAACCAAAATGTAGTTTAAATATACAAATACATATACACAGGTTAGATATGACAATACGGTGCAGTATTATAACTCAAAAATGTACCACGTACGTCAATAACACGTGCGTCTTTAACATTTTTAGATAAGGAATCAGATATTGATATGTTCACAACAAAATATATTTAAACATAATAACTGGATTTTTTTTTTACTGAAATATAGCCAATACAGTGCAAACAAAATAATGACTTTTTAGGCACATTTTCGTAATTTAAATTTCAAATTGTTGCTCTTTCAAGCATTTGTAGCAAACATTTTCGTTACTTTTTTAAGATCTTTTTTAAATGAATATAAAATGTAGTTACATCTATAAACGATGCAATATATTTATAAAAAGAAACTTTAGAAGATAAATAGTGTTTTAGATAACCAAAAAAAATCTTTCCACAGAAGCCACAAAGATCTCCGTCATCTGAGCTTTATAAAACACTTTACAAGTAACCAATTTTTGACAGACAATAAGACCACACGGCGGTTCCAGTTTATGTGACACCGAGTTATATAGTTGAATTGATGGCTACCTCAAACAATAAAGTGTACAATTTGAGATAAAATTCACTTAAAGACTTTGAATTATGTGCAAGTCCTAATGCAAACTCTCTTAAACACATATTTTCTTTTTGATGCAAGATATCTGAGTATACGTCGTAAAGTGTATGACTGAGTCAGTTAATTATATACCGACTGAAACTCATATTAACGATAAATCCCCATTCTAGGCGGTGCCTTAATTCATAATAAAGATACAGATGTGTAGATAATGAATATTCACTGCTATGTGGTAAAATATGAAAGCAAAACTTTACATTTTGTTTTTGCCGCTTACATACACGCTAGATATTGCAGCGGAATTAAATTATCTTTAAAAAATATTTCAACAATGTTCTTTTTTTTATGGTAGATAACCAAAAAACATCCGGCATCATAAGAGACTAATTTTGGAACAGATCTCATTACAGGGAAACCCTTTTAATGTGAAAGTGTTTAACATCGGACTGCATTATCTACTAAGCATGCATTTTTCCTGTTCGTGTGCCTGTACTTTCTGCTATCCATTTTTTGTTAAATTTTATCTTAACGGGCAGTTGTTTTTAAAGTCTGTCTTGATAAATGGTGTTAACTTGGTTATTATCGTTTCATGAAGTGTATTTTTTGTTAATCTCAAATTATCACTTTGTGCAATGAGCTGTGTTCCAAAACTGTCATCTATGATATATCTTTGCGTAAACGATCTTCATCATTACCAAACATATATTTCACTAGACTATAAACTATAAACACTTTAAACACATCAGATAACGACACCGTAGCTTTTAGTGGTATAAATAAGGCTAATGGATTTAACCAAGTTTGCTCTGCCAAATATGTAAGGTGCAAAAAGAGATGTATCATCGTGTCTGAAACATATTATAAGAAGTTTTTACCAATACATTGTACCTCTACATCAACAAATAACTATTCATGTCCCTCCAGATAGTACAAGTTGGTTTAACTTGGCCATTGCATTTCTATTTTATAAGTATTTTTTTTCTGTCTCCAAGATATACAAGGGGGTTAGCTTGGTCAATATATCAGCCGTGCCATGGGAAAACCAACATAGTGGCTTTGCGGCCAGCATGGATCCAGACCAGCCTGCGCACCCGCGCAGTCTGGTCAGGATCCATGCTGTTCGCTAACAGTTTCTCTAATTCCAATAGGCGTTGAAAGCGAACAGCATGGATCCTGACCAGACTGCGCGGATGCGCAGGCTGGTCTGGATCCATGTTGGTCGCAAAGCCACTATGTTGGTTTTCTCATGGCGCGGCTCATATTTCTTATTTTCATCACAAAATTATTGTTTTCGTCTTCTTAAACGTTTTCAGTTTTTCACCGCCATTTAATCACGTTGCTTTAGTATAAATGTTAAAAGTAGAGTTTCAACTATATGTCTTTTAATACTTCAGTTTCATAATTGTATTTATTTAGTTTATTAACACATTGTTATTTGAAAATCTTGATCACTAAAATAACTGCAATCAGGGTCAGGATGAGTATTGGGTTGACGTTTCTCGTAGCTCCACTTACATGTGCACCTTCACCTGAAATGATCGAAAATCTCTGTATAACTTGAATAATTATGCCAACGTATTGTTGAGGAAAACATGTCGTTCAAACCAAAACTATAATGGCAAAGTGTATTTATTAATTATTTGATTTAAAAGGCCAAATATGGGCCAAAAATACAATATTCTGGTTGAATGTATATTTAAATAAGTTTAAACATTACCAAGAAAAGTAGTTTTAAGATCGAAAGCAGTTTTCAGGTGTCTGGAGACAATAAAACATCTCCCCATTCTTTGACTCCGACCTTTTATATTTGTTTGGACCTTTGAGATCATGTGTGTCTGTATGATACAGTTCGGCTTGCTAGTGGCGCAAGAACATTTCATTACCTCTCGTTAGCATAATTATTCAGAGTCTCCTACTGGTTGCGTTCTGTTCTATGCTGATAAATAGACCCGGAAATTTCCTAAATGAATCCTTTGGTAATTATATACTTCATTTCAAGTGTTTTATTAACCCCTTCAGGTAGATAATATTTTAGATGCTTATAATCCATGCTCATTGATCTTCATCCTGCGTAATTGTTCCGTAGTATTCATTATTTTTACCGGCTATTTTATCATTTTAATGCTTTGAATTTCTTGTACATTTAACGTTATCTTCATCCTGCGTAATTGTTTCGTAGTATTCATTATTTTTCCCCGGCTATTTTATCATTTTTAATGCTTTGAATTTCTTGTACATTTAACGTTACTTTAATCCGTTTAACAATTCAACAAAATATGAGCCGCGTCATGGGAGAACCAACATAGTGGGTTTGCGACCATCATGGATCCAGACCTGCCTGCGCATCCGCGCAGTCTGGTCAGGATACATGCTGTTCGCTGTCAAAGCCAATTGCAATTAGAGAAACCGTTAGCGAAAAGCATGGATCCTGACCAGACTGCGCGGATGCGCAGGCTAGTCTGGATCCATGCTGGTCGCAAACCCACTTTGTTGGTTTTCTCATGGCGCGGCTCAATTATGTTAAAACATGCATGATAAGTTTTGTTTCTATTGTTTTAGTTACCGGATAAAATCAACCGGGATTTTCTGCTTATTTACTTATTTCTATACCCTTTAGAGTGTATTAATAAACAGGCCTACCGTTGTAAATAAAATTTCTACAAGTCGGGAATCCTACAGGCGGGCTTGGCTTTATTTCTCCTTCGTCAATAACCATTGCCATACCATGTGTATTGTGCAAGTCAATGTGGCAATGAAAAGTCCATATTCCAGGATTATCCGTACGGAATCTGATCACCACATATCCTCCTGTAAGGAAACAAAAGCCAACAAAAACACTCCAATAGTATCGATAATTTGTAAGTCAATATGTAAACGTAAATATCACGTTCAGAAATTGTCGTATTGGTATTTTTTTTTTGGTTGATTTAACGTCGCACCGACACATGATAGGTCATATGGCGACTTTCCAGCTTTAATGGTGGAGGAAGACCCCAGGTGCCCCTCCGTGCATTATTTCATCACGAGCAGGCACCTGGGTAGAACCACCGACCTTCCGTAAGCCAGCTGGATGGCTTCCTCACATGAAGAATTCGAGTAAGGCTCGAACCCACATCGATGAGGGGCAAGTGATTTGAAGTCAGAGACCTTAACCACTTGGCCACGGAGGGGTATTGGTAGTAAGATAAATACAAAGCAATATCGGGGTTATCCTAAATAAAATACAGCGAAATTATTTACTACTAATTCACATTTCATGTATTGTTCTGATGTTTATTTTGTTAAGTCCTTTTAGCTCACATAATTAAATGCGTATAAAAAGAGAGAAAAGACATGGAAAAAATAGAACCAGTGTCCGGCGATTATACGAATGTAACAAGAATACAATAAAGCGTGATAATTATCATATGCAGCTCGGTCGAAGCATATTGATCATTCGTTTGAGTTGTTTAAAAAGGAATTATTTCCAAAAGGTATGTTGCAAAAGAATATAAATATCTTTTAAGTAATCGGAACCCTTTGACATGTAGGATTTGTGATGAGAAAACTAATTTTCACCCATTGAATAAAATTCTGTTCTTTACTTCACTAAACCAGTTCAGAAAAAGAATAGAAACAAAGACTGACAAAACTAAATTCTGTTCACAACCCTCCGATATGAACAAAAAGTTGGAAATTATATACCCGTCTTATAGTTAGGTTCGATATAAATGTTTTCAGGCGTAGTTAGCGTGCAGATCGTTAACTGTTACAGACGTAAAGTTCTAAATCCTAGACATTTAATTTCTATCTTGGACATTCCGTTCTATCATGACAAAGAGTGTATAAGCTTTTTGAACATTCTACAGACTATGTATGCGCATGCTTTCGTATACGTGTTTATACGTTTTACTAACAGTTACATACACTAATTGTTTTCTATTTTACAGAAATATCACAAATTCAGGAGAACTACTTTAAATATCACAGATGCGTTGTCTGCATGAGATCATTTTGATTCGAGTTATAAAACTATGGTAAAGGAGATACTGAAACATAAAATGTGAAAATGAAAAATACACTCAACCGAGATAATATGGCTATTTTCTTTTTTTCAAGGTAATAAATACAACCTCGTCATCGTATTGCTGTCAGTACTCTACAACGTTTTATGACAAATACGAGGACATAAGAAGGAGGAGTTATAAGGGTGGAAAAGGGGTGTCCCTACTGCCAACTTATTTCAATATAATGTGGTTACCGTGAAACCAGACCCTGAAATTCACATTAATCATACCTGCTGGAACGATTACAGTATCTTTCTGCGGTGGGCGAGGATTCAAACCAGGAACATTACCACCTGCCCAGCTGGCATTCGTCCAGGATGCAGAACTACAGTAGTTGTTCTTGTCTGTACAGGTAATGTCTTCAGATTTATTCGTAAGATTTGCGGTATTCGGATCATAGGTGCCGAAACCCATTTTCATTACATAAAACGAGTGGCCGTGTAAATGGATAGGATGCGATGCCCCCGCACCGCTCCCTAAAACGAGTAAAACGAATTGAACAAGTTTATTTGACGGAAGTTTCTGAATATATGTACACTTACATACACCATCTATTTCACAACTTTCATTGCATTGAGTGGTCAGTTCATCTGCCTGTGTAAGAAGGGAGACAGTCGGCATAATAAATCTTCGGCCATTTACCGAACCCGGCCTATTTCCTTCGGGTCCGGGAAAAGCAAAGTTGTAAAAGTACTCCTCATCCACTTTATTACCTAAAACTTCATTGTAATTTTGATTTGGGTCAATGTTGTTGACCTCATCAAATGTAATACATCCTCTGTGCTCATCCGGCGGATAATATTTGTAAGGGCAGTTGAATGTGGGACATTTCAATGCACTCGTACATGTTTCCTCTCTAGAATTGAGAGGATTTAGAGGAGGTGATGGACCTTCAAATTCTTCAAATTCCAGAACCGCTTCGGCTGCATGGTATTTGGAGAAACCAAGACTCTCTGGTGTTTCTATTGTTTCGGCAACAAGCAGCAATTCTTTAGAAGTGACTTCATTTGCCTCAGGTGCTTGCCAGTAAAAATCGTATCTTTCACCCGGGTGTACTATAATTGACTGTACATCTAACTGGTCAACGTTGTATGCGTCTGAAGAACGTAGTGTGAGCCGTTGCCCATATATGAAAACTCGCATTGGGTACATGAACATTGCTCCTATTATTCTAAATCTGTAGCGAGTACCAAACCGAATTTTAAAACGTTCCAGAGGGGCTCCGTTATTTGTATTTGATGTATTCCAGAATCGACCTTTTCCATTTACAAGGCCAGACTGAAAAGCAAAGCGGCCAAATTTTGCTCTGTCAACAGAGTAAGTTTGATCTATCTTCTCATTAGTTTCAAAGTCAAATTGTTCAGTTATCTCTCTTTGATATGATGTTTCAGCGTTCATGAGATTATTCCAGTCCTGAAGTGATATAATAATTTCATTGTCTTCAATGATACGATTCTTCGTTGGACGAACTATTAAAGGACCATAAAGTCCCATGCTTCTTTGGTCTCCAATATGTGCGTGGTAAAAGAATGTTCCTGGCGGATAAGCTTTGAAGACATGCATAAACGTCTGCCCTGGCAACACTGGACACTGTGTCACAAATGCAACGCCATCCATCCATGGCGTCCCCTTCTGATGTAATCCATGAGCGTGAACGCTCACGCTTTCAGTGTAGAGTGTATTAACAATGGTAATATTCAACGTCTGATGCTCCCAAACCTCTATCCTTGGGCCCGGAAATCTTCCATTTATAGCAATAACCACACGTGAAGTCTGTCCGTCTGCCGTGATTACCCGTGACATCTGATCAGAAGTCAGCACAGAATTATTGTTTGCTTTGCCACGCAACCGCAGAATGCCATTGTCAGGATACACAAGATGCCACTTGCTTTCTTTTTCCAGTATCATTGTCAGTTTATATTCAATAACAAGCGTACATGAGCAAACTGGGTCATCAACTTTACAAATACAATCGTCTTTTGTAGCTATAGGTTGAACGGTTTTTTGCTGAGCTTGTATGCAAGACATGAACCCGACAAAGATCACAACTGCTGTCCTTGTCGACCTTATCATCTACAAAAGTTCATCTCTGTAATTTATTGCGGTTACGAAATGTTCAATTGAATAAAGTCGGTTAATGCAAAAGGACTCAATGTATTCTTTATAATATAGCCAATGCCTATCATGCCGAAGTAAAAATCATTCAATCAAAATCGCGATTCAAATTTTTTTCGTATCTTAATCTCTATTTCATTTATATATTTTTATCAATATTTCAATTTGAACTTAGACATATAAAAAAGAAAACATTTTCAACTTCTAACACGGGTCATAAAGTGCATATTCTGTGGCAAAATACCAACATAATGTTAGGATATTTTTACGTGGAATACGTAAACAGGCGCGGCCAATTAAGTGTTATGGTCTCAGAAACCTTCACTGATTTGGAATGTAGAAATTTGGGCAAGGGAAATTGTTCTATCCTTGCCTGACCTTGGGAAATAAAAGAGCTCAATGTACAGTTAAAGCATGCTATTATGATCTTTGAAGAGATGACTTAAGGCAATGCAAAATGACTAATTGTGCCAGCTCTGTCAATAACAGTTATCATTTGAATCTATACAGTTTAAACATTTTGTTATTGTCATTTAATTATGCCTCGTTAGACGTAGAATGTAATTAAAGTGTCATGATGGCATATAACTTAATTGCTAGTAAATTCAAGTATGTTATGCTGAGAGCAGATTTTATTTTGATATGAATACTAAATGCTACATACTAAACATATAAATAACCGTTTCAAATATTGACAGTAAGTCTAACTGAAAATATATTATTGACAATACAGTAATATTGTATACAATATGCTCTTTTAACTTATCTTACAAAATCTTAATTTCAAATACATAATTCTCTCTAAGGAAATCCGCAGGCATTTAAATTGTTAATGCTCGTTTAAGTTGAAAGGCATTTCATACCCACTCATGTATACATTTTTCGTATTTAACCCTCGCCCGGCAAAAGAAGAACCGATTGAATTGCCTTTAGAAAAAAAATAATAGGCATCTAGTGTAAAATGTAATTTGATATCATGAAACTGATAAGTGTTAAAATCTTAAAAGAGATTTGGGACAAAAATAATCGTACAACGCACCAAGAAGTTGATAGTTTAAAACAAAGAACGTAAAGAAAATAATATCAGACCCGCATACACTTCTTAGTCTTAAGGTAGTTCTGCACGTTTGAAAAACCGGAAGTCATGGCGTAACGTCATTTATTCGGAAAACGTAGAATAAAACCCTGACTCGACATACGGAAATTGAAAATCATTTTATGATTAATGGCAATCCGTGGGTATCTTTTGAATACAACAACGTTACTATCTATCTAAAGATGAAATATAATACCAAAACGTCTGCACATTAAATCATTCCAAATAATGTCTTAAAATCAGCTTGAAATGCGCAACTCTCTTTAATCTCGAGCGAATATCTCGAAAACTAGCACACGGACCTATTCATTTTATTTCACCATATGTGTTTATTTGCGAGTGTGAGAAGTTTCATTAAAAGCAACACTGTAGAAATTTGTATTCGCGAAAATGTTAACAAAATTTTGATTTGCCCATAGACTCCAATTATGAAAACTTGTGTGAAGTCCAATGTTTTTTTTCAGATCCGTCTAGCAAAAAAACATGCACACGCCCTCTCATAAAGGTTACAGTATGAAATAGTGCATAGAAAAACTATATTCACTAGAATGAAAAGGGAAGGAAGAAAATATGTAGAGGAAATGTTCAGCTGCCCCAAACCACCCCTAGCTTTATATACATAACAGTTTTGTTGTCTGGAGATAATGACAGTGTAAAACAGTATTGGGGTCAGATCACAAGTCAAGTAAACTTGTGGCTTCCAAGGATAATTTGTTGGACAGCTGTGAAGATTTGTCTGTTGTCAGTATCAGACAGAGAAGTATCACCATAAAGTAAGATGTTAACAGTAATAGACTGGGTGAAATTACCAACAGAAGTTAACATTACATGCCGAGGAAGGTAATACAGTCTACATTCAAGCAAAAAAATGTGAGCTGGTCTCGGGTTGTCCGCAATGACAAAGCGGAGAGTTAACAATATTTCGTAAGAACAGATGATAATTAAGACCACTGCATTTCATACGAAGTCTAGCATGAAGAATTTGTGCTTTTCTACTTCCACAGTAAGGGAGTTTGACGTTGGTCTGCCTTAAGACGCCTCTTTAACACACTAAGCGACGGTGCATTTTTGATGTCATCCGAAAGATCGTTCCATTCGTGCACAGTCAAAGGAAGAAAGGAATTGAAGTATTGTAAAGTGCGAGATGCCACCGAGCGGAGATCACCGGAATTGCGAAGGCTGTAGTTGGAAACTGAATTAACGACTGGCGGGACGAGACTGATCAGATACGAAGGAGCGGTGCCTCTGCACATTTGGAAAAACATGATAATTCTGTGATCGCGCCTTCTATCTTCAAGCGTCCTCCAATTCACCTCTAGTCTTAAGTCATGCAGTGATACTAGCTTGGTGGCTCCAGTTACGATTCTGGCACACTCATTTTCAATTTTGTCAAGTTGTTCCTTTTCATATCCTGTGCAGTTGTTCCAGATAACATCTGCATATTCCAAAATCGGTCGAATAAAGGAAAGGTATATCGTTTCAAGAGATCTTCGATCTAAGACCATTTTCAGCTTCCGCATAACATGAACCCTTTTCCAAGCCTTGCATGTTATGTAGTTGATATGATGATGCCATTTACAATCATTTGACAGAGATGTTGATGATAGGAAACCCCAGGAATCTGGAGTCCTGCCATAAAGAGGGGTAGATGTAAATGTTGATTTGCTTTGCGAGAAAACAGTAAAGATTCAGATTATGCAGGGTTGAACTGTACTAACCATGTATCGGCCCATCTGGAAATTTTCTGGATGTCCGTCTGTAGTAACTGAGTTGCCTGTTCAGGTTGGTCAACAATAATATAAAGGCTAGTATCATCAGCAAACAAGCTGATCTCACTGCCAATGTCAACTACTATGTCATTAATAAAAATCAAGAACAGAAGATGCCAAAGAATAGATCCTTGTGGGACACCAGCACCAATACCTTTCCAAGTAGAAGAGGTTCCAGGAAGGATAACCCGTTGGCGTCTATTGAAAAGATAGTTTGAAAACCATTCAAGTAAAGATCCAGTAATACCTGCATTTTGTAGTTTTACAAGAAGACCTTTGTGCCAAACCTTGTCAAAAGCTTTGCTGATGTCAAAAAAGACAGCCCTTACCTCAAGCCCTTCATCTAGAGCTTTGCAAAATGTATTGTAGAGAAGGTCAACTGACTGACAGTGGAGTGGCCGGGTAAGAAACCAGACTTCACCGGGGTAAGAAAATTTGTATCATGAAGGTGATTGTAAATATGTTTAAATAAAACTTTTCTACACAGCTGAGAAGGGATATAGGCCGATAGTTGTTTGGGAGAGAGGATTCGCCTTTCTTGAAGACAGCACACACGTTTGCATCTTTCCAGGACAGAGGAACGTTTGCTGAGTGCAGAGAATAGTTGAATAAAGACCAGAGAGGGCCAGAAAGTTGCCGAGAGTATACTGTTACTAATTCCGTCGGGACCAGAACCTTGCCTATTTGCAAGTTTCTGAGAACATCCTCAACTTCATTCTGGATAAGAGTTACAGATGATAGCTGGCGTTCAAATGGGGGGTGGGATAGAAACAGAAAAATCTTTAGTTATGAAAGGCTTCAATGTATTCCACCAGTCTTTTGAAGAGGATGTGCAGGTTTTAAGTTTGTCTACGAGATTAATGCAGTTCGTGGATTTGGCCTGCTTGATGGAACGTATGGCTGATGGAAAGAATCATTAATACAATATCACAGTTTATTTACTGGAGTAAAACGGTATGATGTTCTTAATGAAGCATGGTGATTTTCTTTTTTTAATTAAGCTACCGCTAGAGACTATTGCAGATTGTGTAGGCAAATTGCATAATCAAAGTGAAAACACGATGAATTCTATAAAAAACTGAAGAATTTTCCCAAAGCAGTAGACAAAAGTATCAACTGGAAAGTTACGATCGCCTGTCATGTAACTTTATTTATATACGTCGCATCGGTATTGAAATAAAAGCCACACAATTTACCATTACATTCAATTACATCACGTTAGGCAAATGTCATACGTGTTTATGGACCAAGATGCAGAGAAATATAAATTCAAAAACTAAAAAAGCGTGATGGTCGTAGTATAAAATAATACTTAACTTCATTTCCGTAATATTTAGAACCAAATGAACCGCAGAACATTTCATAAGAAAATAATAAAATAATAACAGAAAAACCGACTACTTAATAAATTATGCCAAATCGTCACATTTAGTGTTGCTAGTTATAACACCGTTATGTTCTGTCAACAGAAAAAAAACCCTCTTGCATATAAGTTTGAACAGGTTTTAGAAACGTTAAATTTCATTATACTTACATTATGACGTTTCATTGTCTCTACTTGCCTTTTTCCCAATTTTTCTTCTTTCTACTTGGATATTAGCTTTGAATTTAACGTTGAAAATATTGTCAAATATGAAACATCTCCTGCTTTTACATATTATTTCGAAGACCTTTTTATTGGTTATAACTCGATGTCCAACAAAATCAAATATTGTGGTTTCTAATTCTTATTATTCTCAACAGTTTATACAACTTTAAACAAATTTAATTTTCTGACAACTTTTTTTTAAAATGTAAAAGTAACGTCCATGCTCTTTATACGTATAGCTGCTGTAATAATGAACTGAAAAACTTCTTGTGAGCACTCCTTGTAAAATGCATTTGTTACATTTCAGGAATTTGTAATGGGCGATATAATAAGGAAAAACTCGAACAGTGTGGGTTTTAAGTTTCAAGTTTATTCATAACGCGTGTACTTTAAAGGAATACACAGGTTTAAATCATGACTGAAACATTGAAATATTTTTCTATCTTTATAGAAAAGACATTTCTCACTTTTTACTAACATGTTTAGTTTAAATAGATACATTGTTTCTTACTTTGACGATTTAGGAGCCTGACTTGTTATGGTTTGCTAACCCGTCCTACATATGCAAGGTTAGGATAACATAAAAATTGCTTTAAAATGTCACATTACGCTTCCCGTTTTGTTCCACATTTTTACCACGAACAAGGTTAGACATATAGAGTTTGATGGTCAAATTCTTGATTGAACAATTTGTAATGTTTTTGCCATTTAACGTACAGTCATAATGAGAACTACCACAGCCAGATTTAATTCCACAAAACGGCTTCTGCATATTCCTTTAATTTATTTAGTAAAATATATAATATATCTTTTTCCCTTCAACAAATGCATGAGTATCCCTTTAACTTAGACGTGTACAAACAAAATGCAATTCAATATGTGCATAAGCCAATAAAATAAGTTGAGATCATATCATTATCAAAACCGTCAATAAATATAAAGACACGTCTTATCCACAAATATATTTCATAATAATAATTATTTATAGATATAAGTAAACAGAAAATTTAAAGACTGGAGCGAAAATAATTCGCATAACAGGTCATTCAATACATGTGTAATATACTTCCGCTTAAGCCAGTGCTAGGGGGCGTAAGGAGTATTGCAACGTCCATTACGTACAAATTTTTACAAGTTTACAAGATTTTACCAATTTTATTGTTAGACTTTACAAATCATCCAATTTATATTCTTTAGTCAATTACATACATTGGCAAGTCTTATGATCCTTAGCTATAAATCATTGTTTAATTTGTTTTAACATCATTAAAGGTTACTCGTGGCATAGCAGCAATGTTATGTAGCCGCTGTTGATAGGATAGAAAATTATTGATATTAAAACAAAAAAAGTTTACAAACTTTTGCAAATTTGTCATATGAACTGGTATTTTTAAATAGAGCTTTCATTTTAAAGGGACTTGCCTCCAGATAAAAATAATCATTTTATTTCTTTTTTCTAATGCAGATAGCTGTTGACATAAATTTCGAAAATATTAAGCAAAAGTAATAAACTGATATCTTAGTATCTTTTTACATAAAGTACAACCAAGTTCCTTCTGACTTACACGAGTGGTTTAGTAAATGAATAGTGACCTAAACGCATGGAATCCCTTTTTTTCATTTCATTTCATTTCCATTTTCTATCAAATAACAAAGTATTTCATTTGTGAAAAATTGACATACATTTTGAGGCCTGCCGCTTCAAAGGCACTGACCTCCAGATTTTGGCTAAAATAATCGTTCTTTAAAATTGAAGTTTGGTCACATTACGAACATTAGAATATTAGATTTTGTTTCTATTAAAAATGCTAAATCAAGGAAAAAAGATGCCAGCGTCGGGAATCGAACCTTGGCCGCCGCGGCAATAAACAGCTCATCAATACCGCTATAATGCGAGTTAGAGATAGATATTGAATATTAAGGCAAGTTACCTCAAGTAAAGCGCAATACCGCTATAACGCGCGTTAAATATAGTATTGAATATTAAGACAGGTTACCTCCAGTAAAGCGTTTCAAACGTTTTTTTTTCGATTTTCATTGCAACAATTTGTGAAAGCAACTAGTTCTGACATAATAGTTCTATAATCTGTCAGTAATTCAATTTTAAAGCATTCGTAAAAAATATATCATTACTTTCCTGATACAAAATTGCTTTCTTTTTTGTTGTCGTACGATCTAGAGGCCATTGCCTTTAACATATACGGTTGCATTATTTCATTTAAAAACAGATTTATGATACCATAATGACACTTTTTGGTAATTTAACAAAAAGTGTTACAAATAGTTTTCTCACTTTTCTATTTAACTAAAAGAGGTTATCGTCTGATTTCACGTATAGTGTTAAATAAAATCTATAATAAAAACTTTTGGAAGCACAGAACGCAAACAAACAAAATAATATCAGACTCAATTTGACTGAGTTTTCATGAACGGAATGAAATAAATAACACCCCATACGCTCCTAGCACCCTTTTATAGTCAAACTTTGTGTCTAGGGCCCCGTGATAGGCAGGTTAAAAAGCCGAACAGGACTGTGCTGTTTTGGCACATCTTATAGCCTGTTTTATTGTGTCCTTTATTATGTTTGTCCTGATGCTCTGTCTTCTGCAATGTAGATATAGTCTTTAAAATCTTAAATTATGAAAAACAATTGAAAAAATAACGTTGGTTGCTTATAAATAATAATTTTAACCGAGTACTTAAGTCTTGATCTGATCATTTTAAAGTTTGTTGTTTAAGACTTCCTGAATATTCAAGTTTCATTTCCATGTAGCCGCTCTTGCAGATAGTCCTACCTATCAAGTCATTGATGAATATGTAATCTCCAATTATAACTGGTTTATTGCAGGAAGAACCAAATTGTTGTGCCAAATAGTTGTAAAGTGCATGTATATTGTATGACATCAGAAAATGTTTTAAGTCTAATAAAATAAATTCAGATCCACTATTTAAGCTGAAATTTAGATATAATGTTATTTGTACCATATCACACATCATTATATAAAAACAAAACTAAAATACTCTTCAGTATTGACATTACAGTAAAATGACTTATCACTAAGTTGTAACCATACAGTTACTTCATTGTTTCTTTTAACTTTTTGTCATACAGAGGTATAGATAAATGCAAGGAAGTATTATTATTTGTGTCGTGTTGATTGATCTCTAGTACAATATTTATGCAATGTCACCGAGCACATTCGTTTGAGGTTTTTATGCTTGCTTTTAAGGTATTAGGCCCCTAATAGTAATGTTTAAAAATGGCATTTGCTTTGTATATTCTTACATTTGACCGTGATTCTCACAGTGTTGCAAATTTTTAAAAACTTTTACCGTGCCGTTTTTTTTTATCAATTTTGTGTAATTTATGGTATTTCCTCAAGCTCAAGTAGAGACAAATTTCAAAATGATGGCCTTTATCTAAAACGTTTGCAGAGAATTCATTATACCATTGTTTTTTATGAAAGAAACATCAAACTATTGGTAAACAATTATTAAACTTAAAATAAAACTGTCAATATCATTTTTTCTAGGGTGCCTCAAGTTCACAGATTTAATGAGACAGAATTCTAACTCCTAACATTGAAAAATTAAGGCCGAATCCTGCGGGTCTGTTTTGAATTTTGCTCACTTCATTCAAAAATAACCTTGGGGCAAAAGTAAAACCTAACTACCTTTCTTCCACAACATGTAATCTAAAGAATGAAGGCAAAACAGAGAACTTTCACCGCATGTAACTTAGTATTATTAAAAGATGTCTAACTCTACTCCTTCTGTTTCAGAGGTAAATTTACTTTGAACAGCAAGAAATCGCTTATCAAATGAACTTTTTACACTTTGTACAATAAATCAATAACAAGTCTTGAAAGAAGTAAAAACTTGCTAGAAAAAAAGGAAAATAAAGAAAAAAGATTTGGTCCCAGTGGGGCTAGCACCCCCCCCCCCCCCCCCCCCCCCCCCCTGAGAATTGCAGTCAATGTAGGTTTATGGTAGGAATTGAATACTCTTCAAAAAAGAGGTACTCTATTATGGGCCTAATACCTTAAGATCATTTTACATCTTTCTGTTACCATGGCGTATATAAGTTATCCATCGCTGAGGGTTATCTTTATTTAGAATGCCCTATAACTTCGGGTCATTGTGGCGATTAATAGGCATGTTAAGTTTGACATTAACCGGCGTAGACTCCTCAAAGGTCTTTTCGCCATTGACAATGCCGTCTGGTGAACATGTTTCGGAAAAGTTTGAAAAATGTGTTTAATAATGTACACGTTTCTGTTAAGAAGATTTTTATAGATCCCACTACGTATATATACAATTGGGGAAATTGACTAACCCCTATGGCGAATCGGTGTAATTTGAACAATCTTTTTAGAGATGAAATACTAATCAAAAGATTAATTGTTAAGAATTTTAAATTGTTTTTTTTTCATTCTATTTATTTGGTTCTTGAAACTGATGCGAAAGGTCGTCATATTGGAATCATGACAAAGTAACACTATTGAGATAAAGAAAAAAATAACTCCATTGAATTACAGTCATTCGTTATTTTGTTTAACTGGAAATATTTCTATATATTAAATATCTAGACCATGATTTTTAAAACTCTGAACCTGTCCGAATTTAAAATGTATGCTTTATTAATCTTTTTAGATAATTCAATCCATTTATCACTGTGTGCAAGAATTACGATGTGTCAAGTGAACAGACATGGATTTGGGGGAAAATATGTAGTGTAAAATGAATTAACTGATACTATGTAAAAATTATAGTGTGAAACTGTAAATCGTAAATAGTATATAATGCAACTATGAATCGTAAAATATCAAAAACATATTACTAATTGGTGGAGACAAATGTTGTTCATGGCAAGTACACACGGCATATTTGAATGGAAGACTTATTCACGATAGTTAACATTCTTAATTGCAATGATGAAACCATTGTTAAGAGGTTCTGGAATATAGTCTCCTACGGCCAAAGATTAACTATTCAGATCCCATAGTTGTGCTGCTGCTACCGCTTACACCTCAGCTAACACTATCGAAAATCATAAAACTATGTTATTATAAAGATGTACAACTCTTATCTAAGTTGTTCATTTACCTCCAAATAGAAGGAAGTATGTTGACAAACTCAAAATTAAATACAATGACTGGTTATACAAATTCAACGAGTCCAAGTTCAAGAAGCAAACTCCATTCCCTATGCTTCTTAAAGTTACGATTGCAGAAAGATGACTGTGACTGCAAAGATATATACTATAGTCACAGAGATCCGCTTTACCATATTGAACAAACTATATGGGGTACGGATCTAGTTAGGTGCGGTGCGAAGATCTGTGTGCACGAACAAGTAGACATTGTGCTGTTATCCACTTTATACATCAGATAAATTCTCATGGTATCAAAAATATAATGATTTGTCTTGAGTAGAACGGTCGGACGAAAATCACAGAGCTTTCACTCTGCTGGTAAATGTACATGCATAGAGTAAATATATTATAAACTAACGTTAAAAAGAGCATTGTCACACACAGTGTCAGATTGTCTTTACGGAGATTTCCTTTACTTTAGTTTATATATTTTGGGTTTTAGATCAAGTTAGGCTATTACGCAGCGCAAACATCTGATTGTGCAAAATGCGAAACAGTGTTAATTGCGACATAAGAACATGCCTGCTGGGAGCTTTCTGTTATGATTTTATAACAAATGGGAGAGGGTGCCAGACTGCAGCCAAAGAAGTCCACATTATCATTGTACATGGTTAGTATATGCAGTGAGATCGCCGATGGTTCCAAAAAGCGAGAATAGTCACTGGTGAGCAGTAAGCATGCATTGATACTGCGTAAAACAAGAGAAAAGGACGATATGAACACGATCTACTTTAGGCACATTTTTACAGTTATCTAAAAAGACCTGGTACCAACTGTTTGCCAAAGACATTTTCCTCTTATTAATATGAAATAAATGGCTATGGAATCTAGCCATGCCGGTATGCCAGTAGTCAGTGAGAGGACGGGTGCGCACAAAAAGCGGGAAGAGCCGCTTATCCGCCACAGTTATGTAATAAATGCATTATTGCGATGAAGTGAAAAACATGACGTAAACGATGGACTGCTGCGGGTTAATTCTTATATATATCTACACGTGCGCGTTACAAAATTTTAGCCACGTATATCTTCTTTCCTTTGATACCACACTCAGTTTTCATACAGATTGACCCTATACGGGTTGTCTAGAGGTACGGTTACCTGACCACTAGCCACTGCCAAAAAAAAAAATAGCAAATAGGAGAAAAGGTAATAACAAATCTAAATCGTTAAAGTGATTAGAATATTAAGAAATATAGATTAACAATAAAAAATGGCACGGTTAAACGAAGTCCAATTCGTGAAGTAATTATCTCTTTCATTTCATTTCAGTTTGATATAACGACCCTGTGGTCGTACCGTCAGGGGAGGTAACTATAGTCACAGATTGGGACTAGGTTAAATCAGCATAAAGGTAAGAGCAACAATGACAAAAATCAAATACAATACATATTAATTTTATGTTGTATAAGAGCATAAGACAAGCAATAATGAAAAGTAAGGCAGACTATAAGTATAGTCTCAATCCGTGACTAGGTTCCTACCCTATCTTTGTTTGTCCGTCCAGTATACCTACCCTATCGGTCCGTCCATAGAGTGCGTAATATCGGACTGAAATAAAACTCAATTGACAATTACGTCACGAGTTGGACTAACTATAATACAATATAAAAACTGTGGAAAAGGTGCTATTCTTGGCGGATAATTGTTTTATGTAAAAGAACAGATTTAAGCGCTGTGGTGTAAGTTTTAAGAATAAAAGCAACCAAGGTCAGGAACGCTGGTCTGATTAGCACCTTTAATTACCTTTATAGGAAATGAAAGAAAAGCACATAAAAGTTTAAATACACAAGCATCAAACCCAAAGCTAAAAGCTAAAAATATAAGCATCGCTTTTAAAGTAGACAGAACACCTGGCTTTTACTTCCGTTTGCATGTCTAATCTGCAAAACTAGTTGACAACAGATATAAGTGTTTCTATGACAAATAGGTAAAAGTCCAAAGGGCACCTGAATGTCTGACAGGGAAGAACGGTGCAGCAATAAGCAGCTAAAACAACATGTGTCATAATTTTAGCAACAAAAACAGAAGGCAAAAAGAAAAAAAAATACAGAGGGGCAAAACAGAATAAAGCAGGAAAGATCGAATAATTTCAAGGGCAACCCTAGGTTTTACCTTTTACCTGGGAGATTTCACAACATTAACTGCACTTGCATATTTTTGACTTTTTGGTCAAGTCCAGGTGCAGATCAGCCTGACGAATGCTTTGTATTCGTTTACAGTCTTCATGTCATTCGGCAAGCTGTTCCACACCCGAACTGACTAAACACGAAACGTTTCTCCATACCAGGTTGGTTTCTCCTGTGGTATTTCTGGGATATTACTGTACCTGGAATTATACAAATTTTTGTTTTGAGAAACCATACTATGTAGATACTCTGGGGAAAGGCCATGGTCGTATTTATAAGTTCCAATGGCAATAGTTCTGAGTCTTCTGATGTGTCATTGAAATCAATTTTTAAAGCTCTGTACTGTAGTTTTTCTAGTTTTTTTTTCAGTGTTTGACTTGCTGCAGAAGTGCAAAATAACAGTCAGCCGAATGATATTAGGATCATGGATAACTGCAGGTATGTTTTCAGACTGACCCTCATGTGTCTATGGTTTCTGCTTTAGTTGATTTCTCCCGCTATCCCTGTGTTTCTATTTAGTTCTTATTGTGTTTTGCTTGTTTTGTCGTCGCAACACATGTACGGTACTTTTAAATTATTATTATCATTATTATTATTATACCACATTTATATAGCACTCTTTTCATACAAAATATGTGCGTTCAAAAGTGCTTTACAAAGACATTAAAGAACACATACATACATATATTTATATATATATATGTAACTACACTGGTAAAAGATTAAAAGGAATAGTAATTAAAACAAGATCATCCTTAAATTTTGCTCAACGTTAAATCACATTACATACACTATGAAAGGAGAGCGACCCCTTTCTCAACACGAAACAAACCTGTTATTAATTTGTTATTATGTTTGTTTGTTTGTTTTAGGGTTAACGCCATTTTTTTAACAATATTTCAGATTTTGTTATTTTATATAACATATGTGAAAGAGGTGTGTTTTCAGAATGTTTTAAATGTGGACAGTGAGCTTGAATCTCTGATGCTTGCTGGAAGGGCATTCCAAAGCGTTGGAGCTGCATGCTTGAAACTTATGTCACCATACTTTACTGTTCGACTCCTCGGAACAACCAAAGACACTGGGCCATTTTCCGACCTAAAGTCTCTACGAGGCATGTACACGTCCAGAATATCGACAGTGGACTTGGGAGATTCATTGTGCATGGCTTTGTATGTAAGTGTCAAGATTTTGAACTAAATTCGGTGCTGAAATGGAAGCCTATGCAACTCCTTCAAGACTGGTGTGATTTGATTGTATCGCGGGGTCTTGGTTATGATGTGGGCCGCTGTGTTTTGTACACATTGAAGTTTTTGCAGTGTGTCTTTGGAAATTCCATACAGCAGCAAGTTACAGTAGTCTACTTTCGATGTAACCAGAGAGTTTACAAGAGACTTGGTGGCATCAGCTGTATACTGCCTAATGTGGCCTAGCAGGAGAGCCGGTGGTCTAGTGGTAACACACTTGACTGTCAATCCAGAGGTCCGGCGTTCGAATTCCGGTCCAGGCACTGGAAATTTCTGAGATACTCTTGAGTGTTTCCCACCTAACCAAGAGGCCTGTACTTATTATTCACAGGAAAGACGGCTTCGCGTGTATCGGTGCTATACACCGGGCACGTTAAAGAACCAGACTGTCTATCCGCAAAGAGCTAAGCTAAGTTAGCCGGACAGGCCTGTATCTAAAAGGATTTCTCTCTATCTGTTCTGGGGGCTTTATCTCACTCTGTCCCTCTGGTCAGATCGCTCTGTGTCTGTACTAGTAGAGGATGAGTTTCGCGCCCTGTGTGGCTGCGTTTGCTATATGTAACGCGCCTTTGAACGTGTTTATCATGAAAAGGGCGCAATATAAATTATGATATAATAATAATAATAATAATAATAATTTGCCGAAGTTGTGCATAACTAGCTCTACATAGAGAGTTAACATGCTGTGTCATGTCCATGTTTGAATCCATTCTAGCACCGAGATTCTTCACACAAATTGATGATGTAATCCGAGAGGGTCCTACTTTCACGCAGATATCTTCGGGTATTTTTGTGTGATTTGTGTGAAACAAAATAACCTCAGTTTTGTCAGTATTGAGCTTCAACATGTTCTGATGCATCTGAGAGACTATGTCTTTGAGACAGATCTCAATTCGAGATAGGGCTTCATGTTGGTAGGAAACATTTTTGGCATAAACGACAAGTATAGTTGTGAGTCATCAGCATAAAAGGGATGATTCAGTCCATGGCTTCTGCTGATTGAACCGACGGGTTTTGTGTACATGATATAGTTTTTCTTATTTATATTCTTGTGTGTGATCCTTATTTTTTGTGTTTCTGTTTTGGTTTTTCGTTGCCTGTTGTCTGTTAGTAATAATTATGTATTCTTGTTTTCTTAGTGTCGGATACGTTTTAAGTTGCTTAAATGTGCTTTAACATGTATGTGGTTTCTTCTTATTTTCTTAGTGTCAGCTATGTTTTATGTTGCTTTAAAATTCTAATGTGCTTTAACATATATGTGATTTCGTACAGCTGTTTTTACTGATGTTGAGCTAATTTACTTGTGTTCGTCAGACAATAGCTTTAAGCTAATGTTATTTGTTATACTTATCCAACGTTAAATATTTTTTCTTGTATCTTGTATCTAGATGAGGGGGCAGATATATACAAATACTCAAGGCATTCGAGTGGTTTGTCGCCAGATTTATCACGGTTCAGAGCTCAGATGCACAGGAACGGAACCCACCCCCGCTAGGTTGATTCATTGTTTAACTGGCAATCAAATCCAGCCATGTTAGAATTGAAGTTAGATCTTATAAAGGATTTTAAGATAACTTATCTTATATTAACCTTCAGAAATGTACTCAGTCTCTGTAGGACGTTTAATTGTTTTGCAGCCTTCTTACAAATATTACGGTTTGATATTTGCAAGTCAAACTTAGATAGTCAAATTTCCACTCCTAAGAGTTTGACATTTATTGCTATCGCACTCAGTATTGTGTTCTGGTCAATTCTAAATGATCTGATTTCCTTGAAAGATTTATTTACTACTGTAATGGTTTGTCAGGGTTTGCTTTGAATCACTTCATGAGAATGGCGCTTTAGTATTGTAGTGTGTTTTGTAGTCTCTGTGTTTTTATCTGCAGAGGACGGGGTATTATCGTCTGCATAGTTACACAGGGTTGATTTGTGTACAAAGTTAAAGATGCCATTCATGAATATGTTAAATATAAGGTTACCTAGGATTTAACCTTGAGAAACACCTTAAAAATACATGACCGTTGCTTATTGCGTCGCTGAGTTTAACCGTTTGTTTTTTGTTTGACAAGTTACTATGCCTGAGATTGCAAGCACGTTCGGAAAGACCTTATATGTTAGCTTCATGATAATAATGTCATGTGGGAGACAATCAAAGGCTGATAGGTCCAGTAGTATGGCTTTTGTCAAGTGCAGTTCTACAGTTTTCAATGAGGCATAGTAGGGTAGATTGTAACCATTTAAAAGTAGGTACAAGTGGAAGATATTATCAAAATGGGAATTTAACTGGCCGCATATTGCTTTTTCATATATTTTTGACATGGTTTAGAAAATGCTGACTGGTCTGTATTTTTTTGCGATAAATGGATCATTCTTTTAATATAGGTGTTATCAGGGATTATTAAGACTTTCCTGGTATGGATCTTTTTCGATGAATTGATTTGCCATGGCAGTGATTGGGGAACGTAAGGTTCTTGTTTCCTGCTTTTATCATCTTTTTGTATCATGTATCTTGTAGATTAGGCGCTGCATATTTGGTGGGAAACCCAAATATTTTACGGTAATTAATGTTTGTCCTTATATTAATTGTTCTTTCCGATATTATCAGTAAGCTTGGTCTCTTGCGCCCTTGCCCGGCGTCGCATTAATGAAACTTATGAATAAAGGCATATCGTTCAAAACATACCTTAATTAAATTAAAATCTTTCTTTTTCAATTATGTCATTGTAGGACCAGTTGGTGTTATTGATGTTCAAAAGTTAAAAGATCATTTTATCTTCACATGAAATGTAAATGAAGCAGACCTGGCACAAGGTATCCCCAATAGGCTGCGAAATAACGTATACTCATTACAATTACCCCAAAAATGCACCAGATGCTACCTTTTCAAATCTATATCAAGGAAAGATCCCCTGACCCCACTTACTGGAGGGGATACTCCATCCCGTAGATATACCCAGAGGTGGAACAGCATTGGGGCTTCCCTAACAAAATGATTTCTTACATGTCTCGGTCTCTTCCTGTGTTTTGGTTGCTCAAAAGTTAGACCAAAATATGCTCTAGATACTACTATTTCATACGTATATTTCAAAAATGTCCATGGAAAGACCGTCTATCACTCCATACAGGAGGGGGATACACCTTCACGTATCTAGCCCTATTCAGTGCTATGCGCATTGTTGATTACGCCTTCTACCTCCGCATTTTTGTGCCCAGAATGAAAACCTCTGGATCTGGGCACTATGGAACTCAATGGCACTCAAGTGGCTTGCGCCCGCAATCAGCCAGGCATACGTTATTTCTATGCAATGAAAAGCTGAAGGCATACACATGAAAAGTTTCTGCTCACTTTGCTCATACATCATTCATAAGTATCATAAATATTTAACACATACACTATACCATAACTATTTTCATAATTCATGTGCATATTGGAAAGTTTCGAAGGCACATGCTCCTTTTTAGCATTAAGGCAAAATTTTATGGCATAACACATGTTCTTCTCGCTTCCCTTGAACGTCTTCTTTCGTTATAATTAATATCACAGTTTCCATTTTTATATGAACTTTAAAACATAGAAAATACATACAACTTCGCTCGCAAACCAAAATTACATTACAACCACCTTTGATAATAATCGAGGCACCAAACAAAATCGTTCTGCTCACATAACATAACAATTATTCGCGGGGGTGGGGGAAGGGTTTATTCCTATGCAAATGAAAGCTAAAAGCATTAGATTTCAGCTGGCTTCAATCGCACGTATTCATTCAGTACTATTATACTATAGGGAATGAACAGGAACAGAGCAAATCAGTTTAATGTCTCCTTATACATGTTATATATCAAACAAAAATAAAATTTAAAAGTACTCGAAGTTCACGCCCTACTCAGTCCAAATACTGGATCTGCCCGATGCTCGATGGTTTTAACAACATTTAGCCCGCGTAACGTTTGCGTAACCTCAAGACATCAGCCCGTCTTGATGGTGTGGGCGCAACATCACGACTTGACAGTGTTCATGCATAATGATTATTTTTCTAGTTTTCTTTCAAAAGACATAATGAGCATTTCAATTATTAGGAAAACAGTCTTGCATGGTGGCCTCCGTGGCCGAGTGGTTAAGGACGCTGACTTCAAATCACTTGCCCCTCACCGATGTGAGTTCGAGCCTCACTCGAGGCATTGAATTCTCCATGTGAGGAAGCCATCAAGCGGGTTTACGGAAGGTCTGTGGTTCTACCCAGGCACCTTTTTCAAGATTAAATAATGCACGGAGGGGCATCTGGGGTCTTCCTCCACCATCAAAGCTGAAAGATTGTCATATGACTGTTAGAATGACATATACTGCCTTTTCGTTTGTTTTGCTTTCAGGAAAAATAGCATTGTAGACGATGTGACATAATAACCGTTTAACATTCTTGCAGATCATTTTTACCGGTAACATAACACTTAATATGTTAAATGAAATGTGTGAACAAATGATATTTCCATACATTCTTTGTCAACCGCCACCGGAAATATTTAAAATTTCAACCCTATGCTACACGCTGCCGAAACTAGCACCGATCGTAGTTTTCCGATTTTTTATAACCATCCAATGTATAATACATAAAATCCTTTAGAAAATATTCAGTGCAGTTTTCAGCCAATCCTTTGCGGGTGGGGTGGGGGGGGGGGGGGGGGGGGGGGGGGGGGGGGGGGGGGGGGGGGGGGGGGGCTTATTTTGGGATGTGATTATTCCTATTGGCTTTTTGTTATTGTTTTAAAGAGCCAATCTCTCATTTATTTGCGACATATCTTCTTTTAAGGGACATCTGAACATAATCATACACGTTTCACGCAATAACGCATACGTCATAAGCTTTTCAAAGGATTTATTAACGAATAAAGTCAACAAAACAACATACAACAACGAATTACTACTATACTTCTATAAACTAAATACAGGATATCTTTAAAAGTTTTGGATATTTATATTGGTAGAATGAACGTGATTGACATTTAAACATACTTAGTGAATAGTTTGTGGTCTCCGTGGCCAAGTTGTTAAGGTCGCTGACTTTGAATCATTTGCCTTTCACCGATGTGGATTCGAAACCTCACCGAAGTTGTAGAATTTTCCGTATGGGGAAGGAATCCAGCTGCCGTACAGAAGGTCTGTGATTCTACCAAGGTGTCCGCCTATACCTAAATTGTCTCGGTGTTACTCTAAACCGACCAAAACAAAAAATAATGAGCGATCGTTTGTTTCGTCAAATTTCAGAACAATAAGTAGTTATTTATGGAAAGGATTCATCAGGCGCTTGTTAGAATATGCAGGGACTAACTATTCTAACTCGTACTCGTACACACATTCAAATTTGAAGTGTATATTCATTTAAAGATGTTCAACAGTATAGTATATTGTTATAAAAATATTGAATGGAAACACATACACTACACAATCATTATTTTCATATTTCAGAATTAAGCATATTTAAGAAAATATATAATACTAAATTGATGAAAAATATCTAATGCTAAATTTGAAGCATATCAAAACAGAAATAATGATGATAACGAAACACATCTAGACATATTGAATGAGTCATTGATTTATAGCATTGTTCTTTTAAGGGTAACAATAACTTCATAATTTTTCATGTAAACATAAAATTAACATGTTTATGTGTATCAACAGTACTATGCATTAGTTTTGAAATAATAAACACTTAATACATGTATAGCTTAACACAGTATAAATGTGCATAACCTCTAGACATTAATGTTACTGTATGTCATCTAATTATTAATGTAGCTCTACATACGCGATTAATATGTGTAGATACATTTGATGACGACTTTCTACATTTAAGGTAAATATCAAAAGATAATGTATCTTAGTGTAAGATGGGCATTTGATGTCTTTAATACAACAAATAACTTCATTGGTTCGCAACAGCAATATTCTTTAGCGATATCTTTTACGTCAACATGTGCTATCAACAGTATTCTTTTTCTAAACTCCAGTTTGTATTGCAAGCTCAATGACATTTTTTTTCTTTTTTCTTCCTGGCTGTCTGAAACGAAAAATTGATAACGTCAGAAAAAAATAAAAATAAAATATTTATCTGTATTAATGAATTTGATGTGCAATTGACTTCAGTGTGGCTGTACGTTAACCAAACATTTTAAAGATTGTAAAGATCCATTCGAACAATTGTAAAGTTTGAATGATTCTTATGTATTAATCTCTTTACTGACATTGTCATAAGACATTTCCACATGAGGTCCATGGCACTTGCAGCAATTTCTATAGCTATACGTTCAAAATGTACCATCACACAATGCTGTAATTACTACACTTAAAAACACGACCAAATTGTACAATCAAATGAGCATTACGCAACTTCCGTTTTTCTTGTTCATTCTGAAAAAAATGCATAGAGCCGAAACGTGGATAAAATAATCTGTACAATTATGATTAATTTCGTGTAGAGGTTGGTCGTTTCAGAATCTTAGTAATCTGAAGATAATTCTACCACAAAGCTTATCAAAAGCTGACTTTTATCGACATATTATTTTCAACCCTCGTAAGGTTCTGACAAGTAATTTGGAAAGATATATATATATAGATGTTTTACAGTGCTTTTGTTTTTCAGCTCTTTTACAGTTGGACGCTACATTATCCTCTCTGAGTGTATCTGACGGGACAGTTGGTATAACTCCATGACAAGCAGTTCTTACGGCTTTAGCTAATTTGAAATTGTCTTATGGCCTTATTGTTTTTAAGATAAAAAGACATTAAAGTTTTAAAAATGATTTCTAAGCCCCTCTAATAAACAAAACTGATTTTACAAATGTGATATTTATGAAAGTTTTGTTTATATCAATAAGTTTTAATATTTGATTTAAAGCCTCAAAGAATGACAACTCTTGCCTCATGAAGTACTTATAAGCAGTGGTATCTATAAGGTTACTTCCCTTTCAATTACACAATTAAGTGGAAAATGAAAAGGGTTTTAGACACAATATTATAATTTTTTTTACAAAAAGAGAATTAGGATATCTTCATATATGTTTGATTTAACCGTAAAGGACTGCTTCAGATGTTTTTAAGCTTATTCATGGTAAAATCTTAACGTTTAACAAGCCGATAATAAAATGAAATATCACTGAGTATATTATAGTGAAGATACTACAGTTTTACTTGTATCGTAATACCTGACAGGTAGGATTAATAATCGTGCAGTTATATTGATCTGTATTTCCTTTGCCTAATTTTAGCAGGACATAAATGATGTTTTTCTTGTTGCATTGTTTTCTGCAAAGGTACTACATTCATGCGTATATGTTTCTTCAGTGTTCCGAGCTATCACGTATGCAAGGGATTTACTCAACCCAGTAACTTTTAAACAAAGTGGGTGAGGTTGAAGGGATAAGAGTATGGGTTTGTGTAGAACAAATACATTTTATTTTAACATTTGTAACTATTCTTAACTTTACCACTGCATGTTCCAAGGTTTTGGCCCAGTGTGATCCTTAGCATGTTTGATTTGTACTCGTTGTTTATATGCCTTCTGTTTCATGCGCATGTGTCTGTTAGCTACATATGAATCATACACTGTTTAAGGATTTTGTTTTGTGGAGGCTGCATTCTTTGGACGTGGCTATTCTTGTTAGCTCTTTGTCCTTTTTTTTTCAAATGACATATCCATCAAAATCAAATTTCAATGACTATTTGATACTAATATTATTAGTTCTTTTTTTCAATTATATTTGAAATGTGTATATATAAGATGTTATTAACATACCTGTGCGTCTCCTTGATATCATCAGGCAACAATTGTAGCTTTTCTGATGATTGCCTGTTGCATTCACTTGTATTTCTGGCTTAACATTTCTTATTCAGAAAATTAAAAAAAAAATAATAAAAAGTAAAAATAGTTAGCAAAAAATGGTAAATATGTACGTTACATAAAAAATAAATGAGCCATGTCATGAGAAAACCAACATTGTGGCTTTGCGACCAGCATGCATCCAGACCAGCCTGGGCATCCGCGCAGTCTGGTCAGGATCCATGCTGTTCGCCAACAGTTTCTCTAATTCCAATAGGCTTTGAAAGCAAACAGCATGGATCCTGACCAGACTGCGCGGATGCGCAAGCTGGTCTGGATCTATGCTGGACGCAAACGCACTATGTTGGTTTTCTCATGGCATGGCTCAAATGTTGCTCTCTGATGTTTATACGGGAATTACATGGAAACACACTTGCCTAAAATAAAGATCGAGAATAGCCTCTCCTAATATGCATATTCCTTGTGGAACATAATACATGGAAAACCTATAGGGTACATTTATGTTGTATGTTGGAAATATAAAACAAAAACTATTTCAGTCTTAAAACGTAATCTGGTTCTGGTCGTTTACTAATAGAACTGTGTAGCAGTTAAGGGGCAAATATTCCAGACTAAACGAGGCGGTTTAAATGTGAGATATAATATCTGTAGCCGAACATTAGCCACGGCAACAAAATAGGAAATATTTCAGTTTCAGTGTATGTAATTGAACATGTGCGTGAACGTAATTGTACACGAGCGTGTATATTTGTACTAATTCCCAAACCCAAGCCTCAAGTAAAATGATAATCTTCTGCTTTAATCAAGCTGCTATGTACAAAATTCAAATTTTTGGGAAAAAATTTAAGAAAATTCTATATCAATGCAGAACATAAAAATTCACATGCACGCACGCACACACGCATACACACACACATATATAAACATAAATTCTCTTACTTTAATTTGATCTCTAATTCTCTTTAGATACGATGTCAGGGTTTTTGAGAAAAAACTGACGACGTTCTTTTTGCGGAACAGAATATATTTCTCATCTCTTGTCTAAACTGTGATCCACTTAGTACATATAGTACAAAGTTTACTGCGTTATTTGTGTGATAAAATAGAACTGACATTGACCAAAATAACAAAATGGCAGCATCGTGATGGGTATATCCATGTTCCCATTGTCTACCATTATATAAAAGGTAGAAGACCCCTACTGGTATTAAACTAAGCAAATGCAGCAAAAATATTTAACAAGAAATGTTTTGCCAGGTATACACCAAAATGTTTACAACTGTCCTTTCAACTGAAAAGTAAAAATCAAATTTACACACAGTTACAATCATTGGATAATAACTTTTAAAATAAACTGTTATAATCCTTTACAATAAGTAATTTCAGTTTAACTCTATAATACCAAAATTATGTCAATAACTTTACAATAATTTCGGGAAAAGATTGAAACAAATTCAAAAAGTCACCATCATAGATTTTTAAGCGACGCCAGGAGTGATACAAGTGTTGACATGGCAAAAACAAGTAATTGTAAGATCAACCATTCTACATACTAGGCTATGTACATCCATGAACATATAAAAGATAGCACAGTTAACACATATATGTATATGATTTCGATAGCGATGCCAAAATAATATTGAAGAAAAAAGAACACCCACACACACCCACGCACGCACGCACACACACACACAAAATCAGATCATCACTCAGTTTCCCTAATCATGCACTATAAAAAGGTCGTGCGTCCTTTTTCAAATGTAAACTAACTAAATGATATATGACAGATTAAAATATGAATTTTAAAGGCACACCTTATAGTTACCATACACATAGCGTCTTGCCTGTTTAGCAGTAGCTTGTTTTCGCTTAGGAAGGTCGATTCATCTGTTTAAAGAGATGGAAAACCCATAGTGATAATGTTCTACATGGATCGGAAATACCAAAAAATATAACTATACTGAGGTTAAGTACGAGGAGACGTCACTCGGCCCTTAAAGGCTGATGTTGTGAAAGTTAATTAAAACAAATCGTTGAGAAAATATATGGAAGCATACAACCAGATTATTTGATGTCAAATATGATGATGCATGCCTTTGTGAAAAATATAAATATTGATCTGATACCCTGCACGACAAAATAAAATTTACTCCATATATTGTCCTTTTCATATTTTGATCGAAGGGAGTTGTTGTTTTATATGAGCCGCACCATGAGAAAACCAACATAGTGCGTTTGCGACCAGCATGGATCGAGAACCTGCGCATCCGCGCAATCTCGTCAGGATCCATGCAGTTCACTTTCAAAGCCTATTGCAATTAGAGAAACCGTCAGCGAACAGCGTGGATCCTGACTAGACTGCGCGGATGCGTAGGCTGGTCTGGAACCATGCTGGTCGCAAACGCACTATGTTGGTTTTCTCATTTTTTTGCTCAATTATATATTTTACGAGCGGATCATCTCCCTTGAATATTGGTATCACAAATGTTTATATTGTTGATACTTGACTCAAAAGTGGTTAAAGTACCGTTACTCAGGAAAATTATAAGAAAAACTAGGTACTTGAAAAAGCAGCTATTAGATGTGTCTTTTAGCTATCGATATTTAGACAAATAGTTGCCCATGAAACTATGTGCCTAATCCATTTAATTACCTAATGTAGATGTTGCATTGTTTACTTGTCATTTACCAATATATATACATATATTTATATATATATATATATATATATATATATATATATATAGGTTTATGTAAGACAAAAATTACTCACATGCATAAACAGTTGATAGACAGCAATCGTGATTCCCTGTAAATCATCTCTTATGTTGTGAATGAAGATGTTGCATTGTTTACTTGTGTTTGTTCCCTGATGTCTTCTGGAATATTCTTAGAGCAGTCGAACATTTGAGCAACAGCAGCGTGTCTATCGAATACTTTAGAAAGATATATATAAAACATAACGTTAATAGATTGCAAACACATGAGGATTTAGTCAATGATCAAACTGTTGATAAAGAACTGCTTTGAAACATTTATCACTGGCAAATAGTTTAATTGAATATTTACATATAAAGAGAAACAATCATGTTAATAACTTTAGGCAACAGTGCACTTAATAATAGAGATGTTTCATGCAATCCTGATATTACTTCCCTTTATTACAATTAAGCATAGTAAACAACTTTTGGTATAGTTTAACAATTGTAAAGTACCTCTGTAAGTTGTAAACTGTAACTTAGTATACAACTTCAATGAAAGAGAAAGAAAATTCAAATAAAAGTGCTACACATATTCTATATGAAGATGCCGCTATATGCTACCAACATCTGTCCAGAATTTTACACATAATGTATATCGGCATGGTTGAACTTATATTATAATATACAGCTTTGAAACGTGCTATGCAGATCATGTGCTTTGATATTCAAGAATTTACGAAGCAAAAGTTCTGATTTTATATGTTAGCCTGTACAAAACTTCAACGAACATTTCCTACATTCTAATATTATTTTGTTGGCATTTACTTCCGTTTATTCAAATTGAAATGCAACATGTTGATACTAATACCAAGGGCATAACGTTAACTTTACAATGGCATCTTCATCATCATGCTTGCTTGATTGTATAGGTCTCAGTGGCTTAAGGTCTCGTTTCAAGAGCCTACCCAGTTAGATTTATTCGAATTACTTTACATACGTTATTATTTGAAAGGAAACTTAGCTAGCCTTATTGATAGTCAACAATAAAGGAAATTGATTAAATTTTATATCATTTATTAGTACAATGATACTATGAATTGGATGTTCAAGTAAAATGTTTACAGAAATACGATTTGTGCTTTTGACTTTCATCTTTTACTAGTTATTTCTAATAGTATACCATCATGACCATCGATAAATATTTCTAGTAAAATCAAACAAATCTTCATGTCATAAAATTACATTTGAATGAACTTGCTAAAAGTTCAAAACATGTTAAAGTAACTATTTTCACGAAATTAAATCGACAGCGCCCCGTATACTAGAATTCTTTATATTCCCTGAAGGGCGGGTATGCAGTTGTTGCTGTGTCCGCCCTTCCGTCCGTTCGCCATACTTTTGTCGGGGTATAACTTGGCATTTGATTGAAACTCTACCTAACCTAGTTTTTGAATTATCTCCCTTTATTATACAAAATAAGGCTTGTCCGGAGCATTACTTGAAAAGTATTAACGATATTTCATTAAAACTTCTAAAAATGATAATGGTCATAATGAAAGAAAGTGCAGTGTCAAAGAACCATTATTCTATCTTAGGGCTTGATAGTTAAGTTTGTTTCTATAAATCTGATTCCCAGACTCAACAGTTACCATGTACCGTACATTTTGTTTAGTAATACGTGCAACAGTAGACTTTACAAGATACTTCTATGCATTATTATTCTTGCATTATCTGATTGTTAAGATAAAATCCAGTAGAATGATTGCTTTATGCTTGGACTGGTTGCAAAATATCATATATACATGTCTCATTTTTAACACCATATTTCATCTGAGATACATTTTTCTGCAATGTATGTATAATTATAAAAGTGTGATATTATTATTTATAGTCTGCCAATATCTCAGGAAAATGTGACTTATGATGGCATTTTTTGTTAATGCTCAGATATTATTATAAAAGTGTTCCTTAGGATCAAACATTAAATTTAAAAGGGGCTGTCGCCTTGTGGGGTTCCTCATTACAGTATAATGGGGTCAAAGGTCAAATGGGTGCATTTACAAATAAACTATACCGTTGTTCACTCGTTTTATTTTCATATAAACATCTAAATTGGTTTAAATATTGTTTTTCAACGCCATTTTGTATTTTATAAATAAAACTGATGATAATTTTAAAAATATATATACATGTATATGTTATATAGAATAATATATATCTAGGAAAAGTGGCATACGATGCCAAAGTGTGTTATACTTGACATGTTTGCCAATTTATATATGTGGATCAACTGCAAAAATATTTCTGGTACTGTCGTTTCCAAGGTTATTTTAATGTAATTTCAAGGTCACAGACATGTCAAAGTTAAATATGAACTTTTGAAAATGACTTCTAAGGTATCAAAACAAAGCAAAATAGTGCATTTATTAATAATAATCTCAACAACTTTTCTATCTCCACACCTGTTTTTTTTTCTTTTATCGCCAAATTGTGACAGATTTGAATGATGTTCTACACAATGTTTAATGATTATTTTATTTAAAAAAAACCATAAAAACGATCATAGCCAGAATTATATTCATTTAACCGTAAGGGTAACAATAAGGTAACCTTTGAATTAAAAGTCACATAATTAGTAAATTCGTCACAGCAGAAATTCAAAGTATCATATTCTGAATGTTCAGCTATATTTGGATGAAATAAAACATCCGTCAATATTTTCAGTATGAACATGTAAAATTTTATATCAGGTTTGTGATGTCAATTATGACACCAATTAAAGACAAAATTGTTTAATACTGCAGATTGGAGTACTTTCCACATAGAAACCAACACCAAGTTGCATCCATTCTGTGACGTTTTATTTTTAGGTTACCTTATTTGAACTGTCATATGGCTCAATGAATGTAATTGAACTGTCATATGGCTCAATGAATGTACGCAGGGTTGATATCGCTGTTATGTTTATTTAACTGAACTATTCATTAAACAATGTGTCTAATTTTCATTCAAATCTGTCAAAATTTGGCAAAGATAAAAACAAGAGTCAGGTAGCAATAAAATTTGAATTTAATCTTTGAACTGACCATCAAAAGATTACTTACATATTGTACACCTTTTGATAAATGTGTGCGAAAGGGAAAATATGGTTGGTTTTGAGGAGGAAGACTACAACGAAAATGAATTACATATAAATATATAAAAATTCTCACATAAACAGTTAAAATCACTTTACTGTCATGAAAGCAAAACCAAGTATTTTAGCTAAATAAGGAGAGCGCAGATCTAAGGATCGCGGGGTCGTAAGTTTGATCCCCAAAAGAGGTGTATGTTCTCCATGATAATTTGATAATAGACATTGTAAGGAGTAATTTCGTCCTCCATTTCTGAATCGTATTGAAAAGTTGGCAGTTACTTGCGGGGAAAAGGCTAATACTTGTAGAGACTCCAGAAACACTGATTAGGTTAATTGACCGCCGTTACATGACTGAGATACTGTTGAAAGTAACATTTACATATATGGAATGCTTCTCCAGCTCCTAAAGCAATCACTTCAATACTGGTGATAATTCATTATATGATATATATTTATGTTAATTTGTCCACGAGGTGATTGTTAAATGGGACCATTTTGGGGAATAACTGAAACATAGGTCACAATATAGGTGTACACAGAACATGCACGGTAATAAACAAAACAGAACAGGTCTGTGGGAATTCAACTAGTTACTCTATACTTCATGTCTTTGATTTGCTGTAATTTATTTCCTTTTTTACTAACGGTCAGACATTTATCATCATATTTTGTGTATTTGTAATTTAATAAAGTAGAACATTTCAAGAACTATTGACGAAGCTCTTAATGCGATATTTGCGTTATTTTGTTCTGAAAATTCAGCACGCTATTTCTTTTTCGAATCTTATAATTTTTGGCTTTGCTTCCACACTCTCACTTCCTGTTCGAAACAACAGTTGAAAACGAATCAGATCATAACAATTAACACTTCTGACACTTGGTTTCAGACAGGATGTCTTTGATTACATTGTGAAAATAAAGCTAGTATCTTGACACTGAAACATTAGTCATTCATTTGTTTTACAAATTAAAATGTAAAAATAAAGATATAAAACATCAGAAAGGTTGCTTTAAAGGATCATAATAGCAAAATTTAGGCAGATTCAGTGAAATATTGAAAATATACCTTTCGATATCTTCATGATTACTGACAGATGATGGTTCAGCTAATCAAAATGATGAATTATGGCGGTTCGATAGAAACTTAGAGATATACAATGTGTAAAAATAACTTTCTTCATGATGAGAAGTCTGAACATGAAGTAGAGATTTGAAATTCAAAACGATGAATTTATAATAAATAAATACTGTCGATTGAATATGTCAGGCTAAGACGTCTGTAGCTTGTACTCACATTTGTTTCATTTAAATATAGATTCCTTTGTGATACATTGATAAGTTGCTCTACCCGGTTCTATCACCAACCAAATACTCGGAAATCTAAAGGCGTTGTAACAGGCAAACAAACATGCTTACCCCTATATTCACAGTCATAAAGATAATACTAATAATATTAGATATACTTTCAAATTCACTGACAATCATTAAGCCTTTTTGAGTATGACATTAATAGAACCAACATAAACAAACACTGGTAGTTACAAAATTGTAGATATTGAAAGCACTTGAAGTGCGGTTACCAGTCTTTATTATAGTCTAATGTTAATGTGCAAAGAAATATTTTTTAGCTCAAAAATATGTTGAGTACCATTTTCATGCTCATGAAATGAAAATAAAAACAACAAAACATTTGCGGTTATCTAATATCTATATTCAAACTTTGCTATCGCTTACTTTTTGTACATAGATGGTATTTCTAAACGCCCAAGCATTCCTGAAATTACTACAGCACATGCGTAAACCACTGGAATAGATTTTTAATTGACAGCATAGTCCATTTTAGGTAATGCTTGAGAGAATTTGCACATTTCATACTATCATACAGACTTAATCAAACCGAGTTTACTATTTTACTTCCTTCAGTTCTATGCTTCCGAAAGAATCTTTAGATCTGTCAATAGTTATTACAGTCAAACTATGTTCGCTAGTGCTCGACGAGACAAGCAAAATGTATTCGAGATATCAATAGTACAAGCCAACGTGAAGTTAACGTAATATTGACCTGACAATGATTTCGAGCCAAGAGTAGTAAGCGAATAATCCTAATTTGAGCAAACGAAGTTTAACTGTACCAGTTTTATAATACGCGCCATAGAACTTTTCTACCTGTACTGTTCATACAGACAATCATACAAGCAATCAAATAGCCTTTTTAAAAAGTGTTAGCCTGAAAATGGAAGTTTTAAATATCAAACATGAAAAAGATAGCTTTTATAAATGAACAAAATATCAGAGCATACGAAAAATTAAGCTCAGTCATTCTATAGAAATAACTCTAGTCGTTTTGAATTTTGCCAGTTTCAAATGCAATAAATCTACACGAAGTAATTTATTTACTTCTCAAATTCATAATTATCACCGAAAAATTACAAGTTCATATTAAAAGGTAGCAAAAATGGCGAAAATCTGACGTTTATAACAAAAATGCACCCATTGACCTTTGACCTTGTACTGTGACCTTACTATGACCCTTAGAAGGCGACAGCCCCCCTGAAACTTTTCCAATTTTTATAAAGTTAGCAATGAACATGGCTGTCGGGCATTAACAAAAAATGCCATCAAAGGCAATTTCTAGGCCACTTTTCTGGATATATAGGCAGACTATTACAGTCAATCAACACAATGTATGTATTAGCCCGCCCGCTTAGATCAGTAGGTAAGAGCGTTGGTCTACGGATCTCGGGGTCGCGAGTTCGATCCTCGGGCGGGGCGTATGTTCTCCGTGACTATTTGAAAAACGACATTGTGTCTGAAATCATAAATCATCCACCTCTGATTCATCATGCGGGGAAGTTGACAGTTACTTGCGGAGAACAGGTTTGTACTGGTTCAGAATCCAGGAATACTGGTTAGGTTAACTGCCCGCCGTTACATGACTGAAATACTGTTGAAAAACGGCGTTAAACCCAAAACAAACAAACAATGTATGTATTTATGTTGAAATCCATACTAGCTACTTCAGTTTAGTTTAGAATTAGCAGTTACCTGTTTAGGCTAGTAACAACCCATTTCTTTAAATTTCTCTTCGCGTTAGTCTGTTTTGCACTACATGTTTATCTATTTCATACAGTTATTTGACACAATGTTTGTGTTCTCATGGCTACATACTTAAGCATGGCAGTCAAAATGGAATTAAAGGAGTTCATCACAATATTTTTTGCGCAGCTCAATCGCGCAGCAAGCAATATCCACTGTAAAGTTCAGAATTCGCCGCCGAAAGTGCATAATTGCCGGATATGAGGGCACTCGCGCAAAATATATCGTATGTACTGACGATATAGGTCGTACATCCATATTTTACCTTTAAAAGTGATGGTGTTTTATTGGAGGAGTAGTTGTAGGAAGTGCTCGAATCGAATACATTGTGAACAGCCAATTTGAAAGTAAACTATTTCGTCCAGTAATGATGCAGCCGACTCCAAGTCAAATAAAAATCCAGAAAATCTTATAGTAGATATATCTCCTTCAAGTTCAAATGTGACTTCCTAAAAATGCTGTTATACTTTTTGTGCCCCATCCCGGATTTCACGTAGTAAGACCACAGTTATGGCCCCTGATAGTCAAATTGTACATAAAGGGTCTAAACATTTGTGTCGCATGTACCTCAAGATTATATGCGCCAAGAGTCATGAAACCACACGAGAATTAAATTCAGAATGCGAAATTGTGCACCAGTGCTTTTATTTGAGGTTTCACTCAATAAAAACAGATTTATGTCCCTTGACGTAGTCAAATATATACGTAAATGGGATGTGAAAGCTTGTGTAGCACGTATCTCAAAACGTATTTGATCTAGAGGCTTGCAACCTTAAAGGAGCATAATTCCGCATGTGAGTAAGAATATTGGTTAAGGAACTGGTAATAACATTGTGCAATTTGTTTTGTAAGAAAAAAAAATGTTCATAATTTTTAGGTGGGTGGGGTAATGAAAAAATACTTTTGTGGGTGGAGTGAATATTTTTTAATTTTTCTTGAAAACAAGCACGGGTTGATATTATTTTTTTGGTTTAGATTTTTTTGTCTTAGTTCTAGCTTACATAATATAAAATTTGGAAAAAATCTGTCCGCTACATTTTTCATATCATTAAGAAATACTTCGTGTTTTTTCAGTTTCAGATACTTTCGACATCTGTCAAGAGTAATTTTTCTGAGTTAATATATCTATATGTTGACATTTTATGCATAGTTATAGTGGTGTTATTTATTCGGATGCATAAAAAGTAACATCAGAATGAAACTTCGAATAAATAATTGTTTGCAGTAGTTTTATTATAACATGTATGTACTGTTTCTTCAGACAAAAATACCGATTTGGTGTTCTTAATAAACTTTCAATATTGAAAAAAGAAGCACGGGTACCTATTAGTTTTATTTTTTATTTTAACTTGTCATACATCAATCTATAAATATGCAAATTTACAAAAAAATCTGTCCGCTAGAAATAATTGTGAAAAACACCTTTAATTGTAAAGTTTCAGTAAAATCATATATATATATATATATATATATAGTAGAGAGAATTAATTAATACGAACTAAATCACCACCACAATATACCAGACCAATTACGGCAAAGCGCCTAGCAGTACAAACGAACACGCACATGCCACAGCAAGTCCACTAACCCAATAAGATTAGTTTCGATACTGCTTTATATATATGCCCGAATTGTACTACACATTCGTACTGGTTCAACATTTGCATGTATATACTCAAATCTCTGTTTTCATGTCTCACAAATCAGTAGTGACTTTTTAGTCTTTATAACTGATTGGGACCAGAGAAGCTATATTTTCTCTCTTTGAAAGTTAACAGGATCTCGAGGATACATTGAATATATATAGATAATTTGCGTTAAGGGATATGATTATATTCAGAACAGTTGACTTTCCCATACGTGAGATCCGCTAGGATACAAGTTCGCATTATAAATTATTATATAGTAGAGAGAATTAATTAATACGAACTAAATCACCACCACAATATACCAGACCAATTACGGCAAAGCGCCTAGCAGTACAAACGAACACGCACATGCCACAGCAAGTCCACTAACCCAATAAGATTAGTTTCGATACTGCTTTATATATATGCCCGAATTGTACTACACATTCGTACTGGTTCAACATTTGCATATATATACTCAAATCTCTGTTTTCATGTCTCACAAATCAGTAGTGACTTTTTAGTCTTTATAACTGATTGGGACCAGAGAAGCTATATTTTCTCTCTCTGAAAGTTAACTGGATCTCGAGGATACATTGAATATATATAGATAATTTGCGTTAAGGGATATGATTATATTCAGAACAGTTGACTTTCCCATACGTGAGATCCGCTAGGATACAAGTTCGCATTATAAATTATTATATAGTAGAGAGAATTAATTAATACGAACTTGTATCATAGCTTGGTGTTTTTTCTTAACAAATTTGGTGCAGGTAATTCGTATACTCTGACTACAGGGTGCGGTAACTAAAAGTGTGCAGGTATTTAATACCCGCACTCTAGTTACCGCACTGTTGGATAGGAAAGTATGCCAGCATGTCTGGAACAGTAGACAGCGACGTGTTTTTATTGATTTTCTGCTCTAGCATTGGTTTATTTTACCTGGGCTTTACACATTTGTAAAGCAAGGATTTTAAGTACTCACTGAACTGCTGTATATGGCAATGTGGAACGCCTACAACTACCATATATGGATGGCTATGATACAAAACAGAAAGAACATTAAAACTCTCGGGTAAACGATTTATACTCGGGGGCTACGCCCCCTCGTACAAATCGTTTACCCTCGAGTTTCAATGCTCTTTCTATTACTAAATCACCACCACAATATACCAGACCAATTACGGCAAAGCGCCTAGCAGTACAAACGAACACGCACATGCCACAGCAAGTCCACTAACCCAATAAGATTAGTTTCGATACTGCTTTATATATGTGCCCGAATTGTACTACACATTCGTACTGGTTCAACATTTGCATATATATACTCAAATCTCTGTTTTCATGTCTCACAAATCAGTAGTGACTTTTTAGTCTTTATAACTGATTGGGACCAGAGAAGCTATATTTTCTCTCTCTGAAAGTTAACTGGATCTCGAGGATACATTGAATATATATAGATAATTTGCGTTAAGGGATATGATTATATTCAGAACAGTTGACTTTCCCATACGTGAGATCCGCTAGGATACAAGTTCGCATTATAAATTATTATATAGTAGAGAGAATTAATTAATACGAACTAAATCACCACCACAATATACCAGACCAATTACGGCAAAGCGCCTAGCAGTACAAACGAACACGCACATGCCACAGCAAGTCCACTAACCCAATAAGATTAGTTTCGATACTGCTTTATATATGTGCCCGAATTGTACTACACATTCGTACTGGTTCAACATTTGCATATATATACTCAAATCTCTGTTTTCATGTCTCACAAATCAGTAGTGACTTTTTAGTCTTTATAACTGATTGGGACCAGAGAAGCTATATTTTCTCTCTCTGAAAGTTAACTGGATCTCGAGGATACATTGAATATATATAGATAATTTGCGTTAAGGGATATGATTATATTCAGAACAGTTGACTTTCCCATACGTGAGATCCGCTAGGATACAAGTTCGCATTATAAATTATTATATAGTAGAGAGAATTAATTAATACGAACTAAATCACCACCACAATATACCACAAATCAGTAGTGACTTTTTAGTCTTTATAACTGATTGGGACCAGAGAAGCTATATTTTCTCTCTCTGAAAGTTAACTGGATCTCGAGGATACATTGAATATATATAGATAATTTGCGTTAAGGGATATGATTATATTCAGAACAGTTGACTTTCCCATACGTGAGATCCGCTAGGATACAAGTTCGCATTATAAATTATTATATAGTAGAGAGAATTAATTAATACGAACTTGTATCATAGCTTGGTGTTTTTTCTTAACAAATTTGGTGCAGGTAATTCGTATACTCTGACTACAGGGTGCGGTAACTAAAAGTGTGCAGGTATTTAATACCCGCACTCTAGTTACCGCACTGTTGGATAGGAAAGTATGCCAGCATGTCTGGAACAGTAGACAGCGACGTGTATTTTATTGATTTTCTGCTCTAGCATTGGTTTATTTTACCTGGGCTTTACACATTTGTAAAGCAAGGATTTTAAGTACTCACTGAACTGCTGTATATGGCAATGTGGAACGCCTACAACTACCATATATGGATGGCTATGATACAAAACAGAAAGAACATTAAAACTCTCGGGTAAACGATTTATACTCGGGGCTACGCCCCCTCGTACAAATCGTTTACCCTCGAGTTTCAATGCTCTTTCTATTACTAAATCACCACCACAATATACCAGACCAATTACGGCAAAGCGCCTAGCAGTACAAACGAACACGCACATGCCACAGCAAGTCCACTAACCCAATAAGATTAGTTTCGATACTGCTTTATATATGTGCCCGAATTGTACTACACATTCGTACTGGTTCAACATTTGCATATATATACTCAAATCTCTGTTTTCATGTCTCACAAATCAGTAGTGACTTTTTAGTCTTTATAACTGATTGGGACCAGAGAAGCTATATTTTCTCTCTCTGAAAGTTAACTGGATCTCGAGGATACATTGAATATATATAGATAATTTGCGTTAAGGGATATGATTATATTCAGAACAGTTGACTTTCCCATACGTGAGATCCGCTAGGATACAAGTTCGCATTATAAATTATTATATAGTAGAGAGAATTAATTAATACGAACTAAATCACCACCACAATATACCACAAATCAGTAGTGACTTTTTAGTCTTTATAACTGATTGGGACCAGAGAAGCTATATTTTCTCTCTCTGAAAGTTAACTGGATCTCGAGGATACATTGAATATATATAGATAATTTGCGTTAAGGGATATGATTATATTCAGAACAGTTGACTTTCCCATACGTGAGATCCGCTAGGATACAAGTTCGCATTATAAATTATTATATAGTAGAGAGAATTAATTAATACGAACTTGTATCATAGCTTGGTGTTTTTTCTTAACAAATTTGGTGCAGGTAATTCGTATACTCTGACTACAGGGTGCGGTAACTAAAAGTGTGCAGGTATTTAATACCCGCACTCTAGTTACCGCACTGTTGGATAGGAAAGTATGCCAGCATGTCTGGAACAGTAGACAGCGACGTGTATTTTATTGATTTTCTGCTCTCTAGCATTGGTTTATTTTACCTGGGCTTTACACATTTGTAAAGCAAGGATTTTAAGTACTCACTGAACTGCTGTATATGGCAATGTGGAACGCCTACAACTACCATATATGGATGGCTATGATACAAAACAGAAAGAACATTAAAACTCGAGGGTAAACGATTTATACTCGGGGGCTACGCCCCCTCGTACAAATCGTTTACCCTCGAGTTTCAATGCTCTTTCTATTACTAAATCACCACCACAATATACCAGACCAATTACGGCAAAGCGCCTAGCAGTACAAACGAACACGCACATGCCACAGCAAGTCCACTAACCCAATAAGATTAGTTTCGATACTGCTTTATATATGTGCCCGAATTGTACTACACATTCGTACTGGTTCAACATTTGCATATATATACTCAGATCTCTGTTTTCATGTCTCACAAATCAGTAGTGACTTTTTAGTCTTTATAACTGATTGGGACCAGAGAAGCTATATTTTCTCTCTCTGAAAGTTAACTGGATCTCGAGGATACATTGAATATATATAGATAATTTGCGTTAAGGGATATGATTATATTCAGAACAGTTGACTTTCCCATACGTGAGATCCGCTAGGATACAAGTTCGCATTATAAATTATTATATAGTAGAGAGAATTAATTAATCAGTAGTGACTTTTTTAGTCTTTATAACTGATTGGGACCAGAGAAGCTATATTTTCTCTCTCTGAAAGTTAACTGGATCTCGAGGATACATGGAATATATATAGATAATTTGCGTTAAGGGATATGATTATATTCAAACAGTTGACTTTCCCATACGTGAGATCCGCTAGGATACAAATCCCGCTATATATATATATATATATATATATATATATATATATATATATATATATATATATATATATATATATATATATATATATACGATGTAAGCAGCTTACGATTGAAGCGACAAATTAGTTAAAGTATTGCTTCGTGTCCATAAATGTTGTTATATATACGATGTAGGTAGCTTACGATGGCAGGGATAAATTAGCTAAAGTATTGCCTGGTGTCGTATTTGAACCATTAACTTTAAAGGTATAAATTAGGATATATAAGAAGTGCCATGTTGCTGAGGGCTCTCAATAGAAAATATTTCTCTACAATTGTTGATAACGCTACTTGGAAAAAAGCTATTGAATGTTTAAAAGTCTATCTATAAATTATTAAATATTCTTAGTATATTTTAGTATATATTTTTATGCTAGAATACTATAATATAAGAACGGACCTAAGTTCTTTCAGGACTTTTTTTTTTTTTTTTTTTTTTTTTTTTTTTGAGGCTGTTCTTTCAGGACTTATTGAGTTGTCCCAGCTGTTATTTTCAAGAATATAAACTGTTACAATTTCAGAGGGTTACTATATGCTCTTCCTTTTAGCATCATATACTTTTTGTGGCGGAGGTAATACTTTTCTTTAAAGTCTACCTTTTGGTCATTTCTAAAGAAACCGCAATTTCATTAGATTCTGACTATCTAATCTTTTACCTTTATTGTTTTGATAATTTTGGAATTCTGCAATTTATAAATCGTAACTTACTTTTTTTGGCAAATAAACAAGGTCATTTATATGACCATTAATCACAACAGTATTTCATGTCTCGTTTTCTGTCGTAAGGGTCATAAAACATTTATAGAAATACAACTAACACTGTTTATATTTCTTGTTTCTGTATTATTTCACGTGAGTCATAATCTCACAAGTCCACATAGTACACACATAAAACAGTCAATCTGAAGTAATAAACAGAAGTAATAACAATTGAATTTCTTATGGAAAACAATTGATATTAACACCAATCTTTTAACAAAACTCACTACAACCTTAGCTGAAAATATTCAAGCCTTCTTGACCAATAAAAATCGTTCCAGAACTTAATATGCAATTTTACATTAAGCAAGAAAATATAAGCATTCATTTTAACAACGTTAATCTACATGTATCTATTAAACAAGTGTAACTTTATAATTTCAAGATCGTAAAGCCTTAATGGAGTAAAAATGTTTTGACAATATAGTCTATATACAACTTTTTATCTCAGTTTGTTAAGCCTTTTAATTCTAGACAGGTTAACTGGAAACAACCATTTGCACTTATTCAATAACAATACTTTTGACAATTTAGGAAAGGTCTCAAGAAATACGCGATTGAATAAGTGACAATTTTTATTCAAACTATAAACCGAGAAAATATTTCTGTAATTATAATCTAATTAATTTTAGTGATTATTTATATTACATTAAGATGTAAAGACACTATGCAATTATAATAAAAGCAATATCGACGCCCGAGGTTGATATCGCTTTTACCAGTCGATAACTAGAAATTGCTTTTGTAAAAAAGCACATGTCTACCCCAATGCAAAGTCCAATAGGCAAGAAGTCAATAGGGGTCAGGAGCGAAGGTCAAAGAGACACTGATGGTTGGCTGCAATAGGGATCATCTACTTGGCATGTCCAGTCATCCCGCTAAATTTCAACACTGTTGGCCTAGTGGTTCTCAAGTCACTGTTCAGGCTCCTGTGACCTTGACCTTTGATCAAGTGACCTCAAAATAAATAGGTGTCATCTGCTCTGCATGTCCAATCATCCTATTAAGTTTCAACATTCTAGGTCAAGTGGTTCTCTAGTTATTGATCGGAAATGGTTTTCAATATTCAGGCCCCTGTGACCTTGACCTTTGACGAAGTGACCCAAAAAGACAATAGGGGTCATCTACTCTACATGATCAATCATCCTATGAAGTTTCAACATTCTGGGTCAAGTGGTTCTCTAGTTATTGATCGGAAATGGTTTTCAATGTTCAGGCCCCTGTGACCTTGATCTTTGACGGAGTGACCCCAAAAACAACAGAGGTCATCTACTCTTCATGACCAATCATCCTGTGAAGTTTCAACATTCTGGGTCAAGTGGTCCTCTAGTTATTGATCGGAAACGGTTTTCAATGTTCAGGCCCCTGTGACCTTAACCTTTGATGGAGTGACCCCAAAAGCAACAGAGGTCATCTACTCTTCATGATCAATCATCCTATGAAGTTTCAATATTCTGGGTCAAGTGGTTCTCTAGTTATTGATCGGAAATTGTTTTCAATGTTCAGGCCCCTGTGACCTTGACCTTTGAAAGATTGACCCCAAAAACAATAGGGGTCATCTACTCTTCATGACCAATCATCCTGTGAAGTTACAACATTCTGGGTCAAGTGGTTCTCTAGTTTTTGATCGGAAATGGTTTTCAATGTTCAGGCCCCTGTGACCTTGACCTTTGACAGAGTGACCCCAAAAACAATAGGGGTTGTCTACTCCAGCACCCCTACAACCCTATGAAGTTTGAAGGTTCTAGGTCAAATGGTTCTCCAGTTATTGCTCGGAAATGAAGTTTGACGTACGGACGGACGGGCGGACGGAAGGACGGACGGACGGACGGACAGGGCAAAAACAATATGTCTCCCTCAGAGGGGGGAGACATAATTATAAATCCACATATCGACCTGACCAAAAGGCAAACATAATCGACGCCCTAAGATAAGAAAGGCGTAAATGTTAGTTACGCCCTTTTATGAATTATACATACCAAGGGGCATATTCCTATTAAAAGAACTTGTTACAAACTGATGCGTTGACCAAATTCACAGATAATAAAAGAGCGTAAGTGAAGAGTTTTTCAGAATCATAGTAATAGAAGGGCGTATTTGCACTTGAATGTTGTACCTGAAGGGTCCATTTACACCCTTCTGTTACTTCTATAGAATAAAAAGGGCGTTTCTTTCATAGACAGTTTTTTTTTGTTTTGCCGAAAACTATGATTTTCCATTTACGCCCTTCCAATTCTGAGGCGTCGAATTGTTTTATTATCAAATCCAGCTTACTCATAAGTATAAACACTAAATACAAATATCCGCAGCCTTTGTTCATTTTTCGTGGTAAATCGTGTACGACTTTGCATTGTTTTGACGTCAAACCCTACAGCTGGAGGCCAATACGTGGTATTGGCTCCGCCTTCGGGTCAATACGACTTCTACAATTGATCATGTGACTACATCTTAACCAATGGAAAGAACCATAGATATAGATTTAATAATAAAAATACTGCATATTCTTACATGATCCACAACAACTGCTATATAAACATTTAGCGAAATCGCCTATATGAATCTACGATAAAATATGGTTGGCTCTACTACAGTATATCGCCCACTATGATTGTGACATAACAGTATAAGGATCTTACATACCTGCCTGTGTAAGACGGGGTTTTCCCTTCCCGAGGGACAGTGTGGAATGGAAAACCGAGCGTTAGCGAGGTTTTGTTTATCCATGCTGTCCCGAGGGTAGGGAAAACAGCTGTCTTACACAGGCCGACATGTTAGATCATTTTTCTTGCCTATCATGTTCAAAATAGATCGTGGAGACAAATAGGTTTGGGTATTTCCTGACATTATTTATAAAGTTTATGACGGCACAATGGTACCAGTACTATGTGACGTCACCTTGGTGCACGCTATTTTAGACAAGGTTTTTCCCTAGGGAAGGACAAGAATATCTTTCCCCGGCGCGTGCTCGGATAAATGTATACTTTCCCCGCTAGGTAGGCAAGAAATTCTATTTCTGTCCCATTACATACGAATTATTTTAGGACCAAACGGTTGAAAACGCCATTTCAAAAAACATAATAATGATAAAAAGTTTACTGACATATATGTGTAGGCCGTAAAACACGTTTAGATCCCTACGAGCGAATTTAATAAGCTCAATTATTCATTGATCAGCGGTGACCTCATATATGTATGACATAAAATATGACGTCATATCGATGTTTTAAGTTAAGCACAGGGTCAACTATTATGTTCATAAATGATTTGCGAGCTGTTAGGTAACTAGTTTATAAATACTTCTAAAACTTCTAATAAAAAAGGAACAAATATCTATACGTTTCATTGGCTATGCAACACTTTCTAACTATGGGTAAATTGTAACTGCATATGATCCGAATAATGCATTACGATGAAAATGTACTGTACATTGCGAATTAGCTCTCTGTTTGCATTGATAGAATCAAAATAATAGAACTAAATATTTTCCAATAATTTTATCAGTTGATAAAATATTTGCAGTCGTTCAGATGCGAATAATTAAACCAATCGTGCCACGCACTCATGATTTAGTTATTACGCATCAAAACTCTTACCCATATCTTATTAACTGATAAAATATAGGAACAGATTTATTATTTTTTAAACACAGTCTCTGCTGTACATATAAACATTGTTCATATTTGTAAGCGCCGAACTAACTGCATCAGAAATCATTTCATAGGTAACTGATCCTCTGTTACACCTGCTACCATTCTCGTACATCTCAAATGACAGACAGTTTGGGTCATCTTCACACAGAGTTCTACATTCTGATAAGCTGCTTTGTTGGTACACAGCAATGTCGTTATATCCACTTGCGGCTAAATTATTCCATACAGTAAAGGTTTTGCTGAATGAAGTACAAACTGAAATTATGAAAAAAGTTCAACTGAGTTTTTCTTGTCAAAATAGTTACTGATTAATCAAAAATTATTTAGTAATAAAACTCTTTTTTTTATTTTTCAAATAAAAGATATTTTCAAGCAAATTTCATTTTCAAAACTTTCAATGATTATATTCAATTTCCATGAAATACTGGAATATATTTGTTTTCAATTTCGAACTTATTTTTTTTGGCCTGAAGCCTACCCCCGCTACGGAACTACAGTTGACTCTGTAGAATATGAAACATTAATAATCGGAAATTCTTTGCGGAATATACTTCAGTAAAGAGGCAGATGTTAATAAATACCTACAAGAAAATAAGATATAGGCTCCAGTTTAATAAAATAATACTTTATAGAACTAATTGACAATTGTTCAACATAGATTTCGTAACATTGTGACGACATGACGCATTGCACTTTAAGTTTTGCGCAATAAGAATGTGTATAATTTTGTTTACCATTAGAAATCATAAACAAAAAGAAAATCTGTTTGGGTTACTCGTAAATTGAAATATTTTTCACTCATGAACACCCCGATTAGGTCACTCGTGTAAGCATTTCGTATTAGGGTGACCACTCAGAGATTCGTTCTTAAACGAACAAAATTTAATATTCTCCTTTCTTCTGCCATAAGTTTGGATTCCAACACATAACCAAGGATAAACATCCTCATCATTGAAAATATCCAACAAAAAATTACCTGTTTTGTGTTGTTTGGTGTAGTAGCCGCTTGACGCCTTGATGCACTAACTCTGACGTACAGATTATGTATGTGTTACATCATAACATACAATTTCAGTCTTCTTTGTTTAATATGAAAGCAAACCGGGGCGTGATAAAATTGGATATTACAGATGAAAAGCTCTAAATTACCTTGGGAACAATTGTTGATTGCGCTGTCATAACGATATAACGGACCACAGAAACATTTATTATTTATACATACACCGCCTGTCAACAACACACAGTCCGAATCATCTGAACATGTACCTCCGATTGTCCGCTCTGAAAGTTTTAATAGACTTCTTTGAAATTTGTCTTTAAATGTAGAATTTTCACCTTCAAGTTAATTTGCCAGATTTTCTTTTCATTTATATACAAGACGAAAATTCACCTTCAAGTGAATCGTCTCCTACATATGGGACACGTACTTAAAAAAGATGTAGTCGCACACATGTGATCATACAGAACAGGACACGTACTTTAAAGCTATAGTCTCTGAAAGATAACAGGTAAGGGTAGATTTCTCGGGAGCACAGAGCACCAAAAACACAGCCCCAGAGCCACGCATTTGCATAGAAGGCCCACAACAAAAAGAAGCTGTAATGGAAAAATATATCAGACGGGTTGCTTCAAACAAGTACATATTAATTTATGCTAAATATAAATGGAGGGGAAGAAAATGGTAAGGGGCAAAATGGGGTTGGAGGGGGGCGGGACCCGAAGGGGAAAGTTGAACAAGGACGAATATACAAGGGAATGCCATGTTCTTTAAAACAGTCGCACTACAACGTGAACCACAATAGCGCAGACTCTCGTGTACCTAAAATAAATACACAACTACGATCAACTGAATAACATAGAAAAATGAACAAGCAACACATAAGAAAACAGAAGGGCACCGTTACAGACTCACAAGCATACTAACGCACTCACACAAGTAGAAAAAACAATCAAGTGCCGTCTTAGGATTCGGCTGCCAAAACAAAGGGGAGCCACGAAAACTTTCTAAATGAAAAGCGGGAAGGGACGCAAAAACAAAAGTAGCGTAAATGCAAGGGAAAGGAGAGGGCAATAGGGGGAGTGAGGTGGAGGAAAAACGCTTACAACAAACAAGAAAACATACGCAACAGACAATACAAGACAGACAAAACAACCTGTTGAAAATAGGGGCACCGCCTTGGAACGATCAGTAACCTATATAAAGGAAACTGGGGATTTCTGTTTCTGTTTCTGAAACATTATACAGGCCAAGTGTTGAAACATTATTTTCTCTGAAACATTCTTTTGTAAGCTGGACAGTACTTAACCGTTGAAGTCCTATATTTTACAATATATATAAAACATTTATGACTGCAGTCTAGACAAACGCTCAGATGGTTATCTTTGAAAACATGACTTATTCTGACTGTGATTTCTATTCGTATACATGTACTGACTGAGAAAATTTCTAACGAGCCGTTTGCTATGATTTATAAATGCAAATAAAATGACAGTCACTAAAATTATTTATAAGTGTGATTTAAACTTCTTTATTTGTTTTCTACAAGAATAATTACATAACCATATTAACCCGCTTGAAACATTAATTTTGTAAGTATTATTGATAATTGAATACAATAGTTCTACTCACTGTTTTACAGTGAAACAATACGTTCACAATTATCAAAGAATACAGCATATATGATAAATCTACAAAGAACTGGTACTTACGACAAACAACATCGTTCTGATCAAACCATCCATTGCTGGTGCACGTGAGGTAATTTATGCTTCCGGCAAGTCTATATCCGGATATACAGTCAAACGTTACCACTACACCCTCTACCGTCGAACCTCCACCGCTGACAACGTAGGCGTTAGCAATAACTGGATGAGCACCACAAGCTATCATTCAATATATAACAAAGTTTATTATATGCCCATATAAATTCTGTATGAAACTCGGCTTGTATTTCACAAGTAAATATGAACAGGCAGAAAAAAATCCATATTGTACCTTTTGTATTATAATGTTATTAATCAAGCAATTTCATATTGGCCTTGTTATTTGTCTAAGGGTTGTCGTATTGGCTCGAGGCCTACGGCCTCGGGCCAATACGACTGCCCGAGGACAAATAACTATGCCAAAATGAAATCGCTTGATTAATGATAATATTATTATTCAACTTTGGACTGTTGGCAGTAACAGTACTCAGTGAGTTACCTTATGGCAGCTATGCGCGTTCAGGTGAAAAATCTTGACAAGTTGTTTAGACTTATTTTAGAAATCATAATCATTTTAGCCGGTAAAACAGAATGAGTTGTATGTAGGTACTTGAGAACAATTTTGAGAGATATTTTTGATGTGACATAATCAAGAGTAACTAGAACTTACCTTATTTTTTGAATTCCTATTTATTTTCTTTAGTGAGTTATCTTATAATTTGAACTGTGATAAAACTGCTTTAAAAGTTATTTCCGTTTAGGCTGCAGGCAACGAGACACAAAATTGTACACATACGTGTTGATCAAGATAATACAACCAACCAAGCACACATTATACACTCCCATGCCTCGTTTAATTCTTATCCGAAATTGTTTGCAGTTCACAACTGACACTCTTGTTCGCCAATTTATTCATCCATTTTCCAGCATTTGAATCGCTATTTATCATTGCACAAATAGTCCACACTATCAAAATGTCTGTTAAAGGTAAGTCTTAATATTTTAATTAATCTGAGTTTCCGTATTTTCTCTATATTTTCTTTGACAACTGCCAGAATTTCTTGAGAGGAAACACTTGCTTTTACACAATACCGAATAAGCGAAAGTATCGTTGTAATCTATGAAAAGACGTACACCCCGCTCAGTTATACTTGGTTATAACATTAACATGTTAGATGATTTTTTTGTCAAAATGTGAAAGAAAAAATGTTATCTATAACTCTGATGTAAAACAAAAAATGGCGTCATTTAAAAATCTAACGGAAGTGACTTCTCCGCATTGGCCCTCTCTTTTGAACCAATCAAAATGCTTGAATTCCGTATTGGCCCTGTTTTTCTCGTATTGGCCCTGTTTTTCTCATATTGGCTCAGTTATGTTTTGTATAAGCTCTGTCTGTTTCATATGATGTTTGCAATTGGTCTAATACAGTGTGTAATATTGTAAAGTTGTATAATAATGTATGTTACCGGACTACTTTCATTTATATGACCCGACACAGAACTACAAAAGTGCACATGAAAACTTTTATTACATCGATAAACATTGAGGACTTCGTTCAATAACAAAACACCAGGTACACAAGAAAAGGATCGTTATAACAGCAGCTGGGAAGTGTACTCGGCTCTCGTTGATTTTGCGAGGTCGGATGCTTGCGCGTCAAGTGAGATCCGATCTGGCAAAAATCCACCCAAGCCGAATACAGCATCCCAGGTCGAGCTGTTATTGTAATAACCCTATTGTATTTATGGTTACGGCTATTGGATTCTTCAGCATTTAAGGAGATATACGAAAGATATATTGTAAAACTCTGCATAAGATATTAGCCTGCATTATTTTCATTTTATTTTACCTTGCAAATAGTAAATTAAAAAAAAACAACATAACTTTTAACTCAGTGACTGATTTTCAAATTTTCAAATTTTTAAAGCTATGATTTTTTACGATTCATATAAAGATGACATTTTATAATATCTATGGTTTTATTTCAACGCTGTTTTTACCTCGTATGCAGTTTGGCTGATATGACCATTGACCGGATGTTTCACATACTGCGTACTTTTCGCCTGATATCTCCACGTAACCAGTGTTGCACGCGAATCTCACTCGTGATCCAACGGACCACATATTGCCAAGTATACGACCATTTGCTAACTCGAGCCTCATGCATTCTGAAAGTTAAGGGTTTGTTAGCTAGTCGTACTAAATTGGATCTATGTTTAGCGTCCTAGTCATTTCTCAAAACAATATCTAAAAGGAAGGGATCGATAAGGTATTGATAGTATAAACAATTGCTGAAAATACCTGAAAGTAAATACACTTATGACAAATTCGTCCTAGTTCAACCATTAAATGAATTTTAAGTATTAATAATTTTAAAATAATAATATCTCTTAATAGAAATTATACAAAACTGACATAAAATGTTATAAATCAATAGAACAGGCCGTTTTATCTAAGTCGTCATCGGCGTGTTTTTTGCTTTTTTACATTTTAAGAAGTATTTTGTTTTATTTTCGATCTAACAGCAGTCAGGACAACAAAAACTCATGCATTTCGGTATAATAACATGTAAGCTATGAAAAAACTTGCTTTCTGAGCGCGTAATATTATGTTATTTTCTTCTATACAGAATTGTAGTTCTTCCACTTCCTCTTCAGATGAAGGAAAACATTCTGGGTAGAGATTTGTCATTAGGTCACACTATGCTTAATAGTATTCCCTATGTATTCTATATATATTTTTTAAAAAAGAGCTACCAAACTTAGCTAGACTCATTTCAGAGAACAAATCCTTAGACCACACCAAACTGATTACCTGTTAACGGGAAATTATTATTATTTTTTTTTGACAGCCCGCACCTAGCAAATTTTCTTTTGCGCTGGGTCGAAATAAGTAGGAATGAAAAAGGGAGGAAATTCCCCGAAGTTTTAACGCACCTTGCTTGTAATTTATCGGAGCATCGGAAGAACATGTTCTCTGACACAAACATCGATTTGACTACTTCGTATTCTCCCTAACGCACAGTACCTACCCCGGTAGCATCAGTTTATTCGAATATATTTTTGTAATATTCGATCGCTTTAAAATTCGGGCATAACAAAATGGCAGCCCCCTATGTCTTTGTTGTCTCATGCCGAGATGACGAAAGCAACTGCTGTGCTGCAGTTTTACAGAGTTGCTTAGGGCTGCTGTGCTATACAATAGGATGACTCGTTGTGTACGCCAACGCCAGCACGACACTGACGGGTATCGACATTAATTCGTCAACATCCGTAATTTGGTTTGAGCTATATAGAAGATGATACATGATGATACATTAGAAATTCTAGACATGCTCATATATCACTCAAAAGTGTCAACATTTGTTTTTTATACTTTGTACAGTCGAACCCGCAAAACGCTGGATTTTCATTTGATTTCTGACAGTAAAACTCAGCCTGCTGACTTAGCACCGAATAGTACCACCACAAATAAGCAGGTTCAGTTGAGTGCTGTGTGATCTGCATTTGTGATGGATATATCTTGTTCCAGCACTTCAAGGGTTAAGAGGTCAAATGTCAGTCTGCCGAGAAAATTGTTAAATAACATGGGATAAATAAGACATTTCAGAATGATAATTACGCTGTCATATTTCTTACTTTTTGTTGATATGTATGTATCACATATTTAACAATCAATTCTCCAAAGACAATGCTGTCTGAATGTTACTTCACACACATTTGTTTTTTCTGGCCTATGAACAGAAACACGCTTGATCTGGTGTTAAACACGACACAAGGGATTATCTACTCCTTTTTTCATCGCTCTTCGCTCGCTTCAATAATTGATAATTTGACAAAATGAAATCTTTTATTTTTGCTCGCTCGCCCCAAACGTTTTGGAAAAAAAATCCGAAGAACAAGACCTCAGTTTGGTGTGGCCTTACCTCATTATAAAGAGTTATGATAAAACTGATTTAAAATGAAGGGAAAAGTAGGGGTCATGTATCTTCTAAAAGAGATTTCTTTTGTCACATTTGCTTACTGTAAAATCACATCAAATCACACTGCTAAGATTCATACTAAAATTGAGTTTCACTTCACCAAATGCAACCTTCTCTCCCATTTTTACCAAGATGTCAAAAATAATTCCACAATGAATTCTAAACAAAAAAACATCTTTAATTTAGACCTCTGTGGCCATGCAAAGAGAAAAAATAAGGTTCAAAAACCTGTCGGCCATAACGCGACTAGACCTAATTGCTCTTATGCTGGTTCCTTTACGATAGCTAGGCCTCATACAGGAAGAATAGATATTATGATAAATGTACAAACTATTAGTTTAAGAGCGCTATGTAATTGGCTTTTTAATGATGTAACACAATTTGAACTTTCGTCGAATATGAGTCAGTCTAATATTTACTTTTAGAATGTAGGATCATATTTTCTTCAATTAAGACTTTTTTCATACACTGTCGGCTTGAAGAACATTAGTTTCTAAGACATTTAACAGCAGAAAAAAAAACTCATGTCATCGCACTCATTTTTATCTAATCATGAGGACATTTTCGTCTTCAACTGTCTTTATATGCATTTCCTTAAATAAAGTAAAAAAAGAAAAAAGAAATGGTTGTACTTTATAAAACATATATTACCCCACATAATATCATCGGGATTTCAAGTCTTACAGGTTACTATGAATTATGATGATATATCATGTATTATGTAAACATAAATGTCACTAACAAATTTCCGAGATTCATATTGACAAACTGACATAATTAGCCCACCCTCTTTTTAATGGGAAACAAACGTTTTTAATTAAAAAATCATTCTGTAGCTAAGATCTTAAAATATCTGACTGCTTAAATGACACACTCAAATGCTTCAAAATGGAAAAAACTAAGGTCACAGCACTTCCTAAAGATTTATTTAGATAAATAAATAATAATAAAAAAAACCTGGCGAATTTTGATATATTTTGCTCTTTTTGTTTCAATTTATACTTACTGGACAATGCGGAATGCTATGAATGAAACGTTTATTTCAGTTGTCACATATCATATATTAGTGAAAAAATATCAGAACAAAACGTGATCTACTTAAATAGATATTTGAAATTACCGACCCCTGCCCACATTGTGAATTTTACATCAGATTAAGGCAGATGCCGGTAAAAAGTAAGTTTGACTTTTTTCACAAAATGTAAAATCTGTTTGGTTAAATGGTACACTATTAGCCGAATTTGTATAACTTAACATTAATTTTTGGTATAAATTTTGTTTGAAATTTTCAAAGGAACATTTTTTCAAAATGGAGGATATCCAGAAAATAACGCTCCTACATCCATAACAACTTGCAAGAAAATATTTAAGACCTTACAAGAAAAGACAACATTGTCCTAATTTCTACATTTATATTTGAACTACATTTTCTTATTTCTGTAAAATAATTTCTCTACTGCAGGAAATCATCGTGTTTTACATGTTAAACTCTAGAAACATAGTTAGAAATCAATCTATTTGCCAAAAAACGAATTAAGCACCATTAACACATAAAATGGCTGCCTCAATGATCAGCAATTTTCTTAAGTTTTATACTGACATATCATTTACAATGGTGGCCTGATAAGTGTTTTCAGCATTTTAAAATCTTGAAGGATAGCTTTGATATAAAATCAACTTATTGTTCTGCTTTTCTTTATAATATTATAAAATCAACAATAAACTCAAATAATCAATTTGATTTGATTTATATGAGCTCAACGAAATCATTTCAAGCCCAACTTGTTTTAATGTGAAATTGATTGTAACGGTAAAATCTACAATGTCTTACGAAAACACTCCATACCCAGAAATCTAAGCCAATTTGCTGCCAATTTGCTGGCTTATTTGGTGAAATTGTCTCCCTTGAAAACAGCTTATCGGGTGTATCGATTTGGAATTATCGGTCAATTTACGCCTATTGATATACAGAAGAGGGACATCTTTAACACATCAAATGACATCAAAAACATTATGTGAAAATATTTATTAACTTATTGAAGTAATCTGCAATATTTACATTTTCTTTCAGTATAATTTTAATAAGAAATAATGTGATTTTCTTGCTTCCCTAAGCGTATGAAATAAGTAACTAATTTTGATCCGGAGTCCCATTGATTTCTGTAGGAAATGACAGATTTTAAGCTTTACATGGTCTTTTTAATTGATATATTCTCATATTTATACTCATCTCACAACATTTATTAAGTTATTGAAGCAAACTAGAAAAGTTAATCATTCTTCCCTCGGGTTGACAATATCAATGTCACACACACTGCCATATGATATTTATATAATGTCTACCTTTTTCATCACGTGTCTTTGTCACTTGATAATGGTTTCACTGCTATTATGGTCAACACATGGGTAGTCTCGCAAGAAGTGAAAGGCTTAATATGCTGATAAAAATATGTCATAAATTGTTATTTTTACATAGTTAATAGCAGCGCAGGCATCTAACCCCTTCTAGCCTGATATCGCCTGTTGTTGACTTAACCATTTAGAAGTTGTATTAATTTCGGCCGAGTAGATTAGCCAGTCAAATTAAAGAAATCCCCTCCTGGTCAAGAAAATCTTATATTGTCCGAGGTGAGACAAAATACTGAATACTTTATCTGTGTACGACTTCGATAATTAGCTTATTACTTCGACATATATTACCTACGGGTTTATTAAATGCGATAATAACTGATATATATTTTGAACACTCTTTAAATTGTTCCGCAACAATATATATTGAATTCTTCCAACATCAAGACGTTTTCACGCTTAGTGTCGATGCTTCAAGTTTCCAAATATTCTTAAGGAGAAAAACTCGTTTATCAAGAGATTAAAAATTATGACTAGTACATGCATATAATTTAACTCTCTAGTGTAATATTTACCAGTTTTTCGGCACGTGTTCGTGTCGAGGTCACACGTCGTCCAATCGGCACAATTACACACTTGTAACTGAAAAGAAAATCTTAAATCTATCTACATGTATAAACGCATTATTTATGATATAAACATGAATTTAACATGGTGCACATTACATAATATCTTTGTCTAAAAAAAAATTGAGAATATATGTGTCTTTGTAAAACAGCCTTAATATCTGAATCAATGAATTGCATTTTACTAATGTAATGTAAAGTTAAAGTGTCTCTATCTTAATTTCAATAACAACTGGTACTAATCTGTAGTTTTGGCCGAGTTTTTACATACCAGTAAACAAAGGCCGAATATGTCATATATGAGAAATAAGAGAGATATGCTTACGTATCAGCTTAGCATATAATTAAAACAAATTTATACACTAGTTGGCGTTATAATAATAGCTGTTTTATTTAATACCGTCTTCTAAAGGTCATATTATATTGCAGAGGCACCCGTGGCCGAGGGAATAAGTTCACTGACTCCCGCTTCCCACTGTGGATTCGAAATTTCGCTTGGAGAAAAGAATTCTTCAGGTGAGGATATCATCCAGATGTCGTTTGGAAGTTCGGTGGTGTTAAACAAAGCCCGATGGAAAAACGTCGCCGTATGACCTATATCATTTTGTTGATGTGCATCGTATGAGTTAAGTGTTTCTTGTGTGAGGAAGCCATCCAGTTGACATACGGATGATCGAAGGTAGGTTCTACTTAAGTGGCCATACATGCCGAGAACAATTCCTGTAGACGAATTTACACTCGGCCCGCTCTTAAGTGTCTGTAGTGCGTATTCTACGTAGGACTACAAGTCAAATGGTTTATCGCGGCCAGAAATTTGTACAAACCGGACAGAAGTTGCGAAATTGTCATTTGTGCAGGAAAGAAGCGTTTACCATAATGTCCAGTACTGGACAGGTATAGTGACCATGCAGGGACATAGCCAATTTTCTCAGAGGGGGTCCGATCCCCTGCCGCCCCCCCCCCCCACCCTGGAAATTTTGAAATTTAGCACTTCATTTTTTGCATTCTGGGACAGTTTTATGGACTAACCTGTTAAATTTGGGAAAAATGATAAAATCAAGCTTTCTTGAAGGTAAAATTTTTAGTTTCATTAGATAAATAATATGAATTATGTCAGGGTCGTATGTAGCAGCAGCCGCATATACTTTACATGCGGTCCTAATGTTGCCTTTTTCGAAATACATTTTCTTTCCTTCTTGTCTTCTTTCCTTTTTTAAAGATTTTCCAGAGGGGGTCCGGACCCCCGGTCCCCCCCCCCCCCTTCCCACCCCCTCCCCTGGATCGGCGCATGGTGACATATCATGCTTCCTGTTTATGCAGGTAAACTTGTGTTTGGTTAAATTTCAACAGAGCACAATTGTCTGAAAGTGTACAAACTCATTACTGTTTTTTCCAGGCAAGGGTGGAAAAAAGTGGTAGAAAATGAAAGCAGTAACATTTTTATTAAAAAAAAAAAAATAAACAATGAGGCAAACATTTCCAACATCTTTGGACGGTTCAAAAATCCCATGTTAAACATACGATAAAGCCCGAAACGCGTGAAAATGTTCCGAATGTAAATCGGGTGAAGTAAGCGCTCTATGTATGCGTCTGGATTGATTAAACTGGGCGAGTCTACTTACTTATTACTTGAGGATGAAAAAAAAAACGTGTTTTTTTTAATGTTGCTCTTAAACAAGGGTGGCGGTTGAACTACTAAAAGTACAACAACAGTTAATTCACAACAAATCGTACGGTATGTTTTATAATCAGTAGAAGCTAGTCGTATTTACGCTTATGAGACCTGTTTCACCCACAAGTAAAGAATTCACAGGTCCATCATGAAATATTTTCCTCAGCACACATATACTTGTCCTATTCAAAATGATCGCTCATCGGCCGCGATCAACAAGGATCTTCTTATAGAGCGTAAACTATGTACAATTTAAGGTATTGTGTGATATGTTTTTATTTTACAGGCCAATTATTCGAGTGTTTACTAATTATGGCATTGATGACTGAAGAGCAAAGGTCAGTAAGGCACATATGCTTCAGTAACTAACCGGGGTATTGAAGTCACAGAATGTCCAATGTTAAGGTCTTGATCACCAAGGTGACCTATGTTTTATTATTTCATTGACATTATAATAACGTAATAAATTACGTAATAAATTGATAATTACACAAAACAGCAACGTCAGAGACAAAAAAAAAACACATCCCTTAAAACTTAACAGTAGATATCATTCAAGTTAAGGCGTTTTTGAAATGAAAGAAAATAGGACATGTCCAATTGTAAGGAACGAGATATTTTTGTGAGTGGATCTAGATATGAGGATGCTTGCGGACGGGCCAAAGACGGATCCTCATGTAAGATATTATTTATAAGGTATACACCTTCAGTCAATGCATTCTGTTACAATAAAATGTCTGAGCAAAATATTTTTTCTTGTGACAATGCAATTTTTAATATAATAGTCATTTTATATAGGTTTGCTTACTGTTGATCGGTCTTTCTGTCACACGTAAAGAATGCATGGCATTGCGCATTTAAATCTAAACATCATGTTAAACAACAGGGCAACCAACGATGTTGTAAATTCGTCTGTATTTATTTTGATTTGCATGACTTACATGTTGGTCAAAATAATAAGTAATTTTAAGTTTTTATTTGAATAGATTGTGGATTGCCTCCTGAAATTTTGCTAATTTGTAGACCTCAATCAACACATCAAAATAACAAATCAAATAAGTTCATCGATTTTATTTTAATTCATTATCTTTTCTGTATTTTGAAACAAATGCGAAAATGCAAAATTCATGCAAAAATGTCCTGGAATATTTTAGTGTTCAGTTTCTTCTTTGTAACAATTACTAATACAATATTTAGTCTGAACTAATTTTCACCGAAACCGGACATATTTTATGGTTTAAAACAACAGCTGAAAATTGCATCGCCCAATGCCAACTTTATATGCAAAAATGGTAAAATTTGTCTTAAGAACTGTTTCGTATTTGTTAATACTTCTTGCACACATAATACATTACAAGAAAATTGTATCCAAAATTGCATAATTAAAGCACTACAAACGTGTCCTTTTAGGTTATCAAAATTATACGAAAACTACTTTTTACACTATCGTTTTTTTTAAATCTTACAGTTTGATCTATAGCAGATCTTTATGTTTCAAATTTAATGACATTTTCGAAAAAACAAATGGTTGCAATAAAATGTCATTCTTATAAGGGTAGGAAAAGAAAACTTACATCTTCAGGTGACATGTCTGATTTCTTCACAAATACGCATGATCTCTGACTGCCTTGGTCGTTCAAAATGTATCCGTGGTCTTCCCGCAACAGCTCGCACAACTGAAAATTTCTCCGGTAATTGACTGCTTTGCAATGGGGTCTTTTACCGCATTCCTCTTTACATTTCTCCAGTGAAATCGCACTGATTCTATGGACTATTGCGTCTTCGTGTAAACACCTGTCAAGTTCTGAGATTTGAGAGTAACAAACTCTTACCGAAATCAACAGAAGAAACGAAATGTGAAATAGTTGTAACAACATATTTTCTAACTTTTCGGTTTCAGTACCAATGAAGCTGTTTTGTAACTGCATATAACCAATTTACTTAAATGAAAGAAAGAAGTTCCTCTGTCTCTAATATACCTTGTGGGTTTTATCTGCTGTTTCCATAACAGAAACGTGCACCATATGGCGTATATTCCACAGAAAAAATAATTTTAATGTTTTTCAAACTCAGTCTTTATTTACTTCTTTTGCGTAAATATTAATTCAACCTTTATAGAAAGAAACAGTTTTTGAAAATACAATTTTGTTTCTGTATATATGCACTAAATGTGGTATTTGTACATAGCGCTTGAAGACTCTTGAACTAACGCCAATTATGTTGGAATAAAGAGAATGTTTTGCATTTAATTTCACCTTCTTTGGACTAATATGAGTGTTTATTTTGGCTTTTATTTGACGTGAAAGGAAGCAGCTGTTAAGCTGTGGCACCAAGAAGCATATAATTCCTTTTAGTATTTTAATAAATGAATAAACATTTTTATTCTTTGGTCTATTATCCGTTATGTGTTTTAAAAATGTTGCAACAGTTCACGCTTATACAAAAAAGAACCTACTTGTCGGATTTTTCATGCGTAGATGTTGGCATACGAGGGTCCTGCAAAAAGTCCTTTTCACTTGAATCGGATTTCTTATGTGTGCGTGTGTGTTCGGGATTAACGTCTTTTTCAACAATTTTTCAGTCTTATAAACGACGGTGTCGACTTGTAGCAGTGAGCACAATGCCAAACTTTATAGTGCTGCCTCACTGGAATATCACGCCGTAGACATGTGGCATGATACCTCACCCAGTCACATTATACTGACACCGGGCTGACCAGTCCTAGCACTATCCTCTTAATGCTGAGCGCCAAGCGAGGAAGCTACTAGTACCATTTTTACGTCTTTGGTATGACACGGCCGGGGATCGAAGCGGACGCTCTACCACTAGGCTACCGAGGCGGTCTTCGGATTTCTTAAGTGCTATGTTTTATCAAAGTTATTTTATAACAAACCTTCAAAGTATCCCCCTTTACGTATTTAAAACCACATTTTTGTAAACTTTTTACCTAATCATGAAAATCAGATAAATAGTCTTCTTTTGGAATCTGTTTGAGACACTGAGAAATGCCACCGCCAAGATAACTTTTGGACTTATATTTGTTTGCAGAAAGCATTAATTTTCATTAATCCTTGGAAATAAAAAAGTCACAGGGACTCAGGTCAGGTGAATAACAACTTCCACCTTTTCAAAAGCCAAACAATTCTTAACAACCTCGCATTTGTAAGAGGAGGCGTTGTCGTATATAAGATGGACTCCTGACCATCCTTTGCTTGGACGTTTCATATAGTAAAACGTTTTTACTTTCTTCAGTACCTAGTTCTTGTAGAATCGTCGAGTGACTGAACGTCCAGCCGGACAAGGCAATTGAACGATTGGCCCACTAGAATTGATGAAAATTGCGTACAACATCTTTTTCGAACTTATTGTTTTCTTTGCAATACAGGTTTATTTTTTAATCTTTTCGCTTCCATTGCTTATTATCAGCCCTACTACTTGGCTCAAACATTTGCACCCAGGTTTCGTCACCTGTTAACAAGTTAGAAATAACCCGATTATCACAGCCTTTGTATGTTTTCAAAAGCTCCAAGGTACATTGGCGTTGTTTCTTTTGCTCCTCAGTGAGAATATGAGGTACCCACAAACCTTTCTCAGGTTCTGACGCTTTTTCAGAATTGTTTGCAAACTGCCTTCTGGTATGCAAGTACAACTGGCTATATATTTTTCACCGACAATCGCGCATCCTGTTCGACCAAAGCTTTTACATATGCAATGTTTGCGTCTGGTTGGTAACAGAGGTTTTAGACCTACCAGAACGGGCATCATCTTCGACAGATAATTTTCCAGCATTGGAAGCTTTAACGCAATATTTCAATTTGAAATAGCTCGGTCATTTCAAAAGTAAAATTACACGAAATAAACGGATGTCGTTAGATATTGGCCACACCATTCAAGTGCAACTGTCACAGGTGTTAATTTTAATAAAAGAAAAGGTTCCAATATGCTATGAACATTGTTTTTGTGTCTTACAAAATGACGGGGTGCTGTACTTTCTTCGTTTACCCTTTTCAACAAGCGGCTCGTGATCCAGATTTTGTCTCAGTTTTATCGCCGTTTTCACGCATAATTCATTCCGTCTGACAATCTGTATTACCGATTTTGTTAGATCATATTATAATGTCTTAGCTTCATATTGAGACCGATCTCAGCTTTTAACTCACTTGTTTTATCGAGTTATACGAGTTCCAAGCAAACCGCGCTATCCTGCACGTTATTATATGACGTCATAAAGTACTAGGTCGCGCGCCCTTATTCTATTTAAGTCCTCTTAGCATCTTTTTGACAACAGTAGCGCTAGAAGGCTTAAACCGGCTACTACATGAAAATGTACCCTCAGATGGAGGTTAGGGTCCAATTTAGTTAAATAAACATTAAACCTGTCACTGGTCTTATATCTTTACTCATTTTTATATAAATCTAGTTTATCTATCATAGAGTTTAACCCACTTTGGAGCTTTACCCAATCTGGAACTTGACCAGATAGGCCTATTAACTTGACCCATTCCTGTCAAATAAGACTTTTTACATTTTCCTTCTTTTTATATAACTGGTATGCTTGGAACTCGGATTTGTTATGTATTTATATTGAAAATCGACATTTGATAATGCACAACCTGGTTTAACCAGATTCTGTTATTAAGTTAATTACTGTCTGTTGACACATAAAGTTATAAAGAATAGACCTTTAATAAAATAGATAGAACTGGACACATCTTTCTTGTCTCTGTACATTAGAACCCAAGCCAAATTCCTATCATGTTGTTACCCCTATTTAACGCCTGACAAACTTAAGACTTTTTAAATCCTTCGGGAGAAGACCTCTATAAGCTAGGCTTTCGGTCGTATCCCTTTTCAAATTGATTGTATCGTTGTTAATGTTAATATCTCTGTTGTAATCATATCAATTTGTTTGAAATAAAATATGTTTAAACTAAATCCTAACTGATAGAAAAGAGAACATCATTCTCATTTTGGGGGACACAACAATATATATTCTCACCGAAAGAAGTCCTATCTGTAAGACATTTCCTAAAATGATTATTTGCAAAAGTGTAGCATATTTAAATGTTCTTAATGTACTAGTCATACGTAGGCCGTAGCACATTCTGTTTACGCTCTTTACCTGTCCTCTGTGATTATGTAAATTAGTTACATGTCTTTAGAATTTGTTATATTCAGCCCGAACGCTTTTTGTAGGTAGTTAAGTTCACAGTAACAAGGAATTTCGTATTTGGGAGCTGAATCGATAGGATTGCAACAACTATAAGTGCATATAAATAACCATAAGGCCTAAAAAATGCTTTGTTTTCGGTAACATGCTCAAAAAAATTAGGGTAGGTAGGTCGGAAAAACTTTTTTTTTTGATTTTTTTTTATTAAGGGAGACTTTTCGGAAATTATTTTTGTGTCAAAAAATGAATACAAATAGGGGGGTTATGCCTCTAGAGCATCAGTAAGTTGATTTATAACATCACTGTCCATGTTTAAAGCATAAAAAGTGCAGTTTTGCAACTTTTTGTCAGAAAGTTAAAAAAATGTTCTCAAAGGCCATAAAAACATTTAGGGTCGGGCCAAAAATTTAGGGTAGGTCGGGATACCGGAAACAAACAATTTTTTTTACGCCTAAATATCATCAGACATTATTCTGTAAATATATTTGTCAGTTCTTAAAGTAGCTAATTTAGAATATCTGCAGAATTAACACTTTTATTTTCATTTTGTCAACAAAACATAGTTTCCTGGCTAGAAATAGAGAAGATGTTAATGTCATTTTACCAGAATTCTAAAAGACATCGGATATTTCATCCCACCCACTTTGTACTTGAAACAGCTTTTGAACCATCCGAATCTTATTACTATACCTAGGTTTTGACCTTTTGTATGATACTATAGTGCGTTTTATTTGACCTGGCGGGGCGGAGTTAATCTCTGGCTTATGCAAATAATGGTAATCTCAAAAACGAGCAAAATAGGTAAAGCTATAGTCGTTACAGTGTAAGGTAGATGGCCAGTGAATAAGAAGTCAGGTTGCCGAATTTGCTACATATCCTGCACAATAATACAGAGGACCGTCGCGAAACCCCGCCCCGCCGGGTCGATTAAAATGGACTATATATAATCTTAAAATTTTTTTAAACAGTTGAACAGAAATAGATATATGCTCCAAATTTTGTAGATTTCAGCCCTTTACCTTATAGCTGATGCTAAATATCTCAGAAAGTATGGAAAATGGTCCATAGAAATTAATGTACCGCAACTTCCATCATATGACCGGTAGTTAGGACCATCAAAACCATATGCTTTAGAAAAATTAAATTACACTAATGGTTTACAACAACATTTTTTTTTTATAAATGTTGAGCATTCCCCTACATACACAAATGAAAATTATCTGTATGTCACCTCGGATCCTTTTTCCTGCAAAAGTATGTCAATTTCCTGCGCAATTCTTTCATCATCTAAACATTCGGACTAAAAGTTTTGTTGACGCTAAGCTAAATTGTAAATTTCACAGAAGCATATTCTTCTTACGTGTGAGAAAACGTGCATTCTTTCTTCGGTAACATTTAATATGACATTTAATCCGCCCTAAGGGACACTGCTCTATCAGTCATTTCGATTTAGATCTGAAACATCATATGTTTATTAAAACGAACGGGAATTGAGAGTTGTGCGAAACTCGTGCAAGGAAATTATTTTAGGAAACAGTTTTGTTCTTGTTATAATGGTAAAATTGTTTGATTTTCTTCATTTCGAAAATGACTGTGACTCAATGCAGACCTGGAGCGCCTGTATAAATTACAGACTCCGGTATATACCGGATTAAGGCAATGTGAACTACAAGTACTTTAAATGTATAATTTTGTTACCATGGTGATACTTACCCTAAACTTTAGTCAGTATATCATACATAATATACACTAAATCCGTGCGAAAATGCAATAATTTGCGATTTTTTGCCGTGCGCTCCAATTGATAATCACTTCCGGGCATGCGCAGAAGACCGCCCCAGCTATACCTCGTTTCGAAAATAAGCTGAATTTGGCCGTGCGAAAAAGAATGTATTGTTTTGTTGTTATTTGCTTTTGAACACAGTATGCTATTTCTTCGCAATGGTTATTACTACTTTTTACGATGAAAATTGAAAAGCGTTTGTCACGCTTTTACTCCATGTAAACTGTCTCGATTATAAATATCTATATTTCGCAGTCATTATTCACTACTTCAGCTATATCGCTATTGGTTACGACGACGGGAAAAAGTCTTTATTGCCGCGGCGGTCCGGGGTTCGATTCCCGACGCGGTCATCTTTTTTTCTTGATTTGGAACTTTAAAAATATTTTAGAAACAAAAATTCATATTCTAATGTTCATAATAAGACCAAACTTCAATTTGAAAGAAAGATTATTTTTTAGCCAAATCTGGAGGCATGCTGCATTAAATGATAAGGAAGGATCAAGATGTATAATGAATGAAACACAACAAATATCATTTTATCCCGCCTAGGGACGTGAAACGCACAGTTTAAAAGGAAAAAACAAAACAAAACAAAAAACAACAAACTAATGTATCTATTTAGATTATCATTTGCCAAAATTTAACATTAAACTATAATGTCTTACAAAAGTAAAAATAAGGACGTAAATAACGTCCTTGGGAAAATAAAAAAAGATGTCACGAAGAATGCAGGATTTGCTATTTTATATGTGTGTTTGCGAAAGCTACTATGTCAGTTTTAAAAGGTTAAACTATAAAAACATTAAAAAGTTGACAGGACAAAAATACATCTGGAATAACGATAAGTAACTATAAAATTGACATTTAAAGAAATAGTATTTAAAATACCAAAGACGTAAATATCTTCTTCAAATAACTGCATAAATATGTGAATCACCTTTTTAATTATCTAATGTAATGTACACGTAAAACAGAACGGCCCTTTAAGCATGTCTGACTTGTGCCTTTTGTATCATTGAACAATTTTGTATTAAAGGCCCCCTTTTGAAATTTTGTTGGAAGTTAAAATCTGTATGTAGCTACCTTGCGTGTTTAAGAAATGTAAGTAAGGTTACCCGATTTGCCAATCGTTGCGCTAATTGCAAATTGATTATTTGCGCCCAGCGATTTACAAAACGTGCAGATTGGTTATTTGCACGTAACATTTGCGCAGCTACTGCCAATATTATTATGCAAACGGTAATTAGTGCAAATATTTGGATATGCTTACATTTAAAATAATATTGGTAAGCCATCAAAAGATGCTTGAGAAATGCATATTTTAGAGTTTATTGAAAAAAAAACGCTCATCAATACTCTTACTTTCTGGCGCATTAATCAAACTGAAAACGAGAGGAATTTTCCAGATGTCCGACGAAAATTGCTTTTTTCCTGCTCTTTGATTTTTTTCTGCTATTTCTCTTCTAGCGAAATTTATTCTTTTCGTTTGTGTTTTTAAATCTAATGCCATTTTTATGGGCCAGGCCAGACATTTATTAATAACATAAAATATGAAAATTTGCAAATCGAAAGTAAATGTTGTTTTTTTTTTAACTTTTTTCCGTTGATCTCAAATAATGCCATTTATGTAACATTTACAGCAGCGATAACTTTTGAATAAATGTGCAATTTATTTTTAAATATGAAGGGGACACAGCTTTACATTTTCTCAAAGCACAATTATATGAAACTCTTCTTTAGCAACGCAGTCAGTACCAAGTTGTACATAGTGTTCATGTTTGTTGCTTCATTTACTTAAGATCCGTGGCCCCGAAATTACTAGATAAGTATCAGGATAAAGGAAGAAAAGATAAAAATAAACAACAAAATATGAACTTTCGAAGCAAGGAATTTAGTAGATATAGCAACTATGTTTTATAGAAAAACGACATGGGTAAGGAACTTAGTTAATATAGTAAATGTGTTTTTTTTTATATGAAAATGAAATGGACTTATCGCATTCCTTAAAAATATATATGAATATCTTCAATACTCATACTTGGTATTATACTAAACAAAATTGTTAAGTATTCGGCCAATCCATAGAAATCTCCATATGTCAAATATAATTCTTATAACAACAATACCATTATTTAAATCGGTATGAAATTTATAACAGTTATGAATTTTGTTTTATTTCTGAAATGCTGATTAGCCCTATTATGTTAATTTGGTGACGTTTCTTAAACTAATCTTCACAAAATTAGAGATAATGACAATGGAAGTCGGAAATACGCTGAAAATAACACATTTATAAGAATTTTCTTTTGAGTTTGTATCTAATGTCAAGTACAATTGAAACTGCGCATGAGTGAAACATTATTTTGACATTGGTCGTGTCATAAAATATTACTTTGTCGGTTAAGATATATTTTCGGGTTTCAAGTTTTATTAATTTTACGTACTTAGAAATGCGTTTAACTGTGGTTGGACAGCAGAGTATATTTCTAATCAGTGCACATACATCTTCTGAAGAGCTACACGTCAGTTTCTATTTCAAATATTTTTTTTACGATTTTTTCCATTGACTGCTTGATGTTTTAGTCCAGTTGAATTAATCTGACTCATAAGTGCTTAACAAAACATGTTATAACTTATACAAATTTTGAATGTTCACTTCTTTGTTGATAAGTCATATTCTAGAATAGGCTTGAGAAAACAAAACTTATATATCCGTATAGCTTTATACTCATGAGACTCTCCGTAAATGGGAGATGTGTGTACATTACAGACAATTATATTCAACGGGAATTAAGTTGTTTCATAGATCTTAATGAATTTATCTAATAATTATATCAGGCTGCTTGCTGTCAGTCTGTTGCCTGTTTAGGCCTGACTTCCTTTTAGGCCGTATTATATCTTAGACTCTGGCCTTTTGCTTACGATTAGCGCAAATCAAAGATGTCCCCGTTTAGCTGTTCCTATTGCCTTTCCAACAAGACCTTTCACATTAATTTGCACTTTGCAGGCTTAACCAGTCAGTGTCACATTAAACATATTATATATAGGTATATTTTGCTAGAGTACGTGTTCCGTATAAAAGAGATTTGTGTACATTACAGGTATTTATATTAAATGGGTTATAACTATGAGTTTGATACATCGTAATGAATATCTCTAATAATGATACTGGGCTGCCTGTTGCCTGTTTAGGCCGGTCTTTCTTATAGGCATAGTATATTTTATTTTATAGAAGGCAAAATTCCACCATTTACAACAAGATTGCAGTTTTCAATTTACGGCCATGACTATGAGAGTGTTATACTCATGAAACTCTCCTGGCCTTTTGTTTGCGCGTAGCGCCATATCAAACATGTCCCCGTTTCGCTGTTTCTATGGCCAGACATTTCACATTAAATTGCACCTTTCCACGCGTAAGTAGTCTCACATTAAACATAGCGTATTTTTGCGAAGGTACGTTTTCTGTATAAGAACAATTTATGTTTATTACAGGCGGGTTATTAAGATGTTCATAGATCTGAATGAATATCTCTAATAATGATACTAGGCTGCTTGTTACCAGTCTGTTGCCTGTTTAGGACTGTCTTTTATTTAGGCCATACTATATTTTATTTTATAGAAGACTGAATTACATCATTTACAACACGATTTCAGTTTTCAATTTATGGCCATGATTATGAGAGCGTGATACTAATGAGACTCTCCTGGCATTTTGCTTAGGCTTAGCGCCAAATCATAGATGTCACCGCTTAGCTGTTTCCTAGGCATTTCCAACGAGACATTTCACATTAAATTCCACCTTTGCACGCTTATGCAGTGTCACATTAAACGTTGCTAATGTTTGCCAAGGTACGTTTTGCCTATAAAAGAGATTTGTGTACATTACAGGCATTTATATTCAACAGGATGTTAAGATGTTCATAAATCTTAACGAATATCTCTGATAATGATACCGGGCTGCTTGTTGCCAGTCTGTTGCTTGTTTATGCCTGTCATTCTTTTAGGCCATATTATATTTTATTTCATACAAGGTCGAAATCACAGATGTCCCCGTTTAGCTCTTCCTATTGCCTTTCCAACGAAATATTTCAAATTAATTTGCACCTTGGCACGCCTAAGCAGTCTTACATTATACATAGCGTATTTTGCCAGATTATGTTTTCCATATAAAAGAGATTTTTGTACAGTACAGACATTTATATATCAATGAGTTATTAAGATTTTCATAGATCTTAATAAATATCTTTTATAATGATACTGTACTGAGCTGACTCTTGCAAGTCTGTTGCCTGTTTAGGCATGTCTTTCTTTTAGGCTATATTATATTTTAACTTATAGAAGGCCTAATTCAAACATTTACAACAAGATTGCAATTTTCAATTTACGGCCAGGAATATAAGAGAGTGATACTCATGCGACTCTCTGGGCCTATTGCTTACGTTTAGTGCCAAATCGGAGATGTCCCCGTTTAGCTGTTCCTATGGCATTTTCAAACAGACCTTTGCATAAAATTGTACTTTTTAACGCGTAAGTAGTGTCACATTGAAACAAACGTACTTTTGACAGGTTACAGTTTTACACGTTTTCCCTATAAAAAGAGAATTGTGTACATTACACGCATTCATATTGAACAGGTTATTAAGAAGTTCATAGATCTTAATGAATATCTTAATTATTTATGGCCATGATTATGAGAGCGTATTGTTACCCGGGTACGTTTTCCGAACAAGAGAGATATGATATGATATATTTTTTGAATTATAGAGACATCTGTTTATGATAGGCAGTTATATTCACATCGTAATGTACTGCAATAATTGAAATAAAGATCTGCATTTATGAGTTATAATTATTGCGTTAAATAAATGAATGTATGAATCGAGTCTTCGTCGCACTCGTTAAAGGCGGAGGAGCCTAAACCATTGCCTGAGATATCGAAAAAAAGTCTGTAAAAAGATCCTTTGGGACCAAAGAATGCAACCAAGAAGAATAATAGCAGACTCGGTTTGATTGAGCCTGTTCATGAGAGGTAATGAAATGTGCAACACCTCTCACACCCCCTAGCACCGGTTTAAGCGGAACTCTATTACACATGCTGAATAGACACTATGATCGCAAAGGACCAGAAAATACAAAAACACTGAATGCAAGTACGAGGAGACATTTTACAGCCGCCACACGGCACTTAAAGATTGCTGTTGTGATAGTTAATAAAATATGTTAAAAGATCCTTTAGGAGCAAAGAAAGCAACCAAGAAGAATAATACAGACTTGGTTTGATTAAGCCTAAACGGAAACGATGCAAACATCCTTCTAACTTTACATTTAAGTAGAAAAACGTACCAAATGGATTAGTGGCACTTTTCTTGGCAGAACCGTTTACGTAAACATTTCATGTTTCAAATCATACATACATACGTTGTAAGTAAACCATTTGCTGATAATATGTGATAGGTCTCTATAAGTTTGCAACATGTGCATTTTTTGTCTCAAAATTTAGTGTCCTGAAATTAATATTTTACTTGTTTTATTAAAGAAAAAGGAAAACCACAAAAATAGCAGACGAAGAAGATATTTAATAACGGGTGTTTTTCAAAATTGGTTTCATTTCAAGATGGTTTCATGGTTTCGTTTTCATTTTATGATTTTTATGATTTTTTCCCGCAATGTTATCAGTGCATTTTGGTGGAATTTTAAAATTAACAACCTCGTGCCCTCATTTATATTCTGTTTAAGGTCGAATTACATCATTCACAAGACGATTACAATAATAAGACTCGGGTACTATTTGCGCATTTAAGAGATACTAATTATATTTTCAGCTTTGCTGTTAGTTTAGGTCGGTGGTTTTACCCAGGTGCCCGCTCTTGATGAAAAAATGCATGCAGGGGCACCTGGGGTCTTCCTCCACCATCAAGGCTGGAAAGTCGCCAAATGACCTATAATTGTGTCGGTGCGACGTTAAGCAGCATGCCTCCAGATTTGGCTAAAAATAATCTTTCTTTCAAATTGAAGTTTGGTCATATTATGAATATTAAACTATGAATTTTTGTTTCTAAAATATTTAAAAAATTCCAAATCAAGAAAAAAAGATGACCGCGTTGGGAATCGTACCCCGGACCGCCGCTGCTTTTCGATTTTCGTCGTAAAAAGTAGTAAAAGATGTTTGTTGTCGAACGATCTGGAGGTATGCCACTAAAATCCAACAAAATAAATAAACAAATGAAAATATAACAAAAATTATTACATACTTTACTGTTAAAATGTTTTTGAAGCCAAACTATACCTTTATTTCAAGAAATTACGAAAAAAGCGTTATATTATAAGATATTTTATATATCACTGTTCCCATGGTTACTGAATTTTTTGAGCTGCGATGGGATATGAAGTTGAGCATTTTATATTCTGCTCCTAAATTAAAACTTATAGTCCAGTACGGTAATGAAAAATGGCACTGAAGCCATCAAAACACACACAATTAGTACCTGTACATGCTTAAACACGAGATAAACTGTGTTAAAATGGAAACATTAGCCCTTTTAAACTTGTATCAGAAAGCTTAAGCATTTCGTAATAAAATTACCAACTACGCCGAATTCTATTTATAAGGGTAAATCCGAAATAAGCTAAAATGTTACATATCCATGATTTCCTTCGTTTTTCAACATGAGCTACCTTCAGAGGGTCACGTACTTCAAACCTGAACAGCCATTTTATTTAAAGGGGCAGAGGCAAAGAAAAACTGCCGATTATAGCAGTTCGAACATTAAAATACATGAAGTGAAATGAATTGTCATACTAACATTTCTATTTTCCATTCGTATCTCATAAATCAGCAGCGGCCTTTACAGCTCACCCGAACTAGAGAAACTTCACACGCATGGGGAATATTTAAAGCACTCTACGACATGAACAAACATTATTAATGTTAATGTTATACTAGTCCCAAAGTGTTGTATTGTAAGTGTCGATACATAAGAATATATCAATTCTGAATGTCACATTGGTAGTGTAATATGTCTGTCCGACTGTATAGCTAGGTGCCTTGCCTTGGACACTTACCTTACAGTACATTTTTAAAAAAATGAATTACTAAATAAATTTGAATCTACTCTAGTAATAAGGTAAACTGTATCCTTAAAACCCACATAGTCTTACTATGGAAGCTGATTTCTGTCATGTCGGGTAGTCATCTTAGCGGGTCAAAGACAGGACGAAATGACGGATACAAGAAAGGTGTATTTTAGTCGCGCAGGCGTGTCGTCAGAGCGAAGACACGACAAAACTACAAATAATTAGAAGTGCCAGAAAGACATTCTGTCGTTACTTCGTGTAAAATCTGCCGCTTTGTGGTATTTTCGTGTCTTTGTCCAGACAACACGACAATACGACTGAACGGAACTTTCTGTTTTATACATCCTGTTATTATGCAGTCGTGTCAACGGGGCGAAGACCAAATCAGAAACAGAACTATCTTGACTTTATTGTCTTACAATAGTATGCTTTTGATTATAAATGTTCAATCAAATTTTGTTTAGAGAGTATATTGTTACAATGTCCTATATCTCACTTCAACATAATTCGCATATTCGAATCTACCACCATGGAAGCAAAATATATACACAAAGTCAAAGAAAATACGTGGAATTTTTAAACTGCACGGAAACCCTTACATCATAAGGAAAAAAAACCGACGTGATTTCAAAGACTCAACCAGTGTTGAATGATTTTGAAAAAAAGTATCATGAAATTGTAATCGTCAAACATGCTCCTTTGCCACAGCAATTTGTTTGGACAAATTCAGGACCTGTATGCACTGTTTGCAAATACGACATGGCATATGGATTGTGTGCATTGTAATGTCACGTTAGTACATCCGTCACCGGCGACCATTTTATTCTTTTCATTTACAGTTCGGAAATAATGAATATTTAAAGATATAAACTCAAACACTGAGAGACCAGCGCCAGTATGTCGAAATGTTAACAGGTGGTTAAGCCAGTCGATTAACTTAATAGGTTCCACGTTTTTGAAGCCTTAGTAAAACAAGTGTATGAGTTAGTAAAATGTCTGTAGATTTAAACCAACGCATTATATAAAACTATATAAGTGTTTCCCTCCAGGACTAGTATTTGACTGGCTGTTAGTTTACCAGCCGATAAAAGTTTAGAACAAATGGTCCCAATGGGTATATCAATGGTCAATTTACTGCGAAAGATATTGAAAACTTAGAGTCACCTAAAAATTCAAACGAACTTCAAACTTCAATGATAATGTGAAAGTACGAAACTCCGATACATTTCGCTGTCAGATAAAATAGAATTCTGCAGTGTATAGGAAACAGTAACGTTCCTAATAGTCTATATAAAAGACATGATGTAAAATTAACTTACATTTATTAAAAAATTCCACTGTCCGTGCGTTTGAATGCGGATCTGAATGGCCCAAATCCAAGACGGCCCAGACCAAGACGGCCCAATGATATATATATACCGTTATTACAAATATTAATGTTAGATCAAAATGGTATTTTATCACTTCATTTTCAACAAAGTATTTACATTAATGCGTTTTCCTCTTTATCGTACATGAACACAACACCAGCTTTGCCTTGAATTTTAAAAAATGTTAAATTCGAAACATGTCGTAGTGCTGCGAATTATATTTAAACATTGTCTTTGACATAATTCTGGTTTCTTTTCCTATTAGTCATAGCCAATTTTATGCAACAATAAATCACTTCTTGCGATAACTCTTTCTTGTAATACGTATATATGTGTTATTTGATATAAGGATATAAGGAAAAATGCAGTCGGATAGACTGTGGATTTCAAATTTCCAAGTATATGCATGTAACATTCCTCGTACTGGAGTGGATGCATTTAAAAGGCAAACATGCTCCTTTAAGGAGAGGACAACCGTAAGCTGATATAGCTTTCTGTCCAATTCCTTAATTAATTGTTCTGTAAATGTTTCATGTATTACTGAAATACAATATGTTTAAACTAACTAAAAGGCAAACAATTACAGTCATTCTTAAATGAATGAGCATAATAATGTAAAATCAGTTTATGTGTTCTCATCACCGAACCCATGGACCCGCCAATCATTCAGGTAACCAGAGACAATCAGCTGTCTTACCTTCAAACATAAATATGTAAAGAGAAGTTAAAGGTCTTATATGAATCCATAATATGAAATATAAAACGCAAGGCAGGCTAATAATCGAATTTATGTTTGCAAAAGAAAGAAAGAAAAGAAAACAGTATGAAATAGAAAAAGTGGAAACTCCACAGACTGGAAACTCCACAGGTTGCTTAACAGGCTCGGTTTGATTGAGCCTGTTCATGGACGGTAGAGGAAATGCATGCTACCGTCCACGCCCTCTAGTCCCGGGTTGAGCAGACCTCAACATTTACACATGATACAAGTACAAAAGAGAGATTTAGAGATATCCAACTAGCGTGTAATGCCATGAAAAGCGGTGTATGGTCCTCAATTAAAAATGGGTTTGCCCTAAACGAGAAACCAATGGAAAGAACCTCCTGCCTGATGGCCTCTTGAGCATTGACATGTTCGCCAGTAGGACAATCAGTAGGACTTTTGTCAATTGACCGCTTTTTTACTGATTTCGGTTGTGCTGAACCCATTTTTGTCACTTTTGTCACCCATTATGATGAATTCTGACCTGTTCTCAATTAGTGTAAAATCTTTTGAGTAAAGAAGACTGATATTTACAAGATGGTGGGGGTTTTTATTGTGAGACCACGTCACTAATGTATAGTTTATGCCTACAGTATTTGCAATTACCACAAAAAAGTTTCTATAACGGAAACGCTCGCAGAAACGGAAAATGACTCATGTGAAACGTTTGTTTAGGCTTTTAACTCTCTGCACTTAAATCAAGGAAAATTGCATCTGGAATGGAATGTGATTGAATAAAATCATCGAAGAAACGGTAATTTCTATATTTTTCTGTATTTATTAATAAGTAACGTTAAGGTTTTCTTGGTGAAAAATCGGCTTGTAACTGAACTTCGGATAAAATTTCACTTGGTAGCGAATTAAAATTATTCATTCATGTTCAGCAGTCCCAAATTTTGGGATTTTAAAGACCTATTTCAATGCAGTATGTGGGCGAATTAACTTTACAATGCAAGGCAGACACAGTCTGATGTCCTTGGACTTTATCATAAAGTTACCCCGTGTAAAGTGTTCTCAAGGTTGCTTTTTTCAGACAGGCTTTATCAGGCTGTAATGTCATGATAAAATGTCATTAGATGCACATTACCAAGCAAGGGCGTACAATATTTTGATGATACCAAGATTGGTTTAGGTCCGTCAAGATATCATGACGACATATACACTTAGTAGACATATATGTAGTAAAACAAACACCTCAAATATTTGACAAATAACATGTAAATGCATCAGAAACATTATTATCATAATCCTCATCTTCTTCTTCGTCAGCATTGTTATTGTCACAACTGCACAAAACTAATCATCATTTTCGTCATCCTAAGATCTATCATGTTCTGATAAGTCACATGTAAAATCCTCATCATCATCAAACAACAAATTCTCATTCTAAGGAAATGCCAAAGGAATTAAGGCGGACACTGTTTCGCAGTTTAAAACTCGACTATTCGAAGAAACAGGTAGAGCTGTTACACTCAACCTTTCGTTGGCTTCTGCATATTTTGATTACGATTTTGTAGTGTGTTAAGCTTATATCTTAGTAACTGTTGAAACTTCACATACATATTCACTGTGGTAAAATGACTTACATTGCACAACTTCCATTACTCTATAACGTTTTAAATAAAATTATATGCCCCTTTTACGGCTTAGCAATTTTCGTTAATGTACGTAAACCCATTGATGGAAATGGATTGAAACTTTCTACACTTGTACACTGTGATGATATTAATAGCCAAACTCAAGTTTGTTTGGTTTGTTTTTGACAAGATTGACTATGAAACGTTAACAAATTTTTTGAATATTAAAAAATATACATAACCCTGTTAAAATGTTCAGATCCTGGCTCTTTGAGGTTATTTGGTATGCTGAATATATTTGTTGAGTTTGAAAACTTTGAAGTTGCTGAAAAACCAGTTTACCTAAGAAACGTTATCACGTGCATAATTTTGAAAAATGTAAGTCTGAGTTATGATACCTGTTTAAGCGAGCAATCATTTCATGATGCTGAAAACGAGGGAAATTTGAATGCATTCAGACAAGTATTTATAGTTTCTAATAAACAGCTTGCATGCAAAACCTTAAAGATATGAAGGGGTATAATTTTGACAACATGAAACGTAGACTTTAGTGTTATTTACTGATGCCGAAGACGTGTGTGTTGTTTAAAACTATTCGGTCCAGTACTTTCCAAAAACCTGTTCACGAATCAATTTTTCACCTAAACCAAGTTTTTAAGGGAGATAGTTTTTACAAAATGATAGATAAAGTTATTGAATTAGCCTGTTAATTACATGATGTGGAATAATTTTTTGAAGAAGTGTGAAAGCTTTCAGCCAAGTATTGTTTAAGAAACATATTTAAACGCACATAAACTTTCAAGAAGCCGGTTATTTATTTATTACTTTAAGGTTGAACATTGACGACGAGAGTAAAATCGGACAATGGATAGCCATTGAAGCCTTACTATAGCACGGAAGAATAATGAGCGAAGGGAATAGAAAGTTTGATTTATTACCATTTAGAGTCAATAATGCTGAGCACATAGCAACGGGCGACTCTTGGGACGAATGTTTACATGATTTTGAATGGTAGCTTAGATATTTTCGGATACAAGTTGATGATGAGAAGATGGATGCAATACTTATCTACGGACCTTAAGAAGCGTAGTAAAAGTTTGCCGGAACAAGAAGAGACCGGGAGAAGCTGAGAAGTAAGTTAACAGAATGTTTTTCGCCGAAGAAAAATACACATTACTCTCGATATGTTTTCTTGAAATGCGGCTCATGAGTGGAAAAGTTACTGTTGGGTACGCAGTACGCCTTAGGGAAAAGGCATAAGCATATGAATTTCCAGATATGGACGATCGTATCCTGGAACATTTCATGCAAATAACGAGCAACTCGGACCTGGTACGCAAGGTCATTCATAAATATGGACACTTCAGGAAGCTTTGAGCGTATGCAACTTCAAGAAGACACTTCAGTTCATATCCAAGCCGTGGGTCATCAAGGAGGAGACATTACGAGGAAAAACAAAAAGAAGAGCTTCGGCGACAAGAGATGAACTAGACAATAACAAAAGTAAAATATATAAATATTGCGACTAGCGTATGGTAAAAAGTGTGATACATGCGAAAACTTCAACAACACTTCGCAGTAGTTTGCAGGTCTAGCATATCATATAACAGAAATAGATTTAAAGAAAGATTAAAAATCGACCAAGAGAAATTTGATCCACAAATAATACGAGAAAGTGGTGATCTTCGAGTTCCAAACAGGTACTTGGAGCGAAACAGAATCTTACAAGCGTCGTTGGAAGAAGATTTTACCTACAAATTTCATGACTGCAAAGTATTCTCAAATAAATGGGCTTGAAACAAGGATATCACCAGCTCATGTTGCATCCAGATTCCAGATCGATAGCTACATTTAGCATGTTGTGAGGAAACACGAAGCCTAAAATACTGATATTTGGAGCAAATTCATCACAGGACTTGTTCGACGAAGCGATGTTATGAATATTCGGAGCTATTCCTTTCTGTATGAACCACAGATACTGAAATGAAATACTGACTGGTGGCAACAACATGGAAGAGCACAACAGAACACTAGAAGCAGTACTACCGAGAGCAATAGACTTTGGCATAACATTCAACAAACAGAATTATCAATTTGGTGTGAAAAACTTGGAGTGAATTTTATGGCTACAGATTCACAAGCGATGGACTTAAACCGACTTATGAGAAAGTCAGGGCAGTCAATGAATGCAAAGCACTAGAATCAAGAGAAAAGGTTCGAAGTTTCCTAGGTATGATAGGTAATCTTTCAAAATTCATTCCGAGATATGCAGTACTTACAGCACTGTTACGAAGGTTAACAGGAAAAGAAATCCCGTTCTCGTGGGGACATGGTGAAGAGAAGGCATTTCAGACAATGAAAGACAGCATAACGAATGACAACACAATGGCATTCTTCAACCCAAGAAAACTGAATAGTCCGCACTGCAGCTAGATTTCATGAAGATCTGTCAGCTGGCCTGTTCCAGAAGACAAGCGCAAAGTGACTACAGCCTATACAATATATCAGTAGGTAAATGACACAGGCAGAAAACTGAGAAAGATGCTTTGGCTATGAAATGGGCCAAAACGAGATTTAGCACGTATCTTCTCGGAGCACCAAGGTTAAAGCTAATTACGTCTTACAAGCCGTTGATAGCAGTGTTCAACAAACATGTGCTAAATTGCCATCCCGAAGCGAGAAATAGATCATGGAGATGCAAGATGTAGATTTTGAACTGAATATGAACCAGGCAAGGATGAAGCAGATCCAATGGACTACTTATTGCGACATCCGCTCAGTGAAACAGAACCCGACGATACAGATTATACGATCAAGATGATAATTGACAACGAACATGGGCAGATGCTTGAACGGGTAAAAGCAGCCACATCAAAAGACGACATTCTTCAAGATGTCTTAGACCGCATAAGACGAAATGATTTGGAAATGCAACAAAAAAAACCCATACTATTTGTTAAGACGTGAACTTTATCGCTCGGAAGGAGTGATATTACGCAACAGACAGATAATTGTACCTGAGAACTACAGAATGTGGTTGTCAAAGCAGCTAATAGTATGGTCATTTCGGCATAACTAGGACAAAGTAGATGCTGTGAACTAAATATTGGTTTCCAGGATTAAACGGTCTTGTTGAGAATACAATCTACAGATGATATTACTGTCAGATGTCAACTGTAGAGCAGACACAATGCAAGAACCTGTCAAGCCATCTGAGATACCAAAGACAGAGTGGCACAATGTATCCATGGATTTCGGAGGACCGTATCCAGATTGTCACTATAATTAAGTGATTATTGATAAGAGAATGAGATATCCTGTAATCAAGCAAACGAGATTCACGTCCAGTAGAATAACGTGCTCCAGAGAGGCAGATAACGGGCCTGGAATTCAAAGAATGGGGTTTCATCACCATCGAGTAACACCTGAGCATTGAAAAAGGTGTATATCTATCTAGTATTCTTCAAAATGGCACAGAATAAGTAATTTTATAAATTCCAAAATGATTACAGATTGATTATAGGAAGCTTGAACTGTGTGGCTTGAAAAACAAAAAACTCCCTGTAAGATAATAGTTTGTATGAAACTTAATTTTGGGGTGGTCGTAAGGAGACTTCTACTGTAGCTGCTAAATTCAGAATATAATGGTATTTTAGCTGCTATCTTTATCTCTGAACTGAACAAGAGTTAGCATGATAATAGCTACATAATATCTACTTAATATTTTATAAAATTTTGAGATAGTATCTTTATTTCCGAACAAGAGTTGATATGGACATAGCTGCTAATATCACATTTTAACCTTTAGCCTGCTGGCATCGAATATTTCTGCCTTTCGACCAGTACATACCAAGATCAGCCTGCACATCCGTGCAGTCTCATCATGATCTGCACTTTTCGCTATTCAGTCTGTAAATCTTCAGCAAACACCACTTCGAATAATAAATGGTATTGTCCAAATTGAATGATGGACCGGTCCATATTAGAAATTAAGCAGGGTAAAGTTTAAAAGATTTTTGAGGTATTGTTTTTATTTCTGAACAAGAGCCAGCATGAAAATAACTGCTTATATCTTTGATTTTTATCTCTTATACACTGACATGTTATTATTGAAAGAATAGTTAATCGTATCGATTATTACATTTTACGTTACACGCAGATAACATAACAAGCTTTTGAATGAGATTTAACCGATATCGTGGTATAGAAATCAATTTAAAATCATTCATGTCTTCTAAATCTGATTCAGTGTTAAAAAATAGACATGTTGGATTAGTAAAATCATAGACAGTGTAGAATTATACAGGTATTTATCAAACTATTTTGCTATATTTATTGCATGACTCGCAGTGAAATGCTGAAATAATATCACCTTTAAACCCTAAAATATACATATTCATATTTTAAACGGTTGCAAAAATGTTTGAACTCTTTCTGAAATATATAGAACACCAGATAAATATCTTAAAGGTGGCAATGGAGTTAATGAGTGAAAGGTATTATAACCCAACATGTAAAACAGACAAATTATCTTTTTCATATTTTAACGAATATAATCTTTTTTCAGTTTCTTACCATTAAAAATATATTTGATATTTTCACGACGAAGATATCTACGGAAGAGCATTAGTGTCAGGTGTATGTTATTAATTAACTCGAAATTTCGAGTAACTAAGCCGAAATTTCGAGTTAATTATTAAGTCGAAAATTCGAGTTACTAACTCGAAATTTCGAGTTATTTTCTCGAAATTTCGAGTTACCTATCTTGAAATTTCGAGTTACTAACTCAAAATTTCGATTTACTATCTACAATTGTCTACGTTTATGTATAGGCCCTGGCCAAGGTTAAGTACCTGGTGTATCCATTGGGTAGCCATACAGGGTCATACGGCAGCGTTTGCTCATAGAAAAAAATATCACTATTTAAACCATGTTTCTTTATTTATTGATTTTGTTGGGTGTAACGTCGCACCGACACAGGCAACTTCCCAGCTTTTATGTCTGGAAGGTTTTCGGCCTAGTTTGAGCCCATATGTCAATGAAATATAGACATACCTAAATGAAAGTGTAGTTATGAGTCTAACCAAGATTGGGTACCTGGACAGATCTAGATTTTGTGGAGAGGTCATAGAAGGTGACCGGGAAGTATTCAAACTTAGAATATTTCATTATTTTGACCATAATTTGAAGGTTTTTGACCTAGTTTGAGCCCCTAACACATGAACATATTATACATGTAAATAAAGGTATATATCCTGGATACAGTTTGAAATCTGGAGCAACTCTAGAGTCTATGGTAGGTCATACATTGATGTATGGTACATGTAGTAAATGTTCAAGTCCCTACATGTTCGGTATAATATACGAATGTGTATATAGATGATTCCACTTTGAAGAGTCAAAAGTCGTCCATTACATTTTTGGCCTTTGACAGACAGACGGACGTTCAAATTTTGCGGATAAAAGGGCAAGAAAGTAACTCGAGTAACTTATTAACTCGAAATTTCGAGTTACTAACTTGAAATTTCGAGTTACGTTAGTCGAAATTTCGAGTTACTAACTCAAAATTTCGAGTTAATAAAAAAACGCACCTGGCACTAATGCTCTTCCGTAGATATCTGATACTTTTCACAGTGATAATATTCAGTATAGATCACTTGTCCAATAATTCGTTGAAAATCATGTTATAAATTTCGATATTACACTAAAAACTGACTTTGTGTAATGTAACAATGTATATAATTCTCCCATCGGAAATTGTATAAAGTTTCATTTTCATAAGTCCTCTTGTGCGCCCGTCTGTCTGTCATTCTGTTATATATCTAAAAGTTCGAGAAACTTAATATGAACATTCGATATATTTTCAATTTTATGAATATGGTTTCTATGGCAAGAACTAGTTAATACGTGATTGTTTTAACAATTGATATCAGTATTACAATTTTCATTTATTTTACATAAAATCATTCCAATGTTTATGGGTGTCAATATGAAAGAGCAAAATATTTAACGTCCTCATTAACGATGACAAACGTGGTAAAACATATTTGAACGGCATATTGTTACATAACTACTACTTATTTTATGCAAGAAAAATAAATTATACATACAAATCAGTCTTTAAGGTATTATTTAAGTTAAAAAATATTATTTTTGTTTGATTATAAAAAAAAACTCAAGAATTTGTTATTTGTTTGGCAGTTTTGCATTGAATTTTGTAGGAAAACATACAGCATACATAGAAATAAGCATTTAAGTGTCCTTTTAGTTTATAAAGATTACTTTTGTTCGTTTGTAAAAAATGCAGGACTATGTCTGGAGAAAAATATTTTTGTTTATTGTTGCAGTTTTGAATTGACCATTGACCTTAAGCACTGTCTGTCCTCTTCACGCTTGCTTTCGATATAATTATTATTAACAAAGGGACTTAAAATTTATTCTATTACTGTTCAGTAATAAGTTTTTTTGTATCTCTTTGCTTTTAGAGTACACGTTGCATGTCATCTCAAAAGAACGGAATGGAAGAAATACAAGCAGAGCTTAAGAAGTGTCCTTCAAGTTTTGATGTGTTGGAAACCTTCCAGTTAGTACGGAAGACATTAAGAAAACAAAAGACAAACTTCTTCTTGATGAAAGGTCTGAAGAATATGACACAGACATAGAATTGCATAGAACATGGAACTTGATTTCTTTCTTATGCTTTTTTATTAAAGATTACACTGGGGCAGAAACATACGTCAAAAAAGTGTTAGAGAGTGATCCTGACAACATGATTGCTCACTCAAATAAAACATGGTTCTCCCTCAAACAATGCAGCATAGACAGGCAGTATAAAGATGACTGTAAGAAATTAGAAGGAATAAAGAAGAATAACCTTGCCTGTTTAGTGGCGAAAGCTGAAATTGCATTTACGTAGTCACGTCTTGGTCGAAAAAGATATGATATAGCTAAATCGTTGTATAAGAATGTCATTGATGAATGCAATGAACTTATGGCAAAAGATGAAAACAAAGATAGCAAGCTTCTAACAAGTTACTTTTGTGTTTGGATGTTTGGTTACGCACTCGTCGAAATAAGACTTTTGAATTTTAGTAATACGTTTGATGAGACTGAGCTGGATCTTTCTGCTGATAACTATGGGCGTGTAATAAAGCTTTACTGTAGAATTATTCAACAGGAAGAATGCAGCAAATGTGTCGGAAGATATCGAGCAAGGTCATATACTGAGTTGGGTTTTCTTGCATACAATATACAGAAGATGGCACTAAGTGATATATACTTTGCGATTGCTTTGAAGATTTCCCCCAATGACGGTTACGTTCTCCAAAGAAGTGGCCAGTTTTATAAATACGCTGGAAACATTAAACGTTCTATACAATTACTGAAAGAAGCAATCAAAATTAAAGGCACATCTCATGCTTACCATCATTATGCCTTGTCCATGAGAAGAAAACTTGATATCGATGTTGGAAATTCGTGTACATCGACCAAACCGAGGTCAATGGCACCTGTTAATTTACCTCTTAAACAAAAACCAATCGATTATATGGCGAATATAAAAGTTGCTGACGAGATAATACAATGCTTTGATAAGTTTGGCTAATGCATTTGAACAAGCAGGACTTTGTCTTTGTGAGATGATGCTTGAACAACAAGATAGAAGCGAACACAGAAAAGACATGGAGCAAAAGATGAAGATGTATTTGAAAAGTTCAATAGAAATATCATGTAGCTTAGATGCATACATTCCAGCGCTAAAAAGTTACTGGAAATCCGCCTCAACATTAGAATCAATCATTGATGACGCAAGCACGAAAGAAAATAAAGAAGACCGTCTTTTTCCGTATAAAAAGTTGGGCAGACACCAAGAGGCACTTGAAGTACTCAACGAATTAGAAGAATTAGCACAGACTCAGGAGGAAAGAGTTAAAATATTGAAAGAAAAAGTTGAAAAATACCTTACTTTAGGCTTGTATGATGATGCAGTGTTTGCTCTAAGCATGTTGCCAGATGTGATTGATACGATAGGTGAGGAAATGTACCTGAATATTTACGTAGAGGCCGGAATAGATGCTTTGAAAATGGGACACGATGGCAAAGCACGAAATCGTATTCAGAGAATGTTAAAAATGCGAAACAGAAACAAGACCAGTGAAGTCAATGCCAAGCCAAACGTTGCTTCCCTTGAAGAAAGATATGACATATTCATATTATGTAATACCAAAGACGAAGGGAATGGTAAGAAACTAATGGATATCATGATTCGAATGGGACTGCAAACAACACTCAACACAGATAGACTGCTTCCGGGAACTTCTATGCTTTCAGGTATGACGGATGAAATGAAAAAGTCGAACCATTTTATGATTATATTTGACTTTGACGCTGATGATAAGAGTTTAGCAAACCGTATGAGGCACTTAACGGAACGACTACAATCAATCGTTGAAGCTAGGGAACCGAGATCAAGTACCATAATGGTTATAAAGGCAATAACCTGTGATACGGTCCCTGATATGTTTCTTGGTTATAAAACTATCGACATGGAACTTCAGACTGTCCTCGAGGACTTCACCAAGAATGAAAATGCTTGTCAAAGTGTGAAAGAATTATTGATAGCCCTTTCGTCTAGTTCCTGAAATTTGATGAATTCAGAGAAAGCCATCCAATTTAAAAGTACGTCAAGAGGACTTTTACAGGTTTTTTATTGACATTATTATCAACAATATCACAAAATATTAACACAGGCAAGAAAGCGTTTTAAAAGTTTTTATCTTAAGTTACACAGAACATTTGACAAACTTGAAGCATAACATTGATCAATATAGCTTATTATATACAAATCTGATTCTTTAAGAGATGGTTTTGTTGTCGTTTCAACGTAAATCATGTTCGTTCAAGTTTTCATTGCTACAAATTTTAACATTTTAGCGCGAATGTTTCTTGATTGCGTTCTATGCTTCCAAAGGGTCGTTCGGAGATTTATTATAATAGCAATCTGTATGTGCCGTCTGGCGGCTACAAAATGTCTCCCCGTACTTGGAACCAATTTAGGATTACTTTACTATGACTGAATACCGCTGAAGCCGGTGCTAGGGGCGTGAAAGGTGTTGAACTTTCCGCGACCCCTCATGAACAGACTCACGAAACGAATGTGTGCTATTATGTTTCTTGGTTGCGTTTTATGCTTCCAAAGGATCTTTACACAAATTTTATTAAAACATCTTAATATCTTAATAACATCTAAATATCTTAATTGTAAATGAACTACATTTCTTTACAAATTGTGAAAAACATCTGCTTGACACAATGTTGACCATATTTTCAAAACTTGCAAGAATATCGACATCGTTGGGGTTTTAGTTTTCATTTATACTTTAAATAATCAAACCCCTAATCAGCAACTAGGAATCATTAAATCTTGGACTCGCTTATTGTTTTATTTTGCCAGGTTATGCAGTATCTATTAAGTAAATCCATTAAGTAAATCATTCAGTTTGTAAAAATGGGGTAGCTGATGGTTACGTACAGTTTTACTTGTATTATTCTATATCCTATATATAACAATATCAGATAATCAAGGAGTGTGAGAGTATTGAATTTGGATATATATATATATGAACTAAATTTGAATGTAGAGCTGTTTTGATAATTAGATATTATTATTATTATTGTGTGATAACGGCAGTTTGATAAAAATGTCTGCCAGATTTTTGACGAGTTATGTGTTTATTGAGTATTATATTGATCTGACACTCAGTACTGTAAACACCCCAAAACATGTGTATTTCGTGTCTACACATGCTGTTATCATTCAGATTAAATTGACAGATTTATACACATAAAACATACAAGTTTGACACAACTTTGGCAGAAATGTTAAGGCACAATAGATTTTTATTACATTAACGAAGCTTTTAAATTACGTCATATTAACATACATTACACATATTGCAGAGGTAGAACCTCAGATTTTCAATCATAGAAACGCATAAGATAAAGTTTAGAAATTGATTGCTAATACCTTCAAAGGACCAAATTATTATGTTACAATTTTAAATTTAATGAAAGTTTTGTTAATATCAATATTTAAAAGTTTGAGAGTGTTTGTACATGTACCCTATTTACCAAACGACAACTCTTGTATCAGGTGTATGTATTTATCAGGTACTTTCAGACGGAGATATCTGATAGTTTACTTCCCGTGGTACTCTATCGCACCTGAGTGGAAATAAAAATAAGTTTAGAAAGTAAACTTTTTTTCACAACACAAACAAATAAGATACTTTTGATAGTGTGTGATTTATCTTTGCTTCCCTGCTTCAGATGTTTTTATCACAAAATCATTTATAACCTGCAAATTTATTGGTGACAACACAATTTCAATGGTTTTCCCAACTTTTTGGATATCATAGTTTGTAAGGCTATTTGCATAAATACATAAAAGCTCTGTAGCTCTTCAAATACCGAAGTTTTCTCGGCTATTTATAGGTACTAATCTCCAGATCGTACGACAACAAAAGGAAAGAAAATTTATAGTTACCAGGAAATTATTGCTATCTTTCGTAAGAAGGCTTTGAAACTTAAATACTGATAGATTATATATTATGGAAACAAATAAAAATTAGTCATTTAGTCGTATTTACTAATTTTTCCATTTAAAATCAATAAGCGTTCGTAATGTGGTACCGGAGGTAAACTGCCTTAATTATATATCTTTAAATTTAGCAGACGTGAGGTAAATATTTCTTTGTTGGTGCATTGGTTAAGAACGCAGGAATGTTTTCATTGCCGGAACAGCCAGGGTTCGATTCCCGACATGGGCATTTTTTTTCTTGATTCGGCATTTTAAGATAGTTTAGAAACAAAAATTCGTGTTCTAATGTTCATAATATGACAAAACTTCAATTTCAAAGAACGATTATTTTTAGTAAAATCTGGAGGTCAATGCCTTTAAAGTTTTCTTAAATGCAATGTTTCTCAACTTATTTCCTTTTAGTGTGATGGCGTTTTGCATTTGGATATTTGTAATATTCAAAAAATGATAACATGTGATTGTATTTCAAACCCAAGCGAAAACGGTGACATAAAACAGTCTATTTCTATCAAATCATTAAGTCCAGTTGTTTTAAGCTTGTCTTCAAACAGATTTTTGTATCGGGAGACTTTAGATGGGAGATAACTCATCCGGGCATGTTTGTTTGGTGTACCATGCTAATTTTGTATACGTCATAGCAGACGTCATCAGAATAACCTCGTGGTTCTTTCTGCGGTGGATTTCGAAGAGCCAGGTCACGTTTTTTATTTGCTCTCACAAAAAATTCATAACAATTAATTTATTTTAAAAGCTTTAATGCAGATTTGTGTTTACATTTTAATAAAATAAGTTAAACTTATTTATAGTTTTTTATGTAATTGTTTGTTAAAAATATTTGATAACATAAAGGACTCAAAATCACTCGGTCTCAAGTTTGCAGTGGATCGTTAGATTTATATATTTAATAGCTCGACTGTGAAGAAAGTTTGGAGATTAGTATATGTATGTGAAATGTTTAGACCGTTATTGTAAACTGCAAGTTATGCTGTTATATGAGTTTCGCCCGTGATCATATCGGGGCTTGAACCCACAACCTCCAGGTTGTGCACATTGTTTGCTTGTTAATATTTTATAACGTTTACAGCAATAACGTGATATTTTTTTGCAAAACATTGATTTAATTTGTTTCTCTTTCTTTTAAAGAGAAATGCCACGACAAAGAAAACGGGTTTTAAAACGCTGTTAGCAGAAGCAGGGGTGTTAGACCGAACACGAGACGTCAAGAAGTGGCTAACAACCTAATGCATTTGTCACAGGACTCTAGTGCACTGGTATCCGGAAACATTGTTTCCACGATCAGTTCTGCACCCATAACAGTACCCCACTCGCTGAAACTCGGGGTCGTGGACATTGTGATGAGTCCCAGTATTTAACGGCTACATCCGGTTTGACACATCCAGTTCTGAGCACGGGATTTCAATATGGACAGTTTCCCATTTCACAGCCTCCCACAACGGACAGTGCTTACACCTCATTTCGGCAGTGCACTCAACAACCTCTTGTCACGGACAATGTTTACACCACAATTCAGCAGTGCACCCAGCAACCTCCTGACAGTGCTTATACTCAGTTGTACGCCCAGCAACCTCCTGTCACGGACAGTGTTTATACTTTGCAGCGCACCCAGCAACCTTCTGTCACGGGCGGTGCTTATACTCCGCAATACATACAACAACCTCCTGTTTAAACTACAGTGCTTATACTCAGCCGTACACACAACAATCTCCTGTTACGGACAGGGATTATACTCAACTGTACACCCTGCAACATCCTGTCATGGACAGTGTATACATTAATCAGGAGTACACTCATCCAAATCCTGTATACACAGGATTGGCAATATACAGTAAACATGTCAGTATTTCCCAGCCTCCTAGGTTTGATCATGGCACTACATATCCGGTCCTGGATTATGGTCGCTCAGATAGTACCAATCATTCATCTACCGTGACATCTATTCTACAGCCTGTTGCTGAGTCCAGTACCAGTACGACTCAAGGATCAGGTAATAACCTTTTTATGACTTCTGTCTGCACCGATATAGAAATTTCCACATTAATTGATAAACAAGAACCGGAGTCCCAAACCAAAAAACTTGTTAATGGGGAGTTGCAGATTACTTCTACTTTTTCGAATAAACAAACTAGATTAAATATTGAGAAATGGACTGATGCGTTTATAGTTTACATGAACATTAAATTTTGTTAAAAACGCCTTCATTAGCTAGGGAACTCCTTCAACACTGTAGCTCTATTCGATCAGCCGCAAAACAGAATCCGACAGGCTGGGTCAAATATGATAGACTTTTCCGTCAAAAATATTCAAATATGAGATGGTCATTTGTGGACGCTGAACTGTGGCTTCTCACCATGACCAGTAACTGTACTTCTTTGCAGGATAAGCGCTGTTATGAATTTAATAACAAAGGGTATTGTTCCAAATATGGATGCCAATATTTGCACAAATGTACAAATTTAAAAAACTGTTTAGGCTCCCATTCATCTGTTGTTTGCAGAAATTGGTCATCGAGTGAGCAATATAAGGGCATTCATAACAGCACCCAAAGATTCACCAGACCCGAATACCGGCCAGAGTCTGTTAGCCAAATTAGGGGACCTCGGCCATACGCCGGTAGACCTTTCTCGCTTAGAAATATGGCTCCAAGGTTACGACCAAATTGAAAAGATTATCTAGTAGCAGGTTTCAAAAATGGCTTTAGGCTTGGATATAATGGCCGTAGATGCCCCATTTGTTCTAAAAATCTTAAATCGGCTGTACTTAATCCTGAACTTCATTTAGCGAAGTTAGACAAGGAAGTACAATTTGCTAGGATGCTCGGTCCATTTTCTATCAAACCATTTTCCAACCTTCGTGTTAACCCGGTCGACTTAATCCCAAAAAATTCCGGAGGTATGCGTCTTATCACACATTTATCGTATCCCTACGGGAATAGTGTGAATGATTTTGTTGATGAAAAACTATCATCAGTTCAATACTCGAGATTTGATAATGTAATTACTATTATTCAAAGATTAGGTCAAGTGCATTAATGGGCAAAAGAGATGTCAAGTCCGCATTAGATTTATGTCCAGTTCACCCTGATGACTTTAATCTTCTGGGAATCTATTTTGAAAACAAATTTTGGATACAAAAAATGCTACCACAAGGCTGCTCTATCAGCCCGGCAAAAGTTTTCGACATTTTTACAATTTGCTGTCTCAAAAAACACAAAATCAGATGATCTGGATCATTAATTGGACGATTTCTTCTTTGCCGGTAAAGCGGGAACGAATGATTGTGCCGCTTTAATAGAATGTTTTGAATATATTTGCAACGATTGAAAAATTCCAATAAATCACGAAAAGTCAGAAGGTCCAAAGACAACTTTAATATATTTAGGTCTAGAGATTGATACTTTACGCATGGAAGTACGTGTACCGTTAGATAAAATTCTCAAAGCGAAAGCTCAAATTTCAGACGCGTAACTAAAAAATAAAATACATTACGTGCCTTACAATCTATCTTAGGAAGTTTATTTTTTTTTATCAGAGCAATTCCTACCGGTAGAACATTTTGTTGTAGATTATACCAAGCACAGTTTCATGCAAAGTTGCCACATCATCTGATTCGTCTCACCACAGAATTAAAAGAAGATTTAATAACTTCGTTGACATTTCTAAATTCTTTCAATGGCACTTCTATCATGCCCGAACAAAACTGGCTTTCGGACCAGCAAATACATTTGTACACAGACGCCGCCGGAAATAAAAACATAGGTTGTGGCTCTTACCTACATGGAGAATGGTTTGTTTTTAAGTGGCCGTTATTTTGGCGCGATGATATCTTTAGAGATATCACGCTTCTAGAGTTGGTCCCTATCATGTTAGCGTTTTACACCTGGGGTTCTATATTAAAGAGGAAGAAAATAATGTTGCATTGTGACAACATGGCTTTGGTTCACATTGTAATCAAAAAGACATCGAAGAATAAGAAGGTTCTTGTCTTATTGCGTCAGCTGGTGTTAGCTCTACTAGTTCATAATATTCAATTAATCGCAGTACACATTATTTCTAAGGAGAATGGCATTTGTGACGCAATCAGTCGACTACAGTTTGACAGAGTTCGAACCTTATTACCAGATTTTGCCTGTAAAACCCCTACTTCGATTCCTTTTGAATTTCAGTATTTTATCAGCACGAAATTAGCAGATTAATTCATGGATCTGTGGCAGAAAGTACATACAAATGTTACAAAACAGGATTCCATGCTTTTGAACATTTTAGAGAATGTATGGGTTACAATAAAAAATGGCCTCCAACCGTTCAACAGTTGCAAGAATACATAATAATGATTGCATTTTCATCACATAACGGGTGTTTGTTTCGAACAGTAGGCTGTCACATAGCTGCTATGGCATTCACATGCAACATAAATGGCTTATTAGACACTACTCAAAATTTTGTAATACGCAAAATGATTGAGGGAATGAAAAGATTACAAAACAGAACAGACAATCGTAAACCAATTAGTTTGGAATTACTCAATGATATAATTAACAGTCTACATCTTGTCTGCGAATCAGATTATGAAACAATGCTTTTCAAGGTTGCTTTTCAGTTCGCATTCTTTGGATTGCTGAGAGTAAGTGAACTGAATTTCACAAATAAAAACATTCTATTATTTCAAAACTCGGTTCAACTTTACTTAGCCTCGTCGAAAACTGACCAGTTTAGGAGCGGAGTAACTGTACAAATCATATTTGGTAAAGATTCTGTCATATTTGAACAAACCCTTTTAGAATATGCATCTAATAGGCCGAACATAGATGGTCAGTATTTGTGTCATTCTAATGGCGAACCGTTGACACAATACCAGTTCAGACAAGTACTTCGAAAAGCATTGTTGTTATTAGGAAATCAAATCTTTATTTTCAAACTCATTCATTTCGGATAGGTGGTGCAACTCATCTTTATCGTAACGGTGTATCAGAAGATCGAAAGGTAAATATTTCTCCGTTGGTGCATTGGTTAAGAACGCAGGAATGTTTTCATTGCCGGAACAGCCAGGGTTCGATTCCCGAGATGGGCATTTTTTCCTTCTTGATTTGGCATTTTAAGATAGTTTAGAAACAAAAATTCGTGTTCTAATGTTCATAATATGACAAAACTTCAATTTCATAGAACGATTATTTTTAGTAAAATCTGGAGGTCAATGCCTTTAAAGTTTTCTTAAATGCAATGATTCTTAACTTAATTCCTTTTAGTGTGATGAGCGTTTTGCATTTGGATATTTGTAATATTCAAAAAATGATAACATGTGATTGTATTTCAAACCCAAACGAAAACGGTGACATTTATAAAACAGTCCATTTCTATCAAATCAATTATTCTTTATTGTTCCCATTAACTCAATATTACCAGAAAGAATGTTTCTTAATACGAGCATTATTCTATCAATTGCGCACTAGATGAATATCTAATATGTATGAATAATAAATAAGATAAAGCAACCACGTACGTCTGGCTTATATAATATATAGGACTCGTATACAACTAAAACCGACATGGCACACATATATAACAAATCGGGCACATATCTAACTGAAAAGTAAGTGAAACCTAACTAGGCACATATGAAACTATGATAAGACATGTAAGCTCTTATGACAAATAAATCGACTAATATATTACAGACACATTCGTTTATCATATTTATACAAGCATACGAACAAATACATACAAATGAGTACCAAGGCCACTCTCAATTAATACAGTCACAACTTCCTACAGAACAAAAAAATAAAATCAGATCAAAATGCTAGAAATATACAGTTTTTAAAGAGCAACTGCAAAATAATCACCTGCTTATGTATTGACTAATAACTAACTATTTTTTAGGACTATGCCAGATGTTTGTTTGTTTGTTTTGGGTTTAACGCCGTTATTCAACAGTATTACAGTCATGTAACGGCGGGCAATTAACCTAACCAGTGTTCTGGATTCTGTACCAGTACAAACCTGTTCTCCGCAAGTAACTGCCAACTTCCCCACATGAATCAGAGGTTGAGGACTAATGATTTCAGACACAATGTCGTTTATCAAATAGAACATACGCCCCGCCCGAGGATCGAACTCACGACCCTGCGATCCGTAGACCAACGCTCTTACCTACTGAGCTAAGCGGGCGGGCTTAGGCCAGATGTCGCACATAATTATGGTATTGATACTACTGTTATGCGATGCTGATTTGTAGCACGTTACACACTTCTTCTGTACGCCTATATATGCTTTACGTGTTACACTTTAAATTTACATTCTAAAGAATGTTACATTTTTAACCTTAAACTGCTGGAGGCCAGTGATTCTGTCTTTGCGAACAGTGCAGACCAAGAGCAGCCTGCACGCACTGTTCGCTTTTTGGTCTGTAAATTTTCAGTGAACATCGTTTCGAATGATAAATGGTAATGCCCAAATCAAATGATAGACCAGTCCAGGTTTAGAAATTTAGCAGGGTATAGGCTAAGTATTGTTGAAAATCGGTGTCAACCCCAACATAGACAAACATGTTACAGTTGGCTTTAGGATAGAATGCGTTCACTTACTACATTAAAAACGAACTGTGTATTTTATTGAACAAGAATGGTAGTTGCTCACTTGTTTTCATACTTAACGTACATTTGTATTTATAATTTTATGTTATAATACAACTATTTAGAAGATTCTTTGGAAGCATTGAACAAAACCAAGCAAACCAATAGCAGATTTTATTGAGCCTAATGAAATGCGAAACATCCGTAACACACCCAAGCACCGGCTTAAGCGGAATTCTATTATAGCAAAATTGAATGTACTCTATGATCCAAAAGAATCATAATTTTGTGTAAAAGGTATATGTTTTTCCAAAATCAGTTCAGATAGTTTGTATACACTAAATGATATAAACATTACACATGCCTTCATTATTCCTTTCTGGTGATATAAGTAGCACTTCAATTTGTTAAACAGATTATTTACACATACTTAATACTTGGAACAATTGTTTACAATTCGCTTGCATGTAAAACCCTAGTTGTCCTTTTGTTGTAGCGACGAGTTAATAAGAATAGCATTAATTTTGACTGTACAGTAAAAATATGCATCTAAACTCTGTTTAGACAATGATGATTGAAAAATATTATGAGACGAGATTAATGAAGAAAAGCTACTTGAATAAACCAGTTAATATGATGACGAAGTATTTTGTGTTACAGACGCTTTTATTGCCTTTTTGACAAAGCATACGGTTTTCTCGGAAATTTGTCAATTATTGTTTTGCAAGTGTAGTTTAATTTGTGGATTACTACATAACGCATATACTCAATTGAAAAGTTGTTTATAAAATTTAATGAAATCTACTGAAACTGGAATATTCATTTCAACATTGCAGATTAGATTTTGTCAGGATACGAGTTATATGACCCAGGGAAATACCTACGCCTTTAGAATCTTGAACAATGAAATGGGTCCAATCGCTAAGGTGACTATGTCTTAGACTAGCTGACAAACGGTGTAGAATGTCCATTGTTAAAAAGTTCAGCTGGTGAGACCAAATATCTCATATATAGAATTTTCCTCTGGCTACCTTGCCTAAATTATTCGTGTACCATTGATTCGTAAATGATTTCAATTATGAGCTAAATAATTTCAAGGATCAGGCAAATCACTAACTGTTTCAAACTAACAAGTTTCTATTAGCTCGAACTCTCATAGGCTGGAGAGTCTGACTCTATACTTGACTGGTCTTTTTGTTGAAGTTTCCGTCAGACAATGTATCTTAATCAACAACATAAGAGTCCTGTCGCATAGATGCTCGGCCTCTGGCCTCTTAATTGAAGTTGCAACTCTATATGACTGCCCTGACTCATGGATGCTCAGCGCCTATATGCTATCACATGTAGCATTCAACTACCATATAGGTATAACCCCGATCGATGCCTTGGCTGTACTTCGCCAATAACGCTGAACCGTCTATAAGCTGGAACTCTCCTACTCTGTCTCAGCTTTCCGATGCTCAGCTTTTATTTGCTATCGTCTATAGCATTCAACTACCCTTAAGGTAAAATCCTATGCAATGGACCTATAACTCAAAACCTTGTTGAAATTCTGCAACTCTTCTTTTTAATACTTTATCCGCCCTGACAGTGTAGTTGGAATAACTTCCTTATTAAGGTACTGGGATAAATTATTAATTGGATCCTCGATGTGTCTTCTTCTATTGCTGGATACAGAATGATCTCTCTGTCATCCATCTACCTATTTATACCTTAGCAGACGTGAGCTTTGATTGGTGCTATTTATAGAACTTGTTTCTAATTGGTCCAAATTTGTACATAGTATTTAACAACGGGTACATGCTTTAACTTAACAAAAAGTTGGTTCCCTTTCACTATTGTATACAACATAATGTATGATGCTGGGATCCAGCTATCACTGTAATTAACCCAAATCGTCCATAAATGACCTAAATCCTACTATTTACAGCAATTCATATATAATTGTAGCATGGTAGCATGAAAAGGGAGTCAATCACTATCTGTTCTTGTGTATAACGTTATCAATATATCAAATATACAAATTATTCTGACAGATTTCAATAGTCAACAATCATTCCTTACTGAAGGTCTGACTGTTACGCTAGAAATACATTTGTTATCTATTAAGAAGACAGTAAACAGTTTTCAACAGTTAGTGTCCAATTGGTTGGGGTCCATTTTTACAAAAAAGAGGCAATTTATGAATTAAAGTGCCTATTTGTTCTTTGAAATAATAATATTTGCTAGAACTGAAGGTTCAGTGGGAAGAACTGAGTTTCATGTATTGGTAGAAAATTAGTTGAGTAGCCTTGATCTTGAAATTATGACGCAGTGACTTGCAGATGCGAATGTATTCCTTCCTTGAGCTAGATTAAAGTGGAGTTGTCATTTTGACTGGGCCTTAGGAAAATTCAATAGTCAAAAATGGTACGGATGGCACATATATTTAAGCTTATTTTAAGATTTTACAGTGTTACTAGAGTAAAAAAAAACCTTGTAGGAGTTGGTGCAATCATTTGCAGGTGATTTTCTGCAGCGATTTGAAAATAAGTAAATTTAGCATTTTTTCGTCATCAAATTTCGCGACCGTGAGAGCACAAAATCCATAGATTGTAAACTGAAAACTAGAAAATAGACATGTATTGCTGATGGTTTGTAACGGCATGTCAATATTGCAATATTTTGTATTTCAGGTGTGTGGTTAAAGACTTTTATGTGAGGTTAAAGTCAAGTAGGCGACTGTAGTCCGAGAAGCTCTGAAAATTGTTTACTGCCTCCTAACCTATTCTGCTGAACTATCTAAATGCTGATATTTCATTGGTAACATTTGCTTTTTGTTTTGTTTTGGGTTTAACGCCGTTTTTCAACAGTATTTCAGTCATGTATCGGCGGGCAGTTAACCTAACCAGTGTTCCTGGATTCTGTACCAGTACAAACCTGTTCTCCGCAAGTAACTGCCAACTTCCCCACATGAAACAGCGGTGGAGGACTAATGATTTCAGACACAATGTCTTTTGTCAAATCGTTACGAAGAACATACGCCCCGCACGAGGATCGAACTCACGATCCTGCGATCCGTAGACCGACGCTCTACCTATTTAGGTAAGCGGGCGGGTGATAACATTTGATAACATTTGCTTCCAAGGGATGTAACACTCCTAAGCTCAATATAACATTTTTCTCTTATCTATAACATTAAATGCGTCTATATCAATGGGGTAGTAGGATTTTGTTTACCCTCACATGTCACGGATCATGTATACCTACTAGAAACAAACTGGAATTTAAAAGGGGATCTGAGGTTATGGAGCCTGCATATCATAGGAGCTGCCAAAAGACAAAATCAAAATGCCGGCACCATATCCAAAGGGTGATTATACAATACCCAAAGCTATGAAGCGAGAGTATTGGAACCATCCAGGCCGAAATGTTCAAGCTGAGAAACTAAACAGTACAAATAATACGACATAAAAGTCGTGCCGAACGATCTGAGAAGATCAACATATAACAGCTCTGACTGAAGTGATTTGTCTAAAGTTTCCATTTTGGAAGAGCATATGAGTACTGTGCTAACTAGACAATATTGTATAAACGCAGTTATAGATTACTAACGACTTGGAGGAAACGTCGTTTAAAGAGTGTTGATAGAAGAGGGAAACAACTGTTGAATAACTGAGATAATAAAGGTTTACATACTTTTGCAAATATTAGCAAACGTTCTTCCTGATAGGCAAATAACCCTTGCATCTGAAGGGTCTTTTCTTCAAAGATATTGATGTCAGCAGGAATATATTTCTTTCTTTTCTAAAATGCATCTATAATATAATGGTGATACTCATTTCCAGATTTAATGATAATTCATATCTCCATTAAAGGATGTCTATTTCAATATTAGGATACGATAGCATATAAACATGCGCAGACATATTTTTAGATCTGGGGGTACCACATTGAAGTAATGTTTTGAAGGTTCATAATAGCTCTGTTTAAAATGTGGCTAACACATTTTCCGTCATTGAACACAAAATATTAATTTCTTGTTAAATCCAATTTCTGATAATTGCATTATTTAATATTTGTCACAGGTTTGAGCATTGATGAACTTACTAGAAAGTTTTATTGAATCTATTGTTGTAATTTCTTTCCATTATGGCTGTCACTGTAAAGGTTAATGTGCAGTATTGAAAGCAGCACTTTTCCAACCATGTTATTATGCTTAACATCTATATAGACAGCTGTTCTTAAACTGTAAAGCCTCATGGAACTTTTAAAAACTATTTTGACGTGTTTTGCATTTTTATCATTATCTTGTTAACTCAGGCTATGAGGACCTCCATTGCCGAATGATTAAAGTCACTGACTTCAAATCATTTGCCCCTCACCGATGTGGGTTCTAACCTCACACGGGGCTGGCTTACGGAAGGTCGGGGGTTCTACCAAGGTGCTCGTCTGTGTAATGAAATAATGCTCGGAGGGACACATGAAGTTCTCCTCCACCATCAAAGCTGGGAAAAAGGGTCATATGACCTAAACTGAGTCGATGCGACGTTAAACCCAACAAAACGAACAGATAAACTCTTTTCATACCCGCAAGCTATCAGTAATATTTCGGAACTATATCTTGGCACGACTGAAATAAAGATGATTCAAACAGAACGGTTTTTTGTCTGTAACAAATGTGAAAATAATGATGTTTAACATTAACGTTCAACAAAAACGCGGAAACGCCAGCGCTGTCTGGTGACTGTTAGATGGCAATACAGTCAAGCAGCAAAGATGTGGCTTAGAAGCTGAAACATGCGTAGTTTTTCTTGCATTTACCGTACACCAAATGGTTCATGTTGATAAAATATACATGTTAATACATATACATGCAAAACTTTAATCAACTGAAGAACAGATTCACAACTATTATTAAGAAATTTAAACTGAAATACATGCGTTTACCTAGATTCAGCTGAGAACCCCGGTGTGTAATTCAACGCAACCCACTAAGACAGTCGGTCGCGGGTTTAGTTCCTCGTCTAATACCAACACAATCTATCGGGTTAATATTTGTGCCAGTTATAGCCCGGAAGTATTTGAGCTTCACAAGATTATACAAACTAAGTAGTTGTACAAATATATTTATTTATATAGGTTCAATAAAATGAAGAAAAATTCATTTTAACACATGACTTTTCGACTTCATCATAATATTAGGGTTCTATCGAATTATACAAGGATCATTTAGCGGACACTATCGAAAGAAGGTTGTAGCATATTAATCGACTTGTGTACGATATCCCAAAATACATGAGTCTTGGAACGGTCAGTGGCAAAATCACTTGGGACTTTAAGAAAGTAGTTTACTATAAAATTTGAATGTGCGCATATCCAACAGGAAAACTAAATGTTTGTATATTCATTCTTCTTTCACTCTTCGTCTCAATTGCTGAATAGTTTATTAATGCTGATATAACCTGGTTAAAAGTATTACGATAAAAGTAGTACATGAAGGGACAGAGACAATCATGAGATCATAATAGTAGCTGAAACATTTATCTACACAAACTACAGTGAATCACTACAGTTTAATATTTTTGCATCCACCCTGGTGACAAACTAAACGATAGATTAACTTTACATAAATCTCAGTCTCCACAGACTTTGGCGTAAGCTACATTCAAATATTAATATATTTGACTTCCAGTATTTGAGGTTTCCAGACAATATTAGTCAACATTAATACATAATTTTAATTGTAGCATCCTTCCGCCGAGAAGCATTCAATAAATGATGATAATGTTTAGGTCCGAAAGATTCGTCTTTAAACGATGATATTTTTTTACAACTTCAAATTGATGTTATCAAGTTGGTGAAAGAATCGCGACAGAAATATCATGTTTAATGACGGCGTTATCAGTAGCCTACAGTCGTCGAACACATTTGAAGCATTATCAGTCTTTGCTGTTTATAGTAACATATCGTGGACGTTTTGATCTAGGACACATTTAGTAAGTCAAATTCTTTACATTATATTCCATCGTTAAAATTAAAACCTTTCTTATGACGGACAGACAAACACTACGGTTCTTTGCTTTCTATGACTAGCCAAATTCGCAATCATGTCTCACTTAAATAAATGTTTTGTGCCGAATGAATAATTTTCCATGTAGGTTATTTTATGGCATTTTAGAATAACATTTCCGCCTCTATATAAAAGAATGTTTACTTACTCATCAACGCTAATGCTTAATCAGCACCTTTCTTATATTTTATCATTAATTAAATGACTGATTTATATAACTTAGATATACATCATGAGACGTTTGTTTAAATTACAATGCCCGAAACGTGCATTTATGTCGGTCAGTTAGGATAAATGTGTATGATTTGATATAATATCGGCTTTCGTTTTGCAATAATTTTTAAAGGCCATATTTTGTAAAATAAATTATATCGTTTCCTATTTTCTTCTTTCTTTTTTCAGACGCATCAAGATCAGAAATGAGGCAATCTAAATATGTATTTAGATCGTATAAGTTCACTATACTGTTAATATTGACATCGATGTGTTTTCTGGTTTTATTTTGCTACCATTATAATGTCATTGTTTATTGGATTTTACGGCCTAGATACCTAGAAATAATGGAAAGAAATAAAAAGGTGTTTAATTTACCTGAACTCAGAGAGTCTTCTAGTGTCAGTAAAGTACGTACCCTTTTTGAAATCAATGAAAACGTTAAGAATGAGACAAAAGATCTAGAAGAGACAACATTGAACAGAAACAGTACAGAAAATATTCTCTGGTATAATAAACCGAGTTATATCAATCTGACGTTTGCAAACAATGCTTTACAATTAGCCTGTGTGTATAACAATTGCAGAATGTTTGCCGATGAGAAAAATATAGATAGATATACAGCTGTGATATTCTCCGTCACAGATCCTCTTGATTATCAGCCACCTATCACAATAAGCCAAAGAAATCCTAATCAAGTCTGGATATTTTTCTCCTTGGAACCACCCGTGGACCAGGATTTTCTTTCCTACAGACGTGTGAACTGGATAAATACTATGAACTGGTCGATGTCCTATGACACAGAAAGTGATATATTTTTCCCTTACGGAATATTGAAAGCTAGAAAGGAAACGGAAATGTTAAACCCACGTAACTATAGTGATTTGTTTCGCAGTAAGACAAAACAAGTAGCCTGGATTGTGAGTAACTGCGGAGCACCAAGTAGGAGGGACGAATATGTTAATGAGCTGAAAAAGTTTGGAGTTGAAATAGAAATATTTGGCAAATGCGGAAATAAATATGTACGTGATAGGAAACAACTAACGGATCATATTCAGAGTAACTTTAAATTCCTGCTAAGTTTCGAAAACAATTTTTGTAAAGATTATATTTCTGAGAAATTCTTCTCTTTTTATAACTTGGATGTGATTCTGATCGTTCGCGGGGGCGGAGATTATGACAGTCTCCTCCCAGGTGATACGTTCATAAACTCCGCCCACTTTATCTCTCCTGGAACATTGGCGGACTATATTATGAAAGTTGGGTCATCTGAGAAAATGTTTACAGACTACCTTAAGAATAAGGATAGATATATCGCTTCGGATCTGTTTTCTTTGCCAAAAGGTTACTGTAGCCTTTGTGCAAAGTTAAACAATTTGGATGATAATCGAATAACTTATGTTGACCATGTTGCTTACAGACAGAATGGGTCTTGCTGGGAACCAAATGATGTTACGTTTACAAGAATAACTTTAATCGAGACATTTCTACCTTTTATCATTTTTGTTGTCTCATTCGCTTTAATTTATATTTGTATCAGTCGATTTTTCTAATCTATGTATTCAGATAAAACAATAAAGGTGCAGCCTCACACGAAAATGATATGTAATTTATAATGCTTTCCTCAATGTATCAAAAACAAATAATTTTTAATGATAGAGTGGGACAAACACATAAGTCATAGTAGCACGATATTACTAAGGATTGTAATATCGTGTGCGGTTCCTACCTTCGTTGAGTCGTATACAGATGAGTTTTGAGCTGAAAGAAACTACCCAGTACCATATATTTTCATGTGCAACGTATCGTAACATTTGCTCTGTAAATATTAAATTGATACCGTCATCCTGCCCTAACAAATAAACTGGAAAAAAAAAACAACAGTGTCATATATCTGTCATATGCAACGTATAGTAGCATTTTCTCTGTGCATATTAATTCGTTTCTCCAAACTGATACCGTCCGTCATCCTCCCCTAAACACTTTACCGATTCGGCAGTGAAACCACGCAAATTGTAGATCATAAGCTTAATACACACATATGTTTTCAAAGCTAAAGAGGGACAATCACCTTAAATCATAGTTCTCCGATACTTCAAAGGCTTGTATGGCATGTGAGGTTCTAACGTGCGATTGATGATTTTTTGACAGCTGAAACTATTCCACCAGCGCCAAATATATTTCACATGCCATCCATATTAAACTTTGTTATGTAAAATTTCAATTTTCACTCAAAATTTATACCGCCATCCTGCCCTAAACACTGAACCGATTCGGCAGTAACGCCTCTCAAATTGTAGATCAAAAGCTAAATACACACACATTTTCAATGTCAGATAAGGACGAAAATTTAGGTCATAGTAGCCCGATGTTACTCAATCAAACCGAGTCTGCAATTTTCAATATTTGCCTTGTTCTCTGTGTTTCCGAGGGATCTACTTTTCAGATTTTATATGTAATTTCGTGTGAGGTTCTTATTTGTGTTGAGTCCTATACGGATGAGTTTCGTGAAAGCTGACAAAACTCAGTACCATATAATTTGCATATGCAACGTATAGTAACATTGCTCTGTAAATATTAAATTTTACTCCAAATTGATACCGTCATCCTGCCTTAACCAATGAACTGAATCGGCAATGAAGTCCCTCAAATTGTAGATCACAATCATATGCACAGATATATGTTAAATGATAGAGAGGGACAAACACATAAGTCACAATAGCACGATATTACTAAGACTTGTAATAGCGGGTACGGTTCCTACTTGAGTTGAATCATAATTAAACATCAAAGATAAGAGCTACGTCCATTTTATGTAAAGGAGAAAAGCCTCAAACTGTCCATTATGTGAAAGAATGGACAAATCGAGGCACAACGCGCCGAGATTGTCCATTCTTTCACATAATGGATAGTTTGAGGTTTTTCTCTGACTTAACACACGATCCTCACAAAAAAAAAAAAAAAACAGAATAAAAACCAACAACAAGATTGACGTGATATTATATAACGTCTCTAATGTTGTCCTCTTTGAGGCAAAGGCAATTCATTGATTTGTGTCTCTGTGCTAAATAAAATATCAAGTCGAACGGAGTTTAAATCAGATTGCATATAAATATTTATTGCAAATAAAAGTTTTATAAACACTAAATAAATGATATTCAGTGCTGATTCGTAGGAGATAGATAAATAGATAGGTAGATATTTTTTATTTCCTCCATTAAGAAGAGCATGCTATTTACAACTAGTACAAATATATACATGTACAAAGTTACAATGACATTATAAATACGTATTTACAATATGCATGGATAAATATTTATCACTATGTATATTCTAAAAAAGAGTCACAATAACAAACTTAAGCTTTTATATTAAACATAATTTATGTCCAATACAAATATGTCATATGGTCAATTCGGTATACATAATTGCATACTATCTTATAAAAGGATATTAGATAGTGGATGCGACACATAATGAGTGAACTTGGATACAATTTTAAAAAGCGTCAACCTCGTTTCATCTTTTATATTTTGAGACGGAAGTACTGACAGCATTTCTAGAAGTTGTTCTTTGTAATCCAGTTCACAAAATGTTATAAACTTTTCACCTCCTAGGAGAGCATATATTTTTTTCCATAATTCATGTCTATACATGTCATTTAAAGGACAAAATAACACAACATGATGTATCACTGACCTCGTACAGCATCGACATTTTTGACATATTAGGATACGATCTCTTGTAAAAACCATGCTGAGTTTGGAGTTTTATATAAATCAAGTAATTTAATAAATGACTGGTCCAGGTGAAGACATTCTGAAATGTGTGTATATGTATTTAATATCGTTATTAGAAAACAATCGTTCTTATCTCGTAATTACAAAATATCCTATCAATTTTATTAGAAAAAAATTACCCGTATCACATGAGATTTTACTCGTTATGTCTCATATATCATTTTTAAGAGAAAATATTTCGTTATTACAATAAATAACATCGTTATTGCAAGAATATTGTATTCAAATTCAATTAAGATCATTACGGCCAATTTTTCTGGTAATACCGAAACGTGCAGTTAATCGTTAGGATTTGACGTTGCTTTTTGTCTTTGTAGTAGAAAGGTGAAATTGGCCCGCAGGGAGAGCGTTGGTCTACGGATCGCGGGGTCGCGAGTTCGATCCCCGGGCGGAGCATATGTTCTTCGTGACAATTTGATAATAGACATTGTGTCTGAAATCATTCGTCCTCCACCTCTGAAAATTCATGTGGGGAAGTTGGCAGTGACTTGCAGAGAACAGGTTTGTACTGGTATAGAATCAAGGAACACTGGTCAGGTTTACTGTCCATGACTGAAATACTGTTGAAAAACGGCGTTAAATCCAAAACAAACAAACAAACAAAGGTGACATTGCACATTTCTTGGTAGGACTGCAACAAATGTCAGTTCTGGCAAAAATTAAACCAATTTTACACGAACACTGCATGAGTAAGATAGGTATGCAGCATTTCATAAAGAAAGGAAAATTGGGTGTTTTAGATCAACTGTTGAAAGAATAGGTGGAGCTATTGGACTCCAGTTTGTTTAATTCTGCCCATTGTTTTCTCGTTTAGGGCACAGCCATTGTTTTGTCACTCTGTGCATCCACTAGCGTCCATGAACAGGCTCAATCAAACCGAACCTGCAACATTTTCGATTATGTCGTGGTGGGCGACCTGTGGTTTTCCACCTTTTTATTTCATCCATGCGTCGGCGCCGGCATCGGTGTCCCGATTGGTTAAGTTTTTGTATGTAAGCTGGTATCTCAGTAACCACTTGTGAGAATGGATTGAAACTTCACACACTTATTCACTGTGATAAATTGATATACACTGCACAGGTTTCATAATACTACTTTGTATAATTTCTTTTAATTAAGGTTTTATATGTAAGCTGGTATTTCAGTAACTACTTATGGAAATGGATTAAAACGACACACACTTGTTCATTGTGATGATCTGACATGCAATGCTCAGGTTCCATAACTCTACTTTGCATTTTGACAAATTTATGCTATGTTTGTTTTCCACTAAGCAGTTGTTGTTTAAATTTTGTATGTAAACTGGTATCACAGTGCCCACTAATGGGAATTTTTAATGGATTGAAACTTGCACAATTGTCCATTGCCATGAGCTGATATGCATTGTATAGGTCTCTTAACCATTTTTGCAATTTTACAAAACTATGCACCCTTTCCGACTTTAATATTCATTTAATTGACAAAGTTGTTGAATAGTCGAGCGTTGTTGTCCTCCGACAGCTCTTGTTTTTACATTACATGTACGTTGCCTATTTTCATCTATTTTTGACTGAAAATATCATACCAGGTGTATATCTGCTACTTTTTATTGCGATTTAGGAGTACACAAAGAGGACTTTACTACTTCTAACGGTTGAAGATTCAAACTAACATTCTGTAATTACTTTTGTTTGATTTTCATTTGACTGATAATTTGTGGGGCGATCTGGGTTATAGTCATACGTTCCTCTTCAGGGCTTTTGTATTGCAGTTACAAGTTCTGTAAAACGTTGCAGTTTATATTTCGAAACCTTTGAATTTCAAAGGTTGGTGTAATCACATCTCTCAACGTACAAGGTTGTTACTATACCTGTCCATTATTAACCTGTACATGTCCATTCTAAAAGTATCCATTATTTTAAGAATGGACAGTTTATTTTTACCATTCAAATGATGTTAATCATGCAACCACATATAGTTTGTTAAAACCTGCCTTAAATAAAACAGTAGCCTTTGTAATAGTAACAGTGCGCTCAACTTTTCTCAGTGGTTGACCCTAAACTAAGAGCTTTGCCAGTATAAACTTCCTAAAACTCTGTCAAAATTCAGATCATAGCTATGGGATTGTCTTTCCAGATGTAGACTTAGATATTAAAAAACTATTTTAAAGTTCAAGCCAAAACTTGACCAACAAGTCTAAAATAAAAAGGGGCATAGTCAATAGTCAATAGTATCAGAAATATTTGACTTTCAAGTCAATAACTTCAATGATAACAGAGACATTTGACCTAATCGAAAACTTTAACCACAAATTCTAAGTTACAAAGGGACATAAACCTATCAAAATTCAAATCAGAGCTATGGGGATTGTCTCTCCTGGTGTAAACAATAGACAGTAACAGAAATATTTAACTTTACAACACCGCAAGGCGACGCCGACGCAAGGTGCAATCTTTAGAGTGCAATATCTCTACTATTTCCTTCCAAAAGTCAGGCTATAAAACTGACCTTATTTATGGATACAATCATTCTAAATATGTATCACTTCCCAATGTATTTGAAAATAAAACCCCTAACTCCATTTGCATGTTGAACATCTAAAATAATTTTATGTTTTAAAACCAGAGTACAAAATGTTATTTACAGTTTTAAAACACTTCCCATATTCATAAAAGAAGTTTTAAAAACAAAAACATAAAAACACTTCACGGAGTACAGCTTTTCCCTACGACGTTTTAAAATTTGAAAACAGGATTTTGCCGCCAGACGCATAATTCTATGATCGAACAAAACGAAACTCAACTTTTCATTTTCAGACAAATTTATAAAGTGAGTATCTATTAATAAAGCTAGCTTTGCTGAGCAAGTCATTCCTTATATCGAGATATTCTTTACAGTACAACAAAACATGTTTTTCATCCTCCACTACATGTTCATTAACACAGAAAGGACATATATACTCTATCATTTAACCTTTCATATCTGCCAGTTTCCAGGCGCATTGGCGATAGTACCCTGTACGGAAAATGGACCTGTTTTACAGCTGTAAAACGTCTGTAAAAGACCTGTATTTTGAAATTACAACTGTAAAAGACCTGTAAGTGGAAAACTGATCAAAAATACAGTTGAAATTTTCAGGTGTAAAATATGAAGGTCCCAATTTACAGCTGTAAAACTTTTACTGTTGAAAGTTACAGCTGTAAAATGGTCATGTCTCAAAATTACAGCTGTAACATTTTTGGAGGGAAACATGTGTATTGTCAGCCACCTTTAATGCATTTTGGCGGGATATAACTGAAATTCACACAGACATCTTGTAAAATTTTGGAATTTAAAGTGGTATAGAGTAAGTACAGATGTTTAATTATCTACAATGTATTATAGTTGTAAAAGGACATGTATAAGTACATACATTAACTATTAAAAATTTTACTCAATACTGGAAGCCGATAAGTTTAAAAGAAATAATTACAAGATTGTTATATGTTTTCATGACTGACAAAGAAAGTTTTATAAACAAAATCTGCATATGTTCTACTTTGTATCCTACTCTTGAATTTTGCTGTTGCTCTACTGTAATCATATCACATATACTTTACGTACTAGACCATTTATTTTGCCATTTCCATAGTAATTGCTACCTTATCTAGAGAATTGCAATTCATCCTAAAACTTTTTGCACCTCTACTTTCGTCCCTTAAAATAATGCCCTCTTTTTCAATACCTATATTTCTACAGCTGTAACTTTTGGGCATTTTTACAGCTGTAACTTTTTAATTTTTACAGCTGTAACTTTTTACAGGTGTAGGTCATTTGCATATTTCGAACTGTTTTACAGTCATTTGACAGCTGTAAATTGAAATCTACAGCTGTAAAATCAATATTGTTATATAAAATCTACAGTTGTAAATTTGGAATAAGCATGACTGTTATTTTGAACAAAAATACAGGTTTTTTACAGCTGTAAAATTTCGTACAGGACACTACATCTAAACTTGGCGAGAGCCGACCTATGCTTAACCGGTAAAATTCTATTTACATATGGTTCTGTACCAAAAGAAGTATGTTATCAGTTTGTTCTGTCCTATTCTACTATTACCCTGTACAGCATTTATATTCTCAGACCAGCACTGTTTAGACAGTTACAGGCTAATAATGAACAGGTATAGTAAAATAAGCGTGTGTTTAGGACGGTATAATTCAACGTCAATTAGTGAGGCGTGAATTATTCGCTATCCTCCGCGTTTACCACAGTATTGCTATGAGCTTAAAGTGCAGACACGCCTCAATGCATAAAGTTGATCTATATCTTAATATAGTAACCTATGTAATGGACAAAACTAACAAAGGATTACATCACCACCGTAGTTTAACTATTGTTCTTGGTGTAAAATAAATAGATCTACTGGTATCTCACTATAAATCATCCTCTACCTATAATAATAGCATTGTAATTAAGTATAACTAATTGACGTTCTAAAGATAGTCAAATTGTTCGTGTACCCATCAATTATTCTTGTAACACATTCAATATTTGTATTTAAGGAAACTGTTCTGAGATGTGTGATTCTTTCTTTATTAATGCAAAACAAAGCTTACTTGTTTTTTTTTTTTACTGAAATCTTTAATATTAGATTTTTTTTTCAAATTCCATCGCATAATGAAATAAGTCTGCTATTATTCTTCTTGGTTGCATCCGGATCTTTTTTACAGATTATATTAATGTTTATATATTTACAGTAGCAAGCAGCCGACAAAAAAAGATCTAAAAATAAAAGGAAGCTCCGCATGACGTTTACATTGATATATACACTAAGCCATCATTTACTAATATTATACCTGGCTTGGGTTCTATATTCCACTTGGTTAATCGATAAGCTGCTTCCCCACGAAATATACAGTTCACGCGTGGTAGGCATGATTCTATTCTTTCGCGTAGGAATACATTTTTTAAATTATGTAATTACTATATTTTAACAGCGAATTTCTCTTGTGTGATTTCTATTGTATATGTAATATCATTTCAAATCCATTTTCAAGCTGATAACGCAAATGCTCACCGCTGCTATCTATTTGTTAACCAGGGACTATTTTCTTCGCGCATTTGGCGGTTCAAATCTAAAGGCTTTCACCGAGTGTCTTCGGATTAAGCCTAACTAAAGCAAGTGACCCTGACGAGTCCCTTGGTAAAAATATTTTTTTTCGAGACATGGGAGAAATGCCAACAAAAAAGATTTTTGTTTCTTTTGTCACACAAGATATTTTTAGCTCATGAGTCACGATATCGGCTGTTTACTTGCGACGTAAAATACAGCTTACTTTATCTTTCTTACCAAAGACAAAAATTATCTTATCGCGCGGATGTTCCGTTTGGTCTACTGTTCCGATGAACGCTAATTGACATTAACAAAGACCGAAGACGAAAGGTATATCCCGAATTTTATCGTCACATATCCGTGGTCTAAACCGGAACTCCATAAACTTTATTTGGAAGGTATGTCTTTTTGGTATACCTCGCATGATACCAGAGGGTCGATCTAACATTAACCTTAATGAATAAGACAACATATACAAGAGATACACACACATGTATTTATAGAATCAACTAAATTAAATTGCCCATTGGATTTATATTGAAATATGTAACGCACTATAATGGGTGATAAATGACAAGCAGATGGTTTCCTTGTGTGCTGTTACTTCTGTTACTTCTGTAATCGTCTGTTTTGCTTTACTACCAGTGTCCTTTTATTTAATATTACTATGCTTTACATTGGGAAAATGTAAAATTGCTTTACATTGGGAAAAAGAAAAAATAGCAGCAGAACACCAATCGCTCCAGTAACGCAGGGTATCATGCAATTCAAATATTAATGTAGGACACATAAGGCAAACGACCGGGGATCACATGAATTGCTCGAGCGAGTCCAGTTGCTCGGGTCAGTGGTGTTTAACCAGACGACGTTTCACTGTATATAGGTACCTTTCTCAGTAATAAAATATAAGACGTATAACTCATGTTTTGAGATCGTGTATAAATATACCTGTATGTTGCATTTCTAATAAATTATTTTATCTCATGCTTTGATTTCGTGTATAAATATACCTGTATGTTGCATTTCTAATATTGTAGTTTATCTCATGCTTTGAGATCGTGTATAAATATACATGTATGTTGCATTTTTAATCTCATGCTTTGTGATCGTGTATAAATATACCTGTATGTTGCATTTCTAATAATTTATGTTGTTGCTGTATTTATTAGAAATAACTTAATGTTTGCGTAATCTATTTATATCAATTCAGTTTATTTTTCTGAACATTCTGGATCCAGTTGTTCGAAATTTTAACAGGTGATTAAACACGGTCGAGTAACTTAAGGGTTATATTCCGACAATTTAGAAGACTTAGTCAAACAAATGAGTTGAGCATTTGGAACACTAAAAATTCTTTACAGTTAAAAATATACTGAAGTGAAAGAAGGATGGTTTATTGTTTAAACGAGAGCCTAAACTGTTTCGTCGGAAGTTCCAGATTGAATGTCCCATAATTGATTCTTTGAAGAGAAATGTATTGTCTTTAACTTCCTTTGAACAAAGAACACGTAACAAATGTTCATTCTATTTCTATAAACAAGAACTGTCCTTCAAAGTTTTGCTAGAATCAATAGATTTTTTCAAGACAAATATAACCCATCAGGCAAGCTATGTTGGGAGATCACAAGAATATAAAACTAGACGCTATAAGTTCGATTACAGGCAGGAGGTGACCGAACCGTTTAAATGTAAGCTTAACATTTATATACAATAATGGTTTGCGTTGCTAAATATTAACTTATCTTAATATTGTCTAAAATGCGATTGATGAGATATTTGAGACCCCATGCCTAATTTTTTAAATCAAAGATGCAAGTTAGAAATAAGGTCATTTTTAATGCTACGAAAGAGTCGTCAGCTTTGGACACTGTTAATGCATTTCTTGATTTTGTCTAAAATGCGACTGATGAGATATTTGAACTCCCTGCCTAAATTTAATTTTTAAATCAAAGTGGCAAGTTAGAAATAAGGTCATTTTAATATGCAACAAAAGGGTCGTCAGCTTTGGACACTGTTAATGCTTTTCAGAATATCTTATCAGAATGATCAAGTTATTGAATAAAATGTACAAGAAGAACCTTTGTATTAAATCTCACAAAGGCGAAAAAAGGCAGTCTTGGTTCTTTGGGTCTGTTCATGAGAGGTAACGAAATGAATATCGATGACACTACATTCCTCAAATCAATACACTTTTTGTACTAACAAAACGTAATAGTCATTATGGAGGTATTTCCGTTCTGTAACGGCGGGCAGTTAACCTAACCAGTGTTCCTGGATTCTGTACCACTACAAACCTGTTCTCTGCAAGTAACTGCCAACTTCCCCTCATGAATCAGAGGTGGAGGACAAAAAACATCAGACACAATGTCTTTTATCAAATCGTCATGGAGAACATACGCCTCGCCCAGGACACTCGAACTCACAACCCAGCGATCCGTAGATCTGCGCTCTCCCTACTGAGCTAAGCAGGCGGGCTATTATGGAGGTATAAAAGAAAATTCATGACTTGGTAAATTTACACGTACATTAAATAATATTTATTTAAGGGTAATGCTTAAGAACTGAAAATCAGGAAATAGTATTAAACAATTAACGGTTTCAGCTCCACATATCTCACCAAAGGCTCTGTTTTCACAAATGTATTGACCGAGGAGTAACATAATATTCCTTAAGTAACGTCGCAATTTCTCTCGTCTGTCTAAACCTTTTCCGTCGGAAGCTTTAACTAGTTTCGTTTGATCTTTTTCCTAACAAACCTTAGATCATTGTCAAGACGTAAGTTCCAGCGATTCTCTAGCTCTGTGGTAATAAATTATATGCATTTTAAGCGAACCTGAGCCACAGGTCTGGTAGTATGACAGTGAAGTCAATTTCAGTCCATCTTGTTAATCCTTGCCCTTTTAAATTTTCTATAATGAGCTTGTCCATCTTTCAGTGTTGAGGCTGATCATGATCAACACTGGTCGGAAAGGCAGAATTATTCGTGTCAAGCATGGTTAGGATTAATCTGTGCCCTGTTTCCCCCCTTTTAAAGTTATAATATGATTTATTTGATCTCATACCAAACATTAAGATCTAAACACACAGCCTCCCCGAAACAAAACCCAACAGTCATTTACACAAAGATACAAAGCAAAACAGTTAGAAAACTAGGACAAAGTTAAATAATTAAGGACAGAGTGGGTCATCTAATCCAATTATCTCAATTGGCAAAACAAAAACCCACTAAAAACGAAACATGGCATATTTGGCACTATTACATAAAATAACAGAAAAATTACAAAAGCTGAAATGTTGTGACAAATGCTTTATTTTAAGTCAAGTGGCTAGTCTGCGTTTCCCTGTGCTTAGAAAACTAATATAAAGTGACATGAGTGGTCATTCAGTCTACGTATTGTAAATAGCTTGAATAAAGGTCTCTTAAAACAATTTAGGGTGTATAAAACGTTTTTGTGTATTTAAGAACTGCTGTACATCTTTTAAAAAGAAAACACCCACTCTTGAAAACAAAAGTATTAAAACGATAAAAATATCTTTCTAGCAAACCAGGAAAGCAACATTTTTCCTAATTTTTCATGTAACGTAAAGTAGAGGAACCAAAATGACATTTCCGTTATGTAACGTTTTTTTTTCGTACGTGATTTCGTCATTCTTTAGTCGTTACGAAAACAATTGCTCGTATGAATTATATTTTACGGTCGAAGATTGTCGAAAATAAAGTAGAAGAAATCACACGGAAATTGCCGATTATCATTATGGGTGCAGCATATGGGTGCAGCACCTTCAGGACGACATTGAAACACTGACAAGAGATGATCTTCACCACAACTCTCATAAAGGTATATAATTGTCACCCTTTAGCAAAATGGTTTTTTTTTCTTCACGCTTAGTTTTATATTTCAGCATTTTGTGTTCAAATTCAGATCAGGTTAGCGACTTATGACTCTTATGATCCTCTTGTTAGCAAACACTTTCCTACGTGGCATTTCTGTTTCATTTGTTAATTGAAGCGTGTCACTGAATAGAAGCAAGCTTCACTAAATAAAATCGGACATAACACTTGTGCTGGACTAACTTTGATATCAAAAGGAGTACGATATGATTATAAACGCGTTTTATAATGTTTGTTTATCTTTCTTGCTTTCTGTTTTATTTGTCAGGTTTCAAACAGCGTTAACTATCGTTTTTACGAAGTTTGGGCGAGATCCTAATTTTGATGGCTTCCGATGTGTAGCAGACGACATCATATTTGAAGAAACAAATGTTTCAACATCTGTTGAATGTTCTAAAGTTTGCTACAAAAATATGTTGTGTGATATCGTCTTTTATCAAGCGGATTTACTCACTTGTATCGGCTGTGCTGGATGTTACCATCGCCTTGATGTCCTACGTGGCTCGAAAGCCTTTGTACGGCTCTGTAAGTTTTAACTTCTTATTAAAAAGCGATATGTGTCTTTTCTTAATTCATTACAATCTGCGAAATCATTTTAATGCGTCGAAATCTATAGTATGTAGTTTATGCCAAAGCAGATAAGGTCTATGATACGTTTATTTGTAATTTGTAGATGTTAATTGAATCATTTTATGGTTACTGTGTATTTTGATTTTACCAGAAGACAACTATTACTAGGCCCTGGAAAAATGACAACAATTTTGCATTGATGAGTTCGAATCTGGCATGTTTTAATAAACTTCTATCCTCTATGCATATATTATCTTATAATGCAGAAAAATTTACTTCTTACACGGCAAAATTACTGCTAATTTGCGGCATTATGAGCCAAATCAAGGTGGCTGGGCGTTTTTCTTTGTTTGTGTGGCGAGATACCTATGTTGATTTGATTTAGTAGTCACATACCTTAAGATTCGTACCTAAAATATTCGCACCACGTTTTCGACCCACCGATGAGTCGTCATAATTCAGTAGACTTAATTAAGTAAACATTAATCTTTCATGAAAACATAGAAGAGAGAAAGTTCTATCTACTACTACTATAAAACCAATATTTAAGGCGTTAATAATGGAAAATATACAAAGATTAGTCAAATTACGCACTTAGATGATCATTGTACTAAGGAGCTTGATTTTGTCATTATCATTGAGCGCTCATTAATTACAGTTGGGAAAAAGGTTATAAATACCAGGGCAGCATCACGAAGTGATCAGAATCTGCCAAGCTACCGACCGAATAACATCGCTGAATAATAAATAATATAATAAATTGCCAAATACTATTGGGTTCTTGACCTCCTATCATAGTCTGAGTTCTTACTCAAAACATTGCGTTTTGTTTAAGTTCCACGACGATAGGAACTCGACATCTGGTGGTATTTAGGTAAAATCTTAATGTATGGTATTCACCTCAGGCATAGTTTGTTGTGAATCGCCATACTACAAGAGATCCCATCCACTAATTTTGAGTGCTCGTCATCAGTTAAATTGAGATAGATTGATTAGCATTAATTATTTTATATGTCACCAATCATTTTAAGAATCATTTGTTTTCCAATCATTCGGCAAGGAAGCCCATAGGAAAATTATATTATATTGAATATACTGAGCTAGACCGTGCACGCTACAAAATTTGGCGCCCAACGTGGGGCATATTCATAGCTTCATATAGGCTATCTTATCCACGCTAAAAGATGGCTGAGCACACTTTTGGGTTGCCTCATCACGACGAAACCATGGTTGAAGAGGTTGAGAGGTTGAGAAGACAAAATAGGATTTTGATACTTGAACGAGAGATTTCAAAGTTACAACAAGAAATAGATAAGACCTTGAGTGATATTGGCACCTCGACCCCAATACAGAGTGATAAAAAGTATGTCTTTGAAATGATACCACCAGGTAGACCTGATGAAGGGTTATCTACGATACATAAAGGAACCTTGAAACCTAGACGTCTGTTACCAGAACCACCTACATCAGAAGATAAAGAAGAGTCATTAAAACCAGATAGATTTGTGACGGAGCGCATAAAAAAGGTTGACCATCCACCAAAAATTGAGGATAAGCAAACTTTAGATTCAAGTGATGATACAAAAATATCAAGCTCCAGTAAGACGACTTTGGTGAAGCCAGCCACATACGACGGGACAAGTGCATGGACAGATTATAAGGCACACTTTGATGCCTGTGCTACTTTAAATGGCTGGGATGATTACAAGAAAGGCTTATATCTATCGGTATCACTACGAGGACAAGCCCAGGGAGTTTTTGGCAACCTTAATTCAAAGACTACGGATTATCATGAATTAATAAGAGCTTTAGAAGATAGGTTTTCACCGAGAAATCAAACCGAGTTATATAGGGTTCAGTTGAGAGACAGACAACAGAAAGCTACAGAGTCTATGGCCGAACTGGGACAGGATATCCGACGTCTAGCTAACTTGGCCTATCCTAATGCCCCAGCCGACGTTCGTGAGACCCTGGCTAAGGAACAATTCATCGATGCTCTTGTGAGTTCAGAAATGCGTCTCAAGATTAAGCAGGCCAGGCCTACGGATCTAAACGATGCCGTCAGACATGCGGTGGAGCTGGAGGCATTCTATCGTGCAGAGAAGAAGCAACAAGGAATTCTTAGAACTGCAGTAAATGAAGGACAGTCAAAAGATATTGAAAATCTCAAACAGGTAGTTTCAAATCTGAAAGATAGTGTAGATAGTCTGAAACGCCAAGGACAATATAATAAGCCTGAAAATAGGCCTATGCATAGACCTTATGGTTATGATCGACGAAATGCTCAACGAGGACAATACCGACATCCACCTCCTCGGCCATACCGATATGATGATAGATCAAGAAGATACTATCCTTCGAATCCAACAGTTAGAAACCCTCCTCCAAAGGATATGAGACATGACCCATATAATCAATCTAAGTCAGGCATCTCAGAAACAAGATCTGAGACAGACAAAAAGAAGGATAAGAATACCGAACACAGTTGTAAGAGGACGAGCGTGCGATCGTCTGGTTTATACGTAACAGCTAGCATTAATGGGATGTCAGTTGATTGTCTGATCGATACAGGGGCCACGTTGACAATCATTTCTGAGAAGTTGTGGAGTGTCATTGATCAACAGTGTCCAGTTCAACCATTTGACTCCCGGATTGTATCCGCCAGTGGAAACTACTTGAATATCAAAGGAAAAACGGAGATTTCCATTTTATTTGGTGATAAATATTGCAAAGTTGATGTTATCATTGCAGAAATCGACATAGATGTAGTACTTGGCCTAGATTTCATGCAGAATCACGATGTAAGCATAGACGTTGTCAGCAATACCATGAAACTTCATGATCAAACATTTAATATCTTCTGTTCTGGCAAGATAGGATGTTTTAGGATAGTCTTATCAGAACAAGTTGTGATACCTGCTGAAACTGAGATGATAACCAAAGGGATGGTGACTGAATCAGGTATTAAAAGGATAGGATGGGATCTTATTGAAGCAAGTGATACATTCAGGGAGCTAGGACAGAGGATGGTCGCAAGAACTCTAGTTCGAGCAGATAAAATGGTTCCTGTAAGAATTGCTAATTTTTCGAAGCAGCCACAAACCTTCTATCCTGGGACTAATGTCGCAACTATATGCAAAATTGATTGGGTAGAAGGAGAAGGGACACACAATAATAAAAACAACATTCTCCCTGAGCACGTTCAAATCTGTATGAACGTTCAACTTCTGGGATGGCCACCGATAAGAAGCAAAAGATCAAGGAACTTTTAACAAGATATTCACATATCTTTTCGAAATCTGACAGTGATTTAGGTAGGACTGGAATTATAAAGCATCACATCCCAACAGCCAATGCCCAGCCCATCAAAACAACCGATTCGGAGGATACCAGTACATTTGCAGGATGAGGTTGAAAAACAAATTGACCAAATGCTAAAGGATGATGTGATACAACCTTCAACTAGTCCATGGGCCAGTGGGATAGTTCTTGTAAAGAAGAAGGACGGATCTAGAAGGTTTTGTATTGATTATCGTCGTTTAAATGAAGCCACGATCAAGGATGCGTATCCACTCCCCAGAATTGATGAGTCCCTTGATCAGCTTGCTGGATCCTCGTGGTTTTCGTGCCTAGATCTAGCTTCTGGGTACTGGCAAGTGGAGATGGCGGATGAAGATAAACACAAGACGGCGTTTGCATCAAGACAGGGTCTTTTCGAGTTTAACAAGATGCCTTTTGGTCTCTGCAACTCGCCTGCCACCTTTGAGCGTTTGATGGAATATGTGTTGGCTGGTCTTCATTGGAAAATGTGCCTCGTTTACCTGGATGACATTATTGTAGTTGGTAAAACCTTTCAAGATATGATCAAAAATTTACAGCAAGTTTTTGAAAGGTTTGAAGAAGCTGGACTTAAAATGAAACCCAAGAAATGTCATCTGTTTAAAAAGGAAGTCGAGTTTCTAGGACACATTATTAATGAAAATGGGGTAGGAACAGACCCAAAGAAAATCGAATGCATCAAACAGTGGCCAACACCTCACAATGTTACAGAAGTTCGCTCGTTTCTTGGACTTTGTGGATACTATCGGAAATTCATCTTGGGATACTCACAGATAGCTAGACCTCTTGTAAGATTGACAGAGAAAAATACTCGTTTTTCTTGGGATACAGATTGCGAAGAAAGTTTCAAAACTCTAAAAAATAAGTTGATCACAGCTCCGATATTGGCGCATCCAGACTTCTCTTTGCCATTCATCTTAGACACGGATGCTTGTGATAATTCTATCGGAGCAGTGCTTTCACAGAAAATTGATGGACAAGAAAGAGTCATAGCCTATGCTAGTAGAACACTTAACAAGGCGGAACGAAAATATTGTGTGACCAGGAAAGAGATGTTAGCTGTAGTATATTTTATCAAATATTTCCGCCACTACCTTTATGGTCGTGAATTTCTGGTCAGAACAGATCACGGATCGTTACGATGGCTGATGAATTTCAAGAATCCCGAGGGTCAGGTAGCTCGCTGGATAGAGATTTTGTCATCATATCAAATGAAGGTAGAACATAGACCTGGAAGACTGCATGGAAACGCAGATGGCGTTAGTAGGATACCATGTCGGCAGTGTGGTTTAACTGATCCAGAGAAAATGCAAATTTCAAATACAGTTCCTATCACTGTAAATCAGGTGGCTTTCATTGGCAAGATAAACCAAAACGAAGATACATTAGAAACATTACAGAAACAAGATAAAGACTTAAGTACAGTAATTGAATGGGTCTCTTCAAAGAAAAAGCCTCTTTTCAAGGAAATCGGAGCAGAGGGCTACACTGTAAAATCCTTGTGGAACCAGTTTGACAGACTTGAAATGAAAGATGGTCTTTTGGTGAGACATATGGAAGATACAGAAACTAAACAATCAAGATACCAGTCATTAGTGCCAAGATGTCACAGAAGAAAAGTGCTCACCTGCGCACATGACATAAGGTCGGCCGGACATTTAGGGATCAGAAAAACTCTTTCAAAGATTAGACAGAACTTTTATTGGCCAGGCATGCAAAATGATGTTCGGTTGTACGTTGCAGGATGTGAGATATGCATGAAACGCAAGGGACCTAATAAAACCAAGCAAGCCCCAATGCAGGTTGTAAGGAGTGGCTATCCTATGGAGAGGATAGCTATTGATATCCTTGGAGAGTTGCCCGAGACAGAACAAGGAAATCGTTATATTTTAGTGATAGCTGACTACTTCACTAAATGGACAGAATGCTTTCCAATGCGAAACATGGAAGCTGCTACTGTTGCCAGAATTTTAGTAGAAGAAGTTATAGCTAGGTTCGGAATACCATCACAGATACACTCAGATCAAGGCAGACAGTTTGAGGGAAAGTTATTTAAGGAGATGTGTGAGGTTTTAGGTATAGTAAAGACACGAACAACGCCATATCATCCTCAGTCAGATGGAATGGTAGAGAGGTTTAATAGAACATTAACGACGATGTTAAGTGCATTTGTAAATGAGAATCATCGAAATTGGGATGAGCAAATACCATATGTGATGATGGCGTATAGAAGTGCTGAACACGAAACAACTGGGATGAGTCCAAATATGCTTATGCTTGGTCGTGAAGTATCTACACCACTAGATTTGATATTTGAAATGCCATCAGGTATCAAACCAATACCAGATCATGAATGGGTCTGGGAATTGCGCGAAAGGTTAGAAACTGCACATAACATTGTAAGACAGAACACCGAAAAAGCAATAAATAGGCAGAAACGTTGCATGACAAACGAAATTCATTTGAACAGTTTCAGATAGGGGATAAGGTATATGTATATTTCCCAGTAAAGAAGGTTGGAACTTCATCTAAGTTCACATCCTTCTGGCGAGGTCCTTATACAGTGCTTGGGAAGTTATCCCAAGTTCTGTATAATATTGACTGTGGACGAAATCGGGCTCCACAAGTCATTCATTGTGATAGAGTTAGAAAATGTAAGAACCAAATCTTACTTGATGAACAGAGATAAATTTTGATAAAGATAGCAATGATGAAGGTAGTACTGGCAGAAACTTAGATGTAGATTTACCGGGTACAGATGATATTGATAAAAATGACGATTTGACAGACATCCAGAGTAACACTAGAACTCGTAGGAAACCGGTTTGGGCTAAAGACTATGTCTTTTCTTATTTAAGGTCTAAGATGCCAAAGATAAAGACTACAGTTCGTACAAATCCACTTTTGCCCATATGTCCTGTATGTAAGACAAGCATACAGAAAAGTGAGAAGATTGAAGCTCATGTTGAAAAATGTAATAGAATGGACGAACTAGAAAGGACATGTAAAGTCTGTAACAAAGTTATGATGAAGTATGCGTATCTTAAGAAACATATGAAGTTAGTACACAAAGTAGATGGATCCGGATATATAGAGAAGAGGCATGGTGACAAAAAGGACTGGGATAAGAACCCAGATATAGAATTGGATTTTAAGGACAGTGAAAGTGAGAATGAAGAAAAATGTGATGCAAATTATAATACCGAGAACGGAAGCAAATGTTATACGGTGAGTGCTCCCGATGATACGGAGAAAGTAGATAACGGGAAATCAGTGGATGAGAATACAGATAATGAAGATGAAAATTCAGGACAAAGGGAGGTTGAAGTTAGTATCTGTCGAAGTGATGAAGGAAGTAAGAAGAGGCAGAAGATAGTTATTATTGAAGAAGGAGAGGTTAATTACGAGTCAAACCTTCTATGCCCAGCAAAGCGATCATTAGCTGGGGTGGATCTTAATCTAGGAGATTATGTTGACGAGGGTCATGTGAGGCCTTCAGATATAAATATTGCTATCAATCAGAATGGTGAGATGACCATAAAAATGCTGGTAGAGAAGTAATTTGTAGTAAAAAAAAAGTATCTGAAGAAAGTCTTAAAAATAGATATATGAAATGGCCTTGTTAGCCAGTTTTGACTTATAAGAAATGTTACAATGATAATACAAAAATGAACTTTTCTGAATACAGTTACTATAAATGCTTCAGTTTATGTTTGTGTTTCAGGTTGAAACATTAAAATATTGGTCTCATATTTATAGTGGTGTACTTTGTTCTATAAATGTTAATCAAGTTTAGTGTGACGATTGTTATATTTGTATATATATATCATGCGGGACGCATGAATTTGGAGGAGGGAGTAATGTGGCGAGATACCTATGTTGATTTGATTTAGTAGTCACATACCTTAAGATTCGTACCTAAAATATTCGCACCACGTTTTCGACCCACCGATGAGTCGTCATAATTCAGTAGACTTAATTAAGTAAACATTAATCTTTCATGAAAACATAGAAGAGAGAAAGTTCTATCTACTACTACTATAAAACCAATATTTAAGGCGTTAATAATGGAAAATATACAAAGATTAGTCAAATTACGCACTTAGATGATCATTGTACTAAGGAGCTTGATTTTGTCATTATCATTGAGCGCTCATTAATTACAGTTGGGAAAAAGATTATAAATACCAGGGCAGCATCACGAAGTGATCAGAATCTGCCAAGCTACCGACCGAATAACATCGCTGAATAATAAATAATATAATAAATTGCCAAATACTATTGGGTTCTTGACCTCCTATCATAGTCTGAGTTCTTACTCAAAACATTGCGTTTTGTTTAAGTTCCACGACGATAGGAACTCGACATCTGGTGGTATTTAGGTAAAATCTTAATGTATGGTATTCACCTCAGGCATAGTTTGTTGTGAATCGCCATACTACAAGAGATCCCATCCACTAATTTTGAGTGCTCGTCATCAGTTAAATTGAGATAGATTGATTAGCATTAATTATTTTATATGTCACCAATCATTTTAAGAATCATTTGTTTTCCAATCATTCGGCAAGGAAGCCCATAGGAAAATTATATTATATTGAATATACTGAGCTAGACCGTGCACGCTACAGTTTGTTTTGTTTTCCAACTTACCAGACAAATATGTACTTACTGTAGCTTATAACTAAAATTAATTGGGTCTTAAATTCTCCAGAAATATACTAACTATAGCTTGAAACTCGGACAGAGTGTTGAAGTAATTAGGCCAAGAATTAATTGCGTCATCACTTCATCGTAAAATATTTACTTTCAGCTGGAAAATGTCGAGACTGGATTGGTCACGGAAGGAGCTGTTATTTCTTCAGTCCCGATAAAAAGAACTGGACAAATGCCGCGGTATGTTTTAATTAATTTTAAACAAACACTTACATGTTTATTATGCATAATCAATAAAAATGATATCGCAACAGACTCATTTTGATAAAAAGTCTCGATACTTTCTGGATCTAAAAGGTTAATCCACGCGTGAATATATATATGATAAGAAATGATATACATGTATCTCATTTTGTGATTTGTCGTTGAATAATATCATTGGTTTGAGTTCAGATGCGAAGGATATAAACTCGGATAATCTATTAATATGTAGCTAAATCATTTTGCTAAATATTAAAGAAGTCAGTCTCTAGATACTTCAAAATGTCAATTGAACGAATTTCTATTGAACAAATCATTCACAAATCACCTGATAAACATCTCTGAGGCAAGCTTGTGGCTGGAGTACTGTACGGGAAGGTTATCCATATAGAGAGGTTTGTTGTTGCAGAGCACTGAATAATTAAATGTAAGTTTAACCTAATGTTGACGAATGTTGACAGGCAGCATGCAGAGAAATTGGCGGAGACCTTGTCGAGGTCAATGACGTCACGGAAAATAATTTCTTGTTGTCAAAACTTCTGCCTTCGCACAACAACAGACGTAAGGATACTCTTTTTACATCTTGTAATAACGGTATTAAAAGTTGGACTCACACTCGAATATTATATACCTTATTTTACAGTAAAATGTCCGGTATGAAATGAGTTGTAGAACGGATTACTTAAATAACATTGCCTTCTATCTAATTTCTGACAGGGTGCCGAAATTTATATAAATGTGATAGTACATGTAGTTGTCTGATATTGCTGCTAGATGATATAACTAATGAGTATGCTCCTATGTGCGAAATATATATATAGAGGATATTACGAGTGTCTTTTCATATTGAATTTATTAAACGAGTTGAATAAAATAATAAAATGCGAGGCTCTGCCGAACATTTTATCAATTTTATTCAACGAGTTTAATAAATTCAATGTGGAAATGTCACAAATGTAATATTCTATTTATCACATGTTAGCCTTTCCTGTCGAAGCATTAAAAATTTTACTTTCTTTTACTATATAAACAAGTCAATTTGACCAACGTCTCCTTTACTATAAACGACGTCGACGTCAAAGCTTTATTACACTAGTGTATTATCGTTTTTATTTAATGACTTTATTACACTCCCGCGACGTCAAACATGTGATAAATCGGCATTAAATGCCTATTAATTATGACTTTACTGCCCCATTTATTCATTAGCATAATTTAATATTAGGATAACTTTTTATGGATTATATATGGTTCAAGCTCTTCTTTAGTGACTGTGTTTTAAAATATTTAAAAAAAAAGAAGAGATAAAGCGAGCTAGAATTATATAGATTCGACTACCATATTTGGTATAAAAATTGCCTATTAATTTGAAAGAAGGCAACTATTACTTTTTATTTTCAACTTTTCCCAGTTTGTTTGTAAACAATAAGATTAAACACAAGAGTGTAAATGAGCATAACTAATTTTCATTCAGGATATTGGATCGGACTGACAGACAAGGAAGGAGATGACACAGATGTCTGGAAATCATCCGGACAGATTCCTACTTTCACGTTTTGGATGGGAAATGAACCCAGCAACGGTGGCGGCAAAGAAGACTGCGCTTATTATGAAAACAAAGGTAGCGGCTACATGTGGAACGATTATGTGTGTGAAGTTGAAAAGCACTACATTTGCGAACGATTTATATGGTATATAATTGTTTGGAGTTTGACGTTTTCTTTTAAGTCATAGTTACATCTGAGGTAATTTGTCGCCTATGTAAGAATGATATTATAGCAAAAACCTGCTGCAATTGTCGTCTTTGCGGGGCAATTTAATAAGACAATAAAGCTGTGCTAATAAGATCACGTGATGTAATAATCCCTTTCTATATGTTAGCGTATTACGGCCCTATAACGCCGGATGTAAAAAAAAAACGCTTATAGACACAAGATTCGTTTAATCTTAGCTTCTTACACGTTTATTGCTAGGATAGAAATCCCGCATGCTTATGTCCTGTTACAGCATCCTCAAGATGTTATAACACGAAGAAACATGCGTTATTTCTACGTAAAAGCATCGGTGGCAGGTTTTATATATCTTTCTGAATATCGCTTTATTTGTGAACGTTTACTTGCAAGTAAAACATTTAGAGGAGATAGGAATATCATTTTAATTTGGAATACGTGTATATTCTTGCCGTTCACGCGTACTAACTCCTGAGAAAATCTTGTCAACAACCGTAAGCAGTAAGGAAACATGTACGGTCTATATAATAATTTTCTAATGAAAAAACATGTGACATCAAATGCCATTGTGTGTGTATGTGTTTTTTTTTGTGCGTGCGTGCGTGTGTGTGTGTGTGTGTGTGTGACTATTTACTCGTTCTACTAAATAAAAGCGAATCCTTCACTCTGAAATAATTTTTGAATCTGTTTATTAATAGTTATTGTATTTTAATTTTCAGTTGACAAGTGAATATCGAGGGAATAACAGAAGAAGAAAAATGAAAATATCTTGACAAATCAATATAACTATTCCATATATTCAGTTTCGCTATCTTTAACAGTTAATTAGTTAACTATCTATAGCTTTTATTGACTTTTGTTATTATTTTATGTGTGTGTGTGTGCGCGTGAGCGTGTGTGTGTGTGTGATTTTTATTATTTTTTTCATTTATTTCATATTTCAACATTTGCATAATATACATATATAAAACAAAATAAAGCAGGTTTGGCAAAAGAAGAAAAAGATGGAGGTTAAACTGCATTAACTGATAAATGGTATTAACACAAATAAATCTAACTACACGTTCTGAAAATAAGATTATTATAAAGGGATGCTTTAATAAGAGATTCACAATAAAAATATAACATTCAAATAAATAGCTTTGATTAAAAATATGTGTATATAATTGGAAGGAAAATTAAGAAATATTTAACAATGTCACAACATTAAAATATTAGAATATAAGGATGACACAAAAAAGGAATCACTGTGGTCCTTTATCAAAATGCAGCTGACACAAGAAACAACAACAAATACTGTTTTATTAAATGGAAGGAAAAATGAAATGACACTATTAAACTTGGGACCATTATTATCACAGACAGAAAATGGACTATCAAAGAATTATTATTATTATCTACAGACTATTTATTCATTCTTAAAATTTCAAACAAGTTAGAAGAGAAAAACTAATGAGCTCAATTAAATACTTATGATTATTAATGCTTATGAAAATATTGCAACATACATGAGACCACGCTGTGACGTTTCTGTCATTAACTCTTGGTTCATCTCATATTCAACTATTATAGTCAATATGTTTGTCTGTTGTGCAAGATGTAAAAAGCAAATGCTCATATAAATTCCGCATTTTAAAAATTAACATAAAAATACATTGTTGTAACTAGTACCTCTTTTCGTAGAGAGGTTGAGATGTCATATTAGTTCTGATTTGGGCACTTTTATGATTTCACAGCATGTGTGGAACAAAGGATATACATGTTGATTCATTTTAGCCAGAACGTAATTTGTGTTTAGGATAGCTTAGACTTAAAAACACGCAAACGTATTCAATAACTACGTTTACTTATTACCTACACTAATTTGTCGGAATATACACATAAAAGGGCCGGAAATTAGCTCATTAGTTTTTCTCTTTTAAGTTCTTTGAAGGTTTAAGAATAAATTATCATGTTCACTGATCAAAATAAACTATACACAGAAATAGTCTATCTTTCTATATTTTGACATTTTACTTAAATGGTTCCCTTTCTTCAAACCATTGTTAAAATAAAACGCACTTGACACATTGCTGTTTTTCCAGACATATACAGCTTAAATATAGATAAGCCTATAAGCTCATATATAGATCAGACTTTAAGCTAATATAAAGATCAGCTTATTACCTCATATATAGATCAAACTATTAGCTCATATATAGATCAACCTATTAGCTCATATATAGATCGGCCTCTAAGCTCATATATAGATCACCCTATAAGCCAATATATAGATCACCCTTTTAGCTCATATATAGATCAACTTTTCAGCTAATATATAGATCAGACTATTAGCTCTTGAATAGATCACTTATTAGCTCATATATAGATCCGCCTATTACTTCATATATATATCACCCTATTACTATATATATATATATTAGGCTATAAGCTCATATATAGATCAGCCTATTAGCTCATATATAGATCAGCCTATTACCTCTTATACATATCAGCCTATTAACTTATATATAAATCAATATATCAGCCTTTAAACTCATATATAGATCACCCTATATGCTCATATATAGAGCAGACTTTAAGCTAATATATAAATCACCCTACTACCTCTTATCTAGATCAGCCTATTACCTCTTATCAAGACTAGCCTATTAGCTCATATATAGATCAACCTATTAGCTCATATATAGATCAGTCTGTTAGCTCATATAAAGATCAGCCTTTTACCTCATATATAAATGACCCTATTACCTAATATACATATAGATCAGCCTCTTACCTCATATATAGACCAGCCTTATAGCTCATATATAGATCAGTCCTTCATATATAGATCAGCCTATTACCTCACACATAGATCAGCCTATTACTTCATATATAGATCAACCTCTTACCTCATATATAGATCAGCCTATTACCTCACACATAGATCAGCCTTTTACCTCATATATAGATCAGCCGCTTACCTCATATATAGATCAGCTTTTAAGCTCATATATAGATATGCCTACAACATCATATATAGATCAACTGTATGGCTTATATATAGATCATCCTATAAGCTCAAATATAGATCAGCCTATTACCTCATATAAAGAATAGCCTATTACCTCATATATAGATCCACCTATAACCTCATATATAAATCACCCTATTACTTCATATATAGATCAACATATCAGCTAATATATACATCAGCCTATTACCTCATATATTGATTAGCTTATTAGCTCTTATACAGATCATCCTATTAGCTCAAATATAGATCCGCCTATTACCTCATATATAGATCAGCCTATTACCTCATGTATAGATCCGCCTGTTACCTCATATATAAATCACCCTATTACCTCATATACAAATCACCCTATTAACCTATAGATAGATTATATAGATCAGCCTATTAGCTCATATATAGATCAGCCTATTAGCTCATATATAGATCAGCCTATTAGCTCATATATAGATCAGCTTACTAGCTAATTTATAGATCACCCTATTAGCTCATAATAAGCCTATATGCTCATATATAGATCAGTCTATTAGCTCATATATAGATCAGCCTATTAGCTCATATATAAATCAGCCTTTAAGCTTATATATAGATCAGCCTATTAGCTCATATATAGATCAGTTTTTAAATTAATATATAAATCAGCCTATTAGCTCATATTAAGGTCAGCCTTTAAGCTAATACCAGTATATGGATCAGTCTATCCGTGCAGTTAGTGCATTGTGACGCTACGTTAAAGAGGTAAGCTGTTCCGACAGCCGCCATAATTATGCTAATTGAGTTGCCGTTTAATCTTTTCCCTGCCAAATTTCTAAAGTGGACTGGTCTATCATTCAGTTTGGTCAGTACCATTTGTTATTCGAAGGGGTATTCACTAAACCTTTACTGACTGACTGACAGCTTATTACCTCATATGTAGATCAGCCTATAAACCCATATATAGATCCGCCTATTACTTCATATATAGATCGGCATATAAGCTCATACAGAGATCAGCCTATTACCTCATATATAGATCAACCTATTATCTCATATATAGATCAGCCTATTACCTCATACATAGATAAGCCTATATCTCATATAATGATCAGCTTCTTACCTCATATATAGAGCTGCCTATTACCTCATATATATATCTGCCTTTAAGCTCGTTTGCAGATCAGCCTATTATTTCATATCAGTTTTAAGCTTATATATTATCAGCCTATTACATCTTATATAGATCAGCCTATTACCTCCTATATAGATTAGCCTATTACCTCATATATTGATCAGCCTCTTACCTCATACATAGATCAACCTATTAGGTCATATAAGGATCAGCCTTTAAGCTCATCTATAGATCAGCCTATTAGACATTTACGGATTAAGTCTACGTGGACTGTGGACACCTAAGGCGATAGATTTTTCAAGGGGACCGTCTCAACATAGTTTAATTATATTATGCGCGATATGAAAAAGAGTTGATAACGGCAATAGGGTTATGCGGTAGGTGATATAAAGTTTGGATGTGCCTGTTTTTAGCTCGACTTTTCGAAGAAAAAGTAGAGCTATTGCATTCGCTCCAGCGTCGGCGTCGGCGTCTCCGTTGGTTAAAATTTTTGATAAAGTCAAATATCTCTGTTACTGTCAAAGCTATTGACTTGAAACTTAAAATACTTATTTACTATCAAAGTCTACACAAGGAAGAACAATCCCCATAACTCTGATTAATTTTTACAGAATTATGCCCCTTTCTAATTTAGCATTTTTGGTTATAGTTTTTGATAAAGTCAAATATCTCTGTTACTATCAAAGCTATTGACTTGAAACTTATAATAGTTATTTACTATCGAAGTCTACACCAGGAAAAAATAATCCCCATAACTCTGATTGAATTTTGATAGAAATATGCCCCTTTTAACTTAGAATTTATGGTTAAAGTTTTTGTTTTGATGAAGTCAAATATCTCTGTTACTATCAAAGCTATTGACTTGAAACTTAAAATAATGATTTACTATCGAAGTTAACACCAGGAAAAACAATCGGCGTTACTCTGATTCGAATTTTGATAGAATTATGTCCCTTTTTAACTTAGAATTTTTGGTTAAAATGTTTGATAAAGTCAAATATCTCTGTTACTATCAAAGCCATTGACTTCAAACTTAAAATACTTATTTACTATAAATGTCTACACCATAACTCTGATTTCAATTTTGTCAGGATTATGCCCCTTTTTAACTTAGAATTTTTGGTTAAAGTTCTTGATAAAAGTCAAATATATCTGTCACTATCAAAGTTATTGACCTGAAACTTAAAATACTTATTTACTATCAAAGTATACAACGGGAGAAACAATCCCTATAACTCTGATTTGAATTTTGACAGAATAATGCCCTCTTTTAAATTAGAATTTTTGGTTAAAGTTTTTGATAAAGTCAAATGGCTCTGTTACTATCAAAGCTATTGACTTTAAACTTAAAATAGTTATTTCCTATCGAAGTCTACACTAGGAAAAACAATCCGCTAAACTGTGATTTGAATTATGACAGAGTTACGTCCTTTTTTAACTTAGAATATTTGGTAAAAGCATTTGATAATTATTTTTTTTTATTTAACGTCGCACCGACACATGATAGGTCATATGGCGACTTTCCAGCTTTAATGGTGGAGGAAGACCCCAGGTGCCCCTGCGTGCATTATTTCATCACGAACGGGCACCTGTGTAGAACCACCGACCTTCCGTAAGCCAGCTGGATGACTTCCTCACATGAAGAATTCAACGCCCCGAGTGAGGCTCGAACCCACATCGATGAGGGGCAAGTGATTTGAAGTCAGCAACCTTAACCACTCGGCCACGGATGCCTCCAAAGGTTTTGATTAAGTCAAATATCAGAGGATTGGAGCAAAATTTAAAGAACTTTACTGTTGAAGTCCTAAGGAAAATGACAACAAAGGGAAGAAATTCCCCGAAAAACTCTTAGTCCACTAAAATTATTAACAGGTACAGATGTGTTAAAATACACCTTAACTTTGCAGGTACCATCCATGTTGTACCAAAGAAAATTTGTCTCGGTTTTTACCTACGGCATATAAAAAAAAGTTACAAAATAACCTATTTCTAGTAACACAAAAGGGAAGTTATTCATAAAAAATATTGTAAGTGAACAAAAAAGAAGAAAAAAAGAATCTGCCAAATAAATAGAGCACCGCAATGCAAAGCAACATTAACACAAAACAAAGTCATGTGACCTTTAACCTCTAAGTGTGACCTTTACCTTGAAGCGAGCTATGTGCTCTGCACGTCGTCTCAATGTGGTGAACATTTGTGCCAAATCCTTCAAGCAGTTTAAGAGTTACACATCGCACTCGAAACAAAGGTATATGACCTTTGACCCCTCAGACGGACACACAGACAGACGGTCAGACGAACACCAAAATACGTTCCTTTGGGCGTATAATAACAACAAAGGAATGGAGACGCAAGTTATTACGTTTTCTACAGTTTTCACAGTGTTTTACCTGCTGACCTACATTTTGATCCCAGCTAACCCAATTAAGATTTATTTTCATTTCGGACGACGACGACGATGGAATACGGATACATTGCGAACAGACTAGCTCATCTTTTCAACTTTGTCGCAGATGCGCAATTTATAATATTGAAGAACTTTTCGGAAAAGTGTTATGACGCCAGATCAAATACTTTTTTGCGATATGCATAACAAAACACCTCTCTGGCGAACATACAGACGGACAGACAAATCCAAATCTTATCCTGTGCGGTAACATAATAAGCCAGACCTTGCCATCATTATTGGAATGTTTTCCTACCACACATAAATTAAAATTATCATGTTGAGACTTGTTAGGTTAACTGCCCGCCGTTGCATAGCTGAAATACTGTTGAAAAACGACGTTAAACCGAAAAGCAATCAAATTAATACTCATGAAAATGAGGTAATAGGCTTTATCTGTATTTTACCAGACTGTGTGTCTGTCTAAGCTGTTTTCATTCACTACGATAGTATATGTGACGCAAGCAAATATATCATAAAAGGGACATTATTCATGAGATATTAATAAAAGGGCTATCGACCTTGAATAATTTGAATAATCATATAATGTTGCCGATTATTAGGAACGCATTCTTCAAGTATAACGAAAATACATTCCGAAATTTCCCACTTATAGGAAAAGTGTAGTAAACTATTTATTAGAAAATAGGATTATTCCTAAACTATTAATGCTAGGGTTCCCATTGTAAAATTGTAGTTTTGTCTTAGAAGATAAATTCGTTAATTAATTCGTTTTCAAATGAGAGCTACCAGAATTAACCTGCATTCGAAATAGAGCTAGCCTACTAGAATGACTTCGTTTTCAAAACAGGGCTACTAGACAGACCGTTTGGAAAATAAATTGAATTACCTTTAGTAAAAACACTAAATTTATAAAAACAGTTCTCATATACAAAGCAATATATGGCAAAGGATCTCAAAAATCTGTCGATATTCGTTCCGGGACGATTATGGACATCCTCTCATCTCCTTCCCTATTAGTATCTGACAACAACAAAATTGAATAATTCAGAAAAAAACACATGTTTTCCTTTGTTCAACTATTGGGACTAACCACCCTCAGTACATACAAAAAACTTCAGATAAACGTTTGTCTTATTTATTGCTTTAATATGTGTTTTTCGGCGACGCCGTCTAAATTCGTTTTCGTTACTTATGCCACGTGACTTCAGTTTGCAAATCAAACTACTTGATAACGCATTATAGATAATTTATCAAAATGGAAGATTTATGCAACACTCTGTCTGATTGGACGAGAGTGTCAATTTCTTTCACTCTGTTGAATGTGCTACGCTGAGTGAAATGTAGACAAAGCGTTTATCCTAAACGACGCTGTTCACAGTTTTAAAGCTAACTTTGGCTCAGTATATTTAGCAAGAATATTGATATATCTCAAAATGATAAGTAAGTTTAATAAATAAGATAAAAACTGTTCAAATACCAACATATATCAAATTAAAGAAAGAGCTGAATACGGTCTGCGTATCACATGAATAAGGTTGTGATAAGAGTCTTTTATGTAGAGAAGTGCTTTTTAAAAGATTTTCCTTGTTACAATTGTCGTCTGTATATGAAAAGGTTTCTTGCTTTTGTGACTTATTCAGATTGCATATTAAAATGAGTACTTGTTTGCTTTGATATATTTGTTATAAATTATTTAACTGATTTATTATATATGAATATTTTTCTTTAGTATGGTATGCAAATATTGAACTCAGTTGAAATCTGTTTCATTATATATATGCTATATAATGACTGAATCTCATTACACTGAAATGAAGGAACGCTGCATACAGTTTATCTATGTGATACGACTACGGTCAAACTTTGCTTATGAAACAGAAATATTGAAATAATTACAATTGTATGTTTTGCTTAACCTTCACTTTTTATAGGTGTGACGTCATTGTCCAAAGATTCATGAATAGCGAATATGCATTTGTTAAAGCGGGATCAGTTGGCCTATTTTAGAAATAAATAAAAATAATAAATAAAAAAATCCTTTTATTGATTTTTTCTCATGTATTCTAATCAAACATGATTTGTAGCATCTTTATTAGGCCCGCAGCCAACTTTGTTCAGCTGGAACATTTGACCCCATTTAGGGGCTGCTAGAGCTAAAACTAGAAATGCCTTTATACAGCGTCTCATGAACAGCTTGGTGGATCTTTGTCATACTTGGTCTGGAGCATCATTATAAGGTCCTCTTCCAAATTTATTTATATAGGAACTTGGGCCCTATTAGGGACCACTATAGCTGAAAGTAGATATGCCTTTCTTCGCATTAACCACTAATTTTTATCAAACTCGATGTGTAACAATATCGTAAGGTCTCCTGCTATTTTGTTACAAATGGGGATAGGGACCAATTTAGCTAAAATGTAAACACGTTTAATGACCTCTTCTCATGAACCGCTTCATGAATCTTCATCAAACTACTGCTGTAATTATTCGTCTAAGGATAAACGAAACAAAATTGCAACCTTAGAAACCTTTGCGAAAAATTAAAAGAGAACCATTTAAATTGTTAAAGTGCGGTGTTTAGTTTTGCAATTTGAAAAATGTTAGATGAAAGGTGAATGTTAGATGAAAAATTCATAAACTTCTTTCCTTATTACAATTCGCCGACCATCATTTTTAAAGATATTTCTTGTTTAGTAATATATTTTGTATAACTGCATTATTCAAGGCTCATGAAAGACTGACTTGTTCAAATGTTTTGTCTTGTTAAAATAATAACGATAACAACAACATGAAGAAGAAGAGTAACTATTATTATTATTCAGCGGTTGACGATAGAAATTTCAGCATTAAAACACATGTTGAATGTTGAAGTAAGCAGTAATATTCATGAAGTCAGAAAAACGATATTTCATTGGCTTTTCGTATAAAATAAAAAAAAACCCGCAAGGATATCGTTTAAAGAAAATAAATATAAGCTACCTCAAACTTCACATAGAGAATAAGCGGACCACTTTAAGACATCCATTCGATAAAATAATGATTTCTTTGTTTGTTTGTTTTGGGTTTAACGCAGTTTTTCAACAGTGTTTCAGTTATGTAACGACAGCAGTTAACCTAACCGGTGTTCCTAGATTCTGTGCAAGTACAAACCTGTTCTCCGCAGGTAATTGCCAACTTCCCTACATGAATTATCAGAGGTGGCGGACGAATGATATCAGACACAATGTATTTTATCAAATCGTCACGGGAACAGACGCCCCGCCCGGGGGATCAAACTCGTGACCCCGCAATCCGTAGATCTGCGCTCTCCTTACTGAGCTAAGCGGGCGGGTATATAGAATAATGAAACATTAAGAAATTTAATGTCTATTTGTTTTCATTGTAACAAGATGAGATTGTTATAAATGAATACATTTTCTTTTAAAATTGAAGGCAAATTCATTAATTTGTTTTGTTTGTTTTGGGTTTAACGCCATTTTTCAACAGTATTTCAGTTATGTAACGGCGGGCAGTTAATCTATTAGTAACCGGGGTTCTTGGATTCTGTGCCAGTACAAAAATGTTCTCTGTAAGTACCTGCCAACTTCCCCATATGAATCAGAGGTAGAGGACGAATGATTTCAGACACACTGTCTTTTATCAAATCGTCACGCAGAACATACGGCCCGGCCCGCCCGAGGATCGAACTCGTGATCTGTAGATCTTCCTGAATTCATTCAAAGTTGCTTTTGCATGATGTTTTTGGTGATACGAAAATTCCTACAATCCTCGTAATTTATAATTTTTACAACATCGGCGGTTGTTAAGCAGAATTAATAAAGTCAAACCTGTGTACGTTCTATACTTGCGGAAGCACTATCTTTTGTACGTTATTCACATGTAAAATTCAATATACATGTAAATGTCCAATTCTAAAATACAACTAGTGGTGTTTAAAACAATGTGGTCCTCGTAGATTGATTTCAGCGCGTGTTTGACTGCAATAATATATATTTGCTTCTTTTCTCTCCATTAACCACGATGCTTGAAACCACGGCAATGTAAGTCGAAACCAAGATGATGAAACACATAGTCACGATAATTAAAGTCGAAAGTCGATACCACGGTGGCGAAAGTCAAAAATTCGAAACTGCTCTTTGTCAAATACACGTTTGAGAGAAATGACGCACTCATCGCTTTAAAAAGTACATAAAACTGTGTATTTTTCAATTACAATATATATTTTGAACAAAAAAAAAAAAGATGTCACGAACACAGGAACACGTCTTGATACAGAAAAGAAGTCCTTAGAAATGATGTAAGACATATACTAACATAAACATACTACAATCATTATTTGAGATTTATACAAGTCTTACAAAACAATATAAAAGATAATATCAGTTGAAAAATATAAATATATAGGAATGAGTATTAAAACTATACGATGAAAGTAAAGAATTACACGATAATAAACAATTACAATTGCAACGTATATAGTTGACACATATTACAAGATCCGATATAGTCTAGAATAAAAGTGGTTCTTTTTTGTACCATTTTCATTGCAACAAATCTGCATCAACTTTGATAACTGATATGAGCAGGCCCATTTGTACCAGTTGGGTATACTGTAGGATCTTTGAAAGGCTTCTTTATCACGAGCATATAAACCAAAAATGCCGCTACTGCAAACAATGCCACGCCCCCTAAAACTCCGCCTACTATTGCCCCTGTGTTGTTGTTGTTGTTCTCCTCACATGTAGGTTCTTTGGAGACTTGTGCTAAAATTTAAACAGGCATGTCATGTTTAACTACACGTGCATAAAAATTTACTCGAGACGTTATATACGGTAAATAATAAAGTCATTGAATTTATATGTATTACATCTCTTCTACAACTATGGCGTCATCATATTTACAACAAATCATAGGTATCATTTTTAAACGAACGTGTATGCTTGCTATAATTAGAATTACTTTCGTAGTAATATATATATTCCATGCGCCGACAGGATTCTAAATGGCGAGGAAAGCCTATCAAATTCCTCTTTCTAATATGTTTATGGATTCGAAACACTGTCATCAAAATTATGATTCTCACATACTCCTATCATGCTTGTTATCCAAACATTAAAAAAAACTTTGTAAAATGCAGACAAAAGGTCCTGTATTTTATTGTCTTAATTGTTCTGTTGGTTTAAAATGGCAGAGCAAAGTCAATACATTAACTATAAACTAAAGATCTGAGTATGCGGAATAACCTTATAACCGCTAAAATGAAACGATGGTACTTACCCAGAGGGTTGTTAGCAGCAGGCATTTCAGTACCGTACAAGATCAGTTTCCAGGAGTCCAGACCAAAAACTTCATATGAAACAAAAACAAAATTAACACAAGAATATTTCAAACATAACATTTGGCTTTTTCGGGGGTACAGTTTTATGAAAACGCACACCTCTCTGTGTGAAAATAGTTGTACACTTAAACAGAGTTTAAATCATGTTTTTTTTCTGTCTTGTCCACAATGTCAAAACAAAAAACACCCTAAGACTTCATGTCCTGTTCTCTTCCTCTATTTGAAAGGAAGGGTTTGTCTCCTGGCTTACGCTTCTTTTGTTTCGTTCTATTGTATAAAATGTGTTCCTGATACTTGTACTAAAATACTAATCGATAGATATCAGTGTTTTCAAAATTGATACATTATTATTTGCAACCTACGTTACTTAACGCACCATAAAAAGTATAAAAGAACAAAAATATACAACTTCAGTGTTGTTATTATTTTATGTCCTTTGGAACCATTAAGTCCGCCGGAGTTTATTAATAAGTAATAAGAGTTCCGCTTAAAAAGATAAGAAGGGTGTGAGCGATGTTTAACCTCTCATAACCTCTCAAGAACAGCACAGAACAGTCTCAGTCAAGCCAAGTATATTTTTAAAGATTTTATATAATCCCCGGAGGGAGAACCCATTGTTTTTTGCTATCTCTTACCTGTTGTTGAATCAGTCGTTTCAAGTTGTAATGTCCATGTCCCGGATGCAAGTTCACCCCAGCTATGAACTGTCATAAAAGTCCATTCTGTACTGCCATCAAAGGTGTCAAATCTTCTTGATCGTAGCAGGCGACTTTTGGTACCAGACGGCGATATCAGTGTGATCTTATAGATATACAATTATGCATTACAAATGAATGTTTATTCTCAACCTATGGTTTATTTGGTAAAATTGACTTAGTTTACATTGTCGGTATTAAGAGGACAGTGAAAACCTACTTACTGCGCATAAGCATGGAAATTACCTTCATGGAACTTCTGTATGCAGCTTGGAATGACATGGTAACATCTACATGCACATGATAGTGTACACTTATTGAGAATAAGCATGGAAATTACCTGCATGGAACCTCTGTATATAGCTTGGAATGTCATGGCCACATCTACATGCTCATAATAATGTACACTTACTTAGGCATAGGTATGCAAATTAGCTGCATGGAACCCCTGTATATAGCTTGGAATGCCATTGTCACATCTACATGCTCATGATAGTGTACACTTACTGAGCATAGGCATGCAAATTACCTGCATGGAACCTCTGTATGTAGCTTAGAATGTCATTGTCACATTTACATGCTCATGATAGTCTACACTTACTGAGCATAAACATTGATATTACCTGCATGGACCTCTGTATGTAGCTTAGAATGTCATGGTCACATCGACATGCTCATAATATTTTACACTTACAGAGCATAAGCAGGGAAATTACCTGCATGGAACTTTTGTATGTAGCTTAGAATGTCATGGTAACATCTATATGCATATGATAGTGTACACGTACTGAGCATAAGCATGGGAATTACCTGCATGGAACCTCTGTATATAGCTTTGAATGTCATGGTCACATCTACATGCACATGATAGTGTAAACTTACTTAGCATAGGCATGCAAATTAGCTGCATGGAACCTCTGTATGTAGCTTGGAATGCCATTGTCACATCTACATGCTCATAATAGTGTACACTTACTGAGCAAAGGCTTGCAAATTACCTGCATCGAACCTCTGTATGTAGCTTGGAATGCCACTGTCAAAATGTCATTTACATGCTCATGATAGTGTACACTTACTGGATATTATCTGCATGGACCTCTGTATGGTGCTTGGAATGTCATGGTCACCTCTTATGCTCATGATAGTTTACACTTACTGAGCATAAGCATGAACATTACCTGGATGGGGCATCTGTAAGTGAATTTGAATGCCATGGTCACTTCTACATGCTCATTTTAGTGTACACTTACTGAGCATAAGCATGAAAAATACCTGCATGGAACCTCTGTATGTAGCTTGGAATTCCATGGTCACATCTACATGCTCATGATAGTGTACAATTACTAAACATCAGCATGAAAATTATCTGCAATGAACCCCTGTTTATAGCTTGGAATGCCATGGTCACATCTACATGCTCATGATAGTGTACACGTACTGAGCATAAGCATGCAAATTACCTGCATGGAACCTCTGTATGTAGCTTGGAATGTCATGGTTACCTCTATGTGCTCATGATAGTGTAAACTTACTTAGCATAAGCATGAAAATTATCTGCATGGAACCTCTGTATGTAGCTTGGAATGCCAACGTCAATGCTACATGCTTATGATAGTGTACACTTACAGAGAATTATCATGAAAATTACCAACATGAAACCTTTGTTTGTAGCTTGGAATGCCATTGTCACATCTATATGCTCATGATAGTTACACTTTCTGAGCGTTAGCATGAAAATTATCTGCATTGAACCTCTGTATGTAGCTTTGAATGTCATGGTCACTTCTACATGCGCATGATTGTGTACACTGTCAAGGCATAAGCATGAAAATTACCTATATAGAACCTCTTTATGAAGCTAGGAATGTCATGGTCACATCTGCATGCTCAAGATATTGAACACTTACTGAGCATAAGCATGAAAATTACCTGCATGGAACCTTTGTATGTAGCTTGGAATGCCATGTTCACATTTACATTCTCATGATATTGTACACTTTCAAGGCATAAGCATGATGATTACCTGTATGGAACGTCTGTATGTAGCTTGGAATGCCATGATCACTTCTAAATGCTCCTGATAGTGTACAAGTACTGAGCAAAAGCATGAAAATTACCTGCATGGAACCTCTGAATGTAGCTTGGAATGTCATGATCACTTCTACATGCTCGTGATATTGTACACTTTCAATGAATTAGCATGATAATTACCTGCATGGAACCTCTGTATGTAGCTTGGAATGTCATGGTCACTTCTACATGCTCAAGGTATTGTACACTTCCTGAGCACCCATCGCTTTCATGCTCACTTATAACATAGACTCCGTTATTAGAACTTCTGTTAACGATATAAAACTTTTGTAATAAGTAATAGCACTAATGCGATTTTGAACACACATATACAGCATATTTGTTTTTTTTCCTGTGTCATGATCGAAATAGTTCCAGCGAATGAACAACAAATGAATTTATGACGCGTGTAGTGTATCAATAGGTGAAAATGTAAATTTATTTCTGAAATTATAGTACAGTAGTTCAATTTATTTTATCAATATTGTTTACACTGAAAAAAATGGTGTAAACGTTAGTGACCATTTAAAAACATGTGAACATTTGTAAATAAAGATTACAATTTTAACCACTGGAAAGCATGAAGTTAACGCACGCATTCATCTTTTCTGACCATAAATCTCCTTAAATGCTATGACTGACACGATTTCATTGTTCTATGTCATCCATTTAAGATAAACGGTTCCTTAGCATATATGAGAATCTTCAATAAAATGACCATATGGAAAAAACATTATTTTCTATTAAATTACCAATAGACTTGCGTCATACGGTTTTTAAAATTCCTGAAAATTAGTTTATTTGATGTTTGGAAAACTTTGTTGAATAGCAGTTGAAAGTTGGTATCTCGAATTTGTTTTACTTTGAGATAACCGAAATTCGACTTAAAAGTGTTATTTTGTACACGAGTTTTTGGGGCGAGGCTTGAAATTGCTTTCGAGATAATCGTACTTTTGGTATGAGCTAGTTCGAGATATCGAATTTCAACAATTACAGAAATGAAAATCGCGTACCTGTTAACAACTACCATTTCACTTTCACACATAACTTGTGCTGGAACATTCCGCCAGTTCAGAGCAGCATCTAGCATAGCTTCTGCATTCATCATACCAAAACCTACACCATGACTGACTGCGATTTGAGGTAAAGAAAACAGGGAAAATGACATGAACGATGTATTTGTTTACTGTGATGCGAGGTTAAGACAACAAGAAAAAGACATGAACGATGTATTTGCTTACTGTGATGCGAGGTAAAGACAACAAGGAAAAGACATGAACGATGTATTTGCTTACTGTGATGCGAGGTAAAGACAACAAGGAAAAGACATGAACGATGTATTTGCTTACTGTGATGCGAGGTAAAGACAACAAGAAAAAGACATGAACGATGTATTTGCTTACTGTGATGCGAGGTAAAGACAACAAGGAAAAGACATGAACGATGTATTTGCTTACTGTGATGCGAGGTAAAGACAACAAGAAAAAGACATGAACGATGTATTTGTTAAAAACGGAGCATTTCTAACTTATAAGGATTGTTCAATTTTATCTTATTTTTTTCTAATTTTGAAATTATTTAAAAACTTGCTTAACTCATTAAATATAGAATTATATGAAAAACACGTCAGTTTTATCTATTTTAGATCAAAAAGTATTTGAACATAACTTCCTTTGACATTTTCCTGTTTAGACTGCTTTCATTAATAAAACGACCAACAGAAAGTAAAATATTTATATACAAACTTTACAAATAAATGGTAAAATGACTATCAAAGAATGCAACAATTGTTCTGTAATAAATGGAAAATAACACGAGATAAAACCAAATTATCGTTGTTTTCATCTATATATGTATCGTCCAATTAAGAAATAATGTAAAGCAAAAGAGTGTATAACACTATTTATGCACGATGGGCGGTTATATATCGGGTTTAATGATTTCACGAGGGCACAGCCCGAGTGATATTATTTGTACGACGTATTACCGTCCGAGTATATAAATAGAGTTAGAACACGGTACATAAAATATAGAAGCGCTCATTCTTGGTCGCAACAAAAACATTGACGTTGTCAGGATACTGGTTATATGACCCAGGGAAGTGCCTACGCCTTTAGTATCTTGAACAATGGTTTGGGTCCAATCGCTAAGGTGACTATGTCTTAGACTAGCTGACAAACGATGTAGATTGTCCTTTGTTAAAACGTAGAGCTGGTGAGACCAAATATCTCATATATAGAATTTTCCTCTGGCTACCTTGCCTAAATGATTCGTGTACCAATGATTCGTAAATGATTTCTTATTATGAGCTAGACAATTTCAGGGATCAGGCAAATCACTAAATGTTTCAAACTAATGATCTTTAATTAAAAATGATTAGCTCAAACTCCTATAGACTGGAGAATCTATACTTGACTAGTCTTTTTGTTGAAGTTCCCGTCAGACAATGTCTTTGAATAAACAACATACGAGTCCTATCGCATAGATGCTCGGCCTCTGTCCTCTCAAACTCTATATAATTGCCCTGACTCCTGGATGCTCAGCGCCTATATGCTATCATATGTAGCATTCAACTACCATATAGGTATTATCCCCGATGCCTTGGCTGTACTTCGCCAATAATGCTGAACCGTCTATAAGCTGGAACTCTCCTATCTCAGTAGATTACCAAACTCTGGGTCTCTGTCTCAGCTTCCCGATGCTCAGCCTATATATGCTATCGTCTATAGCGTTCAATTACCTTTAAGGTAAAACTCCTATGCGCTGGCCCTATAGCTCGAAACCTTATCGAAATTCTGCTACTCTTCTTAAGTCTAAGAACTTCCAAAGTCTTCTTTTTAATCATTTATCCGCCCTGACAGGGTAACTGCAATAGTCTCCTTCTCAAGATACTGGGATAAATTATTAGTTGAATCCTCGATGTGTCTTCTTCAATCGCTGGATACCGAATGCCTTCTCTGTCATCCATCTACCTATTTATACCCCAGCAGACGTGCTATTTTTAGAACTTGTTTCTGATTGGTCCAAATTTTAACATAACGTTTTACAACGAGTACTTGCCTTATCAAATATCTGATTCCCTTTAACTTTTGTATATGACATAATGTGCGAAGCTGGGACCCAGCCATCCACATAATGAACCCAAATCAGCGACAAATGACCCAAATTCTATTAATTACAGCAATTCAACAATAATTATAGCAATGACAACATGAAAAGGGAGTCAAGCACTATCTGTGCTTATGTGTTACGTTATCAATATATTAAATATACAAATTATTCTGACTGACGTCAGCACACGTTAACGTGACGTCACTCAAGCGTAAGCGTGTTTTAACAGTGACAGGCATATTAGAATCCAAAATAACTCTTAACAACACAGAAACAAACCTTTGTAGCCAGCGCCATTAGTTTGCCAGTTGGCTGTGATAAGTCCATCCCTAGTTGATGTCTCAACGATCAAATGTTGTACATCTCTCCACGAGAGAGTTGGACTTAAAACGAAATACAGACATCATGTTATTTCAGTACGACGTCAGGGTTATACTATAACAGGATTTTCTCATCAGATAGGATTATTTCTGCACAACGTAACGCAAAGATGACAATGTTAGCTTTTTGTACAAGCAGAGGTTTGCCAGCGGCCCTTTATTATGCTAATGTTTCACATGACTGAGACTGAGAGATCGGTCAAGTACATGCACTGGTATACCATCGACCAATATCGCCCTCGTTCAGAAAGAGTCTGCTAAGTTTTGTATATTGCAAAGCTGGATTCAATGCATTTGCAATTGCTCGCACTGAAATCAATATGAAAAAGCCTTCACAGGATTCAATAACTTTGGTCTTTTTCGTCTTTTTTTTCTAACGTAATACCAACCAGTCGAGACGGACCAGAAAAAGGATATTATCATTCGTTTCGATAAATGCCACCTTATTTATGATCTTATTTTCGTCACTTGGACGCAAGAGTGTTGGAGTGAGAACGAGTGCTATAATGCAGTAAGAATAGGGCAATCGTATGAGCAGTTTGGCCATTATTACTGTAGAACTATAGGTATTTACGCAAAACTTCGAGCCTCGATTATTCAAAATGATATACACGGGTCGCAAAGGCAGAATCAGTCGTGTCCAGCACGATAAAGGGGTATATATAATAGGTAGACGTCATTTTGTTTAGGATCAAATAAAACAAAGGTCAAAGTCTCTGGATTCAGACTTTGTAATGAAGGTTAAACGTCATATTTTCACTGTATTTTTGTTCACCTGACTTCAAGTAACCAAGTAATTGTATACTTTATAACTAAGTTTATATCTATGAAAATTCGGCCACAGCTTGCGAATAGAGACAGTATGCGAAAGAGCGAAAACAAGCCCGTATCCACGTGCAAATTTTTGCAAATGTGATAATCAAGAAAGATCTATACCCTTATTTCCTCATGCTGACATATTATTTACTTTGATAAATCATCATTTTTAACCTAGTCGAACGGTGGCAACTAAAGACAATAGATGGTATTTCTACCTTTTGGAATCAATTCTATAACAATTTATAAAGTTATTATTTTCTATAAATAGTAAGAATCAATTCCTATATAGTAACTATATCTATATATAGTAACTACTTACTTAGCCTCCAGAACGAGGGCAATTATTCCTGCTGCCATAGGACATGACGCAGATGTTCCCTGGAATAAATCGGTGCAACCCCCATCTGTAAATGTGGAAGCCTAAAAGGGAGAGTTTAAAATGATAAAAGCTTATTTTAACCAATCGTTTGTAAGACAGCAAGGGTACAAAGAATGAATATCTAAGAAATTCTTTGACTATAAATACTCTCTCTCTCTCTCTCTCTCTCTCTTATATGAATATTCATGGTGGAACAATTAGCACATGTGCTACGTCATATCCTTAATTCAGACAGTTGAGGACTTGTCAGTGATGGAAATATCTGACTCATTATTGTAACTGCTTTGCGGTAACGGCACTCTGTCAAGTTACTGCAAAAAAAAGTTGCCTCAAGCCAGATATTTCCATCAGCATTGTCTACCAAGGATATATTTTTATACTGTATTCTACAATTAAAAGCAGTAATAAACTAAAAGTATTCCTTTTCTTTTAAGCACTATTTTATAAGAGTAGCGTTTGAATTTACGCATTCATTCATAAATTATAGTACGAGTGTCATCGTATACCCAGACATATAAGACGAGTTAAACCAGCACCAGGAAAAACACTTGAATATCCAGTCTTTCATGAAAAAAAATAATTAAAGTCACAAGGGAAAAAGCTGTCAAGGATTTTCAAATATAATATGCAAGTATCACTGTTTGCTTACAATAGTGAGGTCAGGGCTATCTCCACTGTACGTTCCCACCATGACACTGGAGCATTCCTCCGAATAGAAAGCTAGCGCCTGGTCCCGACCTATACTTGTCACAGATATGGTGTAAATGCTGTTGGCATACCCATCACAATTACAGTCATCATATATACCACCGTTGCCAGCTGCCCATGTATATATAGCACCCAACCCATTGCGGCCCTGAAATGTTTTATGTCCAATTTCATATCATCAAAGCCGAGTTTTCTATCTATTATAGGCCTTATGGATACACGGAATAGTGTTCAAAATATTCTACAGTAATCATCTAAATAAGATGTTGTTCTGCTCTTGTACCCGGCTCCATTGAGGATACTTACAAAAGATAGGAACCAAGGCATGTTTTCCATTGTCTTAAATATTTATCACGTGACAAATCTCTCTACACCAGGTCTTACCTATTGAGTAAAAATATTTTCTAAATATTCATGTATAGCACAATTTTCATTCCACCCGTTAGAATATGCAAAATAACTTCTGTGTAAAAAGGTTGTAAGAGGAATATGGCCTAAGTCTTTAATTTTATCAATTAGACGTGAGAATCATTCTGAATCCTTAACTTTTATCTGAAACACGTTTCAGTATCATGTTTGTTCACTTTAATTATTTATAGATGCATTCAATGTGCTAATAGTGTATATTTCTAGACATTCATTCTTAAGTGTTTATAAAGGAATTGCACCTTTTAATGTACTATTTAACAAAAAGTGTGACGTGCCGGGTACATTTGTGTAAATATTGTTTACCTCATTCACAGCCTGTTTAAGAGCAATTTTAGCTAATTCGCCAGGTCCTGCAAAAATATCCCCTGTGTCAATAGGGCCCCAGCTGTTGGAATAGATATCTGTTCGTGCAAGGTCGTGAACCAGTGCTAAAGACTCCCCAAAATCAGTGAGGCCATAGAAGGTATCAAAGATTTTCACGGCTGTAACAAACAGCAAACAAAATTAATAGGAGAAATGGGAGTGAAAATTACCCTGAATAATATGTGAACATAAATTATTTACTTTGAAAAATAATGATGAGAATGCAAACATAGCGATAAGTAGCATCACATATTTTCAGAATAACTTTACCACAGTAGACCAAATAACACAACTTCGTCAACATTCCGATTCATTTTCGGCTTAAACCTTCCTCTTTGGACTTGAGCTTTGGTATAAGGAATTGCTAACTTAGTTGTTATGTTTGAAACTTTTATTTTTTTCTAAAATCTACAATAACGTACCTGCAAACTTTGACATATAGGCCATTCCAAGCACACACTCGTCATTCATGACGGCTGAAGATATTCCTGCGCACAAAGTACCATGACTGCAGAAGAATTACATTTGAGGATAAAATATTTGAGCCGTGCCATGAGAAAACCAACATAATTGGCTTGCGACCAGCATGGATCCAGACCAGCCTGCGCATCCGCGCAGTCTGTTCAGGATCCATGCTGTTCCCTTTTAAAGCCTATTGGAATTGGTGAAACTGTTAGCGAACAGCATGGATGCTGGTCGCAAAGCCACTATGATGATTTTCCCATGGCACGGCTCATTTTACTACAAATTAAAATAAAATGCCTGGAGGATAGAAACAATGTTAGTTGTATGATTGATACAAGTAGGATTGTTACATGATGCATTATATAAATTGCTGGTTCATAGTTTATGGTATTGACCAGGTAGGGTAGTAGTAAAGTTCTTAGTTTTGACTTGCTAAAGTCACAACTTAAAAAAAATGAAATTTTATTTCTGATGTCATGTAATTAACCCCTTACTGAATGACCTGCCATACAATAGCAAAAAATATTCAATAATCAAAACTGTTTGCACTTAATCCTTCGTTGCGCGGATAATGTTTGACTATTGACCAAGAAACCGTTCAATTGCTTGTGCTGTTGACCAGTCTATAGTTCAACACTAATTTTGCGGGGTCAGACTTGAAGAAAAAATAATGAAAAAATATCTCTGTTATCATGTAACAAAACAATTTTTAAATGGATTGCCAGTCAATAGTAAAAACTATTTGCTCCTCTTTCTTCGAACTATTGAATGAGAAGCCATTTAATAAGTGATGATATAATAACTACAAATAACTCACTAATCCGTTCCTGTGTGATTGACATACGAACTGTTACTCAAATAATCGTAACTTCTAGTCTCGTCCTGAAAAAAAGTAAGTGTGTGTTTGTTACAGTATTTACCCGTCTGAAAGGCAAGCCATGTTTAGATGATGAGGCATCTACTTGCATTAAACATTAGTACTTTCCGATTACTGGCGCCAGGCAGATAGGCAATCGGTAACTATGATTCAACTCATTCAGGCCTAGTCCCCTGAAAGTCCGTGATAAGAGATAAGCGCTCAAAGACGGACCTCTTATAAATGCGTGATAATAACGATATAGTGTAGCTGGCGGCATACAAACCATTATTGCATACCAGACGGTATTTTTACCGGTGCTAGTAAAATCCATCCCCGGGGTGTAAGATGACTCTCGTGCTGTAAATGACGCAGAATCACTTGCCGCTATCAGGTTAAATGTTAATTAGTGTGTTTTAAACGCGCACGCATAAACTGTGCAGCTGCCGTTACAGTGAATATACACTTATTGTAATAAAGAATGAAACTCTACTCGTACCTGTATAGGGGCGAAAATCTTTAAACTCCCTTCTTATTGGCTGTAACGTCACACCGACACAATTTATAGGTCATATGTCGACTCTCCAGCTATTGATTGTGGAGGATCACACCGGGGGCTTGCCATGTATTAATACATCACCTCTGTAGAACCTACGAGCATCCATAAGGCAACTGAATGAATCTTTCATAGGAGAATTCACCGCCCCGAGAAAGGTTCGAATCCACATCGGTGAGAGGCAAGTGATACGTAGTCAGCAACCTTTAACCAATCGGGCAGGAGGCCAATTAACCTCAAAATAATCTCTCTGTCAAAACTTCATTTATTTTATCATTTAATTAAAATCAAAAATTACTAATTTGGAAGCTGAACGTACATAATTTCCCACAAGATCCGGATGATCAGGCTCAACACCGTCGTCAAGGACGCTGATTGCTATCCCGTTTCCAGAGAAGCCCCGTCTCCAAGAACCATAAACCCCCATACTGGGAAACGTATCGTCGTGCTGGAATATATAATAATAAAGTTTCCAGAACCATGCCTTAAAACAGGATTCTAACATGGTTCGATTTGATTGTCATTTAAACAAAGAAGAAAAACCATGCTATGTATATTCTGCGATAAACAACGGTTGACGCGCGAACCGGTAAGAGAGCATAATTATGACATCAAATTGCCGGATGTAGTCCGGTACATTTATTCCCGGGTAAATGAAGTTCAGAATAATATTTATTCTATAAAAAATATAGTATGCTTGTTTCTGTTAAAACACGCTTACGCTAGAATGACGTCACGTTAACGTGCAATGACGTCAATGTTTTTGTTGCGATCAAGAAAGAGCTCTACTATATTTTATCTGTTGTTTTAAATTAAGAGCATACTAGAATTCTTAATTAAAATATTTCAATGGGCATGTAAGAATAAAAACAATCAAGGCCTTTTTTGAAGTTTATCGTGTTATTTTACCACGGTTCATCGGTCAGATGCTTCAAATGCTAATGCCCCCGTGGTCAAATTCCTACGCATCTGAACTCTGAACCGTGGTAAATTAGACGATAAACCACTCGGAGGCCTTGATTATTTGTTAAATAATGTTTTAAAGGACTTACGTAGTAGACTTCTTTTGAAATAGTAGTTCATGATACTCACCACATGCCACATTTGAGGCCAGTAACTGTCGTTTAGTACACTCGAATCTGGGAACGTTGATTTCGCTGTCCGATTCAAATACCTTAGTTGGTGTAAGTACTCAACCTGCATATTAATGAGATATTTATATGAAAGGGTTTACAGCAGAGCTATTTGTATTTGGTGAGAAAATAACTGTTACAAAGATAAGATAACTGATAGAATCATAACTAGCAGTATTCGTGTTAAATTACGTATCACACTTAACAATTTATCAAACGCCTAGACGCTTTAAGAGTTCAACGTTTTACTATCACGTGATGTAGCCTGGTTCGGCTTCAGTCCTTGTCCGCGTGTGAACTGCCATATAGCTGTCTGCGTTTTGGGCTTGAATTTTTGTCCCCGCTTCCTATTTTGTAAGGAAAGTTTAAGATGTTTTATTTCATAAATCCTTGTTGCTAATATTGAATGTTTTTAATCACTCAATAATTATTATTTCTCACTGAGGAGTTATTTAGAATTGATATATTTTGATAATGATATTTTCCATTGTATATTTCTTGCGAAAAAGTAGCGTAGAGTTATCTCATTTCACTTACTAAGCCTGTTTCCAGACTATATTTTTTGTTTGTTTGTTGCGTCCAGAGTCACACTGACATAATGTAGATAGTATGGCGACACTTCCTGCTTTTGATGGCGGCTAAAGACCCGAGGTACTCCTCCAGGCATTAGTTCAAGCGTGGGTTGGCACCTGGGTACAGTCAGCGATCTTCCGTAAGCCAGCTGGGTGGCGTCCTAACATGGAGAATTCTACACCCTATGAGAACATTCTGACCCACAGCTTATGGGCTCCTACCCAAGCTTTGATATAAAGACAGAAAAATAAAATCCATACTTTCACTCACCTGTGAATGTCTAGATAAATCTGCAATTGGCGCGTCTTGTTTTCGTGTTGGTGGTTTAATCTCCGTTCTTCTCAAAACAAAATAGCCTCCGGACAACTAGAAAGAAAACAAAACTAAACTTTTCTGGTGTTTTTCCAGGATTTTTTTTTCAAGACTGCGCTTTCTCAACTGTCTCTGACATTCAGTACAGAGAATTTCTTTAATAAAACGGTATAAATGGTTAAAAAGATTTTAATCCAACAAACGTTTTTATTCAAATATTATTGTCTTTTTTGTTTAAGATTGAATCTTCTCATCAATTGGTCCGTTGTCACCTGACACTCCTGTCCTGTTAGAGAATTACTCTTTTTATATGTAAAAATGATCAACCAATATAGAGTTAGTACAAGGAAGAGATGATTTTTAGGAATTTTGAGTTCAGTACAAAAATGAATTTTTAAGCATGTAGTACATCAAAAATTGTAGGTGGAATGCGGATTCCATTTTCGTTCTGTCATAGCTTTCGTGTGTGTCACTTGCTTCTTCTTCAGTGTAACATCGTTTTCCCTATTTTACTGACATTAAAATTTTTACTAAGTAATACAGGTTTATTTACCAAACAGAGTTCTTTTTAAATTTTTTTAGGCGCAATAAACCTTTGTATATAATTTCCAAACCTCTGCTAAGATCTGAAATCCATTGTTTTCTGCGAGAGACTTTGCACCTGGTTGTCCACCATTAGTTTTAAGAAGCCATTCGTTGCTATAGTAACCTTTTGGTCCTCCATATGAGTCGACATTCTTAAAAATGATGAAATTAAGTGTCACTAAAAAGAAATACGCTAAAGGTACTTTGGAAGCCATATTTTAGGCCCTAATGTCCGAAATATTAATTTAGATGCGGTTGCTAAATCTGATATCGCACTTAAAATAAGTAGATTATTTCCCGTATTGCATTTAAGACAAAAATATAGTCTTCATATCAGGCCATTACACACAGACGGTCATCACACAAATGATCTGTCTAATAAGAAATAGAATTTGCAACCGCATCTTTCGAACATATTTATGACATACTTGTTTTCGAATATAGAAGGCCGTAAATAATACTGTTTGTTTTCCAATTAAAAGGTAATAAAGTTTCGTTTCGTAATTAGTGTAGTGGATTTTTATACTTATTTGAATGATAAAATAGAACTTTAGTCTTACTTTCCTCTTTGGCCCACATTCTTAATGAGTTCAAAAGCCAAGATGGCAAAGTAAGTCAATGTGGAACATGCTTTGCTCTATTTAGAGAGGTAGGTCATTTCAGTAAAATGATGATGTATCAAAGATGTATTTGGCACAGAGGAAAAAGCTATGTATTATCAAGAATATTTTCTGCTTATAATTTCAAAAATAAAAAATTGCTAAATATTTTGTTTTCGTCCCTTAGGACCGTGAAAAGCATTTATTTGATTTAGATAGAATTCCACTAAAGCCGGTGCAAGGGACATGATTTGTCTTGCACATTTGAATAGACACAATGAAACCGGGTCTGCTATTATGTTGCTTGGCTGCGTTCTTTGTTTCTAAAGTATCTTTTCAAAACTTTCATTACCTGATATATAGTGGAATGCTTTAAAAAAATACATTTGGTTTTGAACAGGTCTGCTATTTACAAACGTTTTTCTAATTCATAAAAAATCATTATAAATATACATTTTTGTATTTCAAACATTTCTGACCGGAGTTGGATTTTGCGTTGTAAATGTGAATTGTCATTGTAAAGTCACGTACTGTGAAGTTTAAAAGAAATACATTTGGAAGATTAATTCTTTAGTTAAAAGATCAATTCGCCAGTCGGAAAATTAGTATTTCGGTTGCGCACATTGCTGAATAATACAGAGGAATTATACGAATATCGCATTCAGCCGATTCCTCAGAATAATACATAGTTAATAGATTAAATAAATAATTTATCATGAACTAATTCATTAACATGTATTGTATGTAAGTGTAAAACGTATTTTTCCAAATTGCGTAAGTAACCTTTTAGTGATTTCTGAACACACTTTAGTTGAACTGGCCATAAAGCCAACAACTGATAGCACATCATTTAAATTTTATTGCAATTTAGGACAGATTTTGTCAACAATGGATATTGTCGTTCTCAATTACGCCTTGAACTATTTGTTCATAATCCGTGATGACAAACAAGAACATAATGATTTTATTTGTATTTTAAAAATGAAATCAGTATTATTGTTGATGAACCCACCAAAATACGGACCTCTATGACAACTCCTACGATATGAGCGTACCCGCTAATTATAATTTTGACGGGCATTTATATGATCCATAGTTACGTGTATGTGTAAATATAAAGAAATACTAATTTTGGTCTTACTGGTAAAATATCATTTATAGTACCACAAAAGTAAAAATTATCTGTTTCATTCTTCAAACACAGCGAGTGAAAACTCTGCGTCGCGATTTACAAGTGGCACTAAAATTTCAATTCACTAATCAACATCAGTAATAAAAGTCCACTTCAAACACCATATCATTTGTAATTTTGACGACACCCTATTTAGTTTATATAAAGAGTACATAATTGAGACACAGTAAAATTTGATAAGGATGTCGTTAAATTGTTAAGTGAGGATGCTCACCTCAGCAACATTCTGTCTGTTTTATAATCTTATTAACCCTTACCATGCTAATTTTCTAAAATGAACTTGTTCGTCTATCAATTTGGATAGTACCATTAACTGTTAAAAGGTGTGCATAACAAAAAAGATACTATAACTGAATGGCGAACGCTTCCATTCCAGAGACTGTGCGCAAGTTGTAAAGCACCAATACAAGGGACTCTTGTTCCATGTTAGTAACTTCTAGTATGGAAGAGAGGGGACTCGAACCCGCCGTTCTGACAACAGCATTATTCTCAGGATAACACTGTTTATATAAAACACTATCTTCTAGAGTGTTTTGGGCAAGCAATCGCTTTTTGGTACTGAGGACTTACAGTCCGTACATAACTTAAAAACACCTCATCCAGATATGGTAACTATTTCATTGTTGCAACATGAATTCAAATATTTTGATACTCACTCGCTATTATTCGTTATAGCTGATCAAAGGTGGTAGTTACTTTGATGATACTTGAATTGAAGTTCGACCGTTGTCACCTGTGCATGTGTAGCTCGTAGCGGTAATCCACATATTGCAAAGTTAATTGCGAGCATTTACAATCAGAGCACACTGGATAACCGGCTATCCCGACGTCGGCCGGACAAAAGTACTCCGCGGGAAAAAATAACCCATTTGTAAATGGATAGGTGGAGTTTTTCATTTATTTTCATTGATACGAATCCAATCCTTGTAATTCAACTTGACAGTTTAAGAAACAATATTTCGTACTTTTGAAATGCTTCGAAATAAAAAAAAGAATACGGTTATTCTACGATCACAGGGCATTGACTGTTGACCGGTATCAAGTATATGAAGACTAGTGCGTGCCACGGCCATGGAGCGGGAAATGTTTAGGCAAAAAGTAACATATCTTTGGTTTTCAGAAAAAAAGAAAAGAAAACAACAACAAAAAAAACAACAGTTTTATACGCATAATAATACAAAAATATACTTTAATCATAAACCACGGAAATATTGTTGCCACGTCGTCATATCATTTGATCCAAAAGTTAAATGATGCCATTTAAGAATTAAAGTGATATGACTTTGAAAGGGACAAATTCGAATTATAATCTTCGGACTGAACATTTAAACCAGACAGATCCTGGGTTTACGGCAAAAATTGGCAAAATAATCTGAGATCGGATCCAACTGTATTTTGTGGTACTCGTTCGATTGTTTTCCTATTTAAATAACGGTAAACGTCATTCGTGCTAAGTCACTTGAGAGGAACCTGTGTTCTATTTTATCCCATCATTATAAAACCGTAAATATTAAATATAGGGACAATATTGTGCTAGATAATAATAAAGGCGAGCTTCATCAAGGTGGCTATAAGGGATTTAAAAAATAATTAAATGTGACGTCCCTAGAGGAAATGACATTTGTTCAGCCTTGACATTATTTTGCAAGACATATGTCTTGCATCACCTTCTGTATCAAGTTTCAGTTAGTTATACGATATATAGGTGCAGCAATATAGTTTTAAGCGATTTGAATAGTTTCGAAGTAATACTTTAACTAATTCACCAGCGGAATTGTGACGTCCTTAGAGGAATTGACGTCAATCAGACTTTGAGAACAGCCCGCCCTCTAAGCTCAGTAGGGAGAGCGCAGATCTACGGATCTCGGGTTCGTGAGTTCGAGCCCTGAGTTAGGCGTATGTTCTCCTTGACGCTTTGATAAAAGACATTGTGTCTGAAGTTATTCGTTCTCCACCTCTGATTCATGTGGGAAGTTGGTAGTTACTTGCGGAGAACAGGTTTGTACAGGTACAGAATCCAGGAACTCTGGTTAGGTTTACTGCCCGCCATTACATAACTGAAATACTGTCGAAAAACGGCGTTTAAACCAAAAACAAACAAAACAAAGACTTTGAGTAGAGAAACGGAAATAAATACCCGGTATCGGATATTATAACGTTATTTTGCAAGACATAATTTATGTGTTAAGTAAATCACCTTCAGTCTTTTTAAAATCATATTAATTATACGATTTGTAACTTTATATAGCTATTAAGGGTTCAAATATTTCATTTGGTATTGTGTTTTTTTATTCTAACAGCGGAAATGTGACGGCCGTATTATGTTTCGAAGAATTATGCTGTCTTTCCTAGCAACTACGTTTTCATTCTAAAATCATTCTGTCCTCTATAAAATGGCCTCGATGTCCTTGCCGGTTAAGGTCGCCGACTTGGAATCACTTTCTGACTAGCAGAAGGTCGATGGTTCTAGACTGGTACCCCGCCCGTTCTGGAAATAATTCCCGCATAGGGAACCTGGGGACTTAATCTACTATTAAAAGCTGGAAAGTGGCCATATAGCAGCATTTTGTTGTTGTGACTTTAACCCAATATAAACAAAAATACTAATCTACCAAAGCTTGAAACTTACTACATCAGTAGATCGAAACTTAATTAGGGTAATCTCGACACACACTGCATACATAAGTGAACACAAGCGCGCGCACACGCACATACGTACGTGCAAAAATAACAAAAGTACGAGTTTACTGAGCATTTGCCGCTTACTTACAAGGTAAATGATATTAAAAGATAACAAGACAAACTGATTATATATTTACGTACTAATCATACAGTGAGTATAACAATTTATAATATATTCTACTTTACATGCCTAATTCATATATAAAGCTATAACACAATAATTGTCCGATTTTCGTCCGTAAGTTATGGAAAGGGTTTAACTAATTTTGCACGATTTTTTATCATACACGTTGATGATATTTATTGTTTAAGAAATAATATATCTCATCCAGTGATTTGTCGTTGAATAAATCATTGTTTGGAGTTCAGATGCGAAGGAATTATATCACGAGGGCGCAGCCCGAGTGATATAATAATACGCATCTGAACGACATTTCAGACTTATAACAATAACTCTTGGCTTCTACTGGTATTTTCAAGTCCCATTTTAAGGCTGCTTCACTGGAAATACCGTCTGTCAACTAAAGTATATAGTGTCATAAAACGAGTTTGTATAGGTTAGTTCTTCCAACTTGCAGTCTGTTCTCTATACCGCATACCAAATATTTCTAATGAGAGAGAAAAAAAACACGAAATATATGACAGAGCAAGCGCAAGCACGTATGCATGTTGCCAATGCATGTAAGTTACCATGACCATATTTGATACATGTCTTCCTCTTCAGAACTTTCCTTACTAGGGTATGGGCCTAATCGCTTTATCGTCACTATTCCGGATCTTGCATTCATCCCCTTATACGTGCCTTTGACCTTGTACGTGTAAGACTTCTCATTAATCAGCGTAATTTTCACTTCGCCCTCATAAGGAGTATCTATATCATCAGCGTACATGGTAGCTTCGCCGAGGATTGAAGTATACGGGGGACATTTCAGTGGCCATGTATATGTGTGTGTCTTTGTCGTAGTTTTAGAGACTTTGCGTGTAGATGTGCTGCTGACAGTCCAGCTTGTCGATGTCGTGACTGATCCCACTATTGGTATTCCTGCCTCGACCTCTATACTTAAAGTCATAGACATCTCAGTGGACATACTCCATTCCCTTTGTATTGTCACACTTCTACTACCACTCAAAGTAAACGACTGCTCAGTACCACTGCCATTCCTGAAGATTTGATGAGCGACCATATCTGGTTTGGTTGCTACAATGTCCGAAGCAAGTCGTGGGTACGTTACATTACATAAAATTGAGCTTTTAATCGGTCGAAGCATTGCAAAACCCAAACGATCAACCGCATCTCCAGCTCCTCCAAACATCCCACAGCAAATACCAGAACCAACGTCAGGCCAGTAGTCATCTTCTTTTTTTATTCCGTGACAATATATTCCCCACTCTCTTTGTTTATTTGTTTGAATGTAAATTGCTCCAAGACGGCGCCTGTGCAAAACAGAAGAATACGGCCCACTTGCCTGGACATTGAGCTTTGCTATCACTTCGCCTGGTCTGAATTTGAATTCACTGTTTTCACCAGCGCGTTTACCGGCGAGGAAGCTACTGCCATCGCTCATCCAAACTTCCACAGCACTTATACGCCAGTCTCTCTTCCAAGCCTTGATTTTTGTGAGAATAGCTCCATCATCCTTCTTGATGAAGTGAAAGTGATTTCCTCCATCTCCGCCTGACGCGTTGTTGTCTGTAAAATAGTCTAAGTCAACTGACTTGTCGACAACTATATGAGGCATTTTATCTTTGTGGTGTTAAGCTGGATGGTTTTGATGTCCAAATGATTTCAATAGTTAAAAAGTAACTGTATAAATAGTGCATTGATGAAATGACATTGTGCTTCTTCCTTCAATGTCAAAATTTCTAGATTAAACAGATTGTCAGACTTGCTTTCACATCGTCCTTCGACTTCAGTCTTGATAACTGTAAACGTAAACGTGACAAGAAGCTTGAAGAGTTTTAAAGTGATCGCCCTGTTAAGTGCTTTTAACGAAAATCACCTAGAACACTTAAGATCATCATATCTGTTTAAAACACGCATTGTCTTATTGATGTAGATAGCTGAATATGGGTTATGATTTGAGTGCACTTTCCGGAGATTTTAATTGCTGAAGATGTTATCAACTTCAGTTGCGTCCATTTTAGGATTTAAAACTTATAAAATAACTTTGTAACAATTGCTTTTAGAATGAAATATTTCTTGACATCTTTTGATATTTAACCCTTAGCCCGCTTAATTTCTAAAATGGACAGGTCCATTATTCACTTTGGCCAATACCATTTATTATTCGAAGGGGTATTCACTGAAAATTTACTGACTGAATAGCGAACCATGCAGACAATGATTAGCCTGCACGGATGGTCTGAACCATTTGCCGCAAACAGGCTGAAGATTAAGGAGGTAGGTTACCTTGTTACAAGGGTAAATTCAAATTAGTTGAACCGCAGCACATTTTTGTATTTCGTGTAATATGAAGTTTTAACTGCTATAATCTCAGTTTCGTTTGTCTCTGTTCCTTCAAGTTCAATTTTTATCCAGGTTTGAAGAACATGACCCTCCAAAGGTATTTCATATTGGAAGAAGAAGGAAAATACGGATATTTAACACTTTTCAGTGTATTTTATTTTCATTGATATCCGTAGAAGTCTGCATAATTGATAATTTTACTAGTATTCACGTTAGCTTTGTAATAAAAGCTTAAAATGTATATGTCGCGGGGCTCGTGTTTCCATGGTAACGCATTTTCTCTCAGTTTTAAACAACTATGTATAAAAATAGGGGTTTTCGACGGCTTCAGTGCCATTCTGTTAATGACCAACATGGAATTTTTGGGTAATATTATTAGCAAAATACCAAGCACTTTACATGGTACCCTATTTTTCTTAACCTGTAAAGTAACCATGGCAACAGAGATGTTTAAAATAGCTTATATCTTGCTTTTTGTCGTAGTTTCTTATAAAAAATATTGAATAAGATTATCTTTCTAGTTAATGTAGCTATAAAACATATTATTTCTAACGTAAGTTATATTTTCGTGTTATCTGCATTTATTCAATCAAGTTTCACAGCTTAGAATACTTACAGCAGTACCTCTCGTCTGGCATTTTTCATGGAAAAATCGTTCAGCATGCTGCTATTATTCTCACGGATATTGTTGAAATGAAAATAAAAAGCCGAAGCTGTGTTTCTTAAATAGACCAGTGTCAACGCTTTTGAATTTTACATTTAGATACATAGGTCACGGGCTTCGTTTCCATGGTAACATCAATTCAATTCAAGAAACCACATTTTTCTACCGAAATTTGAACAATTTTAGATCTTAGTTTTAGTATATAAGTAACAAATTATCAACGGAACCTGAAAAATAGGTATTACAAATCAAACTGCTAGATTGTTTATTTGAAAATGGCCGTAACAAGTAACCTTTCACTCAACTATATTCCAAATAACATTGGTTACCATCATCCATTTTCTTACATTCCGCATAACATTTCAATATAACTACATAAAAGAAGCAAAATATTGATTTTTATTCAGAGCAAAAGACTCATAAAAATATTTCAGCAAATAATAGTTATTTGAAAATAGTTAAAATAAAAAAAAATGCACAGAATTACGTACTTTCATAACAAAAACTATTAATTTTGCGCGGTAACTGACACGTAACGTCATGACGTCAGTGACGTCATTTTAAGGCAACATTGTTTTGAAGCGTTTCTGCGGCAATTTATTCATTATTTCTGAATTATTAAACCATAAAGCACCAGATCGAAGACAGGTTCATGATTTGTTTTCAGAAGAATGAATATACAAACACATTTAGTTTGTCGTAAACGTCGTCGTAAATCGTCACGTTAGCTTCCGGTTGGACATGCGCACATACAAATATGAAGGTAACCTACCTCCTTAAAATACAAATGCAAATAATTGCGGGTAATCGTGTACGCAGCGGCTGCCTTTGTTTAAAAGTGTACGGACAATTTAGATGCAAAGCACATGTACATTTTTCAGTAAAATAAAATTCGCTCAGATTAGTCATATATTCTGTTTGCCACAATACCTGTTTGTCAGTAAGATATCTTTGTTGTTGGACTTTTGCATATTTGTCACACATCTTTGCTATTTTACCTTTGCGGAAAATGTATGTCACTCTAGTAAATGACAGCAACGTTGAAAATATGAATTTGATGGAAAAAAACTGTAAGGAAAAAAAAATAGACACAGATGGTAATCCCGTCGAAAAAGCTGCCAGGTAAACATTATGACACAGAGGAAGCGGTGGTTATTATAATAGTGTTAAAGATGTTGGCTGCTCAACCCGGGAATCATGGGTTCGAGCCCTACTGGGATCACGACCATGACTTGTGATATGACACCAGTAATTGTTTATCAAGGAAGTGGACTCGAATGTGGTTCATATAAGCTTAAATATTTCATCACAGTCGAGCTAAAATAAATATGTATAACTTAAACTAAAAGTACTATTAAGCAATGAACTAAATGAAGATGAACTGACATTAATGGATGTTGCAGGTACACGTTATACACAGCACATTTTACACTTTTCAGTTATCAGTCATTACGTCCGTCACTCCCAATGCCATCATTGCTTTTATCAGTAACAAGGAGTTTCTGGGGAGAATTTTCTAACATTTAGTCATAGGACAGAGTTATCGGATAGTGGAGCTTTCTAACACTTATGCATTTGAACAAAGATTTCGTACATTGGAATTCTCTAACACTTATGCCTAAAATGAATAATGTTTTCGGATATTGGAATTCCCTAACACTTATGCCTTTGAACGAAGATTTCGGAAATTTGAATTCTCTAACACGTATGCCTTTGAACAAAGATTTCGGATATTGGAATTCTCTAAAACTTAGTTTTAGAACAAAGATTTTGGATATTGAAATTCTCTAACACTTATCCCTATGAACAAATATTTCGGATATTGGAATTCTTTAACACTTCTTCCGGATATTTGAATTCTCCAACGCTAGGATTTGTTCCAGGGATTTCGGATAGTGGACTTCTGTAACACTTAGTTTTAGAAAAAAATATTTTCACAGTGGTCCTCTTTGTGGAACATCTTTAAAAATACAACTATTCTGATTAGGCGTTTTTAAAGTTATTGAGTTTCAAGTCCAATACAACTGCCCAGTCTGAATTCTGGGACCGTAATCATCAGATTTCATAATCGACATTACATTATGTCGGTGTACCTCCCTATTAATATTCAATCTTTGTGATTTCTTTTTTACAGCATTTTTCATTTTCCCGTTGGGAAGCCTTTCCCATGGGTCATTTCCAATGGACAAGCTCATGATTGAAATGCAATATCTCCAAAACTGATTTTCATTCACTGGTTGATAAACGGTAGCAATGCATTTTATTAGAAACATTATTTGAGCCGTGCCATGAGAAAACCAACATAGTAGGTTTGCGACCAGCATGGATCCAGACCTGCCTGTGCATTTGCTCAGTCTAGTCAGGATCCATGCTGTTCGCTTTCTTTCAAAGCCTATTCCAATTAGAGAAACCGTAAGCGAACAGCATGGATCCTGACCAGACTGCGCTGATGCGCAGGCTGGTCTGGATCCATGCTGGCCGCAAACCCACTATGTTGGTTTTCTCATGGCACGGCTCATTTAGACTTGAAGTCTTTCTAGAAGTACAAGAAGTTTTTGTCATTATAAATTAACACTGGCGGATGTTCAAAGAAAAATACAATTCTATCTAAAGCTTTGGCATATACCAAATATTATTACAATGTATGTTTCACTACAATGTCTCACGCAGTTGTAAAATTGACATATTTTCTATCAAACGGTCAAATAAAAAACTACATGTATAAGTAGGTGCGTTTTGTTTCAATAATAAAACTATTCAAACACTGAAGCTACTTTTGTAATAATATATGGAATCATTTCTCGTTTATTTTTTTTCGACTTAAGAAAAATATTGACATAACCATTTTTGTCAATTAACACAAGGTTTGTCATTTCCGTTTGTTAAACACATATTTTATATTTAATTAAGTGCTTAGTTAACTGTTTTAAAACAAAATGAATTTTGAGACAAGATAGGCCCAAATTGCGCCCCATCTCCTAGAGAAAAAACTGTATTATCTGCGAATGACAATGGCATTAGGTGATAAGCTCCTTTAAAGTTGCTTCTTTTTGAACATACCAGTAACCCTAGCCTGGGAATCCAGTCTGACGATATCTGACTTTTATCGCATAGTGCGGCAATTTTCCTTTGATCTTTGCAGCATGTTATACATAGTAACACACATTATTACTACAAAACTGTGCTGATATCTTACAAAACTGTTGCGATATATATCAACACGGAAATCTCTATGGAGTTTCATAAGAAAAAAAGTGTTCCGATATATATCAGCACAGTAAAACTGTTCACTTTTTCTCTATTGAGGTCCTATCAAGGGAGTATAATTTTTTCCTTTCAAAGAAAAGATGATTTTAGCTCCAATTTACAGTTCACAGAGAAAGAATTGTCACAAACACCTACATTTATAAAGTAAAAGAATAAATAAACTAGAATATTTCAAAAACTTGATAGTTATTGCCAAATTCAGAAATACATGAAATATATGAAATTCTGAGATTTCTCAAATGTTTCTTTTTCTTTGATTTTTTTTACAAACAAAACAACAAGTTTTACAATATGTCTGGCCAATGAAATGCAAAGATTTAAAACCAATGCAGATATTTGTTGGGTACTTTTATCTGGGGAACACATTTTCTAAAACAGAAGTTTTAGTGTTTCAGTCAGCGAGGCGCAGAAAGGGAATCAAAATAGTAAAACTAATAATAAACAAATTTAAATGAAAATAATATATAAATTTTAATGATAAACTATGCGATAAAACAGTTATAATATGTAATGCTCGTGTGTTACCAGGATATATCAGAGCTAGGGGTACATCTCGTTATTTTTCTCTTCACATATCTGTCTCGGCCTACCGGCCTCGACGATATGTGCAGAGAAAAATACCCTCGATGTACCCCTAGCTCTGATATATCCTGGTAACACACTCTCACACATACTATAACTATTACTTTTCTACCTGCAAATTGACAGTTGATACCAGAAATTTGATGAATGCCAACTAACCCTAAATAGCGCAATTTTAGAGGGACCTTTTATGAACAGATATTAAGTATGACTTCTTCTTGCAAAGCATGACTTATCAATGACGTCCCGGGCTACAGTAACACAGATTTTCATGTGGTAACTGTTTTTCAAGTTCAACACCTCAGAAGTAAGCAAAGATGTAGATCATGCTAGCGACCGCTCTTACCTTACGCTTCTGCTAAATTTCTATTATGAACTTGTCCGTCTTTCAATTTGGATAGTGTCATTACAGTACTGTAAAAAGACTGCTGAAAGAGGTGCATAACAAAAACATTCTAACTGAGTGGAGACCAGTGCAGATCATGATCAGACTGCACGGATGTGCAGGCTGATCATGATCTACACTTGTAGCAAAGGCAGAATCAATCGTGTCAAGCATGATAAGGGTTAAGTGATCGGATAATAATTTGCTTAAGTATACGTATTCGGATACATGCCTTCAAATTGAAGTTCACTTGAGAAGTAACTAGACAGAACGTCATTCGATTTCTACATATAAGTACAAATACATGTGTAATATTATTAGGTTAATTAACATTGTTCTTGTACAGTACAATGCTAAATAACCTTTTTATTCTATATCTATTTAGTCAGGATCCATGCTGTTCGCTTTCAAAGCCTAGTATAGCAATTGGAGAAACCGTTAGCAAACAGCATGGATCCTGACCAGACTGCGCGGCGGATGCACTGGCTGGTCTGGATCCATGCTGGTCGCAAAGCCACTATGTTGGTTTTCTCATGGCGCGGCTCAATTATGAACGATATGTATATAACTCCTATTTGGTCTGTAACACGTATTCAGCGAACGATGTCAGGTATTTTATGACCACTTCAAACTTGTCAGGTACCTGTTAAATTATAGTAAGTATGAGAAGCTTTGTTTACTTTTTAACAAAATTAAAGTGTCAAAATACACTGATTACCTAAAAGGCATATTCAGGTCGCACGGTAAACAAAAATAAGGATTCCATGATTATTATAGAAACGGTTTTTCATACTTTTTGTCATGCATAATTAAAGACTACAATCTTGATTCTGTTTTACCGCTTCTTAGTTTTTATGATTGTGAGCTAGTGAATTAATACTGGTAGAGATAGAACCTGAGACTTGCTTAACAAGATGAAATTATATATTTTAGCTTTAGTTTTACCTTTTATTATAAATTGTTTATTTAAATTAGATTTTAAAGGTCAGAGTTTAAAGAAACCGTTTCATATATTCACGTCAACCGCTTTTATAGCAAACTTCTGTTGATGAAAAGGCTTCTTCTCATTAAAGGATTGAACTAGTTTTAGATGAAAGGCAACTCAATTCTTATAATTTCATATAAACCTATTTCCGCCATGAATTTGCAAACTGTTAATGATTTTACTCTCAACACATACGACTTTGAAAACAACTTTTCATCAAATAATGAAACAAAGAATGATCAGAAAGTAATGATCGCATTTTTTTTTCGAATGTTATCAAAACCGATTACATGAGGAACGTCTCGGCTAAATCAACCAAAAAACTAAGTGCAAAAAGTACAGTTTTAAAGAAAATATAAAAAAAAACAACCAACAAACAAACACACACACGCATGCACGCACACAGTAGGGAGAGAGAGAGAGAGAGAGAGAGAGAGAGAGAGAGAGAGAGAGAGAGAGAGGGGGGGGGGGGGGAGAGAGAGAGAGAGAGTTCGCCATCGCCCAAAAAGTCTTCGTTGTTTTTTCCGTTAATTTTGGAGGTTACAAACTTACAAACAAATTAAGATTACAAGTAAATGGTGTATTAAATAATATTTAAAAGCGTTAAGAAAGATATACGAATATGGAGACAGAGTATTTCAATATGTTATTTTAACGCAAGGGCAGTTTATTAAGTAAAGTATTATTCGTTGCTTTTATTGTTGTTACTGAGCTCTTTATGTAAAAGTATGTAATTGAGACGACAAACAACGTATTCAGGAAAACAATTTCGGATGAAATGGAAAAGGAAATTGCATAGAATCTGTCTTAGGTCTTTTGACACTAAATTACAATGACACTAAATTACAAAAAGAAGTTTTCATTTCTTTACCAATCTTGACATATTCATAGCAACAAATATTCGACATATATGTGAGCCGGAAAACGAGAAGTAATGTCTGACATCATTTTTTGTATTAAACTGATAACAATGGTGCCCTACGGTGCCCCTAAAGTGACATGAAACACAATTATTTTTATCTTTATTATTTTTTATCTAGTAATAATGAAATATCGTTTCGTTATTACGAAATGTATTTCGTAAGAAAGCGTAATATTAATTCATATTATTTCGTTTAAATGTAAATGTAATACTATTTCGTATATGTAATTCAGTGTATAACTTCGCTATTAGGAAATGTTTTTGTTTGTTTGTTTGTACAAACGTACTATTACTTCGTAAAAGCGAAATGTATTTCGTAAATACGTAATATTATTTAGTATAAACGTTATACTATTTCTTAAGGAATAGTATTACGTTTTAACGAATTGATATTGCGTTTTCTACGAAATATTTTTACGTTTTTACGAAATACATTTCGTAATTACAAAATAACATTACGTTTTTACGAAATATATTTCGTATTTACGAAATAATATTACGTCATTACGAAATTATCCGAATGAAAAGTGTCACTTTAAGGGCACCGTAGATAATTTTGAGGACAAATTCGTTGTATATATCATCGGTCAAAATATCAGTAGGACAGTACTTGCGTTATCAGATTGGATACTTCAACTCATCGCGTAATTAAACTATAAACCTGATAACTTCGACGTGGTTTTAGAGATCAGTGTTTCGATATCGGCACACAGTGAAAGGATAAAGGAAAACGATATTTCCCCTGCAGGAGGAGAGACTAAATCTGCGTATAACTCGAAATTATTTGATTTTGCAGTACTATACAAGTATTGAGATCTAAAGGCAGATTTAAATTTTGTTTACCTATAAACAGTCAAATGTCTTCTCAAGCATATTAATTCCAATTACGGTTCAGAGGTTCAGGTTTTACCATATTTATAGACGTCTGTATAAAGTTTGCACCAAAGGCACATTAATTCCAATGAATTCACCCTAATGTCGGTTATAAAGTTGAATCTCCAAAATCGTTTTTAATTGTTTTGTGATGGTTGAGGTTTCCGATCTATTCTTAGTGTCTGTAAGAAAATCTTCAACTCTCAAAATATCTTCAGTACACTTGAAAGGTAAAATGTTACCATATTTGTACGTTTTTATCCTTGTATTGAATTTTGAGAAAGCATGTGAGCCGCACAATTAGACCAGCCTGTGTATTCGCGCAGTCTGGTCAGGATCCATGCTATTCGCTAACGGTTCCTTTAATTGCAATAGGCTTTAAAAGCAAACAGCAAGGATCCTGACCGGATCTGGATCCATGCTTGTCGCAAATGCACTATGTTGGTTTCTCATGGTACGACTCTCTTTTTTTTCTCGCCAACGTCATTGTTCAGCTATATTTTGCTATTGTCTATAAATGTTTTCAATTATAAGTATTTTTTTTACATTTTCTCCCTTAAACAACTGATATGGATTGTATTTCATATCTCAAAGTATTCCTCGCTGATTGTGGTTTTACAGGGTCATTAATGCATCTTTCGTTGATTCAAATTTTACTTTGTTTACTTTCATTTCAAATCTTAAATTGATAAGCTATCTCTCTGTATCACTTTAGATACATTGCTACTACAATCTGTTGAAACAATGAAACAACACACAATTGTTTTTATTTATACATAGAATATTTTTGTATAAACAAAGTACATTGTGCAATGAAAATGAAAAGATCAGGGATTTACGTTTGCTTGACATATCTAGCACTGATACAGGTTGGATTTTTTTTCAAAGTTTCATAACGTTTTTAATTTTATGAGTATAAATAGAACATTATAACACAGAGACTGCGTATGATTTCACTTTTAGAAAAAGCACTGCTTTCATTATAGTTCATTAACTATAAACGTAACACAATGTATCCAATAGTTCTTTCGATGAAGGTTTAATCACCTATTCAAAAGCGCTTAACATTATGACAACTATATGAGAAGCCTACGGAAGAGCATAAGTGCCAGGTCTGTTTTATTTATTAACTCGAAATTTCGAGTGACGTAACTCGAAATTTAGAGATACTTAACTGAAATTTTGACTTACTAACTCAAAATTTCGGGTTAGAACGGACCGACCCGCCCATCCACAGACCGACAGACAACCTCATTCCTATATACCCCCATCCCAAACATCGTTTGTGGGGTATAATAATTTCACAGTATGATCTAGCCTATCGGAGGTGGTGAACTTGGCCTATAGTTTATACAAATTTATTTTAGCTCGATTGTGATGAAAGATTTAAGCTTATATGAATCACTCTCGAGTCTGCTTCCTGGAAAACCCAATACTAGTGTCATATGAGAAGTCATGGCCGTGACCTCAGTGGTACTTGGACCCACTAACCCCGGGTTTAGCGGTCGACACCTAAACAACTAGACCACCGCTCCCCTTAAACTGGCCTTTGACCTCATGACAGCGGTAGTCATCTGCTGAGCACAGAATATCAAATAATCTATCTGTGGTGTTTTTTTTTTCTTTGGTTGAGTTGAGTGTGTGTGTGTTAGTTCGGGTTTAACGTCTTTCTCAACAATTTTTTAGTCATATGAACAACGGTGTCTACTTGTAGCAGTGAGCACAATGCCCAACTTTATAGTGCTGCCTCACTGGAATATCACGCCGTATACACATGACATGATACCCCACCCAGTCACATTATACTGACACCGGGCTGACCAGTCCTAGTACTATCCTCTTAATGCTGAGCGCCAAGCGAGGAAGCTACTAGTACCATTTTTTACGTCTTTGGTATGACGCGGCCAGGGATCGAACCCACGACCTCCCGCACTCGAAGCGGACGCTCTACCACTAGGCTACCTTGGTTGAGTTGAACATCACATCCACACATTTATAGGTCATTAATGACTTTCCAGTTTTTCATGATAGAGAAAGCCCCTGGTGCCCCTGCGTGCATAATTTGAGACACATCGGTAGAACTGCTGACCTTCCACACGCCAACAGGATGCTTCCTCAAATGAAAGAATTCTACACCCAAAATAGCATTTCAAGTCCACAGTAGTAAAATGAATGTTATTTGAAGCCAGCAACCTGAATCAATCAGCCACTGAAGCCTATAAGTATTTTATTTACAGTTTCGCTTCTGCAAGTCAAATAAGTCTCAAATAACTGACAGAAGAACCATCTTAACGGCCATTGTACGATTTTTATGATAAAGATAAGGATATAAATATAAATTTTAATGATGTGGATAATGACATAAATGTATGCATATAATCTGAGAAATAGTGAAATTATTTGCAAAACCTGTTTCAATATGCTACTGGTACTGATGATAGACTCGGACAGATGATAAAAAGTCGACCACCTTCGAATTATTCGATTGCAATCGGTTATTTATGTAATTAAACACCCGTCTAACAGCAATCACTTACAACACCAACTGGTGTAAACAAAAGCAAAACTGGTAAATATTCTGTATAAATTCAAATTATGTCTTTTTTTTAGCAAATGTTAAGCTTTATTTTGATAACAATTTGCAGAATAAAAATGTTACAGGTAAAAAAACTCATTTTCTGTCCGAGTTCTATTATCATTACTAATAAAAGTTTGTTTTAACATTTTATTACAGTCATGGTATGTTTAGACTGCACATTAATGAATATCTTAATTCATACTACACATGAGCTTAATATGATTTCAAGAAATACAACTTCTCGATTGTCAAATACAAACACGCTTATTCTTATACTGAGTATGTGTACAATAGGAAGAATACTATGGAACCACTGAATCACCTAAATCTTGGATAAATGTATGACTGTATCTCAAAAAAAGCTAACGTATTGGACTGAAACTTCACAAATGACTACCCAGTCACCACACCTACTGAAACCACCAAGTGATGAAACTCTAAGTTGAGTTTAATGCTCAAAATTGCCCTGTTTAACTTTTTTCGAAAATTGTATTAAAGCTTAACGTGCAATTATTAAGCTGTTTTTCAGAAAAAAAGGACATGTATTGGACTGAACCTTCATGCAATACTTCCTACTCATCAAAACTACTTACTGGTTTACAGACAACTTTCGGGTTTTTTTTTTTTTTTTTTTTTTTTTTTTTTTCGTATTTCAACTTTTATGTTTCAAATTCATATGATAACTGCGTTTAATCTGTTAATATGATTATTTAGTTTTAGAACTATAAACTACCTCCAGAGTTAACAGCATACATATAACTGTTCATTTACAGGATGATGGAGGGGTAGGTGGGGTGAAGCATAAGGGCATTAAATAAAGAAACTTGCAATTTGCACCCCGTTTTATGAAGAAGAAATCTCATAGTAATACGTTGCTCTGTTTTTCATACAAGGGTGTATTATGCCTGGTCGAGCTTGAGTTGTCAGTGATGCAGTTGGATAACCCACTTGGAACCTCATACACAGGGCAGACTAGCGGAAGTGGAAGAAAGTGTTGTGATTCAGGGGGAAGTAACTGTCAAAACGTCACAGACAAATGTGATGTTTATTTCACTTTTTGCGTAGGAAGGTAAGAGGAGAGAGAACGAAGATTTTGATTTTGTTAACACCCTCAAAATATTGTCTCAAACCTTAAAATGTGTAAGTAATTTATGCAAAGGAATGTGTATTACGTTAATTTCACAAATCTCGAAATATGAGTATAATTTTCAAAAATATGCTAAGGAAATATAACATACGTTAACATCTTTTTATGCAATACTAGTAACACATTTATTTGAAACAACGCTTTTCTCTGTAAAGCAGGATCTACATATTAGTAATATCAGATGATAGATTGAAATGTCAACAATAATGCCTATATGTTGAAGATGCCTGTGTACCCTCTTCTAACACAGTGCATGAAGGCCATATGCAACTTGAAATATTATATCTAGCTTACACACAGGATGTAAGACTATTATGGACGAAGACGAAGACAATTTAATCATAGATCTTATTTGCCTATGAATCTTTTAATTTCTCTTTTATATGCGAGTCTAAATGTAGATATTGATGACAGTCTGTCTTATAATTGTTTCTGAAACCCATTGAAATGCAGCCATTCATTTAAATACGAGAACGATCCGATGATATGTTTCAGCCTCAGTAATGACCCGAAAAATGCAGGATGTAATGGAACTTATATAGACATGCAGAAAGATGTATCACACGACGTGTTGAAAATTACAGATAATAAAAAACTGAAACGTTTCGTTAACATTACATCTTGGACAAAGGTATATTTTCAAGATGAAACCATAGTTCTCTTAGGTATTCTCTCAACGAAGGAAAATAATTGTAAGTAGTTATATGAAAAATATTTTATTTACAACAGACAAAACAACAAAATTAAATATAAATTCCTTGTTATTCAATTTTTAACATAAAACAGATTTTTTTTTGATAAATCATGAAGTAATTATACGTTTGGTATATATATTTTTCTTACGTTTTATGTCCAACTCTAACTGTGAATGTAACCGCCTCGGTAGCCTAGTGGTAGAGCGTCCGCTTCGAGTGCGGGAGGTCGTGGGTTCGATCCCCGGCCGCGTCATACCAAAGACGTAAAAAAATAGTACTAGCAGCTTCATCGCTTGGCGCTCAGCATTAAGGGGATAGTGCTAGGACTGGTCAGCCCGGTGTCAGTTTAATGTGACTGGGTGGGGTATCATGCCACGTGTCTACGGCGTGATATTCCAGTGAGGCAGCACTACAAAGTTGGGCATTGTGCTCACTGCTATAAGTAGACACCGTCGTTTATAGGACTGAAAAATTGTTGGAAAAGACGTTAAACACACTGCCTAACTGTGAATGTATTCATAAAGTCTTAACAATTGTCAAAATAATCGATCACTACATGTAAACAAAAAGGTGCAAGTACGATTATGTCTTTCAACGACAGCATTCCTACAAGTCTTTTTGGAATATCCCTATTTGGTCCTTTAAATCTTGTTCAAAAACAATCAACCTAACCCAGCAAGAAAATATATGGCCCCTTATTGTTTTCTATATAGGGTCCACATGGGATTTACAAACTGGATTGGCATGGGTCCAACATCGATGAGACATTGTATATGGGTCCGATATAGGTCCGATGTGGGCAAATACTTACAATGTTGATCCCATATGGGTCCCGTATGGTACATATGCCCAGATAAAGCCCATATCGGCCCCAATATATGCTTGCGTGCTGGGAAGCTTTTCCCATGACGCCTGGAGTATTCAAGGCTTTGAAGTGATGATAGTTTAATTAAGTTTTATGAAAACTAGAAAGAAGGTCTCACTTTATTTATTTGTTGTAGCATCAGAAAATATCTTTATACATATAAGTGATTGCAAGAACATAATGCTTCTGTTATGTCAGTTGATGCCATAATATTACTGTTTAGGGAAGCACAATGCTTATTGTGAATGTGTTGGATATGGACGAATTGACAAGCCTTGGTTCAGGCCTTCATATCTTTCCTGATCTGGTTGATTCATTCAACAAGGCAGTGGACTTCGATCCTGCACCGAACTATTGGGCAGCGACGGAGAGAATAGTATCTATGGTTGGTCATGTAAGGTATGGGATAGAATACATATTTATTTATATACATGGGTCATTCAAGATACTCAAACCTAGGGGCCTCCGTTGCAGAGTGGTTAAGGTCACCATCTGGATTACGGAAGGTCGGTGGTTCTACCCAGGTGCCCGCTCGTGATGAAATAATACACGGAGGGGGATCTGGATTCTTTCTTCACCAACAAAGCTAGAAAGTCGCCATATGATCTATAAATGTGTCGGTGCCACGTTAAATCCAACAAAAACATAAAATCATAAAACCTAACTTATTTTTATGTTTGAAAGCAAATGATATTATACTATAACTGAAGTTTCATGGATTAAGTTGGATTGAGAGGCAGGAATGGGAGTGCGAAATTTGACCGAAGTATTAAATTCGCTATGGAAAATTGAAAAGAAAAGTTTAACAATTTGTCTAAGGAAGGTGCAATTTACACACAAATTTTTTTTTACATGTACCTGTTGCTATCTAAAGGAAGAGTAAATGATAAAAGACTCTTCTTTCCATCCTAATTATAAAATGTCAAATTGGTAAAGTATTAAAGTATAGTTAATACATCTTAACTTTCTTGAATTTAGAATAAAGTTGGGTTGTTATTATTAATATTAATAAACATGGAATGAACATTAAACGCTCATAATGCCTTTTTTTATAATGAGGCCGGGACAGTTTTTGTTATGAACATAAAATATATTTATATATAATTATTTATATCTTGTTGAATCCTAATTGCAATAATTGTTTTCTGCATGATTTGACTAAGGTTTGAATATTGATAACACAGTAAGACTTTTTAATGAATACATTATTTTGATTGCACCCGCACCCCTTTACGGTTCAACTACAAGACTATAAATTCATGAGCAGTATTGGAAGTACAACATTTATTTGGACAGCTGTTTCATCCTTTTAAAACATAAAATTAAACCTTATGGGACTATGTGTCTAAAATAAAGACATGCTTACTAGAAAGAATAATGTATATCGTTCATAGCCTTGACATTCGACTACGTGCGTGGTGCGCTTCAGGTTGGTATGGAAATTCATGTGAACATCGGTGTAATGTGGATTCCTTCCATGAATGTACAAGCTCAGGTGCCAAAACTCCACTACAAGAATGCACAGATCCAGGTATGTACAAATGTATATATAAACGCATCCGTTTGAAGCAATTATGTTAATAGTCCATAAACAATTATAGGTACGTAAGTCGTGCATACAATACAGATAAAAATACACGACAACTCGAAATATTCTCACTACATTCTTTGTATAGAAAGGAAATATCGTTTATGTTCGTATAAAAACAATAGTATAATTTATCAAAGGTGAACCTTTCCGCGAGATTGTACGTGCGGTCTGACTTCGTTCACAAAAATCTGAACAAAAAAAAATGGCGTCGTTCATTTGTTTTTACAATTGACTATCAAATATTCAAACAGAAAATTTAGTCATGATAGCTCAACTCACTTCATAGCTAAAACCCATTTTTGGTGGCTGCTAGCTGCCACCAGTGTCAAAAAGAATACTCCGTTTGAAAAATCTTGTCAGTTCTTAAGACCATCCTAACAACACAACCAAAAATAGTTCCAAGCTTTCTAGGTAAACAATTATCTACACAACGTGCATAATTTGAAAAGCTACAATATATGCTTTAATACCATTTTTAATGTAAATTCGGCGACTAAAATCAATACAAACTGAGGTAAACGTTTTAATAAAAACAACAACGTGTATGAATACAAATATGCAAATTTATGGTCACGTGAATAAACGATGACCTCATGTCACCTGAACTTATTGATTAGCTATTGCATAGTACTGCCCCAAAGGTCACGTAGCTTATAACGTTGAAAAAGGTAGCTTATGTATATAGAAACCTAGCCTGGGAATCCAGACTGACAATTCAAAAATGTTTCCTAACCGCAGTGTCACATGTATAACTTCCGAAATTTAAGGCTTTATTTGATAAAGAACAATGACTTCTGATAGCAATAATCCGCGGCTAAAAATAGAAACGGAATTTCAACGGAAAAGTTTCCAAACATTTCCGGTCCATAGACAATACCAGTTTGTACTGCTGATAGCTTTTCCAGCAAGTTGTAATACTTTTCAAAAATGCCAGAACAAACTTAAATTTCGTCATAGCTATCAAATTGTAAGATATTATATTAATGCAACCCTAGTGATCTAAGAATGTTACTGAATTTTCGACTGCATTGTCTCGTTTTCGTTTCAAGCACGCACAAATATGACGGCATGTTGATAAGGCTATTTATAGAAAATCGATAATCAGCAGTGATATGGATTTCCTCAGGCGTTGATACTGCCAATTAACACTAATTAGCGCAAATTTAGTGAGATGATTTATGAACAGAACAGTACTTTATTGATATAACTTGAACATGTACAGCTCATCGTTATATCAAGAACAAAATATACTAAAACATGCTTATAATACGAGAGTGAACAAAAATGAAAGAACATTCAGTTAAAATTCATTCGATATTGTTTGCAATGTGACCTGCCGTGAGAATCAAAGACATGTATGTTTTCTAAATAATATTCCCTCACGGATAATCTTCCTTCAGCAAATGTACAATATAAGATACTATATGTATGCATAGATACACATGTATTCGGTATAATTTCGTCAGACAAAACACGAATTATCAACGTGGAAACCCACAGGTCGCCCAAGCTGAGAAGTGTTTCAAGCTCGCTTTGACTAAGTGGTGCTACTGTATCACGATTTCATCAACTTGTAAGCCCATGAAAGTGGGCGCAGCGATGATACTCACTCGCCTTTTTGAAAAGGCAATGTGTCAGACTGTAGCAAGTCGTCGGATAACAGATTTGACCAACTTAAAAATTGAATTGTTTCAAGACAGATTCTGCTCACTTCAGCTAAATTCATTCGAGTCGCACCATGAGAAAAACAACATAGTGCATTTGTGACCAGCATGGGCCCAAATCAAACTGCGGATCCATACACCACTCTGGTCAGAATCCTTGCTGTTCGCTAACGCACTATGCTGGTTTTCTCATGGTGCGTCTCAATATATCTGGATACAAATATATGTATAAAAAGTAAAACGGTTTCGTTTCGCCAGTTACATATTTTCGACTTTTTTCTCGGTCTGACTAAAGTTGTAAGTTTGTCTGACTTAATGTCCAGCATTTTTGCCAAGGGGTGATAATTAATTCACCTCTAAAATACACTAGCTGCAGAACTGACATTCTGAGGTGCATCTGTGGTGCATGTTTGTGTTGTTTTCTTTCACAAAAGTCTCATGAAAACCACAGCTATCTGATACGGACTAAATCAGTGTGTATAATAATTCATGACAGACACTGCCCAAAAGCTTTAAAAAAATCTTAAAAGCTGAATGATTTGGAGAAAAAGCTTATATTATTTATTAATAGTAAAACATTTTCGATGTAATTTATGTTGTCGTTTTCCTCACAAATAATCAAAACTATTCGTTAAAGACTGAATCAGTGTGTAAGTAAACAATGACTTGCAGTGAAAAAGGATTAATTTTGAAACCAAAGCCGAATATTAAAAAAATGCAAAAAAAGTTCTTATAGTTTATATTAACAATTCCTCAGTTGTCACTTTCTTTGTAATATTTTAAACATTGATTAGCAGCCACCATCAGCGCTTTGAGCGCTTTGATTCTGTCAGTAAAGGTGAAAATTGAATCAAGATTGTATTGTATGCTGCCGGACTATTTTCATGAATATGCATGACCCGACACATTTCTATAAAAAGCGCACAAAAAAACTTAACTATGTTCCATTTAATATCGATAAACATTGAAGATTTCGTTCAAGAACAAAACAAGAATCAAAATGGTAAAGGTATATAATAAAAGGGTCATTATAACAGTAGCTAGATCTGGGACTTTGTATTCGGCTCTTGTGGATTTTGCAAGGTCGGACCACACTCGGCGCTTGCGCGCCTCGTGAGATCCGATCTGGCAAAATCCACTCGAGCCGAATACTGCATCCCAGATCAAGCTACTGTTATAATAACCCTATTGTATTTATTATAATAACGATATCTGCCATCAGCTGAATTGCAATTAAACGTGGGCGGGTCTTTTTTGGCCGTTCTATATATTTATTGTAAAGGTCGATAGTCGGAACCTCATATTTTTATTGTAAGCTACTGATGAATGCTATTTTTGTTCGTTTATACGGGTATAAACCACATTGGGCTTTCTGGCAAATCATCAAAGAAGTCCCCAAACACGTCTAAACGCGCAAATAATAATTATTATAATATCCACTTCATAAATGGGGAAAGGCTTAGATAGAAATAAATTAATATGTTAACATACTCATATTATCATGACATTTTAGTGTCAAATGACTGATAGACACATTACGACACACTAAAGGACACTGAAACCTACTTACCACTTTGATAGATTAATATGAGCTTAAAACATGTTTAACGTGTTTTCTTTTCAAGTTAAATAGACACTTGCGTTGCAAATATGTAAATATCAGCATCATGTCATATTTGTTGTTTTCCATAGACACAATTGTTCTGAGCGTGAAAGAGTCTATTTCAACACTACCAAATGCTTCTAGTATCCAAAGTTATTTGGTTGACATCTTAGCAAATTACGCATGTGTTAAAACAACGGGAAACATCAGCGTAAACATCTTTGAAGTCAGAGAAAAAAGGTATTTCTTTTATCTCAACTTCTACTTGCGTATCGACATGCATTAAATCATTGATTTGAAAAAAAGACGATATCATACGCAAAGTCAAAGAAAATGTGTGTGTGTGTCAGGATACATCCAGGAATTCTACAAACCTCCTATGTTTGTCAGAAAATATAAACCCACACTTAAGGCGAAAAATAAGTTATCTCAAAAATCCAAAAAAGGTGAGTACTCGACATAAGACTTTTGCAAGACATTCTTATAAATACATGTAACTAAAAGGATTGTGCAAAATGTAGAAAACCATTGCAACGCTTTTGAAATACATTCTTCTTGCATTTTTACCAATACCTAACTTTCATTTTCACCCATTATATCATTTTTATTAAGAGTCATGCAAATGTATATACATTCTATACAAAACTTGGTGATAATGAACATATTAAAAAATTTCACCCAAATTATGGGCGAGTAGCTTTAATCATGTTAATGGAGATCGAATAAAATATACTTGCTAATTTCATGATTTAGTGTCATTAACTGTGATATTTGATTTTTACAAAATATGTTTAACCTTTGATAAATTGATTAGTGATGTTTTTTTTTCTTGTTTTCAGCCATGGATATATAGACATTGTTTTCAATGGTTACTGTGACAACAGACCGGTTTCCAGTCTAAAATTTAAAGAAATGGAGTATGTAATGAACACAGTAAAAACAAGACTGGTTCCTCTGGATGATTATTTTGGTGCCCCTATGATAACGCCAGCAATAAACTTCGTCCAAGATAATGTGGTATATACCTTTCGTTTTAAGGTAGCAGGGTACACTTCGAATTTTGGCCCCCGTCAATATTTGTTATAATTAGAACTTTTAGATACTCAGGATCGTTTTCGCTATTTTGTGAAAAAAACGAGCTAGATGGGCCCCCATTCCGTTTATGTCATGAAGTTCAGTAGGGACTATTAAATTGAGAAATGCAATAAATTTGGGCATTGTTCCTGCAGCGGGATCATTGCAGGTTGTTCAAAAAGTGCAAAATTGATGCTTTTAGCATGCTATTTTCAATGGGTGTATGGGTGTATAAAACTTTCGTTTTGATAACTTTTTGTATTATTGTATGAGAGTCCTGATTTGACAATAATTAAAAGCACAAAACATGCACGGAATTTATAAAATGGCCACCCTGATTCTGCTCATTAGGGAAGTACAATATTGCGACTCGCTACATGTAAGCCTGGCCACGCCCAAAATTTTCGAATCTAAGTGTACCCTGCTACCTTAATAATCCAGACCTTTGAAACTAATACAAATTGAAAAAAAAAAAAAAAAAAAAAAAAAGACAGCAGTGTCTAATTTGATTTGTATAAGAAAAATGAGGTATGCATGATTTGCTTCATTTCATTCGCTATTTTGATCATATCATTTAATATGACGTAATATAATTTCAAATACACATTTCACAGACTGCAAAACTCGGTCATAATAATTAAAAGACTTGACCATCATGCGATTCGAGTATTTTAAATGGCCGACAAATTTGTCCAATATGAGATCTTTGGTTTTTTTGTAGATTTAGTTTTTTAGTTTAGTTTTCGAGTGGAAATATTTTTGTTCACTATCATACAGGTTATATATAATACCATAGTAGTTAAGCCTTTACCGTTATATTGGTCTTCGGTCTCATGTCAGTACGGCTGCACTCATCTCAGTGGACTAAGGGTTGGTCCAGAGGGGCGGGCATATATTGAATGTAGAGCCTAAAGTTGAGACTTTATTTATTCAAGAAATGAAATTTTCAAATTGATTTGCTTGAAAAACATAATAATAATAATAACAACTAAAACTGCTGAAGAGGAGGGCCGGGACATCAGTCGAATCAAATTGTTTTTTAACGTACAATTTAGCCCCCATAGTTGTCAAATATATATCAGATTGTACTACTTATATATTTTGGAACAATTTTTCCAAGATGACGTGTCCCCGGAGCTCGTTAGAAATTGCGCGTCCCTATCTTAATCACTATTTATATTTGAACTACTGTGGGGTATAGTATATAAGCTTATGTAATCAGACGTATCGTGCACATACCAGGTGAGGAGATGGTCAATCAAATGTTTTTTTTTCATATCTCCGGTTACAGATAAATTTCTGTTCCCTTAAAAGTAGAAATCTACCTTGTGTCTCATTATTATTATTATTATTATTATTATTATTATTATCATTATTATTAAATCTTTATATGAATACACCAAAAGTAAGAACTAGTTGTTGTGATGTTAGAATATTTTTCCGTTGTGATCAGACAGACCGTGCACATACCAGGTTAGAAGATGGTCAGTCCAATGTAGTTTTATATCTCCGTTTACTACGGAAGCATAGAGGGGACATCAGATATTTTAGCTCACCTGAGCCAAAGGCTCAGGGTGAGCTTTTGTGACCGCTCAATGTCCGTCATCAGTCGTCCGTCGTCCGTCGTCAGTCGTGCGTCCATCAACATTTTCTAAAAAAATTCTTCTTCTTGAAAACCACTGGGTAGAATTATACCAAACTTCACAGGAATGATCCTTGGGTGGTTCCCTTTCTAAATTGTTCAAAGAATTTAATTCCATGCAGAACACTGGTTGCCATGGCAACCGAAAGGGAAAACTTTAGAAATCTTCTTGTCCAAAACCGCAAGGCGTAGAACCTTGATATTTAGCATGTGACATCATCAAATGGTCCTCTATCAAGATTGTTCAAATTGTCCCCCTGGGATGAAAAGAAGTCCCATCCCGGGGGTCACAAGTTTTATATAGACTTATATAGTAAAAAACTTTAAAAATCTTCTCGTCTAAAACCACAAGACCTAGGCCTTTGATATTTTGTATGTAGCATTGTCTTGTGGCCCTCTACCAAAATTGTTCCAATTATGCCTCTGGGGTGAAAAGAGGCCCTGTTGGGGAGGGGGGGGGGGGGGGGGGGGGGGGGGGGTGCGTCGGAGTTTCATGTTTTACATAGACTTATATATAGGAAAAAACTTTAAAAATCTTCTTGCCTGAAACTGCAAGGCCTAGGCTTTTGATATTAAGTATGTTGCCTTTCCTAGTGTTTCTCTACCAAAATTGTTCAAATTTTTCCCTAGGGTGAAAAGACGCCCTGCCCTGGGGGTACCAAGTTTAACATAGACTTATATAGGAAAAAAAGTAAAGATCTTCTTGTCTGAAAGTTCAAGGCCTAGGCATTTGATATTTGGTGTGTAACATTGCCTGGTGGATCTCAAGCAAGTTTTTTTTTCAAATTATGCCCCTGGGGTGAAAAGAGGCCCCATCCCGGGGGTGGGGCGTCACTTATTATAATTATGAGTTATATAAGAAAAAAATACTTCAAACATTATCAGGTCATATTTCCTAGACTGTTTATTTATAATTTTTTGATGACCCAAACGATTAGGGAACACTTGACTGTGATCTTGACCAACTGACCTACTTTCTTGTTTTTAAGATACAGCCCTGAAATTTGGATGACATGTACAGTTTTGCACACCAGTCTTAAAACTGTCTTTCAGTGACCATGAATTTGACCTACTGACCTACTTTCTAATATTTTAGCATCAGTTTGTCATTTGAAACATGTGGCTCATATTACTCAGGTGAGCGATTCAGGGTCATCACAACCCTCTTGTTATTTTAATTTATGTCGTGTCCACGAGATATAACTAAGAAAAAAAACCCCGAAAAACAGAAACCGTTATCTCGAGGCCACAAGATATAAGTAAGAATAAAAAAATAATTTCTTAATTCGTGGTCACGAAATATAGATCTAACTAAGAAAAAAAAAACAAAAAAAAAACGATTTTCCTCATTCGTGGCCACGAAATATAACTTAGAAAAAACAAAACAAAAAACGAATTTTTTTTTGCTAATTCATGGCCACGAAATATAACTAAGAAAAAAAACAAAAAACGATTTTTTGCTTATTCGTGGCCACGAAAAATAACTAAGGAAAAAAAAAAAAAAAAAAAAAAAAAAAAAAAAAAAAAAAAAAACGATGTTTGCTAATTCGTGACCACGAAATATAACTAAGAAAAAAAAGCGAAAAACGATTTTTGCTCATTCGTGGCCACGAATTAGACAATTTTGTTTTTCGTTTTTTTCTTAGTTATCTTTCGTGACCACGAATTAGCAAAAGTCGATTTTTTTTTTAATTTTTTACTTAGTTATATAATCTGGGAGCAGTTGTACGTTATACGCGACGGATCAAATTACATTTTAGATCTTTCAACAGCAAGATGTTAAATGCCTTCTACAAACTAATAATTTAATTTAATTTAATTAATTTTTTGAAACGACTGAGGATGCGTGCTAAAATAAAATGAATCCGCCTGGTTCTTTTCCTTGACGAAATGAAACATATTATATTCAGTGTCGTTGTAAAATATAATGCTAACAGCTGAAACTTTACCAAAAATACCCAAGTAAATAGGTAGGGGTGACTCTAATTAAATGTCTATACTTCTGTAAAATCTTGAATTTATATGATTACACTTGGTGATATGTTTGGTATCACATCTATCTTGAAAGTAAATAAAGCGCAACTGCTACATCACAATTGTTCAATAATTTAATTCGGTATCATAAAATATTTTCATTCATTGACGAAATTTTAATAAGAATTTGAATGAGATCAGTAATTCTGTCGAAAATATACCTCCGTAGTGTGGTCGAAAGAAGTCAAAAGTAAATTGATCCTAACTTTTCTTTTTTGCGCAAATTCCTGTTGATAGAATGTTTCACTGCTAAAATGCATTATGCATATTATAACTCCAACGCAGGCGAGTTTTGCAGATCAAAACCAAAAGCAGAGGTTTATTATGCGGACAAGAGCAAATATGCGCCAGTTTTAGGGTGGCAGACCACCACTTACTGGCATTCAACTAGGAACTATCCTGCTCGATGTTTTCTTTGCTTTTCGTTAATTTTTGTAAGAACTTTAATAAAATAGGTGTAGGAAAAAGTGATGTTCTATAAGGAAATGTAAATACGACGGCTAAAATTGTCGTTTTTATATAAAAGAAAGAAGGATTTGAACCAGTGACTATTAATCTTCTGTTATTTTATGTACTCTTTATATATTCAGATTTGATATATATAATATGCCGGTCGTTGTATCGAGTTTTCATATATGTTATAATGAAACTATGAAATCTGTATATGCAGTGAAGGAAACGCATGACGTGTGCGTAACAAAAACATGGAATTTTGAACATAACAAAATAAAGCGCAACTGCTACATCACAATTGTTCAACAATTTAATTCGGTATCATAAAATGTTTTCATTCATTAAATACACAGTCAAAATGAAGCCAGGTAATATCCAACTTCATTAAATACACACTCAAAATGATGCCAGCTAATATCCAACTTAATGTTGGATATTAACTGGCATCATTTTGAGTGTGTATTTAATGAACGAAAACCATTTTATGATACCGAGATTATGCATAAGAATAAATAAATATATACATCTGCATTTATGCATTTGGCCGTAAGTTTTTACACATACCGGTATACAATGTACCTTGTAACCAGTTTTTCTTTACATTTTTGATATCTTTAGGAATGACATTCCATCTGTTCCTGCTAAAATATTATTCGCCCTGTCCTCTTTCAGGGAGAAATGATCATTTTAGTCAGAATAGTACACTTCAAACATTTGCTGTTAGGAGACTGCTCGACGAGAACAGATACACGATGTAATCCTACAGTTCATATATCATTTTCCTGGACTACGTAAGTCATTTCTTTATACTTACATTAGCAACGTCAAGACTAATGACTATTTTTTAAAGGGGCCTCCGTGGTCGAGTTGTTAAGGTCGCTGACTTCAAATCACTTGCCACTTATCGATGTGGGTTCGAGCCTCACTCGGGGCGTTGAATTCTTCATATGAGGAAGCCATCCAGCTGGCTTACAGAAGGTCGGTAGTTCTACCCAGGTGCCCGCTCGTGATAAAATAATGCACGGAGGGGCACCTGGAGTTTTCCTCCACCATTAAAAGCTGGAAAGTCGCCATATGACCTATCATGTGTCGGTGCGACGTTAAATCCAACCAAAAAAATAGATTTTTATCCAGAAATGTGTTTTTGATATCTGACTCAACGTTTTAAGCAGTTGCTAAGCACAAATGAAATGCACAAATGAAATGCTATATTTATTGGAGAGAATATTTGTTGAAAGTCAATAATTTCTGACAACATTGTTAACGTTAATCCAGTCTATTTCAGAGGTGTTTATCGTCACATTTGACTAATATAAAACAATTTGGTGGAGGTATAAAAAGGCCGTTAAAAATGCGTACAGTTGCTTACGCGAGTTTCACTTCAGCTGTACATCTACTCGGATCAAGCTGTTGCCATAGTTACCGTAAGTTGTGTGATTAGCGATATTGTTTTTGTTTTGTTTCCATTATCAGTTCTAATTAAGATATAATATGTTTTTATTTTCCAGGGCATACGCTATCACTTCCGTGGTAAAAACTGGAGAACTAACGGACTGTGATGGTGACCTTGTTGACCTGAATAAACATCAGTCTTCCATGACCACACCCAATTCTACAATGCTCTTTCTTGTGGGGAGCCTACCTGTAAGATATGTTGTATTGCATTGTATTATTTTGATTTCTCAAAAAAAAAAAAATCAAAATAGTATACATCCTATATGAAGTGAATAGCATCGTTTAAAAGTATGTATCCCAATTAGGTTGACATTTTTGTTGGACTTTGATGATTTTATTTTCTGTACGAAAAGGACGTTCATACAGTATAATTTGATAAAGTTAAAATTTAACAAAATCATTGTCATTATGAAAGATATTGTACTTCCAGAATGGTCAAAGCAACAACCTCTATGTGGAGGTCCGCACCAGAGGTTCCAGTACTTCAATGGCGAAACACATATTTTCTATGTCTAAAGTAGTACTTGGGACTACCTTCTATGACTCGTACCCGAAAAGGTTTCAAAATTCAACGAACGGAAACACAATGTATGTTTTTGTAGCATTTTGAAACTCAATAAGAGAGCTTGTAATAGTGTATTAAGATATTATAAGGTTCTTTCACTGGTTTTTAGGTGCAGATGGGAATTTCCGGCCTCGAGGGTAACTGTTTAGGCGGTAACGAGGTTCCTACCGAGTTACCGCCTAAACAGTTACCCGAGAGCCGGTTATTTCCATTTGCACCTATAACCAGTGACAGAATTTTTTTCTTGCATACCGATATCAAGATATAATAATAAAAATAAAATCAGTCGAACGGCTTTCTTTTTTGAACTGTTTCTTATAGCAGCGTATTTAAGGTTAGAGACCACCAATTGTTTTCCTATAGACTTACATTGTAACATTATGGCGTGTACGGCCTTCCATACATCGAAACACGTATATCTAATTACAAGTTTTTCAAGAACTATCTTAGTTCTACCAAAATATCGGACGAAAAACATATGAATAGTGATACTTTATTTAAGTAATTTTCGTGTGAATGAGATGACCCCCTGTTTACATCATTGACATGGCGGGAGAAATTCGTTTGATAAAACTTTTTTTCAATGCACATAAAATGTAGCAAATTTTGTCAAAATGTATAATAAAATACTGTAAATGCAGTGAAAAAATATCAATTTTGAAAAAATAATCACTTCCTGGGTTTGTTTACATGACTGACCAATCAGAACGCGCAGACGTTACCCTTATTCCCAGGTATACACTTACCTCATTCCCAGTAAGTTCCCTGTACTTTTTTGAATTGGTGGTCTCTGACCTTAAACAAAGCGCGGGAAATCAACGTCCGTAAACAGGAAAGACGTCATGACGTTTTAAAGACAAATAACAATGTTTAGTTCCGGTTTTGCTTTATCAGTTCCAGCGTAACGTTATGAATTTTTGATAAAATAACGTGTTTTGAATCGAGAAATTTACTATCAGGAACATAGAGAAACTGTCAAGGTATTGGATTTTTATTCCGTTTTTTCGAAATAAAATATAAATAACTACATAAATCTTCTACATATATGTAGTTCTTAATACGTCATTTAAAGCACGAGAGTCATCTTACATCCCGGGGTGTAAAATGGATTTTTCCAGCACCGGTAAAAATACCGGAAATCCTCGTCTGGTATGCAAGAAACCACCAAACTCCTTCATTTCCACACAAAGTCTCTCTGCTTTGTTTTATTTTTCAAAATATTAGAGCCATCGTTGGCAATATTTAGAACACTACAAAACTATATATGTATGAAAAGTATGTTTGTAGAGACATTAAATAAAAATATGAGTAAATATCATTCCTCCAAATTCCAGATATTTCCTATTCGTCACTAATACGCCTATATTTTGAGACAATATAGAATATTAATCATACATCGAGCACAATAAATGTATATAGATATGCTATAATGCGATTACATACAAAAATGAGATAACTATGGGAACGAAATAATTATGCCGTGACCACAAAATAACATAAAATCACATGTCCCCGCTATACTGCCGTATTAAAGCTACATTGATAAGTTTTTAGCTCACCAGAGCCAAAGGCTCAGGGTGAGCTATTAGGATGGGTCACCGTCCGGCGTCCGTCGTCCGTTGTCCGTCGTCCGTCGTCCGTTGTCCGTAAACTTTTACTTCAAACGACATCTCCTCATAAACCGCTAGGCAAATTTCATCCAAACTTCACAGGAATGTTCCTTGGGTGAAGCTCTACAAAAATTATTCAAAGAATTGAATTCCATGCAGAACTCTGGTTGCCATGGCAACCGAAAGGAAAAACTTTAAAAAATCTTCTTTTCAAAAACCAGAAGCCCTAGAGCTTAGATATTTGGTGTGAAGCATTGCCTGGTGGGCCTCTAGCAACTTTGTTCAAATCATGACCCCGGGGTCAAAATTGACCCCGCCCCAGGGGTCACGTGATTTTACATAGAAAAATCTTAAAAAATCTTCTTCACAAAAACCAGAAGCCCTAGAGCTTAGATATTTGACATGTAGCATTGCATAGTGGACCTCTACTAAAATTGTTCAAATCATGACCCCGGGGTCAAAACTGACCCCGTCCCAGGGGTCACTTGATTTTACATAAGAAAATCTTCAATTTTTTTCTAAAAATAAACCAGAAGGCCTAGAGCTTAGATATTTCAAGTGTAGCATTGCCTAGTGGACCTCTACAAAATTTGTTCAAATCATGACCCCCGGGGTCAAAATTGAACCCGCCCCAGGGGTCACTTGATTTTACATAGGAAAATCTTCAAAAAATTTCTAAAAGTAAACCAAAAGGCCTAGATCTTAGATATTTGACGTGTAGCATTGCCTAGTAGATTTCTACAAAATTTGTTCAAATCATGACCCCCGGGTTCAAATTGACCCCGCTCCATGGGGTTACTTGATTGTACATAGAAAAATCTTCAAAATTTTCTAAAAATAAACCAGAAGGCCTAGAGCTAAGATATTTGACATGTAGCATTGCCTAGTGGACTTCTACAAAATTTTCTCAAATCATGACCCCCGGGTCAAAATTGACCCCGCCCCAGGGGTCACTTGATTTTACATGGAAAAATCTCTAAAATTTTTCTAAAAATAAACCAGAAGGCATAGATCTTAGATATTTGACTTGTAGCATTGCCTAGTAGACTTCTACAAAATTTGTTCAAACCATGACCCTCAGGGCCAAATTGACCCCGCCCCATGGGGTTACTTGATTGTACATAGAAAAATCTTCAAAATTTTCTAAAAATAAACCTAAGGCCTAGAGCTTAGATATTTGACATGTAGCATTGCCTAGTGGACCTCTAAAAAAGTTGTTCAAATCTTGACCCCCCCAGGGTCAAATTGACCTAGCCCCAGGGGTTACTTGATTGTACATAGGGAACTCTTCATAAATTTTCTAAAAATAAACCAGAAGGTCTAGATCTTAGATATTTGATATGTAACATTTCCTAGTAGACTTCTACAAACTTTGTTCAAATCATGACCCCCGGGGTAAAATTGGCCCCGACCCAGGGGTTACTTGATTGTATATCGGAAAATCTTCCAAACAATTTCTAAAAATCATCAGTTTGACATTTGAAACATGTAGCTCATATTATTCTGGTGAGCGATCCAGGGTCATCATGACCCTCTTGTTTAATCTTCAAATTTACTTAATGGACTATATCTATTGTAAGATGAACATATAAACAACTACAAAAAGATCTTCTGATCATTTTATAGCAGTTATGTTGCTTTAAACTACCAAATGATTGTTAGAGTATAAAAAATTCAATTGTGTTATGCACCGCTTGTTAACATCACGAACATATGTTGTAGACTGACGCTAGAGGTGATGGCGTGGTGCGGTACTTGTCAGCAAGGTGACGGTTGTCGGACAAAAACCACTCAAACGTGCGATAAAAGTGTAACCATAGTAAAATCCGACTGTAGTTGTAAGTTGGTTATGTTGTTTTGATGACAAAAATAATCTAAAGATCCTTTTAAATACTTTTCTTTTCTTTTACTCGAACCAGAACGTTCCCAATGAAAACAACTTTATTTCTTTCTCTATGATCTGATTTCTTTGTTCGGTATAGAGTAAAATAACAAGCAAAATAGGACTAGGATCCAATAGGAATAGCCACCTTCCCGGAACACAGCACCCGCCCCCAAGAAAGAAAAAAATCCCATCAGCAGTGTCTGTTTGTATGCTTAAACTATAAACATATAATACATAGTCTAAGACAAAATGCAACAAATAGACAACAAGGGCAAAACAAGCTCAATAAGGAATGCAGTGGAACACCGTTCTGGAATTCTTAGTAAAAGTGTTTAATTAAATACATTTTAGATAATTCGTATGCCCTAACAAGGGTTTGAACTTCCGAGCTAGCCGGTTCCTGTTCTCGGCACTCATATGATATTTTATGTCATGTATATATATCACACATCTAGGTTTTCTTAGTAACTTCTTTTATTACTTTATATATGAACTGTTTGCCTTATAAGCCTAGCCCGAAAACACAGATTACGCCTCCTCTTGATAGCGAATGAAAAACAAAACCAAATTTCAGAATTAAGTAGACAAAGACAGCAGGCAGGCAGTGAGGTTTTGTACTGAAAAATGGATAATGTGCCACGAATTAGAAATGATTACACATCACCTTAGGGTGATTTGCGAATCAGTTGTATTTGTTAAAGTGACCATGTTTGAAAGTGGTGAAATAGGGTTAATACAAACCGAAAGTTAACATTTGCTGTTACATATTGCATTATTTTGCAATAATTGATGGTTTAAAAATTGTACAAAAGTCGCGGACTATATTCACTATACAAATATGTCCAAACACAACCTAAATCGAAAGGGGCCAGCGTTACCAATATACAGTAAAAATTACAATCAATAATATGAATAAAATAATTATTAAGTATCGACCACTTGTAGATGTGAAACACAAATACAGCTGTTTTAATTTCTATCTTATAGCAAATGAGGATTGTAAAAATAAAGGGAGATGCGTAGGACGAACTTCCTGTATTTGTAGACCAGGTTGGACAGGCCCAGTATGCAACACGGACATAGACGAGTGTGCTTTTGGGGTTTGCGCACATGCGGACTCATGCACAAACACACGTGGAGGGTACTTTTGCACGTGCTCAGACGGGTTTACTGGTAAAAACTGTGATGTTGACATTGACGAATGCGTCACTCGACCTTGCAGATCAGGTCTGGCATGCTTGAATGCATATGGAACCTACCATTGTATCGGCGTCTGCGCAAACCGTAAAGTAGGTAAATATTGCACTGGCAGCATTGACTTCTGTAGGAACGACCCTTGTCTACATAACGGAACATGTTCAAGTTCCGCTTTCAATTTTTATTGCAACTGCAACAACGGCTGGACAGGCTCAACTTGCCAAACAAATGTGAATGAATGTACGAACGCAACTCTGTGTCAAAATGGCGGCATGTGTAAAGACACACCGGGATCGTTTTATTGCGCATGCTCAAACAATTTCACCGGAAATTACTGTGACATTGATGTTGACGAATGTCTGGATCCTACTGCGTGTAAAAACAACGGTACATGTAATAACAATGAAGGAGGATTTTCGTGTAATTGTCCTACCGGATTTTCAGGGGATACGTGTGACCAAGATATTGATGAATGCGCCAATTTTAATACCTGTCTAAATGGTATTTGTACAAACACTGTTGGAGGATTTAAGTGTGATTGCTTATCAGGTTGGGATGGCGCCAATTGTGACGTCGATATTGACGAATGTGTAGATCATGGCTCGTGCAAAAACAACGCTTCTTGCGTAAACATGAACGGCAGCTATGCGTGCAAGTGTCAGAATGGCTTCACCGGAACCATGTGTGAATCTGATAATAACGAATGTGGTAGCGGCCCTTGTCTAAATGGTGATTGTTATAATACATTTGGTGGATATAGATGTATGTGCTACCCAGGTTGGAATGGCGATAACTGCGATATTGATAGGGACGAATGTCTATCTAGGGATCCATGTGTTAACAGCGGTACTTGTGTTAATACCCCTGGTAAGATCCTGTTTATGTAAATAAATGCTTAAGCACAAGTTCTATCAACTACATCAATAAAAACTTGTATTTTTACATCATTGATTTTCTTTTTCTCGTTTGTTTGTGACTTGCAAATACTTTTGAGGAAACGTTTGATTTCTTTGTTTTGGAGTGTTTGAGATAGTCCTGGATCATAGTTTACCAACTGCTTAATTTAAACAACTGAAATAGTGTGGATTGAGCTATGTTACTAGTGTACTTCCCAAATACAATATGCTGAAGAAAGCATTCCTGTTTACCTCCTGTGGTAAACGTTATAGATTAAGCTAAAAAACATATTTGGTAAGCATAGTGTTATCACGGTGTCGCTTCAAAAACGCGGTTTTCTTTGCTTTTTAGGATTTTTTAAATACAATTTCGCTTAAGACGATGTAAAGGAGTGTGAGGAGTGTTGCTCATGAACATAATCAAACCGAGTGTGCTATTATGTTGATAGGTTTTGTAAATCTATGCTTCCAAAGGATCTTTTCACATATTTTATTTTCAAATATTTATCTTCGAGCAAAATTCGATCGTCAATATATCTGACATATTTTCTCATTTGTTTCGTTAGGGTCTATTTCGATTTGGTTTTGCATTCTTTATAGGCAGCTACCGTTGTAACTGTACTAAGTACTGGACCGGAGATCACTGTCAAACTGACGTGAACGAATGCGTGGAAAGATACGCTTGCAATTATGGAGGGAACTGTACTAATTCAGTTGGAAGTTTTAGGTAAGTTATTACATGGCATACATATATCTTGACATGCTTTTTGTAACAAAATGTTTCTTTACACATTTTATTTCTCAAAAACGGCAACAGCTTTACTTGATATAATTGAAATGCGATATCTTAGAATGTTGATAAGGAGAATGATACAATTCATTTTTTAAAATTATAATGGTGTCTACAGACATTATAAAGTACAACATTTCAGTTATGTAATGCTATTAAAGACATTAAAGTGATGACTTGCTATTTGAAATCATCGACATTATTTGCCTTTGCTAAGGAATCTATTTGTTTGTTAGCTGCTTTGACAGTCGGTTCTCTTCGAATAACATACTGTTGTCTCCTACAAATAGTTATGATCTTAATTTTCTGTATTGAGATATCAAAGGATGAATATGGGGGTGGGGGTGGGGGAAGTTTATAACTCCGTATTCCCAATGAACTTTTTTCAATTGTGCACCAAAATTATTCGTTAAATTCATGGGTTCTGAACAATTTAAAGAAATATGTTTTGTTTCGGTTAGATTTAACATTAAACGATATAGTTTTATTTGATATGGTGCTTTTCCCGCTTCCGAAGACGGGAGAAGACTGGAGGTGTCCATCCGTGCATTAGTTCCGGCACTTGGTCCGACCTCCCGTAAGCACTCTAGATGGCAGCCTCACATGATAGAATTGTACACCCTATGTGATGACTCGAGCCCGCAGTTGTGAGGGGCAAGTGATTCCAAGTCAGCGTTCTTAACCACCCAGCCAAAAGACACCGAGTCTTAAATTTATAAAATGAAACCACTATAATCTTTGTCTCACTGTTCTGTTATAACTTATTCTTACCTTTTAGTTGTTCTTGTTTCCGCGGATGGATGGGAGATACTTGTAACGATGATGTGGACGAATGTCTCACGCAGATCTGCAAAAACGGCGCCACGTGCATAAATAATGATGGCGGGTATACATGTAACTGCCCGAGTAACTGGGGCGGGGATAATTGTACAAATGATGTTAATGAATGTAATTTGTATTCCCCATGCAAAAATGGAGGCACATGTAAGAATAGTGTTGGAAGCTATAAATGCGAATGCCCAACAAATTGGACTGGTATAAACTGCACCGATGACATTGATGAATGTCTTTCAGCGAACCCATGTCTTAATGGCGGCACTTGTAACAATACAGACGGATCATATACATGTAATTGTCCAACCGAATGGACAGGTCATAAATGTGAAAGCGACGTTAACGAATGCCATCTAATGCCATGTGCAAACAACGGTAGCTGTTCTAATGCTAACAATGGATATGTCTGTACATGCACCACCGCATGGACTGGTCCAACTTGTACTGTTAATGTTGACGAATGTTCTAAATATAGCGAAATATGCAATCACGGTGTCTGTAAGGATTCTGTCGGAAGTTACCATTGTGATTGCATTAGCGGATATCAAGGTCAGAATTGTTCACTAGACATTAATGAGTGTAGTGCATCTGATGTGTGTAAGAATAGCGGTACTTGCGAAAATACAGTAGGCTCATATATGTGTCATTGTTCGACAGGGTGGACCGGAAAAAATTGTACTGATGATTTTAACGAGTGTCTGGATCAAAACCCTTGTCGTAATGGCGGTACTTGTGTAAACGTAAATGGAGGTTTTCAGTGTAATTGCAAAGCAGGATGGACTGGAAAATCTTGTGAAACAGATTTTAACGAATGTATTGAAATACCGTGCTTAAATGTTGGAAATTGTATCAATACACCGGGCAGTTTCCATTGTGATTGTGTAGAAGGGTGGGAGGGAAATACTTGTCAATCAAATAAAAACGATTGTCTAACGGTAAAATGTCAAAATGGTGCCAAATGCCAAGATTTAGTGAATGATTATACATGCGTTTGCACGAACGGCTATACAGGAAAAGTTTGCGATATCAACATTAACGACTGCGCGCCTAATGCATGTCAAAATGGCGGAATATGTCACGATCATGTCGGGTATTATGAATGCGTCTGTCCAAAAGGATGGGACGGTCGGGTGTGTAGTGCAGACGTTGATGAGTGTAAGGATCGTCCATGTCAAAGAGGGGAAGCGTGTCATAATAATCAAGGTAGCTACGCGTGTATAGCGGAGCATTTCGAATCTCTGTCTACTTCCTCAACTACTACTCATGTCCAGGCAACAACTATTGTAGGTAAGTATTCAGTTTTGTTTTCGTTAATGTATTTCATTTCCGCAGAAATGCTGAAAATTTTGATTACGTAATGATATTGTGAAATCTTCTGTAAAGACATGTTTTCAGCATCAACGTTTAACACAAGTGTACACCAAGTTCTAGTCAAAATGGCGGAAAATGTCATGAAGATGTCGAATATTTTGAATGCGTCTGTCCGTCGGGATTGGACAGAAGGGCTTGTAACTCTAACATTGATATATGTAATGAATATGCGTGTGAAGGAGGGAATGCGTTTCAATAAATCTGGGTAATTGTTCGTGAGAAATGGAATAATTTAATATCTTTGACATAATTGTTAAATTAAATGACAATTTTCAAATTAAACAAGACATATATCTATTTCAGATCACACTATTTAAGTATCACTTGCCAAACAATTTCTAAAAGACATACGGTCAAACCTGTTTTCAAGACCACCTCTGAACAGAGACCACCTGGCTCTAAAAGACACATGTTTTGTTTCCGATCTTAACATTAACATTTTACAGGGTATTTTAACCTGTGAATAAAGACCAATTCCCAATAAAGACCAAATTTTGGGTCTCCCTAGCGCGGTCTTTATAGACAGGGTTGACTGTAACGAAGACACCTGTAACACACCCCGTCACCTCTGAGAATTCGCCTTCTGAATCATGATCCTTTATCCTCTCCTTTAAACATCAGCAGTAAATATTGCTTAAACAAACTATACAGATTTTTAAATTTGAAGATTTACAACTTAAGAGAAGTTTTTTATTCTTCAGCTGTCCGAAACAAATGCTTACTTTTAAAAATACATATGTTCTCCCTATTAAAAAGGACTAAAACTGGAAGATGCCATGCGTCCAGGCTGTACAACCAGTGGCTGGAACATCTCCATTGATTTGTCAATACTTAAACAACTGTATCCAACGGTAACACCAAGTCATGTTTATTTTGGAGACAATTCTTGCCGTGGGAAAGTCACTGGGACAACTTTGGTATTTCAGCAAGGCTTCCGTGACTGCCTGACAAGTGAAAGGGTATGTTTTATCAATTTATGAATTCAAATGCAAGGAATTAACAACAAGAAATATTTAGAATTTTATATAGTTTGACCTTATTCTTATAAATACATGGCTATGCAATACTAGTGTAATAGTAAAATTATTGAGCTTATGTTTATTAAGTTAATGAAGTGTAAATCATAATTGTAATGAACATACTTTATCAAACCTTTATGAATTGTAAAGAGAATGAGACAAAACTAATTTGCTTGTACTTTTTAGGTATCTAGTGACACGCTGTTATATGAAAATGATTTGTTCTACGCAATTTATGATCCAATTAATCCATTTATAATACGTCAACATAAATGGACTTTTACCGTTGAATGTGACGTCAGCCGTAATGAAGCAACGTCTTCCCATGTCCACCATGACGTCGATGCACACCATGCCGCCGTTGCCAGTCATTACGATATCAAAATGACATTCTTTAAAGATGCAAATTTCATGAATCAGATAGCAGGAAATCCAGTTCATGCAAGCATTGGTGATGATATATACGTAAAAGTATTCACTAGTGCCGCTGACTGGACCGTAAAAATGCGACTTCATACCTGCTATACAAAACCTACGGACGATGCCGCTGATGATATGACATATTTCTTTATCAAAGACGGGTATGTTAAAAGTTTTCATAACGTAGTATATGTTGCAGAACAAGTAAAAATGTTTTATTTCAATAATAAATGAATGGTTCTGATAAAGAATTCTTAAGCCCTTTGCTGCGTTTATATGATATCATATGTAAATACGTTTTGCAAGAAATATAGTAGTGTTTGTGTTTTTCAAACACTGACGCTTTGTCTGCCAGATATTGCGCAAGAAGAAAGGTAACGTATGTCATGTACGTTACAAAACCAAAGAGAATAGTAACTTGTTTATGGAACACCAACTCAGCTAATAGTGAAACTGTTGTATCTTGTCTCGGATATAGGAACTATATTTTTCTGCATACCGGACAGATGTTTCCGGTTTTTTATCACTGGTACTGGAACCTCGAGATGTCAGATGACTGCCATGCCTAAAAGACATAAAAAGGAACTATATGTATGAAGCGAATTTTTGTGTTATATTTTATGGTATTAACTTTTATAATAAAAAATGGCCAGGATCACATCAAATACCTTGGTAGTTGCACTTGATTCCTGATACACTACTAAATAAAATACAGTATACATACAGTGCCGATACAGTACGAAGTAAAAAAGATTGTTAAAACAGCAATACAATAAGATACCCTGCAGCTAATAGAAATATATTATAACTGATGTTATGTGATAATATCATGACATCAATGTAATTTCTCGCATTTAGTTTTTTAAAAAGCTGCAAAGAAAGTTTTCGTTGTATTTTATATTTCTTATTATTTGTTTACTAGAGCATGAAATAAACATAATCTTTATCTGATGGAATTATCTGACTCTCTGGTAACTAGTTTGCGTGATGAACAAAATGTCTTAATAGTAACTATAGGGTTGGCCAAATCAGTAAAAATTCTTTCCATATTGCGCTTAGACAGACAATTTGTAAACTGTGTTTTAATTTATTGTAGTCCATTTGGCAAACATCGTTGACTGCATTTTCAGATGCGAGGTAGACAGTAATACACACATTATATCCCAGTCAACGCACGAGACGAGATTCGTGTTCCGGGACTTTGAGTATTCTACAAACAAGGAAGGTCTTAACATCTACTGTAATGCCACGTTTTGTGAAACCAAAGATTATTCTCCAGGATGTGCGCAGTCTTGTGTATCGCAGGGAACACAAGCTCTTGTTGGAAAATAAAATTTAATGAAATATATCCGTTGAATTTCTGAAATACGTACAAAAATATTTTCTACTTACCATATATCATTAAATTTTGACAAAACTGCTATTGAGGGGATAATAATATGTTTGTCAATTTCTGAAGTAACGTGTTTAAAAACCCCAGTTTCCTTTATTTAGGTTACTGACCGTTCCAAGGCGGTGCCCCTATTTTCAACAGGTTGTTTTGTCTGTCTTGTATTGTGTGTTGCGTATGTTTTCTTGTTTGTTGTAAGCGTTTTTCCTCCGCCCTACTCCCCCTTTTGCCCTCTCCTTTCCCTTGCATTTACGCTACTTTTTGCATCCCATCCCCTTTACTTTTAGTATGTTTTCATGGCTCCTCTTTATTTTGGCAGCCGAATCCTAAGACGGTACTTGACGGTCTGCGCTATTGTGGTTTACGTTTTAGTGCGACTGTTTTTAGAGAACATGACTCCCTTGTATATTTGTCCATGTTCAACTTTCCCCTTCGGATTCCTCCCCACCCCGACCCCATTTCGCCCCTTACCATTTTCTTCCCCTTTATCAATATTCAACTTATATTAATATGTATTGTTGGATGTTTGGAACAACTCGTCTGAAATATTTTTCCATTACAGCTTCATTTTGTTGTGGGCATGCTATGTAAATGCGTGGCTCTGGGGCTGTGTTTTTGGTGCTCTGTGCTTCCGAGAAATCTACCCTTACCTATTATCTTTTATACATATATATACGTCCTTGATATATCGAATTTTATTATAGACAAAAAATGACTTTTATCACAAAATTCGGTTATATTTAAGACGTTTATTTCTTACCGAAACCATTCTGCTTCAAATACGTTTTAAATATACTGTGATGAATTGTCTCATCATCTGAAGAAAATATTTCAACCGTTGCGACAATTGTATCCTTTATATAGTTAGAGACCATATTTATATTAGACCGAGGAATTTTACTTTGGTATGCGATATTTTGTTTTCAATTCCATTTAAGTATTGCTAATTTTGAGTACCAGGTTAGACAAATATAATCTAAGAAGTTACATTTTCAGTTTCTAACATTAAGGTTGCATCATGTATTCCCAGGGCCCGGATCGAGGGCTATGCCCCCACTACCTCCCTATAGTTGGCTTAGAAATGACACATAATCATCAAAAATGCACCCAACTATTTTGGCGAAGGAATAATATTTTCTCAAAATTTAGACCCAGATATGCACCAAACGCCACCGTTTCATACTTATCTTTAAAAGATTTCTAGCCGGGTGATACCTTCTGGGAAATGTCGTCAGGGGTGAACTTTTAAGTTATGTACATTTAAAACGAAACCATCCTAGAAATAAATATTTATCCATTTAATCATTATTGAACTGACTTACGTCTTGGTCTAATTCTTTTAATACTACAGTGATAAAAAAACGAAGTGACATTACTTCTGGATCAACCCTCGTATATATAGACTATTCTGGTAAGTAAATTATAATAAGTTACGGCGATGTGTATAGATGTTTTTACACAAAGTATTGGTTGCTATGCAAAGCCGCGGATGTTTTGATTTTTACGCGCATGCGCTTTTTACGTGTAGCAAAAGAACTCTCAACGATAAGAAAACCTACATAAAATTATCATTATATTACGAATTGTTTTGCCTTTATAAAGATAATTCAGTCAAGTAATTTATCATACAGTATACTTTGATTAAAGACATGTATGTTAATTAATCATATCTTACCTGAAAAGCCTGCTTTATTCTTATTTTCGTCAGAAAAGAACAAACATTTCCAGTCTTCCACACATCATACAAATATAAAACTTGATCCTTACATTTAAAAATTTCATATTTTTCATTATATCAGTTTTTCCCACAACTTCAAATAGTTGTTATATATATTTATCTCCGCCTTAAATGACATCTACATACGTTGGGGTTGAGGCTCCATGCCACTGAAGTTGCTGAAGATATACCGGAAATCATTGCGTAACTATTATGCAATTGACATGATAAAACATAGGTCACCTGGGTAATTTCGAGAGTGTCCCTTAATTAGAGCGGACAATAAAAGTTACTGAAGCAAATAAGATGGCTTTGATGTGATATACACTAATGCCTTCGGTCATCAATGTCATTAAAAGAACGCACTCAGATTAATATATCACGTGGCGGAGCTGTTTTGTGATTCAAAAAATAAATATTTCACGTGAATATCTAGTATTTCAAAATCTATAAAAATATACTTTGGAACTTTAATAGACATTTCCTTTTAAAGCGATGAAAATGTAGTTACAAAAAAAATCTAAATTTGTAAGATATTAATCAAATCAAGGACTATAACTACACACTGAGGGAAAATACCTGATATAAATCTATATTTATTTCATTTCTTATGTTTACGTGCTGGATCATTTTCATATCGACAATGTATCGCCCGAAGGAAGCATTATCCGTGATTTAATAGAATAATTATGATAAATTTGAATTCTGCAAAGAATAGAACAGATAAAGAATGTAAGTATAGAACACCGCTCCCCGTTACCCGCCCCTTCTCTATTAAATCTGACCGCTGCATTCACCATTCGAACCACTTTCAAACTCGAAGAAACAATTAAAATAAAAATAACAATTTTAAGATGATGATTTTTTTTTTTTTTGAATACTGAATGAATTGATCGCCGTTTGTATATATCTGGATACAAAACCAAAGGCTGAACTTTATTAATTAAACGTTTCATTTTCAACTTCCACTGTTAATTATATTTCAGGTATTATGTAAGCTAATTGCGACACGTGGTAAGTTATGGGAGATCACGATAGGAAATAAAACAAACTCTTTGTTATTACTTTATAAATTCATCGAAAATATCATTTTTTGTTTTTCATTTTTCTTAACCTAAATTTGTCGAGATCAAAATTGCCGAATGAATAGTAATGCAAATTAGTTAAAGCTGTGGGTTTGCAAAGATCTACATACATTTTCCTCCATTTTCCAATATATCTCTAACGTAATTTATATTGTGCAGTCATGTCTTTTTGCCCTACGTAGAGTGCGCATGCTCGAAAATTGTTTCCCGTTGCTAAGCAAATAGCTCTGTGTAAAAAGGTCTATAACCCATTTCAGGATTGTCTTGTATTCCCTCAAAATTAGCTCAGAACAGCAAGGATTATGTACAGACTACACACATCTCATAGATAGAGCTCGCAAGATTCTCGTAAAGTTGCGATATTGATAAGACGCCCCCATTGACAGCAGAAGGCCTATACATTTTCCAGTTATTAACCAGAAACCGTTATCAAAGTTTGTGTAATCTTAACCTTTATGAAATTATCCTAAAGCAATATAAATCATCTCCTTCCCACTGCCAATCATTCGATGAAAGCCCAAAAGTGCTTGATATAATGATCGCAATGAAGTAACCTTCACCTTTGCCTTATTGACTCACACAATAGTACAATTCATCTGTATGCCAAGGGCAATAACTCTATGAAGTTAAAAAGTGTTATTTACCTGTAAAGCGCGGATATTGTTTCCGTTCTTGAGGCGAGTGTGACTTTACCTATTGACCCCTAGAACTGTCGGGAAAAGCTATTGACTATAAGCAATAATTCTATAAAGTTTGATAACTGCTGGACAAAGCTTCCTAAAATCATTGAGCAGAAACCTTTTCCAAGCAATCATTCTGTAATGTTTGATCACTAAACGTTCTCCAGTTATTGATCAGAAACAAACCGACTAACCGAGCGACCGGCTGATTGACAATGAGAAAGACAATATACACCCTCTTCGTCTTTCTTTTCAATACCACGACACTTCAAACGTGGAGATGGCTTGGAAGTATGTTTCATTTCCATGCTGTCTATTTTTCTGAAAAGTAAGAGAGACACTGATAGAAAGACTGACAACGAGCAAGTCAAAATGCACTCTTGTCTTCGAATGGGGCATAATAATGTAACTGTACTATTTTTGTTTTCTATCATTCCCACGGCACCTAACACTTGGAGATGATTTTTTTTTATTTAAGCGCCGTAACGTTATGTAGTACTGCTGCACAAACGATTCAAAATTTGTTTGATTATCATGTGGTTTGTCTTTCTGAAAAACAAGAGACAGCTGTGAATGTTAATGACTTTCATTTCAAGAGCAAATGCTATATAATGTATGTGAACCGACATTTTTACAATAAAATTATTCCAATATTTCGATTACACGAAATTGCTTCAGAGTTGTTCCCTTCTATATTCCGTTTAAATTGAACAATTAACTTAGATATGTTACAAACACTTCCGTCAAAAGGAAGTTAAAAATAGTCATTTTGCCTGTTTTCAGCTTAACAATTTTTATCTTGTGTCAACAGGAATCAAATTAAACAAATCCCCTGTAAAAAGGAGTTTGGGCCAGATGTAGAATGGTTCTGCTAAAAGTATATAGTGGTCAATGGCGAAAATGTTTAGTGATAAACCCTTTTTGAACTATTGTCGAGCGTCTGATTTTATATTATATGCACTAAATATAAAATGTTGTTATTGTAACACCAGAACTCACCTTTTGAACACTGGGAGAGACATAACATGCATGATACACGGAAAATTCGTGAGAACTTATTGAATGTGTAAATTCAACCACATTCTGAAAATACTGCGAAATAAGATAGTATGATATCTGAGATAACAAAGATCCATTTGACCTTCTTTTACATTTACGTTGAAAGTAAAAATATTAACAAACAAACAGTATTATGACCAAACCGCTTGCCTAAATGCTATATAAAATAGAGTAGTGTAATGAATAAAATTTGCGCAAATCAGGAAAGAAGCAATTGAAGTGACTATAGGCAGGGACTTAGTCTCAACATAGGTCTCGACTGATGTGTTCAAGTACTGTGAAAAGAACTTAGCATGAACTTTTGAAGTTTTATGAATCAAGCGTCGTTCGTTAAGTAAAAGGAAAAATAGTTTTTATAAATTTCAAACAGACGCCTATATGACACTAAGCAAGCACCTAGACTGCATGTATCTCATATATTTTTCTGCGTTTTCTTTTCATTTCGTTACGATAACTATTTGATATGTATCGTTTTGATTTCTCAGAAGACTGCAAGAATAGATTGGTCTTTGACACTTGTAGAGTTCCAGTAAGGCAGTGGAACCATAATAACAAACAGAGTTACATATTGTCCTTACACGAGTTCAGCATCCTCTGGGTTTTACGAAAAGACATGTGCGCGTTTAGGAACATATACGTCCGAGGAATTCCGAACTGACTGACGACTGACGGGAATACGTAATCATACTGAAATTATCGTGTATCATCACTTATCCACAATCTTAAATGATATTTGTTTGAGGTGAGGGGTGTGTGTGTGTGTTGCGGAGGGGGGGGGGGGGGGGGGGGGGGGGGGGAGAGGGGGAGTTAACGTCGCACCGACACAGTTATAGGTCATATGGCGACTTTCCAGCTTTGATGGCGGAGGAAGACACCAGGTGCCCCTCATTGCATTATTTCATCACAAGCGGGCACCATGCCGGGAATCATCGACCTTCTGCAAGCCAGCTGGCTTCCTCACATGAAGAATTTAGCGCCCCAAGTAAGGCTCGAACTCACATCGGTGAAAGGCAAGGCAGCGACCTTAACCACTCGGCCACGGATGCCCCACAACTTGAAATATCATTATTTGAGTTAAGTTAATTATCATCGGTCTAGTGACTATATTTACCTAGACCTACACATCGACTTATAACCATCAGTATTTTCATTTATCAGTATTCAATGATAAAGTGGTAAATAAAATATTTAGACGGACTGATGTATATGGACAATAGTCGTTACATTTTTATATGACGATGGAAGTTTTCTACATAAAAGTTATGTTGATAGGAACTCTCTATACTTGGACGGTAGAGGTGTAGTACTTACTTTTAGCTCAAATTCCTATTTGCTGCCCTCTAAGGTAGGGTCTCTACTCTTCTGGAATAACAAATAATCAACGATTGTTTTATTTTATTAACTTTACAGTTGTTTAGTTGAAAAGTTTATATTGCCATTTGACCATATTTACATTATAATAACGGTCTAACAGTGTAAATATTTAAACGTGTTACATTGACCATTTACTACGTTATTACATAATGAAGTTCATGAATATTAGTTAGTTATATTCTTTAAGAATATTATGTTTTACATAAGACAGTGTATAGATCTAAAATATTTTACGATGTGTTCGAACAACCATTACATATAAATTTGTAAATGGTTTATAAATTTATCCTTAACGGCATAAATTTATTAGTTGGTAATGGTTTAGCGAAAAAATCGCTGCAATGGGGTTTAGTGAGAGAATATCATATAATTTAACTAGCAATGTGCTAAAAGTTGATAAATCTGTTATAAAGGAGTTGTTTTCTTCCCCACTGGGAAACATTATTTCCTTTGTTGAGAACATAATTGGTGAACCGCGTAATACTATGACTATGATAGTTCTTGGTGGATTCGGAAAAAGTGAAATTGTTAGAGATGAATTGCAAAAACAGATAACAGGTTTACAAATCATCACACCAAAAGATGCGGATCCAGTTGTTCTTAACGGAACCGTTCTGTTTGGACATACTCCTGATTGCATTATTGCTCGTGTCATGACCTTCACATTCGTTGTAAGAGTGATGGAGCATTTCGATTCAAGAATCCATCCAATAGAGAAAATAGTCGAGATTGGTGACAAACAGATGGTTGATGATATATTTAGTGTACTAGTGCGTGTTGATGAAGAAGTCAAAGTTGGCCAAGAAATAAAAAGAGTTTCTCAATGGAATAAACGTTCAGAAAAAATGTCTATTCATTAATAAATCAACCGAACGCGATCCAGATTACGTGACTGGAAAAGGATGTTCTCTTCTTGGCGAAGTCCTTCTTGATAAAGAGGGAAACATTTCTAACGATGACACGGCTGATGTAACATTTGTGTTTGGAGATACTGAACTAAGTGTGAAGGTACGCAGCAAGACAGGACTGACGACCATGGAATACATTACCACTTTATACTGAACACTTTGCAACGACAGGCGCTTGTAAATACGTGAAATAAAAAAAGTCTTATTTTAACTCTGGCAAATGAAGTTCACTAACACAAATCATTGCTTCATATAAAAACTAGCCACTTAAGGTCTTTTTTTTACCTACCTTTATAGAGTATCACTTTTTTCTACACTTACTTTTCATGCAAGTTCCATTAGTTTATACGAAATGGTGAAACAAGTTCTATAACTTATATTAATCACTCTCAACACCTCATTGCCACTGGAATCCATCGCCACGATCGTATGAATGAAGAGAATCCAGTTTCTCTTTTAATGCTGAGCGCCAAGCAAAGTGGGGTTTTTGTATGACGCGGCCGAGAATCGAACTCACGCCCTCCTGCACTCGAAGCGGCCGCTCTACCACTAGGCTATCGAGACAAGTTCTATCAGTAAGAAAAATGTAAAGTAAAAAAAATGTAAAAAAAAATATGGGTTTGACTAACTCCAAGGGAAATGCTCATTAGTTGAGTTCTATTATCATTCAAACACGCATGCTTGCTTACGTCCGTGTCCAAAAATTCCCTAATTTCGTTTTCGATCCTGCAAAGCTTGCCGTTGGAATATACAAATGGATAGCATATTTTGACATGCAGAATGCATGCATTCTAGCAGTGCAAAATTTTGGTTCAAGCCTTTGTTCTGCACAGAAGTGTGCAAAATATCTATTACTTTGGATTTCTTTAATCTAAACCACTAAAACACACTTTTGACCGAATAACTGACCTTATTTCTGTATAATAAAAACATTCTTTCATCTAAGCCTTATCAGTTATTTCTGCTTTACAACAGATGTATTCTTATTGTTTTGTTATTTTTTTTAACATGTAAGGATTATACTACATATTTTTATTGCCTTTCATTTCACAAACTACGACTAAGATGTTTTTCACCATTTTAATTTATTTTGTGAGCATTTAATAACCAGATTAAGTTGTGTATATTTATAATGTTATGTTTGCTTTTCAGTTTTTGTTTACAACCTGCGCATTGCATGCTCAATATGTAACAGTGTTTCACAGTTTATGCTGGAATAAAAAAAATTCTAATGATAAAACAGTTTTATATTTCATACTTCTACAAGTACATGCACAAATATTCGATGATTATTTCCAGCGGAATTTGATTACTGTTTATAAAATGACCAATTAGACAAATCTCTGCTATCAAAGAATGCAACAAAGCAAAATGAGAACCAGTTTGACTGAGAATGTTCGTGAGATTTGATAAAAAGTGCAACACTTCTCACGCCCACCAACACGGTGTAGTCTGATATCCAGCAGTACGCATGCGCGCAAAATGGTTTACCTCTGGCATGTGAGCGATAAGCTAGATGTAATTGTCTCCACATGTCGTGTGAAAGATATTTAGGGCGATTATCATCCAACATTACAAGGATTGATTAGTGTCAGGCCTTATGGTGCATATTGTCGGCATGTTATGGTTCAGTGATTTTCAACGGAGTTATGGCCCTTGATTTGTCAAAGTGACCTTGTCTGCGCAACTTCTTGGACGTTATCATGAGGAATAACCCCAGATTCTATTAAATGCTATTACATTAGTAATGTTACTCATGCCATGTTTATCTAGCAAAGAAAATATGTTGCATGTGTGACTAAAGCGAGTTCAAGTGCAGTATGTATTAACCGTAGCTCCCTATCAGTACATTCAGTGCTTTGATCTTATGACGTCTCTTTTTCTTTCCAAAGACATATTTACTTATGGCCGCCAAAATGGGGGTAAACTTATTCTTTTTAAGACCGATTTCTATCAGCTACTTTGCAAAACGTAATATTTAGTCTCCGATTATGGCGCCAAACATGTGGGTAAACTTATTCTTTTAAAGATCGATTTCTATTCGTCACTTTGCAGAACGTAATATTTAGTCTCCGAGTTTTTGTTTTATTGATACGATGAAACTGGAATCCAAGTTGGTCCCAATTTTTAGAACGTTTGGGGTTCTAGGTGTTTTCTGTTGTTTTGTCACTAAATTCCTAACGTAATGCCCTAAAAAGATAGTTTGTTTCCGGTTACATGCTAAAAACATTTGAATAGGTAGGTCGGTATGTAAATTTTTTACCTATTTTTTTATTAAGTGAGACTTTTCGGAAACTATTTTTGTATCAAAAATGAATACATATAAGAGGGTAATGCCTTTAAATCACCATTAAGTTGATTTCTAGCATCTCTGACCATGTTTAAAGCATAAATAGTGCAGTTTTGCAACATTTTGTTTAAAAGTTGAAAAAGAAATTTTCCAAGGCCATAAAAACATTACGGGTCAAGCCAAAAATTTAATGTAGGTCGGGATCCCGGAAACAAAAAATGTTTTAGGCCTAATAACGCCTCGCTGAGGCGCTGAAGGTAAATTCATGACAATATCTTGCTGAATTATATCTCTGTACCGTCTTCCCAAAGAAAATGTAACTTAAGAGTTCAATATAACCAAGAGTGATTGGAATTTCGTTTACTTGTACAAGGGATTCTAAATTACAATGGTTTCAAGTTATAAGCCAAGATTAAAGAATAAATCATAGAATAATTGCCACGAATCACTTCTAAGAAATAGGTCTTCGAGATATTAGTTTGTGTACTTTCTGTGGGAGTCTCCCAGAGACCATAGAACATTATTTTGGGAATGTCAAAAAAGAACTGAAGAACTGCTACAGTACAAACACAAAACAACTGAATCAAACAAACGCACACCTTTTGTGGTCACGTACCATCCAAATTTGCCAAATTTACGTGCAACTGTAGAAAGACACTGGCCTACAATTGAGTCATTACAGAGGCTCAGCCGAATGTTTCTAGAGAAACCCTTCATCGCATATAAAAGGCCTAAAAGTCTGAGAGACATTCTTGTTCAAACCAAAGTCAAGTCAGCTACAAACAACAATCAGTTCAGGCTAGTCAGGTCCTTGTGGTGCCCCCAGATGCCAAACATGCTCTACCATGCCAAGCACCAGCACATTCCTTTCCTCCAATGGAAGTAAATCTGCAGTTAAAGGAGTAGCTGATTGCAAAACAGAAAATGCCATGTACATTACGACATGCAAGAAGTACAACAAAAGTATGCTGAGAAAACAAAACAGACACTAGCAAAGCGAATGAATCTCCACAGATCTGACTGGAAAGCACGCAAATTCAATCGATCGCCGGTAGCTTAGCATTTCAACATGGAGGGTCACACTTTTGCGGATATCCCACTATGATGCATTTAATTTAATGACAGATGGACGGATACGCAAAGAAAGGAAAGAGAAACCTACTGGATCCGTCATCTCAACACCTTAGGGAGATTAGATTAGTGTACTTAAGCATTATTTTCCACACAGAGATTACATAACACGAAAAAACTATTCTTTCAAATTTCTCACATTTTAACATACAAAGTCCCGAAACAGCTAACCTTATCTATATGATCAATTCAATCTTAACTTTTATAAGAAAATGATAAATAAATTTCAGATTTCACATCACTGATGGAAAGAGCTCCATTCCGTCTTTTTAAAGAAGTTACCACAAACACTGAATCAATACTTTGTTAATTTTGCAGGAAATGTAACACTAAAACCTGCCAAAATCCCCCCTTTTTTCTTTCTTTTTTAAACTTAACACAATAATTCCTAAGATTATTTCCCTTTCACATAATAGATTTTGAATTTTTATTTATACTTAAGATACCCATACATTTAGTTTATTTTTACAACATTTTATCCGTGTTTATTATTCGAGATAATCTTGACAAAAAATTAAGATTTCACACACATCCCTCAGAAAACCCAGTTGTTTTCACTTTTAACAGAAAAACAGTATATCATAACCCCCGCCTCTTAATTTTTCCGTTGTTTCTCAACTTCCCCAACACATCGTTACTAATTATTTAAATTTACATCTTACTTTTAAAAACAAGTATAATAGCTATCGTGTCCTAGTCGTATTATATTGAATATGAACGTCTGAAATCTACAATTTCCTCCTAAAACACCAAACTTAAAGGCTTCAGTTATAGACCCCTATAAAATCTGAACATAAATAGTTCAGCTATACGTAATCTTATATTGCATGTTCCAGTTATTTTGTGAAAATATCAATCCACAACATAAACTTTAAATGAAAGAAATCGCATCCTTACTTAGTTACCGCACAGTTACGCACAGGGGGACAAATGTTGTAAAATACATATTTCTACTAAAAATCGAAAATGGCGGCTAACAATATAATACGCACAGGTTTTAATTAAAAAAAAACGTATAAATTTGGATTTAGGGGATTGAACAATGTTTTGCCATAATGTTGACATTTAGATTTCACATTATATCAATCAAGGATGAAATCTTCTCTGCAAAATGTGGAATCATTAAAAAACTGACTATTCCAATCAGAAATGTGAAACTATATGTCCTAAAAACATTCACCTTAGAGAAATTTGACAAGACATGGGAATTATACAAACCTGTGAGTGCGGAAAAAGTAGGTACAGTGATATCATAAATCTGGCAAGACATATTAGCAATTTTACCAAATCCTAACCTGATAGCATAATGCTCTATCATATCCTTATCTCTAACCCACCTTTTTGACACTAGCATATTTTTTTATCCTTTGGGTGATAGATATACATGGGGAAAATTATCCACGCGGCTACTCTAGTCCTTTTTATTAACTTTATTTCTTTAAAAACAAGCGAAGCTATGAACAGATTGCTGATATGATTTCATAAAATAAATAGGTAATTAAGAGTAATGAAATGGTTAAAATTTGCCAAATCCTAAAAGTACACATTACACTTACATCCCCTCATACAGAGCTTGAAGTGTACTTAGGAGAGATAATGTCAGTCGGTCTTTTGCATGTATGTCCACATATTCGTAATCAAAGTTGGAGAGCAAGTTAGAGGAAATGTGTGCATCATTGAAAGTACTCCGAAACACCGTAAGCTTTTTGTCCAAGCCTAACGGAGTTCTTCCCCTTGAACTATTCTACATATTAATTAGTTGAATATACTATTTTCCTTTTTGTTGCAACTAAGGATATAAGTCATAATATATCTGGGTTTAAGTATCAAGCATAGCTGTATGCTTTACACTTTTATATACATCACTTCAAGGTCAGTGGAATAGTATCATTTGACCTCATTAGTTAGGAAAATGTTTATTTTCTGTATAAGGTAGTAAAAAAATGTAATACTTTGTGGGGCAAACTACTTGCTCGTTTTATCAAATGATGCAAACAAAGTAGATTTAAGATGTTTTTGCTCTATTTATGTGAATAGTATTAAGCAATTACTTTACTTTGACCCTAGTATCTTTAATTTATTACACTTAAAACTATTCTGCCTTGTACAAAGCTATAATAAAGAAGCCGGAAAGGTTACTCTATGTGCATCTCTCTTTTAAATGTGACAGATGATGAAAAGTAACCTGCGATGATATGCTTCAGTTCTGTAACGGAGTATATGTATTAATTTTGTATTATTTAGACATTATTTAACATGACAAATTACACCTTTATAGGTGGTATTTCACTCTATTTACACAACTATTCCTAGATGAATTGTTGATACTACTCCATGAATTTTCGATACAATATTTTAATATTTGAATTTGACTTGTGCATACCTATGATGTTTTGCACGAATCTTTATATCATGCTATGCTTATTATAAGTAAATCATAAAAGTATTTCACCTGATGTGTTTATTGTTTTATCCTTGTTGTACCATGTATTTTTGCTTTCCTTAGTTTAATTTCTCTCAGGATGTGTTTAGAAATTTACAACTTACATATTTAAGAATTTATGTGGAGTCCAGAGGTGCGATCAGCCAGAACCGACTTAAAAGAATCTTTTTGACCTGTTAATTTACTGGCTAAGTTCGTGTGTTATAACTGGTCAGATGACTTTCCATGGGTCATTTTCCCCTTAAGTAAGGAATATTTCCAAATCAGGGCCTCTTACACCAGTTCTGAGAGGCAAACTTGTTCTTATTATTTCTCGGTGGTTCTCGGAAAAAAGGCATTCCAATAAGTAAAGCTTTACAGATTCTTGGACGCCACATTCACAGTGGGAGATACTGTCCATTTCAACGGTGTGTCTGTGCTCCCTTAATTTGGTCAGTACTTTCCCTGTAATCCAGTTGTTTAAATTTTACTCTAAGCTTCATCTTAAAAAAGGTATTACTTGTTCCTGATCCCACTTACTTAACTCGCGTTCTGGTTGCATATCTCATCTAAGGAGGCATTGTCTGCAAGAGCTAAATAGAATTGAACATCTTATTAGTTCCCTACTGGTTGAAAACCAGTTTCGGGGGCTATAGGAATGCGCTTTTCCGTCCATCCGTCATTCCGTCTTTCGTCCGTCTGCAATTTCGAATCCGGTACATAACTCTGTCATCTATGAAGGGATTTTAATATTACTTGGCACAAATGTTCCCCATGATGAGTCAACGTGTCATGCGCAAAACCCGAACCACTAGCTTAAAGGTCAAGGTCACAATTGTAGGTCAAAGGTCAGCAGTGCCTTTTCCCTGTCCGGTCCATAACTCTGCCATCCATGAAGAGTTCTTAATATTACTTGGCACAAATGTACCTCATAATAAAACGATGTGTCATGCACAACTTTCAGACCCCTAGCTCAAAGGTCAAGGTCAAACATGGCAGTCAAATGTTAACATGGCATGAACAGGGTCTGTTTCGTGTACAGTCCATAACTCTGCCATCCATGAAGGTATTTTAATATCACTTGGCACAAATGTTCCCCATGATGAGATGACTTGTCATTTGCAAAACACGGACCCCTAGCGCAAAGGTCAAGGTCACAATTGGAGGTCAAAAGTCAATATGTTTTTTTTCCTGTCCGGTCCAGAACTCTGTCAAGCACCAAGGGATTTTAATATTTCTTGGCATAAATATTCCCCATGATGAGACGACGTGTCATGTGCAACACCCAGAACCCTAGCTTAAAGGTCAAGGTCACACTTGGAGATCAAGGGTCAATGGGACATTTTTTTCTGTCCGATGTATAACTTTGTCATGCAAAACCGGATTCGAATATTACTTGGCACAAATGTCACCACTATGGGTCAAGGTCACAGGTAGAGGCCAACGGTCAGATACAAGGATGACTTTGTCTGGAACACTTCTTCTTCATGCATGGAGGGATTTTGATGTAACTTGGCATAAATGTTCACTCCCATAAGGTGGATTGTTTTGCGCAAGAATCAGGTCCCTAGGTCTAAGGTCAAGGTCACACTTAGAGGTCAAATTCCAAATTCAGGAATGACTTTGTCCGGAGCATTTCTTCTTTATGCATGGAGGGATTTTGATTTAACTTAGCACAAATGTTCAACACCATGGGGCACTCTTGTTTTTAGAATTATGTCCCTTTGTTTTTACTATAAATAGCTTATATTGTAACTTATTTATTACAGGCCGTAAGGAAAAATTGACACAAGTTTTCTGTGGTACAACATACATGTAACATCCAATATTAAGGTGTATTTTGACCTATCTATACTTGATAAAGAGTTTTGTGTAGACTTATATAGATTTTGTTTACTATAAATAACTTATATGACACCTATTTTGATAATCGGCCAAAAAAATTCTATATGACAACAACTGTAAGTTTTTATATATACAAATTTTAATCCAAGTGTTTTGTTATAACATATTGTAAATATAGTACAATATTGTTTAAACATTATTGACAGATATCAGTTCATTATGTTATACTGCAGTAGAAAAAATTAGGTGACTTCCAGTAGGGGACTTTGTATTGCATTGCAATACTTCATTCACTTGTTTCTTCTCGCGTACCACCGGATGGACCTTGACCAAACTTGGACTTAATTTGGACAGTTCAGTTTGACTGCAGTTTTTGTCACAACAGCTAAATTTTGAAGAAATATCTTTTAAAGCAATTTTTCTTCAGAAGCTCCTGATGGATCTTGTCATAACTTGGCCTTTGAATCCTGAAAATGACCTTTCTTAAAACGTATACCACATTGTAAATGCCTTCTCCTAATAAATGCTTTGCCATCAAATTATTTTTATTCATTTTGGTTTTGTCACTGATAAAGTCTTTAAAACATCGTGGTATTTGGTTGGCAATTGTTGTTTGGCAGGCAGGCAGCTTCAAACCTCGGTTTCCTCTCAACTATTTGAGTACAGTAATGAATGATCGATTTCAATGAAACCTGGTATATTGGTATCTTGCGTAGAGACCGAGTTTGGAATTGCATATGGGCAAGGTATCTGTTACTAAAGATAGAACATGTTGTTTATCGCTCAATAACTTGAGTCAGGAATGATATATATTTCAACGAAACTTGGTGTGCACGAGGGCCATTGTAGAAATTAGGACAATCGTTGTTGAATACGGCACGCAGTCTGTGAACAAACTTCAAATTCAAAGTATTTGCTTTTGACTTCCACTCACTTCAGAAATCGAGAAGTTCAAGAGGCGAACGCTGAACAGGATTCTTCCCACGGTATGGTCTTTAGTAACTAAAAATACTACTACGAAGTGCTTTATTCGATTAATATTGCACCCAGCAAGCATCTTTTACAGCCTACGAAAAGAAAAATCATCTGGTGATTGAGCGGGATGATTTATTTGTACCGCTTTTCCATCTTTCAAAATTTTTTGAATGATGGCAAGTCTGTGAACCGCAGATATTTTATAGATCAAATGCAGACCGCAAAGACCTGTATTAGACACATTTGTTTTGTATTTTTGTTTGCTCCTTTATTAATATGTGAAGTAACCAACGGGCACAAACCTCACCCATGTGCTTGTTGAGACACCGTTCACCTGGCTAATGCATCAATCAGACGTATTACAACAGCAATGTTCTTTGTCGTCAATAGTGTTCTAGGCCTGTCAGAACGAGCCCTGTTTTAAAGCACAACTTGACCATTTCTAAATTTACGTAGCAATCTGTGAAGAGTTTTCTACGAAAGACCCGTGGTGACATTTCAACTTCATTATTTCACGATTTCTGCTTCCTGATTTCACGATTTCCACTTCATGAATTCACGATTTCACGATTTCCACTTCATGAATTCACGATTTCACGAATTCACGATTTCACGAAAAAACTTCACGATTTCTTGATTTCACGATTTGATGATTTCACGATTTCTTGATTTCACGATTTCCACTTCATGAATTCACGATTTCACGATTTCTGCTTCCTGAATTCACGATTTCCACCTCTTGAATTCACGATTTCACGATTTCCACTTCATGAATTCACGATTTCCACTTCACTATTTCACGATTTCAACTTCACGAATTCACGATTTCCACTTCACGAATTCACGATTTCACGATTTCCACTTCATGAATTCACGATTTCACGATTTCAACTTCATGAATTCACGATTTCCACTTCACGAACTCACGATTTCCACTTCACGAATTCACGATTTCACGATTCCAACTTCATGAATTCACGATTTCCACTTCACGAACTCACGATTTCCACTTCACGAATTCACGATTTCACGATTTCAACTTCACGAATTCACGATTTCCACTTCACGAATTCACGATTTCCACTTCATGAATTCACGATTTCACGATTTCAACTTCATGAATTCACGATTTCCACTTCACGAACTCACGATTTCCACTTCACGAATTCACGATTTCACGATTTCAACTTCATGAATTCACGATTTCCACTTCACGAATTCACGATTTCCACTTCACGAATTCACGATTTCTACTTCATGAATTCACGATTTCACGATTTCAGCTTCATGAATTCACGATTTCCACTTCACGAACTCACGATTTCCATTTCACGATTTCAACTTCATGAATTCACGATTTCCACTTCACGAATTCACGATTTCCACTTCACGAATTCACGATTTCACGATTTCAACTTCACGAATTCACGATTTCCACTTCACGAATTCACGATTTCCACTTCATGAATTCACGATTTCACGATTTCAACTTCATGAATTCACGATTTCCACTTCACGAACTCACGATTTCCACTTCACGAATTCACGATTTCACGATTTCAACTTCACGAATTCACGATTTCCACTTCACGAATTCACGATTTCACGATTTCCACTTCACGAATTCACGATTTCCACTTCATGAATTCACGATTTCCACTTCATGAATTCACGATTTCACGATTTCAACTTCACAAATTCACGATTTCCACTTCACGAATTCACGATTTCACGATTTCCACTTCACGAATTCACGATTTCCACTTCATGAATTCACGATTTCACGATTTCAACTTCATGAATTCACGATTTCCACTTCACGAACTCACGATTTCCACTTCACGAATTCACGATTTCAACTTCATGAATTCACGATTTCCACTTCACGAATTCACGATTTCCACTGCACGAATTCACGATTTCACGATTTCAACTTCACGAATTCACGATTTCCACTTCACGAATTCACGATTTCACGATTTCCACTTCATGAATTCAAGATTTCACGATTTAAACTCCATGATTTCACGATTTTCACTTCACGAATTCACGATTTCAACTTCATGATATCACGATTTCCACTTCACGAATTCACGATTTCACGATTTCAACTTCACGAATTCACGATTTCCACTTCACGAATTGACGATTTCACGATTTCAACTTCATGAATTCACGATTTCACCATCGTGAAATCGTGAATTCGTGAAGTGGAAATCGAGAATTCGTGAAGTGGAAATCGTGAATTCATGAAGTGGAAATCGTGAAATCGTGAAATCATGAAGCAGAAATCATGAAATAATAATTAAGTTGAAATGTCACCACGGGTCTTTCGTAGTTTTCTCTGATACTGCAGACTTCCCATATGAAGTGTACAGTTCACTGGGTATATGTCTTGCAGATATTTCTAAAGAACAATGTAATTTAGTATACGCTCCAATTTACGATTTTTGTTCAATTTTCATAGCTACATGTATATGATTACATCTGGTACAAAACTGAAACGGTAGAAGATGCTTCGTAGAAAAGCGCATGTCTCACGCAATGCATAGTAGTAATAAGCTAGAAGCCAAGAAGGGACAGGGGCAAAAGTCATAGAGACACCGATGGATGGCTGCAATAGGAAACATCTACTCGGCATGTCCTACACGTTTCAACATTCTTGGCCTGTTTGTGCTCAAGTTATGTATTGGAAACGGTTTTCAATGTTCTGGCGTCTGTGACCTTTGACAGAATGACCCCAAAAGCAATTGAAGTCATCTACTTTGCATGTCCAACGTCAGAAATGGTTTTCCAATTTCTCCCCCTGTGTCCTTGAACTTTATTCAAGTGGCCCGCATTTCAATAGAGGTCATCTACTCTACATTTTTAATCATCATATGAAGTTTCGTTTCAACATTCTTAGTTAAATGGTTCTCAAGTTATTAATCGGAAAGTGTTTTCATGTCCCTGTAACCTTGACCTTTGCACATGTGATCCAAAATGCTTAAACACGGTGTCAAGGACATTAGTACTAATACCGTCTTCTCGGTATACATACTAAACTTATAATAATGAAAGATCCGTGCTTTCTGACAGAATAATTTGTATGTTTGATATATTGATAACGTAACACATTAAGCACAGATATAGTGCTTGACTCCCTTTCCATGCTATCATTGCTACAGTTATTGTTGAATTGCTTAAAATAATAGAATTTGGGTCATTTGTGGCTGATTTGAGTTCCTTATGTGATAGCTGGATCCCAGCCTCACACATTATGTCATGTACAAAAGTTAAAAGGAACCAGATATTTGATAGAGCAAGTACTCGTTGTAAAACGCTATGTTTAAATTTGGACCAATCCGAAACAAGTTCTATAAATAGCACGTCTGCTAGGGTATAAATAGGTAGATGGATGACAGAGAGTTCATTCTGTATCCAGCGATCGAAGAAGACACATCGATGATTCAACTAATAATTTATCCCAGTACCTTGATGAGGAAGTTATTGTAACTACACTGTCAGGGCTGATAAATTATTAAAAAGAAAACGTTTGAAGTTCATAGACTAAGGAATAGATATAGAATTTCAACAAGGTTTTGAGCTTTAGGGCCAGCGCATAGGAGTTTTACCTTAAGGGTAATTGAATGGTATAGACGACAGCAAATATAGGCTGAGCATCGGAAAGCTGAGACAGAGACCCAGAGTTTGGTAATCTTCTGAGATAGTAGGAGAGTTCCAGTTTATAGACCTCGTTTGTCAGCTAGTCTAAGACATAGCTACCTTAGCGAGTGGGCCCATTTCATTGTTCAAGATACTAAAGGCGTAGGCACTTCCCTAGGTCATATAACTCGTATCCTGACACTCCCCTTTGAAGAGCTACAGCAACATGCAAACTGAATCCAAACGAACTGGAAACGGTAACGGAGTCCTGTAAACGTGTGATGTTCAGTTAGTGAGCTTAACTGCCTATGTACAAGTGATGGTATGTATGCATTTTATATTTATAATTAGAAATTATGGACGTTTCGGTCAATGTCATCATTATCATTTTTTGGTTTCTTGTGAAATATGCTCTGAAGTTTATGCTCCAAACCTTTGACAGTTTAAAGGATAACTGCGAGTTTCTCATCTGTCTTACATAATGAAAGCCATGTTACACTTTTGGATGACGTCAGAAAAGCTGCAACTATAAGACGCGCATGATGACGAAATCTTTGTATTATTTTGTTTCCAGGCCCGACTCCAATTATTTTTATATAGGGTATATGGTGCGCTTTTTATGTCTAGATTTTGAGGTACTGGAGGGGTACAACCTTCTCTGTTTTGAGGGGCGGGGGGAGGAGGGGGTTGAAGTTCTCCCCCCTTGGTGTGTGTAGGTGGGGGTGGGGTGGAGTGGCAGTAAGGGTCTCTTGGCTTGGGCCTTGATCTGGGACTGACTGAGATTATTCAAATGCTTAGTGTTGAATATGAGTTCTATCTGAAATGCAATCTTGCTATATTTGTTTTATGGGTTTTCCCTTTCTGACTGTTTTCTGTTACGTTGTTTTTGCAGTATCAACAATCGAAATTCCTGCACATATGAATGTATACTCAATATCTTTGTCTCATTCCTCTTCTTATAATCACGCCACTATTTAAATCTTACATGTGGTAACAGCAGACGTGTGTTCCATATAATTGTATATGTTTTTATAAATGGTGTTTGTGTGTTATAAAAGTAACAAACCCCTAGATGGCGAGACAGTTTCTCGAAAAATGAGTAACAAACCTATCATTTCATAATTCAAAGCAGTGTTCGGGAAATCAGTTTATGGCGTTTTCCTACTTCCCTAACTCGAAAGAAGTTACCGAATAAAGTGACTTGTTTCCCATTTTGGGAAGCGAATCATCATTTTTTGACTTGCTTCCATCACTTCCGCTTTAGAGTATACATAATGTCATTAAATGAGATTGCCAATTTAAAGTTAGATACTTTTTCTAAATTCCTATCGTTCAGATTTTTTTAATGACATAATTAAATTTTTATTTAATTTCTATATTTTTTATTTCAAATCGGAAATGTATCTTTCCAATCAGGAAACGGATATATATATTTTAATATTTTCATTGAATGTGTATTAAGTCATAATTAAGATCACTTTTCCGGTTCGTTTAAAATATTTTTAGGTTGACTACTGAAGAACAGTTTGAGCGATTGCGCTCACTCTTTTGTATTTGTCAACATCCGACTGGTTAATATTATGTTTGCAAGCTTGTATATCAGTAGCCAACTGTAGGAACAGATTGATACTACACCTGATTGTCCACTTTGTTACTTTAACATGCAGTGCACATATTCCATCAATCTATTTTGCTTTTTCAGAAAGTTATGTCCCTTTTTAGCTCGACTTTTCGAAGAAAAAGTAGAGCTATTGCACTCGCCCCAGCGTCACCGTCTCCGTTGATTAAATTTTTGATAAAGTCAAATATCTCTGTTACTATCAAAACTATCAAAACTATTGACTTGAAACTTACAATAGTTATTTACCAGGAGAAACAATCCCCATAACTCTGATTTGAATTATGACAGAGATATGCCCTTTTTTAACTTAGAATATTTTGGTTAAAGTTTTTGATAAAGTCAAATATGTCTGTTACTATCAAAGCTTTTGACTTGAATCTTAAAGTACGAGCCTCAGGGTTGTTCATTTGATTCCACGACGACCGCTCTAAATTCCGACAATAGCATCCGATTGTACTGAAATTGTATACAACGCGAGGTTTTTATATTGTAAATATGTGTAGAAAATACATAAAACGAATCTACAACAGTTTCGAAGTCATAGTAACTATAGCTACCCAAGGAACGTCGATCCGGCTCGCGCCGTAATTTTGTTGATAATACTTAAACTTTAATATGCTAAATTTCGGAATTTTATACGTTTTTGAACGGGAAAAACGTCAGACGACGTTATAAATTTATTGACGTAAATGCCTGTGCAAAATTGACGTCATCCATGCACTTGTTTTTAACGTTTATAGGTTTTACTGTCATGGTGCGTACTTGTAATTATTGAAGAACAGCGTGTTATCATAAAATTCTGTGAACGTATTGGGCACACGCCAACTTTTGGATGATTAATTTGGAGAACATTCTGTAAAGAGAACCACGGTGTACACTTGGTATTAATGCTTTCACGAAGGCAAAACATCACTGAAAGATGACGAAAAGATCGGGTCAGCCGAGTATCGGAGACAGGAAGGCGACGTCAGTGCAGAAAATGTTTGAAGATGACAGGAGGGTTACCGTCAGGAATGTTGCCAAAGCGTGTGGTATTGGTGTGGGGACTGCGTATAGAATACTCACGGATGATTTGAAAATGAAGAAAATGTGTGCACGCTGGATCCCGCGTCTTTTGACGGACGAATAAATGGAAAGAATTTGTTTGTTTTGGTTTTAACACCGTCTTTTCAACAGTATTTCAGTCATGTAACGGCGGGCAGTTAACCTAAACAGTGTTTCTGGATTCTGTACCAGTACAAACCTGTTCTCCCCAAGTAACTGCTAAGTTCCCAACATAAGTCAGAGGTGGAGGACTAATGATTTCAGACATAGTGTCGGAGTACATACGCCCCGTCCGAGGATCGAACTCACGACCCGGCGATCCGTAGACCAACGCTCTTACCTACTGAGCTATACGGGCGGGTTACAAATGGAAAGAGGGGTTAAGGATTAAATATTCGAGGGCATTTTTACGGTCATATCAGCGGGAAGGGGAACGATTTCTACAACGAATTATAACTACTGATGAATCATGGTTTCATTTCTATGACCCCGAAACAAAGGCACAGAGCAGCGTCTGGAAAACAGCATCATCTCTACCTCTTATGAAAGCACGGGTATCACGCTCAGTTGGAAAGCACATGTTTATTATCTTCATGGACATTGAAGATGTGATCCTCACTCATGCAGTACGAGCGGGAGCTACAGTCATTGCCAATTATTACTGCAAGGTAAGATTTTTATAAATATTCAACCAATATTCAGTCAGATCAATTAAAAAATAGAAATAATATAAAAAGTCCAAACTACATATAAATATAATTTTGATCATAGAAAATATACGAATTTATATACTTAGAATGTGTTGCGGTTTTTCTATTTCACAGGTTTTCCGTTGTGATTTATTACGAGCACTGAGAAAGAAGAGACCTGAGGAAAAGAGAAAAGCTGAGGAACTGGAGAACCTGCTGTTGCATCAAGACAATGCCCCGGCACATACCGCCGACAGGACTGAGATCGAGTTGGACGTATTAGGATTTGGTCGGGTGCGCCACTCCCCTTACAGTCCGGACTTAGCGCCTTTGGACTTTTCACTGTTTCCAAGAATCAAGGCATCAGGTTTGAAAATTTGAAAAGTCTGAAACAGGAGGTAAGCCGTGTGATGGCTTCTCTGGATGACATGTGGTTTCGGGACATTTTCATTGCTTGGGTGCATAGACATCAGAGGTGTGTGACGGCCGCTGGTCGCTATTTTGAGAAAGAATGAGCTTCTGAATTATTGACGTTTTTGTAATATGGAAAGTGTCGACGTCAACATGGGCCGCTTACCGTTCGCTAGGTATTATCATTTTTTGATTTCCTACAAACCAATAGTCGTATCACATTGAAATTTTGCATATTAATACAAATATGATTGAAGTGTCATATGCTTGTTTTATTATTTCTAAACATCAAATAATTTAAGAGTTATAGTGGTCGTTCGGGAATTAAATGAACAACCCTCGTAGTTATTTATTAACAAAGTATACACCAGGAAAAACAATCCCCATAACTCTGGTTTGAATTTTAACAGAGTTATGCCATTTTTTACCAAATAGGTTTTGATAAAGTCAAATAGCTCTGTTACTATCAAAGCTTTTGACTTGAAACTTAAAATAGTTATTTAATATCAAAGTCTACACCAGGAGAAACAATACTCATAACTCTGATTTGAATTTTGACAGAGTTTTTTGGTTAATGTTTTATAAAGTTTTTACTGGCAAGAGGCAAGCTCTTTTTGTGAAAGTTTGTATTTAAGCTGGCATCTCAGTAACCAGTAACTGGACTTGATTTAAACTGCACATGCTTGCTCGCTCATTGTGATGTAGTCTATTAGCAACTTTGTCAGAATGTTTTTCTTTATGATATCTAGGTTGTTTCAGACGCCGGGTCAACTGGGAACACACTAGATCACTAGGCGAAATCATAGAAAAACTTTGTTAACAATCAAGACGCCATATTTTGTATGTGATCCACATGAAACTATGTCAGAATGTTTGTCGTCTGGGTTAATAAACAAGGACATCAGACCAAATCATAGAAAAAACTCCAGAGGCATCATCTACATTAAACTCAACCAGGTCAGAATGTTTGTCTTTATGGAATCTACATTAAGTTCAGAATTATGTAATCTGGGATAAGAAACTAAGTCTCTAGTTCAGATCATAGAAAAACCTTGTTAAAATTGTAGATGCCGTATTTTCTACCAGATATACACATGAAAACTGGTTTGTCTTCATGAAATCTAAGTTCAGTCTGAAACTACATTTTCTGAGGTCAAAAGCTAGGTCAAATAATTAAACGGCCTTGTAAACACACCTAAAGCACACTTTCTACCTGGTCTTCTTGGATTTATCAGAATATTTGTTTTTATGAAAACTAGGTCGTGTTTGAAACTAGGTTATCTAAGGCCAAAAGCTTGATCACTAGCTTATATCATAATCTAGCAGGGCCACACGACTGTAGTAGTTTACTAGATGTTTATTTACTTATGTCCATATACAATCCATCACAATATACAAAGTCATTCTCATGGATATGGAATATACTGGAATAGAGTGTTGGTTCTTATGTGTAACACAAGTACCCCTCTGAGTCCTACATTCTACTGACATCTGATCTCACACAAACACACACTGTTCTCTGTGCAGCAACTGTGCTGAATCCAAACAATCCTATCAATCCTTAAAACCAAGTAAAACTTATGACAGCTCCCAAAAAGTACATGTCACTAGCTGTCATCAATATGTTCTGCACAGAACTACTAGTCATGTGACCACACATTTTAACCAGTGCGACAATATGATTGGCTGATTAACCAAGTAAACAAGTCTAAAAATAACTATGCATGAAAAAAAGCATGGAAATGCTGAACACATTTCAATTACATGTCTAATTTGTCAGCTGTGAATGTTTAAAGACACTACACAGATTAAAAACAACATATTAAATATATATCAAAATAATGGCACTGCTACAATAAGACCATGTGAACAATCTGTAAATAGTCGAGCAATGCTGTCCTCTAAAAGCTCATTTTTAACTCATTTGTCGCGTAGTGACAGGGTGAGCTTTTGTGATCGCATTTTGTCCGTCGTCCGTCCGTCCATCCGTCGTCCGTCTGTTCACAATTTCTTATGAACACGATAGAGACTATATTTTGCAATCAACTTTAATTAAACTTGCACACAACTTGTATTGACATAATATCTCGGTTCCTTTCGAAGACTGGCCAGATCCCATCATGGGTTCTAGAGTTATGGCCCGTGAAAGGGCCAAAATTTGCTATTTTTGGATTGTGAACATGATAGAGACCACATTTCGCAATCAACTTTAATCAAACTAGCACACAACCTGTATTGGCATAATATCTCGGTTGTTTTCGAAAACTGGTTAGATCTCATCATGGGTTCTAGAGTTATGGCCCCTTAAAAGGCCAAAATCTGCTATTTTTGGCTTGTGAACACAATAGAGACCACATTTTGCAATCAACTTTAATCAAGCTTACACACAATGTGTATTGGCATAATACCTCGGTCCCTTTCGAGAACTGGCCAGATCCCATCATGGGTTCCTTCCGTGATGAATCTGTCAGATCCAATCATAGGTTCCGGAGTTACAGCTCCTGATTGACCCTTGAAAGAGCCAAAATTTGTTATTTTTTAGACTGTGAACACGATAGAAGTGACATTTTATATTTGATTTTAACCACACTTACACACAACTTAAGTCACATTAAAATCTCGGTTCGTTTTGAAAACCGGCTAGATTTCATCATGGGTTCTAGAGTTATTGCCCCTGAAAGGGACAAATTTTTCTTTTTTGGCCCTCTCGGCCATATAGATGTTTCATTTATGCTTTGATTTGATACAAACTTGCACAGAATGAATATATTGATGATCTCTAGGCCTGGATCGAAACTAGGTCATGTTGGGTCAAAAACTAGCTCATCAGGTCAAATCAAAGGAAAGCTTGTTAACAATATAGAGGCCACATTTATGACCCCGTCTTCATGAAACTTGGTCAGAATGTTTATCTTGTATCTAAGTAAAGTTTGAAACTGGGTCATATGGGGTTAAAAACTAGGTCACCAGGTCAAATTAAATGAAAAGCTTGTTAACACTTTTGAGGCCACATTTATGATCCGATCTTCATGAAACTTGGTCAGAATGTTTGTCTTGATAATTCCTAGGATAAGTTCGAAACTGGGTTATATGGGGTCAAAAACTAGGTCACCCGGTCAAATCAAAGGAAAAGCTTGCTAACATTCTTGTTCATTTGATGTGCATAAAACTTGGTCAGAATGTTTGTCTGCATAAAATATCGGACGAATTTTTATCTGAATCATGTAGGATCAAAATCTAGGTCACTCAAAAGGCCACGCTTTTTGGTCCAATTTTAATGAAAATTGATCAGAATATTTTTCTCCATGAAAACACTAGGTAAAACTTGTTTACACTGTGATTGTGCGTTACTCAGGTGAGCGACCTAGAGCCATCTTGGCCCTTTTGTTCTTATAACTAAACCGAGTTTATATGGAAGATGAATCACTAAAATCAAGGTATAGTCAAAGAACCAGCCAGTTTGTACCAGTATGTTTGTAGTTATAGCCTTTGAATTAGTCAGCCAATCAGTTCTAACCAGAAAGTTTGGACATATAGCCCTTAATTTAGTTAGAATTGGGAAAATCGACTGTTACAGACTGACTGCTCAGTAAGTGAAAAAAACAACAACAGTTTTTCTAGGTTATGGCATGTTAACAATTACTGCATCTCCACATAACATGTTTGTAATTTTCAGAAACACTGTTCCATATTTTTCGAATTATTTATTATAAGTTTACAAAAGAAAACAGATAACACAACTATCACAACAACACTCTTAAAGTGTGGCAGCTGGAAATTCTCCAAATTCTTGGACTTAGTGCTGTTATATTTTCTGGTCCATTGGGATCGTAGAGTACACTAGATATTCCCCTTAAACTGTTGCTATTGTTCATTAACTCTCATTAAAAGACTCAATCAGACCGAGTCTGCTATTCTTTAGCTCGGTTACATTTTATGTTTCCATAGGATATTTCGTAGGTTTTATCAAGAAGTTAAGTTTAAAGTAAAATGCAAACTTATATGGTCATGAATGTGTCTTCTATTATCTTTGGGTATCTGTTGAAAATGCAGGAAAAGTATTGTGAAGCTGATACTAGTACATGTAAAATGTCATCTATAATTTCTC